>NC_141699.1:81292054-82492054 GCF_964263255.1 Lissotriton vulgaris
GGGGAAGTCTAAGAATAAGGCAGGGGCCGGCATCAGACACGCTGCATGTATGGCGGTTGTGCCGGCCCCTCTGATGACGTCAACGGGAGGCGGATGGGCCGCGCACGTTCGGGATGTGGTGGCTTCGCCACCCTCCATGATTGGCTGCTCTGTGCGTGACCCGGAAGTGATAGGAATCACTCCCGGGGCACGCGTAGGTGAAACGCCGGCGAGCCGGATGGAACCGGCAACCTGGTGCCAAATTTGGATAAAAGCTGGGGAGCGGCGCAATAGCAGCCTCTTTACTCGCTGCCCCCACAGCACTGCTCAGCTTCCATGAAGCGGAGCTTCTCCGGCCTCGTTAGGAGGCCTAATCAATCAAAGGTCCTTAGCGGGCGGTGCCATTCTTTAATGGGAATGCCCAAAGGGGAGGGACAAGTGGTCTCTCATGGAATTCCAGGGGCAGTTACAGCTGGTTGGCTGGAAGGGTGCGGGGGGAAGGGAGTTACCCTTTCCAGTAGGCTGGTTGGCCACCCTGCATGCGCACAAGGGCCCATGTAAATGGCGCATAACTGCAAGGGCCCCTTATGGAGATAATCTGCGGGCCATAGAGGATGCTCGGGGGGGGGGGAGTACCCTCCTGGTGAACGGGCACCCTTGCGCATGGGCACTCTGGTTGGTGTGCGGGCATAGTTTGATCAGGATCTGTGGCCAGTCATTGACCTTGCCGTAGGCTCAAACAGGGATACGCAGAAAGATAAATGTTATTTGTTGTTGAACACTTTGTCTAGGATAGGAATGTCTATGAATTAGAAATATGTTAAGGATAGCAAACAAGACATATGTACCTATCAATGTAATGGACTGGACTTTCTGCATATTGTGTATATAATATATATATAAATGTTTTGAATATACATTTTGTGATAAATACGTCCAGGGTTACCGACCCCTAATCCAAAACCTCTTGTGTTAAATGAGTTGACGCCTTAAGGGCAGATGGGAGGCGGGCAAGCTTAGTTTGGCAACGGGAAAGGGGGCCATCACTTTGGGGTTTAAGTCATTAGAAAGAGGGGAGGGTCTAGGCCGTACCAGGCCATACTGGTGTGTGCGCTCGCCAGGTGTTCGTGCCTGTGTGTTCATAACGAAAAAAGCAGAACCTAATAAAATTACAATAAAGTATTCTCAAATTAGATGAAATAGAAAATCCCTACTACGAGGCAATTTCAGGAGGCCCCTATAAGCTAATGTTTATGTAGGCCGCTTGTCTGTCCACATGTCTGTCTGTCTGTCTCTCTTTGGCTGCCTCCCTGTCTGCTCTTAGACACATCCTGAGAACACTCGACTGGCTCCCAGTTGATGTTATGATCAAAGTCCGGGTGCTCTGCAGCGTAAATGTTTGCTGGGATGAGGCACTGAATCCTTGGAGAAATGGACACCTCGGTCACTGCAGGAGCCACCAAGAACCCCCACTAAGCGTCCACCCACCGTACGAACCAACGGCCCTTTCAGAGGGAGAAACATGCTGGTCAATCCATGGCATTTCAAGGTCCTTGACAATGGAGAGCTCTCCCCCTACCCTGAGCCTACCCTACCCTACCCGGAGCTCTGAAGCCAGTCTCTGGTGGTTCAGGGAGCGTCTACATATTGAACTAGGCAGACTTGCTTTTAGCTGAACACTACGCAGTCTGAAGGGGCGTGAAAAAGAACGAAGGACATGTTTATCAACTACTCAATCAGACTCCAGGCCCCTCTTCTTCCTGACAAGGTTCTCACTCTTCTTGGAGAGGCCGCCCCCGAAGAGGGCCTCGAGGGCCGGTACCATAACAGAAGCCATGGCCCCTGCAAGGATCCTGTTCCATCTACCTGGAAGCGCCCCAAGCAGAAGGGACGCTTCCCTCGCAGCAAACTCCCACCATGGAGGCACCCAGTCACATGGCCTAAGGGGAGGCCAGGTGGTGTTCAAACTCCACCCCCCCCCCCATCACTATGCGACCGCAGGATCGGCGGGGAAAATTGTGTGGGGGAATATAAGGCGCTGCACCCAGCACTATAGCTCACTACTGCATCGCGGAGTTGGAGAGCTAGGCAAAACTAGGTGTAAAAACATAGCTGGGAGGAGGTATCTGCACCAGGCCAGCCCCGCCGTTCAACTCATTTACCCGCTGTGCAACTCATTTACCAGTAGGGTCTCAAAAACAACTGTATCGGGGTCACCACATGCTGAATGAGGCCGTCTACCAAGGGATACCTCCTTCCTCTAGTCGGAAGTAGGGGACGGAGATCAAAGTAGAGCCCACTAGGGGGTAGATTCCTACAAGGTACCAAGCACCGGCTACAACGGGTCTCTGCCTCAGTGTTGGGCAGCCTAGCCAGACCCGTTGGACGCCCGCTAAGCAGCAGGCACCAGACATTAGACAGTAGGATTTCTGGAGGCTGGGATAAGGTACCCCAGCCCCAAGGTTTCAGGAGGGTACTAGCAACCAGGATCACCATGGTCTAGTGCAGTGTCACAAGAGAAAGCCAACAATCCGTAAACCACCAGCAGCATGGCAACCTGCAGGGGCACAATGGTTTTAGCAGGTTATACCGAACAAAAGACAAAAAATGATAAGCTAATCAGCTCAGGGGGGAGCTGCAAGAAGACGTGAGCCTCCCTGGCGGCGTGGCGGAGAAGAGGTATACTTTTGATTTGCTACGGAGACACACCAACAGGGCGGTGTGTACAATGAGGGCCGCTCACTTTGGGATGCATTACGGCAGGGTGAGTAAGCCTGACAAAAAAGGGTGGCAAACAGAGACCCCGCCAGATGGCAGGACACAAAAAGGAGACTAGCAAGGGAGCGAGTTGGGGCCTAACTCCGGGGAGAGGCTACCCCACACATACGAAGGGTCTTGGAAACCACCCGAACAATGTTTGACCCCAAAAGGGGCAAGGAAGGAGATATGCCTGCAAAACAGCAGAATAACAAACTGTCAGGGTGATTTATGACTCTATGATAGGAAATGAGTTATGACAAGCAAGTGATTCATGACCAACGGATGATTTATGGCAAATGATTTATGACCGATAATGGGAATAATTTATGACCCCATTTTCTGATTGTGCATGACACAAATGATTTACGATCCACAGATGATTTATGACACATGATTTATGACGAGCACCAAAATGATTTATGACACCTGATTTATGATGTAACTAGCAGCCCATCCTGGCGTTGTCCGGGTATGAATTGCTGCTGGCCAGTAGTATATTGTTTTGTAGGATTTCGTTTTGATAGCATTTCTTATCTGTGACAGGCCTGTGAAACGCTCCGATTCACAGTGCACTGCTGATGCACTTAAGAGTGTGCATTCAGTAGTGTGTGAACTCGAGTTTCCCTACTTTATTTTTCCTTGCAATATTATATAGCGCCAACTCGACAACATGGCATGAGCACAATTTACATTACAGAAGAACACATTCATTTGTGGTAGGCACGGGGAGACAAAGCAATTTGCCTGGAATCATTGGATATTGAGCTGATGCCGAGATTTGAACGTAGCTCCCCAGCTCTAAAGTTCGCAATTCTAGAACTTGTGGAGGGAGGTGTGTCTTAAAGTGTATGTCGGTCCTGCCATCAATGAGAGAGACATGTGCATTTTTCAAATGGGTGGTGAAAAAATATGAGTATGTTGCTGGAGATGTGGGCCGCCGTGCCACCAATGTACTTACCGGGGAGGGTAAAAACCCATTATTCTGCAACTTTCTTTCCGCATACCATCACTCCGCATACTTTCATTACGAAAGTATCATGACTCCGCAATGCATTATAACGCATGGCATTACATTTTATATGCTTTTACCACGCATACATTTACAACGAAATTTATTGTAAATGCATGAATGGTAAAAGCATGCTTTTTTATGTTTGGGGAACTAAGGTATATGTTTTGGGGTGTTTGGGTATTTTAAGGGTTCAGATAAAGTTTTGGGTTATGGGGTACCGGGGTAGTTTTAGGGTTCAGGGGTAGGTATGGGTTTTGGGGTACAGGGGTATTTTAAGGGTTCAGGGCTAGGTTTGGTTTTGGGGTATAGGGGTATTTTTATGGTTCAGGGTTAGGTTTGGGTTTTGGGATACAGGGGTATTTTAAGGGTTCAGGGCTAGGTTTGGGTTTTGGGGTACAGGGGAATTTTAGAGTTCAGGGGTAGGTTTGGGTTTTGGGGTACAGGGTTACTTTTAGGGTTCAGGGCTAGGTTTGTGTTTTGGGGTAGAGGGTTATTTTTAGGGTTCAGGGGTAGGTTTGGGTTTTGGGGTACGGGGGAATTTTAAGGGTTCAGGGCTAGGTTTGGGTTTTGGGGTAAAGGGGTATTTTAGGGTTCAGGTGTAGGTTTGAGTTTTGGGGTACAGTGGTATTTTTAGGGTTCAGGGCTAGGTTTGGGTTTTGGGGCACAGTGGTATTTTTAGGGTTCAGGGGTAGGTTTGGGTTTTGAGTTACAGGGGTATTTATAGGGTTCAGGGCTAGGTTTGGGTTTTGGGGTACAGGGGTATTTTAGGGTTCAGGTGTAGGTTTGGGTTTTGGGGTACAGCGGTATTTTTAGGGTTCAGGGCTAGGTTTGGGTTTTGGGGTACAGGGGTATTTTTAGGGTTCAGGGCTGAAATGAAATGAAATGAAATGAAATGAAATAAGGTATTTATAGAGCGCACGATGGCCAAACGGCTTCCTGGCGCTGAGAGCTCTACTGAACTGAACAGACAGGGCCGAGGAAGTTAGCAGGAGTAGGCCTGGGCAAACAAGAATGTTTTGAGCGCTTTGCGGAAGTGTGAAAAAATGGGAATAGAACGCATGGAGAGAGGGAGGGAGTTCCAAAACCGGGGAGCAAGGACAGAGAATCTAGTTCCACCCATGCAGGATTTACGAAAACGGGGAACAGTGAGGAGGGCAGAGGTAGAAGAGCGGAGGGTTCGGGCAGGTTTGGGTTTTGAGGTACAGAGGTATTTATAGGGTTCAGGGCTAGGTTTGGGTGTTGGGGTACAGGGGTATTTTTAGGGTTTAGGGATAGGTTTGGGTTTTGGGGTACAGGGTATATTTATAGGGTTAAGATGGGTTAGTGTTTAAGGGTATTGGGGTATTTTAAGGAGTAAGAGTGGGTTATGATTATGGGGTGCAGGGGTATTTAAAGGGAGCAGGGTGGGATTAGCACACGATATGAGACATGGCATGAAGGGCGGAGCGTACCACACGCCCCCAGCGTTTGTCACGCCTCCAGCACACGCCCACAGCACAACGCAGACACGCCCACAAGGGACTACTTTGCTGGCACGGTCCTTTTACCTTTTAAATGTATATGGTGGCCGTCTGCATAGCCTATGTCCTTCTGCTGCAACTGCCCTTTCCAACGCTGTATTGGGTGTTGTGATTGGTGCTGTGGTTCCTGAGATTACCCGCCTCAAAGGTTTGGGCTCTCTCTTTATTATATTAGAATGGATGATTTATGATCCTTGCCATAAAAGTATGTCCAGGATATTACGAAATGACGATGTCTTGTCGGGTAATAAAACTGCGGCCAACAACGGCCACAAAAAATACAACAACTGCTGGCTGTACTTTTGCATTACATCCGGGAATGGGCACGGTGCGAATGTTATGTGCCATCTCAGTGCTCTAAAGTTACCAAATGGAAAAGTGGTTGGGCTGCGTCGGGGTAATTAAAACGCTAAAAAAAACACAAAAAGAAGAACTTAACTGCTGGCTGTACTTTTGCATTACATCCGGGAATGGGCACGGTGCGAATGTTATGTGCCATCTCAGTGCTCTAAAGTTACCAAATGGAAAAGTGGTTGGGCTGCGTTGGGGGAATTAAAATGCTAAAAAAAACACAAAAAGAAGAACTTAACTGCTGGCTGTACTTTTGCATTACATCCGGGAATGGGCACGGTGCGAATGTTATGTGCCATCTCAGTGCTCTAAAGTTACCAAATGGAAAAGTGGTTGGGCTGCGTCGGGGGAATTAAAACGCTAAAAAAAACACAAAAAGAAGAACTTAACTGCTGGCTGTACTTTTGCATTACATCCGGGAATGGGCACGGTGCGAATGTTATGTGCCATCTCAGTGCTCTAAAGTTACCAAATGGAAAAGTGGTTGGGCTGCGTCGGGGGAATTAAAACGCTAAAAAAAACACAAAAAGAAGAACTTACCTGCCGTCTGCCTCATCAACGCTCTTCTTCTCCTCTGACTCCTCTACAGCACAGGCTGAGGGTCACAGACTCCCCTATGGCCAATCCAGATGCCGCTCTCATGCTGCTTGCAGCACGACAGAAGCACCAGGATTCGCCTGAGCGGGCTGGATTCACGCACCCACAGGGACTTGGAGCCTGTGCCTGCTGTCTGCAACCCGGCAATGCAGCTTGGGTTGGAAACATCTCATTGTACATGTGGGTTTTGCCTTCCTAAGATGGCCACTTAAACCCACATGCACACTTGCAGTAGTGACCAGCACGCCTCCTCCATGCCTGTCATCACAACTCGGCCCGTGAAGAAAAATTAAATAATAATATGCCTGTTTTATTATCCTTTTATTTTACAAGCTTTGAGTCTGTTTGCGGGGGAGGGGAAACGCTCCTCCGCGATGTGATGACCAGGACAGATGACACTAGGACCCTGTGGGTCACAGGGTGGTGACCAGGTCACCGGACACCACTTCCTGTCGAGGGACAGGAAAGGACAGTATGTATCAGGACGAGGACAAGGACAGATGTGCCATGACCGACTGATGAGCGAACGAAATAAAGAACTACATGTGCACCTACCTGAGCTGTGTCCCGAGTGATTCCTGACCGTCGTAGATACGACATCTGGCGACGAAGGATCCGGTCCCTGCGTGCAGGAACAAAGAAATCGCGATTTTAAAACCAGGAGCCCACCCTGGATCACGTCGCGGCCAAGAAGAAGAGGGAAGAGTGAAGCGCCGTCCAGCCATTGGCAGCGACGTGGGAGCCCACCCCGACCGCCGCAAAAGGAAAGAACAAGAAAGCCGGTAAGCGCCAAGCGCTAGCGCGAAGAGCGCGAAGTTTGAAGAGCCCAAAGCCAGCGCGAGCTCTCGCGAGAGTCTCGGCGGCCATATTGGGGCCAGGCGTGGGAGCCAATCAGAACGAAGGATACGCGCGGCGGCCATTTTGAAGTCAGGCAGCGCCGGGATTGGCCAAGAAGTCTCGCGAGAGTCTCGGCGGCCATCTTAAAGTCAGGCGCGAGAGCCAATAAGGAAGCAGGAACGCTGGGCGGCCATCTTGAGGTCAGGAAGGATCGAAAAAACGAAGAAAAACGCAGAATATAAGGAAAAAAGGAAATAAAAGAGCAGACAATACAAAAGACAGGCAATAAAGAGTAAAGAAGAGAGAAAAAAAAAGAAAGACTATAAGAAACAAAAAAATAAATAAATAAATAAATAAAAGGGACAAAGTATCACCGCACAAAGAAGAATACACAAGAAAAAAAAAAGGAGATATTAAAAGAAATAACAAGAAACAAAAGAGCATAAAGAAATGCCAGACACAAAATCACAAAGCGCACAATTCCGCAGACCAGTGCCTTTTGTCGTATCGGAGCCACAAGTGGGCATCCGGTGGGAAAAGTGGATCATAAAATTTGAGCGATACCTGAAGGCGACTGACGTCGTAGATGAGAAGAAGTTGGATCTACTGCTAAACTTAGTGGGGGATGAGGTGGAGGACCTCCTCATAACACTACCACCGAGTGAACTAGAAACCTATGACAAGTTAAAAAAGTGTCTGACCGCCAAGTTCGACCCGCAAAGAAATGTCGACTTTGAGAGATATTCTTTCCACATGGCATATCAGCAGCCGGAAGAGTCAATGGATGACTTTGCAACAAGGCTGAGAAAGCTAGTAGCATACTGCGAATTTGAAAAGTATGACAACGAACAGGCACTTCGTCTCAAAATGATAGAAGGCTGCCGAGACACGGAATTTCGCACAAGACTGCTAAAAGAACCGATCACCTTAGAGAAAATTCTTGACCTTGCGAGGGCAGAAGCAAGAGCGATAATACAAGCGAAGCAGATGGATCGAAAGGGAGAACAAATACATAGAATGACAGACACCGTCAGGAAAGGGAACTGGAAAGGAGGACAGAAGGAACAAGCGGCGAAGAAGCAAAATTCCCAATGCTACAGATGCGGCCTGGAATTCCCTCACCGAGGACTATGCCCAGCATTTGGCCAAACGTGCAGAAAATGTAACAGAAGCAACCACTTTGCCACTATGTGCCAAGGTGGACAATTTAAAAGTGAACGTGGCAGGCCAGGAAAACCAAGAACAACAACAACAAAACATGTAAGGCACATGGACGCGACGGAGAGGAGCTCGTCGGGGGAATCAGAAGAAGAAGAGGAAGAAATAACAAGAAAAGTAGAATGCCTATACCTCATGACCACGGATGAAGGGCATGACGAAGAACATATCAGGCTAATAGACAGGAAATCAATAAAGAAAACGGATTGGGTGACAATTGAAGTAGGGCCACATCAAACAAAATTTGTACTGGACAGCGGAGCCACGTGCAACATCATGTGTGCCACTGAATACGACAAAATGAAGAAGAAGCCGCCGCTACAACCATCAAGTGTGAGAGTATTTACATGGGGTGCACAAAATCCTGTAACTAACATGGGGAAATTCACGGACACCATGACGTACAACGGCAAAACTGTCGTAGAAGAAATACATGTGTTACGAGGAGACATTCCGGCACCGTGTCTACTAAGCAACGTAACAGCAAAAAAAATGGGACTACTGAAAATGATGTATCACATGTCGGAAAAAGAGAGCATACTACAGGAGTTCCTGAAGCTAACGGAAGGCCTAGGAAAACTTAAAGGGAAACAAATAACATTACACATAAATGAGGCTGTCAGGCCGGTCGCGCAGCACCACCGAAGGGTACCAATACATCTACAACCTCAAGTAGAGAAAGAAATAAAGGCGCTACTAGCCCAGGACATCATTGAGCCGGCGGAAGGACCAACGCCATGGGTGTCCCCAATAGTGGCTGTACCAAAGAAAGACACTACACAGATAAGAATCTGCGTGGACATGAGGATACCGAACACAGCCATCGAGAGAGAAAGACACCCAGGGCCACATCTGGATGACATGATTAGCTGCCTGACGGGAATGAGAAAATTTTCCAAACTAGACCTGTGCAAAGGATATCATCAACTGGAGCTAGATGAACAATCCAGATATATAACGACCTTCTCAACGCACCTTGGACTATTTTGTTACAAAAGGCTGAGTTTTGGAATATCCTCAGCAGCAGAAATATTCCAAGAAACGATCAGGCAGATAATAAGACCGGTAACGAACAGTCTAAACTACAGCGATGACATCTTGGTCTTTGGGAAGTCAGACGGAGAGCATGACACGGCACTGAGGGAAGTATGTTCACGGCTAGTAGAGGTGGGCCTGACGGTAAACGAGAAGAAATGCGAACTGGGCCGAGAGGAACTAGTGTTTTTTGGACACATATTCTCACGAAAAGGAATGAGGCCTGACAAGAGTAAGATAGACACGCTCGAAAAAGCGAGTGAACCTAAAGACGTCGCCGACGTGCGCTCGTTTCTTGGCCTTGCCAGCTACTGCGCGAGGTACATAAAAGACTTCGCAACGGTGAGCACACCCTTGAGAGAACTGACAAAACAAGGGCAGCCATTTGAATGGACCACAGAGTGCACAAAAGCGTTTGAAGAGATAAGAGCCTCAGTGACAGCAGTCGACCACCTAGCATATTTTGATCCGAACCTATGCACAGAACTAACAGTAGACGCCAGCCCGGTAGGCCTGGGCGCAATACTAGCACAACACAAACCAGGGAAAGACTCACCTCGACAAATAGTAGCATACGGAAGCAAAAGCCTATCAGATGTTGAGAGAGCCTATTCTCAACCAGAAAAGGAGAGCTTGGCAGTGGTATGGGCATGTGAGCACTACCACATGTTCATATATGGAAAACCGTTCACAATAGTGACAGACCACCAAGCGCTGGTGACTATCTATGGCAACCCAAAGGCGAAAATACCACCGAGAATAGAAAGGTGGGGAATAAGGCTGATGGACTATAACTTCAAGATAATACACAAACCAGGCAAAGACCAAAATCCAGCTGACTACATGTCGCGACACCCGCTCCCGCACCGGAGCAATAGTACCACAATGGCAGAAGAATACCTCAACTTCATAGTGAAACAAAACACTCCAGTGTCAATAACAAGGGAGGAATTGGAACAAGAGACAAAAAGAGATCCGACAATGAAGACAATAGAAACGATAGTGAGGCTACAGAGATTGAGACATGTTAACAACAACACCATCACAGAAGAAGGAGTTGACAAAGAAGAACTGTTGGCGTTCAAAAAAATAGGCGAAGAATTGTCGGAGACAGAAAACGGAATTCTGATGAGAGGTTCAAGGATTGTAATACCACTTCGACTACGAAAATGTAGCGATTGCGGTGCCCGGGGGTCGAGGGATAGTAATACTATCGAAATCCCGAAGGTGGTATGCGTGTGGGGACATTTGTAGAAGAGGTAGAGTGAACTACCTTGACCAGCATTCCAAGGGGCAAGCAGGAAGAGCCATGAGACCTAAGGCATATTAGCCCCTCCCCTCCTCACGGACGGTGCTTGTCAATTTTTGTTTGCGGAGAAGATCGGAGTGGCGGAAGGTGTTCCCCGCCGGATTCCAGCGAGAAGCAAGAAGATTCCTGAATGTGAGAAGCCGTGATTCACCCAGCGTTAGGAACTTACAGCGCTCTTCTGATAAGTACTCGAAAGACGAAAGCGGGCTCGCTTTCGTTTTCTGCTTTATTGTTTGATCGTCCCTAGCTAGACAGATTAGGGCACTCTTGGGACGTATCGCTTATTCATTCCCCTTGTATTAGGAAGCGTTCTGCTTGAAGACGCGCTGCGCTAAAATACCTTGTACGTTCTCTCCAGAGAGGGATTCTGGGAGACGTAGTCTCAGAACTATTTTGCTTTGTTTTGTTTTGTTTCGACGGACAATCCCAACCACAAGAGACAGATACATTATTTCCTTGAAGATCCGTGTTGGTTCACTGTACTACACTTGTGGCAGAACTCTGAGAGCGGTTTGTGTCATTTAACAACCGTTATTTTCCATATCCTTTTTGACTACTGCATGCCACAGTCCTGAACTCTTGACAGAACAAGTCATAGACCTTGCTGTGGTGCCTTTTCTTCTTTGCCTGGGTTTTGTATGATTCCGGTGAGTGAATTGACTACGTGTTGATTTAGATATTGTCCGAGGCACATGAAGTGTAGTGTTGATTGTGTTCATTACTCTTCCCTAATCAGGTGGGTCCTTTCCTGCTGTCCTACGCATCTTGGTGACCAGACTCCCGGGGGATCCCAAGGAATCATCGCTACCCATTTATTATTCTATCCACTTCCCCTTTCCCGGCTAGGTACGTGTGCGCACAGTGTGCTTCGCTTCCACTGTGGGTTCCGTGTCTGGTGGGGGGAGGAGAGCTTAGCATCCGAAGTCGTTTCTGCCGGACACCCTGAGCTAAGGTTAGTGGCGTGTGTGAGCCTGCGCTGCTGCCAATCCATGACAGAAAAAGAACAGTTAAGATAGCGCATGAGTCGCATAGAGGAATAGTAGCGACAAAGAAGATGCTGAGAGAAAGAGTGTGGTTCCCAGGACTAGACAGCATGGTAGAGGAAGAAGTGTCACAATGTCACACCTGTCAAGTAACAGGATCGTCCAGTAAGCCCACACCGCTGAGGATGTCGGAACTGCCATTGGCAGTATGGACTGAACTAGCGGCAGACTTCTATGGGCCACTGGAGTCTGGAAAATACCTGCTGGTAGTCATTGACGAATTTTCAAGATTTCCGGTAGTGAGGGAAGTGGCATCGACATCGGCAAACGCCACCCTACCAGTGCTGGACGACATATTTGCTGCCTGGGGCTCACCACAAACACTGAAAACAGACAATGGCCCTCCATTTTCAGGAGAAGAGTTCCGCAGGTTCATGGACTACCTGGGGATCAAACACAGGAAAATAACCCCACTGTGGCCACAAGCCAATGGAATGGCAGAAAGATTTATGGGGACCATCAAAAGGGCCATCCAGCGAGCAAAATTGACACAGATCTCCGTTGGACAAGCACTGTGTCAAGTACTACGAGACTATAGGAACACCCCTCACAGCACCACGGGCAAATGCCCAGCAGAACTGGTGTTAGGAAGAACAAGCAGGACGAGGCTACCACAGAGAGAAGCCATAGCAGACACCAACAGACAAGAGATCGCAGAAAGAGACAACAAAGAGAAAAAGAAAATGAAAGAATATGCTGACAAAAAGAGACATGCAGCTGAACATCATCTTAAAGAAGGAGACATGGTAATAGTGAAGCAAACACAGCAAAGAAAGTCAGACAGCCCTTTTTCAAAGGAGCCGCTGGTAGTAACTGGAGTAAAAGGGTCAATGGTGACCGCGGCCTCAGACAATCGGAAGATAACAAGAAACAGCTCACACTTCAAGGAGCTCAAAATGGAAGAAGAAGAAAGAGCAATAACAACAGCGGAAGTGGAGGAAAGAGAGCAAGGAGCAAACGGAGAAGGGACGACACACAAAGAAGAAGGTAGAGGACCAGAGCAGAGCGGAGAACAAAGACCAAGAAGAGAATGCAAAAAGACAAAGAGACTGCTAGAAGAAATGTAGAGACTGTCTCTCTCTCTCTATCTCTCTCTCTCTCTCTCTCTCTCTCTCTCTCTCTCTCTCTCTCTCTCTCTCCCGCACCGCCTCACAGGCGTTCCACAGTGTGGACAAGGACTTGTGCATGGGGAAAGCATTTGTTGTAACAAGGGGGGAGATGTGATGACCAGGACAGATGACACTAGGACCCTGTGGGTCACAGGGTGGTGACCAGGTCACCGGACACCACTTCCTGTCGAGGGACAGGAAAGGACAGTATGTATCAGGACGAGGACGAGGACAGATGTGCCATGACCGACTGATGAGCGAACGAAATAAAGAACTACATGTGCACCTACCTGAGCTGTGTCCTGAGTGATTCCTGACCGTCGTAGATACGACACGCTATAACGGAGGACCCACCACTGTTTCTGCATTGCTGTCTCTCCCCTTCTCTCTCTTTCTGTGTGCCTGCATTGCTGTCTCTCCCCTTCTCTCTCTTTCTGTGTGCCTGCCTGTCATCTATCTGTCTGTCTCTATCTCTCTCACTCTGCACACCACTCTGTTTCTCGCTCTTTCTTTATTTCTCTGCCAATGTGCCTTGCTGTCTGTCATCTCCCTGTCTTTCTCTCTCACCCTCTCTCCCCTCGCCTTGCCTGCCCAGGTACAAAAACATTTTAACTACAGATACATTTATAGGCATATAAAATAAAATCCCACTGCAGCCCTGGGCGCCAAGAAGACAAGGCTAATGCCCTCCTGGCACCTGCGGAGCAGCTCCTTGGCAGCCGTCACTGGCCCTACAGACAGCTCCGACCCTTTGGCAGCTGGCTGCTGTTTAAATCCCAGTAAAGGATGTCACGGCAGCACGTGCTCCCGCGAGGCCTGGAGAGAGGGCTGACGTACGAGAGAAGAAGCTGCCCAGAAGCACTCTGACATCCATTCTTCTGAGCCTGAGACAAGGCTGCTGCTCCGTCTGCTCTCTCCCGAGGTGTTAAACTAACACCGAGAGAAGCCTTTCAGTGCAGAAAGAAAGGACGTCTTTTCCCGGGAGAGACAATGCACACGTTTTCTTTGAGTGAGTTATCTGCCCCTGCGTCCTCCTAACCATGCACACTAAATGTGGAGACATTTTAAACACAGGTTCAGAAATGATGGAAATGTGCCCTTTCTGCAGGGACACCCCAGATTTTCCCCCTTCTGCTGAACCCTAGTTTTTCTGGCTATAGAACTCTGTGACGTTTACTCCTGCTAGCCATTGATAAATTACTTGCTCTCCTCCTTTCAACATGATGACATTGGTGTACACCAGATTAACATATTTAACTTAGCTATAAGTCCCTAGTATATGGTATACGCCTCGTGCCTGTAAATTAACTGTCACAAGCAGACTGCAGCACCCATTGTGCCTTAAACTCCTGTGATAATATAAACCGGACTGCAGGTCTGCCATCAGTAGCCTGGCTTAGAAGCTTTTAACTGCAAATTCAACCTATCGAAATAAAGCCTCCTGACAGGCCTAATCTGTTCTTTTTAATATTAAGAACTCACCCCTACGTAGGGCTTGTGGACTAGAAGCCAGGGTATACATTATGTAAACATAGGATATATAAACATGTAGGGGCCGATTAGGATGGCGGGGGGCTTTGCCCGCCAGACACCCTCGCAGAAAATCGGACCGTCTGCGAGGTGACCGGCAGTCCCGCACTGCATATTAGGGTGCGCCCACCACTGTGGCGGGCGCATCATGCATTTTTACATTGTGGCGGGCGGTGCCTGCCGCATTGTGTTACAATGGGGAGGGGGCCCCCGAAGTGAAGACTGCATGCCTTTCCATGGCGGCATTGCCACCACAGAAAGGCATCTGTTTAAGTCCATCCTAATATGGCTGGCGGTGTCTGATAGACACCGTCACCATATTAAACCTTTTCCGCCCCGGTCGTAAGGCGACCGTGGCAGAAAAGCGGTGGACGGTCTTTCCGTCCGCCGCGTTCCCCCCACCATGCTAATATGGCGGGGGTAACTGGGTGGCGGTCGGACCTGGATGTCGGGCGGATCGTCACCGCCCGCATGACGGTGGCGATCCGCCCGACATCCTAATGGGCCCCTTAATGTTAACCATGTCCTTAAAGTAAAAAATCTCTGAAAACTATTTCCACTATAGCAGGGTTGACTGTTCTACAGGAAAGCACTGGGATACAGTATTTAGTTTAATAAATATCAACTCTGCCGAGACTTCTGGAACAATGGCTTTTACTCCCCCTATCGTTATTGGGTAGATTTTCATTAATAAAAATGTCCATACTTCCATTGCTTATATTTCTTTTTACTAATGTCGTTGGATTCTTTAGGAGTGGTACACACAGGGCTGGTCCTTCTGTGGTCCTGAAGAGGAGCTGCTGGAAAGCTCAAAACATGTCGACCCAGTACTAGGGACATCATACTCATTACAGTTAGGTCTTTCCCTAGTACTAACCCCTGATTTTAAAACATACGACTAGGAGCAGGAATAACATATTAGCTCACTAGCTAGGTATATTTAACCTATTTTTCCGACTCCACATCACTGCAACACACATATTTTCCAAAACCTAAGTGCTCCTATGTAGTTCGCAAGTCGCAGCAAACCTCAATCGGCAGCGTATTGAGAGGACCCCAATAATGAAGCATGCCTTCTAGGGGCTACCCTGGTGGGTGAGGGGACTCTGGAAAATAATTTTTCTTTCTGGAAAGAGAGTTTTTCCACACATTTTCAGTGGAATCCCTGTTCTTCCTATGGTTATGTTTCTAATTTCGGTATTCCAGATGTTGCAGAATCATGTTCTACCTTGACCATGGACTGTCATTGAAAATGTATGCTTCTTGGCACTATTTCTATTAAAAAAATTAAACAGTGTATATCTCTTGTTCTCCTTATTGGATTTTTGTCATTTTGGTGTGATTTTGTTTCATTTATATATATCTCTATTTTTCTAAGTTGTTTAGGGGATGTTATTGTTTTGTACTTTGACTTTATTGCTGTTTTACTACTGTATAAATACTTTATCCATTGCTTTTAAGTTAATAATGTCTGCTGTGTGCCACAGCTACCAAGGCATTGAGCACAGCTTTATTTAGTTGTCTTAGCGGTTTACCCTGATGGTAATTATTACTTGTGGTGGGTAATTCTCAACTAATAACCACATTTTGTACAAAAGTAGTTAAAGATTTAAGATTTACAATGTTAAATGCAACTTTTATTTTCTCCAATTGCAGATTGTGACTATTCAATGTGCTGGCCTCTAACCCGTCATGGTGCTGTGCAGAGACTTGCCAGTTTTAAATCTAAGGTGGCAGAAATTACCCCGTATTATACATGGTGTGACACTAGTGGTACAATTTAATAATTCTGCTTAGATTTTCTATCAGTGTCCTTTTTACAACAAGTATTGCAGAATTGTGTTGTTAAATTTCTTACAGAACCAAAGAAAAGTCATGTTTAATGAGCTACTTCAAATTTAAGGTATAGCTGACTGTTACTTCATGGTACTGTCTCACTGGGAAAATAGACTGCTGGTTCCTGAAGAGACAACATTGGTACAGTCTTTTGCTGGGGGCCAGCTTCTAATATGCATATATTACCCAGTAAAGGAAACCAAATTAAATCATCCCGGTCGCAAAGACGTCCACTCCTTTGATTCCTCCTAACTGTGGCAGGAATCAAGCTTCACTACAGATCCCATAACGCATTGCTTCCCATAAAAGTCTGGAACCAAGAATTGCAGAAGGGACATATTTTTAATGGTTCCCTGTTTAAATATCGATGTGAAAAATATTGATGTAAAAATATCGATAACAAAAATATCGACTCCATATACTTAAACAGGTAGGTACAATAATATTGACACAAAAATATTGATGTAAAAAATATAGAAGTAAAAAATATTGATTTTAAAAAATGACCATAACTTAAATAAAATTAATTAAACAATATTAATATTATTAACAAACTAAATTAAATGTACGATATATTTTACCTTATTATAACAAATAAAATTAATTTAATAAATATAAACACAAAAAAGTGTACATATACATATATTTACTTAATTACATTTTATTAACTATTCTGTTTATTTAATTTATCAACTTTTTAATTATATAAAAATAAAATAAACATATATATCAATAATTTAAAATAAAATGAAATATTCTATATTTAATTAACCCATTAAACTATTTAAAAAAGAATAATACATACACTTAATTACAAAATAAAAACATAAGTAGTTAAAACGTTAGAAAGCGAGGGGGGAAACATTACTATTCCCACTCCAGTGAGTGCAACAGTAGGGAAAGCGCTGGATAGCAGAGGGGTAAAATTTACTATTCCCACTCCAGTGAGTGCAACAGTAGTAAAAGAGCTGGATAGCGGAGGGGTAAAAATTACTATTCCCACTGCAATATGTGCAACAATAGGGAAAGCATTGGATAGAGTAGGGGAACAAATTACTATTCCCACTCCAGTGAGTGCAACAGCAGGGAAAGTGTTGGATAGCGTAGTGGTAAAAATTACTATTCCCACTCCAGTGAGTGCAACAGTAGGCAAAGCGCTGGATAGCGGAGGGGTAAAAATTACTATTCCCACTCCAGAGAGTGCAACAGTAGGGAAAGCGTTGGATAGCGCAGGGGTAAAAATTACTATTCCCACTCTATTGAGTGCAAAAGTAGGGAAAGCGCTGGATAGCGGAGGGGTAAAAATTACTATTCCCACTCCAGTGAGTGCAACAATAGTGAAAGCGCTGGATAGCGGATGGGTAAAAATTACTATTCTCACTCCATTGAGTGCAACAGTAGGGAAAGTGTTGGATAGCGCAGGGGTAAAAATTACTATTCCCAATCCAGTGAGTGCAACAGTAGGGAAAGCGCTGGATAGGGGAGGGGTAAAAATTACTATTCCCACTCCAATGAGTGCAACAGTAGGGAAAGTGTTGGATAACATAGGGGTAAAAATGTATTTATTTATTTATTTTATAAACTTATATGGTGCAAAACAGCTACCCAAAAGGGTTTCCCGGCGCCTAGAACACAGCACAGTATACAGCAGAGGTCGTTCGGGTTACTGGTCGAACAACCAGGTCTTTATCTCCTTTCGAAACCTGAGAAGGCTTTGCTCCTTTCGTATGTGGATTGGGAGTGTGTTCCAGATAACAGGACCCAGGTGGGCAAAAGATCTTCCTCCCATCCTAGCCAGCTTGAATCTGGGTACACAGAATTTTTCCGCTGATTTAGATCGTAGGTTTCTTTTAGGAATGTAGGGAGAAGCTAGTGCCTGCAAATATTTGGGAGCGGTACCTGCTTTGATTTTAAACATGTAGTTTAAGGCCTTAAACCTAATACGATTCTCAACCCTCAACCAGTGCAGCTCGCGCAGGTAGGGGGACACGCTGCCGTTTTAGGTATGCTACAAAGGAGTCGAGCAGCCGCATTTTGTACAAGCTGCAATCTCTTTGTAACTGCCTTGTTTGCACCCAAATACAGGATGTTCCCGTAGTCAAGCCGAGATGTAATTACGGCATTGACCACCGTTTTCTGCATGGAGCTAGGCAGCATCCAAAGGATCTTCTTGAGCCACCTCAAGATGGTAAAGCAGAGGCTCACTACTTTGTTAACCAGTTGTTTCATGGACAATGAATTGTCCAGGATTACACCCAGATTTCTAGCATGAGGCACTGGTGTAGGGAGATTTCCCATCTGGGCAGGCCAATGTAATGAGCTCCAGAGCTCTGGCTGCTTGCCCAGAAGGAGAATCTCCATCTTGTCTCCATTTAATTTCAACTGGATGGTTGACATCCAGTTGAAAATGGACAGCAGGCCTTCTTTAAGGAGAGATGAAGATGAAGTTTGGGGTTCAGACAATGAAAAAACAATCTGAGAATCGTCAGCATACGACATGAAGGTAAGACCTGCTTTTTCCACAAGATCCGCTAGGGGTCTAAGATATAAATTGAAAAAGAGCGGGCTAAGGATGGAGCCCTAAGATACTCCATGAGGGGAATTGAAAATTCCCGAGCATGCCGCAGCCGATGCTACTTGAAAAGTCCGTTGACTCAGAAAAGATCGAATCCATTGCAGTGCATTTCCACATATTCCGTTTTTTTCCAGTAGGGTGAGTAGCCTTTTATGCGACACAGTGTCAAAGGCTGCGCTCAAATCAAGTAAAATAAGCGCAACCGTCTGTCCATCATTGAGGAGTTTCCTGATGGTTTCAGAAACACCCAATAGGGTAGTTTCTGTAGAGAAACCCGCTCGGAAACCTGACTGGGTGGGGTGAAGAAGGGCATTCTCCTCTGAGAAGAGAGTCAGGGCTGAGTGCGCATGTCTTTCCAAGCATTTGGAAAAAGCAGGAAGAAGTGAGATTGGCCTGTAGTTGGCCAGTTTATCCGGATCTGCTGTAGGTTTTTTCAGCAGTGGGGTCACTATAGCATGTTTCCATATCGTTGGTACTGTGGAAAGCTCTAAAGATGAGTTTAAGGTGTCTGCAATGATTTTGAGGGCGGGCGTATCTAATAATTTTATTATGTTGATGGGAATAGGATCCTGTGGAGAGCCAGATTTAATCGTTTTCATAATGGAGATGAGAGCATCAGTTGTAATGGGGGGCCATTTATGGAGGGTCTGATTTATGGACGGAGTATGCTCCCACTCTTCCTTAGAGGCAGTTGCCGGAGTGATTTTGTCTATTTCGATGATTAGATTGTCAATTTTATCAGAGAAAAATTGAGCTAAATCCTGGCATTGCTTCATATTTAAAGGTCGCTTTGGAGCAGTAGTTTGAGCCCCAGCAAGGTCCTTAACTGTATTAAACAGTATTTTGGATTTATTTGCAGCTCCCATAATAGTCGTGGCTACATATGTGGCACGTGCTTTTTTACATGCAGTGTGGTAGAGATTTCTAGCTGTATGATACCTGTTTTTTTTATCAGGATCGAAATCTCTACGCCAGCCTCTTTCAAGTGCCTTGCATTTTGTTTTTTCTACCTTAAGAGAGTCATTAAACCATGGGGCCGGGGGACGATGTGAATTACCCTTGGTCTTAGTAGTGGTTAGACAGGACTCTGCCGCCTTAGTAAGCCATTGTTGAGTGGCCATGGCAATGCTTTCCATATTTTGGTTTTTATTAGGCGGGTGTGTGTTAAGTTTCATATTAAGTTTGGAGACGTCTAGTGATTTCCAATTTTTCCTTAGAGAAGGCAATAACATGTTTTGGTCAGTGGAGGTGCTAAGTATAGTAAGGTTGAATTTAACTAAGAAATGGTCTGACCAGCATACAGGAATGGTATCCAAACAGGTGAGTGAAGGGAGATTTGACAGTACCGGGTCAAGTAAATGTCCAGCCCTATGGGTAGGCCCTGAATTAATAAGATGAATATTAAGTGCTAAGAGATCTTTCAACAAATTTGTACATGTTGTGTTTAATTTATCTTCTAAATGAAGATTCAGATCTCCGATGATAGAGAAGTTTTTAGATGCTAATATAAAAGGGGTAATATGATTGCGTAGTTCAGTAGCCCATTTAGTGCCATTTCCGGGAGGCCGGTACATAAGGATACCAGACAACGTGAAATTGGGATTTAGACATATTTTAAAAGATGCAGCCTCACATTCTGGTATGACTAACGGTTCAAATGTACATGTAAATTTTTTATTATAAACAATCGCGATTCCACCCCCCGTTTTACGGGTTCTATCCATTCTGGCAATCGCATAGTTGGGAGGGAGGGCCATAGCTATATCAGGGCCTGAACCTGCATGTAGCCAGGTTTCTGTGAGAAACAGGGCGCTAGGTTTGTCATCCATTAGCAGATCAAAAATTTCTACCCTATGCATGGGTAGGGAGCGACAGTTTTAACTGTAAAAGAGGTGGTTTTCGTTTGTAGGGAGTGATTTCTTAACCTGCTTACTACGTCTAATTCTGCGAGGGGGGTAGGGTTGAAAGGATGCAATTGTATAGCTGCAATGGGGGCAGGAAGCAGTACCCAGACGAGGGATTTCAAGCAAAGTGCAGTTGACATTCAGGGTGGGGCACAAATATTTTATTTGGTCGGATGACATTACCTTTGAGGGCCTGGGTTGAGGAGCATAGCCACTAGCCCCGTGTCTCGTACTGGCACGGACGGGCACAGACGGGCTCGTCTTTGGCGTGTCTTCGGCGCGGATTCGGCGCGGGCACTGCGTGTCCTCGCTGCGCGTGTTAGACATCCTCAGTATTTTGTAGGGGCCGCGCTATCAGTCAGCACCGCCTCCCACCCTCTAAACCAATCACTGCCTGGCAATGTGGAGGAGCCCGGAAGTAGGTAGCAGCCTGCACCCTCCACAACAAACAAGCTTAGCGCTTGCGGTGGACCGGGGTAGCAGGGGCGGCAAGGATCGCCACTAGGAGGTTAGTCTAATGCTATTGTGGTTTTAAAAGAGCAAACACAGAATTAAAATCAAGGTACTTAAATTCACACTCAAATTTTAAAAATATCGTGCTTGGTGTAAATTATCAATTCAATTCACACAGAGCGCAGTCAGCATCCAGGTCACGCTAGGAGCAGTAGACGAACGCGCGTGTCTTTAGAAGGGACGCCTGAAATCTCTGGGGCTTTGTAGGGGCCGCGCTATCAGTCAGCACCGCCTCCCACCCTCTAAACTAATCACTGCCTGGCAATGTGGAGGAGCCCGGAAGTAGGTAGCAGCCTGCACCCTCCACAACAAACAAGCCTAGCGCTTGCGGTGGACCGGGGCAGCAGGGGCGGCAAGGATCGCCACTAGGAGGTTAGTCTAATACTATTGTGGTTTTAAAAGAGCAAACACAGAATTAAAATCAAGGTACATAAATTCACACTCAAATTTTAAAAATATCTCGCTTGGTGTAAATTATCAATTCAATTCACACAGAGCGCAGTCAGCATCCAGGTCACGCTAGGAGCGTGAATTACTATTCCCATTCTAGTGAGTGCAACAATAGGGAAAGCGCTGGATAGCGGATGGGTAAAAACTTACTATTCTCATTCCAATGAGTGCAACAGTAGGGAAAGGGTTGGATAGCGCAGGGGTAAATATTACTATTCCCAATCCAGTGAGTGCAACAGTAGGGAAAGCGCTGGATAGCGGATGGGTAAAAATTACTATTCTCACTCCAATGAGTGCAACAGTAGGGAAAGTGTTGGATAACGCAGGGGTAAAATTTACTATTCCCAATCCAGTGAGTGCAACAGTAGGGAAAGCGCTTGATAGGGGAGGGGTAAAAATTCCTATTCTCACTCCAATGAGTGCAACAGTAGGGAAAGTGTTGGATAGCGCAGGGGTAAAAATTACTATTGCCACTCCAGTGAGTGCAACAGTAGGGAAAGCGCTGGATAGCGGATGGGTAAAAATTACTATTCTCACTCCAATGATTGCAACAGTAGGGAAAGTGTTGGATAGCGCAGGGGTAAAAATGACTATTGCCACTCCAGTGAGTGCAACAGTAGGGAAAGCGCTGGATAGGGGAGGGGTAAAAATTACTATTCTCACTCCAGTGAGTGCAACAGTAGGGAAAGTGTTGGATAACATAGGGGTAAAAATTATTATTCCCACTCCAGTCAGTGCAACAATAGGGAAAGCGCTGGATAGCGGATGGGTAAAAATTACTATTCTCACTCCAATGAGTGCAACAGTAGGGAAAGTGTTGGATAGCGCAGGGGTAAAAATTACTATTCTCAATCCAGTGAGTGCAACAGTAGGGAAAGCGCTGGATAGGGGAGGGGTAAAAATTACTAATCTCACTCCAGTGAGTGCACCAGTAGGGAAAGTGTTGGATAACATAGGGGTAAAAATTACTATTCCCACTCCAGTGAGTGCAACAATAGGGAAAGCGCTGGATAGCGGATGGGTAAAAATTACTATTCTCACTCCAATGAGTGCAACAGTAGGGAAAGTGTTGGATAGCGCAGGGGTAAAAATTACTATTCCCAATCCAGTGAGTGCAACAGTAGGGAAAGCGCTGGATAGGGGAGGGGTAAAAATTACTATTCCCACTGCAATGAGTGCAACAGTAGGGAAAGTGTTGGATAGCGTAGGGGTAAAAATTGCTATTCCCACTCCAGTGAGTGCAACAGTAGAGAAAGCTCTCGATCCGTAAACAATCAAATAGAAAACCATCAACATTTTAATTAAATGTATTTTCCAATATTAACATAATTAATATATAAATTTAAATATAATACTATTAACAAGGATAATAAAAAGTAATTACACAATGCATTTAATAATTACTAATTAATTAATGAAAATAAATGTATAAATATGTATTAATTAATCAATAAAAAATAATTACGTACTACCTTTCACACCATTTACACATATAAACACCATAACACAAACCTACAATTAATTACACAATTACAATTAATAATTACTGATTAATTAATGGTAATTAATTTAAAATATTTAATAATTAATCAATAAAAAAATGAATTACTCACCACCCTTCACACCATTTACACATATAAACACCACAACACGCACCTAAAATTAATTAAACAATTAACATAATTAATTATTGATTGAATAATTGAAATTAATTACCAACCAATTATTAAAAAAGTATTAATTAATCAATTAACACATTAATTATTCAATAAATTGTATATAATTAAATTACCTCCCATCCTATTCCCCCATAAACCCACAGCCTGCTACAGAACTAAAAATGCAGAATTAAACTTAAAATAAATGAATAACTAGTAAAATTCTAAAACATATAATAAAATGACAAACAATTTTCAATAAAAACACTAAAATACATAAAATTATTATTAATTAGATATTTTTGTCAACTATATTTTTGCTAACGATATTTATTACATCGATATTTTTGTAATCAATATTACCTGTCAGTCGATATTCTTGTCAACTATATTTTTGTTGTCGATATTTCTTCCCCACGATATTTTTGCGGCGATAATAATGTCCCATGATATTTCTCCATCGATATTCCTGCTCTGCACCATTTTTAATAATAGACCTAAATTCTACAGAGTGAGCGAGTGTAGTGAGTGAAACCAACCTCTGCAGGAGATTATCTACAAAGAAAGTCTGGAAAAATGGTGCCAAAAAATGAATATCGTAGCACAAATTACAAAATGTATTGACAATAAAGTGACAGATTTTACATGCAGCTCTGAAGCACTTATGAAGCATTCCAGCACTACGATCTGTAAGGCACCGCAGCGCGACCAGCTTTCCTCCCATATGGATGCATAGTCAAGACGTTTCTATAGTGTCCCATATCTACTTAAAGTGCTCTCCCTAAGCCAGCATCCACAATATCCCTGTACGTTATGCACCCACCTTAGGCCAGTATCCACAATGGCCCCAAAGTTAAAGTGCCTACCTTAAGCCCGAATCCATAATATCCCTGGATGTTAAGCACCTTCCCTATGCCAGTATCCGCAATGTCCCCATAGGTAAAGTGCCTTCCCTAAGCCAGTATCCACAGTGCCTCAGTATGTACAGCAAGCTGTCTAGGCCAGTCTCAGCTATGTGGCAGCACATAAAGTGCAATCCCCATACACAGTTTTCAAAATGGCACTTTGTGTAAAAAGTAAAACAAACCCAGGCAATTATACCTTATTTAATAAGTCCTAATTTGGAATACATCCGTTATGGTGTCAAATGGTGCCCACGCATATGCTTTGGCCGTGGGCCTGCATACTGTGCCTTTTTGTGCCCATATGATGGACAGGGAAAACAGAAGCACACTTGGCAAAAGTGTTCAACCAGCCCACAGTAGCGGCTGGTGTGTGGGCGGAGTGGTGAGGCGGAGCAGGGACAGACAACATGTTTTGTGAAAACGGACTAGAATAATTTTTTTTTAAAATAGGGAAACAGAACTTACCTGCTGCCTGCCACTCTTCTGCTCCGTGTCCTCACTTCAACACAGGCTCCCAGACTCCCCTGTGGCCAAACATGATGCTGCTCTCATGCTTGAGAGCAATATCAGGATTGGCTTGAGCACCATGAATTTGAGCTCCTAGACAGACTGGGAGCCTGTACTTTGTTGTCTTCAACCCGGCAACGCAGCTGAGTTGGAGACAGTCCAGAGCACATGTTGGTTTGGCCATCCTGAGACGGCCTGCCAAGCCGACATGCATACGATGGCCCCTTCCCAAGACTTGCTTCGCCTTAGAACATGATAATGAAAAAGATAATAAACCCATTTTATTATTGTTTTATTTTTCACGTTTTGAGGCTGGCGGGGAGGGAGGACGCTCCTGCACCATAGCAGAGGAGCCGCCACTAGCAGCCCCGCTCCCTTCGTCTCCTCGTGCAAACCCTCTCTTTCCATCCATCCATTCTCTTTCTCTCTCCCTCTCTAGTCACTTTCTCTCTATCTTCCCCCTTCCTCTCTCCCATGAAGTCTCCCTGTGCTGACTGCCAATAATAAGAGTCACTGGGAGCGGCACTGCACTTTCAAAACCGCTGGGACAAATTCCTCAGCGTGGCTGCTGAGATAGAAACCCAGGGTTGAACTGGTCTCAAATGTATGGGTACGGTTACTAGAGTGGGCACCAGCAGCATAGCTTGGATGCCAGGGCCCCGGCGCAAGCAAAGAAAATGCTACCTTTGACTGCCGCTGTGGCAGTAAAATACAGCAATAATCCGGGTTCCAGGAGCAATTCAACACTCTGGGCCCAGTGCCACTGCACCTGCTGCACCATTGATAGCTACACCCCTGGTAGGCGCATTCGCAGGATAAACAGCAATGGAATGTGGTAAATTATATAGTGCGCAGTAGACACAGCTGGATTATAAAGTCTATCTATGTGTTAATTTCTCTGTCACTGTTCAGTCCATGATCTCCAAACCTATTCACCCATCCGTCACACACAAAAAAAAAAACAACAAGACATTGCGCACCAGTTTCAACGCAAAAGACACATATGGTTTGATTTGACAAGCATGATCCACACATATTTTCCCAATGACTGACCCAATCATAACAATGTTGATTTAAAATAACATTCCATATTTCTGACCTGAAATTTTTTTCTTTAAATGCTGGTCATAGACCTCTTTGTACCCCTTAGTAATGTGAGAAGAACATGAAATAGTATACTATTTGTAATCAATAACCAATCTGAATTTATAATATTGATATTCTCCTATAGTATGCTGAGCACAAGAATACATTGGGAAATTCCCCCAAAGTAGCACTATAGATGTGTTAGAGGAGTGAGACTGCATGAAGGGCAGGTAGGAACCAGAGACCCGCTGTGTTGGATGGAAAATTATATAAAAACACCTCCCATGTGGTCGATATTCATTTATGGAACACTCCCGGGTGTCTCATCATTGGTGCTGGTAAAAAGAAGAAAAATGTTAAAGGCGCCATCCGGTGAATGATGTCATAATACATCTCAAACCCGAGCAGACGCCATCAAACAAAATAACCTTCTAGAACACCTATTGTTGGTGACATCAGAGTTGCAGACGGACTACTGAGACCAACTTCTTCTCTCCACTGGACCGCCCCTTTAATCCTGGGTTCTAGGTTCTAATTGATCACTTTGGGTACTAAGAGAGAACTGTGGTGCTTTGATTACAGGTAGGTTGTCCGGTTTTAGGTTTAAACCTATAATAACTGATGAAACCCCACCGTAAGGGAAATAGCCCCCACCAGTGTAAACACATAAACACTGAAAAAAAACCTGCACAACCACAAACTAAATGCCAGTCAAAGAAAGGAAAAGGAGAGTGAAAGAGTCATTTTTATTTCTTCCTGAAGGGGCCAATACAATGTAGCTTTGTTATATCAGGTAGCAGTAAGACAGACTGTTCTAACATTATTCTGTTTGAATTCTGTTTAGGGATGTCACTAAAATATTGATTAATCCTTTTTTTCAGTTTTGTGGTCTTTGGTCTAAAGATACAGGGGTTAGAAGCATGTTTAAGTGTTGTTTATTTATTTTATAAACTGCAGAGAATCAGGAAAAATCAAAATCATATTTTATTTTTTTGCTACAATTGAGTCTTTCACTGATAGGAAAAATGTAGGTCTCATAAGAATCTTTACCAATATGTACTATTACATCTACCCACAAAGAATGGGTAAAACCCCTTGATACATCAGCCCCCTTTTCTAGTGAGTCAGTATTCAATCAATCAATCATAACATTTGTATAGCACGCTACTCACTCGGAGGGGTCTCAAGGCGCTGGGAGAGAGGGGTCCGTTACTGCTCGAAAAGCCAGGTCTTGAGTTGCTTCCTGAAGGAGAGATGGTCCAGGGTTAGCCGGAGGTGGATGGGGAGGGAGTTCCATGTCTTGGCTGCCAGGTAGGAGAAGGATCTTCCTCCGGTGGTGGCTCTGCGGATGCGTGGAACGGCGGCGAGGGCGAGGTTGGTCGATTGTAGCTGGCGGGTGGGAGTGTAGAAGGTCAGGCGATTGTTGAGGTACTTGGGGCCCAGGTCGTTGAGAGCCTTGTGTGTGTGGGTGAGGAGTCTGAACGTGATCCTCTTGCTGACGGGGAGCCAGTGCAGGTCTCTCAGGTGGCCGGAGATGTGGCTGTGTCGGGGGATGTCCAGGATGAGTCGTGCGGAGGCGTTCTGGATGTGTTGGAGTCTTTTCTGAAGTTTGGCTGTGGTTCCGACATAGAGGGTGTTTCATAGTCCAGTCGGCTGGTGACGACTGCCTGGGTGACTGTCTTCCTGGTTTCGGTGGGGATCCACCGGAAGATCTTTCGGAGCATGCGCAGGGTGTTGAAGCTCGATGATGAGACGGCGTTGACTTGTCTGGTCATCGAGAGGGAGGAGTCCAGGATGAAGCCCAGGTTACGTGCGTGGTCCGTTGGCTTGGGAGTGGTGCCCAGGGCAGGGGGCCACCAGGAGTCGTCCCAGGCGGAGGGCGATGATCCCAGGATGAGGACTTCCGTCTTGTCTATGTTCAGTTTCAGGCGGCTGTTCTTCATCCACTCGGCAACGTCTTTCATCCCTTCGTGTAGGCTGGTTCAGGCGGTGGCGGGGTCGTTGGTGAGGGAGAGGATCAGCTGGGTGTCGTCGGCGTAGGAGATGATGTTAAGGTTGTGTTGGCGTGCAATGGCTGCGAGGGGGCTCATGTAGACGTTGAAGAGGGTGGGGCTGAGTGATGATCCTTGTGGTATGCCGCAGATGACTTCGGTAGCCTTGGATCTGAACGGGGGTGGCGGACTCTCTGGGTTCTTCCGGTGAGGAACGAGATGCTCCACTCCAGTGCCTTGTCTTGGATTCCGATGTTGCAGAGGTGCTGCACTAGGGTGCGGTGGCAGACAGTGTCGAACGCTGCGGAGAGGTCCAGGAGGATGAGGGCCGCTGTTTCCCCATTGTCGAGCAGGGATCTGATGTTGTCAGTGGCTGTGATGAGGGCGGTCTCGGTGCTGTGGTTGGCTCGGAAGCCGGACTGCGAGTGGTCGAGGGATCCGTTCGTCTTGAGGAAGGCGGCAAGCTGTTTGTTGATGGTCTTCTCGATGACTTTGGCGGGAAAAGGGAGGAGCGAGATGGGGCGGAAGTTCTTGAAGTCGGTAGGGTCCGCTGTTGGTTTCTTCAGGAGGGCGCTGAGCTCGGCGTGCTTCCAGCTCTCCGGGAAGGTGGCGGTGTTGAAGGAGGTGTTGATGATGTCCCGTAGTTGGGGTGCGATGATGGAGTCGGCCTTGTTGAAGATGTGGTGGGGGCAGGGGTCGGTTGGTGATCCGGAGTGGATGGTGTTCATCGTGCGGGTGGTGTCTTTGGTGCTGACCTGGGTCCAGGCGCAGAGGGTGGTGGTGGGGGGCGTTGGTTCGGAGGTTGGGTGCGTGGTCTGTGCGCCGAAGCTGTTGTGTATGTCGGCGATCTTGCTGTGAAAGAACGAGGCGAGTGAGTCGCAGAGGTCTTGCGAGGGAGTGATGTCGTTGTTTCCAGTGCTAGGGTTGGAGAGCTCTTTGACGATGCTGAAGAGTTCCTTGCTGTTGTGGGAGTTGTTGTTCAGTCGTTCTTTGAATGCTGTCTTCTTGGTGGTGTGGATCAGCTGGTGGTATTTGCGGGTGGCGTGCTTGAGCGCAGTCATGTTGTCTGTGGTCTGGTCGTTGCGCCAGGCTTTCTCGAGGGTGGGGCAGTTCTTCTTGGAGTTCTTAAGTTCGTTGGTGAACCAAGAGGCTTTCTTGCTGCCGGGTCTGCTGGGAGGGGTCTTCAGTGGTGCGAGGTCATCTGCGCAGTTGGTGATCCACTGTGTGAGGTTGCTGGCTGCTTCGTTGGGGTTCATTGTGCTGGCGGGAGGGTTCTGGCTGAGGGAGGGGGTGAGCTGGTCGGTGGTGATCTTGTTCCAGCTCCTGCGAGGAGCCTGTTGCGTGTGGTGGTGGGTCGTGGTTCTTCTGAAGCTGAAGTGGACGCAGCTGTAGTCAGTCCAATGAAGTCCAGTGGAGTGGCTGAAGGAGATGTATTTGCTGGAGGAGAAGACTGGGTCTTGCGTGTGGCCGGCGTAGTGGGTGGGGGTGTTCACCAGTTGCTTGAGTCCGAGGTTGGCGAGGTTGTCCAGCAGGGTGGTGGTGTTGCTGTCCTTGTTGATCTCCAGGTGGAAGTTGAGGTCCCCTAGGAGGATGTAGTCAGCGGAGGGAGGGCGTGCGGGCTGATGAAGTCTGCAATGTCTTCGCTGAATTGTGTGCATGGTCCCGGGGGTCTGAAGATGAGAGTGCCTCTGAGGGTGGTCTTTGGGTCGGTGTGTATCTGGAAGTGGAGGTGTTCGGCGGCGGTGAGGGTGTCGTCGGAGTTGGTCGTGATGCGGATGGTGTTCTTGTGTACGATGGCGAAGCCTCCTCCAGTCTGGTTGACGCCGTCCCTCCGGTTGATCTTGTATCCGTCCGGGATGGCGATGGCGATGTCGGGCGCTGAAGAGGCGTTCATCCAGGTTTCCGTGAGGAAGGCGACGTCTGGTGATGTTGTGTCCAGCAGGTTCCAGAGTTCCACAGCGTGTCTGTGGATGGAGCGGGTATTGAGCAGTATGCACTTGAGGTGGTTGCTGCTGGTGATCGGCTTGGCGGGTGCGGTGCAGGTCCGGAGGCAGGGGAATAGGCATGCTTTGCAGGCAAAGGGTCCGTGGGTGCGTTTCGGGGTGGCTTGGTAGCAGGCGGGGTTCCGGCCAGCGTTGAGTGCGTGGAGGGTGGCGGCATCGTAGGTCCGGCGGGTGGTCTGGCATCCGCGGGGGCCAGGGGTTCTGGCGCTGGGCGCGGTCCAGGCGCGGACAGGCGCAGACGGGCTTGCCTTTGGCACGCCTTCGGTGCACAATCGGCACACCCGCTGCGCGTGAACGCTGCGCGGACGCACGTTCCCCGCCATATATGGCGAAGTGGGAGGGAGGAGCAGCTGGGAGGCGGGAGCGGGGCGGCGAATGAGGGTCGGGGAAAAGGAAGGGGGCGGGGCTGCAGGGGGGCATCGGTGGGGAAGAGGAGTGGCGGAAAAAGGAGAGGCGGGAAAAAACGGCAGTAGCGGCGAGGGGGAGGCCTGAGGGCAGAGTCCCTAGCAGGCATCGGCTAACCACGGGCAGGAAGCAGTGGCAGGAGTAGGCAGCAGGGGTGACCTGGCACACGGGAGCCGGGCGGTAGGTGGAGAGATCTGGAGGGGTCACAGCTCACTGCCGCGCGGTCCCCGCCATATATGGCTAAGTGGGAGGGAGGAGCAGCTGGGAGGCGGGAGCGGGGCGGCGAATGAGGGTCGGGGAAAAGGAAGGGGGCGGGGCCACAGGGGGGCAGCGGCGGGGAAGAGGAGTGGCGGGAAAAGGAGAGGCGGAAAAAACAGTGGTAGCGGCGAGGAGGGAGGCCTGAGGGCAGAGTCCCTAGCAGGCAGCGGCTAACCACGGGCAGGAAGCAGTGGCAGGAGTAGCAGAAGTGGTGACCTGGCACATGGGGACCTTTCACAATTGATACCTGAGCTGGAGTGCTTCCCTGTAAGAGATCCTTGCCATTTGTTAGATGGTATGCTGAAAGCATCTTTAAAATCTTCAGTTAATGAAGAATGCTATTGACTTTTTAGTCCATTCTGATGCACTGTTTTGTTATGCATGGAAACTAAAATGAAAATATTTCTCATTTTGTGCTTTGTGTGGCATCAAAGAAAGAGTCATCCCAACTGTTCCACTTAGCCAGTGGTTCTCGGTCCTAGAGGCCATGAATGCTATATTTTCCATGTAGCATCTTTGTACAGAACTTTTGCTGAGTAAAAAAAGTACACTCTACTGCATTCTTAGATTTTTACAGGAAAGCATGACTGTAGTGGACATAATAAAAAAAAATAGAGTCTGAAAACACCCATGTCTATTAAGTGTTCAGCATAATTTGTGCAGATGTGAAACATCTCCTCGAGAGTAGGCTGGGGGACACTTTTAGTGGCTTTGGCACAGCAACATGTTCCATGTTAGAGTGCTTGCCACTTGGTAAGCAAAGAAATGTTGAGGAGCAATTCAGGAACATTTATTTTACAATGTATGAGAAATAGCCCTTCACCAACCATGGCATTTGAAGTCAATGAAGCCACACTGTGGTACTCTGCACAAGCTATAGATCCCTTCTCTAAAGGGAAATTTTCTCTGGAGTTTCAAAAGTGCTGCCTCGTATTTGACCGCTTCAATAACTCTGAGGCCATATGCGTCCAGTTCAACACATATGTTGCAGAAATGTCACAGAGAATCACAATCTTCAGGTGCACCAGTATTGACATGGAAAGCTATGTCAGTGGCCAGAGTTAGCAAATTGTATACTGGCTAATTTGGCGTTGCTTGTCTCAAGTGCCAATGCTGAAAGGGCCTTTTCACAGATAAAAGTTTCCATGGGAAGGCAAGAGCGAGCGTGCATGACCAAAGACTCACTGAAGAGGTATTGTAGGGTGTACTACGATAAGTTTGGTTTGTAAAAATGTATTTGGACCTCATGTACACTGTACGTACACTGTTTATATACCAAGCACTATCAGTGCAGAAAACAAGCAATAATGAAAGCAAAAAGTTCCATAAACACCGGAAAAACACAGTTTCTGTCATTTTTAATTGTGTGAAAATGTGTAACCACTGATAACCACTGTTTTTTAAGGCATTGAAATCACTTGAAAACACTGAAAACCCCCCACTAGAAATTACCAAAAAATAGAAACTGAAAACAGGAATGCCTAATTATGGATCAGCGTAACTCGAGTAATTTGCTGTGGCATAATTTCACAATATTACAGAGAATCATGTGAGATTACATAGAATCAAGCAGGGACCATAACCAAGCATTCAGCCCGATTTTGTTAGGGCAAAATGCACCCTTAATTCCACAATGGACGCAGAATGCATCTTGCTCTAAGAAAATAGAGCTAAATTCAACAGAACATTAACAGCAGCAGCGACCAGCAGACTACTACCTTTGCTGTTCCTGTGGTCCAGTGGCAGGACTTTTGTATCAAATCACTCATAATTATGTGAAAGGGCATAGTTGCGTAATTTTCAGTCAAAGAGTATTGCGAAATTACCAAAATTATTCTGTTTACTCCGGTATAAGTAAAATGTCGCCCAGGCCCATGTCTGACACGTCCCTCACACTATCAATGGAAAAGGAAAAACCAGCTAACAAGTCTGGGAGACGGGAAAGGTGAAAAATGTATAAAATGGGTATTTGAGCACATACTACTACTTTATTAAACGTATTTCAATACTATTACTAAGCATGTGATTCACATGTGATGTCTCTTATCCATGTGTCGACATGTTTCAGTGCAGACTCATGAAGGCACAAGATAAAAAGACTCACAGAGCAACGTGGTACATAGGCCTGGGAGAAACTTATTTACTTCAGCAAAATGCATGACATTTTCGAATTTCTACCTACATAAAATTCATGAAATTTCCCAAAATTACATGATTTGCCTTCTTTTTTATCCTAGCCCACATCTCATATAGGACTGGGAAATCTCTTCACACAGAAAATGTCTCACAGAGAGAAATTTCTACTCAAACCTGGCTTTGCCATTGGGACCCCTCACCTCAGAGGTGACAACATTAGTGCCAGGAACACAGTGGCATCTCATCCATTTGGACGTCAGTTGGGACTCCATTTGCTTTGTTTTCTTTTTTATTACACTAATTGTGAATAATATAATATTCACAATTAGGGGGTCATTAGGATGACGGGCAGACTTAGTCCGCCCGCCATCCTATCGGGACTAGAGACCGCCCGCCATAAGGGCGGGGGTTCCGATGGAGGAATTAGGATGTGCCCGCCACAGTGGTGTGCGCATCCCTCAGTTTTAACATTGTGGCGGGCGGTGCTCTCTGCACCGCCCGCCACAATGTCAAAAATGAATGTATGCATTTGAATACAAGAAGCGGCAGGCACCACGCGGTGCCTGCTGCTTCTTGAATGCAAATGCTGGGAGGTACCACAGGTACCCCCCATGTGCACCCCCCTACTCACCTTCACTCTGGGGGCCCACAGGGGCACCCACAGTTAAGACTGCATGCCTTTCCGTGGCGGCATGGCCGCCACAGAAAGGCATCTCCTTTGGCCCATCATAATATGTCTGGCGGTGTCTATTAGACACCGCCACCATAAGGGACCGGGGCGAAAAAGCGGTGGACGGTCTTTCCGTCCGCCGCGGTCCCCCCGCCATCCTAAAGTGGCGTGGGGAATTCTGGTGATGATGTCGGGCAGATCGCCCCCGCCAGGCCGGCGGTGGCTACCGCCAGCCTGGCAGGGGCAATCCGCCCGACATCATAATGCCCCCCAAAGTGTAATAAAAAATTGAACAATTAGCTGGAATATGACCTTCCATAGCAGCTGAGGCAGCTGAGGTAAGTAAAAAAAAAGCTTTTAAATGTACACTGTGCGTGTGAGAGTGTGTTTAAGTGGGAGAGTGTGTGATGTCACCTCTGTTACCCCTGGCATTTTGGTGAATCAACATCCATGGGCTCACTTTCTCTAAGTGAGCCAAGGTGGTTCAAACTGTGTATTTATACTATGTATAAAAAATTGTAATGCATGTAGCATGTGTGCATCAGGAAAAAAGTCCAGTGGAGCAAACTCGGACAGTGTTTGTCACATCACCATCATACCACGGGTACCCAGAAGCCAGGAAAACAAGACACGCACAGGAGGATTTTACGAGACACGCGTAGGTGTTGTCATCAAGTGAGATGTTGGGGGCATATTTACAAGGGGATTGTGCCACAGAATCATCACTTTTACTGACGTTCCTGTTGTGCAATGCCCTGATCCATATTTACAAAGTGGCGTTAGGCTACTTTTTGTGGCTTTACGCCACTTTGTAAATATGGTACCCTTTCACGCAGTTTTCTGCGTGAAATGGGCATGCTATGGCTGATTCTGTGGCCATTCCATCCAAACAGCCATTGCTTTTTGACGCTGCCCCAGATTTACAAGGATGTGTAAATCTGAGGCGGCGCAAAAAACTAACGCCATAAAATAGCAGGCGTTAGAATGGCGCAACGAGGAGAAATAATTGCATTCCTACTAGTTTTTGCTTTTTCGATGTGTGCTTCATCCTGCAGCACTCATGCAAAGAATAAAACACCATTAAATAATGACGATTTGCTACTTCTATGTCTGTGGGGGTTACTTTCATACAATTACTAATTAAATAAAGGTTATTAAACACAAATCCACTGCTATTACAAACTATAGTTTTTCTCTTCAGCATGAGAATGGTTTACAGTGGTCTACCAAATAACAAATGTGCAGTATTTAGTTTCAAATATTTCATGTTTTCATTTCTGTCTCAAACACTGGCACCTGGGGGTGACTTGCACAACGTTTGCAGTCAAGGGCAGTATTTCTTATATCAAACAATATTGGTTCTTCGCTGCCAAGCATGCACATGATTTGCATAATAGCACATTATTATTTTATTACAATGGGAGAAAAGCCACTTAAATAAGAGTACGCATTACTGCACTGATTTCCTATTCCTATTCCTATTACATTGTATGTTAGGTAACCAGCTCGTCCAATGTAGTATAAGGCGGTATAATAGGCATTATTTGTATTCATTGTTGGCGTTGGTATAGGAGATCTGGGACATTTGTGCAGGGACTCACTTGGAAAGTCAAGAAAACATTCTGGCTGTCACAAAAGTGGAGGAGTTTGGGACAAAAGTCGCAAAAGTGGACAAAAACTGGACAATCACCCAGCGCGGCAGGCAACATTAAAATATGGTGAGGTGTGATACCCAAAAAACTCACCATACATGTTGCCACAGTCAGGTGTGTCTTTCTTTGGTGGAATCCGGATCCTGGAGTCCACGAGCAGGAAAGGGGAGTATTTCCTTCCTGCTCTTGGAGAGCAAATCCAAACAATTATGCAGCTGCTTTCATGCTGTTTTCAGCATGACAGCAGTTCCAGGATTGGTTGGAGCAGGCAAACCCAGTTCTCATTTTTAGAGTGGGGGCCTGTCCTGGCAGTCCCCAGGCTGTTTCACAGCACTTGGATCGCTGAGTATCCAGTGCACATATCGGATAGGACGGCTGTAGAAAGCCGGCTAATCCGACATGCGCACTGTTGACCAGTGCAGTCATGGGCGTAACAATAACCCCGCAGCCCCCGCGGTGTAGGGGGCCCCCTTGGGCACTGTGCACGGCCAGGCATGAGAGCTCCTCTATGAGGCCGGAGCGTGGCCAAGCCGTGCCGAGTATCACGGGTTGGCCTAGCACATTTTAAGGCATATCCCCACATCACCGCAATAAAAAGGATTATCGCCCATATTGTTCGCCTCTCCATTTATCAGAGCGCCTTGGGGTGATTTCGACGTAGTTCAGCACTCGTCTGTTTACTCATTACAATGTGTCCCAGGAAGTACATGTTCACATGCAGGAAACTCGTTCTAACAAATAAAAAAAATTACTTTGGTATGGCATGTCACTTTTTACGCACAGTACGTCCTTGCACGAAAACGAGATACTGACAAACCACCTATCCATCTAAAAGCTTCATTTTGTAAAAAAACACACAATTGCGTACAAACCTTTTGAGAATGAGGACCCCCGTCCTCCTACCCCTACAGAGAAGAGAACTCCCCTTCACTCATCGGTTTCATACACTGACAAGACTTTTCAGAGAATGGATGATCGCAACAGAGTGAAAGTGAGTTAAAGTGCTTTCAGCAAATTGCGAGTCACACCTGCCGCAGACCCTGTTCTGCCTACCCTACTATTCACACATCTGCCACAGACCCTGTTTGGCCTACCCTACTATTCACACACCTGCCACCGACCCTGTTCTGCCCACCCTACTATTCACACACCTGCCACAGACCCTGTTTTGCCTACCCTACTATTCACACACCTGCCACAGACCCTGTTCTGCCTACCCTAGAAGTGTGGCTCAATGATTAGAGTGGCAGACCCTGATGCAGAGGTCTATCGCGGGACCAGGGTTCAATTCCCCGCCTCGGCGGGTCTGGGGCTCAAAATTCCACGGACCTGATAATTCTCGCCTCGGTGCCTATTCCAATCATGGAGTCCCACTCTGCAACTCTGGGCAATAGCTTGCTTAATCTCCACAACGGCCCCAACAACGCTAAGGATGCCTGGCCTCCACCTTGGGGGTGCCCAAGAGTGGACGCCTCACAGGGAAAGCCAGGATGGGTTCCACAGCGGTATTCGTACAAGCGCCTTGAGACCCTTGCGGGTGAGCAGTGCGCTATACAAGTATCAATTTACATTTACCCTACTATTCACACATCTGCCACAGACCCTGTTCGGCCTATCCTACTATTCACACATCTGCCACAGACCCTGTGATGCCTACTACTATTCACACATCTGTCACAGACCCTGTTCGGCCTACCCTACTATTCACACACCTGCCACCGACCCTGCTCATCGCCCCACCTGCCCTGCGTACACTTTACCATTAAGTCTTCGCCAGGGGCGGTGGAACACTCTCTCCTGGGGAGGCCTGAGCGCGAAGGTTGCATAGGGGTCGTTGTCTTCCACATCCTCCAGCACCACGATGCACACTTGGCTCATTCACAGGCCTCGGTGCCACTCATCGCTGGCCAGGGGTGGGGGGGACAGCCAAGGTCACCTCAGGCGGCACACGACTTCCAGGCTTGTGACCCCGGCACAGGCACGCAGCGGTGCCAGTCTTCACTGGGGTGGGCACCACGAGATAGGCCTTTTGGCACGGTGCCTGGGTACAAGCACACAGCGGCACCAGCCTTCACCACGGTGGGCACCACTATGTAGGCCTCCTGTGCACCTTGCACGCAGTGGGGCAAACACTCACCGAGGGCCGAGGGGCTACCTTGCTGGCAACCGGCTAAAATTAATGCTTACTCCAGGCCGCTTTTTTCTCCAGATGCTATTTTTTGGGCGCCAAATTGAGTTCACGCTGCTCTTTTCGACTCCTGCTTGGAAGCAATTTACGAGGTACAGGTGACTCTTGAGCACAGTGTCAACTCCAAAGAAAGCGCCTAGAGCCTGCAGGCGGTAGTGAAAAACAAACTTCGCGCATTCATGCGGTGGGGGAAGATCAGTTGCTGGGGAGGATGGTGAAAGTGCAGCTCAGCGCTGGGGGCGGTGGTGAAACAATGCTTAGCATTCAAGGATGGTGCAGTGATGGTCAACACTACCCACTTGTGGTCGTCAAACACCTTTAGTGCAAGCTCAGCAGCGGTCACTATTCAAGGGCAGCTCAGTGGGCATCTGTGATGGCTGCGAAGGCAGAGGCTTTGGGGCAAGCTCAGGATCAGTCCCTGGTCAAAAACATGCATTTGTAATGCAATAGGACTCGCCTTTACACGAGACCTATTGCATTGCAACTGGGAGGGAGGGTGGGGGGAGGCACGGACAACGGGAGTGTGGGGGGAGAAGGGGAGAAGGCACAGGCAATGGGAGTGCAGGGGGATAGGGGAGAAGGCACGGACAACTGGAGGGAGGGGTGAGTAAAGAAGGCAGTTTGAGAACCTCATTAACGTAAATAGTGCTCACAGTCTAAATAACACATACCGTGAAACATTCGAAGTAAAGGGGCCAGTAGCCATGGGAGTATACAAATGATGACATACCTGTCATAAGGAGGGACTAACAGGCCTATAAACCAATCCCAAGGCAGCATTTACAAAGGACAAAGACACAAGCCAATGAAAAATAGGTGCGGGTGAGTGGGCGGGGCTTACCTCATGTACTGAACTACCACAGATCATCCCCAGAGCAGCGCTTGCACGCTGGCTCAGGGTTCAACCTAAAAATGAAGGCGCATTACATGTGGATGAATTTTGCCGATCTAATTTTCTGTTAAGCAACTTAATTGGTGGACAAAATGTCTGATTTTAGCTTGAAAACCAACATACAAATAAAATTGGTACGAAGAGTAATACTAATAATTTTCTCAGGGATTAAGAGGCATTTGCAAAAGAAACACTTCACAGCTTCTTACCTACATCCAAAACAGCCACCCCTAGCAATATTTCACAACTTTTTTTAACTGAACATTTTTTATTTTCATAGGTGAAACATTCCTGGAAAGGTAGGTGGCAAATATTCAGGGGATGGCCAACAAATTGTGTTCAGTGAAAAGTTGAAGGTACTTTGTCTGCCCACAAAAGAGACTATTACCCTTATAAATCTGGAAAAGACTGTCTGGTGCACGTAGATTATCCAGCACTAGCAGAACAACCAATCTAGTCAGTGCCTTTGTGAAAACACAAAGATCTGAAAAAAGTATCTGTGAACCCCAATTGGTGTTTGTTTGGTATGGTGGAGTGTGGGGATGCGGAGCTGCACATGCTTTCTGTGTAGGGGTGGCCGGCCAGCTACACTCCGTGCACGGAGTGTGCGTAGTGCCGTCTCCTACGCATTTTGCGTAGCGGGCGTAGCCAGGCGGCACTACACACGCTCCGCAGACTGTGCGTAGCCGGCCGCCACCCGCCTCCCTCCCGCCCTCCCTAAATACTTCAATAAAGGCTAGAAAGCTTTTAAAAACACTTACCTTGTCCGCCGCGTCCCCGGGGCTCCTTCTCGCCGTCCCTGGATTCGCACCTCCATTTCGAATACTAATGCGCATGCGCGGGCGCCGGCGCATGCGCATTAGTATTCGAAATGACGGCGCGAATCCAGGGACGGCGAGAGGGAGCCCCGGGGACGCGGCGGACAAGGTAAGTGTTTTTTAAAGCTTTTTAGCCATTTATTGCAGTATTTAGGGAGGGCGGGAAGGAGGCGGGCGGCGCGTAGTGGGGCTATGCGGAGTGCGCGGGTGGGCGTAGTTTTGTGCCCACTTCGCGTAGCTCCGCGTAGCCCCACTCCGCACACTACGCCCAGGGTTACTTCTGTGGATATTTCTGAGTAAATGCACAAGAAATGGGCTTGAATGTCGGCGGGGCTGTCTCTGCACTCATGCTTATTAGGCCGATAACACCAGGACTGCTCGGTAACCGAGACATGTGTAAGATATATCCTGGAAAGTACTGTGGCAGTGGCAGAGAGGGACACCACAAAATACATTGATGCAATAACCCATGTAACAAACACACACCAAACAATTCTGGGCTATCTAGTTGTGAGGGAAACTCTTAGTTGTTTCGCTAAAACTTTCAAGGTATTAATTGCATAGAAGTGTAAGTCAAAAACAGCGCCTGTAAAATAGACAGGAATTCAGCAATATCTGGGCTAGAGGGGGTTAATGTTTTTGAGATCAGGGGGTGAGGGTTCTCTTGGTATTGCCTATTAGCACTTGTTTCGCGTGCAACCAGGCCACAGGCCAGTACCATTGGGTTGTGCAGAAGGGACGGACGGAGCACTCATCAGTGCAACAGGTCCTGTGATAGGACCACTGTACCCCAATTACTGCTAGATTTTGGTCAGCATTTTGTAGAATGTTTGTGTTCATTGAGGCGACAAGAAATGATAGAGAAAGGATCTGGCATAGAAATCCCTCACAAGCTGGCTCTGTAGTCTCCCATGGAGTGCTTCTTATTTTTTTATTTCCCTTTGGATCGGTCTCCCTCAATCAACTTTGTAGAGGCAAGAGGCAACCATTTATTTACGTGTTTCATGCGACAAAAGTGCGGACTCCCACACCAAAGCAGCGGTTCTGAACGGCAGACACACTGGGCATGAGGCTACAGATTCACTGTTGGAGGAAGGGGATGGGGGTCCAGATATGGATAGTGGTGGGTGACTTCCAGTTTGTGGTGGGAAAGGAGGCAGTATGTGGATAGTCAGTTAAAGGGGCACCTGTATATATTTGACTGCATTGCCTCAAACAAGTCTTCATTATTAACACAACCAGTTTTGTTTGTAAATGAGAGATGCTAGTAGGTGGATACAAAAAAGGAAGCACTAGCTTCAAACCTAATGTCCTGGTCGTACCATCCCTTAGCTGTTACAGTCTCAGCCTTGCTGTGTTTGCTTTATTGCAACTATGTGTTGCTGAACTCAGCACATGGTGAGACCAGTGCTTCCTAGAGACAGCTGTACCCTGGCAAAAACCCAGTGTAGCCAGCCTGTTATTTGGGTTATTTTCTTATATTTTTATAAGTTAGCCTCTGGTGAATGCAACACTCACCATGCTATGTCCCATTTGCAGGAAACAAGCACATGTCTATCTACTCTCACCTTCACTCCACTCTTTCAGAGTTGCTCAGGACATTCTGAAATGAGCATTATAACACAGGCACAGCTACATTGACACACGATAAAGTGTAACTCAAAGTGTCACACATAAGCACACTTCAGCCGTTGAAATGTCACACATATGCAACCTGGAACCTTGGCAGTGATGCATGGGGAGCCGCTTCTATGTACTTTGCAGGGGTGCCCCCTCAAGTTTTGTTACGCCACTGAGTGCAGTCATCCTGCATTTGCAGTATTCCGCCCTGCTCCCACCATTGCGATGTACACAGCGTGATCGGTGGGGAAAAAAATGGCAGTGATATGCCATTTTATTTCCTTGTGTTTGCCTGTTGTGCTCGCAGCAGGCGGGGCGGCGCTCCTCCACCATTAGGAGCCATGGCCCCTGCAATCGACCTTGAAAACAGAACAAACACTGCCACACAGTTTTCCCAGGTTTTATTGGCTGAACACAAACCTCAACGGCTCCATCAAAATAGGTCAGAACCATCAGAATTCTGAATGTGGAGGTGATAGAATTACTAAATGTTTAAAGAAAATGCAGCAATATTGGATGCTCTGTGAGCTGAACATTTGCCAATGTAGGAACTTATTAATGAGAGCTCTGTATCACTTTTGCATCACATAAAGTAGTACATGCGAGACACAGGGCTCTCATGTCGATTTCAGAAGCCACCCAAATCCACCCTTCATGGCTTTGAGTGGCCTCATAAATCAAGAGTAAGGCGACGGAGCTCAAATCGATGTGTTCCCTTTCTCTGTGCCCAGGAGGGGTTCCATGGATGTTGCGGTGAGATTCCCCACGCAACACCAATGGAATTTGACGCTGCCACAGATTTACAAAGTGATGCAAACATGAGGAAGCACCAAATCCATTCGCCTCCCGAGGTGATGCGCAACGAGGAGAAATGTGTTTATTTCTCCTCTTTTTTTCCTCTATTCATGTGTGCTGCTGGGTTGCATTCTGAAAGCAAGAAGAAATGCCTGTGAGGATTGTCTTTGTGCAAGAAGGTGACCCTTCCTGCACAAAAACTCCTGCCTCCTGCGTGCAACGAAGGCACCTTTGTACCATGGTGCCTACGTTAGCGCTAGGCTGCCTAAACAACGCCAGCGCAGGGAGAAGGAACAGGAATGCACCGTATTGCTTAAAAATGATGCCTTCCTGCCCTTTCACCCTGGTTCAGGCAGCGCAGCTAGGTGCATTGCTCCGCTGCCCTATGCCAAAATCCCATAAATAAACCCCACAGGATTTAGTCGGTGGCATGGCCAGTGTGTCATGGGCCCTGGTGCAAGGACCGAAATGGGCCCCTTGGCTGCTGTTTGCATTATAAAATACAGCTTGTACCACAGTTCAGTGGGCCCTTCATGCCGCCGGGCCCTGACTCCACAGCGTCTGCTGTACATATGCATTCCTGTATTTAGTACCATATAGGACTCTGGTGTGGGAGGGGTCCGGCCTGGCCTTTGGTGCAACATTGGTGAATTTTAAGAGTAAATCTTGCAGTTTAATTGTTTTTTTAATTCTTTTTACCCCAGGGCTCTCACGATATGCAGCCCAGACTCCCAGTGCAGAGCTAGGGTGGCACCTCTGACATGCAGGTTATACTCTGGCCCCCACAGTCGGTGCATAGACTCGCTGAGCTATCCCTCTACAAATAGAATCTGTGAACGGTAACTTATTCACTAATTCCTCAGTTGAGATGAAACACCCACTGAGCTGTCCCAGTGGGGTTACAGTCTGTGCCCTGCAGTGTAAACACAGATCTCTGCAGTAAGTAGGGGTGCGAACACTTTTCGGAATGGGATTAGAATCGGTGAACTGAAGGCTAAACAGATTTTAACAGTTACTTTAGTAACCGGCTGAAGTATCTCACAATTGCTGGAGGTCACCCGGATTTCACTCAGGGCTCTGCAATAGGAACATTAATTTTATCTGAGATCTCACTCACATTTTATTTACCTGAAATATAGACAGCCTATCAACATCTCTATTAGTTCTCCCTACATGTTGTTTCTTTTCTCTTTACTTCCCTCACTCCAGCTCATTTTTTCTATGCAGTCAGCTTGTTCACCCTCATTTTATATTTTTACTGATTTCAATAAATAAATGAAAATGTAATGAGCCTTCCTCTGTTCTCTGTGTCCTGCCTTCTCTAGCTTCATTTCACACCATTTCCTGTTTTTTTCTCTTTCTCTTTAGCATTCATAACACGTGCCTGGAAATATCTGACTGACGTGGCCGTTATTGGATGAATCTGAAACCCTGAATGAAATGGTCGTACCAAATGCTGTAATTGTGCTTTTAGCATTATCCTGTAAGTTTCTAGAACACATTTGCTAGGTAAAACCCAGTATTATTAAAAGATATTTTTGACAAATGGTCACTTTTACCTCTATTAATAGTAGGCCGAGTCTCTTTGGTGAAAATGTCGATTCTTCCCCTGCTGATAATCCTATTTTTAAATCTTCCTTTAACTCCTTAAATGCGGCGCAAATTTCACCGCGATGCAGGAGTTCTAAATAGTGGGCCGGGCTGCGTCGGTTAACAGTCGTACACAGCACTGGAAAGGTAGTGCAGGGAACGGGTTAAAAATACCGATTTCATAGTTTAATGAAGTAAACGAAGCTTTACGAGAGTTTGTCTGTGCAAAAAAAAAATCCTCGGATCAAACTATTCAACTGGACATGGAGGGGGGATGGTGGGGGGGGACTTGCATTACCTCATCTATCTACCTATTATCAGGCTGTGTTAATTAGCTTATTGATGCAGCTGGCTGCCACTGCTTCTAAGTTAGATAACTTGTTATTGAATCTCATGTTATTAGAAAGTTTAATCAAGTTACCAGCATTTTTGCGCACTGCGAAGCTACCTAAAAAGACAAGGTATAAGGTTCTGAATATAATTTCTAAATGTATACAACGGTTTCATAAAGCTTACAACATTCCGTTATGCCACACATATACTTCCCTCAAAGACTGTGAGTTGCGGGGTCTCCATGTTTCACAAAAGTTACTGCAGTCCTATAATAGGCTAGGTTTTTCTGGGAAATTTCTACAATGGTACCAATTTGATATCATGGGAGGCATTCGCATTACAATGTGCACCTCAGAGTTGCGATCTCAGGTTCAGTTTTAGGTAGATAACTTGTTTTCTCGTAAATAAGTATAAAATAATGAACGAGAGGCAAAGAAAATTTCTAAAAGCAGCCTTAGAGCTCAATATAAGCGTTATTGGAAATTGATATTGATTATTACGACAGGGCTCGAACAAGAATCTCGATGAGGCAATGCTTTAAAAAATTGCTCAAGAAACTAATTGCCGGTTTAACATCAAGAAATGGCAACGAGATTGCGAATTTAGGAATAAGGCATTGAGGGCAGCTAATTTTAAGAGAAAGTCCTTCCTTTTGAGGCGGTTGGTGTATCATACCCCCTTAGACTTCATAATAGGTTTCCATCTCTTCCGAAGGAATGTTTTATATGTAATCTGGTGGGGGCAGGCGATTGGACGCATATATTCTTTACATGTCCTGACTACAACGTTTGAGGGAGGAGGTTTTTAGGTTCATTAGTGATTGTATGTCTATGGACATTTTACCCTCATCATTGCTGCTCCTATTTGACTTTTCTCATGCAATTAGTCAGCTGCCAAAATATAGGCAATATTTTATTTTTGCTGCTATAGTGGTAGCCAGATCCCTGGTGTTGCAACACTGGCGATCTCAGAAGGTGATACCAAAGGGGATGATGGACGGAGCGTTTGAGAAAATCAAACACTCACCCCCAGTCAACTGATCTGGGTTTAATCCATCATCATTCTTTAGCTCACTCCACCACCCCAGTTCAGACATGGCCATATGCAAATCAGTCTGACCCTGTGCCTTATGGGAACAGTCCAGCACCGAACTGCCAAGCCATGTCTTCCCTGGACCAGAAAACAAGCCTCCTGGGGCCTCACAGAGCCCAAGGGGATTACAACCCCCTTTGGCTCCCTGAGGCCTTTGTTTTATTTGTTAGAACATTCTGCCCTCCAGGGGCGGAATGTTCTAATAGCCTTAGAGCCCGGCTTAGCGGGCTCTACTGGCCATTAAAGGCCTGCTCCAGCGTTAAAGGTTGCTAACCCTAGAGTGGGCCTGTAATGACTGGTATAGCCAACTACAGTGGGCTAAAAGGCTATATTAGAAAATTTGAATGTTGAATGCTTTGTTCACCCTAAATTGGTTGGGTATGCCCAGACGTGCGTGCCTTGCTCACTTTGTTATGTTATGTTATGTTAAAATTTGGTAGAGCGCAAAACAGCTGCCCCAGCAAAGGGGCGTCCCGGCGCTAAAGAACCACAGAATCTTCGCAAAAAAACAGAAAAACCAGGAGTCAAAAACCTAAAGGGGAGGAAATAGAAGGGTTTTGACAGCTCTCCGGAAAGCAAAGAGGTTTTCCATTGAGCGAATGTTCACCGGCAGGTTGTTCCAAAGTTTGGCTCCTAGTACTCTAAAGGAGCGCCCACCTGTGCGAGCTAACTTTGTGCGGGGAACTGTCAGTAAATGTTGGCGAAGAGAGCGCAGATTGCGCTGTGGCACATAAGGGGTAAGGAGAGGGCGGAGAAGTTTTGGGCGTCCAGTTTTGAGGATTTTAAAGATCATAACAAGAGCTTTAAACTGGATACGGGACTCAATCGGCAGCCAATGCAGCTTTCGTATTGTGGCTCTAGCTGAGCACCTACGTGGAAGTCCGACCAAGGTTCTAGCGGCGGTGTTCTGTACGCGCTGCAGGCGCGCAATCTCAGCCTTGTTGGCGCCCAGGAGTAAGACGTTGGCGTAGTCTAGGCGGGATAGAATTGTGGCTTGTATGATCGTTTGACGAACCTTGGAATCGAAGAAGCCAAGTATGGGATTAAGGCTCCTCATCAAGCCCACACAAGTGGCCGCTACTCTTTTTGTGTGGGTTTGGAAATTAGGTGAAGAGTCCATCCAGACGCCTAGGTTTTTGACCAGGGATTTGGGGGGAGGAATGGTGCCTAGCGACAGAGGCCACCAGTGTTGATTCCAGTAGCTGGTATTCTTTCCAAGAAGCAGTACCTCCGTCTTGCCTGCGTTGAGCTGCAGGCAATTATCCGTCATCCATTGAGCTACAGCAGCCAGCCCATCCCTGAACCTCGCTGCAGAGATAGAGGGACCCTCGGTAAGAGTGATTGCTAGCTGTGTGTCATCAGCGTATGACACCAGCGAGAGGTCCCATTCTCTGGCTACAGCTGCAAGCGGCTGTACATATAGGTTAAAAAGGGATGGGCTGAGTGCGGAGCCCTGAGGTACTCCCTGTCCGATGGGGTGGGATTGGGAGAGGAATGGAGGGGCTGACACCTGAAAAGACCTGTCCTCCAAAAAGGATCGGAACGAGTCCAATGCACGGTCCGAGATACCTGCCATGTTCAGACGATGTAGTAGAATGTTATGTGATACCGTGTCAAAGGCCGCGCTGAGATCTAATAGGATCAGCGCAGCATTTTGACCGGCATCAAGAATCCTCCGAAGATGTTCTGACGTGGCTAGGAGGGCAGACTCAGTGCTATGGCCTGGCCTAAACCCATTTTGGGATGGGTCTAAGATGTTGTTTAGATCCATGTGCTTGGACAGGATGATGTTAACGTGAGCCTCTGCGAGTTTGGAAATCCAGGGAAGCAACAAAATGGGTCTATAGTTCTCCGGTTTGGAGGGATCGAGGGTCGGTTTTTTGATGATGGGAGAGACCCGTGCTTGTTCCCAAACAGTCGGGACAGTGGCCGAGGAGAAGGACAGATTTAATATAGATGCTAGAGAGGGTAAAAAGAAATCCAGGGATTCTAAGAAGTGGGCCGGTCTCATGGGGGCTGCTGGGGAACCAGATTTGACCTTCCTGCAAAGTACAGCTAAGTCTTCATGAGAAATTTCAGGTATAAGCTCCATCCTGGTGCATTTATTGATGGGAGGAGGGGGGCTGAGAGCTCTAGCAGAGTGGTGAGGAAAGGATTTGTAGATGTTTTGTACTTTGTTCACAAAGAAGAGAGCAAGATCCTCACATTGCTGTGCTGACATAGCATTGGAGGAAGGGGATTTATTTTTCTGCAGCTCATCTACAAGTTTAAACACATCTTTGGAGGGGTTAGTACTAGAATTAATTTCTTCCGCATAAAAAGCGGCCCTAGCGGAACAGATAGCTTTGTGATAAAGCTTTTGTTTGAGTCGATAGGCATATTTGTCTTTGATAATGTATTCTCGTCTCCATGTTCTTTCAGCTGTCTTGCATTCCTTACACATGGCTTTTAAGGTGTTGTTATACCAAGGGTTAGAGGGAGAGCTGCGTCCTTTAGTCCATTTGAGAGGTATGAGGGTATCCAGTCCCTGATTTATCCAGTCATAGAAAGCAGCGTATGTGGTGTTTATATTTGTTTGTGCTTCTTGGTGGAATTCTCCTAAGGTGGTATGTAGGTCGTTAGCAGAGAGTTTGTGCCATGCTCTTTTGAGATGGCGGGTAGGTTCAGCTTTGATAAACACTTCCTTAATCAGTGTCGTAAATTTGACTAAGTAGTGATCCGACCAATCCATGGGTTTGGGCATCTCTGTTATAGTTTCCGGGAGGTTGGTAAAAACCGGGTCTAGGATGTGACCAGCCGAATGGGTGGCGTCCTGAATCAGGGGGTAGAGTTGTAAGGCTGATAGATCGGCTAGGAGGTTTTTAATAGTGGGATCTTGATTCCTGTCGAAATGGAGATTCAAGTCTCCCAGTATCGTAAAGTTAGCCGAGCTCACCACCAAGGAGCTCGCTGCTTCAAGGAGAGCTTCTATAAATTTAGAAGAAGGACCGGGGGGCCGATAAATATAGAGGCCAGATAACGAAAAGTGGGGGCCCGCTGTGATCTTAAAGCGAGCGCTTTCACAGTTCGAGATAGGTTCTTTAATGAAGGAGCACAGAAATTGATTTCTATAAATGACAGCGATGCCACCTCCTCGGGAGTCTCTATTTATCGACTTCATATGATAGCTATCTGGCAGCGCAAGATTGATGATTGCCACTGGATTCAAGCTCGCCTGGCTGATGAGGGGTGCTACTCCGAAACTGGTCCCAGGATGGTTGTTTTCCGGTTCAGGGAATACATGTCTTGGCAGTTCGGGCTGGACATTTCCCATGAGGCACAGGGTCAGACTGATTTGAATATGGCCATGTCTGAACTATGGTGGTGGAGTGAGCTAAAGAATGGTGATGGATTAAACCCAGATCAGTTGACTGGGGGTGAGTGTTTGATTTGCTCCGTCCATCATGCCCTTTGATCTCAGAAGGTGCCTACAATGGGACAGTAGCTCCCCAAGTTAGCCTGGACCTACCAAGTCGAAGAGGCATATGCAAAAAGAGTAGGAGCGCTTAGTAGAGTCAGGACAACATCGGAGGGCTATGCCCTGGTGTAAGAAAGTGGCTCTATATATACTGGACCAAAGTAAGGTACAGTGTGTATAGAATCCCCAATTTCCAGAGGTATAACAGAGGCTAAAGTCAGATCTGACCTTACTCTCTAAAGTGGTAGCTTGGTCGAGCAGTAAGGCAGTATCAGAGGACAGTGTAAAACATTTGTTGTACAAAATTTGTTGTACAAAAGGTTTCACACACTCAAGAACTGAACTCTAGGCCAATTGTTTTTATATCAAAAGATATAGTTGTTTTATTTTAGAACCAACAGATATCAAAATATACTTTTCCCAATATGAGTGACTTTAGGTAATTACTTTGTAGAGAGGCAATAGATTTGGTAAGTACAATAGTTACTGGGGGTGCAATAGGCAACACAATTTAACATTGAGCTCAATGGGTTTTTCTATAAAAATGCAATTGATTACTTTCAGGATTACTTTGCTAACCACAGGAGTGGATCCTGGATTCAGTTCCGGGACCTAAGCTGCAAACAGTTAAGTAAAAGCGTTTTGGCTACAGTTGTAATTTTTAGAGGATATAAATGTATTTTCAAAGTTGACACCTAGAAACTTTTCAGAGAAAAACTGGCAATGTTATCCTATGGAAGGAATTTCAAGTCACAGGTAAAGTAGGTTCTCGTTACTTTTGTAATCTAGTACTGGGCTCCTAGGTCCAGCACTAGGACCTCTACAAAAAACAGGTAAGTAATTATGTTACAGTAATTGGTAGGATTTTTAAGGAATATTTGTGATTTGCAAAAATCGACATAGAAGAAATTTCAGAGAAAACCAGTCAATGGTTTCCTATGGAAGAAAATGCAGGTAACTGGTAAGTACAGTTAAGATTACTTTTTCGATTCAGCACTGAACTGGAAAGTACAGCACTGGCTTCTCTCCTGATCCCAGGTGAGTGTTTCGGAAATTGTTATTCGGCTGATTTTAGAGGAATATTTTAAAGTTTCAAAACTCCACACTTCGAAGAAATTTCAGGGAAAACCAGTCAATGTTAGCCTATGGAAGGAAAGTGAGTTATCGGCTTTCAGGTGAGTACTCAACTGGTGAGGTTAAGGTTCGGGGCATAGACTCAGGGGTCTTCCAGGGTCAAAAAAGGTACAGTTGTTGCACCCTCAGCAGCACAGGGCCAGCCGGGTGCAGAGAGAGTAGGCCCAATTCAATCCAATGAAGGGTAGGGGGCCTTTGGTTGGTGGCTGCAAGCAGGCAGGCCACACGGCTGTGGGAGCTGAGCTCCTGGTCACTTACTCAGGGCAAGTTGGGAAGTAGAGTAGGGTAGTAGGTGCACCTCCAGCGGCACTCAGGAGGCTGGGTTCAGGGTGCTTTTGAGCCATTGGGCGCTCAATGTTATCCAACGGGAAAGTTACAAAGTGAACAAAGGCTGCAGGCTTGGGACGGAGAATCTCCAGGTGCGACCACCACTTCAAGAGGTTAGTTGGGATCTTGGAGAAAAGGTAGGTACCCCAAAGGAGGGCACAGGGGGCCGTGTGGCACCGGGTGCAGGGGTGTCTTTTGGTGTCAGGAATTCTTACCCTCAGCTGGTCGCGGTTGGGGGGTTCCTGGTTCTGAGGCTGCAGGTGTCGTCGGGGTCGTTGAGAAGGGTCTTTGGGCACTGAACTTTGGGTCCCAGTCACTGGGGGGATGTCCGTGTGGTCTTGGATCACTCAGGCACAGGCTGGGCTTGGCAGGTGCAGAGTGGGCTGGATTCGCGGTTCCTGGCTGGCACCAGGGGTATTGCTGTTGGAGCAGAGCCTCTGCTCATGGGAGTCTCAGTCTTTTAGAGGGTCAAGGCAGGTAGGTCCTCTGGGTTTTCCAAGGTTGCTGTCCGCTGGAGTCACCAGGATTTAGCAGGAGCAGGTTCCAGGATCGACAGGCCAGTAGGGCTGGGGCCAAGTCAGTTGGTGTTGTCCTGTTTGGTAGCAGCTGCACGGCGGGTCTTCGTCTTCTTGATCTTCTTTTGTTTTCTTTTCGGGATCTGAGGAAGGGAGGTTCAGGGTGCCCCTAAATACTGAATTTAGGGGCTTTAAAGGTAGGGCAAGGGCAGGGACCAATAGGTCCCTGTCCTGGTGTGGGTACACCCCCTAGTCTGCTCCTCTCCTGTGGAAGGGTGGCAGGAGCCTAGCTATGATTGGGCAGGGCTCCCCATCTTCAAGATGGCCGGAGCCCAGGGTCATGCTTCACCTCACCTCTCCCCCCTGAGGGGTGGAGTTGGCATAGGCTGGCACACCCCCTTCCTGACGTAGGGTTTTCCGCCAGTCTTCTGGCCAGAGTGGGGGTTAGAACTGGTGGGGGTCAGTTGCTAAGTACAGCAAGTGGCCTGGGGAAGCTTGAAGAACCGGGTTTTAGAACTCAGCGGCGCCAGGGATAACGCCCGATGTCTTCGGATTCCCCTGCCTCGGCAAACAGAGACACAGGACACTTCTTGATGACGTCAAAGACCAAATTTATTGGCTGCAACCAGGAACAGAGGTCTACGAAGCACAACACGGGTGGTTCGCTAGAGACTGCACAAATTCATAGAGCGTAGCATCGTCTTATATGCTAAAAATCACATTCCTGGCTAGCATCAATTACATACAAACTGACCAATAGAAGGGTGACATTTCAAACATATCGCATGACGACAATCCCACTTTCCGTTGTCCAGCCCACCAGAAATGACAAAGCAAAATTCAACATTCCTGTTCGAACGGGCCGGACGAACCCTTCATAAAGACCTCAACCCATATCAATGATTAAGCTATAAAGGAAGGAACAGAAGCAGAGGAGAAGCAAGATAGAAGGGTGTGTGCATGTACCATGAACTCAGCAATGTCCTGCTCTTTGATCTCTATCTGATCAGCTGCGTAACAAGGAACTGGCTCAACGAGGTCAGCCTCGGGCAAGGAGTCAGTTTGTTCAGGTCACATAGAAGTCAGCTAAAGGTGTACGTGTCCCAAAGACTCGTTCGGCCATAGTCATCGGCCTATGTGAGGGCAACCACAAAAAATGGCTGCCGCACACAAAATGGAACCCGAGGGTGCAAACGAAATCCATGAAAACGCAGTGTTCTCATTGATCGATTATGACGAAAACACTCGTACATACCGCACTCGTCATTTGCGGTCTGCTGATACCAAAATCGTCTGTATCCGACGACCTTTATTGAACGGGTTCAGAATCTACGGAACCTCAGACCCTCCTTTTGCCCTTACAGAGGCAACAAACCCAAACCCATGTCAGTCTGAATCCAGGTCTATATTCATCAGATCATCAAGATGTTGCTGTAGCCTCATCCTAGTACTTCGCAACTCTCTCTGGACAGGTCTCCTCGCACACGAAGTAGCACAGAGGCCACATATAGCAGGAGCACACTGTACGCAAAGACAGAACAGGAAAAGGATAGCTAAGATCATCCCAATGATCATCAGAATCTTCCATCCCCACGTGGATAACAATCACCAAAACCATCCCATCAACGACCAATCGCCCTCGTCTATATGTACAGACTCGGAGATCTTATGTAGCTTTGAAATGGCCTGGAAAACTGTCGCAGCGTTGTCTGGAATGAAAACGCAGCAGCTCGATTGAATCAATTTACACACCCCACCTCTATCTGCAAGTATGACATCTAGCGCAACTCTGTTCTGAAGAGTCATAAGTCGATCCGACTGGAGCTCAGCAGTCAAGTTACTAAGGGCACCTGCAGTTTCGACTATGGTGGACTCAACCACTCTCGTCAACTGTCGAATAGTCCTGCTGTTAGCTATAGGTCCCCAGAACGGCAGAAAACCCTTAAAGAAATCTCCCAATTCTTGCCCTGCGGTATCTTCCTTACTGAAGACACCTCTAGCAACTCTCGTCTTATGGTAATCTGCTGCAGCTGTAAAAGTGGGAGGCAACAGGAACGAAACAAAACATGTGCCCGAGAAGTCAGGGGGCAACCATGTGTACGCTTTATCGTAACAGATGAAACAGGTACCCTTAGCTGCTAGGAACGCTGGGGAAGTCTGAGACGCAAATACATAAGTCTCAGTGCAAACACTCTTCCCTAACTGAGCTCTCGGATTCTTGCCATTACCTTGCAGACAATAATGACCCTGATGGGGCACTATCCAAATCGGTGGAGAACTCTTCGCTTACTGGTTAACACTCAGACTAACTCCATATCCAGTAACGTTCCAACCAATGTATGCTTGTGTCTCATCTCTCGGGATAGTCTCACAGGAACTAATTCCTCTAATCATGTCGACTATACCCTTGACCAGAGCACTAGTCTTCGGACTATCTTTCACGGAATGTTGGGGATAGACTCCATGAGCATAAATGAACATCGTTCTGTATGCCCAAATAGAACCATTGTAGCTGAAAGGAAAAACCAGGTAAGGATTAGGAATACCTTTATCGGTAGTATGGGGCATAAGGCCACAAACCCAACAATTTGTTGTGTTCCTTACTAGCTGGTGTTGGTGCAGAAGCTGAACAAAGGAATTACTAGCAAATTCCAGTCTTCTAACGATTTCATGTTCGGGCAAAGGGTGAAAAGAATGAGAAGAAACAGTAGGAGGAGGTATAGGTTGCGTAGTGGGCATGAACGTCACTTGAAAAGAGAATGTCACATATCCAATTAAAAACATCGTTAAGCTAAGCAACATAAGCAAACACAATATTAAAAAACGTTATCGGCTCATCAATTTACAGATTTTGCTCTTAAAGCTTATTCTTTCAACAGGTCTCTCCATCTTGAAAAACTCCATCCTCTCTAATTGCTGCTCACGGCGGTAGGGTGTTCTATGCTAAGGAATGCTTCTGTCAGTCCAAGGCAACTCCCTTAGACCAACCAGAACCGTCGACCTAACGTCTTCGGCTTGCACTCCAAAGACTTGACAACCACGACCCTACAGCTACACCCGGATGGCGGTTCGAAAAACAAAAATCAAAGTAGTTCCTCGGAGGAGAGCTAACCTTCAAAAATCAATAAAAGAAAGAATTTCACTTTATTTGTCCCGCGACTCTCGGTCGCAAATTATAACGCTCTTTGCCAGGCAATGTCTGTTCACGGAACAGTAAGTCAAGTTCAACAGTGTTCAAACGGTTCAATGGAGGCACAGCTTCTTGAAGAAGATCATCACTTTCTTGCTCAGTGTTCGTTCCAATCAAACGGGCATCGCTGAAAGGCAGAAAACGAGGCACGGTCTCAGTTTCAGAATAAGGAAATCCTTTCTGGACCCACCGGTCGTACGGCAGAGGCAAAGGGGCCCTCTTACAATGTACACCGTGGATCCAGTTCTTTTTACCGTGCACTCGTACTGCAGAACGGGTGGATAATAAAACCAAATAGGGTCCGTTCCAGCGGGGCTGCTCGTTCTTGGTCCGCTGAAAGTTCTTGACGAGGACCCAGGATCCAGGTTCAATAGCGTGTCCTGGATCTTCAGAAGCTTGTGGCAATGAATCGTGAACCTGTTGATGCAAAACACGCAATTTAGCCGTCAATTCATACAGGTAGTCAAGCAACACAGGATGTTCTATTTCGCTAAACTGTGTCAGCTGCGGCACTCCCCAAACATTTGGCGGGCGACCAAAAACTACCTCGTATGGACTCAAACTCATTTGTGAATGCACAGTCATTCTAGTGGACAAAAGGGATAGAGGCAAGGCATCTGGCCATTGTAAACCAGAGCTCGCTTGAATCTTGGCCAATTTCAGTTTAAGAGTGCCATTATAGCACTCGACTAGACCAGCTGATTGGGGGTGATTTGCAGCGTGGAACTTTTGCTTAATTCCTAATCCATCACATACTCTCTTCATCACTTGACCCACAAACTCACTCCCATTGTCACTTCAGATCATTCTTGGCAAACCATACCTAGGGAAAAATTCCTTAATAAGGTCTTTCGCTGTGGACAAAGCAGTGTTATCCTTCAAAGGGTAGGCTTCCACCCATCTAGAAAAAGAGCAAACAACCACTAACACGTACTTCAGGTTGTTGCACCTCTCCATGTGGATGAAATCTAGCTGCAAAGCCTCGAACGGATACGTTGGAGGAGCAAAATGACCAGCTGGAGTTTGAATTCCCTTACCAGGATTGTACATCAAACACACCATACAGTTCTTAACCAGATTCTCTGCACACTTAGGAATTCCAGCATTCTGCCAAACCAGAGCCAACAACTTGCAAATCCCTTTCACGCTGATATGAGCCAATCCATGAGCCATTCTAACCACTGGAAGTACATACGCATCGGGTAACAACCATCTCTGATGCTCTGACAAATCAATCCAACAACCATTCAAATCCAATTTACCCTTACTCTCTCTCCATTCATTCAACTCTTTCTCTGTAGCTTCAGCTTGGATGGATTTCACACTCTCAATCGTATCTTCACACATACTTCCATCTGGAACCCATCTCGCCGGACCCGCAACATACATTCGACTCATCACATCTCTCTCGCAGTTTCTTTCGCAACTTCATCTGTAAACGCATTACCACGACCAACATCATCAGTAACTTTCTTATGCGCACTGCATTTTACAATCGGAACTTGCAACGGCAAAGTAAGAGATTCAAGAAGTTCATTCACCAACTGACCATGTTGGATCTTGGTCCCATGCGAAGTCAGGAACCCACGCTCTCTCCACAAACGTCCAAAACTATGAGCCACACCGAACGCATACTTACTATCGGTATACACAGTCACTCATTTTCCTTTCGCCAACACACACGCTCTTGTCAATGCAATCAACTCTGCTGCTTGCACTGAATTATGTGGGATACGTGCAGCTTCAACAATGGTATGCAAAGTCGTAACAGCATATGCCGCAGTCGTATCACCATTCGGAAGCTTAAAGCACGAGCCATGAACCCATATAGTACCATCACACTCTGGAAGAGGAGTATCCCTAAGATCTATTCTCCCTTTCGTTTCTTCCTCTGTCCTAAGGAAGCAATCATGCTGTTCGGTAGCGTCTGTCTCAGTTGAAATCGGCAACAACGTGGCTGGATTCAACGTGTTGCATCTCTTTATATGCACATGAATTGCTAACAAGGTCAATTCGTAACCCGACAACCGAGCACTAGTTAAGTGCTGTGTCTTGGTATGATTCAACAAGGTATCCACTGCATGTGGAACCATCACAATCAGTGTATTGTCCATCACCAAACCAGCAGACTGTCGAATCGAAACAGCCGTTGCCGCTGTAGCTCTCAGGCAACTCGGCAATGCTCTAGCTACCGGATCCAAAGTCGACGAAAAATAAGCGCATGGACGCTGCTTATCGCCAAACTGTTGAGTCAAAACTGACAATGCACATCCCTCTCTCTCGTGGACATACAATGTGAAAGGCTTACTGTAGTCGGGGGTACCCAACACAGGAGCCGAACACAACGCATCGCGTAATTCTGAAAAGCTCTTCTGACATTCGTCAGTCCAAGGAATAGGATTTGGAGTATCCTTAACTGTAAGAGCTCTCAAAGGCTTAGCAAGCAACGAAAAATTAGGGATCTACTGTCTACAGTACGATGTAATACCTAGGAAAGCACGCACTTCTCTCTGTGTAGTAGGCACACTCATTTTCGCAATCGCTTGAATTCTTTCCGGGGTCAGTTTCCTTCCCTCCTACGATAAGAGGTGACCTATGTAGGTAACTTCTTGTCGACAATATTGTAACTTTAAAAGAGAAACCTTATGATGGAAATCAGACAGATGACGTAACAACGACAAAGTAGCCTCTTTACAGATCTCTTCATTGTCGGCAGCAACTAACAGATCGTCAACATACTGAATAAGAGCAGCACCCTCAGGTAAAACAAGCAAGTCAAGTTGTGTTTTCAAAGCTTGACTATCGATCGATGGACTCTCGCAATAGCCTTGAGGAGCGCGCTTAAACCGGAAACTTCGTCCTCCTAAAGAGAAACCAAAGATATCTCTACTCTCCACGGCAATCGGGATGCTGAAGAAAGCATTCTTCAAGTCAATCACCGAAAACCACGTGGCTGTAGCCGGGATCAAAGTCAGTAAAGCGGTGATATCAGGCACAACTGGAAATTGCGGAACAGCGATCTTATTCACCTCACGAAGATTGATCACAAACCTATATACAGGAGGTTGTGAAGAATCAGTTCTTTTCAGAACAGGCAAAACCGGACTATTGCACACATTACTCTCGTTTCCTCAATCACACCTTTCCTAATCAGATCATAGATGATCGCCAAAAGTGCTCTTTCACCATCACTGGAAATGCGATATTGCGGAATGCGTGGCAATCTAGCATTCGCTTTCAATGTCACAACATATGGCGGAATCTCTAAGAGAACCACATCATTAGGACCAGTAGCCCAAAGAGAATCAAGGAGAGAAGACAATTCAGGTGGTCGATCTTTAGACTAGTACATCGGAGAGATCACTCTCTTACCCAATGTAAGGTGTACTCCTGACGGAGAGCAATATAGCGTTGCATACAATCTCTTTAACAAGTCCAATCCCAACAAGTTCTCACCACAACCAGTCGTCAGAATGAGGGGTGCTTCGAATTCACAAGGTCCAACAGAAATAGACAACGGACTAGAAATCAGATTTGTAACCGGGGCACCAGAAAAACCTACTGAAACATTCTTTAAGCCAGACAAAGGTGTGCCTTGGAGTTTAGAGTGCATAATAGAACTCTTTGCAGCACCAGTATCCAACAGAAAAGGCTCTGCCACACCTGATGTAATCACTTCAACATAGGGTCCACTCTGATCTACTGGAACTGAAACAACTCCCTCTCTTTGTCTATGCCTGTCCTAGCAATCATTACCATCCACATTCTCACCTTCAACATAGTAATCATCCGCATATTACTCTGCCGTCCTACCAGACGCACCATTCTGCTGATCAAAGCTATTCATAGAATTCTGTGGAGGCAAAGAACGCACACCTCGCCCAGGATGTGCATTGTTGCAGGCCCAAGAGAGCGGGGGCTCCCCACCCAGGGGTCCAGCAACATGTCTGCTGTTGCTGTGTGGCAGCCTAGGCAGCCACTCAGACCAGATGTGGATTGTAGGTTAGGTTTCAGGGGGCATCTCTAGGATGCCCTCTGTAGTGCATTTTACATGAAATCCCACACTGGCATCAGTGTGGGTTTAATGTGCTGAGAAGTTTGATATCAAACTTGTCAGTCTTCAGTGTAGCCATTATGGTGCTGTGGAGTTCATGATGACAACCTCCCAGCACCACATACTCTTAATAGCATCACTGCACTTACAGTGCTCAGGAATGGCCCTGGGTACTGTAGGGGCACAGGGCTCATGCACCTGTGCCCACACCACTGGCATAGGGCACCCAACTAGAGGGTGGACTGATGTATGCCAGGGCAGTGGGTTTGTGGGCATGACACACAGGGATGTGTGCCATACCGACTCTCTGTTTAGTTTTGTACTTAGAAACTCAACCTGCATAGGCAGTGTGTGGGTGTCAGGGTACATGGCCCCTAAGGGTGGGACAATAAGTGCTGCAGCCCTTAGGGGTCTTCTCTGGTCACCATGCAATGGGTACCTAGGGTACCATTTACTGGGGGCTGACAGGTGGCCAGAGATGCCAAGTGGGTTTTGTTTCAACACAGCTTTAGGGAAGGAACACAGGCCCTGGACACCTGATTGGCAGGAGCCCAGGGCACACTCAGTCAAAGCACATCAGCAGTTCACCAAAAAGTGGGGGCATACCAATGCAAGAAAGATGGCACTTTCTCACACCTGGTTTCACGCCTAGATGAAAATGTGTAAGTCAGGCTACTTTTTGTGTAAAGAAAAATGTGTGGTTTTAATCCATGGCATACCTGCTTTTTAATTGCTGGACTGAGGCCAGGTTGCAGCATTGTTCTTCCTTGTGTTGAGCTATTCAGAATGCGTGTTATATTTATGTGAAATAGTATATGAATGTATTTATTGTCTACTGAAATATTGATTTGGGTATTATGAAAACCTGTTCTTTTTATATATACCATGCTACGCTCAATAAATAAAATATATAAATAATTAAATTTAAAAAAAGGTAAAAGTGGTTTTTGTCACCATACAAAGCTCCGGAATAGGGGAATTACTCATGCACATCATTGCAGTAACACACCAATGCCCGCGGCAATTCACTATTTTCTATAGAAATAAATGTAATTCTGGGTTCATTTGGTAATGTTGCATCCCAAAATAACTGATCCGGTCACTGATGCAGTCTCAATGAGGGCCTTTGTGTTGTATTACATTTTGTCTCCTTTATTGGCCCTGATTCCCAAGCTCAGTTATTTTCTGCAGTTTCCTTTCATATGTGTTCTTACCCTTGCTGATTGATATAACCCTTCTTTTGTCCTTTGTTACTTTCATGCTCTCTTCCCTTTAACCATCATTTTCCTCTTTCCCCTCCACTTTTCTTTCTCCCTCCTTAAGGGCGTGGGTCTAGTGCAGAGTGAGTGTGAGCTTCTCTGACACCTGTCCTCTCTTTCTTATGCCCTTCTATTCCTCCTCTTCTTCCACCACAGTCCAGCACTGATCTCTCACTCTCATCCTTTTGTTCTTCGACCTCCCTTCCACCCCCTCTTACTCCTTAACTCTTCCTTATACTCCTCTCTCTCTCTAGTTGTATTTCTTTCTTTCCCCCGTTGATGCTTCGCCTTCCTTCCCTATGGTTTGTTCAATAGAATGCACCAGAGATGCACATGTGTGCCAGCTTCCTCTCCTTAGATGAGAGGGTGTGGGGTCTTTGTCCAACTTCCTGTGCTTTCTCCCTACTTCTGCCCCCCCTCAGTCCTCCCCCTGATCAGCTGCCCACACATCCCTCCCCAGGGACAGACCAGTGCTGTCATCTGATGGGGGATGAGAAGCCCAAATCTACCCAGTGGTGGTCACCCTGAGATCACACTCCAGAGCTGTGGTTCACCAGAATGCCTTCTTCCAGTGAGAACAGACAGCAGGAAACATGAAAGAGTTAGTGTCATCTCACAAAAATAGATTTTGTTACAAGTCTTGCAGCATCCCAGCTTTTCCCACCTGTGTCACATCTTGCCTTATTTACACTCTACATCCCCAGATGGGCGCACAGAACGAGCTTGCTTTGTTACCATTAGTACCTGCCCGGTGGGAACCCAGGACAGGAAGTCCTGTGGATGGGTTGGTGAGAGTACAGGCTGTCCCGGAGCCCTGCAGCTGTGAGACATCCCAATGGAGACACATTAGCACCAAGACATCCTCCACAGACCCAAACAACCTCCGAATCTACAGTCCCATTTCACTGCTTCCGTCCCGCCAAAGTCTTGGAGAAGGCCATCAACACCCAACTCACCAAAAACCTGGAAGGAAACAACCTTCTAGACCCCTCCCAATCAGGATTCAGAGTCAATCACAGCACCGAGACAGCAACAGATGACATCCATACCGTACTGGACAGAAGGGACTCAGCCCCCCACATTCTTCTCGACCTCTATGCCGCCTACAACACCGTCTCCAACCACACATTCAACAATCATCTGTATCAGATCAACATCAAGGATGAATTGAATCCTTTCTAATGGGGCACACACAGAGTATTCATCTCCCTCCCTTCACCTCGAAGCCCAAGCACACCATTTGCGGTGTCCCACAAGGCTCATCCATCAGTTCCATCCTCTTCAACATCTACACGATGCCACTAGCAGACTTCGTCAAAATTCACAACATCATCTCCTACATTGACAACACCCAGTTCGTCATCTCACTCTTAGTGGACCCCACTATGACAAAATCCAACTTTCACAACTGCATGAAGAATGTCTTAGCCTGGATGAAAGGCAACTGGGTGTAGCTCAGCACGGACAAGACCAAAGTGCTGATTTTCAGCAGCCACTCCTCCCTCTGGAATGACTCCTGGTGGCCATCGGAACTCAAACCCACCCTTTCCGAAAGATCACACCTGCAACCTCGGCATCATCCTTGACAGTAAACTCTCCATGAAATAACAGCTCAATGCTGTCTCCTTAGCCTGCTTCCACATTCTCCACAGAATGTTCTAGTGGCTACCCACCAGCAAAACAGTGACGCAGTCTCTCATCACCAGCCGTCTAGACTACGGCAACGCACTATACGCAGGCACCACTGATGAACTCATGAGAAGGCTCCAGACCATCCAGAAAGAAGCAGCCTTGCTGAGCCTCAACATGCCCAAAAGAACCTACATCTCCCAGCACCAGGAAGACCTCCACTGGCCCCCCATTCAGAGAGTTGCCACTTCAAGCTCCTCACACATGCCTACAAAGCCTTCCATAACTAAAGTCCACCTCACATGAACCACTGCCTGAACTTCCACCAACCATCCAGAAACCTACGCTCCACTCGCCTCACCCTTGCACAGACATCCCGCATCTGCGGCTGCCGCATGGGAGAACAATCCTTTTTCCACCTTACCTCCAAATCCTGGAACGCCCTTCCCCTCCACCTTTGAACAACACCCTCATTTGCAGACTTCAGGAAAGACTCAAGACCTGGCTCTTTGACTGAGACCCACAGGTGATAGGCCATGCTTTATAAGTACTGTTTGATTGACTCATTGATTGATTGAGTGATTGACAGGCATTAGGCTGGCAGCTCACAGTAGCCATTCGATTGGTCAAGAGCAAGATCAGTAATTGTCGGTTTAGACCCCCATTGTGGGTCAGCAAGGATCCTATCAGTGTTTAAATAATCAAGTTGAAAACAGTGCACAGAATAGCACCTGCACCACCTCTGGTCAATGTTATTGACAGATTGCAGGGCAGCAGCAGGCATTAAAAGTTGTAGGAATGTGGTGCTACAGTGGTAGGCCTCTCTACAAAGCGGTAGCTTACTACCTAAATTGGTAGAGTTGACAAGTAGTTAAGGCAAGAGGCATTTGCTACCTACCCCTAACAGGTGTTCCAAAGTCTGAAACTAGCATCGGAGAGTCCACCTTCAGCAGCCAGTGTGCAACCGCTCACGGAGATACATGAATATATGCGTGTCCTGACCTTTGAAGATGTGCCCCAACCACTGGAATGACCTACGTAAAGACCCCAGGAGGCCAATGTAAACCCAATGGCAGAATGGTGAATTGGGAGTGGTCTGAACCCACCACAAATCAAAGGTACTGCCTGTGGGACTGCAGAACCAGTAGGCATTCTACAGGTCTAGGGACACCATCCAGTCCTCGGTATCCAAGACCTGCAGAACCTGACCAGTGTCATCATTTTTAACTTTTCCTTCTCCCGTTCTTCTTGGGGACCAAAGAATACCGGGAAAGACACCCCAGTCATCTCTTCACCTGGAGTGCCAATTCTATCACTCCTTTTGTGAGCAACAACAACAGCAATAGCATCAATTCTTTGACAGAATTATGGTGTGCTCCAGTGGTGTCTGTCAATAAACTGGAGGAATGTGAGGAGATGCTTCCAGAAAAGGAAGGCTGCAGTGAACTGACGGACCGTTGGTCTGATATTATTGAGCACCAGTAATGCAGTCAGTGCTGGATTCTGTAACAAATTGGTCTCAATATAAATTTCTAAGGGATACTGAGGAGGGTTGGCAATGGTACGTAGCGAAGAGGAGTGCTGCTTTTGTCCCTTGGAGCCTCCTTTGTCCTTGCCCCATGAGGCCGGAAAGATCTGCGTGGGTTCTTCTGTATGTTGAGCGAGTTGCGATATGCAAGGACCCCTCCAGCAGCCACTTAACCTTCTGTACTGTTGGTTGAGCTGGAGCTAGTGAGTGGACAGTAACTCTGCTGTCTTTAAATTTCACAAAGGCTTATCAGCTCTTTTTCCAAGATCCATTAAATCAAAAACACAAAAGTTGATGGAAGAAAGGCCTGCTGTTTGTCTAACCACTTGCAATCAATCGGGGTAGCATTCTAACGCATCATTATTTTGCTCAACATGCAGTTTGGACCCACCCATATGCAAGCCAGCCTTGACCTTGCGCATCAAAATTTGCTCATATGAGTGTTGTCATATAAACACCAGACCTAATGGCTTAGCCATTGTTGGTTTGTCAGGTAAATGAAGTGCTCCAGCAGGCACAATTGTAGCCCACACTGTTGCAGTGAAAAAAAATTAAACAAAAAGAGGATAGTGTCCTGTATATAATGCATGTACAGCTTAAAGAATATTGGTTAGGTGCACAAATTTTTATTCTTAAAGTACTGGTCACAAGTTCCGACCGGTAAAGATTTTTAAGAACCGACCTATCACCTAGTAGGTCTGATTTGTAGCTTCTTGCAGTCCAACTTACCTCATAAATATTACTAAGGTAGGTCACAAATTGTGACTCACTACGATTGGAGGTCATCACAGGATTGGTGGCCTACTGGAGCCTGCAGATCACCAAGTGTGTGTTTGCTTTTCAATACAGCAAACACAAGGAGATGATGGACTGAGTGCTGAAACTTTTCAGACACTCACCTCCAGTCACAAATCTGAGGCACAGGGACAAGAATGATTGGGATATGGCCAGTTTTAAACTGGGGTGCATGGTGAGCAAAAGAATGATGGATTTAATCCAGATCTCTTGACTGGGGGTGAATGTTGTGATTTGTTCTGCATTCCGTCCATCAATTGTGTGTCTTTTGCTTTCTCGACCCAAGTACGCAGGGTATGCCCAGACGTGGGTCCCGGGCTCACTGTGCCACTGGATTCAAGCTATCCTGGCTGATGAGGGGTGATGCCCCAAAACCATTCCCAGGATGCTTGTTTCTGTCCAGTTCGGGCTGACTGTTCCCATGAGGCACAGGGTCAAGACTGATTTTCATATGGCCAGGTCTAAAGTGGGGAGGCATAGTGAGCAAAAGAATGATGGATTTAGCCCAGATCTCTTGACTGGGGGTGAGTGTTTTGATTTGTTCTGCATTCCGTCCATCAATTGTGTGTCTTTTGTTTTTCAATAGGGTAAAAAAAATGCAGACCATTTTTCTTAAAGCAAACAGCACTGCATTGACAAAGAAAATTTCACGTTTGTTCAAGTGTTGGCAGTGGTCATGCGGACCCCCAAGTGACCACTTCCCTTCTGTGAAAGCATTACCACCCCCTTGGAGTTGTCATTAAAATATCAATGTTTTGCAACAGTTGCAAAATATTGATTCATTGCAGACCGATTCGGTATTTGGAAGGGACGCCAACAACATGCCCTTCCAGATACCAAAATGGCATCCTTTCGCAAAATCACTTTTGGTGGCTGAAAAAGTTACAAGAAAAAACATCTTAACTGTTGCAAATGCCACATTTGAGCATTGGCAACTCTTAACCCCTTGCATGCTGGTGACGGCTCCCGTCCGTCATGGCACACAGTGCTCGTGTGCTGATGACGGCCGAGAGCCGTCACGACCACGCCCGCGATCGGAATGTGCCGCACAGGAGCGGAATTCTGGCCGCGGGCAAGGGGTTAAAATTCTTAGTATATAGAGATCTTTACTCTGTGTACTTTTGAGATGTATTATAACCCCTTATGCATTGCAATGTAAGCACTTTATTAATTATAATAATAACAATAATAACAATAATAATATTAATAATAATAATAATAATAATAATAATAATAATAATAATAATAACAAAAGCAGATTATTGAACGCATGGCTACTTCTTTGAAGTGTCCCAGCACCAGGACTCCACTCCAACAAGAACTACTCTTATGGGAGGTTAATAACATAGGGTAAAGAGCAAAGTTTTTCACTTTTTCCTAAAGGAGGCTTCAGATGGTGCCTGTCAGATTTTTAAAGGTAAAGAGTTCCAGATCTTAGGAGCCAGATAACAAAAAGTGCTGCCTCCAATTCTGACTTTTTGGAATTTTGGGACCAAAGCTAACCTGGTATCCGATGATCTTAAATTCCTCACCGGGACATAAGGTTTAATCAAAGACTGAAAATAGTGTGGTCCAACATATGACAGTGACTTGTAGCAATAGCAATTAGCTTTAAAGACAATTTGTTTCATAATTCGGAACCAGTGAAGTTCTGTCAAACTGGCCCCAAAAGAGGTTCATGGGGCAGAGGGGCAAAAACTGCTGCTCTGCCTGCAAAGTACGCAGAGTTTTGCCCACTCTGCATTCTGCTTTGAGTGCGTATTGCAGCAAAACTTTTTTCTCGCACCCGGCTCGTCAACATTTAGTTGCAGAGTGAGAATTTGCATCCTCAGTGCAATTTGCAAGTGCTAGTACGCCTCCCAGCAAGATTTCTCAGCGCAATTGAGCACTGCAGGTCATGAACATTCATGTTGAGAAAGCTGTCACTCAAGTAGAAAATCTAGTCGAGCATCAGAAAGAAGCACCCTCCGGCGCAACGTATGGTGGCGCTTGTGCTGATTTTACAACACGAAACAAGCTCCCGGCGCTAAAAGCCTGCATGAGCAGGCCAACATGCCGAATTCCGCCGCTGGGGGACTCCGCGCAACCTTGCTGAGTTTTTATGTAACTCCACGGAATTCAAGGAGTCAAACTCCACAAGTTCTGCTCACCCCTAGTTTCAACAACAGACGCTCTGTAGTCTATTGAGTCATGTTTGTGAAAGCCCAAGATTAAGTGCATTACAATAATCCAGCCTGGAAATTAACATGGCATGAATGACAGTTTTCCGGGCTGAAAAAAGTAAGAATTCCAGAATATTCTCATGGACTTTTAATATCCGAAAACATTTTCCAGCTAGAAAATGTACAACCTATGATCTAGCCGGACGTCAAGATTTTTAGCTTTTTGTTTTGGCAATGACAAAGGGCCCACACTAACAGACCGCCGTGCAGTAGAATTAGGGGTGGAATGATACACCAACCAGCTAATACCAAGAGATGAGACAGAAATACTCCTCTGGTTGGAGGCAAAGCCCACTCTATGTATATTTTTAAAGATTTGTGAACACTTGGTCAGTAGCCAGCTACGCTATGGAGTCAAACATAAACGCATGTGTTATAGATAGAAATGAGTGCACTTCTGCTTGAGTGGTCTTCAGCCAGTGCAGTGCAGAGCTCTCCATCACTCAAAATGATGCATACATTACTACAGTACCACCCTGTCTTCACAGATTGATGTGGTAACTCCATCAGGGCAATATGTACTGAAGCACCCACCTGATCACTGACACCTGAGCCAATATTTATTGAGTGCAGGAACCTGGGCCAATTACTCCAACTCAGAACCATCCCATTAATGGAGACCACCATGCCCAGAATTCACACCTGAAGTAAAAACATTTTACTGGTCCCACCAAATACCACAATTGCAAGTTATCCTCCTAAGATAAATGTATCAACCTTTACTTTAACTGGAACTTCTTTGCACAGTGGGTGGTCTTCCTGAAATTCTGGAATAGGCAAAGTCCCGGGTCTAACTCCTTGCTCCCCAGGCGAATGACTAGGACATCAAGGCAGGGTCACAATATCAGTGGAAAAGAAAGATGAGCAAGCATAAGAACCAGGCATGTAAACCATTGAGTCGGATGTACCATGTTACAACGCATACTATTACAACTACCTACTGTTACAACGCGACCATTACAACGCATACCATTACAACGCATAGCGCTTTGAGGTGCTGGATAGTGGTAAGTATAATTTACTATTCTAACTCCAGTCCCTGTGGACCCTAGGGAAGGTGTTGGATAGTAAATTATACTTATTCCCTATCCTAGAGCACCCCCCAGCGCAATGCGTTGTAATGGTATGCGTTGTAAAAGTCGCATTGTAACAGTAGTGCGTTGTAACAAATGCGTTGTAACAGGTGTATACCATTGAGTCCCTCTGGACTCATTGCTACACCTTCCTCTCTTTCTTCTGTCAACGATGAGGAAATACTCCCTATCCAGAGTAGGAGCTCCTTGAAGGGCGCGCGGCGTCTCTAGTAATTAGTTAAGTGCCTTGATGCCAGGACCGCTCAGCCAGGGAGGAGGAACACAGCACTACTTCATCCATTCTTATCACACAGCTCGAAGCTCAGCAGCTTAATAGGGATTTGAATAATTTACTAGGCATGGGCTCGATAAAACGACATAACGAGCCTCCTGTGACGCGAGCGGCAGCGGGCGGACCGCGCACTGGGATCACGTGGAGAGTCCTCATTTCATGCATAATTGAGGAGACAAAGTGGATTCATAGAAGGACTGCTGTGGAGTAGTATGTGGAGCAAGAGAGAATGTTTCAGTGATTTACCGAAGCAGGAGTCAAAAGCTTCTATGCAGATACTGTCGTGGAGAGCGCGTTCCAGATATAGGCTCCCTACACACCGCGCCACTGTAGAGCTTTCCAAGCTGTGGGAATAAATACCCAACCCAATCTGTAGCAACTGGACCCAGTGAAAGGACTGAACCTAATCCAGTTCCCTGCAGCTTTTCCTTTTGCAGAGCATTTCTATTTATTATGCACTGCACAGAGGTAAAACTCTGCTTTCCACAAAGTATATCTCATGCAGAGCAATTTAGTAAGAATTAAATAAGGATATGGGTGATGTAAATTGTGACACTGACGATTTTAACACAGAAGTGCAAAGTTAAGTTGTAGAGTTTTCTATAGACTTAAGTTGAGTTCATGAAAAGCTTTGCATAGCCCCAGCCAGTGAATTAAAAATAGGGGCATATTCCTATCACATACAAGCTTTTCATTTTGGAAATTAAGGCCTAGATGTATCATCGTTCCTATTTGCGATTTCTTAATAGCGATTTTTAGCGAATCGCTATTTAGAAATCGCAAAATGGGATGTATGTTTAAAATCGCTATTTTTTTGCGATTTCTTAATATTCTTTATTCGCGAATTCGCAAGTTGCGAATTCGCAAATAAGGAATAATTTCCCATTCATTCCTATGGGCCAGGAGGCCCATAGGAATTATTGTGAAATACATCTCATTTTGCTATTCGCAATTTGCTAATCGCAAAATAAGAATGATTTCAAAGGTGCAGGGGTGTCTCAAGGACACCCTGCGATTCCTTAAAAGCTTTAGCAAAATAAGGAATCGCACATTTTTGCAATTCTTTATTTTGCGATTTTTTAATGCATCTCAAAACATGCAAAAAGACCGTTTACGATTCGCAAAGGCCGAAATTCGGCGAATTTCGGCCTTTGCGAATCGCAAAAGGCTTGATACATCTAGGCCTAAGTTTAGTTCCCCAACAAAAATACTTATAGTTTTCATAAAATATATACTTTTTTTCAAATCAAATTCAAAATCTTTATTTTGTTTATAAGCATAAAACCATAAAAGTACACAGTAAAAACATTGCAATGAAAAGATAAATTTAAACAATACAAGTTCATATGCGGATACGCCTTCCCAAGCAGATTCCCCATGACAATTGTGGTTTGATATTGTGGAAACCATCTCTTAGGGGCTGGCTGAGGCCTATATAGAGGTCCAAGAGTTGTTATTGATCATTTGGCCTCAAGTCCCACCCAGTTTTTATTCAATATAATCAATAGAATTTATATTATACAATCGGAATAGAAGGTAATACATTTACTCTGGAGTCTCGTATGTTAGGGCCTCAGGGTATACCAGTTGTTTTCTTCTTCCTTAGGCCGTTGTAATATATGCTATGACAGATACACAAATATTGCTATTTTCAAAAGCACAAAAGTAGTTAGAAGCTTCCTGACAATAAATATATTTACCAGTTTTAAAAAACGAAGCTAAAAAACATTTCCTAAGGTACTATAACTGCAGAATAAGATAAAGTGCATTGTGCTTTGTCCTGAGTTGCCATCACATGGACATTTTGGAAAATTATGAGTACATGCCCGACTTTTTGTAAAAGCAAACCGTAAATGCAGTATTCCTAATCGTAATCTGGTAAAATAGAACCTATGTTGGCTGTTCTTGACAAATGTCAAGTAATTTAGCTGACCCTCTTGTACATGGTGTAACAAGCATCTATCAGCCAGATTCATCAAAGGAAATTCAGCTCGGAAAGGGCCAGATTCTGAGAATCTGGCCCTTTGCGAGCGCTATTTTTGCATTTGGGATTCATCATCCCAAATGCAAAAATCGCAATTATAGAAATCGCTAAATTGCAATGAAGTGCATTTAAGGAATCTCAATTTGAGATTCCTTAAATGCAATTCATGAACCATTTAAAAATTGCGAATTCGCAATCTGGGGCCGCTATTTACCGCGAAGTCTAACTACTTGGTAAATAGCGAAAACTTAGAAAAATGCACTGTAGTGCATTTTTCTAAGTTGTATGTTACACACACACATGTCCTATGGACATGTGTGTGTGCAACACCAGTGTACATTACCATTTCAGGGGTGATACAGGGTGTCCTTTGGACACCCTGGCACCCTTGATATCGCTTCCTTATTTGCGAATCGCTATTTGCTAATCGCAAATAAGGAATGACTCCCCATTCATTCCTATGGGCCTTTAGGCCCATAGGAATGAATGGGGAGTCATTCTTTATTTGCGATTAGCAATTAATGAATCGCAAATAAGGAAGCTGTAGGAATCGCAATAAATATTGCGATTTCTACATGAATCTTGTTTTGCGAGTCTTTAATAGCGATTCCTTAATAATCGCTATTAAGGACTCGCAAAACATGGCAAGGATGAATCTGGGTGTAAATACCGTGGGTCTTTTGCTTTCATTAATATCTCTCTCTTTTTCTCTTCATCCCCTGATTATAGTCCTAACATCTATTTTGGATTTAGGGACGCCAGTAATTGAGCCAGGAACAAGTTCTCTAGTGTTTGCAGCTTGGCACAGTTTGTATAATGCAATAGTGCGGCGCCATAATCAGCACTTGGGAGGCGTTTGCTTTTGTACATCAGCATTTCTCTTACCGGTTTTTGGCCTATTTTCATTTTGGAAAATAAGTTTAGTTCCCCAACAAAAAACCTTGGGCCATATGTATGAACACTTTTCCCCATAGACACAGAATGGGTAAAACCCTTTGATACATCTGGCCTATTAACCCTTCAACCGCGGCGGTAATTCCGCCGCGGTGTGGGCGTTTTCTTGCGCGGGTGGGGAGCCGTCAGCCAATGGCCGACGGCAGCACTGGCGAGGTAGTGCTGCTGTCGGCCATTGGCCGACGGCAGCAATTAAGGGGTTAAAATATATACTTTTTGTCTTAAAATACCAGCTTTTTGATTTTAGTAAATACATGTTTGAAGCCCAAACATCAGTTTGTCATTACATCAAATACTCACATGTACTACTGCCATAGAGTCTGACCTGCATGCCCCTGCATCACCGCCTCAAGGCATGGTTACCCAAAGTGTTTTGAACTCAAGTGACTGGAAATCAACACAAAATTACATTCTCAAGGTGAATTTTTACTTCAACAAACCATTTGGGTATCTTTTGAGTGCAGATGCATTTTGAGTAATTACTTATACTTTTGCATAATTTTGTGGTAATTTTGCTTAATTAAACTGCAGCAAATTACGCAAGTTTTGCACATGCATGCATGATGATTTAGAAGAAGCCGGATGGAAAAATGTAAGTGACTCGAATGTAAGAGTGAAATAAGATACTAAGTACAATAAAAAACAAAATAGGCTATGTGAAATCACGCTTCCAAATGTTTTCAACTCATTTTAATACTCATCGCTTTTTCCTCAGACGTGGTCTGAAAAGTGCACAGCTGCCCACAGCTTCTCAAAATTTTCTGGTGGAAGATGAACCCCCTTAAAACTCATGGTATTAGTCAGATTTGCTTTGAGGATGGTGAAGGGACTGGACTTTATCATGAGATCCATGCTGAGGAGGTAGACATTAAGCTGCTTTAGGTTTCAACTCTCCTGCTCAAGCTGCCTGGATCATTTATGCTCACTCACTTCACTGGTGCAAAATGTATGTGATTTGTACCAGGATTTTACACTTCACCACTGTCAGTCTTTTCGAGACACTAGTCATCACTGTCGCTCTAGCCTACTCCTGGGGCTTTCTGCGTGGTCTGTGGGTGCACCTCTCTTGGTGCTCTATCCTACCCCTCGGTCTCTTTGCGGGGTCTGTGGGTGCAGCTCTCTGGGTGCTCTAACCTACTCCTGGTGTCTCTGCGGGTGTCTGTGGGTGCAACTCTCTTGGTGCCCTACTCCTGGGTCCCTCCGAGGTGGTCTGTGGGTGCAGCCCTCTTGGTGCTCCTACCTACTCCTGGTGTCTCTGCTGAAGTACTTCTTGTGGGTTGATTTTGCGGGCTTTTAATTAGCAGCCGTTCATTTTCCAACTTACTCGCTGCCTCGGCTATCCAAGTTTTGTAGCGTGCAACATCAATCTCTGAAAAATGAAAGAATGTCTTCAGTCCCAATTTTGACCGTGGATCCAGAATTGTGGCAGAAATGTAATGTTCTTGTGACAAAATTGTATTTTGCACCCTTGTATTTTCAGCTAAGCGACGGGCTAAGCTCTCCACCAAGTCATAGGCTTCCTTTTTGTCGTCTACACCTTTGTATGATTCAGACACCTTCTTCAGCTGATGCTCTAGCATTTGCAATAATGGGATAGCTTGGCCCATTGTACAGTCCTCCTTGCTGACTTCACGTGTGAAGACCTCAAAAGGACGAAGCATGTCAGTCAGGCATTTAACTAGGCACCATTGGTCCATCTGCAGGGTTGTGCCTTTCACAGTAAGATCCAGTCTTTGCATGCCATATTCATTGAGTGGCCTGTACTGCTAAAACAGAGGATCAAGCATGTAATACGTTGAGTTCTAACGTGTTGCCACCTCCTAGATTAGTGCTTTGACTGGCATCCTATATTCACGTTGAATGATCCTCCGCTGCTTCTGAGCTTTAAAAGAATGGCTGAAATGAGTGCATATTCTTCGGCAGGTGGTCAGTAAGTTGTTGACTATGGGTTCTTTTTTCAGAAAGTCTTGAACTATAATGTTTATGCAGTGCGCCAAACACGGAACCCTGAAATAGGAACCAAGATCCATGGCCTTAAGTACATTACTGCCATTATCTGTGGCAACAAAACCAATACTAAGCCCTCTTGGGTGCATCCATTCAAAAACCTTGCTGCGAAACTCTTGCAAAATATTTACAGCAGTATGAGATTTCTCCATGGCGAACATGGCTACAGTTGCGTGTTTCTGAGTAGCTTTAAAAATCTCAGCTGTGTCAACAGCACCTCGTTCAGATAGCTTATCTCTAACCCCCACAAAAGAGACCAAGCGTGCAGTGATGCACATGTAATCTGTGGCTTGGCAACTGGTCCACATGTCTGTTGTCAGGTGGATATTGTGAACAGCACTTTGCTGCAAAGCTTGTCCAACCAATTCCAGCACATCATGATGTAGTGCCAGAACAGCAATTCTTGCGAAATAGGACCCGCTGTGAACCTTCCATTTAGGGCAGATGGCTGACACAAATTCAAGGAAACTCACCCCTTCCACAAATGAAAAAGGGAGAAGGTCCAGTGCCAACATTTTAGCCAGCTTCGCATTGTACAGCCGTTGGGTGGTTGCGTTGGAACTGCCCCTCCAACCTAAGCATGCTCTCAATGGTAGACTGGATTACTTTCTTTGTGGTGCTGTTGTTTTCATTAACCCACTTAGGCTGAACGACGCTGTTTGTCTCATTGCAGTACTCGGTCGCCTTGGTGTCTGAGGCTGACTCTGAGTATGGCTCTTACTGCAGTGCCACTCAGATGTTACCGAGGAGGATGTAGGCGGTACCACTGGGACAGGGCTAGAAATGCCTCCCTCTTCTCACCTTCCACCGCAATGATATCATCCCCTGAAACTGGGGAGGAGAACTTTCGGGCACTGCTGGATGTGCCACTTTTAATACCAGATGAATTGGAGGGTGTGCTTGGAATGTGATTCTGTGCAGCTACACTGTGAATTTTACTAACACCACTACCCACTGAGAGGGTTGAACTGGATGTAGTAGGTCCCTACCGGGCCTTTGAAAATATGGCAGCTGGAGGTCGTTGTGGTGTAACCTGTGTTGGTGGTATTTGTGCTACATCCCGCTCAGTAGCAGCCTTTCTGGATAGGGTGAGAATGTTGGTCTCCATCCCCTTTGGGGCGGGAGTGATGTGCATGATGACTGGCTCGTCTGACTCTTCATCAACATCATCCTCCTCTTGTACATCTACCTCCATAACTGTAATTTTTTCATTAACCTTCCTTTTCAGAAGTAATGTCATGTGGCATGCATCACTCTCAGACTGAGCTGGTGGCTGCCAAGTAGCATCACGGTCATCAGAAGTGGGGCTTGAAGAAGAAGATGATGGACTAAGCCTCCTTTTGCTTGCTGGTGGACTGGAAGAAAATAGATCTTCCGAAACAGTAGTTTGCTCCACTTTGTCTGCAGAAAGCTCGAATTCCTGAAATGCCCCTACGTCAGGAGCAACACCTACTATTGTGGGTTGTTCTTGTGGCTGCTGCTGTTCTTGCGGCTGCTGCTGTTGTTCTTGCGGCTGCTATTGTTGTTGCGGCTGCTGCTGTTATTGTTGCGGCTGCTGCTGTTGTTGTTGCGGCTGCACACTTATCTGCTGAGTTGCCTGGGTTGATTGTGTACTACTTTGCGATAGTGACATTTTAACATCGCTGCTCGTTAGTAGACTGGCTACCTCTGCGACATTCAAGGGCTTGGGCCTAGGTTGGTGTGGTTTGACCGCTGGTGCGGAGGTGCTGCTCCCAGCTTGGTTCGCGGACAACGCTGCTGCAGGCGTAACTTTTTTGGTCCCCAAAAAAACATTGGCAGGCACAACAGTTGTGGTTAATGATGGTACTTCCTTTTTCTGTTCCTTTCCTCACCGGCACCTTTCTTGGTACTGGACCTGGTACCTTTCTTTGGGGCCATCTTCTTCAGATGTCAGGCAGGAACCAGATGCACAAAAAGTTGTGGTCACACGTGGACGTGATGTGCAGCAGTACTTCTGTTTGGCTGGCAGTTCAACGGGTGATGATGATGACACCTCCTCCTCTGGCTTTTTGTGCACCTAAAAGCAAATAAGCCAGGAGAAGAACATCAGTGAAATGTTGCATTTGTTGTTGTGATTTAGTTACTACTGCACTAGTGCAACCAAAAGATATAGTCTAGCCATTTCTGAGACTTTCTCAACAAGGGCCATGTTATACTGCTGTGAAGTAGTTCGCGACGTAGTGCTACGCGAAGCTACGCGAAGTGCACTTCGCACTACGCAAACTTCACGTAGCACTACGTGAGCTGCGTAGTAGCATGTTCGTACTGTGCAAGATGCATTTTCAATGATTGCACAGTGCGGACAAGCATCCAACACTGTGCAATCATTGAAAAAGGCATCTTGCACAGTGCAAGCTGTAGTTTTCTGCCGCTAGAGTACATTTTTAGTCGAGCGGCAGCTTTCTCAACTCGGACTGGTAGTTTCTCATCGCGAGCGGTCGCGAGCATGCGCGACCACTCACAATGAGAAAACCTGACCTCCCCGCGTTGAGAATGTCGCCGGGATGTCATTTTGCTTGCTCGCAGTCGCGAACATTACGTTGAAGACCGCGAACAAGCAAAAAATGACCGCTGCATTACGCTACGCTGCGCTACGCGTGTTCGCACTGTGCTACGTGCAGCTCGCGTAGTGCAAAGTTGCGCAAACTTCGCAAACTACGCGAGCGTAGCGTAGTGCTTCACCCAGGGTTAATACACATTACACTCTCAGAAAGGAAATGAAAGAGAATAAGAACCACTCAAAATAAAAATGTAATGGAAGAGGGGTGGGGACCCTATTTGCCATTCAATTATTCGAGCATCACATCATTAATGGAGCTGCTGCTGGCAAAGGGGGTGGATGGATGGAAGCAGTAAGCCAATAGGAAAACCATGCAGGCCTATATGGCAAAAGCAGGACACTAATAAATCCCACCACAGAAAAAGGCTACCAGCCACATGGACACTCACAAATCACAAGCAACAAGCAGGGGGCCTGGGAAACACCAGAAGCTGACAAAAGGCCTATGAAAGCCAGGCAAAGGATACATGTGAAAGCACACTGCTCTGCCTTTTTAATGCAGCAAACTGCAAATGTGAAAATTCACAGGCCCCAAAAAAGTCTGCAGGGTGCATGCATTGCACACCAACACACACAAGACACACACAACAAAGGCATGTCTTTAAGACGCCCAACGTCAGAAAGCCCACATGAAAAAAAAACATTTCCCAACTCAATCCAATGCCATACATGCTCTAAATGATGTCTACATTCAAAAGACCACACAGAAACACTTGATTAATAAAGCTGTGGCTACCTGCTCTAAACCTACTGGATGAAAGCAGGCCTGTTGGCAGACAAGGCTAGACAACCTTGCAGGCCTAGGCTTTTAAATGGCCACCAGCCAAAAGGCCAGGCCCGACAACAGAAAGCCCACCCCAAAAAAACACATTTCCCAATTTAATCCAATGCCATCCAGGCCCAAAATCATGCTTGAACATGAAATACATTCAAAAAACACCAAAGGAACAGTTGCTTCATCATGCACACACCCATGAGGCCATGACTAGCTCAGGCCTACTACTGACTACTACCCACAACATTTTTAAACAAGAATTTGCAATGCAATAGGTTTCGCAATTGTTAAAGTTAGAACTATTGACTTTGACAATGACAATGTTTTTTACTTTTGCTGAGTATAACGTTTATTTTAATTATCTGGAGTATGGATGGGGAGAATGAGAGAGGCATTGGAGATGAATAAGGAAGAGAGACACTGAATGCAGGTGATGTAAAACCCAAAACATGTATAATGGAGACACGAAGTGGAGCAAAACTTTGGTGGGTACAATATTAATTAAAGAGACACATGATAGAGGAAAATCAAAGAAGAAGGAGAAAAGAGACTGTGGAACTATATGCTAGAAGGCAGAGAAACTGTCTCTATACCAACAAAGCATTGGCATAGCCAGTAGGTCTCGCCTTTGGGACCTTATAAGTGTTTACCCATGCACCAGTTGATGTTATTGCAGCAAGGATATTGGGCTGCATAACTAAATACTTATAAGGTCCCAAAGGCGAGACCTATTGGCAATGCCGATGCTTGCTATTAAAAACACCCAGACAAGTTTGCATTTCTAAAATCTAAGGCAGTTCAGGTGTATCCAGTGCAGTACTGCAGATCAAGAAATGACACAGTGCTGAGCAGTAGGAGCAGACTGTATGGATTCACACACTGTGGACTGCTCAATACTTGAGGGTTGTGCCCCATCCTCACAGACCCACACAGTAGTCACACATAACCTGTGTTCATTCAAATACTGGGGTACTGTGCTACACGCAAACGAACATACACACAATGCATTTATTTAAATACTGGAGAGGCAGACGCACACAACCTGCTTCTTAACACAAACTCCCATACAATGATACAGATTGCATTCATTAAATTACTGGAAGGCAAATCACACACTACCTGCTACACACAAACAAACTAACACACACAATGCACTCATTAAGATACTGGAGGGCCAGTACACAACTGGTATTCAGTCAGTCTCTCTCTAAAACACACAGACATTTTTCAAAATGCTGGAACGTAGAAAGTTAATTTTCACACACAACTTGCATTTACACATACCCTGGAAGTGCAGCGTTACACAGACCCTGTAATGCATTCAAACGCTGGATAGTGTTGTGTCAAGCACACCTAATTAATTCAAATACTGGGACTGCAATGTTACACAAACTCAAAAACGATTCACACACTGGGGGTGCATCGTGACACATTCTGACATCAAAGAAATGGATGTATGACGTTACAACGCATGCTTTTACCACGCATGCCTTTACAACGCTGTTTTTACATCGCAAACCTTTACAACGCATAGTGGTTTGGGGTGCTGGATAGTGAATAGTTTAATTTACTATTCCAACTCCAGTCCCCGTGGACACTAGGGAAAGTGTTGGATAGTAAATTAAACTTATTCCCTATCCTAGAGCGCCCCCCAGCGCAATGCGTTGTAATGGTTTGCGTTGTAAAAGTTGTGTCGTAAAGGCACTGCGTTGTAAAAGTTGCGTTGTAAAGGATGTTTCCCCAAAGAAATACAGCCTCCAGACAAGTCCACTCGAACACTGGGTGCAGAGCCGCGCCTCTCCTCCATTCATTAAAACGTATGTGCTGGACTAACTCCCAGCTCCACTCTCTTAATCCCTCCCTCTGTGCGGCCACTACCCCCTGCAACCCTATCCATCTTGAATCAGCCTCATTTCATTGCCCTCAATGCAACTTCACTCTCCCGCCCTTCCTTTCCCATTCGCTACCTTATCCCACGCCGCAGCTCTCAACCCCTAATCATCGGACGCTGAAAGCAGGCTTAGTCAACTGCCGGTCTCTCCCCCGTCATGCCAATGACATCTGGTTGTTGATTTCCTCCGAGGAGTGGGACATTTTATTCCTCACTGAGTCTTGGATGACTGACTCCTCCTCTCCGGACATCTATTTAGCCATTCCATCAGGCTATGACATAAAATGTGTTAATCGTGCAGGGGGAAAATCGGGAGGCGGACTAGCAATCATCTTTAAATCCTATTTTCAGCTGACCATTACCAAACTGACCAACATTGGTATCATTGAAGCCCTCTATTTCTCAGTATCCGATTCCGCGGCTGTTATTCTAGCTGGCTCTTTAATCTACAACCCCCCCTCGGCGGCTTCCCTTTCTCTTACCGCTCTCATTCACCAGTTAGCTGATCTAGCCTTGAAACATCAATACTTTCTAGCTTTAGGTGATTTTAACCTTCACGTCGATAATTCCCTCTGCGCAAAAGCGAATAATTTACTGGAAATCATGGACAGCCTTAATTTTACTCAACTTGTCACCGGTCCTACTCATGTGGCGGGTCACACCCTGGACCTTATTTTCGCTAATTTCCCCACCATCACCGTCTCCCCCTCCCTTCCTCTTACATGGTCCGATCATTACCTTATCCCTTTTTCTTTGGCCTTAGACCGTAAACCTATCCCTCCTGTGCCCAGGAAAGAGCTGGGAAGGAAGTGGCACAAAGTCACTTGCGCTTCCCTGGACTCGATATTCCATTTCCAGACGGACCATCTATCCCCGGATATCGACTCTAATATCGCCAGGCTCAACTCCGCCCTCATCAACGCTATTGACCACATTGCCCCCCAGAAACTCATCACTTCCACTAGATCCCGTCCTTCCGCTCCCTGGTTCTCCACCTCCCTCCGCGAGGAAAAAAGTAGCTGTAAAGCACTCGAACGGAAGTGGAGACTAAATTACGATCTTGAAGCTAAGCTTGCCTACAAGGCTGCCTTGAAAAAATTTCTCAAACATAAAAAAACAGCCATGAAAGATCACTTCTCGCTCCAAATTACCAGAGCCAAAAACTCTTCAAAAACCCTCTTCTCCATCGTCAAAGATTTCATTACCCCTCCGGCCAGGACCACTCAGGTCTCAGCTAGCCAGGAACTATGTGAAGGACTCTCGAACTTTTTCCTCGATAAGATCGACAAACTCTGCGTTTCCTTCCCTAGAGGACCAATGCCTCGGCCTCCTGCTACCGATCCCCCTACCTCTCCGTCCCTTCTTGCCTTCAATGAGCTTGCCCAGGAGGATGCTATCAGACTACTCATTCATTGCAAGTCTGGTGCACCCTCTGACCCCGTTCCGGCCAAAATTATGGGTGAACTGGCCCCCCTGCTAGCCGACCCTTTCCTCTCCATCTGGAATGCCTCTCTACACCATGGCTTCTTCCCTACCACCTGGAAGGAAGCCTTGGTGATCCCAATTCTAAAAAAGGCAGATGCCGATCCCACTGCTTTTTCCAACTACCGCCCTATTTCCCTCCTCCCCAAACCTGCTAAGGTTTTGGAAAAAGCCGTGCAGTTGCAACTCTCGGAGTACTTGGAGAACAACTTACTACTGCACGACTCGCAATCTGGATTTCGGGCGGGATACAGTACTGAGACGGCTCTGCTGGAGGTCTCGGAGACCATTCGGGAGTGCGTGGACAGGGGCGAGGAGGCCATGTTGGTCCTCCTCGACCTGTCCGCGGCATTCGATACGGTATCCCACTCCATCCTCCTTGACCGACTACGGCATATGGGCATTGGCGGCACTGCCATCAGTTGGATCGAGTCCTTCCTCTCTGGAAGAAGTCAAAGGGTGCTGTTGCGACCTTTCAGATCGGAGGAAAAACCCCTATCTTGCGGTGTGCCACAGGGCTCGGCCCTCAGCCCTCTGTTTTTTAACATATATCTTGCCCCACTGGCCGGCGTGGTGGAGTCCTACGGAGTCAGGGTGGTCTCTTATGCTGATGATACTCAGCTAGTGTTCTCCTTTAGAGGCCACTCTGACTCCGCGTTCTCTAACTTCCGCCGGTGCCTTAACAACATCAGTGATTGGATGTCTGAAAACCATCTAAGACTCAACGCAGACAAAACAGAGGTGCTGTTTTTTAACCAGAAAAATTCCATCCCCTCCTCCTGGTGGTGGCCCACGGCACTCGATCCCGCTCCCTCTCCCGTCCATTCGACCCGTAACCAGGGCTTCCATTTCAATGATTCCCTATCATGTAAGACTCAGATTCAAAAAGTGACCTCTGCCTGCTTCCTGAAGCTACGCATGATCAGGAAAATCCTCCCCTATCTCCCTTTGGATTCCCGCCGGACAGTTACCCACGCTCTCATCACGTCCCACCTGGACTATGCTAATAGCCTCTATGCCGGAGCTCCCCAATACCTGATTGACCGGCTGCAGATTGTCCAGAATGCGGCGGCGAGGCTGATTGGTAATATTTCTTATCGTCAGTCAGTTGCCGCATATCGTAGGGAACTGCACTGGCTACCTGTGGCCAGCCGTATTCAGTTTAAGATCCTCACTCTGACTCACCGAGCCATTAATGATCGTGGACCAAACTACCTAAAAAAACGAGTTTCAATATCCCGGTCCATCAGATCTCTGAGATCCAATGACCTACGCCTTCTGATCTCTCCCCTTTTTAGACTATCCAGAATGGGTGGCAGAGGATTCAGTGTCATTGCTGCTAAACTATGGAACTCCCTGCCAGTCGATCTCAGATTCTGCCCTTCCGAATCTATCTTTCGGGCCAGACTCAAAACCTGGCTCTTTTCTAGACTCTGATTTTTCATGCCACTTCCCCTGTTTTGTTCCTTCTCTCCCCTCTTAGACTCAGATCCTAGCGCCGGGACACCCCTCCGGGGGTAGCTGTGCGCTTTATAAGCTACATAAATAAATAATAATAATAAATAAAATGAATGAGGTGCCCTGTCAATCACGCATGCAGCATGCTTTACATTCATGAAAACACGGCGAGTGCAGTGTCACGCGCATCTTAAATGTGACACAGAGTTACTCACACACGACCCCTGTTCTCTTTGGGACACTTCGACTCTCCTCAGGGGTAGTAAGCGCTATATAAAACATAAAGAGATCAGAATCAATTTAGGCGATGTCTGGAATTAGTTTTTTTTTTAATTAATGTATTTTTATGTCTACTAGGATACAACAGTTAACATGATAAAAGATGTTGCATTCCATAAACCTCCCCACCAAGAGTAAAGTTGTCAAGAACATAAATTTGTATACTAGAATGAAGGAAGATTTGCAAAGTCTGGGGTCCAATTATTAAGTTCGATATTGTAACTCTGAAGGCATCTGAGGAGAAACAGCTTGGAAAAAAGGAGGAGAGACGTGAGGGAGAGAGTTGATGGAACGGCTACCCAAAATGCCCTGGGCTGGTAAAAAAAAACACGTATATCTATGACTGAAACAAGTTGGCCACAACGACATTCAGTATATCTGGTAATGGTACATTAAAGATACCATCTTTTTTTTGCCGTTTTAGCTAGCGCGAGTATGACCTGAAGGTATCAAGCGCTTTACATAAGCATCAGTTACGTTACAGATGGACGCATTCAGTTATATGCACGTGGAGGTTATATGATTTGCCCAGAATAAGGGATGTTTGAGCTTCCCTGCCGAGACTCGAACTTGATTTCACCCCTTCAAAATCGGCTGCGCTAGCCGTTAAGCCACATCCTATGCCTGAGTTCCTCATTTGAAAAGGATAAAAAGGTCATTTCTTGAAAGATCATACACATATCCAAGCCTTACTGACGTTTCCACTAGACTGTTCACTAATCTCCCAACGCAACTAAATCCTTTAGCATTAAGAACTTTCAGGTTACAACCTTAAATGGAATGTCTTCATCACTACTAACTGATTAAGCACAGTATAAATAAAATCACTACTCAAGTCATATGCAGACTGTGTTATAGGCGCTGCCTCTTACCTTATGTGGTTACGGCCGGTTTTCAGGTAGAGAAGTCCCGACGATTTTGGAAAACTGGGAGCGAAAAACATGCAGAAATCTCGGTACAAGCTGAAGGTCTGGGGCTGGGCTGCTGACCTCCACTGGCAAGAAATGCTGACAATACAAGGCCAGTACACTGTGCATCTCACTGTTCTGCGGCTGTGAATTTTAGTAAACACGTAAGTGTAAAGCGTAGTAACAAACCCAGTTTAATTTTGTAGAGCAGGTAAGGTTTATACCCCCAGAAGGACTACGAACACGTAATCTGGGTAGGCTGTGACAACTGGGGATAAAAAAGTTTTCTCTCATGAGCTTCCCCTAAAACCGGGATTTTCGCACCCATTTAAGAATGCGAGAAGAACAAGCATTGGCGTGCGGGCGTGAAAGTAAAGCAGCGCTGCAGCGAAATAAAATTAAAAACAAGTGGCGCGCACGTCACGCCTGTGTGAGCACAATCATAGCTCCTCCCACAGCCTATTGGTATTGATTACGCGCTTGGTGCGCGTAATAGACACCAATAGGCCATGGGAGAAGCTATGCGCGTGCTTTGGGGCAATTGCGTGCAGTCTTTTACAATAAGACGCACACAAAGGCCAATGGGGTAACACTATACAAAAAAGCACACGCACATGCATTTCACAGTTCAAACTGCTGAAACCGTGTTTTTCCATTACAAAATGCCTCGCGCTGCGCGACGCACTGCTACGCAGTGCACGCTAGGCGCGAGACCTAAAAAAGGAATGATAGTTACCTAAATTAAATTGTATTTGCAACAACTGCAATGCCCCCAATCAAACAGACACAACAACAAGCAACAACCACTTACTTGTAAAATATCCAATTAAAAAATCCTCAAATCCAATTGCAATGATGCAGCAGACAAAAAGAGTGATCTTTCCAGCTCAAAATCTAAAGGCAGAATGAGCAGGATGGACAAAGCACTGGGAGGAGCCTGCTGGACAGGAACAGGAAGTTGGAGATTCTGTGGCACTTCCTCCCTCTCCCCACCCTTTTAAAAATGGACTCCTTCCACCAAAAAGGACAGCCAAATGTCAATCTGTGTAGTTTTTTTCATCCAAATCATCATTTGCAGAAGGTTTCATGCTGCTAGAGCTGATATTCTTCTCCAAATAGAAAATTGTGCATGTTTGAGTTCTCGAGCTTCACATTACTTCCACTGGCGCGTCCAAAATTACGTGATCGCGTTCGCTCGCTCCCTGTCTCGTTGGATATGACGTGTTTGGGTTCTCCCGCTCCTTGTCGCGTTCGATATGACGTGTCCACGTCCTCATGCTCTCGCTCGCGGTGGAGAATGATGTGTTCCAGATCTCATACTCTCGCGGTACATGATCGCAAGACGAATGACGTGATCTCGAGACGAATGACGTGATCGTGGGCGCCAACTCTCGTGAGATAGCGCAAAATGGCTACTAACAATCCAACACCTCTTGTCGGCGAACGCGGGGATACAGGTAAGCCGAACGCGTGCGCAAGAATGTATTTTACCGGCTCAAGGAAGAAAAAAAATTCCGGTACGATGCGGATTGAGGAAATGTTGACATTTTCGCTCTTTCCGCGGAACGTGAAAATGCCAAATTATCGCGATTTCCGCGAGCGGAACGGAATATGATGCCCACCCCTAGCTCTAACCTATTCCTGGGTCTCTCCGAGGGGGTCTGTGGGTGCAGCTCTCTTGGTGCTCTAACCTACTCCTGGGTCTCCTCTACAGTGGTCTGTGGGTGCAGGTCACTTGCTGCTCCTACCTACTGCTGTGTCTCTCTGGTGGTTTGTGGGTGCAGCTCTCTTGATGCCCTAACCTACTCCTGTGTCCCTCCACGGGGGCTTGTGGGGGCAGCCCTCTTGGTGCTCTGCCCTTCCCTTGGGACTACTCTATGGGGTGTTCTGGCCTGCAAATGATTATTCTCTGGAGGGGCAGTGGGGAGGGGTATCTGTGAGTACAGTTCTTGGGGTGGCGAACCCTTCCCCTGGGTCTCCTCTGCAGTTCTAGGTGGATGAAAATCTCATATGTTCTTGTATTTGAAGGGGGGGCTCTTTTGGAAGGAAACTCACACGCAATTGTTGGGAAAAGCTCTGTTTTATAACAGAGGTGTTGCTGTACTGTTTTGGGGCAGCTGTGCTTCTGGGCTGGCCCATTATAAGGTCTGGATAAGTTGCCAGAGCACACACCCTTCCGGCAGACAGAAAGATCACGATGATGCCCTGTTACTGTCCACCCCCGCTCCTGCTCCAGACAAGGGCCTATATCCTGGGAGACTAGCACACGGGGCAGGAGGGACTTTGACAATGTTCTCTGAGGCGCTAAGGATGCCCTAGAGACAGAGGCTCCAAGGAGCTCAGCGCGCCAGATGTGCACACAGAGAGATGAGTGAAACCCAAGGGGGAATATCTGGGGGCGGATGGGGCTGCACCATGTCCTATGGACAGGGACTACCGTCCAACCCCCTCCCCTGCCCCGTGAATACACACCTTTATTAACAAGAAACATGAGAAGTTTTCTTTGGAAGGCGAGGGGTCATACAACCCCCCGGCCGTATTTATTAAAACATAAAAGCAAATAAAAATGTTGAAATAAACAATTTTTACACAATTATTTATGCAGAAAACGTAATTGATATTAGATTATAATTCATGTAGACAGGTGTCAAAGGCTAACCTTAACATAGTTCTAATACAGCGTATTCCTATCTTAACTAAAACATTGAATCATAATCATACGTTAATAATTTCTATTTGGGCCTACGGCAAGGTCACTAACCGGTGTCAGATCCTTATCAAAACATCCACGCCCTCACTTTTGAGTGCGCATGCGCTTAGGGCCTGTTTACCAAGAGGGTACTCCCCACCCCCCCGGTTACCCCCGTATGCTCCTGGACTCCATTATATTATCAAAAGGGGGGCCCTTGCACTCTGCGCCGTTTACAGATGTCATGGTGCACGTGCAGGGTGGCCAACCAGCCTAAAGAAAGCGTGACTCCCTCCTGCCCCGCACCCAGCTATCCATCCGGATGTACCGCCCCTGGAGTTCCTGGAGAGACCCCTTGTCCCTCCCCCTCGGTGACCCCATTCGTGAATGGCGCCATCCTCCAAGGACCTTAAATTTACTGCTCACCAATCATGACCTTACCGCCTGACCAAGAATATATCAATAAATACGACGATTGAAGAGCTGTAAACGGGAAAAGATTCCTAAGGATAAAACTCACACCAGAGCGAGTTAGCTTGAGAAAGAAGACCAAAATTATGCAAACAACATGCAAACAACATTATCACACACCGTTAACTATCTGCTTCAGGGGATGGTGGGTGGGGAAAAAGATTACAGCCTCCTAAAAGGCTGGGGGGCAAGGTGCAGGCTCGAGGAGCGCGGGAACAAGTGACCGCTTCCCACGCTCCTCCGCCTTTTAAGCCCCTATGGTGGTCAGACCAGTTCTAACTGGTCCGACCCCCAACTCCCCCTTTGACCCGGAAGTGAACCAATGGCTTCCGGGTCAACTGGGGGTCCTACGCCAATCGGAGGGGAGGCGTGCCTTCCGCATCATCATGACGCGGCTGTGCGCACCCCCCAGGACTGACGACACAAGGGGGAGGGGGGACGGTGCCCCACCATACATGCGGGGGGCCGATGCGGCCCCCACCTTTCTTATCTCTAAGACCCCAGGAGTTCCTGGGTGATGGGGCTGCTAGGGGCGTACCTTGGGGGTGGTCCAGCGGCAAAGAAATGCAGCTTTGGGAATACTGAGGTAAAGAGGGTGTGGTAAAAAGAGAGCGCTGAGAAAAGAGAGACAGGGCGAGCAGTGTGTTTGCAAAGACTGAGCGATAATTCACCGTGCAGGAGCCAGACAGGCAGCACCGCTGAAACCAATGAAAACTAAATAAAAGGAGCTGTGAACATCCACGAGGCAGCAGCTATCAGAGAGAAGGCAGGGCTGGATGGAGGGCAGACAGGCAGGACAGGGTGGAAGGCAGAGCAGGGTGGAGAGGAGATAGCAGAGCAGAGTGGAGAGCAGAAGGCAGGGCAGGGTGGAGAGCAGACAGGCAGGGCAGGGTGGAGAGCAGACGACAGGGCAGGGTAGAGAGCAGACAGGCAGGGCAGGGTGGAGAGCAGGTGACAAGGCAGGGTGGAGAGCAGACAGGCAGGGCAGGGTGGAGAGCAGACAACATGGCAGGGTGGAGAGCAGACAGGCAGGGCAGGGTGGAGAGCAGACGACAGGGCAGGGTGGAGAGCAGAAGGCAGAGCAGAGTGGAGAGCAGAAGGCAGGGCAGGGTGGAGAGCAGAAGGCAGGGCAGGGTGGAGAGCAGACGACAGGGCAGGGTAGAGAGTAGACAGGCAGGGCAGGGTGGAGAGCAGACGACAGAGCAGGGTGGAGAGCAGAAGGCAGAGCAGAGTGGAGAGCAGAAGGCAGGGCAGGGTGGAGAGCAGAAGGCAGGGCAGGGTGGAGAGCAGACGACAGGGCAGGGTAGAGAGTAGACAGGCAGGGCAGGGTGGAGAGCAGACGACAGGGCAGGGTAGAGAGCAGACAGGCAGGGCAGGGTGGAGAGCAGACGACAGGGCAGGGTGGAGAGCAGACAGGCAGGGCAGGGTGGAGAGCAGACGACAGGGCAGGGTGGGGAGCAGACAGGCAGGGCAGGGTGGAGAGCAGACGACAGGGCAGGGTGGAGAGCAGACAGGCAGGGCAGGGTGGAGAGCAGGTGACAAGGCAGGGTGGAGAGCAGACAGGCAGGGCAGGGTGGAGAGCAGACAACATGGCAGGGTGGAGAGCAGACAGGCAGGGCAGGGGGGAGAGCAGACGGGCAGGGCAGGGTAGAGAGCAGAAGGAAGGGCAGGGTGGAGAGCAGAAGGAAGGGCAGGGTGGAGAGCAGAAGACGGGGCCGGGTGGAGAGCAGAAGGAAGGACAGGTTAGAGAGCAGAAGACAGGGCAGGGTGGAAGGCAGAGCAGGGTGGAGAGGAGAAAGCAGAGCAGGGTGGGAAGCATAACCCAGTGCAGGATGGAGTGCAGAAGGCAGGGCAGGGTGGACAACAGAAGGCAGAGCAGAAGGCAGGGCAGTGTGGAGAGCAGACAGGCAGGGCAGGGTGGAGAGCAGAAGACATAGCAGGGTGGAGAGCAGACACGCAGGGCAGGGTGTAGTGCAAAAAGCAATGATGATAGACAGAATACTTAACATTGTCAAACATTCACCCCCGTCACAGATCTGGGCCTAAATCCATTGTTTTTTGCGGTTTTGTTCGCCATGCAATTTTAGTTTGAATCCAGCCATATGCAAATCAGTCTTTACCCTGCTCCCTATGGGAAGAGTCCAGCCCAAACTGCCAGGCCAGGTCCCAGCTAGTTCAAAAAATAAGCATCCTGGGATAGGTTTCAGGTTTTCACATCTCATCAGCCAGGCTTGCTTGAGCCTTGACTTTTATTTGTGGCAGTTTATAAGTTCAGATGCTGTAACCCTAGCCTCCTTCTGGATCTCCACCATTGGGGCCTTTCAGGACAGATCCCTTTGTACTCCTTGTTTCTCTAGGATATCTTCTGTGGGAACTGTAGAAGAGATCTGGCAGCGTGCCGTAGTTTCCTTAACCTGCCCTTCTGTGGCTGTTGGCGCAGGCCCTGGGAGCTCCAGTCTTCTCCATCGGCAGTTCTGTATCCACAGAGCCCCTAATGCTCTAGTGTATCCTGAGTGCTCTTGTCTTCTCCTAGGTCCGCCAGGACTGTTAATGCAGACTCCACAGTGCTCAAGCCTTCTCCTGAGCATCCTAGTGGGGGGTCTAGTGAGGCTCCTAGAGTGCTCCTTCTCTACGGTGTTTGTAGATACAATACCCAGAATGCTCCAGTCTTCCCATGGGTCTCCACCTGCTACTAATATTTGAATCTTTTTACCACTACAGATGTTAGAGTTCCTTATGGAAACATGGCTGATTCCAGACTCAACACCCAACATCGCCGGTGCCATCCCAACAGGATGCAGACTTGCAAATCGAGACCGCCAACACAGGTGAAGGAATAGTAATCATATTCAAGGACTCTTGCAACAGCACTACAACCGCAGGAGCCGCAACTCCCTACATAGAGCATCTGCACTTCAAGCTACAGATGTCAGCCACATACACTCTAAGCGGGACCTTCATATACCGAGTGCCGGGACCCAGAGCCTCTTTCGCAGATGTAGCTGACTTCATCACCCCCGTCACCATCGACTCCAGCAACTACCTTCTATGAGGATATTTCAACTTCCACTGTGAAGACAAGAGTGGCTCCAAAACCACTGGACTCCTCAAAAGCATAGAGAACCTGTGACTGTCACTACTTGTCAACAGACACAAACACTGCGCATTCTCCAACTAATGAGACCCACCTCCACAATCATGGCTAAATGCAGCTGGAACAGCATCCGTGACTCCATCTGGGTAGAGACTGTGTGCCTAAACCTTGCAACCTCCACCAATGACCTAAACAAGAACATCTAAAACCTGGGTGAATACAACACAAAATGTGCCAACTCCCTGCCTGGCACGCTGGAAACACAATGCACAGAAAATAATATGAAAGCAGGCCAGCTAGTTCACTGAGGAAGTCCGTGCAACAAAACAGCACTGCAAGCAACTGGAAGGAAGATGGAGAAGGAACCACCTGGAACACAACATCAAGAATACAAGACAGTCCCGAGACTCTACCACCAACAAACCAAAGAAACAAAAACTAAGGCCCTATCGGAACACATACACAACTGCTCCAACAGTGGAAAAGAAATCTTTGCAATCATCAAAGAATTCTCATCACCAGCCGCCACCACCAGCTGCATCACTCCCTCACAGGGATGGTGTAACATCCTATATGACTTCTTCAGTGACAAAACTGTTTACAATAACTTTGACTCTCAACCAAACCCCTCCTCCACTGTCTCCTTCTTATTGTTAAACATCAAAACAATGACAACCTGGGAAACACATACCATAAAAAGAATTTGCCAACATCATGATAACTATCCACTCTACAGACCCCTACCCCCACCCCACATAGACCATGCAAGCTGCTACTACAAGCAAGGTCCTCACCCACATAATGAGAGGATCCCGGATGCCTAGATACATGCAGTGGTCAACGTACTACTAAAGAAACCCTTGCTAGATCTGCTAGCAAATTCCCACACCATCTCCCTTCTACCCTACCCGCCAAGGTAATGGAAAGCGCCATACACAAACAACTCTCTCACCCCCTAAATGTATGTCAGCTCCTAGACACTATACAATAAGGTTTCTATCCAAATCGCAGCACCAAGATTGCTCTCATCACAACAACCGATGACATCAGGATGATTATAGATTGTGGAGGCACAGCAGCCCTCATACTACTCGACCCCTCTGCCGTTTTCAATACAGTCTCCCACCCTACCCTGATCAGAAGGCCACACGAGACACGCATACAAAGATATGCTCTCTACTGGACCTGTTTCTTCCTCACCGGAAGAACACAAAGGATCAATCTGCCACCCTACACATCTAAGACCAATACATCATCTGTGGAGTACCCCGAGTATCATCCATCAGCCCAACACTATTCAACATTTACATGACCCCACTAGTGGACCTCAGTAGGCAATACAACATCAACATACTCTCCTATGCAGATTACACCCAATTGATATGCTCTCGATCGGACAAGACCTCCACCACGAAAACCAAGTTCGCCACATGCATAACCACCGTAAACTCATGGATGAAAAACAACTGCCTCAAACTAAACACGGACAAAACTGAAGTAGTAATCTTCAGAAAGAAAGCATCCTCCTGAGACTCCACCTGGTGGCCTACTAGCCACGGACCCTCACCCACTCCCACCAACAATGCAAGAAATATGGGATTCATCCTGGGTAACAGGTTCAATTGACAGCCCAAGGAAATTAAGTGACCTCCACCTGCTTCCACATCCTCAAGATGCTATGACTGATCTTCAAAAGGCTTCCTGAGAACACCAGGAAAATGTTTATTCAGGCCTGGATCACCAGCAGACTTGATTATGGCAACACACTGTACGCAAGAATCATTTAGAAACTACTCAACCAGCTCCAGACAATTCACAAAGCTGCAGCAAGACTCATACTCAACCACCCATGCTGCACCCAAATCACCCCACACCTCAGAGAACTGCACTGACTCCCTATTCACAAACATATGCAATTAAAACTGCTTACACACCCCTACAAAGCACTACAGAACTCCGGCCCTGCATACCTGAACAGCCGCAAACACTTCCACACACCTTCCAGGCACCTTTGCTCAGCCGGGCCATCACTGGCAAGCAAATCCCGCATCTGCAAAGCCACAGGTGGAAGCTGTGCCTTCTCCTATCTCTCTACTAAAGCATGCAAAAGAAAAGTGCATTTGTAGAAAACAATCTCCTCAAAATTACAATTTTAAGTAAGAGAATTTTTCTTGCAACATTGTGCAAACTTAGCAACCCATGCAGCTGCATCTTTTTTTTTTAAATCTAGTTTAGTTTAATTCGAATTTTTTATGGCCCTAATTTTCACACATACTAGGTAGGTCAGTTGTGCCGTCACCTTTAAATAAAGGGAGGTTTTGGTTTGAGGAATGGCTCTTTATTATATTCTCCTGAACTTTCATTCGTTGACAGGTGATCGTAGGCCAGATTGTAGGAAGGTTTTTCGTTGAAATATAGGGTCAGACATTAACATTTCACGCAGCACAAGGCAACTTGCTGCAATGCATTGTGTGAGAGACATCAGAAATGCACCATGTTAACAAAGATATGGCGCAGCGTGAGGGAGACATAAGAAATGCACCATGTTAACAAAGATATGACGCAGCGTGAGGGAGACATCAGAAATGCACCATGTTAACAAAGATATGACGCAGCGTGAGGGAGACATCAGAAATGCACCATGTTAACAAAGATATGACGCAGCGTGAGGGAGACATTAGAAATGCACCATGTTAACAAAGATATGACGCAGCGTGAGGGAGACATCAGAAATGCACCATGTTAACAAAGATATGACCCAGCGTGAGGGAGACATCAGAAATGCACCATGTTAACAAAGATATGACGCAGCGTGAGGGAGACATCAGAAATGCACCATGTTAACAAAGATATGACGTAGCGTGAGGGAGACATCAGAAATGCACCATGTTAACAAAGATATGACGCAGCGTGAGGGAGACATCAGAAATGCACCATGTTAACAAAGATATGACGCAGCGTGAGGGAGACATCAGAAATGCACCATGTTAACAAAGATATGACGTAGCGTGAGGGAGACATCAGAAATGCACCATGTTAACAAAGATATGACCCAGCGTGAGGGAGACATCAGAAATGCACCATGTTAACAAAGATATGACGCAGCATGAGGGAGACATCAGAAATGCACCATGTTAACAAAGATATGGCGCAGCGTGAGGGAGACATCAGAAATGCACCATGTTAACAAAGATATGACGCAGCGTGAGGGAGACATCAGAAATGCACCATGTTAACAAAGATATGACGTAGCGTGAGGGAGACATCAGAAATGCACCATGTTAACAAAGATATGACGTAGCGTGAGGGAGACATCAGAAATGCACCATGTTAACAAAGATATGACCCAGCGTGAGGGAGACATCAGAAATGCACCATGTTAACAAAGATATGACGCAGCGTGAGGGAGACATCAGAAATGCACCATGTTAACAAAGATATGACGCAGCGTGAGGGAGACATCAGAAATGCACCATGCTAACAAAGATATGACGTAGCGTGAGGGAGACATCAGAAATGCACCATGTTAACAAAGACATGACGCAGCCTGAGGGAGACATCAGAAATGCACCATGTTAACAAAGACATGACGCAGCGTGAGGGAGACATCAGAAATGCACCATGTTAACAAAGATATGACGTAGCGTGAGGGAGACATCAGAAATGCACCATGGTAACAAAGATATGACGCAGCGTGAGGGAGACATCAGAAATGCACCATGGTAACAAAGATATGACCCAGCGTGAGGGAGACATCAGAAATGCACCATGTTAACAAAGATATGACGCAGCGTGAGGGAGACATCAGAAATGTACCATGTTAACAAAGATATGACGCAGCGTGAGGGAGACATCAGAAATTCACCATGTTAACAAAGATATGACGCAGCGTGAGGGAGACATCAGAAATGCACCATGTTAACAAAGATATGACGCAGCGTGAGGGAGACATCAGAAATGTACCATGTTAACAAAGATATGACGTAGCGTGAGGGAGACATCAGAAATGCACCATGTTAAAAAAGATATGACGCAGCGTGAGGGAGACATTAGAAATGCACCATGTTAACAAAGATATGACGCACCGTGAGGGAGACATCAGAAATGCACCATGTTAACAAAGATATGACGCAGCGTGAGGGAGACATCAGAAATGTACCATGTTAACAAAGATATGACGTAGCGTGAGGGAGACATCAGAAATGCACCATGTTAAAAAAGATATGACGCAGCGTGAGGGAGACATTAGAAATGCACCATGTTAACAAAGATATGACGCAGCGTGAGGGAGACATCAGAAATGCACCATGTTAACAAAGATATGACGCAGCGTGAGGGAGACATCAGAAATTCACCATTGTTAACAAAGATATGACGCAGCGTGAGGGAGACATCAGAAATGCACCATGTTAACAAAGATATGACGTAGCGTGAGGGAGACATCAGAAATGCACCATGTTAACAAAGATATGACGCAGCGTGAGGGAGACATTAGAAATGCACCATGTTAACAAAGATATGACGCAGCGTGAGGGAGACATCAGAAATGCACCTTGTTAACAAAGATTTGACGCAGCGTGAGGGAGACATCAGAAATTCACCATGTTAACAAAGATATGACGCAGCGTGAGGGAGACATCAGAAATGCACCATGTTAACAAAGATATGACGCAGCGTGAGGGAGACATCAGAAATGTACCATGTTAACAAAGATATGACGCAGCGTGAGGGAGACATCAGAAATGTACCATGTTAACAAAGATATGACGCAGCGTGAGGGAGACATCAGAAATGCACCATGTTAACAAAGATATGACGCAGCGTGAGGGAGACATCAGAAATGCACCATGTTAACAAAGATATGACGCAGCGTGAGGGAAACATCATAAATGCACCATGTTAACAAAGATATGACGTAGCGTGAGGGAGACATCAGAAATGCACCATGTTAACAAAGATATGACGCAGCGTGAGGGAGACATCAGAAATGCACCATGTTAACAAAGATATGACGCAGCGTGAGGGAGACATCAGAAATGCACCATGTTAACAAAGATATGACGCAGCGTGAGGGAGACATCAGAAATGCACCATGTTAACAAAGATATGACGCAGCGTGAGGGAGACATCAGAAATGCACCATGTTAACAAAGATATGACGCAGCGTGAGAGAGACATCAGAAATGCACCATGTTAACAAAGATATGACGCAGTGTGAGGGAGAACCCCCCTGCACCAAGGGTGCTGTGTTACGAGCAGGATTGTGTTCGCGCAGGAAGAAACACCTGTATGTCATACAGACATTTTCGAGAGTGGCAGCTGCCACTGTGCAGTTAGTTAGTTCAGAGTTTTCATAGGAAGGGCGATTTTGTTTTTTTAATAACTTTGTTCCCGTTTGATGATTCTTCCAGGAAGTTAGAAAAAATATTCTTCTCACTTTGGCTCCTTCATGGAAAGTTTTTTGCCAATCCGTCAATCGGGCCAAGAAAAAGAGGCTGGGGGAATAACAATAGTCCAATTTCCCATGTTGATTCCCTTAGGAAATTTTGCTCTCTGGCAAAAAGGCTGAATGGAATTACACTAAATTTGGCAAAAGCTTAGAACTTTACTCCGGAAGTGTACAGTTTTTATTTGGTTTTAATACGCTTTGTTTTTTTTTAATGAGAGTTTTAAAATGGGCTAGAGTTGGCCATGATAAAGAAAATGGTGGTAAACCGTTAGATATCTTGACTGTTAGTGTACAAGTATGCTCTGATTGTCCCATTCAAAGTGAATGGGTGGAGCCTCATCCTGATTGGATGGTCACAACACAGAGAATACGGTATGGCGGCCATTACAGTAGCTGTGGACAAAAAAATGAAAGGCCATGTAAGTGGACAGGGTGGGCACACCTTGCACTCCAGAGTCATGGTGGGGGGACAGAACGCCACAAGAGACCCCTCCTACAGGGGATTAGCTTGGTTAGTAAGACTGGGCGGTGTTGCAAGTGTCAGATTTTCCGACAATGGCACTGGATCTCATGTTAACTATTATATGAAAATGAGTGCATGAGGAGGGCTTAAGGGCCAATGGAAAGGGAAAGGAGCGCGGATTGTGGGGTTGCTTAAAACACAGTGGGGCATATATACAGGTGAAAAGTGAAGCGTGACATTAAACAAAAATTGTTAACGCCATGCTCCGCCATTCTGAAAATGCAGGGATGCACCGTATTTACAATGGTACGGCACATCCCTGCTTTTCCCCTAGCGCTGGAGCTAAACTCAGCTTCCTAGCGCTACTGCAGGCACGCTTGCACCAACTATTTAATAAATAAGACATTTATAAAGGGGGGGTGTAACACCACAAACAACCCCTCCTCACCCCTAAAGCTACTCCCCACCCTTCTGATGGCTAGAGCGTGGGCACCTGTAAAAAAAAATACACCAAAATCATTCAAAACGGTTCCCTGAGGGCCAAGAAAATGTCCAAAGAAACTTGATTCTCTTTAGTGCCATTTCAGCACTCTAGACTCCAGAATTAACATAAAACGATAGAGCCCTTGCAGAAGCCTCCTGAGTCTGGCAGCCACGCGAGCCTGCCTTTGATTCCAGGACCTGTCATGGGTTGAGGAAGTGACAGCAGCATTCGCACAGAAGAGATGGGCCCAGCTGGTAGAGGCCACTCTCATTACAAGCTCGGGAGCAGCCTCCTCTTCAGACTGCTGGCGAAGCTTTCAATTACAGATGGAGAGGTGGCCAGGCGGCCCGAGCCACCTGCAAAGAGCGGTCGGTGCCACCCTTGCGGAGGGCATCCATGCGCCCGCCAGTACAGATGCCAGTTTGTCCTTGCCTGGGGACCTTGGAGAACGAGGGGGCAGAGCCGCTGTATTTCAGATCTAGAGGCAAGCCAGGATTGACAGAGGCGCATCAGCTGGCTTTGATCTGTTAACCATGCCCGCCTACCTGGCAGTGCTTAATTTGAGCCGGTGATTTTGATGCTCGGCAAAAGCAATTATTCGTCAACGCTGGCGCTTATAGCGTGAACTTGTGAGCACTTTTCATCAGCACCAGTTAAGGACACATTCATTTTTGGTAGGCACGGGGAGATTTGGGGCCAGATGCACGACACTTTTTTGCGGCCGCACTACTTCAAGTAGGTGGTAAACTACCCGCAAACGGGAAGGGGTCCCCAGGGGACCCCTTCCCCTTTGTGAATATGTGAGAAAATGTTTTTAAGAGCAGGCAGTGGTCCCAGGGACTGTCCTTAAAAAAATGAAACTGAAAAGTTATTTTTTTTAAATGCATCCTGTTTTCCTATAAGTAAAACGAGCTGCATTAAAAAAAGACTGCTTTATTTAAAAGCAGTCCCAGACATGGTGGTCTGCTGACCCCAGCAGGCCACCATCTCTGGGAGTGATAGCCATTCCTAATGGAGTCGCAAATTGCGCCTGCCTCATTAATATTCATGAGACATGCATTTGCGACCCCATTAGGAATCGCAAACAGTGTCTGAGACACTGATATACATCTTAATTTGCGAGTCACAAATTGCAAGTCGCAAATGTGATGCAATTTGTGAGTCGCAAATTGGTGGGTCATACATCTGACCCTTGGTGGTTTGTCCAAAATCACAGGATGTTGAGCCTACACAGAGACTGGAACCTGGTTCCCCAGCTCTGAAGTCAACAGCCCTAGCCGTTACACCACATCCTTTCCCCACTTGCAGGGTTTCATGGTTAGTAGTAATAGGAGCAATGGGATGGTGCAAGCTGCCTCCTGGAGAGAACCTGGCTCTTATTTTTTTCACAAATTAACCACTGCTTCTTGGAGCACTAAAAAGTAACAAGCACTGGCAAAGCCAATTGGTCTTGTCTGCCAATGTGGTGTCTGCAACGCTATAATCTTTGCCAATGCCAGCATATTTTAAAAGCATGAGCAATAACAATACCAACTATCACCAGGCCTGTAGGTTTGGTGTTTGTTTAGTTCCTGCACATAGATGTATAGAGAAGAACAGAACAGGCGCGGACACGTGCACGTCAAACGTGACTGTTCTAGGCTTCCCTTCACGTGCTCAAGGAGGGACCCTGTGCTTGAGAACATTAGATCTGTATTTTGCTACTCGCCACTTTACCTTTGTTAATGATGCTCTTCCGCCTTTGCGGCGGTGGGGAGAAAGTGCATTGAACATGATCTGTATAAGCGTGTAGGAGGACTTGTGCCACTGCCCGCCAGTGGTTGATTTGTGCCTGTGGGGACTCTTTTCATAACATAACATGTGCATTTGTAAAGCACACGTTCACCCAGAAGGGTATCTTGGTGCTGAATAACAGGCGTTTATTGTTACCTAACGGTACTCATTTTATTGACCTAAGAAGGATGAAAGGCTGAGTGGACTCCCAAGTATTTGAAACTCTAACCGGGAGGACATTAGTCCACAAAACCACCAGATCTGGCTAAGACCTCCTGTAGCCAGAAAAGTCCTTAACTTCTGCTGGAAATGGTGCCTTGAGCTGACTGCTGAAAGGCTTTTCAAAATGAGGGTTGAAATAATGGCACAATGGACTCAGTAGCATCCTCGCTCTAGTAGCCACTTGAAACATTTTACTGGACACCAAGGACAATAATAACACAGAGGGCATAAACTGACGTGCTGGACCGATCATCGCCTCTTAAGTCAGTGCACAGTGAGTCCACTCACCTTTCATCCTTCTGAGGTCGATAAAACAACATTAAAATGGGTAACAATAAACCACTGTTGTCCAGCGTCAAGATTCTCCGTGCGCTGTGCACATACTTGTAATCTAATGTTATTAAAGAGGAAATTATAAAAGTCCATTGACTTACATCAGGAGAAGTGGCAGCCGTCTCCATTGTTCAATCAATGTCAGCATTACATGATATGTTTCCTGCAATGGTCTAAACACTGGGCTGGCACCTGGACAAAATGGCAACATAGAGATTGCTTTGTGGGAAAAGATTGCTAAACCGAGTGTAAAATCCACTGAATTCTCCCTCTGCACAGACATTCCTCTCAAAACGCACATCAATGAGAAAAGCAAAGTATCGTGGTACCTGCGCTCCCACCTGAGGAAAGGCAGCACCTTTTTCAAAGAAGCTGATTTCGAAACTGCAGTGCAAGCCCAGGTCTGCGAACATCTGTATAGAGGCACTGCTCCGACCATAGGCTTTCTAGGCACCACCAGGGCACCTCTAGTGAGAATTCTACCCAGGGCTGCATCGCTCATGAAGGGTCAAGGGTCACCGCAATGCTAAAGGATCTACACTGACATTCCCTCCAGACCCTTTCTATCTTCAAGAGAATCTGCATCCCTTGCAAGGTCATAAGAAACAAAAACCTGCATTATCGGCCAGGAACCTATCCCTCCGACCCCCTCCAGTCCCCCAAGGTGGAGAGCCTCACACCAAGAGCCAGGAGATATCACCAACCCGGAGAGAGAAAGGTACAAGAAGGAAAAAAAAAAAGAATACTGACCATGTCAGTCTATATCTTGAGATCTGCAATCAGACCCAGAATAAAATCAGAAGTGATCTCACCTCAATGCATTTCTGGAAGAAATTGAGTCATCGTTCTAAGAAGCATCACCCCCCCCCCCCCCATACTTTGGAACCACTTGTCCCCCTCTTCTGCTGTATCTTGCCTGAAACATATTTAATTTAATCGCGTTGCACATTTTGAAATTCTAATAAAGAAAGATTTGGTTGGTGACTATTCGAACCAAACAAGTTTGGCTAAAACATTGAACGGAGGTTTCAGGATGGCAAAGACATTCAACGCTGTGCCACAGGGGGCTTGACAAGAGGCAAGGGTAAGGAAACCCGACTTTGTGCCAGAGGACACCGAACTCCCCCATGGCACAGAGAGGGGCACCCCTAGCCTTGCCATTTGCCAGCACCCTTGAGGCACACAGCCCAGCATCCTTAGCCTTGCCAGAGTGGGGCTGTTGCACGGCTACAGATATATATAAACAAGAACAGATCTCTGATCAACCATAAAAACACCCCCAACCTACTTTTGAGGAGGATGTGTACTACCTAGAAAACCATCAGGTTTTGTAAAAGAACCCTCACCCACCTACCTGACGTGCTTCAACATTGGGTTCCCACCCTGGTCACCGAATGCTTCCAGGGTGTGCTTCGACGCCTGATTACAGCGGAGCTGGTTATTTTCTTTTCGGTGAGATAGTGAATGCAATGTGCTCAAATGAGGTGAGATTTAAAATTGGCTCAATACTCTCATGTTTCTGTGCTCAATATGTTGAGAGTATTGGTCAATGTTAAAAGTGGTGTCGGATATGTGAAGGATATTAATTTTATCCTCATTATCCTGTGGTAGGTCTACATGTTTCAGCCATGTATTGATGTGCCCAAAAGGGTCAAATGGCTTTCTTCAGGACCGTTTAATACATGAATGCACACTAAGACATGCAGATTAGGTTTGGATTGTACTTACACCAACTCATTGCCATAGTTATGATTTCTGCGTATGTGGCAATTTGCCCCCTGAGATCGGCCGGGGGAGTGGAGCCAGTAATCACACTTTGATCAAGATATCACACCCACGGGTACCTATTGTTCCTCGGTCATCCCTAATTCTGGCTAAAGATGCCCACCTCTGCTCTACAGGGGACTTGAGAGTTGACAAGGCTAAGGACGCCTTACTCTACGTCACTGGGGGCTTGCCAAGTGACAAGGGTGAGGGTACCCGACTCGGTACAGAGGGGGCTTGGCGTTCAGCAGGGGCAAAGGTGTCCACCTGTGCCAGAGAAGGCTTTGGCATGCCAAGTGTAGGTTCCCCAGTATCCTTTGATTAGGGTCAGGGTTCCCTTTTTGTTCTGTATTCACTCCCTACTCTCCAACAGAAGGTGCTTGGTACCCAGCATGGGTAGGGATGGGTAATTGCATGAGAGGTTCTTTGACAGTTGGCAAGGGGATGGGCATCAAAGACTGTGCCAGAGAGGGTGTGACACACAGCAAGGCTTAGAACATCCAGCTCTCGGCCAGAAAGAGACTTGGCACATCGAAAGTGTAATGACATCCAACTCTGTACCAGCACTGGGTTGGCACATGGCTAAGGATACCTCACTCTGCGCCACAAGGGGGCTTCCTAGGGCTAAAGATGTCCAACTCTCTGTCAGGGGGCTTGGTGAGCAGTAAGCTATAAGGACACCCAGTTTTCTGCCAGAGAGAGGTTAACGCACAGTAAGGCTAAGCATGCCTGACTCTGTGACAGGGGGTTCACAGCAAGGTTCGGGGCTGCCATCCCTGCCAGAGGGGGCGTTGGCATGCGCAGGGCTAAGGACACCCGAGTGTGCACCACAGGGAGCAAGTCTTAGGACTCCCTTCTGTGCGCCTGTGGGAGCTTGGCACACAGGAAGAGAGTAAGGATGCCAAAGTGCGCAAAAGGGGTCCTGACACATGGCAAAGGTAACGACTTCCCGCTGTGCACCCAAGGGGGCTTGGTACACAGTAAGATTAGGGACGCTTTAGTGCACCGGAGGGGCCCTGACACATGGTAAGTTTAAGGACTCCCTACTTTGTGCCCCCGGGTGCTTGGTACACGGTAAGAGTAATGGCACCTAAGTGCAACAGGAGGCAAGGGTAAAGATGCCCAACTCTGTGCTAGCTAGGACTTGGCATTCTGAAAGAGTGAGTACCTCCAACTGCGCCCGAGGGGGTTTGTGCATGGTAAGCGTAAGGACTCCCCACTCTGCTCCAACTCAGACTGGCACGTGGCAGAGGTAAGGACACAATGTATGTTAGAGTTTAACACTCTATCTGTGAATGTCTAACATGTTAGGGCAACTGTCACCCTGAATAGGGCAGCGTAGCAGTGGCCAAGTTCAATGGTGGCACACAGACACTTGCGAGCCATGTTCAATGACAACTTCCTGTCGAGAATTTAAAGGGCCACAACTTAAGGCTCACAATATTAAAAGAGTCACGTGGAACATTGGCCCATCAGTTCCTGCATTTAGTCTCAAACTCCGGTTTCAGTCATAAAACCAAAATACAAGTCCAGCATCATTTAATTATATGTGTCGATCATCGCATGTATGACGCACGAGGCCTTACACCACAGCGCCCGAGCTACCTAGCTCAGAAATTGTTACTCTCCACTGGTAACAGAGCATCCGGGAGCACCAAGAATCTTCTACTGAAACTTCAACGATTTGCCTAGAAAAAAAACTTACAACCGGACTTTCTCGGTAATGGCTCCCAGGATCTGGAATCCTCTGCCCACAGAAACAAGGCTGAAACCTTCCACTGCCTCCTTAAAAAAGAAGTGAAAGCAATTCTCATGGCTAAACGGTGAAGTAGTGTGGCTCACTGGTTTGAGGCGGCAGACCCGAGAGCAGAGGACGGCCCGGGACCAGGGTTTGATTCCCGACGCGGCAGGTTTCTGGACCAGGGTCAGCGGACTCGATAATTCTCTCGCCTCGGTGCCCACTCTGATCAGCCATCACATTCGGCAACTCTGGGCACTAGCTTGCCTCATCTTCACTAACGGCCCCACCAGACTGCCGGGGATGCCTGGTCTCACCCTGGAGATACCCATTAAGGGACCATCTCTCAGGGAAGCCAGGAAGGGTTTCGCAGCGGTCGAAGCGCGGAGGTACCCCTTCGGGAGTGATTCCAGCGCTATATAAGCACACAATTAACTAATTAATTAATTAAACCAGGGTAACAACACCCCTGCGGTGCAGGGGGCCCCCAGTGTCCAGTACATAAAGGGAGCTATGACAGAGAGAGGCTCTACAGCAGCAGCTGCAGTCTGCAGCCTGCCTTAAGCTCCTGGATGACCCAGGACTGAAGAGAAACAATGTACCAAGTTACATTCAGAAACACGAGAGGCACAAACAATCTTCTGCTGAAACCTAGAAGATTCCGGAAGGAAAAAACATACAAGCGCTCCTTCTCAGGAATGGCGCCTAGGATTTGGAACTCACTCCCTCCCGAAACCAGGCTTATCTCCTCCACTACACTCTTTAAAAAAGAAGTAAAAGCTATCCTCATGGCTAAATACACTTGAACTACTATCTCGAACCCTATTAACACCTTGCACCGATCTGTATTACATGCTTGACCTCTTTACTTATTTGTATGAGTTGTCTTATTACTCACATGATTGGCTTTGCAGTCACCTATTTGTATTATTTGTACTGTGTGATCTATTGATTTACTTATTTGACTTTGTTCCCTCATGTACCCTTCTATGTAAAGCGCTCTGATATCTGCGAAGATCTTGTTCGCGCTATATAAAACTTTGAAAATAATTAAATAAATACATTGTTTCTCTTCAGTCAGAGGCACCAGGCCAGAAAAATTATGTGGGTGGGGACCCCAGAGACAGCATTTCCCACAGGGCACAGCCTCTGTGACGGGAGAGGACAAGGATGGGGGTGGGGGCTCCAAAGAGAGCATTCCCCACAGGGCACAGTCTCTGAGTAGGGACAAGGACAAGGATTGTTGGTGGTGGCCCCAGAGACAGCATTCTCCAGGGCAATGCTCATATGAGCAGGGACAAGGCAGCAAAATGGTGCCCTCAGGTAAGCACTCTTGTTAAAACGCACACTACTTTGTGAGAGAGAGAGGAGAGATTGGATAGAGTGGAGAGAGAGAGAGAGTGGCGAGAGAGTGGAGAGAGAGAGAGTGGAGAGAGAATGGCGAGAGAATGGAGAGAGTGGGGAGAGAGAGTGGAGAGATTGGACAGAGAGTGGAGAGAGAGTGGAGAGAGTGAAGAGAGAGTGGAGAGAGAGAGTGGAGAGAGAGAGGGGAGAGAGACAGTGGAGGGAGAGAGGAGAAAAAGGAGAGAGATTAGAGAGAGAGTGGAGAGAGAGAGTGGAGTAAGAGAGAGAGAGAGCATGAGAGAGAGAGTGGAGAGAGAGTGGAGAGAGTGGAGAGAGAGAGTGGAGAGAGAGAGTGGAGAGAGAGAGAGGAGAGAGAGGAGAGAGAGAGTGGAGAGAAAGAGTAGAGGGAGACAGTGGAGGGAGAGAAGAGAGAAAGGAGAGAGATTAGAGAGAGAGTGGAGAGAGAGAGTGGAGTAAGATAGAGAGAGAGAGCATGAGAGAGGGAGAGTGGAGAGAGTGGAGAGAGAGTGGAGAGAGAGAGAGAGAGAGAGCATGAGAGAGAGAGAGGGTGGAGAGAGAGTGGAGAGAGAGTAGAGAGAGTGGAGGGAGACAATGTATGTGTATTGGCATTTATATAGCGCACTACTTACCCGTAGGGTCCCAAGGCGCTTCGACCGCTGCGAAACCCTTCCTGGCTTCCCTGAGAGATGGTCCCTTAATGGGTATCTCCAGGGTGAGACCAGGCATCCCCGGCGGTCTGGTGGGGCCGTTAGTGAAGATGAGGCAAGCTAATGCCCCGAGTTGCCGAGTGTGATCGCTGATCAGAGTGGGCACCGAGGCGAGAGAATTATCGAGTCCGCTGACCCTGGTCCAGAAACCTGCCGCGCCGGGAATCGAACCCTGGTCCCGGGCCGTCCTCTGCTCTCGGGTCTGCCGCCTCTAACCAGTGAGCCACACTACTTCACTCAATGGAGAGAGAGAGTGTAGAGACAGTGGAGAGAGAGAGAGAGATAGTGGAGAGAGAGTAGAGAGAGGGTGGAGAGAGAGAGAGTGGAGAGGGACTGGAGAGTGAGACAGTGGAGAGAGAGTGGATAGTAGAGAGAGAGAGTGAAGGGAGACAGTGGAGAGAGAGTGGAGAGAGAAAGTGGAGAGAGAGTAGAGAGTGGAGAGAGAGTAGAGAGAGAGACAGTAGAGACTGTGGAGAGAGAGTGTAGAGAGAGACAGTAGAGAGAGAGTAGAGAGAGAGACAGTAGAGAGACTGTGGAGAGAGAGTGTAGAGAGAGACAGTGGAGATAGAGTGGACAGAGTTGAGAGAGAGAATGGAGAGAGAGAGAGTGGAGAGAGAGTAGAGACTGACTGACTGACTCAGAGACTGAATACTGACTGACCGAGAGACTGACTGAGAGAGAGAGAGAGACTGGCTGACTGAGAGAGAGACTGACTGACTGACCGAGAGAGAGAGACTAATTGAGAGAGAGTGAGACTGACTGACAGAGAGAGAGACTGACTGATTGACAGAGACTGACTGACTGACTGAGGTAGAGAGAGACTGACTAAGAGAGAGAGAGAGACTGAGAGAGAGAGGCAGAGACTGAGAGAGAGACTGATTGACTGCGAGAGAGACTGACTGACTGAGAGAGACTGACTGAGCGAGAGACTGACAGAGAGAGAGAGAGAGGGACTGACAGGGAGTCTGACTGATTGACAGAGATAGAGAGAGACTGATTGACTGAGGTAGAGAGAGAATGACTGACTGAGAGAGACTTACTGACTGAGTGAGAGAGAGAGAGAGACTGAGAGACTGAATGGCTGAGAGAGAGACTGAAAGAGAGACTGACTGAAAGAGAGCCTGACTGACAGAGAGACTGAGAGACTGACAGAGAGAGAGAGACTGAGAGACTGACAGAGAAAGAGAGACTGACCGACACAGAGAGAGACTGACTGACAGGGAGAGACTGACTGAGAGAGAGAGACTCACAGAGAGAGACTGACTGACAGAGAGAGGGGACTCTTGGCGGACCACCACCACTTCCCTTACCTTTGAGGCGGTTGGATTTGTACTGGAAGCAGCCTGGTCTCTGCTTCACAACTCGACATCCATCTACAGCTAGCGGTACCCGCTGCGCGGGTCCCGCGTCGCAAGGGAGGTGACATCAAACATCCTGTTGTTCCTTTGGGCGTGGAGCGATCCGAAGCTCCTAGACTCTGCAGGGCTGCGAGCAGGCGGGGAGGCGCAGGACTACCTGTCCCAGGAGCGCCCGCCCGCCCTAACTCACACCACCTAGCCAGCTCTCCCTGCAGGCTCCTCCCCCTTTTTGCCGACTGAAAAGTGAGCTGCACCGGACTACTGGTGGGACTCTTGGTGGACCACCACCACTTCCCTTACCTTTGAGGCGGTTGGATTTGTACTGGAAGCAGCCTGGTCTCTGCTTCACAACTCGACATCCATCTACAGCTAGCGGTACCCGCTGCGCGGGTCCCGCGTCGCGAGGGAGGTGACATCAAACATCCTGTTGTTCCTTTGGGCGTGGAGCGATCCGAAGCTCCTAGACTCTGCAGGGCTGCGAGCAGGCGGGGAGGCGCTGGACTACCTGTCCCAGGAGCGCCCGCCCGCCCTAACTCACACCACCTGGCCAGCTCTCCCTGCAGGCTCCTCCCCCTTTACGTTAGTTACCTATAAACACTCAGGGCAGACCCGCTGGGCGGGAGCGACCGGGAGAAGCCCGCGACAAGGGCGGGACCGTCTGTGGCCGTCCGGGGTCGGTAGAGGTCGGGTCGGGCTACCCCCCTAACATTATTTTTCCATCTGTACTGTAGTACTTGGTATCCACTAGCTGGTGTTTTTCAAGTGTATTATCAGGTCATTGTCACTGTAGCTGCTACACTGTTGGTAGAACTAATTTCTTTTGATTGTGGGTTGTTGAATTGATTGTCTGTTTGCACATTGTGATTAGTGTCAGATCTGTTAGTGTACGGCTCAAAAATGACCTTACGGTCAGGTAAAGAAAGGCAAGTCCAGGTTTCCACCTCCAATGGTACTTTTACAGGTACGATCGACCAGTTTTTTAAACACACCACCACTATATTGGAGAAGGAAATAGCTCTTGCCGAAAAGCGTTTATCGCTTGACCTAATCACAGGCAAGCGATCCTCACTTGGTAAAATTAATGAGGCTGTCTCTCCTGTCCCACTTTCCCTACTGAATGAAGATAGCTCCGATGTTAATGTGGATTTAGTGGTAGTAACTGCTTCCGCAAGTCAAACACTGGATTTAGAGGGGGCTAGTAAAGATAGTGTACCTGTCACGGCCCACGATAATATGGTGAACGGAGGGACTACTTACCATGACCTGTTTGGTGAGGAAACAGGTCCTTCAGACTCCCCCAATCTTACCTTAAGCACTGAGCGAGCAAATTCATCTATCCACTCCCAACACCCACCCACTCACAATCCTGGGAAACGCAAAAGGGTAGATTCGCATGATGATTTAGGGGAACACACTGAGGGTTCGAGAACTACCTTTATATCCCCCACACAGATACCCACTTCCATGGCAGTGGTTCAACCTGAGGAACATAATACCAAAGTCAACATCGTAGAAGGAATACTTCTGGCTAAAATAGAGTTATTGATTAAATCCTTACTCTTACCGTTATTCGAACGGACCAGATTATTAAACACAAAAATGGACTCTTTAGATACACTGGTAAAAGACAATATAGCGGCAACTAATAGAATTCGCGCCACTCTAGCCTCTAAGGGTATAGCCCCAATAGCCCCGACTCTTCCAAAGACTAACATTGTAAATAATAAAGATGGGGGTAATAGATTGAAAACGGAACCATCTACCACAAAAGTTCCACAGCAAAAACCCGTTCCTGTTATAAAGAAAAAACCTATTACTGAGAGTATACCCCAGCAAAAGGTCACGGAAGTCTCTACAACACATCCCCCTGCTAGGAAACATCCTATCCCTACCAGTCATCATGACCAAAGTACACGGCCCAGGATTAAATCTGTTCCAAGAAAACAATGCGTGAACCTTCCCCCTGAGTCACTACCTTATACCATCATCTTAACTGGCGTGGCTCCCCTTGGGGATGGTAAGAGAGAAACACACAAAGATCTTTACAACAAGGTAACATTCTGGTTAAACAAAAATCGCCCACTCCCTCCAAACTCGAATATTGAAATCCTTATTGTTAGGAGGGTGGACTGGGTAGGTTACAGTAAAAAAGATCTTGAGGGGGATTGTGTGGTAATCAGCTTTAGAGAGCCATGGGTTGCTGAATACATTAGTAGGGAACCAAGATATGGTAGACTTCGGGGTGTACAGACTCTATCTCTGCATTATTTTTATCCCGCACTACATTCTAATAGAGCCCAAACACCGTACCATCACTTTAGAAGGGAAAGACCTAGAGATAGATTTCATTTTGAAACACCTATCTACCCACTGTTTCAGCCCCACCTCTCGAACCAGTTTGCCCCCTTTTCTGGTCTGGATGGTGTGGACTGACTTGATAATGAGCCTTCGGTAACTGGGTTGATTGGTGTCACAGTGAATTGTTCCCCCACCAATCATATATCTATAACGGACAGGATCGTACCAGAGTATAGAGAAAGTGCCCAGGGGAGGATAGGAAGGGGTGAAACCTCAAACCACACTCCTAGACCCTTGACCTTTGGGGGGAACATGGATCCAGTTGATATTTTGCCAAAGACATCAACACATACCCTTACGGTCTTATCCTGGAACATTGCGGGGTTAAAGGGGAAATTGTCAGAGGCTGATTGGGGGTCTTTTGTGGATCTACACAATGTAATTATACTACAGGAAAGTTGGTCAACTGATGCCATTTATCGGGTTGGTTACCTCAATTATTATAAACCAGCCTGCAAAGGTTTAAAAGGTCGCCCCTCTGGAGGCCTTGTTATTTGGATCAGACAATCCTTAGGCTTTAAAATCATAGACCTTCCTACTCCTAGTAATGATATATTAGTCCTGAAATTAACCAGCAAAAATAACCAAGACCTCATCCTGATTAATATATACGCAAGAGGGCGACCTGGTGGGAAGTCAATGAGAACGGCAGATGACTTAGATTCCCTACTGAATAACATTGACAGAGACAAATGCGTAATGGTGGCAGGGGATTTCAATTGGTCATTTGAACTGATTCCCAATTTGGAAAATGGGGGATATGGGGAAGTTGATCAAAGTTGGAGCATTCCCCATTTAACTATTCCACCTGTCAAAAAAGTAACAGAGGCTGTTATGCAGTGGTTAGGTCTTTGCCTCGAATGAGATCTACGAGCAGCGAATGGGAGGACAAAATCAGACCAGATGGGAAATGCTACATTTGACAACTCCCATTATACTAGCCGTATTGATTACTTCTTAATTAGGATGGAGTTCTGGAACCTACTAGAGGATATGGAAATAGTCACAAGGCCAGAAAGTGATTATAATCCTCTAGTAATAAACCTATTAATAAATGGTGATCCACATACAGATACTGTAACCAATTTTGTTACTGCCGAGGCTGTTCTTACGAACAATTGTAGAAGGGTACGTTGGGCTAGGTTTCTGGATAATCCCACCATTATGGATAAGGTTTCAAAAGAGGTTTTAGCAGCTACGAATCTGATGGCGCCCATATTAAACGAAGGTACATCACTGGAACAAATTGGGATGATTCATGAGTCCCTTTTTAACAAAATTAAAACTTTTTTATTGAACAAGTAAAAAGAAGGGAAAATGGCTTGGCTCAAACAGGAGCGATATGGTATAATAAGACTTGCCGCCTTGCCCATAGCTCCCTGATAGCTGCTATTAAATCTAAGTCAGCTATTGATATTAAACAAGAAAGGGTTAATTACAAGAAGGTGCTTCAGCAGGCAAAAATAAACTGGGATGAACAACGTTGGTTACACTTATATAATGCCAGTACTTCCACTAACCAACAAAAATTCTGGGAGGTTGTGAAATGGGGAGGGACTGGGGACCAGCAAGTACCTGTCAATTATGTCCCTGCTGAGAAATGGGTCAAGCATTACTCGGCACAGTTTAGTAACACGGAACGGATCTCCCTTAACACTAGGGAAGATACCAGTGTTCCGACTGTGGTACCCTCACATGATCAGATTGTTTTCACAGAAATGGAAGCTATTAAAGCCTTAAAACAAGTGCAGAATGGAAAAGCTCCTGGAATGGATTGTGTCCCTGCGGACCTTTTTACGTATGCTCAAGTACACTGGGTCCCTTATATAACTATCTTAGCGAATGCCATAGCTAGAGGGGTCAGAATACCAGACTCATGGAAAGGGGCGGAGATATTACCCGTGTATAAAAAAGGGGATAGGACTGATGCGGGAAACTATCGACCCATCAGCCTTATCGACGCCCTACAAAAGGTAATCGCCAGAATGCTGCTAGGCAGAATCCAGCTCTGGATGACAGAAGTCGACATCCTGTCTCCATTGCAGGCTGGCTTCAGGGCTAATATTAGCACAGTTGACCAAATACTTCGATTTGTTATGATCTACTGGAAGACTGTGTTCTTAAGAGGAGGCACTATATTCGCAGCATTTGTGGATCTCAAATCTGCGTTTGATTTGGTCCCTAGAGGAAAGATGTGGGCAGCTTTAAGGAGAATGGGTGTTCCTACTGCCCTTCTAGTACTTACAATCAGGATGCATGAGGAAAATTTCTCCAGAGTTAGATGGGGTCGTCAGGGTCAGGTAACGGACTCCTTCCCCGTGACCCGTGGAGTGAGACAGGGCTGTGTCTTGGCCCCCACCCTATTCATACTTTTCATCAACCAGGTGGTCAAGTTCCTCTCAGCTACCCCGACAGATGCACCAACACTGGGTGGGACCAAATTTCCCCTTTTAATCTTCGCTGACGACATCCTAATTCTGGCTAAAACTCAGACGGGTCTTCGGGTGGCTATTAATAAATTTGTGGACTTTTGCAATGAAAATGACCTCGAAATTAATGTTTCTAAAACCAAGTTCATGGTCCTGACAAAAAACAAACCATTGAGGGGTCATGTAACGATGAATGGGTCTAGTCTAGATCAGGTTGAGGTTATGACATACTTAGGTGTTGCAATAGATTATAGGTTACGCTGGAAAGAACAAATAGCGGCACTTAGTCTAAAATTTGCTCGTTTATCTGGTTGTTTAGTGAAAGAGCAACGTTGTTCCTTGACCAAAAGAGTTTTACCTGCGCTTAAAATTTATAGCGCCAAAATTAGTAATGCCATACTTTACGGGGCTGAGATATGGGGGAGTGTGGATCTGGCCGTTCTAGATAGGATCCAGAACAAATTCTTTCGCAACTTAGTCAGTCTCCCTCCTTCCACGCCAGCACTACCACTCATGCTGGATATGGGCTTTTATTCTATTAAACATCAAGCCCAATATAGGATGGTGGCGTTATGGAGACGCATATGGTCTACCCCGGAACTTGCCATGTTTGCCCAAGAGATACAGGACGTAAGAGTACAACAGGGGGCAGGGGATATACCCTGGTTTAAATCTATCAAGATTACTCTTACTAGAATGGGTCTTTATTCGCTCTGGTCCGAGCCGGGTGCTCACATCTTCCCATCAAAGAAAGATTTTAAACTTCTCTTCTGGTCCATGGTTAAAGAAGAACATGTTGTGCTCTCGGAGAAACCCAACCTGACAGGCTTGTTTTTGATTCACAAAGTAGTTCCGCATACAGAGACCTATTGGGACATTATCCTAAAAAGTTTAGACAGGAAACTTTATCATCAGTTTCGTATAGGTACTTTGCCATTAAGGGATTTTACTAGTGGATGGCAGAACTCAGAGTCTACATCTTGTCCCTGTTGTTTTGAAAGCAAAGAATCAATAGGTCATTTTCTATTTGTATGTACTGCTTACCACGAACCACGCCATAAGTGGCTGAAGCCGATATGTAAAAGATTAAACACTCGGGTGAGCAGGGAAGCACTTATGATCCTGAGATACAACACAGCCGAATGGCTATCCATAGGGCTGGCAAAATTCCTTGGGTGGGCCTGGTTAATTAGAACAAGGTATGTTCGTAGCACTTCAAGCTGAAAAATTAAAATAGCCTACCATAGCCTATCTATCATACTTGGGCAGTACTAATGAACTGTTTGTTTTTTATATATACTTGTTTTAATCTTTTTATGGACGTCTTCTTATGTACATTTAATTGAGCTTTTTTAAACAATTTCTTTTTTGTCTGTTTAAAATTTTCATATTCTTGTTGTATGTCTTGTATTATTATGCTTGTCTTTTATGAAGAAAATTCGAAATAAAGACGTTAAAAACTGAAACTGAACTGACTGACAGAGAGAGAGACTGACAGAGAGAGTCACTGACTGAGAGAGAGAGGCTGTCTGGAAGACTGACTGACTGAGAGAGAGAGACAGAGAGATACTGACAGAGAGAAGACTGACAGGGAGAAAGACTGAGAGAGAGACTGACAGAGAGAGGGACTGATAGATAGAGAGACTGACTAAGAGAGAGACTGACAGAGAGAGACTGACAGAGAGAGAGAGACTTACTGACTGAGAGAGACTGACTGACTGAGAGAGACTGACTGATAGATAGACTGACTGAGAGAGAGACTGAGCCACTGACAGAGAGAGAGAGACTAAGAGAGAGACTGACTGAGAGAGAGAGACTGACTGAGAGAGAGAGACTGAGCCACTGACAGAGAGAGAGACTCTGACAGAGAGAGAGACTGACTGAGAGAGAGACTGACAGAGAGAGAGAGAAAAAGAGAGAGAGAAAGAATAAGAGAGAGAGAAAGAATAAGAGAGAGAGACTGACAGAGAGAGAGACCGAGACTCTGAGAGAGAGACTGACTGAGAGAGAGAGAGAGAGAGAGACTGGCTGACAGCGAGAGAGACTGACTAAAAGAGAAATAGAGTCTGACAGAGAGAGAGAGACTGACTGACAGAGAGAGAAACTGACAGAGAGAGAGAGAGACTGACTGACAGAGAGAAAGAGAGACTGACTGAGAGACTGGTAGACTCAGAGAGAGAGACTGACTGACAGAGAAACTGACAGAGAGAGACTGTCTGAGAGACTGACTGACAGAAAGAGAGAGACTGACTGTCAGAGAGACTGACTGACTGAGAGAGACTGACTGACCGAGAGAGAGAGAGACTGAAAAACTGAGAGACTGACTGAGAGAGCGACTGACTGACAGACAGACAGAGAGAGACTGACAGAAAGAGAAAGATTGACTGACTGACAGAGAGAGAGGGAGAGAGAGAGTCTGGCTGACTGAAAGAGAGAGACTGACTGACTTAGAGAGAGACTGACTGACTGAGAGAGAGAGAGAGACTGACTGACTTAGAGAGCAAGAGAGAGAGACTGTGATGGAACAGGGGTCAAAGTGTGTATGAAGCTATGCAGTGCCTCTTAAGATTGCATTGTCCACTAATAAAAATGTAATATCACAATTTGCTCTTTGTAGTTACATCTGCTTTTGAAATACTGCACTGTCGCATTGTCTAATGTTTTAAAACGGAAACGAGAAGGAGCAGTGGATGCACTTTTTTCAAAACTGAACGATGAGTGGGTCCGATGTTGTATATCATGACAGGAGTCTGCATCAGGAAACCCACCTAAAATTGGGCAAACATCCCCGGCGTACTGATGACAGGGACCCTGTAATGAATGGACCACCACCTATGATAGCCTGCTGGCAGACTAAGCCCAACCTTTAACTCCACCACCCAGTGTTACTTATACCGGCTGTATTGGTGAGAGTGGCGTAACAATCGCCCGCATCCCCTGCAGTATCGCTGGCCTGAGAGCTCTAGACTGGCACGGAGGATGGGGGGTGCCCCCTCCATGTAGTTTGCAAGGGCGCCCGCCTCAAATTTTGTTACGCCACTGGTCTAAACTCAAGTGAATTACTTACTTAACACTGTATTTTAATTACTAGTATGTTTTATGGAGCACCTTATATCTAAATCACCTATATTTGTACATCACGAGGCTTTTACTTGTTTCCAACATCTTACATGTAAAGCGCTCTGATACCCGCAAGGATCTTGTTCACGCTGTATAAAACCTTCAAAATAAAAGAAATCAATAAATAAAGGACAACAAGATGCACTGACGGAGGGAATTTGCTTAACATCTTTGCGTTCATTAAAAGGCTGACACATGTTAGATCAGATGACATCACATACATAGAGGGCCCTAGAGTGGGAGCAGCACCTCAGCCTGTTCATTCTAAAGTGACATTTGCTGACTTACAGTGAGGATTTCTCTGAAGGCTCAGGGCTTTAATTAGAGCTTGGTGGAAGGGTCACTCAGACACATGAGACAAGACTAACGGCTAGAGTGTTGGACCTTAAATCTGTCCAACAGGGATCGACGCTCAACATCCTGTGATCCTGGGCAAATCACCTAATCTCCCAGTTCCAAACAAAATTTTCGTGTCTGTCTGTAAGAAACTGCTATGCTGATATAAAGCTCTCTGATACCTTCGGTTCAAGTTTGCGCTATATAAAACTCAGGGAAAAAAAATCCTGTCAGACTTACTACTAGTGCATTACATCCTATCACACATGTTATAAGGCATGTTTGTTATCCATCACATTTGAGATGGAGTAGCCCATCTGCCAAACTCTAAACCAGTGTCTAAAGGGCTTTATTTAGATCTCGGTGGATGGAATACTCCGTCACAAATGTGACGGATTTCCCGTCCACTGTATCACAATCTCCATAGGATATAATGGGATCATAATACAGCGGACGAGATCTCCATTATGTTAGAGACAGAGAATTCCCCTCTGCCATGATCTAAATCAGTCTCTAAGTTTTTTTATGGGGTTCTAAGACTACATTGGAACCAACAGTAGATTACCGCTCCATGTTGTGCCAGTTGTAGGACAAATATACTTGAGAACAGCAACATTGAAATTCCCAGAATCTGGCACCTTGGAGGCAAGTTGTGGCAATTAATTGAATAATATCAATACTTCAGGGGAACAGGATCCAGAAAAGTAATGCTCAGCCTTGGATCACATCAATTGGGCATTACAGCGTAGGGCCTTAATGCAAACTTTGAACACAGCCCAACATTGGTCGAGAACTAGATGGATACCCTGCTGGGCGCGCCGGTGCTATCTTCTAACCACAAAAGAGCAGGGGATATGAAGCTCCAAGGATGGGGTTTACATCGTGTGTAACAGAAAAGCAAGCCGATCTTCTAAGCAGGACCACGTGACCTTCTATTCTGCTACAGATGATTTGAAGGGTAGGATCATGCATTGAACAACAGCTGTTTACATTGATTGCAGGCCATGGAAGACTAAAGGATGGTGCTGCTTGAAAATTTGTACAATTAATTCTTCTCCAACAAGAAGTGACCATGAAATCTTTGAACAAGCTTTGGTGAGAGAGCTCTTCTGCTGGATGGACATGCATCAAGCTGCAATAGTGACTTCAATAGTTTCCTTTTTCAGCTAGAGAAGGAGAATAACTTTGTCACTTTTTGTGGTGCATTATAGGTACCCCAATAACAAAATGTAATGTTGAAAAGACCAAAGTTGGGAGCCTTAATTAAGAGAACATTTGTTTCCTATGCAAGTGACCGGCCACAATTTTTACTGCAGGTCCCACACACATGGAGCGAACAACACTCTTGACAAGATGTTGGTTGCTGTTTGGTTCTTCAGCATAGGCCTGCCTGACACAAAGCGGCAAAAGGGAATTAAGAGGCAAGCGGTCTCAGGGAAATCATTTGGTTTGTCACACACCAGCTTGAATTACAAGGATGTGCAAGCCTATCACCAGCCAAGATAACTATGAGTCAATTGAGAGTGTCGAAGAGACCTTAGCAGACCCTGGGGACCCAAATGTTCTTGGCTGTAGATGAAAAAGGTGAAAGAACAGATTAGGAATGTGGAAAGCAAAAATCTTTTCATGTGCTCCATTTGAACATCGGCTAAAAATTAAGGGTGGGCAGAATTTGTGTAGTCGCGCTAAGCAAAGCTCCAGAAACAGTAAAAAATCTCCACGAACACGCAGAAATTCTGTGAGCACGCGGAATTGCTTGTTCCACCCGTTTACGATGCTTTTTTACTGTTCGCGAATGCTGTTTGTGTGCTCAGGGGGAAATATCTCGCGAACACGCATTTTGAAAGCGCGAACAAGCAAAGAATTCCGCGAATCCTTGCATCGCGGAATTTATGGCAATTCAGCGTTCCAAGCGGAACGCGAAATTACCCAAATTCCACAAACGGAATGGAATTTACCACCCAGGCCTACTAAAAAAATCATCAGATGAAACTAAAAGGCGGAGTGTTACTTAAGTCCTGTTGTCCTATACAAATGAAATTGGAAATGGATAATTTTCTAGACTCAGTAACCGCATGCTCCTCTTTGGCTCCGTGACCTCATAGGATCTTGGAGGGGTATCATGAAGCGAAACCTTTATTTTTGGGTGGAGTCTCTGCTCCAGCTTGTTCTCATACTATATAATTCTGATTGTGTTTCTCATTCTTGGAGGGGCACTGTATTAATCCTGATCCTCAAATAGAGATGTAGCTAGTAACTGATTAAAAAGACTTCTAAATAGCGAAAGTACAATATTCATCAAATTTCTCATGAACTGCCTAATCTTATTAAACCCACAACCTTGGGCTCTAACAGGATTCATCAGAGGTACGCGCAAATTGAACAATACATCGCCTTAAACGTTGTGGCCCCATCCTTCAGTAACAGCAGAGAAAGTTGGGAGGTTGGACTGTTGCTTTGTAGACTGCAATATAGCCTTCGACTGGGGATCATAGAGCATTTCTTTGGCTGCATCTTTTCTAAATCTGATCACAGCCCTGCATGCAAACTTGCATCTAATGCTAATTTAGATCCTTTTCAACCTGTACCTCACTGTAACATCTAAAAATCTTGAGGCCACCAGCTGTTTCTGATTCATGTTTATGTTTGGCGACTGACAGGTCTCAATTTTTTTTCTCAGCACATGACTACATGAGATCACAACACTAACCGCTTCGGTCTGAAGACATCAAAAACAGAAATTAAGGTATTCAGCCAAGTGTGTACAAGAGATTCCTGGGCTTTACAAGGGGTTAAATGTGAACATGTCTTTAAAGATTTTGTATCTTAGGGTCCCATTACATTTGATTGCCGCTTTGCTTATTTGTATTTGCACTGTTAAACCGCCAGCGCTACCTTATTGCCGTTTATGTTATCATTGTGCAGCGCATTCTCACGTAAACTGCTTTTAATCTTTCAACTGCTATTTGCCTCTGACTGCCGCTTTGCTTATTAGCATATCACAATAGCCAGCGCCTAACCCTTGCTGTAGTCGCGTTCTCCCCCAGGCGCTCTCGCCGTGCTGTCCCCTCCGCCTCCATTTTGTTGTTATTGACCTCCTACGTTGCCCGACCCGCCTCCCAGCTGAGCCGCCCTCGCCCCTCCCCCTCCACTATCCATATATGACAGTAGTTCCCGCGTGCAGCGTCCACGCGCAGCGACCGCGCCCAATCCGCGCCGAAGGTGCGCCAAAGGTAAGCCCGTCTACGCCCGTCCGCGCCTGGACCGCGCCCAGTGCCAGACCCCCTGGCCCCCGTCCCTCCCAGCCCCCCCGCATTACCTACGATGCCGCCACCCTCCTAGCCCTTAACCCCGGTCGCGCCCCCAACTGCGTCCAAGCCGCCCCTGGACAAACCCATGGACCTTTCTCCTGCTACTCCTGCAAATTCAGCGGCACCGACAACATCTCCGCTACGACCACACCACAGATTCCCGACCCCAACCACCTACAATGCATCCTTCTCAACACCCGATCAGTCCACAGGCACGCCATTGACCTATGGAATCTACTAGACACCATTTCTCCGGACATCGCCTTCCTTACGGAAACATGGATGAACGCTTCCTCCGCCCCAGACATCACCATTGCCATCCCTGAAGACTATAAGATCACTCGCAAAGACCGTACCAGCCACACAGGAGGAGGAATCGCTATCGTCCATAAGAAATCAATCCGCATCTCTACCAGCTCTGACGCCAACCTCGCTAACTCCGAACACCTTCACTTCCAGATCCACATCGACCCCAAAACCACACTCAGAGGCATCCTCCTCTACAGACCACCAGGACCCCGCGCAAAATTCAGTGAAGACATCACGGACTTCATCACCCCACACGCGCTCCCCTCCAAGGACTACATCCTTCTGGGAGACCTCAACTTTCACCTTGAAAAGATCAACGACCGCAACACAGCCACCCTCTTAGACAACCTCGCCAACCTCGGACTTAAACAACTAGTCACTTCCCCCACCCACATCGCAGGTCACACACTCGACCCCATCTTCACATCCAGCAAACATGTCTCCTTCAGCCACACCACGGACCTCCTCTGGACTGACCACAGCTGCGTTCACTTCACCTACAACAAACCAAAACCCAGCATCCACCTCCAACCTACCCTGCAAAGAAACTGGAACAAAATCACCACGGACCAAATCTCCGCATCGCTCCTTCGAAACACCCCAGCCCTCTCTTCTAACGCTAACGAAGCCGCCGCCAACCTCACCCTATGGTTATCCAACACCGCTGACACCCTAGCACCACTGAAAAAACGTCAAAACAAACCTGGCAGCAAGAAAGCCTCATGGTTCAACGATGATCTCAAGAAGTCCAAGAAACTCTGCCGCTCCCTTGAAAAGGCCTGGAAAAAAGACCCAACCACTAGCACCAAGGACGCCTTCAAAAACGCCACCCGCACTCACCACCAACTAATCCGAAAAGCCAAGAAAACAGCATTTAAGGATCGACTTGACAACAACGCCCGCAACAGCAAGGAACTTTTCAACATCATCAAGGAATTTTCCAATCCCTCGGCCAACTCCAACGACATCACCCCCTCTCAAACCCTCTGCGACTCCCTAGCCTCATTTTTCCACAACAAGATTGCAGACATCCACAACAGCTTTGACAACCAACCCGGAAACCAACCCACCCTACCATTTGCTGATCATCTTCCCCCCGTGAACACCCTTAACGAATGGAACCCAATCTCCACTGAAGACACCATCCGCCTGATGAATTCCATCCACTCAGGATCCCCCACAGACCCATGTCCTCACCACATATTCAACAAAGCAGACTCCGTCATAGCACCGCACCTCCGAGACGTCATCAACTGCTCCTTCAACTCCGCCACCTTCCCGGAAGACTGGAAACACGCTGAACTCACCGCCCTTCTGAAAAAACCCACAGCGGACCCCACCGAACTCAAAAATTACCGCCCCATCTCGCTTCTTCCATTCCCGGCCAAAGTCATCGAGAAAGCTGTCAACAACCAGCTCGCCGCCTTCCTCGAAGCCAACAAATCCCTCGACTCCTCACAGTCCGGCTTCCGAGCAAAACACAGCACTGAGACCGCCCTCATCGCAGCAACAGACGACATTCGAACTCTACTGGACAATGGAGACACAGTCGCCCTCATCCTCCTTGACCTCTCTGCAGCATTCGACACAGTCTGCCACAGCACCCTTTTACAACGCCTCAATAACATCGGAATCCAAGGAAAAGCACTTGAATGGATCACCTCGTTCCTTTCCGGAAGAACCCAGAGAGTCCGCCTTCCACCATTCAAGTCCGAGGCCTCTGAAGTCATCTGCGGCGTACCACAAGGATCCTCACTCAGTCCCACCCTCTTCAACGTATACATGAGCCCCCTCGCAGCCATCGCACGCCAACACAACCTCAACATCATCTCCTACGCGGATGACACTCAACTGATCCTCTCCCTCACCAATGACCCCAGCACCGCCAAAACTAACCTACACGAAGGAATGAAAGAAGTTGCCGAATGGATGAAACAAAGCCGTCTGAAACTGAACTCAGACAAAACAGAAGTCCTCATCTTAGGTACATCCCCCTCTGCATGGGACGACTCCTGGTGGCCGGAAGCCCTCGGAAAAGCACCCATCCCGACAGACCACGCACGGAACCTAGGCGTCATCCTGGATTCCTCACTCTCAATGTACAGACAAGTCAGCGCCGTATCCTCTTCCTGCTTCAACATTCTTCGCATGCTCAGAAAAACATTTCGCTGGATCCCCTCCGAAACAAGGAAAACAGTCACCCACGCTCTGGTCACGAGCCGACTGGACTACGGAAACACCCTCTACGCAGGCACTACCGCAAAACTCCAGAAGAAACTCCAACGAATCCAAAACGCCTCAGCCAGGCTCATATTAGACATCCCACGCAACGAACACATCTCTGGTCACCTTGAAGACCTCCACTGGCTACCCGTCAATAAGAGGATCACTTTCCGACTGCTTACCCACGCACACAAATCACTCTACGACATCGGACCAGAATGCCTCAACTCACGACTGTCCTTCTACACCCCCTCCCGCCAACTACGCTCTTCCAGCCAAGCCCTCGCCACTATACCTCGCATCAACAAGACCACCATGGGAGGAAGATCCTTCTCATACCTGGCTGCTAAAACTTGGAACTCACTCCCCGCTTACCTTCGCCTTACCCAGAACCACCTAGCATTCAGAAAGCAACTTAAAACGTGGATATTTGACAAGTAATCCTCCTCCCCTTCCTAAGCGCCTTGAAACCCTCTGGGTATGTAGTGCGCTATATAAATTCTATGACTTGACTTGACTTGACTTGACTAGTTTATCATGGTGTACCCATCACCTGGGACTCAACCTGAAAGTTACCCATATTAGGGCCAGATGTAGGTAATCCCAGTTTACCGACACTTAAATACCGAATCATACCGATTTGGTATTTAAGAACAGGTAAATGGGATGTAGGTAATTTTTCGTTAAAAATTACCGACTCAGTAATTTACCGATTCGGTAATTGCCTGGAGGCCCATAGGAATGAATGACAATTACCGAATCGGTAAATACCGATTCGGTAAAAGGGGAAAACATTGAAGGGTGGCAGGGTGTCACTTTGACACCCTGTTGCACCCCTCAATTGTGTATGGGTGCACATGTTGCAGACATACATGTACATCTGCAACATGGCACTGTAGGAAAAGCAAAGAAAATGCTTTTTCAAAGGTTTTCATTATTTACCACCAACTTCCAGTTGGTGGTAAATAACGAATCCTAACTGAGGAATGCACTAACTTGAGTGCTCCCTAAATCCTGGATTTAGTAATTTACCAAATCGGTATGTTAAGAATTCGGTATTTTACTGAATCCTTAAATTACCGATTCGGTAAAATACCGAATCCGACAAAAAATGCCACCTACATCTGAAAAGCCCAATACTGGTCGGTAACGGCTGAAATTCAGCAATTTCGGCCGTTACCGACCAGTATTGGGTGACCTACATCTGGCCCTAAGTGTGGACTCAGTGGGGTCTGTGCCTTCAGTTGGTTGATTTGGGCAGCTGAGTTGCTGCTGCACTTGAGACTTGTTCAAGGAAATATTTTAGTATTCTGTTTCATTGTGCTCTAGACTAGAGTGCATAAAATGGGGCTCCGACTCTGTAGATGCCTAGGGATGGCCACTTCTAAGGAGGGTACTCAGAACAAGCCCCGCTGCACCACAATATGTGCTCCAGTGCAGCTAGCCTGAATCTCAGCTTTTACACTAGCAGTGAAGGGCTAAGTTCAATATGTGCACTGCTGCATGTGGTTGCCGACAAAACTCTAGATGCCATGGGCCTCATTTATGAAAAGTGATGCATTGCTGAGTGAAAGCAGCGATGCGTTACTTTTCATTGCGCCCTCCTTGCGCCACCAAAGATGCGTCATATTTACAGTATGACGCATGGTGCAAGGATTACAGATACGTCAGTATTCCTGACGTATCTGTATGGCGCAAAAGTGACCCATTGCTGTAGTGTGTCACAAAAGTGATGCAACTCCAGCAATGTGTCCTTTCACATGGGGCAAGTCCCATGTGAAAGGGCCTGCGTCAGTCTTACGCCTGCTGTGAGGCAGGCGTACGAAATTTACGCATTTGTGTCCTAGAAGTGGCGCAGTGAAATCTTATAGATTTCACTGCGTCACTTCTATGACCCTTTCTTGCGAAAGAACGCCCCCTGCATACATTATACCTGGCGCAGGTATAATATAGCGCAGGGGTTTACAAAGTGACGCATCTACCTAGATGCGTCACTTTGTAAATATGGTGCAACAAGGCACATTTTGTACGCTGCTGGTGCGTCGCAAAAAGTGACGCACCAGCGGCGTAAAAGTGACGCACGCCTCATAAATGAGGCCCCATGATTTTAGGAACGGTGTAAGGAAAAAAGAGTGGGGGGTGCATATAACCCTACAGAGCCTGGGCTACACCATAAACATGTGTCAAAATGGGAAATGGCTCTAGCAGGATAGATATACAAAAAACCTATAGAGAAGCCAACTTTTGATTGTGGTCTCTGGCGGAATTACTCACCTAGTATAATTCAATCATTTTTTCAAAAATAACATGTGGATGGAATTTGTGAAAGTATTGCTGTGAACAATAAAGCAGGACTTTCTTATTCAAAGCATTTACTTAACCAACTAGTATTTCTAAGCAACACATGGTGAGTCGCAACACATTAATAATGTTAGATTCTGTGAGTTCATTATATAGGCTTATAATTGAATTGAGGCAATAAAGTATTAACAAAAATTAGGTGACTGGGGTATCTGCAAATGACGGATGATAGACCCTTCTCTGAGAAACAATAGACAAAAAATGTCAGTAGGTACCAACGCTAATTCACATTGGACCAACTTATACACCTCCCAAATTGTTTGAGACCAACATTGGTTTTATCTTCTAAACCCCGAATGGTTAATTTCTTTCGATAAGATGAATGATGTTCGTTCTAAATAGTAAAAGTCGACGTGTTTCGGCTCCAAATATGGCCTCGTCAGGACAATCTGGGACTGGAATCACCCAGTCTACAGTTGGCTGCAACTAGAATAAGGAGCTTTCCAGGGAGGCAACTCCTGGGGTCACTGCAGGTTTCAAAACCAATGTCAGAAGGGTAAATGTGAAAAGAACTCCATGGCGAGGGGAACATGTGTCCTTCCAAATTGTAGGTGGAAGCTTAAATAGCAGCCAACTCTTTTGAATGCTCTTCCAAATGGCGTACAAAATGCCTGGAAAACGAAATTGGGGTGTATCCGCGATCCTCAAACATTTAGCAGTGATTTCAGGAACTGATAGTGAGGCATAAGGCTTGAATGCATAGCCTTAAGAATGTAATATTACTCCCTTTGTATTAGCCCTGGAAAAATTAAAAGCAATTTAAGCTGGAACTGAGTACACACATACATCATAGTTATCTGCTTCTAGGAATATGAGGCTAGCCTGTGAAAACTAAAGTAGGATAGAGAATTGCCTTGCGATTCACTCATTTGATGGGCCAAGCCTACTGGTCCTTGGGGTTTCAAATTAGCCAGTGGCACCTTTTGATGAAGTGTCTCTTTACTGACCCAGTGCCCATTTACTAACATTTTGTGTCAGGGTTGTGTCATTTGTTTTTGTCGCAACTCTGGCATAAAGTCCCAGATTTGGTATGATTTTACATTGGGCTGCATCACTTTGGTGGCGCACATCGACGTGAAATCGTGGTTGGCATCAGGGGCGGCCTTAGGCATGTGCAAGCTGTGCACCTGCACAGACCCACCAAACCCCAGGGGCCACCACGCCAATATATATCCTTAATATAATAATCCTCTGAGGATGAATACATATTTGCGTGGTGGGCCCTGGCATCGATTTGTTGGTCTCCAGCTCTTTTCCACTTCCAAACACCCTGAGCCCCCACCCTTCACTGGCCTCTCCGCCCTGCCCGGACCCCCTCTTCAGGGGCCCCCTACCTATGCTCCCTGCCCAGGGCCACCATGAGCCTGGAGCCGCCCCTGTTGGCATTTACTAAGCACACAAAGCCACTTTGCGTGGTTTGGTAAATAGAAAGTTGTGCACCATGATGCATAGTGCTGCCTTTTGTTATTATGCGTTGGGTAGGAGTTGCATGGGTGGAGTTTGCACGTTCCTATTTTTTTTTTGCAGATTTATATAGCCCAAACTCGACCGAAGGTATTGGAGCGCTTTACATGAGCACCGGTTACGTTACCCAAGGACACACTCGTTTTTTGGGTAGACACGGGGAGATTAAGTGATTTGCCCAGAATCACAGGATGTGGACGCGACTCCGACGCTCGAACCTTGGTTTCCCAGCTCCAAAGGCGGCAGTCTAGCCATCAGATCACATCCTCTCCCCTATGCATCCACCCATGTACTTTATCACAAACCCTGATTTACAAAGACTTGGAAATTGGTGTGCCTACCCGACAGAGGCTTAATGATGAAAAATATGTGTATACTTCCTTGTTCCTTTCTCCTTGCATGTGTGATACAATCTGCATTTTGCACAACACATGCGTTCTGCAGCACACATACACACGGGAACACTCCTCTACGAGTAGATCTTGTGCAGGAAGGTCCCCCTTCCTGTACAAAAATAATTCTGATCAGGATACAGGCACCCTTGCCTCGTAGTGCAAGGGTGTGTGTGCTCACATAGGCTGCCACTAGTGGGCAAGAGCAAGGAGAGAGCAGAAATGTGCCATACGTTTATAAAGATGGCACATTTCTTCACTCTTACTTTCACGCAGTACAACACGTTCCCTTGCTTCGTTGCATTGTGCTGCGTTGCTCTTCTTATCTCCGACCCTGTCGCCTCATGCAGTGTGTATAGGACCTCTGTCCAAAACCCTTGCAATTTCCGGGCAGGACCAATCCATGTGGATTAATTACACCTCCGCTTCCCCGCATCTAGGGCACATCCCGGAACACCCCGGATATATCTTATGTAGCATCTTGGGTGTTGTAAAAACCTGGTGTATGTAATTATATTGGATGAGTTTAAACCTCACATTCGTGCTGACCTTCTTCACCCCCTCATGTACTTTGACGGGAAACAACGCAACCAGTAGTTCGCACTACACTTACAACGCAGACATTACATCGCAACATCCTTTACAATGCAGGTCAATACAATGCAGGCATTACAATGCATACCATCACAACGCATACCATTTGAGTTAGAATAGTCATTTTTAACCCCTACACTATCGAACACTTACCCTAATGTTTCACCCCCTAGAATTAGAATAGTAATTTTTACCCCAAAACTATCCAATACTTACCTTAAATGCAATGTAATGGTATGCGCTGTAATGGTATGCGTTGTAAAGGTAGTATGCAATGTAATGGAATGCGTTGTAAAGGTCGTTTTTTAAAATGTCAAGTATTGTCATGCGGTGTAATGGAATGCGTTGTAAAGGATGTTGCGATGTAAAAACTGCGTTGTGAGTGCATGCGTTGTAAATGTATGCATTGTAAAGTCATACATTCATTTTGACCCAGTCCTTCTCCACAATGGGGGTTCCCGCCAGGGCCCCCCACCTTGCCTGTACTGGCAGTGCCCTGACCACCCCATCCTCTCGAATCACCTGATAGAGAAACGTTATCAATCTGCGCCTCCGGGCCATCCCTATTAGGGTCTGTAGCACCTTAGAAACTGAGGGCTCATCCGGAAGTGGCCAATGCTCTTGTGTGCTGGTTTGTGGCCTCACATTTGGTGGTTAATGTTTATTACTTCTGTATAAGAAGACCTATCTTGGTAGCATATTTTTTGACTATGCAATATAAGTACCCTCCAGGAACAATAAAGATAATGTAACTTGCATTAAAATACACTCACTTCATTTTATTCATATTTTATGTGGTCCTGCTGTATTAGCACTGCAATAATGGTTTTCATTGCAAAAAGCAAATAAAATATGTACTCGCTTACCTACTAACCAATATCTGGATTGCTGAGCTATCCTTTGAGAAATATTACTGTTTAATTAATCCATAAAGTTACCCCTCTAAGCCCTGTGAAGAGTAGATGTTTTAACTGTATTTGAAATGATTAAAAATAGATTATACATTATAAATATGTTAATATAAAACAAGTGTTTTCCATCTGATTACATCAAGTCTAAGAATACGTGTGGATCCTATCCATGCCCCCCACCCTTGAAAAAGATCTGGAAACACCTAAAATTGAAGGTTAACCCTGGTGCTAAATTTAAGCCAGTGGATGCAGGTGGGACCCACGGGCACTCATTTTTGGGGACCAGCATTTAGTTTTCCTCAGGAGACTTTGGGATAGATGTAGGTGGGCTAATACCTGTCGGTAACGCCCAAAAATCTGTAAATTTCCCGTTACCGACCAGTATTTAACCCTTTGCAATGTAGGAGGCTGGATTTAAGGATCCGGTAATTTACCGATTCGTTATTTTAAGGAATCGGTAAATTACTGATTCCTTAATTTAAGGAATCAGTAAATTACCAAATCCTTAAATCCTATGTAGGGAGCACTCAAGTGAGTGCATTTTTGGTTTAAGGATTCGTTATTTACCACCAACTACAAGTTGGTTGGTAAACACCGAATACCTTTAAAAAAGCAATTTTGTGCTTTTTTAAAAGTGCCATGTGGCAGACATGTATGTGCACCACATGTGCACACATGCACGATTCAGGGGTGCAACAGGGTGTCAATGTGACACCCTGCCACCCTTGAATATGCTCCCCCTATTACCGATTAGTGAATGGCTCCCATTCATTCCTATGGGCCTCCAGGCCCATAGGAATGATTGGGAAGGTATTCCTTATTACCGATTCGGTAAATACCGAATCGGTAATAACGAATATTACCGAATCGGTAAAATTTACCGACTGTTTACCTACATTCTATTTACCGATTCTTAAAATTCGGTATTTAGGAATCGGTAAATAGACATTACCTAAATCTAGCTCTTTGATCCATAGCAGAGAGAGAAAAAGACAAAGGGGGAAGAGAAACATTGAAAAATGAATAGCAAGAGTGAGATATAGAGGCAGCAGGTGTATGGGGGTGGGTAAAAGAAGCATGAGGTGGAATCGAGACTACATAGCCTATATATTCGCCACCCGACCCTGAGCTCAACTTTGGGCCTGACATTAATTCTTTTACAAATTAAGGGCCTTATTTATCAAAATGTAACACAGCACAGCACACGACTAGCTGCGCTAAAGGGAAAGGGTAGCAATACGCCGTATTTATCACAATACAGCGCATTCGTGCCAGTTCCCAATGCTGGTGCGCAATGTGCTGCCTGGTGCCAACACAGGCACTCTTACACCATAGAGCAACAGTGTCTGAGTTGTAAGGAGGATTGTTTCTGTGCAGTAAGGAGCTCCTTCCTGTACAAAACCAATCCCCTCAGGCATTTCCCTCTTTCTATGTGTGATGCAGAGTGCAGCACACGTAGAAAGAGGAAAAAACGAGGAGAAATAAAGATGTTTCTCTGGGTTATGACCACCCTGGGCATGCGTAGTATTTTGGCGCAGTCCCAAGTCTACCAGTAATGGTAGGTCTGGGAATGCTTCAAAATCCATGGGTGCCCCCATCCATGGAACCCCTCTATGGGGCGGAGCAGCATAAAGCTGTATCTGTGCAGTGTTGCGTTACTCTGGCTATAGCAAGTTACTCAGGGCCAAGCAATGTGGCCTTGCATAGCTGGATAACTCTCTTTTCTAGGTTTGTGTTGTTTTTGCACCACGCAACGGTGTGAAAAAGCAGCGCAACCCTTGATAAATACGCCCCTCATCTCTGAGTAACCAAGGCCATGATATGTCACATGAGACCCCTTTTCCTGCATGGAAGGCATGTTTAAAAACAAAAGTGCATATCTGTGTTGAGCTTGGCCATGCATTCTTTTAATATTATGAAATTTAAGATTGAAGAGAAAGAAGTATCTATAGTTCATAAAATAAATCAATAGCTGACTTCTTATCCTGCCCTTGGAGCCCAATTGATTATTATTTGCTGCACTGTGTAAAACAGGAGGAGAGCCTTATTAGCCTAGCCAAGAACAATCATTTTATCATTATTTATTTGTTAAGAGGTTGAGTCAGTTCCCCTTTGATTGGAACCTGTGGACTGCAGTTTGGACGCATATCTCTGCGGTTGATGCTGTGACCTACTAAAGTATCTCTTAGTGCATTGCAACAAAACACATGGTGCTCTAATTCTTTTAAATTAGATTTCTTTTCAAACGGGCTAATGTTGTACACCAGTGATAATGAACTAAGAGTCCCCAATGTTCACAAGAAATTACCCGAAGGGGTCTGTTCGAAAAAAGAAGACAATCAGGGGATGCACGCGGCCCTGGTGGGAGTAGAAAGGCGACAGAGTGTGCAGCTTAAGATTCAATGGCAAACAAATTAAATATGCAGATTTCAGAGAAAGGCGGAGAAAGAACTGAAAAGTTCCTTCATGGATATAATTGTTCGGGGATGCAGAAGTGCTCTCCTCAAGGGCACAGTTCCAAGGTCATTATTCTCCAAGACAATTAGCACAATTTTCGGTCCAGTGTGAATTCTCAGGCATCTGGGATAGAGTCTGGAGTTCTGCCTCAAAGCAGCAAACTATTTGCTAACGGAAAAGCACTTTAAACATTCAATTTTGAAGGATAAAATTGAAGCTGTACCCTAAAGAATTGAAAACAATTAGGAATTTTAAGATGTCAGCAAATTTGATCAGCTTTGCGCTCTGATTGGTGAAAGGAGAGGAGACACTACTTGATATCAGCCTTCTAAATTTGCACCACTGTCAGCAATCGATGTAGCTCCTATTGATCTTCACCAGTAGTGATAACAGGTGCCACACCTCTTGAGTTGCACCACTGGCAGAAATCGATGCAAGTAGTTTTGATCCACACTGCTTGCAGTAATCAATGTAAGTCCCCTCGATCTGCACCACTGGCTGTGATGAGTCTTCTCAATCTGCACCACTAAGATTAATCAATGTGAGTCCTCTTGATCTGCACCACTCCCAGTAATCGGTGCAAGTCCTCTCAATTTGCACCACTGACAATAATTGCTGCAGGTCCCCTTGATCTGAACCACTGACAGTATTGGATTCAAGTTCTCTCGATCTGCACCACTGACAGTACTTGATGCAAGTCCTTTCAATCTGCATCGATGACAGTACTTGATGCAAGTCCTTTCAATCTGCATCGATGACAGTACTTGATGCAAGTCCTTTCAATCTGCATCGATGACAGTACTTTGAGAGAGCGCAATTTGAATGGAAAGTATATCTGTACCCTATTCATAAGCATATCGCATAAACGTAGAAGTTGTAACGTGAAGTAGCACTTGTAGAGTAAAATTAGCCGATGTAACCAATGTAATAGGAAATGTATTTGTATTCACTTTAGATTAGAAGGCCCGTATACGTAGTGGGCTAATATAGAAGTGTGTAGAAATGCTTAAGAATGATTAAACGTGTTAAACTGAATAGATGTACGTATGTAATTATAAAGAGGAGAAACGTTACGAAATGTAAAGTGAAGAAATGTGCAGCATATATAGCACGGTGTAAGCATGAGAATCAATCAATCAATCAATCAGTGACACTTATAAAGCGCGCTACATACCCGTAGGGTCTCAAGGCGCTGGGGGGGGGGGGGGGGGGAGCCGCTACTGCTCGAACAGCCAGGTCTTCAGCTTCTTCCTGAAGGAGAGGTGGTCTTGGGTCAGGCGCAGGTCGGGAGGGAGGGAGTTCCAGGTCTTGGCGGCCAGGTAGGAGAAGGACCTTCCTCCTGTAGTCGCTCTTCGGATGCGGGGGACGGCGGCGAGGGCGTGGTTGGCTGATCGGAGGTGGCGTTTGGGAGCGTAGAAGTTGACTCGGCTGTTGAGGTAGCTCGGGCCTTGGTCGTGTAGGGCTTTGTGTGCGTGGGTGAGGAGGCGGAAGGTGATTCTTTTGTTGACGGGGAGCCAGTGAAGGTCTCTCAGATGTCCGGAGATGTGGCTGGTTCGTGGGATGTCGAGGATGAGTCTGGCTGAGGCGTTCTGGATCCGCTGGAGTCTCTTCTGGAGCTTGGCGGTGGTACCGGCGTAGAGGGCGTTGCCGTAGTCCAGTCGGCTGGTGACGAGGGCCTGGGTGACGGTCTTCCTGGTCTCGGTGGGGATCCACCAGAAGATCTTCCGTAGCATGCGTAGGATGTTGAAGCACGCCGAGGAGACGTTGTTGACCTGCCTGGTCATGGAGAGGGAGGAGTCCAGGATGAAGCCCAGGTTGCGTGCATGGTCTGTCGGTTTGGGTGCGGTGCCCAGGGCGGGAGGCCACCAGGAGTCGTCCCAGGCGGAGGGAGAGGAGCCCAGGATGAGGACCTCCGTCTTGTCCGAGTTCAGTTTCAGGCGGCTGGTCGTCATCCACTCGGCTACCTCTTTCATCCCTTCGTGCAGGTTGGCTCTGGCGGCGGCGGGGTCGTTGGTCAGGGAGAGGATCAGCTGGGTGTCGTCGGTGTAGGAGATTATGCTGAGGTTGTGTTTGCGTACGATGGCCGCGAGGGGGCTCATGTAGACGTTGAAGAGGGTGGGGCTCAGAGATGATCCTTGGGGGACGCCGCAGATGACTTCGGTGGCCTCTGACTTGTACGGTGGTAGGCGGACTCTCTGTGTTCTTCCGTCGAGGAAGGAGATGATCCATTCCAGCGCCTTGTCCTGGATTCCGACGTTGCTGAGGCGCCGTACTAGGGTGCGGTGGCAGACCGTGTCGAATGCCGCGGAGAGGTCTAGGAGGATGAGGGCCGCTGTTTCTCCGTTGTCCATCAGGGCTCGGATGTCATCGGTGGCGGCGATGAGGGCGGTCTCGGTGCTGTGGTTGGCTCGGAAGCCGGACTGTGAGGGGTCGAGGGATCCGTTCGTCTCGAGGAAAGCGGCCATCTGCTTGTTGACGGTCTTCTCGACGACTATGGCTGGAAACGGGAGGAGCGAGATGGGGCGGTAATTCTTGAGGTCGGTGGGGTCCGCTGTTGGTTTCTTGAGTAGAGCGCTGAGTTCGGCGTGTTTCCAGCTCTCAGGGAAGATGGTGGTGTCGAAGGATGTGTTGATGATGTCTTGCAGGTGGGGTGCGATGACAGCGTCGGCCTTGTTGAAGACGTGGTGAGGGCAGGGGTCGGTCGGTGATCCGGAGTGGATGGAATTCATCGTGCGGATGGTGTCTTCGGTGCTGATCGGGGTCCAGGCGTGGAGGGTGGTGGTGGGGGGTGGTTGTTCGGTCATGGTGTGCGTTGGTTGGTTGTTGAAGCTGTTGTGTATGTCCGCGATCTTGTTGTGGAAGTATGAAGCGAGGGAGTTGCAGAGGTCTTGCGATGGGGTGATGTCGTTGTTTCCTGCGCTGGGGTTGGAAAGCTCTTTCACGATGTTGAAGAGTTCCTTGCAGTTGTGTGCGTTGTTGTCCAACCGGTCCTTGAATGCTGTTTTCTTGGCGGCGCGGATCAGCTGGTGGTGTTTCCGGGTGGCAAGTTTGAAGGAGGTCCTGTTGTCCGGTGTCGGTTCCCTTCTCCAGACTTTCTCGAGGGCTCGGCAGTTCTTCTTGGAGCTCTTGAGTTCGTCGGTGAACCATGGGGCTTTCTTGCTGCCGGGTCTGCTGGGCGGGGTCCTCAGAGGGGCGAGTTCGTCCGCGCAGTTGCTGATCCACTTCGTGAGGTTGTCGGCGGCCTGGCTGGGGTTCGCTGAGCTGGCAGGAGGGTGCTGGCTCAGGGAGGTGGCGAGCTGGTCTGCTGTGATCTTGTTCCAGCTTCTGCGGGCGGCCTGTTGCTGGTGGTGGTGGGTCGTTGTTTTCTTGAAGGTGAAGTGGACGCAGCTGTGGTCCGTCCATTGAAGCTCTGTGGTGTGGCTGAAGTCGATGTCCTTGCTGGATGAGAAGACAGCGTCGAGTGTGTGTCCGGCGAGGTGGGTGGGGGTGGACACCAGTTGCTTGAGTCCCAGGTTGGTGAGGTTGTCGAGCAGGGTGCTGGTGTTGCGGTCGTTGTTGTTCTCCAGATGGAAGTTGAGGTCTCCCAGGAGGATGTAGTCAGCGGAGGGGAGGGCATGTGGGCTGACGAAGTCGGCGATGTCCTCGCTGAATTGTGTGCGTGGACCAGGGGGTCGGTAGATCAGGGTGCCTCTGAGGGTGGAGTTCGGGTTGGTGTGGATCTGGAAATGCAGGTGTTCGGCAGTGGTCAGGGAGTTGTCGGTGCTGGTCGTGAGACGGATGGTGCTCCTGTGGATGATGGCGATGCCTCCTCCCATCTGGTTGGCGTTTCGGTCCCTCCGGACGATCTTGTAGCCCTCTGGGATGGCGATGGCGATGTCGGGAGCTGAAGAGGCGTTCATCCAGGTCTCCGTGAGGAAGGCAACGTCAGGGGCTGTGGTGTCTAGAAGGTTCCAGAGTTCGATGGCGTGTCTGTGGACGGAGCGGGTGTTGAGCAGGATGCACTTGAGGTGGGTGCTGCTGGTGTTCGGCTTGGTGGGTGCTGGTGCGAGGCAGGTCCGGATGCAGGTGAACTTGCAGGCGTGGCAGCTGAAGGGTCCGTGGGTACATCGTGGAGTGGCTTGATGGCATTCTGGGAGTCGGCCGGTGTTGAGAGCGGTGAGGGTGGCGGCGGAGTACGTCAGGCGGGTCGGTCGGGGTCTTCGTGGGCCAGGGGTCCTGGCACTGGGCGCGGTCCAGGCGCGGACGGGCGTAGACGGGCTTACCTTTGGCGCGCCTTCGGCGCACAATCGGCGCGCCCGCTGCGCGTGACCGCTGCGCGTTCGCACGGTCGCCATTTAAGGCGAAGTGCGCGGGTGGGCGGAGCAGCTGGGAGGCGGGAGCGGGGAGGGTACAGAAAAGAAAAAGGGGCGGGGAAAAGCGGCGGTGGCGGGAAGGGAGGGCGGAGGGCGGCGGACAACAAGGAAGGAAACCACAACACGGGGGAAATAAAAATTAAACTGAACGGGCACAAATTCTTGACAAAACAAGGAAAAAAACAAAGTTATACAAAACAGGCACAAATTTTAGACAAAACAAGGGCAAAAACAACCGCAGCGGCGCCAGCCGGCAACCGGCAAACGAGGCAGCAGCGAGGCAGAGGGCAGGCAAGGGGCACACGCAGCAGCTGGTGGCCGTGCGGCGCGGGGGTGTCCCACAAGTGGGTTACACTCACCTGCGTCGCACGGTCGCCATTTAAGGCCAAGTGCGCGGGTGGGCGGAGCAGCTGGGAGGCGGGAGCGGGGAGGGTACAGAAAAGAAAAATGTTGTATTCTATGTAAGATGCATTCGCTTATAATCAAAGGATTTGCTAAATTCGATTATATATAAATGTGTGTTAAAGGTTATACTGTGTAGAAGAGTTTGTAGGAATGTTAGCATAGTGTGGTCATGTGTGATTTTAACCTGACTGACCAAGGGTTCGCAGGAGTGTAGTCCGCTGTATGTAATTTAGTGGGCTCACAGGAATCGTGGATAGCCTTGATCTGTACGTGCGAGCCAAGAGTCAAAGGTCTTGTTAAATTTAAGGTGACAATGCTAGACGAAGTTTATGGCCTAAGTGAGATAAGAGACGCTTGGAAATTGGGTCTTGTTTAGAAATAACCGTTCACAGGACCAAATGAGGTTACGAACACAGTCGTAAAGAATAGAGTTCTGATGAAGTGATAGACTTTGCTCTGAAAGTGTCAGCTGGAATGTCAATGAAGTCACCAGCACGAAGACGAAGATGGCGTCTGAGAAGCAAGGTCAACTTAACGGACGACGCAAAGAGACGAAGCTATGGAAAGACCTAGAGAATGACATCATGTGAATGTGTATGTGGTGGGCGTCAAAGGGGCGTTCCACCTATACGGTGATTGTGTATTTAGGGACAGCACCCAGGGGAGAAGAGCAGCACAAGAGCTCAGAGCACAGAACAGAAGATCAGAGCACAGATGGCCTGAGGCAAAGGCGAAGGGAACAGAGCGCAAGAGAGCAGTAGGCCGAGGACCCTTAGAGAGCGGATGGGTAGGCAGAGAGGGTACTGCTTCTCGACATAAGTTACCATTAGAGGCTAAGAGAGTTTGAACTTCTTTTGGAAGTCAAACTGCTGACACCTTTTTAGGTAAGGAATTTGCGAAGTAGGGATGTCACCTAGCATAGAGTAGGGACAGATTTAACTTGTTTATTCTTTTTTTAGATGACGCAACGGAACCACTTTGTGTCTATGCTTTTTAATCTGTTGATTCTGGAATTGATTTTAATTGTTTTCTTCTGTAGACTTAGGTTCTTTAGGGAATTTATGTTCCTTTTAGTTCCTGTATATTTGTTGAATCTTATCCTGAGAGGATTGTATATGCACTTAATTCTGATTTTATATTAAACTTTTAAACTATATCAGTTGTAAGTGGTTCTTCAGAGTTGCGTCAGTCTATGGGGTTGATTTAACCTTTGTGGGGTTTGCCTTTTACTCAATGACAGAAAATAATCGATCCAAAATAGATGAATGAGATAGGTATCAAAGTGATCAGAAAAGATATCAAAATCTCATTCCCCGCAGTTGGTAGCAGAGAAAGATGGTTTTCTTCTTGAGGAAGGCAACCTAGGTTAGGTCTAGATTACCCCAAGGTCCCTAGTCATCGACGACCAGAAGAAGAATCCCTGCCGAAGAAGGTGCTGATGGTGCGAGAGAAAAAGCAGCAGAGTCGGTCGAGAGTGAGTATAAGGGTCATGCGTTGCCAGATTGCGGTGTTTTATGTTGTACCTGTGTTGTAATGTCAAGCGGAGTTGAATGCCTGTAGTGTGATTGAGGGAAGGTTGTGAGCGCGCGCAAACGGATAAAATCTTAAGTCCAGAGAGGGCTTAAGTGGTTCGGGTGTATCGAACACCCAGAGTAGTTGTCTACCAGTGTAAAGGGGGTCATGAGGTACCATTGATCGCCCGCAGACCGATGATAGGGGGAGTGTTTGAGTGAGTGTATGAGTAACGGACGCTGGTCGTACGTTTACTGTGTGTAAGTAACCTATCAGTTAAGGCAGGCGTCCGAAGTTAGAGGAAGACGTCTCGCCAGTTGAGGTGACAATTACAGTTAGACTGTGGCCGTACAGTCAGAGAAAAGTGATCGCTTGGACGGAAGTAGTCATTTTTCGGCGTATGAATGAGACGTATGCAAGACCGCGAGGCAAGCTGAGAAAGGAGGGGAACTACTGCAGAGGGGACGAGTGACGTCAGCGTAGAGCTGCGCTGGGATTGGCCGGTTGGTGTAGAACCGCGCTGGGATAGGCTGATTAGCGAGAGCCGCGTAGGGATTGGTGGGTTGTCACCGGGAAGTAAATAAGGAAGAGAATTAATAAAGGAAAATCGTAGATTCTTGAAAATGAAGTGTTTTAAGCGTTTAAGGGCGATCTTTAAGAGAGATAGAAGAAATTTGTATGCAGGAGAAGAAGCTCCACCAGAAGGCACACCAGCTTATTATATGGCTGTGAATGTAGGCTTACACTCAATACTATGGATCTCTGAGTGGAATAAGCTAACAGAAGGGAATGAGGAACTGACGTTCCCGAGATACGGGACGTTTAGGGTAGAAGTATTGAACCAACTGAAAGCGGTAATGCTTGCAACAAGACCTCTACCGAGGCCAACACAGTTCGAAGCCCTTAGTGCATGGTTTAGAGCAGCACACGAGAAGAGCTTGAATAGACGCCAAGAAAGAGTGAGACAATCGGTAAAAGCAGTGCAGGATGCTAAATGGGATGACAAAGCTAAAAAGTGGAGGGTGCAAAAGATAGAAGCAGACAAACTGTTCACAATGCTAGAGACTACGGGAGAAAAGAAACCTCTAGAAGAAGATGAGGATAGCGAGCCAGATGAGGATCTGATAGAGAGGCTATTATTAGATAGACCACCTCCGTACAACAGAGAAGCCGAGAGTCCCGAACTACAGCAAGGGGACGGAGCTAGGTGGGGGGAATATAAATCGCTCCCCACGTCAGAGTGGGATCCCAAGAAAGGTGAGGAAGTATCTCAATCTAGTCCTGTACAGAGAGTAGTAGGAAGATTCGTGGTCCAGAAGGTGCCAGAAACGGAGCATGCAAGGTCGTATCAATTGCCGGATGCTCTACAAGTACCTGTTACCATAGGTCCTATAGTGTCAATCTACAACCCAGAGGGAGCCCAGCAGGAGGAACAGGCACGGTGGGACAGGGAAAGGGCAGAGATGGAAAGTAGGAATAATACGATCAATTCCCAAAGGCAGTTGCTAGGACCAAAGAGTCGGAGTACCCCATTAGATTCAGCAACGGGTCCCTGGATAGAACAGGGGGGTCAGAGAGGACAGATGGATTTGAGGGGACCAAAACCAAAAACCTTTAAGGAATTAAGGGAGTATTTGAAAGAATGGGATGCTGCCGAAGAGACTCAGAATAAAAGATTAGAAACAGAAGCAGAATGGAGAGATCAGGATAACAGGATCCTCTCTCACTGCGGAGCTGGCGAAAGCAGCCCGGAGTGGGAGAGAGGGAGTCAAGGAAGCAAAGGAGATACTTGCCATACCACCAGTGGAAGTAGACAAATGTGTGAAGACAAGAGTACAGGGTGTGGGGGAGTGCCTCGCCTCATCCTTAGTGAGGGAGAACGTAAGACGCAGGAGTACCGAGATAGTTTCAGGTGCACTCACCCTGCCCTGGGAGAAAACGTGCGACATTGGAGTCACGAGAATATAGGGAGTCGCGAAGGGTCTCGCCATACATCCGGTGATCACGGACGAGATCGCGGGAACATGGAGGACCGTGAAGGACCTTACCGTTTATTGAGCGACACCAGACAGCAAGGGAGTTGCAGTGATATAGAACAGAACGGAGGATCCTATCTCGCATCCAGAGAGACCGAGCAGAAAAGACAGGATGCAGTGATGGGGAATAGATCATTGTTCCACCATACCCCAAGGGAAGATGGAAAAGCTTGGGATCTAGAGAGATGGGAACAAAGAGAAACAAGAAGGACACCTCATAACTCACCTGTGCTTAGACGTAGGGCGCGTAGTGGGGGTGAGAGAGATGTAAAGGAACCACCTAGGAATGAGGTGCTGAGAGCTGAGATAAAAGCAAAACGGCTCGATGTAATGAGTTTAAAATCAGACTTGGAAGACATAATAGACGGCACATTGCCAATGGAAAGGATAGAGCTGTATGAACCGGATGAAATACTGTATATGTCTAAAGATGTTACTCGAAAAGCGAGGTCAGTTCATGAAAACTTGTCTAATTTGGCAAACAGGTATATGATAGACCTTTCACGAACTAAAGCTTTACAGGGTAACCATAGGCTAAATTGCACGGATCAGGATCTAGATGAGCGTAGGACGATTGGGCTGAAAGTACACATAAAGGAACTGATCTTGAGTATCAGAGTATGGAGGGATTTGGATAAATGGGAGGAAAGATGGTCCAAGAGGGGATCCGTCAGAAGGAGTACACTTATGAGGTCCCCGGATGGAGAACTAATGCGAATGGAAGCTTTCCCTTTGCGAGAAATCGCGAACGGAAGCTACGTGCATGTGCCCTGGAGTAGGGGGGATTTAGCGGCATTTACCAATTCCTTTTCAAAGCTAAGAGAGAACCCCGTTGAGTGGTATAAACAGGTAGAGAGGTTCGTGAAGATCTCTAAGGTACTGTGGATCGATTTGAACACTCTGTTTGATATCGTAGTACCCGGAGATTTGTGGACGGCATGCAAACTTAGTATCGAATGGCCCACTTGTGAACCCGATAGGGATGCCAGGACGAATGGTCCATCAGAGAGAGTCATGGAAAAGTACGAGAGGGTAATTGCATGGCTAAAAGAGAAAGTGCCAGTGCAGGACATAGACTGGGTTAAGATAGATCGAACAACTCAGGAACCTAAAGAGACCGTTCACGAGTTCTATGAGAGATTGCTGAAAGCATTCAAACAGTATAGTGGGTTGGACGTGATGGATCCCAAAGACATAGGACAATTTGTGTCGAAGTTCGTCCTGGGATTGAGACCGGACATAAGCTTGATGATTCAACAGCATTTGATCTGTTGGCAAAACAAACCTTTAGATGAGATTCTGAGGTATGCAAGGTACTGTAGCGATGAAATAGATTCGAAAGCAAAGAAACTTAAGGAAAAGCTGATGTTGGTGCAGATGCAATCAGCTGGAAAGGGTGGACAGCGACAACAGGGAACAGGAACACTAGGAAAGAAACAGAATAATCAAAGCAGAGATGAGGAGGAAAGACCGAGACCGAGGATAGATATTGCGACACTGAAAAAGACAACAAGGTGCCATCAGTGTAATGAGGTGGGACATTGGAGACGCGAGTGTCCTTATAATGTCGAGACGGGGGAATTAGAACAGGAGGAGGATGAGGTTCAAACCAGCATGATAAAGGGAACAGCAGTCCCAAAGGGAAAGTTTATCAAAGGGGGGACTCAGACTCCTCGAGCCCCATTCCCTCAACCGCCTCGCATTGCAAATGGAGGGAAAACTTATAGACAAATGCCACTGTTCGTAGGAGGAGAAGAATGATACTATGTTGATCCTCTTACGGGACAACGAGTGAATAGGGATGAAGACTGTACTCTAGGAGCAGCCCTGGAGGTAGATCAGAGAGGACCATACGTAGAGGCTGAAGTAGCTGGATGTCCTACGACCTTTTTGGTGGATACGGGGGCCACTCGATCCACTTTGAGATCGGCGGTAGTCCCAGGTCTGCCAATGTCGGGAGAAACGATCCAGGTGGTAGGAGTCGCAAATAGGAGAATGACGAATCCTCTGACAGAACCAGTGTCAGTGAAGATAGGAAATTACAGTGATGAACATCAGTTTGTGATTTGTGATTCTAGCCCTGTGTGTCTGCTAGGAAGAGATCTGTTGTGCAAACTAAACTGCACAATATATTGCACACCTGAAGGAGTAAAAGTGCAGACTAACGATGATGATGCCGATTTTAAGGTTGTAAACTCGCAGGAATGCGTGGAACTATATCCTACCTTAACAGTGGAGGAGCTTCCACAGGATTTGAAGGAGACTGTGTCAGCTGAGGTGTGGGATTTTACTGGAGAAGAAATAGGACTGATCAAAGGAGTAGAACCGGTAAAGATCATGGTAAAACCCAATGCTGAGTATCCAAGAACACCACAATATAAGTTGACACCGGAGACGATTGCAGGAATAAAGCCTGTGATCGAATCCATGATTAAACAGGGAATACTGAAGGAGATCGTGGGAAGTCCATGTAACTCCCCGATTATGGGTTTGCAGAAGCCTAGTGGGAAATACAGAATAGTGCAGGACCTTCGAAAGATTAATAATATCGTTGTCTCATGTTGTCCAGTGGTACCGAATCCATCAGTAATATTGTTTCAGATACCGTTCCAAGCTGAATGGTTCACAGTGATAGACTTGTGCCAGGCTTTCTTTTCGATTCCTTTAGATGAGGAGAGCCAATATCTGTTCGCTTTTAAGCTGGAAAATCGCGTTTTAACATGGTGTCGTATTCCCCAGGGGTATACAGAAAGCCCATCGATTTTTAACCAGCTGCTGAAGAAAAATCTTGAAAGTCTAGTACTGCCTATGAACTCGGTTCTGGTCCAGTACATAGACGACCTCCTAGTGGCGTCAGAAACTGAGGAAGCTTGCAAAACAGACACCATCACCTTGTTAAATCACTTGGCCGAGAACGGACACAAGGTGTCTCCAAGTAAATTGCAGTATTGTCTGACCGAAGTGCAATACTTGGGCCATAGGATTGAAAAGGGAAAACGGAAGGTGTCTCCAGACAGAATAGAGGCGATCATGAAAATGAACGCGCCTAAAACACAAAGAGAAGTCAGGATGTTTCTAGGCATGGTCGGTTATTGTCGGCAGTGGATAGCCAATTTTTCACTGAAGGCAAAACCGTTACTACAACTGACGCACAAAGGAGTGAGTGATCCGGTACCATGGGACAAAGATTGTTTGATGGCATTTTTGCAGCTGAGGGAGGACTTGTGTCGTGCCCCGGCTTTGGGAATGCCTGACTATGAGAAACTATTTTTGCTTTACTGCTGCGAGAGAGAAGGTTGCGCGTTAGCAGTTTTGGCCCAGATACACGGAAATGCGCGTAGGCCAGTTGCTTATTTTTCGGCTACATTAGATCCAGTAGCCGCAGCGTTGCCCGGATGTCTCAAATCCGTTGCTGCAATGGGTGTCAGCATTGAAAGATGTGAAAATGTGGTAATGGGACATCAGTTAGTGGTGTACGTACCGCTTTCGGTGGAATTGTTAATGACCAGGACCAAGACTCAGCATCTGACGAATAGCAGGCTCACACGCTACGAGCAAGTCATATTGGCTGCTGAGAATGTGACCCTGAAGAGATGCTCTGTCTTGAATCCTGCTACTTTGATGCCACTTCCAAATGATATTGATGATGAAATTTGTACAGATCATGACTGCCTTGATGTGACTGAACTATGCACCAAACCGAGACCAGATATCGTAGATGTGCCATTGACTGACCCCGATGAAATTTTCTTTGTTGATGGTTCATGCGTAAGAGACGATATCGGTCAGCTGAGAGCAGCATATGCAGTTTGTACAATTACTGGAGTTGTGGAAGCCGCCTGCCTGGAAGGAGTACATTCCGCTCAGGTAGCTGAAATCATTGCTTTGACGCATGCCTGTTTAGCAGGCAACAAAATTCGAGTCACCATATACACCGATAGCCAGTATGGTTTCGGGGTAGTTCATGACTATGGGCAGTTGTGGTCTCAAAGAGGTTACATGACCTCTTCGGGTTCTCCTATTAGGAATGGAGAATTCGTGAGATTATTGTTAGAAGCATTACAAGGACCAACAGCTATCGCAGTTGTCAAATGTGCCGCGCACACAAAGAATGTAGATTTTGTGTCGCAAGGCAACCGTTATGCCGATGAAGTAGCACGTTACTGTGCAGAACAGGGGTATTCTCACACCAATGTAGAAGTGGGAGGAATACAGGAAAGAACTGATTTGACTATGTTGTTAGACACTGTAGATACGTGGGATGAATTGAAGTGTGTTCAGGAAAATGCACCAGATGATGAGAAAAAGGTCTGGGAAACAGCTGGATGTACTAAAAGTGAAATGAATTTTTGGATTTCTGCAGATGGGAGAGCAGTTTTACCTAACGAACTTGTTAGTCCAATGGCAAGGAAATTGCATGGACCAGCACACATAGGTAGAGATGCTGTGGTGAGAGTATTCAGACAAACGTGGTTTAATCCGAAGTTTAGAGTAGCGGCAGAAGCAGTATGTCAGCGTTGTGCGATCTGTCAACAACTAAACGTAGGAAAAAGAACACCAGTCACATTGAGTCACATAGGGAGGTCTGGGGGGCCTTTCAATAGAATGCAGCTGGATTTTATTGAAATGCCCAAGTGCAATCGACTCAGATACGTTTTAGTGATTGTCTGTATATTTTCCAGATGGGTTGAAGCTTATCCTACACGTAGGTGCGATACACTCACAGTAGCAAAATTGTTGCTTAGAGAGTTAATACCAAGGTTTGGGGTGCCATCCTCTTTGGAATCGGACAGAGGAACTCATTTCAACAGCGAAATAGTGAAGATGCTATGTTCAGCCTTAAGCATAGACCAGAAGCTCCATTGCAGTTATCGACCAGAAGCTTCAGGGATTGTAGAACAAATCAACAGCACAATTAAATCCAGACTTGCCAAAGTTTGTTCATCGACATCCCTGAGTTGGCCAGATGCACTTCCATTGGTTCTTATGAGCATGCGTAGCACACCAGATAGAAGGACAGGTCTCTCTCCACACGAGGTGCTAATGGGGAGAGCTATGAGATTGCCATCGGTTCCGACTGCAGCATTGTTGAACATCACAGACGATTTGATCTTGGACTACTGCAAGGGACTATCTGATGCCATTCATTCTGTGTCCCTCCAGGTCCAGGCTGCAGAGGTTCCGTCAGCTCAAGACCTGTGCCATGACCTGTGTCCAGGGGACTGGGTCCTGGTTAAGAAGCATGTCAGGAAGAACTGTCTAGACGTGCGCTGGCGAGGACCATTTCAAGTCATACTAGTTACGAACACTGCAGTAAAGTGTGGAGGCTTGCCCAACTGGATACACGCCTCACACACCTGAAGAGTGCCAACACCTCTGGAAGAAACAGCTCCTCTCTCGGATGAAAATCCAGCAGAAAACGGAGAAGCCACAGAGAGGGAAAGTCAAGCTGTAGAGGTGATTGAAGAGGCTGAGCCTGTGTCGGAGCAGGCTGATGATGGTCAAGACACCAGTGAGACCGAAGCTGTCTCAGAAGAGGAAAGTAGCTGGGAGTTCGAGTCAGACACCGAACAAGCTATAAGTGATCAAGAGACGAGTCCAAGAACAAGGAGCAGGAGGACAAGGAATGGAGAAGCTAGTTGGCCGGAAAGAAGGAGAGGGTCAACCTTGAGAGCAAATCCAGAGAGCACCCTTGTCCCGATTTCTGAAGATTCAGATCAAGACGAAGAAGCTACGGATTCAGGTTCTGAGAGTCCGAGAAGATCAAGAAGGGTACGTGTGCCCTGCAGAAGGTACGCCACCCCAGAGTGGACTTATCTAGCAGATGTCTTGGGGACAGAAATCTGGGAGAGTGAGAGACGTGAAGGTGATCAATCTCGATCCATTTGTGGCAGTGGAGATATGGATGTTGACGCCTGGAATCGAGACTGAGGGGTTACTGACTTTCACACTTCCCATTCCCCTTTACCTAAGTCGGATCAAAGACCTAGTGCTAAATCGATTAGAGTTTCCGACTTTTGGTCATCAAATACCAGCACAAGAAGAAAAAGTCATTCGTTTGGAACTATTGGAATATGTTATTAAAGCTGCAGGTACGAGAATCATTGTAGATGCATAAAGACTTTTGTGTTTAAGCTATAAAGAAGAAGATAACCTAGCGCCGAGTGGAAAGAAGAATAAAATTAGGGATTACATTTAGAGGACGGAGAAGGGTTAGGGTTGTCTGTTGCTAAGGATAAAGAGACATTGTTGTGAAAAAGAGACTTTTGTTGATTAAGAACGCTTCACAGACTGAGAAATCAAATAAAGCAAATAAAGACTTGAAAAAGAAAACTTTTCCGCGAGAAGGAAAGAGCTACGCTGTTTGATAACATGGAGAACGACAACCCAAACCGAAAGGCCAAATGCATATTAGGTGCACTAATAGCAGTAGTAATTTTTTTCATTATTACAGTAGTTACCATATCATACATAGTAGGACATACAAGCGTAAAGGAGACAACAGATGTAAAGCCTGTAACGACTTTGAAACCTGCTCTTGTTGGGAAGAAGGAGGAGAGCAATGTAATCCGTGAAAAGGCGTTACTGGCAGATGAAGCTCGTAGGTTACACGTAGACGAGTCACAGGGAAATTTTAGGTCAAATGCATATGCCAAACTATTGTATGAGTATATCGATGCCATGGAAGCCAAAGATTGCTATGTATGTATGCAATTGCCGGCTTCTGTAGATGAAGGTATCAGATATCATCATCTCCCACTGACTTATGGGATAACATGTAGTTTATTGCTCAGTATATTTTATGGTAGAGAAGGGTTTGAGTACTACTTTTCAAATTATGATTCGGTACTGCCTGAAGTCCCGAATTATAAACAAATGAATAAGTGGGACTATTATAAAAAGGAAGACAGATTGGCAAAATTCTTTCTTCCTTGGGATACATTAGATACTTCATATGCACGCAGAAATAATCTGACTTGCAAAGTGTCAGAGATAGAGAAGAAATTCATTGGACAAGTAGATGACAGATACAGGAGGCAGAAGATTCTGAAGATGTCAGGACAGTGGAAAACTGATTGGACCGAAGAAGAAAAAGCACACAAGAAGAAGGGTAGCAATGGTCCAATAGCTTTGGATAGAACGCAGAAAGGAAAGTTATGTTTAACTCGAAGCAAGACATATTATGAGAGTGTATTTGTAGGTGAAGTTAATTGCGAACATGCTTTTAGGTTAGAGTATTATACGAAAGATTTTATGAAAGAGATGCAAGCGATTCCTAATGTATATTTTGTATGTGGAAGAAATGCCTATGTAAGACTGCCTGACAATTGGTATGGTTCGTGTTATTTGGCAATTGTCTTCCCCAAATTATATCATGCAAAGGATTTAGAGATCATTGAAGGAAAGGCTTCGATAAGAGCGAAAAGGGAAGTAGGAGATGCTGAAGTAGTTGGAGACATATTTGGAGCAATGTTTCCTATTTTAGGGTTGATCCTTAACGATGTTAAGATCAGGAGACTAGCTACAGTTGTAGATAGATTATCTGCTAGTACTGCAAGGTCATTAATGCTAGTAGAAGGAGAGATGCAGTCGATTAGAGCAATGGTTCTTCAGAACCGTCTTGCTTTAGATGTTCTGCTAGCAAAAGAGGGCGGAGTCTGCAAGGCTCTGAAGGTCCAAGAATGTTGTACTTACATTCCAGATAATTCAAAACCACTTGAGAAAGTCATACAGAACTTTACAGAGATACATCAAGAAATCGAAGATTTAACAAAAGTAAATGTTTGGGAAACAGTAGGTCAAGGAGTAGGAAAAGTTGGAGATTGGTTTGCCAATCTTGGTAAAAGTGTTGTGTGGTATATATTGAAACCTGTTTTAATAATATTGATTTGTATAATTACATTGTTGGGGTTAGTGAAACTGTACAGATGGTATAGGTCCAACCGGTTACAAAGATCCATGAGGGAGCAAGAAAGGAGATTAGCTGCTTTACAAGATCAACAGTATAAAAGTTTAAGAGCTCTCGAAACGATAAAAAGAGGGAATCTTGTAACTAGTTCTGTGTAAGGTGTCATTCAAATTGCATTTTAGTGATGACCCCTAGAGGTCATCAAAGGGGGGAACTGAGAGAGCGCAATTTGAATGGAAAGTATATCTGTACCATATTCATAAGCATATCGCATAAACGTAGAAGTTGTAACGTGAAGTAGCACTTGTAGAGTAAAATTAGCCGATGTAACCAATGTAATAGGAAATGTATTTGTATTCACTTTAGATTAGAAGGCCCGTATACGTAGTGGGCTAATATAGAAGTGTGTAGAAATGCTTAAGAATGATTAAACGTGTTAAACTGAATAGATGTACGTATGTAATTATAAAGAGGAGAAACGTTACGAAATGTAAAGTGAAGAAATGTGCAGCATATATAGCACGGTGTAAGCATGAGAATAAATGTTGTATTCTATGTAAGATGCATTCGCTTATAATCAAAGGATTTGCTAAATTCGATTATATATAAATGTGTGTTAAAGGTTATACTGTGTAGAAGAGTTTGTAGGAATGTTAGCATAGTGTGGTCATGTGTGATTTTAACCTGACTGACCAAGGGTTCGCAGGAGTGTAGTCCGCTGTATGTAATTTAGTGGGCTCACAGGAATCGTGGATAGCCTTGATCTGTACGTGCGAGCCAAGAGTCAAAGGTCTTGTTAAATTTAAGGTGACAATGCTAGACGAAGTTTATGGCCTAAGTGAGATAAGAGACGCTTGGAATTTGGGTCTTGTTTAGAAATAACCGTTCACAGGACCAAATGAGGTTACGAACACAGTCGTAAAGAATAGAGTTCTGATGAAGTGATAGACTTTGCTCTGAAAGTGTCAGCTGGAATGTCAATGAAGTCACCAGCACGAAGACGAAGATGGCGTCTGAGAAGCAAGGTCAACTTAACGGACGACGCGAAGAGACGAAGCTATGGAAAGACCTAGAGAATGACATCATGTGAATGTGTATGTGGTGGGCGTCAAAGGGGCGTTCCACATATACGGTGATTGTGTATTTAGGGACAGCACCCAGGGGAGAAGAGCAGCACAAGAGCTCAGAGCGCAGAACAGAAGATCAGAGCGCAGATGGCCTGAGGCAAAGGCGAAGGGAACAGAGCGCAAGAGAGCAGTAGGCCGAGGACCCTTAGAGAGCGGATGGGTAGGCAGAGAGGGTACTGCTTCTCGACATAAGTTACCATTAGAGGCTAAGAGAGTTTGAACTTCTTTTGGAAGTCAAACTGCTGACACCTTTTTAGGTAAGGAATTTGCGAAGTAGGGATGTCACCTAGCATAGAGTAGGGACAGATTTAACTTGTTTATTCTTTTTTTAGATGACGCAACGGAACCACTTTGTGTCTATGCTTTTTAATCTGTTGATTCTGGAATTGATTTTAATTGTTTTCTTCTGTAGACTTAGGTTCTTTAGGGAATTTATGTTCCTTTTAGTTCCTGTATATTTGTTGAATCTTATCCTGAGAGGATTGTATATGCACTTAATTCTGATTTTATATTAAACTTTTAAACTATATCAGTTGTAAGTGGTTCTTCAGAGTTGCGTCAGTCTATGGGGTTGATTTAACCTTTGTGGGGTTTGCCTTTTACTCAATGACAGAAAATAATCGATCCAAAATAGATGAATGAGATAGGTATCAAAGTGATCAGAAAAGATATCAAAATCTCATTCCCCGCAACTTGATGCAAGTCCTTTCAATCTGCATCGATGACAGTACTTGATGCAAGTCCTTTCAATCTGCATCGATGACAGTACTTGATGCAAGTCCTTTCAATCTGCATCGATGACAGTACTTGATGCAAGTTCTCTCGATCTGCACCACTGACAGTAATTGATGCAAGTCCTTTCGATCTGCACCACTGATTGATGCAAGTCCTTTCAATCAGCACCACTGACAGTACTTGATGCAAGTCCTTTCAATCTGCATCAATGACAGTACTTGATGCAAGTCCTTTCAATCTGCATCGATGACAGTACTTGATGCAAGTCCTTTCAATCTGCATCGATGACAGTACTTGATGCAAGTCCTTTCAATCTGCATCGATGACAGTACTTGATGCAAGTCCTTTCGATCTGCACCACTGATTGATGCAAGTCCTTTCAATCTGCACCACTGACAGTACTTGATGCAAGTCCTTTCAATCTGCATCGATGACAGTACTTGATGCAAGTCCTTTCAATCTGCATCGATGACAGTACTTGATGCAAGTCCTTTCAATCTGCATCGATGACAGTACTTGATGCAAGTCCTTTCAATCTGCATCGATGACAGTACTTGATGCAAGTTCTCTCGATCTGCACCACTGACAGTAATTGATGCAAGTCCGTTCGATCTGCACCACTGACAATAATTGATGGAAGACCTCTCAATCTGCATCAGTGACAATAATTGCTGCAGGTTGCCTCGATCTGTTCCACTGGCAGTAATTTATGCAAGACCTCTCAATCTGCACCACTGGCAGTAACCAATGTTTTTTTTTTAATTATTTGTAAGGTTTTATATAGTGCTGGCTAGACCCAAAGGTATCAGAGCTCTTTACAGGAGCAGGATCAAGGCAAATATCAATGGAAACAATAGTTACAAGCGAAGTCTACAATCAGTAACATGCAAATGTCACCATCGAATCAGGAGAAAGGAAAAAATCTGAAGATTCAAAGGTTATATACAGTTAAATAAAATAAGTGAGGTATAACCTCGGAGAACATAATAAAATATGAACAAGGAGACATTTGTAGTGGTAGGAGGGAAGAGGTGGCTAAAGAGAGAAAAAGAACAAAATGAACAAAAACAGGGGAGAACGCGAAAATAAATTTACAGCAAAGTAGTTAGAGATGACAGAATACATGAGAGATCAAGGAGAGCAAACGCAGGAGTAAACAATAAGAAGAGCATATGGAAAGTTAAAGGTCATCTCGTTAGCAAAAAGATGACCGATACAGGTGATCAAAGGATAGCAGGATATGAAAGAATTATGGACGCCAGTATTTATTGAGGAGATGACGTTTTGAACCTTTTTTGAAGCCAAGGTAGGAGGGGTTGCAGCGAAGATCCCTCAGAAGGGCATTCGAGATGCAAGGTGCATTTCCAGAGAAAGAGCGAGTCTGGGTGGATTTATTTTTCAGTAGCGGGGGAACGAGGAGAAGAGCATTGGAGGTTCTCATCAGTCTGACACTGGCCACTTTTTTGAGTTTATTTGTTAAGTAAACCAGAGAGTGAAGAACTTTGTGGGTGATGCAGGCAGTTTTGTAGATGCATCTTCCTTCAATGGGAAGTCACATAAGGGATTTGAGGTCAGGCGTGATGCGATCAAACCGTTTGAAGTCGGTAATAAGCCTGGCCGCCATGTCGAGCACGACTCTGAGGGGGGCCAGGTGAACTTTAGGGGTTCAAGTGACAATAGTGTTGCCGTAATCAAGTTTAGAGGGAACTAGTGATTAAAAGACCCATTTGAAGTCGTCTTGTGGGATGAAGGGTTTGATTTTTTAAGTTGTTTAAGAGTGAAAAGTGCTCCTCTGGCCCCGTTATTGATATGGTCCTTCAGTGCCAAATTTTTGTCCAGGATGAAACCTAGGGTTTTTGCCGAGTTGGATAGAGTAAGCGGACAGTGGAGATCCAGCCTTGGATGGGGAGACGGTGGCTCTTAGGGGGGAATAGAATGATTTCCGTTTTCTTAAGGTTCAATTTAAGATGGGTGGAGTAAAACCAGGATTGAATCTTGCTCAAAGTGTTGTTTACATGAAGGGCATCGCTGTGTGATTTGATTTTGTAGTAGAGTTGGACTTCATCAGCATAAAGTTGATAATTGATCTCAGCTTGTTTCAGAATGATAGTAAGGGGATCCATGAAGATGTTGAAGAGAGATGGAGGGAGAGGGGGAGCCCTGGGGGACAATCATGGAGACAGGAGTAGGATTGGAGAGGCAGGAGTTGATTTTTATTTATTGTGTTCGGTGCTGGAGGTATGAAGTTTACCGGTTAAGGACAGTTCCATTGAGGCCAGAGCGAGACTTGAGAGATTCCAGTAAGGAAGAATGATTGACTGTATTAAAGGCTGCTAAAAAGTCAAGGGGGATAAGAAGGCAAGTCTCTCCATTCTCTAGAGAGCAGTGAATGTCATCGGCAATGTTCAGCATAGTGGTTTCGGTACTACAGCCTTTCCTGAAACCAGATTGAAAGGAGTCAAGTAAGTTGTATTTGCCTATGTGGCTGTCGAGTTGAAGTAATACACATTTTTCCATGGTTTTAGCTAGGAGTGGGAGGTTGGAGATGGGACGGAGGTTGTTGGAATCATTAGGGTCTGCCTTTAGGTTTATAAGAATGGGAGTGATTTGCGCAAGTTGAAGGGAGTGAGGGACGCACCCAGAGGCAAAAGAGGTGTTAATAATTTTTGTTCAACATGGGGCAATGAAGTGGTTAATGTTATGTACTAGCATTGATGGGAGTTGGTCTTCGGTGTGCGAGGCGGCTTTAATTTAGCGCTGATATTAAAGACTTCGAGCTCAGTCATAAGATTGAAATTTGTCCAGGAGGCATTATTTTTCAATTGTGTGTTGGAAAGTATGTCTCCAGAACCAGTTGGAGTAGAGGGAGGGTAGTTGTGGAAAAAGGGGGGGAACGTCTAGGGAAATTTGGGGGCTAGGCAATGCCAAAATTTGTGAGAAGGATTGATACATTTTTGCAATTTTTTTCGTTGAAGAAGTTGGCAATTTCCTCACATTTTTCATTAGAGGCTGTCAGTTCAGGAGGGGCAGATGAAGTTTGTCTTCTGACAATGTTAAAGAGTTCTCTAGGCCTATTTTTGGCACGATCCAATTCGGAACGAAAGAAAGATGCTTTTTCATTGAAAATGTGCTACTTGTATGTTGATCTTGTGAATCTGAGGAGGGCTAAATGAGAAGGCGAAGGGTGTTGTCTCCAGGTTCTTTCTGCTAGTCTAAGATGTCTTCTTTCATTATTGAGTTTAGGATTGAACCAAGATTTAGATTGGATTGCTCCTTGTTGTTTTAGTTTAAGTTGTGCGACTTGGTCCAGGATATCAGAAGTAGCCTTGTTGAAATTTTCAGTGAGCTCATTTGCGTTTTGGAAGTGTGGGAGAAGTTGCAGTTGAGCTTGAATTTTAGACTTGAGTTCAATAGGGAGGACTTGTTTGAGGTTTCTGGTCCACATCTTGGGTTTATTATTTACTGCTGGGGGATGAAGGGCGCTGGTTAACCCCTTCGCTGCAGGGGGGTAATTCTCCCGCTGTGCTGGGGGGCGGGGGGCACGCACAGTGCCCCCATGCTCATGACGAGCTCAGTTCGTCATGAGGCACAGTGCTCGAGTGCTCATGACGAGCTGAGCTCATCACAGACACACCTGTTTTCGTGGAATGTTCAGCACAGCAGGGGAATTATCCCCGCGTGTGAGCATTCCACGACCCATGACAAGCTCAGCTCGTCATGAGCACACGAGCATTATGCCTCATGATGAGCTGAGCTCTTCATGAGCATTGATGGAGTTAAGATGTTGAACAGAATGAAATGCTGGCCTGACCTGTCAATGGGGATGATATCGGTGAGGGAGAACAGCTGTGTGCTAGTAATGATTGCGTCAAGTGTGGCCCTTTTGATATGGGTAGGTTTGTTGCAGTGTTGCTTAAGGTCATTCCTCTCAAGATGTTAGTCCTCTTGATCTGAACCACTGGCAGTAATTGATTCAAGTCCTCTCAATCTGCACCAGTGAGAATAATTGATGCAAGTCCTCTCGATCTGCACCAGTGACATTATTTGATGCAAGTCCTCTCGATCTGCACCAGTGACATTATTTGATGCAAGTCCTCTCGATCTGCACCAATGACAATCATTGATGCAAGTCCTCTCGATCTGCACCACTCACAATTACAGGTTTGAGACCTCTCAATCTGCAACTTTCGGAGCAATCGATGCAAGTACTTTTGATCTACACCACTTGCAATTAATTGATGTAAGCCCTCTCAATCTTCACCAATGGGTGTGATGATTCTGCACGATCTACACCACTGCCAGTAATCAATGCGAGTCCTCTGTGGAGAAGTGTGGCTCAATGATTAGAATGGCAGACCCTCCTCGGCGGGTCTTGGGCTCAAAATTCCACGGACCTGATAATTCTCACCTCTGTGCCTATTCCAATCATGGAGTCCCACTCTGCAACTCTGGGCAATAGCTTGCTTAATCTCCACAATGGCCCCCACAACGCTAAGGATGCCTGGCCTCCACCTTGGGGGTGCCCAGGAGTGGACGCCTCACAGGGAAAGCCAGGATGGGTTCCACAGTGGTATTCGTACAAGCGCCTTGAGACCCTTGCGGGTGAGTAGTGCGCTATACAAGTATCAATATACAATTTACTCTGAATCTGCACCACCGGCTGTAATCAATGAAAGTTCTCAAGCTTCACCGCTGCCAGTAATTGATGCAAGTCCTCTCCATCTGCACTACTGGCAGTAATCAAGGCGAGTTCTCTAGATCTGCTCCAGTACACTGGCAGTAATTGAAGTAACTCCTCTCCATCTGCATCACTAGGAATAATCAAAGCTAGTCCTTATCCGTCTTCACCACTGGCAGCAATGTATGCAAGTCCTCTCAATCTGCACCATTGGCAGTTAATGATGTAAGTCCTCTAAATCTGCACCACTTTCAGTCCTGTCAATTTGCACCAGTAGGAGAAGTCATGCAAGTCCTCTTGATCTGCTCCACTGCACTGGCAGTAATTGATGTAAGTCCTCTCATTCTGCATCACTGGGGGTATTCAAGGTGAGTTCTTTCAATCAGCACCAGTACCAGCAGTCAAGGTTAGTCCTTTTGATCTGGACTAGTAGCAGTAATCAATTCAAGTCCTTTTCATATGAACCAGTGGCAATAATTGATATGAGTCCTCCGGTTCTGCTTCATGGGCAGAAATCAATGTGATTTATTTATTTATTTATTTATGGAATTTTTAATGCGCAGCTACTACCCAAGGGTGTCTAGGCGCCATATGATACTTTAAGATACAGTGGTAAGCACAAACCTATTGGTTGAAGAGCCAAGTCTTCAATGCCCTACGAAAACAGATGAGAGTAGGAGCAGTTTTGATATGTGAGGGTAGAGAGTTCCACAATCTAGGAGTTGCTACCAAGAAGCGTCTGTCTCCCCAGGTGGCGGTTCTTGTTCAGGGAACAGCTAGTAGACAACTGGCTGCTGATCTTAGGTTCCTTATAGGGGTGTATGGCTGAAATGCCTCTCTTAGAAATTTCGGGCCGGTATGATTTATGGCCTTATAGGCAATACATAATGCCTTAAAATTAATCCTGCTCTCCACTCTTAGCCAATGAAGATGGCGTATAGCTGCCGAGGTGGACTGGCGCCTTGGAATGTTGAGGAGGACTCTGGCTGCCATATTTTGAACGGATTGAAGCTTGTTCGGAATATATTTGTGCGTGTTAAAAAAGAGGGCATTTCCGTAATCAAGCTTGGAAAACACCAAGGTGGTAATCAGTGTTTTTCCAGCTGATGCTGGCAAGTACGGTAGCAGCTTTTTTATCTTTTTCAACGTGAAAAAGGCAACTGAAACAACCTTATTTACATGATGTTTGAAGGACAGATGTTTATCAAAGATCACTCCAAGATTCCTGACCTTTGCAACTGGGACCGGAGGCGGACCCATCTGAGTAGGCCACCAAATCGGGGACCATTCAGGAGAGATGTTACCAAAGGTCATAACCTCCGTTTTCTCCGCATTCAGTTTTAGGCAATTGCTGTGCATCCAAGCTTGTACCTCCAATATCCCCTCTTGAAAATTAGCTGCCACCACTGGGCCGTTCTTATGCACCGCCAACACAAGTTGGGTGTCATCAGCGTAGGTAGTTAGGCGCATCCCGTGAGATTTTATGACCCTTGCCAAATCTGCAACATAAATGTTAAAAAGCGCAGGGCTTAACGAAGATCCTTGGGGGACCCCGCATGGCAGTTTGGAAATCGACGAATAATAATTGCCCAGTTTAACTGCCTGTATGTGGTTAGCTAAAAAAGAAGCTATAAGATCTTTGGCCAGATTGTTAATCCCCAGGGCTGTGACACAGTCGACCAAGATGGTATGGTCGACCGTGTCAAAGGCCGCCGAGAGATCCAACAGAATGAGCACTGCTGCTCCTCCCGAATCCAAGATGTTTCTGATTTCATCGGAGGCCTTTATCAGCGCTGTTTCGGTTCCGTGTCCCCTCCGGAAACCGAACTGTGTATCATCCAGAAGTTCATGTTGTTCAATGAACTCTGAAAGCTGCTGGGTCATGATGGCCTCTACGATTTTAGCGGGAAAGGGCAGGCAAGCAATGGGTCTGTAATTGGCCGTAACAGTGGGGTCTAAGGAAGGCTTTTTGAGCAAAGGTTTAACGATGGCCTTCTTCCAGATCTCCGGGTAGACGCCTGTTTTAAAGATGGCATTACAAATGGTGGTGAGCGGCTGAGAGATGGTATTGTGGAGTTGGTTCATTATATCAGGAGGGCATGGATCAAGCGGAGAGCCTGATTTGATCTTGGCAGCAAGTATGCTGACCTGATCTTCTGTCACTGGCTTGAAACCAGAAAAAGAAGGATGGATCACAGCCAAGTGGGAGGATGGTTCAGTCCTGACTTCCGCCGGTAACTGAGGGAAAATTGAATAAATATCCATGACCTTGATGGTGAAGAAATTGGCCAACGAGTTACAGAATTCCTGAGAATGTTCAGTTGCAGAGTCAGTGGGAGGAGTAGAGAGAGAATTCACGACCTGGAATAACATCCTTGCTGAGTTCTGGGCTTGTTCAATTTGACCAGTAAAGAATGTGTTTTTTTGAGTGATGATAGCTTTCTTATAAATTGCCAGAGCGTCTTTATAAGTTTGCTTAGCAGAGGGGCTATAATGCTTTCTCCAGCGTCTTTCTAGACTTCTACAATATTGACGCTGGAGGCGCAGCTCCTCTATGAACCACTGGGCCGATGGTGTAGCTCTATTTGGGCAGTAAGATTTCTCAGGTGCCACTTGATTAGCTGCATTTAGTAACCATTCCTGAAAGCTAGTGGACAGAGTTTCAGGATCATAAGAACTTTCCGGGACCGAAGTCCTAAGGAGGTTTGCGAGATGGAGAATATCGGCAGTTTTCCAGGCTCGTGTTCCCAGTGATGACCGGGCTTTGGTCTGGGGGGGTTAGATTGTACTGCTCGGATTCTGAAGATGATGGCTTGGTGATCAGACCATACCAATGGTAGTACTGCTATCAGGTCAATACCTGGATTATTTGTGAACAGACCGTCTAGTGTGTGCCCCGCTTCATGTGTGGGACCTCTCGCCAACTGTTGCAATCCTATTGCTTGCATGTCTGCAATAAGTTGGGCTGTGTCCTTGGTTTCCATATCTTCCAATGGAAAGTTAAAATCTCCAAGGATAGTATAATCCAAGAATCCTATAACAGATTCAGTAATTTCTGCGAGCGCAGCTAAGAATTTTGTTCGGGGGCCCGGTGGTCTATAGACCAATGTCCCTCTAAAAGCTTGTTTCTGCGTGAGATTGATAACAAACGCGATAGCTTTGCAGTTAGGGGTTGGAATGTGCTCAAATTTTGTCCGATAAGCATCTTTATGAATGATGGCTAAGCCACCACCTCGCCCGGAAGTTCTATCTTGTCTAACGACACAATAACCTTCAGGGGTGGCAGCGACAAAGTCAGGGCCAGAGGCGTCGTCACCCCAGGATTCGGTGATGAACAAAATATCCAATTCCTGGTTGATAATGCAATCCCTGATAGATAAACTATGTTTGGGGAGGGAGCGAGAGTTAATGAGTGCAGCTTTAAAATAGTGCCCAGTGCGAAATTGAGCCCTGGTAATTGAAGGTAGATGCGCAGTGTGGTTAGCTGCAGGTACAGGCAGTGGGAGGGTATAATGACATCCCGTGCATGATGGCCCTATGGGAGTAAGATCGTTAGGGAGCGATAGCGCCTTACAAGACCTACCTAATCCAGGGTTCATCCCTCTTAGCTGACCGGAGGTATAGGAAACGGTAGGAGTAATATCATGGAAGGCAGCCTGGACAGGGGGGTTGGCCCTGGGCCCGGTGCAGGCTCGTCCGCTGCGCATCCTGGTGAGAGAGGACTAAGTAGCTCTCTCCCGGAAGTGGAGGAGAGCTAGAACGCGTCCCGAGGCAGCCCCAAGATGGCGGGTGGTGCTCGAGGACGAGTCCGATTCAAAAAGCCCTGTTCCCTCTGATGTGAATGGGTAGGTGAGGTGCGAGTATGCGCCAATTCTATTCTGTTCAATTCGGCAGCCTGATAATGAATTTACAATAATTCCGTTTTTAAAATTACACAAGTTAAAATAAGCACAAGACGACCTAAAAAGCCTGAACACAGGTCTAGTGATCGCTCACAATCGCCACAATCTGCAGTAATCGGTGTGACTCCTCCTGTTCTGGGCTGTTGGTGATAACCAATGTGAGTCTTCTTGATCTGCATCGGAGGCAGTAATTAATGTGAGTCCCCCCCTCTGTGCACCACTGGTATTAATCAATGGGATTTCTCTCAATCTGCAGCACTGGTGATACTCAATCTGAATCCTCTTGATCTGCACCATTGGCGATAATTGGGTTCCTCCCCTTCTACTCCACTGGCATTAATCATTGTGCGTACCCTCAATTTGCACCATTTGCACTATTGGTGATAATCTGTGTTGTTGAAGGGATTCTGCTCTAGAACTGAAGTACGTTTAGGACCATTGAACATCAGTAGAAAGGGACTGAATCACCACACCACCTTAGTACCATGAGTCCGAGTACCACTAGCTATAGTGTCTCACCATATCTAGAGAAACACGAGAATTGACAACCCAGAACACAACACTACTGACCCTCACAGGGAACTCGGTAACAGGACATCCCCTTTTGCTCTCACACTCGTACTCATCCACAATAAGATATAACAGGTACATAGAGTACATGTAGAGGTACATGTAGAGGTAGGGTTCTTAGCGCTGGGATACCTCCGGGTGACTACGCGCTCTATAAAAATTTTTAATAATAATAATAATAACATAAAGGAAGTTTGAAATGTTTATTTAAGCTATCGTGTTCTAGAATACCGTATGCGTGCTATAATTAGAAAATAAATGTCTAACAAAAATACAGTCAGCATAGTCAGTAAACTATACATTATGAAAAGCCCTGTCATGTTGTAAGACAGATCAGCCTAACCTCCTCCACTTCTACGAAAGAAGAATGAATATATAATAAAGACTTCTGGGATTCGTAGTGGACTCCGTACCTTAACAAACACAGGTGGATGTTTTTGATTTCAGGTACAGCAGTGATCCCTTCTCTGAAAGTCTCTCTCTCTCTCTGTAGAAATCAAAAATCCACTTCTCAGGGGTTCCACTGATACTTAGTCCTTTTAAACTCACAAGGAAGAACTTGACACAGAAGCTGGAATATAAAAGTACATTTTTATTAACCTCAAATGAGTGAGTCTACGTCACACAGAAGCCTTAGCAACTGAATGAGGCAGTCTGCTAGAATGGTCTTACTTCAAGTCTTATATACTCTTTATCCTGCCCCAGGCATGTAAGGGAGTTGTACCAATTACATTCCTAAACAAATGGAAAATCTGGAGGGTCAGCAGGTGAGTAGCCTTTGGGGTTTTAGCAGGATATCGGCAAAATATAATTACATAGTTCACAAAGGTTAATCTGATTTAGATGGTACTGCAGGGCATGGCATGATTACATATACAGTATCCCAATCCACAAGTTAATCATTAAGAATGTCCCAAATTCAACCTCCTAAAGCTGGACAAACCTATAATTGAAAGCATAACCCATGTAATGAAGAAACATAAAAAGAAACAGTAGCAGATGATGAACAAGATAAGGCATGTGCAAGGAAACTAAAAGTTAACGATGTCCTGAACATTGATTGGCAATCTCAGACAAAGATCGATCAGGGAAATTGGCTTTGCGAGGTCAGTTTCAGGTGAAGAGGTCAGTTTCTTACAGTTCATTTCAGAGTCAAAAAGAAACCTTAGTTAATGTATACATGAACAAAGAAAGCCAGGCCACTTTATTTGCCAGGCTACCTTCACAGGCCTACGTGAGGGCAACACAAAATGGTGGCACAGAACAAAATGGAGTCAGACTCGAGAATTACAGAACCTCAGACCCTCCTTTTGCCATTACGTAGGCAATAACCTAAGACTCATGTTAATCTGAATCTAGGTCAATATCGATATTCATTAGGTCGTCAAGGTCTTGCTGTAAAATCATCTTATTATTCTCTACTTCTCTCGGGACAGGTCTCCGAACACAGATAGTAGCACAAAGACTCACTTCTGGTGGACCATTTTTGGATGCTAGAGGCGGAGCCACTTCATCTTCCATGGTAATTCAGTAAAATGAGAACTTAATTAACATTAACTTTATACAATTGCACTGGAATCGCTTGTGCAACTGTGCCCAAAGTCCGTTCAAAGCCTCTCTGGCAGGCTTCTATCGTCCATCAAATCTTCTTCCGTTGTCTTCTTCCACATTGGGCCTCTCGATTCAGGCCTCTTCATGAAAATAGTACTGCTTAGTTGGAGTGCCCTCCTGGCAAACACTCACAGCTCACTCGAAAATCTCAATGTCTCAAGGCAGTGCACCAGTGTCTCTCCTCTGCGGCAGACACTACAAATAATGTGCTCTTCATTGGTCATGGGCACAGATCATCTCATGCAGACCCGGGTCTATATTCTCAGGCTCCAACACTCATTATTCAGTGTCAGAGGACACTCAGGCTGCTCTTTCATGGGCACCATAATGTAGTGCCTTTTGTCAATCTTGGATCCTCCGGTGCACTGCCCTTCCGTTGGAGCAAAAGAAAAGGGGGTGTGTGGCCAAAACTCAGGCCAAGGGGCTCAAGGGAGTGCACACTGTCAGAGGTTACCAGCACATGACACGTAGAAAACTCAAGCATCAGACTAACCCTGCCATCAATAACAGGGATCCTTCTCTTTCGCTCTTTTGCACTGAACCAGCTCCTACCTTCTTTTCTGATGTTCAACGCCTTCTGATGAAGCAAGCACAATACTTTAGAGATACCATTGATGGCGCGCTGGCGATCGCTGTCCAGCCTTGCTACTTTCTGGGTGCTGGGACTGTAGGGCCAAGACGTCTGCCATTCATATGTAGCTGTCACTGATGGGAATTAGGCTTAAATCAGTGTTCTGCAGGTCATGACTCGACCCCGCAGAACCTAGTGACGTAGGGAATGTGACACAGTTGTTAGTTTCCTTCAATTCAGTACAAAAACAGTTCATTGTATTTAACAAGGGGACTGCAAGCTGGTGGCCTGCAATCTTCAAAGGAGTGGCCATACGCCATGGGACTATTGTGATCTAAAATACACTGTCATTCTCATAGAATACAAAGACAAAGGCAGTAGGCAAAAGAGTGCCTCTAGCCTCTTCAATTGGGTTTCCATATGAGAGCATATCCTCTACCATCTAAGGGTAGATAACTACATGGGAATTCTATATGAATGGATGTCCTCATACATGGTGACATCGTCTAATGGGGTAAGCATTTTTCCTCAATGATTAAGTCTAAGTGTTCCTAAATTCCTTATCTAGAACACCTCAAAAGAGAAATCACATAATACAGATTATCAGGGACATATAGATACCTCCCTTTTAAAAATTATGCATCAGGCGCACTATGCAATACAAAGGCTAATGATCAAGATGTGGAAACAAAAAGACAAGAACTAGAGAGTCCTGGTATTTCCATTATTAAAACACATCTGGTCCATCAAAAAATAAAGCAACAGAAAAAAAGGAACTGAAAACCAAATTAGAATAGGCATTGAGTTTGTCATATTCAAAAAATAAACGTAAGGTATCTCCTATTCAGGTGGAAAACTTGTCTTACTATAATATTAAGTCAGTTAACCAGTCTATCACTACCCTGACAGTCAGACTATAAAAAAAACATCCAAGTGGGCATGAAGTAAAATTCTTGAAAAACCCATCTGGTCATACAAAAGGGATTTATACATAATATGGGGGTCCCTGGTACATCACTGCAGTCTGGAAGTGTGAACCTGAACAATACACCAATTATAATAAATAGGCTGACTGGTGAAAGGAATACAGAAAAGGGAAATGGAACTAGGACACAACTAAAATCCCCAATAACTAGGCACAATGCAAAATCAGTCAAGGGGAGAAGCGGCAAAATAAAAATCTATAGGAGGAACAAGAAATTACTCGGGTGATAGTCAAGTTTGTGACATAATACCAAGAGTATGGGTGATACACAAAAATCAAAATAGTTCACAAATGTTACCTCTACCGCTGGCCGATACACCATATACGGTAATCTCAGCTAATGTTCCGGTTCCTTCTTCAAGGAAAATGAAACCTGGTACTTAGGAAGCAGAACATGATTAACTAATGCAATATGGAAATTAAGTCACCTTGCACAAGAGTCACAGATCTATAATTTCATCCTTAGGTCCAATCAAGGAAACATAAATCTAGGGCTGCCTGTTCCTTGAGGGAAGGGGCAGTAACGTGACTAACTGCAGGTGACACACTTTGATCCTGTATATTTCTTTTATTTTTCTTTAATACCATTATAGCCAAATAGACATGATGCACTGGTGAAGTGTTGTCTGTCTTGTTCACAGTATATAAATATTATATCTGTGAAATTTAGTATCAGAGCAAGTTCAACCAACTGTTGCTCAAAGATGTACATCATCATGACATCCCCTCACAACATAGGAAAACTTGTAATAGTATCAGAAGCAACAACATAAAACAAAAACATACATAAAATTAAAAAAAAACACACATGTCAAGCCATCAGATATACGTGCTGTATACCAAGCACAAAAAGCATAGACAAATTAAAATAGCACATGTAAATTAACGGCGTCACACAACACCATTGCATGCATTTTATGCACTGTAAACCTGCAGCCCAAAACCCAATATTCTGGCCTGCTTAATTTGTCAGGCTTAAAATCGAAATTACTCTTTCTTTTACTTTCCTCACCCTCCTTTTGACAACTGGCCACCAGTTAGTGGTGATCAGCTGTCAAATACAACTTACTGTGTCGCATCTGACACACAGGACCAGCAGGAACAATTCATAGAAGGACAAAATGCAAAAACGTGAAAAACACACAAACATTTTTTCTTCAAAGAAGTCATACAAAAACTCATCTTGCTTCAACATACTGCTAAACCCCACCTTACTGACTTCAAGGTCAAAATCTGCCTCTCCACGGCCCTCTCTCTCTTCACTCTGAAGCTGTCAAAGACAAAAAGCCTTCCAAAACCACATCCCATATTTATTATTCCCTTTAGGGGCTACAATCCACTTCTATTCCCAGACTCAAAAACATCTACTGTGAATAATTCACAGGGCACAACAACACAACATACCAGCTTTAGAACAAATGCTTGTTACCACCCTATGCAATGGTACTCATTTCATCAACCATAAATGGATAAGCGTCTCAGTAGGCCCAGCTAGAGTTAAAACCTTCAACCCTGTTAATAAACTCAAACATCTGCACCGTGCACATTGGCTCACTGAGCCACTAAAAGCAACCCCAAATGAGAACAACCTGCAAATTTGTATTATACCTAAATGTATGCATTTACTGAAGCCTAAGGCACTTTAAAAGCTACTCTAAACGAAAAAAAATGCTGCCCAAATAGTGCCCTCACCCAATTTCGACTGTGCCACCTGGGGCACTTAAAAATAAATATCCTATAATTGTGCTACATATTAATCATCCTCAGAATGTTCTTTACAGATTGCAGAGATTGGACATTGGACATATCTCATGTAATTCCTTAGAAAAATTAGTTTTTACCCCTGCACCAAGTGAAATTCCACATACAAATGTTCTCATTATGCAGTAAAACACAACTTAAATTAAATTTTAATGCTAGGAGGTCATAGTATGAGTATTAAGCTTTGTAAATATTGAAAAACGAATTTAGAAGCACTTATTTTTAATAATTATTTTTCATAACTAATGATTATTTTTAATAAACCCAATCATTTTTGATAATTCCACATATAAAAGCAAGCTGAATCCCTTGCATATCATTTTGAGACGCATTCATTTATGAGCCTAAGCACAGAAGCCTAACTTAAAACATGACAGATTTTCGCACCACTTTTTTTTTTAAAGTACAATTATTATTTAGCAACAGAACCAAGAATATGCTTACAAAAAATAATTAAAGAGAGGAAAACCGCAATTGAAATGTCTGTGGTTCTGAAAATTCTGAACCTGTGTTTTAAATATCATAATTCTGTTATGAATTTGGTATCAGCGAACCGCAAATAACAAATGCGGTATGCATGAGTATTTTCATCATGTTACACCAATGGATTCACTGTGCATTTGAAGGTTTTGTATTGAACACTTGGGTTCCATCTTGTGAATAGCAGCCATGTTATGCATTGCCCTTACAGTAGGCTCTCACCATGGCAGAACAAGCATTTAAAGGACATAACCTTAGCATGGGTTTGTGCTGACTTCTGCATGACCTGACGAAAGCTGTGATACAAAATAATGAACCTTATTTTGTAACATTTTAAAGCACTATTCTGAAATGCAAAGTTCCAACCGTGATTAACTAACGGCGAAGTCCCAGCTAAATAAACATTCCTATGTTATTCGTGGCCTTCAAAAAACAACATCTGCTTCCTTAACAGCAGTAAGAGCCCTTCACAGTGTTGAAACCTGAGCACGGTGGCAGTCTTACTTAAAACAGACATTTCAAGTTTTAAAATGCGTGTGCAATAATATGCATTTGAAATTAGCAAAAATTCACTTTAGATGAAGTGTTTGCCTGTTTACATGTAATACAATGTATGTAAGTAAAAAAATGCTATAAGTTTGTTTTTCTACAAAACACACAATTTGTTTTTGAGGCCTTTTATATTCCTAGTGAATGTGAATTTTAATTTTATCTTTTTTTAAGAATTTAACAATTTGTACATATGCGTTTTTACTTAGTCTATAAATTAAATAGCAACATATAGCTATTTTAGCATATCACATGGTAAATTGCTGGATTTTTATTTAATTTCTACTTAATATTAATTAATCTGACATTTTACTTAACAGACTGAAAACATAAAAAAAAAACACAAACACACATTGAGCTCATTTCAGACAAACAGAAAGGATTCAAACACTCAGGACACACAATACAGCGCTTTAGCCATTTGTTTCATAAATAGCGCCATCGCTTTTTACTTACAGAAGTTACACTAATGTGAAAAACCACAGACATTTAAACACACATTTAACCCACAGATCAACACATAGGACTGAAACAAAAGACAGCCCACAGACTGTACTTAAACCAAACCATTTGTAAATAGTTGTAAGTCATATTTACAAGAAGCGCTTCTCAACAGTATTCCAAAAGACTGCAAAACAGCCCATCAGACTGTTTTATTTCCAAGAAGCCAAAATACACTCAATTCATTAGCTTTGTCTGGCAGAACACCAACAAAAAAATCGCTCTGCATATCTCCATTCATAAAATTGCGCAGAAAAAGGATCCTTGTATGGTTGTTTTGACATATTTGAATTCCCTGGGGATACAGAATCACCAAGGAAGAAATATGTTTCATACCTAAACCTATTTAGATATTCCCTCAAGGGAGCCGGTTTATTTAATTCACATCTCACTATGGTACCTCCAAAAAAAGCAACACATTCTTCGAGGTGTGCTTGCAACAGGCATGCCAAAAATATTGCAGAATATGTAATATTATACCCAAAGTAGTGCTTAAAATACTCTTCGTACGTGCACCGTTCAACAAAATCAGATAGAGAAAAATCTCCTCATTACCTGCCTACACAAATTGCAATTCGCATATACAAACCTATACAAATCCAAAGTTGGCCAACACAAATTCCAAAATTCCTTAGCTATACCAAACAAATGATTGTCCAAATTCTAACTGCCAAGTTCTAAATTACCTAACGGTCTTTTTTTTTAAATACTCACGCCAAAAACGTTCTCAGTCAGGAGTGACATCATGTGGAGGATCAAAATCAGGAAGATCAGAAATATACTGGGCTGCAGAGACAAAGAATCACCAGAACCTCCGTGCACAGAGTACCTCCTTAGTAGAGTCCTGTCCTGTCCTCCTCAGTAGATTTATGTCTTCTGACAAGATCACTCCCTCAGATAGCCACTTCTCTGATGAGGCCTGAGTTGGCTGCGCCATTTGTAGAAATCAAAAATCCACTTCTCAGGGGTTCCACTGATACTTAGTCCTTTTAAACTCACAAGGAAGAACTTGACACAGAAGCTGGAATATAAAAGTACATTTTTATTAACCTCAAATGAGTGAGACTACGTCACACAAAAGCCTTAGCAACTGAATGAGGCAGTCTGCTAGAATGGTCTTACTTCAAGTCTTATATACTCTTTATCCTGCCCCAGGCATGTAAGGGAGTTGTACCAATTACATTCCTAAACAAATGGAAAATCTGGAGGGTCAGCAGGTGAGTAGCCTTTGGGGTTTTAGCAGGATAGCGGCAAAACATTATAATTACATAGTTCACAAAGGTTAATGTGATTTAGATGGCACTGCAGGGCATGGCATGATTACATGTACAGTATCCCAACCCAAAAGTTAATCATTAAGAATGTCCCAAATTCAACCTCCTAAAGCTGGACAAACCTATAATTGAAAGCATAACCCATGTAATGAAGAAACATAAAAAGAAACAGTAGCAGATGATGAACAAGATAAGGCATGTGCAAGGAAACTAAAAGTTAACGATGTCCTGAACATTGATTGGCAATCTCAGACAAAGATCGATCAGGGAAATTGGCTTTGCGAGGTCAGTTTCAGGTGAAGAGGTCAGATTCCTACAGTTCATTTTAGAGTCAAAAAAGAAACCTTAGTTACTGTATACATGAACAAAGAAAGCCAGGCCACTTTATTTGCCAGGCTACCTTCACAGGCCTACGTGAGGACAACACAAAATGGTGGCACAGAACAAAATGGAGTCAGACTCGAGAATTACAGAACCTCATCTCTATGTGTGTTACATTACTGTGCATGCCTACATGACGAGGCGTACATGCTCACAAACAACAGCTGCACTCATGTGTTGTGTCTAGGTGCTAGTGCATGACCAGAACAAAATAGCAAGGGGCATTGTTGATTGACCTTGTCTGCTATGTTCAGACTAAATCCCAGGAAACAGCAGAACATGAACACAACTGCAAGTTCTGTGTGAGAATACAATGTGGTACAAAGACAAGCGTGTTTATATAGTAACACGTGCACAGCAAATGTGACCTGCATCATGTACAGTTCAGCTAATGTAGGGAAAATTACAATGGGTCATGTACTGAACACATGACAATGTGAGGTCTCTCTCGATCTGCATTGTTGGTGATACTGGGCCTCAGTGCTCTTCTTGAGCTGCGTCATTGGTGATAATTGCAATCATCCCGCTCTGCACCACTGCCATTTATTGTTTTGAGTCCTCTTGATTTGCACCAGGTGTACATGAGACTCCACTTGAAGCTACCACACTCACCCTAATCTGTACATGAGACTCCACTTGAGGCTACCACACTCAACCTAATGTGTACATGAGACTCCACTTGAGGCTACCACACTCACCCTAATGTGTACATGAGACTCCACTTGAGGCTACCACACTCACCCTAATGTGTACATGAGACTCCACTTGAGGCTACCACACTCACCCTGATGTGTACATGAGACTCAAGGTGAGGAAACCACACTCACCCTAATGTGTACATGAGACTCCACTTGAAGCTACCACACTCACCCTAATGTGTACATGAGACTCCACTTGAAGCTACCACACTCACCCTAATGTGTACATGAGACTCCACTTGAGGCTACCACACTCACCCTAATGTGTACATGAGACTCCACTTGAGGCTACCACACTCACCCTAATGTGTACATGAGACTCAAAGTGAGGAAACCACACTCACCCTAATGTGTACATGAGACTCCACTTGAGGCTACCACACTCACCCTAATGTGTACATGAGACTCCACTTGAGGCTACCACACTCACCCTAATGTGTACATGAGACTCCACTTGAGGCTGCCACACTCACCCTAATGTGTACATGAGACTCCACTTGAGGCTACCACACTCACCCTAATGTGTACATGAGACTCCAATTGAGGCTACCACACTCACCCTAATGTGTACATGAGACTCCACTTGAGGCTACCACACTCACCCTAATGTGTACATGAGACTCCACTTGAGGCTACCACACTCACCCTAATGTGTACATGAGACTCAAAGTGAGGAAACCACACTCACCCAGAGACTCCACTTGAAGCTACCACACTCACCCTAATGTGTACATGAGACTGCACTTGAGGCTACCACACTCACCCTAATCTGTACATGAGACTCCACTTGAAGCTACCACACTCACCCTAATGTGTACATGAGACTCCACTTGAGGCTACCACACTCACTCTAATGTGTACATGAGACTCCACTTGAGGCTACCACACTCACCCTAATGTGTACATGAGACTCCACTTGAGGCTACCACACTCACCCTAATGTGTACATGAGACTCCACTTGAGGCTACCACACTCACCCTAATGTGTACATGAGACTGCACTTGAGGCTACCACACTCACCCTAATCTGTACATGAGACTCCACTTGAAGCTACCACACTCACCCTAATGTGTACATGAGACTCAAAGTGAGGCTACCACACTCACCCTAATGTGTACATGAGACTCCACTTGAGGCTACCACACTCACCCTAATCTGTACATGAGACTCCACTTGAGGCTACCACACTCACCCTAATGTGTACATGAGACTGCACTTGAGGCTACCACACTCACCCTAATCTGTACATGAGACTCCACTTGAAGCTACCACACTCACCCTAATGTGTACATGAGACTCCACTTGAGGCTACCACACTCACCCTAATGTGTACATGAGACTCCACTTGAGGCTACCACACTCACCCTAATGTGTACATGAGACTCCACTTGAGACTACCACACTCACCCTAATGTGTACATGAGACTCCACTTGAGGCTACCACACTCACCCTAATGTGTACATGAGACTCCACTTGAGGCTGCCACACTCACCCTAATGTGTACATGAGACTCCACTTGAGGCTACCACACTCACCCTAATGTGTACATGAGACTCCACTTGAGGCTACCACACTCACCCTAATGTGTACATGAGACTCAAAGTGAGGAAACCACACTCACCCAGAGACTCCACTTGAAGCTACCACACTCACCCTAATGTGTACATGAGACTGCACTTGAGGCTACCACACTCACCCTAATATGTACATGAGACTCCACTTGAAGCTACCACACTCACCCTAATGTGTACATGAGACTCCACTTGAGGCTACCACACTCTCCCTAATGTGTACATGAGACTCCACTTGAGGCTACCACACTTACCCTAATGTGTACATGAGACTCCGCTTGAGGCTACCACACTCACCCTAATGTGTACATGAGACTCCACTTGAGGCTGCCACACTCACCCTAATGTGTACATGAGACTGCACTTGAGGCTACCACACTCACCCTAATCTGTACATGAGACTCCGCTTGAAGCTACCACACTCACCCTAATGTGTACATGAGACTCAAAGTGAGGCTACCACACTCACCCTAATGTGTACATGAGACTCCACTTGAGGCTACCACACTCACCCTAATCTGTACATGAGACTCCACTTGAGGCTACCACACTCACCCTAATGTGTACATGAGACTGCACTTGAGGCTACCACACTCACCCTAATCTGTACATGAGACTCCACTTGAAGCTACCACACTCACCCTAATGTGTACATGAGACTCCACTTGAGGCTACCACACTCACCCTAATGTGTACATGAGACTCCACTTGAGGCTACCACACTCACCCTAATGTGTACATGAGACTCCACTTGAGGCTGCCACACTCACCCTAATGTGTACATGAGACTCCACTTGAGGCTACCACACTCACCCTAATGTGTACATGAGACTCCACTTGAGGCTACCACACTCACCCTAATGTGTACATGAGACTCAAAGTGAGGAAATCACACTCACCCAGAGACTCCACTTGAAGCTACCACACTCACCCTAATGTGTACATGAGACTGCACTTGAGGCTACCACACTCACCCTAATCTGTACATGAGACTCCACTTGAAGCTACCACACTCACCCTAATGTGTACATGAGACTCCACTTGAGGCTACCACACTCACCCTAATGTGTACATGAGACTCTACTTGAGGCTACCACACTCACCCTAATGTGTACATGAGACTCCACTTGAGGCTACCACACTCACCCTAATGTGTACATGAGACTCCACTTGAGGCTACCACACTCCCCCTAATGTGTACATGAGACTCAAAGTGAGGAAACCACACTCACCCAGAGACTCCACTTGAAGCTACCACACTCACCCTAATGTGTACATGAGACTGCACTTGAGGCTACCACACTCACCCTAATCTGTACATGAGACTCCACTTGAAGCTACCACACTCACCCTAATGTGTACATGAGACTCCACTTGAGGCTACCACACTCACCCTAATGTGTACATGAGACTCCACTTGAGGCTACCACACTCACCCTAATGTGTACATGAGACTCCACTTGAGGCTACCACACTCACCCTAATGTGTACATGAGACTCAAAGTGAGGAAACCACACTCACCCAGAGACTCCACTTGAAGCTACCAAACTCACCCTAATGTGTACATGAGACTGCACTTGAGGCTACCACACTCACCCTAATCTGTACATGAGACTCCACTTGAAGCTACCACACTCACCCTAATGTGTACATGAGACTCCACTTGAGGCGACCACACTCACCCTAATGTGTACATGAGACTCCACTTGAGGCTACCACACTCACCCTAATGTGTACATGAGACTCCACTTGAGGCTACCACACTCACCCTAATGTGTACATGAGACTCCACTTGAGGCTACCACACTCACCCTAATGTGTACATGAGACTCCACTTGAGGCTACCACACTCACCCTAATGTGTACATGAGACTCAAAGTGAGGAAACCACACTCACCCAGAGACTCCACTTGAGGCTACCAGACTCACCCTAATCTGTACATGAGACTCCACTTGAGGCTACCACACTCACCCTAATGTGTACATGAGACTCCACTCGAGGCTGCCACACTCACCCTAATGTGTACATGAGACTCCACTTGAGGCTGCCACACTCACCCTAATGTGTACATGAGACTCCACTTGAAGCTACCACACTCACCCTAATGTGTACATGAGACTCCACTTGAGGCTACCACACTCACCCTAATGTGTACATGAGACTCCACTTGAGGCTACCACACTCACCCTAATGTGTACATGAGACTCAAAGTGAGGAAACCACACTCACCCAGAGACTCCACTTGAGGCTACCAGACTCACCCTAATCTGTACATGAGACTCCACTTGAGGCTACCACACTCACCCTAATGTGTACATGAGGCTCCACTTGAGGCTGCCACACTCACCCTAATGTGTACATGAGACTCCACTTGAGGCTGCCACACTCACCCTAATGTGTACATGAGACTCCACTTGAAGCTACCACACTCACCCTAATGTGTACATGAGACTCCACTTGAGGCTACCACACTCACCCTAATGTGTACATGAGACTCCACTTGAGGCTACCACACTCACCCTAATGTGTACATGAGACTCCACTTGAGGCTGCCACACTCACCCTAATGTGTACATGAGACTCCACTTGAAGCTACCACACTCACCCTAATGTGTACATGAGACTCCACTTGAGGCTACCACACTCACCCTAATGTGTACATGAGACTCCACTTGAAGCTACCACACTCACCCTAATGTGTACATGAGACTCCACTTGAGGCTACCACACTAACCCTAATGTGTACACGAGACTCCACTTGAGGCTGCCACACTCACCCTAATGTGTACACGAGACTCCACTTGAGGCTACCACACTCACCCTAATGTGTACATGAGACTCCACTTGAAGCTACCACACTCACCCTAATGTGTACATGAGACTCCACTTGAGGCTACCACACTCACCCTAATGTGTACATGAGACTCCACTTGAAGCTACCACACTCACCCTAATGTGTACATGAGACTCCACTTGAGGCTACCACACTAACCCTAATGTGTACACGAGACTCCACTTGAAGCTACCACACTCACCCTAATGTGTACATGAGACTCCACTTGAGGCTGCCACACTCACCCTAATGTGTACATGAGACTGAAAGTGAGGAAACCACACTCACCCTAATGTTTACATGAGACTCCAAGTGAGGCTACCAGACTTACCCTCAGTTGTACATAAGAGTGAACCTGACACTACCTCCCTCATCCCGTGCAAGACTCTGTCTGAGGCTACCACTCTCGCCCTCACATGTACATGAGACTTCCACCTTATGCTACAATCCTCATCCTGTGCAAGACTCTTATCTGAGTCTACCACACTCCCCCTCATGTGTACATGATACTCCATCTGAGGATGCACCACTCCAACCTCATGAAGTTACTGTAACTCAATCTGAGGCTGCCGCACTCACCCTCAGGTGTTCATGAGACTCCACCTGATGCTACAACCATACTCCTGTGCGAGACTTCATCTGAGGCTAACATACTCATCCTCATGTGTTGTGGAGTGGCATAGAGTGGAGTGGCATAGAGTGGAGTCACGGAGAGTGGAGTGGCATAGAGCAGAGTGCATTGGTGTAGAGTGTTGCAGAGTATAGTGGCTTAGAGTGCAGAGCCAAAGAATGTATGGGCATACAATGCAGCGTGACACAATGTAGTAGTATAGATTAGAGCGTTGCACAGAAGAGTGTAGTGGTGCTGAGTGGAGTGGTGCAGAGTAGAGCAGAGGGACATACAGTGCAGTAACATAGGGTTGTGCAGAGTATCATGGCATAGAGTGGTGCAGAGTACAGTGCTGAAGCGTGCAGTGACAGCGTGCAGTGGCACAGAGTGGAATGCTGCAGAGTGCAGTAGCGTACAGTGCTGCAGAGTGCAGTGGCATAGAGTGGAGTGATGCAGAGTACAATGGCATACAGTGATTTGGCAAAGAATGCCGTAGTGCACAGTAGAGTGGCATAGAGTTCAGTGGTAACAGAGTGCAGTGTTGTTGAAAGTCGTAAAGTGCAGTGGTGTAGAGTGGAGTAGAGTCCAGTGGTGCAGAGTGCAGTGGCTTAGACTGGGGTAAAGTAGAGGGATCCCCAACTATGCAAGACTAAACAAATTCAGCCTGAGCCTCTGGGTTCGTATAATTTATCCTCTTGGAAGTCAAGTACACTCTGCGGTAATAATACTGTATAAGTGTAAACCGCAGGTTGCGGGATATTTCCAGAGTGGTGCATTGAAACCTCAACCAATCTTCACTGTCCCCCACGGAGAGCCCAGGTCTTCCCACCATTCATGTTGTTGTGCCACCAGAGCTGTTTTGGACTGGGAGATCAAAGGCTGGAACAATAAAGTCATTGCTCTACTCCTGACGTCAGCATAGATACTCAGTAATAGTACCCCCTACTTACAAATTCCCAGTAATCGTCAGCCCATTCTCCTACCACTCCCACAGTCCTGCCCAGCTACTAACGTGTGACATCCTTATCGAGGCCTGGAGAGAGATGAGCCCGGAGTAATGGCGTCTGGTCAAAGTTCTTTCTAAGGCCCTCACATATGCAAAGCATAAAGTGGTCATCAGGGTCTGGAAGTGGACACAGCATAGGGTATAGAAGTATTCTGGTGAGGGAAGCCCCAAGAGGTGGCCTCCAATCCCCAGTGATGCCCGCCGCCAGAAGCACCACGTGAAACCTAGTAACCCACTGCAACTGTGTAGCCAGGTAGTATAGTTCGAAGTCATTGGCTGAAAGGCCCGCCTTAATCAGTAGGTAGTTTCAGTTTCAGTTTTGGTAACAACATTGTGCATTGTTTGCCACTCGCGGATCATGCCTATAAGCGTGCCATCCAGGTCCGTATAGGGAGGGCCAAGAAATAGTAGAGCAGCTTAGGGAGCATGACCATTTTAGAGAGGGCTGCATGCGCCATAGCCGGCAGGTGTAGAGTCGCCCAGAACCCGATAGCCTTGAGGGAATCCATCTCCTGACGTATATTACTCTCCAAGAGGGCTTTTCAACATGATATATCTGGACCCCCAGGTATTTGAAGGTGTTGAGCTCCCACACCAGTCTATCTCCCAGTGCCGCGGGTCTGTCAACTCTTGGCTTGACTTTTACTACCTCTGGCGCGTCACTTGATCCATTTCGACACCCACAAGCTTCCGGTATCTATAATTTACATATAGCAGATCTGTACAGATCATAAATACGTTCAGTGAGACAGAAAGGAACCATAAGCACCCACCGTGACTACCTTATAACAATAAAAGAAGAAACACCAATCTATAGCAAGGGGGCTCAGGGCCAACCAAAAAACAAGCAATAGCAAAGCCAACAGATCAATCCTTGAAAATTGTGCAATCTCGTTTTATTTAGTATTTTTTTTCCAAAAAACTTATACTATTCAAAAAATGGTAAACATATAGAAATATCAAAGTAAAGGAATGGCCTTGCAGCCCTGGCACTGAAGCGCACTCCTTTTCATATAGCTTTACAGATTGGTCAGGCAAACTGCTGTTACTAGCAGTGCAAGGCTGACCCATTGCCCATTGTTGCCTGATCTGGTGGGCCGAAGCAAAATGACACTTAAGAAGTCCATTGGGGGAGGGGGCAGACCAAGGGCCACTTTATGTAGCTGGAAGTGCATGCACTTTTATTATGATTTTTTTTTATTTAAACATGAGGCTCGTGAGACAGCTAAACTGTGGTGTCACGGGCTTTGGTGGGGCCTAGAGCACAACATCTTGGTGGGTCTCCCTAACCTAGGAAATGTATCAACCTTGCAAGAGTGAAAGGCGAGAGAATCTGCCAGTATATAAATCTGTGTTTCACAGTTCTATACAAATATCTAGAACAGACACATTAACTCTGAAACCTATACCAGGTGTGTGCATACACATACACATGCGCACACACACGCAGAAACACGGGTATTCATACTTTGCACCTTGAAAGTCACCAGCTGCCAATGGCATTCATGCATTACAAATAAACACTGTTCTGTAGTTGTGATATTGCCCCCATCTTCTCAAACCAACTGCTGCCCCTCTCTATTCCCTCTCCTCCAATTACCCCCCTTTATCAATGCACCAATATGTGTTTGTGAACAGTGAAAGCTGCCATCCACATGGGAGTGTGTGCATCCTTTCCGGCAGCATTATCTTTTGCAGGCACAACTATCATCCATCCTGCCCTCTCCCACCCCAAAACAAGGGTCCTGACAGACTCTTGCAAAGCACCTCTACTCTTCAGTCTAAGATCACAAGTCACACCGCGTGAGCAGTGGCCTGATGATGAAGACTGCCACAGCTGGAAGGGTGAGAAGTGGGGTCAGCAACACGGAGAAGGGGTGGGTGGGAGGGGAAGAAGCAACACGGAGAAGGGGTGGGTGGGAGAGGAAGAAGCAACACGGAGAGAAGGGGTGGGTGGGAGGGTAAGAGGCAACACAGAAGGGGTGGGTGGGAGGGAAGAAGCAACACGGAGAAGGGGTGGGTGGGAAGGGAAGAAGCAACACGGAGAGAAGGGGTGGGTGGGAGGGAAGAAGCAACACGGAGAAGGGGTGGGTGGGAGGGAAGAAGCAACACGGAGAAGGGGTGGGTGGGAGGGAAGAAGCAACACGGAGAAGGGGTGGGTGGGAGGGAAGAAGCAACACGGAGAAGGGGTGGGTCAGTGGGAGGGAAGAAGCAACACGGAGAAGGGGTGGGTGGGAGGGAAGAAGAAGCAACACGGAGAGAAGGGGTGGGTGGGAGGGAAGAAGCAACACGGAGAAGGGGTGGGTAGGAGGGAAGAAGCAACACGGAGAAGGGGTGGGTGGGAGGGAAGAAGCAACACGGAGAAGGGGTGGGTGGGAGGGAAGAAGCAACACGGAGAAGGGGTGGGTGGGAGGGAAGAACCAACACGGAGAAGGGGTGGGTGGGAGGGAAGAAGAAGCAACACGGAGAGAAGGGGTGGGTGGGAGGGAAGAAGCAACACGGAGAAGGGGTGGGTGGGAGGGAAGAAGCAACACGGAGAAGGGGTGGGTGGGAGGGAAGAAGCAACACGGAGAAGGGGTGGGTGGGAGGGAAGAACCAACACGGAGAGAAGGGGTGGGTGGGAAGTGGGGTCAGCAACGCGGAGAAGGGGTGGGTGGGAGGGAGAAGAAGCAACACGGAGAAGGGGTGGGTGGGAGGGAAAGAAGCAACATGGAGAAGGGGTGGGTGGAAGGGAGAAGAAACACCACGGGCAATTGGAGTGGGAAAGAAAGAAGACATAGTACCTCAATCACAGCGCAAGCAGCGGACGCACACTAATGCCGAGAAGGTCCATGCTCCACAGAAAGAAAAAGAAATGGCTCCCAGCATGCACTGGCCAATTAGGAGGCAGCAAAGAAAAGTGGCCGTGAAGCCAAAGAATGGTATGCAGTGGGTGGGCTCCCAAGTCCTACATTGCAAACAACACCCCTCGCAGCAGCAGGCATGCACTGTCGGCAGGCCAGACCCAAAAATAACAATTCATGTCCACTGCAGACTCTCTTCAGGTTGAAGGCTTTCGTCAAATAAATTCTAAATTGTTTTGAACCCATTCCATAAAAGGTGTTGTGAGCTGCCAAGCATCACACTGTGCATCAGGCAGGCGCAGGGACCACCATGCAGATGTTCTTGACTGCAGTTGACGTGATCCTTGGCCACTCCTCATCTTGTAGTGTCCACTGTTTCTACGGACCTGCTCCTCCAGGCTTTCCAGGCACGGTTCGACTCGCTCTCCCTTCATGTTAGTTACACCAGATGTAACCGCTTACGTCCTGAAGCCGCGCTGGGATACATTAATCTACATCCAAGTAACATGATCGATGCGGCGCCTTGGCCTGGATTACCCGTGGCTGGTGCTGATGCTGAGCGCGGTACAGTTTGTGATTAAAGAGCGCAGCTGCCTCTCAACGCGCCCGCAGTCTCTCAGTTCAAGATGACATTTTGCTCTCTGTTTGCACGCCTCTTTTATTACAGATCAATGAAGAGCTGATTAAAGCGGCTTCTAGAGTGAACCGTTTACCTCTAGTGCAACAAGCAGTGGCAGTGCAAATGATGTATTGAAATATGGTAAGAAGGGATTCTTGTGAGCAGTGGTGCACAGGGAGAGTCGGGGAACTGATGCAACCGATACAACGCGCCCCTTCACTCCCAGTTGTCTCTCGAAAGACTGCTAGAATTTGGGTGCCGAGGGGCCCTCCACCAATTAGGCCCTGGCGCCACTGCACCTGATGCACCACTGGTAGGCATGCCCCTAGTTGCTGGGGGTTTCAAGTGCCCAATTCGTGCCCGTGGTTGTTAGTAGTGGGCATTAGAGATAGACGAGGCACTGAAGGTGCACGAGCCTGGCTCGAGCCAGAGGTCAGGCTCTGGCTCGGCTCGAGGTCCTTTTGTGCCCTCGTGCAGAAGACAGGCCGAGCCTTTGTGTGAATTCCGCGGCTGCTTTTACCTTTGTGGGTGGGGCGGAAGGTGGGGTTGAGGCTGTGCCTGTGGAGTGGTGTGAGAATGATCAGAAATTGAAGGTATGACAGGGATTTTTTCAGACAGGAGTGCCACCCTCTGTGCCACCTTCATTTACGGTATTCGCTTTTTTATTTAATACAATATTTTTCCTTCTATAATAACACCATATGTCATGTGTAAAGGGCGCAACACAACTGAGATGTCTCTTGGTTCAAGCATGTCACGTGTATTCAGGGGGGGGGGGATTTATCATTGTTTGTAAATTCATATTTATCAACTATCACTTCTGATAAATATCACTCAATAAATACCACGTGTTGATGACATTTCGAATGGGCTTTAGAATATGTTTTCAGGATGTTTATAGCACGATGCACCTGTCATCTAGTTCATTGGCTCTGCTCCTGTTTTGGCTCTTGTGACATAAAGAGACAGAAGTGTCAGGTGCTGGAAGAAAGAGACATGAGTAGGAATTAAGATTTTTATTTTTATTTTAGAGTTCTATATAGCGCAAACTAGACCCAAGGCGTCGGGTATCAGAGCGCTTTACATGAGCACCAGTTGTGTTACAGAAGGACACATTCATTTTTGTTAGACACAGGGAGAGTAAGTGATTTGCCCAGGATCACAGGGTGTTGAGCGTCTTTGCCGACACTCAAACCCGCTTCCCCAGCTTCCAGGTCGACCACTCTAGCTGTGAGGCTACATCCTGTCCCAAATCAGATTAGACAGTTCTGGGATTTGGCAACCTCACCCCCTCTAACAATCACACGTTACTCCTATTAATTTAATCTATCACAAAGAAACGGCTAAACGCCCGCCATCCTTTCCTGAGAGCACATGACTAGTCCCCAAAAACACTTTATTAACCACTAACCTTGGGTCCCGGAGTAGCGTGCTACTCGGTGTACAGCACTCCAATGCTTCAGCAGGGGTAGTAAGCACTATATAAATGCATGACATGTACTATAACAGGCAGGCCCTCCAGAGAGAACTGGCAAGCATTGAAGCCAGGCCGAGGCAAGCGGCGAGAGCGCTCGAGAGCGCCAAAGAGCTCATCAGGCCCAAAACACTCTCAGGGAAGCAAGGTGATGGCAGGAGGGTGCCTCGTGCGGAAGTACCCCTACCATTGGAGATTTACCTCTGGTGAGGTCTTCGATGTGCCAGACTAGAGAACACTGTGGAACAAAGAAAAGGCAGCAGGCGGGAGCTCTCAGGTATGGCCACTAGAATTTCGCAGCAGGGGAGGACCAAATTATGGGGGAGGGTTAACTATATCATGGGACAAAAAGCTGCAAATTATGTGGCATAATGACTACATTACTTCATTATAATTTTCTTTTTACTCATGTTAATGCAGCAGGGGCAGAGGTTTCATCTATTTTATACCATTTTAACTCCAAAACACATAACAATAAGCAACTGAAATGTCACCAGTTTTTAGTAACGCTTGATCTGTTTAATTAGAATGTTTTTATTGTAAAAATCAGGAGACTATGCAGTAGATTATGGAGCAAATGCAACAAATTCATAATTATGTGGATAATGCTGCAGCCACAAAATCTCATCATTCCTGTGGCCCTGCTCTCTTGCCTTTTCGATATGATGTACACTAATATGGGGTGGTATATGATTCAGGATGTATATTCTCTAATCCCAGGGCGAGTACTCCGCTCCGCCAGCGGAGTTTGCAGAGTTTTACCAACTGTGCGCTCAGTTGGGAACACGAAGTTGCAGCAAAACTCTGACTCCGTGGCGGAGCAGAGTATGCCCCTCAGCCCGAGAGCCCCTGCAAATATATTTCACTCTAGAGTGTGCCTAACACTTGTTCCCCTGGCCCCTGCTCTGGCCCCTGCTCTGGCGAGCCTAGCTCCACCCGCCCACACCTAAGCAGGAAGGAAAACTAAAATGATAACATTTGTTATTATCTTTTTAGTTTTCCTTTTAACCCCATCGCCGCGGGGATAATTCCCCCGCGGTGGGGGCAAGGGGTGGGGGGGGGCGCGTGCGGCGCCGCGGTGCTGCTGACGAGCTCGGCTTGTCATGCAGCACGGTGGCTGTGTGCTGGTGACAAGCTGAGCTCGTCATGGCCACGCCCGCTCAATGGAACGCCCAGCGCAGCGGGGTAATTATCCAGCGTGGGCGTTCCGCGAAGGCCATGACGAGCTCAGCTCGTCACCAGCACACGGCCACCGTGCTGCATGACAAGCCGAGCTCGTCAGCAGCATGCAAGGGGTTAAACTGCTCACAGAGCAGTGGGGCGATGCTCCTCTGCCCTAGTGGAGGAACCGCCGCTGGGAGTTTGGACACATATTTTGCAGATCCCCACAGATGTCAGACGGCACACTCAACGCACAGGTACATGGATGTGCACTGACCTGCAAGGACCCCGAAGGGACACCGTAGGAGAGAAGGCACAGTCTTGCACCAGTGAAATCATTACTCCCTGGCTGCTTAAGATCCAGGCCAGAGCAATCACCCGAGTAAACACTTCTTGAAAGACTTGCATCTGACTCCTCAGGCTGCAGAGAGGCAGCAGCCGTTGATTCAGGCCAGTAAGGCACACACACTTAACTGTGATCCCTACCAGTGTTTATGTAGACCTGGGATTTCCGGGACAACAAAGGGAGTTTTTATTTCCTCTCCCACGTGTTAGCCCCACCCCCAAGCAACCAATCTGGACAAGAAGAACGCACAGCGGCAGCCCCTCTGCTATGATGGAGGAGCGTTGCCCCCCTACTGAGAGCCAGCTGAGGAAAACCCCGGAAAAATACAAATGACATTAAAACCATTTTATTATCATTTCCTTGCTAGAGCCAGCCAAATCTGTGCAGGGTAGGGCCCTGATCACAGCAGGGGAGGAGTAGGATGGCTTGGGCAGGTGTCTAAGGATTGCTAATCCGTCATACGTACTTTGATCTATCTCCACTGAGCTGTGCTGCACCGCGGGTGACGAAGAGGCACAGGCTTCTAGGACCTGAGCAAGCGTCAATCCAGCCCACTCAGGCCAATCACATCGCTGCTCTCATGCTGGTAAATAGTATTTCCAGCACGAGAGCAGCATCTTGATTGGCTCCTAGGAGCATGCGCAGTGTCTACCAGCCCATGGGGAATTGAAGCCGGGACCGGAGCAGAAGAACCCAGAGGCCGCACCCCCAACCCCCACACCTCCCCAGCACCCCCGTCCCACCTCAATGTCCAGTCAGCACCTTAAACTCAATTTCACCAGTACACTGTAAACAGCCCTCACCTCAGTGTCCAGTCAGAACCTCTACGTCCAGTCAGTGCCTAAAGTCAGATTCACAGGGACAGAGTAAACAGCTCTTACCTCAATGTCCAGGCAGTATCTAAACTCAGGTTCACTGGGACATAGTAAACAGCACTCACTTCAATGTCCAATCAGTACCTGCTAGACCCAGTTTCCTGGGCACGAGGGCACTCAGGGGTTACTGTGCTCCAATCGCATCAACTGGAGTGTTCCCTCACTGGTGTCCCGGGGCCTCAGTACTAGTGGACCCAAAACTGGATAACCAAGTACTCCTCTCCAGCACTTGGCTCTCTCAGGGTAGCGAGACAGAGCAGTGCAAGGCTTACTCAAGGAGGTGAGGTGGGTTAGACATTCAGAATACAGTGTAAACCTCTGTTCCCCCGGGACCCGCAGAAGACGCCGCACCGCGGTCCACGACCATTTCTCAGAAATGAGGACCTTCAGGGCGATCATTTGAATCCCTACCCCTTATGCCCGTGCAGGAGACGTTACGCCGCAGTTTGCCAACGTCAGGACCCCTAATTTGATTCTTCCCAATTTTGACAGTCTCGCCATTATAGAGACGCCGCCCCGTGGTCCCCGATAGCAGGAGACGTTACGCCCCAGTTTGCGAACGTCAGGACCCCTAATTTGATTCTACCCAATTTTGACAGTCTAGCCATTACAGAGACGCCGCCCTGCGGTCCCCGACCACGCTCTGCCTATCAGGATCCCCCGGGTTACGCTTTTTTTCTGATGAAATCGACATTATCCAGGGACACCACTTAGTGGAGTGCGCCCACCTATATCAATCAGAACCACTTGGGACCCTGTGTGCGCATTATTACCTGAAATAAAAAGGAAGTTATCTCGCAATCTCTGTCTTATATAAGTGCACCTATTACTGTCCTGCCCCCTCCCATGGTCTCCATTGCCCTGATGAAGATGCAGCCCTATTAGGCCCAGCATCGAAACGCGCGTTGGCGTGACTTACTTGGATGGCACCTATGCAGCACAAGCTTTGATATACCATCCACTGCACCGTGACCCCATGTTATTTTTGCAGCCTCTAGGGGCCATTGTTCAAATCCTTCCCCAGACTGCTATGTATTAATTTAAAAGTGTAGTATGAATGAGTTGATTGTTTGAAGCTGTGAATGAGAATACATGTGTTGAGTGACTGAGGGAATATGTGGGACATGAAATAATGTTTTTCAAAAAAAATGTGTTGCACTTATGAAATTTTATGAGTTCTTGCTCATTTAGAATGTATATCTTTTTGAAGTATTGTAAATAAAATATATTTATTTTTCCAAGAAAGTGGATTGAATCTCAAATTAATACTTACACTGCTCAGATAGGTGTCCCTTGTCACCCATTACTCCTATGTAAGGATCCCCCTGTGGGACCTTCTAATTGACCCTGGCAGGGTGTTCGTTATTCTATTCAGCTACAGTGTAAACCGTACCACCAGCTAATAAACTCAATGTCCAGTCAGTGCTTTGCTTTTAATAAACAAAAAGTACCTTAATACACACAAGAGAATTATACTAAACCTGGGCGTCGTTCGCGGAGGTTTGCTACGCAGAACTCCGCAAAGTTACAAAAAAACCTCAGCGAAGTTCTGTAAGTGTGTAGTGTGAACTGCTGTTCGTGCTGGTCTTCCTGCCACTCAGGTATATATTCTACCTGAGCGGCGGCTCGCGCTCGCGGACTTACCATTCACAAGCGTGAGTAAGGAAAAAAATTCTGCTGCACTACGCGAAGCGGAGTTTTCTGCACTCTGTGAGCTCCGCTGAGCGCGGAGTGCAGAAACTCTGCAAACTCTGTGAACAGAGTGGAATTCACCACCCAGGCCTAAATTATACTACACATAAAACTAGGATAAACATTGAAAAACAGATGTCTCTACAACCCTCTGGGCCAGTGTCCTGACCCCAAACAGTACTATAGCGCCTAGACACCAAGCACTATAAAAACACAGTTAACATTAAGACACACATTTAGCATTGTATTTTACAGATCATGTTGCACAGGGCTGCTCTCATTCACTAGAGCCTTGATACCAGTCTTTGGGTTGAAAGGATATAGTTTCCGCAGATGTTGAGAAGTCAAAGGTTCTTGATCAGCCCCACAACTCGCCACCCAAAGAAAAAGAAGTGCCCGCCCATCCTGAGCAAGGCTACCGTTCTAGTGATGTTAGGGAACTGATCACAGGTGCCTGATGTTTTGGCACAGTTTACTGGAGTCCCACTAGTCCAGTAGCCACTGGCTAGCTGTAGGAGGGTAGTGGCTGGACAGAGTGCCAGTTCGACCGGATACCCCCAAATATCACAAGAAGAAAGGTGGGGAGGGGGCTGTTTCACTGGCCTCTATTCCCCAACTATGGCTTATACAGGCTCCCTCCGCGCAGGGGAGGAGTCTAGGCAAAGCGATCTCACCTTCAATGACTGGGATCAAGCTTCCCCTTCTCTGGCTCCCTTGATGTGCAGCAAGCTTCCTTTTCTCCTTACGCAGCAGTCTGCAATTTCCTTGCTCAAAAGCGCCCGCTCAACAGGTCGAAGATTCAGTGGGACACAGTAAACAGCACTCACTTCAATGTCCAGCAAGCACCTTAAATTCAGATTCAGCAGGACTCTGTAAACAACACTCACCTCAATATCTAGTGAGTACCTCAACATCCAGTCAGTACCTCAATGTCCAGTTAGTACGATAAACTCACATTCGCTGGGACACAATAGACAGCACTCACCTCAATGTCCAGTCAGTACCTCAATGTCCAGTCAGTACCAGTGGCAGCTGGTTGGGAACAGTGGTGGGCGGGCAAGGAGAGTGGGTTTAGAAGGAGAAAAAAAAGGCTTACCTTGTCGTCGCCGGTTGCCAGCCACAGCCGTTCCTCCAATGCAGGAACAGGAAGCACCCACGCTCCCAGACTCTCCTAGCCAGTCACAACGCTTCCTTGCAGCAGTGCTGTGATTGGTTTGAGCGCAATGGTTTGGCACTCGGACGAGGATTGGGAGGCTGTGCATGTTCTCCACCCAGGATTTACAATACAGCCGGTAGAGAGCATGCACAATGCGCATGGCGGTTTGGCTGGCCTGAGATGGCTGGCCAAGCTGGCATGCGCACTTAAGGAGCAGCAGCAACCACTCCTCCTCCCTCCTCCAGGCTGTGGCAAGCCCAGCCCCACCCCAACGTGGCTGACTCCTTACAGAATATCTATTTTAATAACGTAACATTATTAACGTTGTGTTTTTATCAATTTCTTTTTAGACTTATTAGGGATACACTCCTCCGCCTTAGCGGAGGAGCCACCCCTGGTCAGTACCTTAAATTCAGATACACTGGGACACAGTAAAAAGCACTCGGCTCAATGTCCAGTCAGTACCTCAGTGTCTAGTCAGTACCTCAATGTCCATTCAGTACCTCAATGTCCATTCAGTAATTCATCGTCCAGTCAACACCTCAATGTCAAGTCAGTACCTTAAACTCAGATTCCCGGGGACATAGTAAACCGCACTCATCTCAATGTCCAGTCAGTTCCCCATTGTCCATTGCTTACCTCAATGTCCACTCATTACCTCAAAGTCAGATTCAGTGGGACACAGTAAACAGCACTAAACACCCTCAATGTCAACTCAATTCTTTATTTTAACTCCTTGCGTGCTGGTGAGGGAACCACTCTGTCACCAGCCACTGACGCGCTGGGCTGGTGAAGGAATGATTCCGTCACGGCCCGGCCACCGCGCCTGCGCGGCATCAATTCCGCGCCTGTGCGGCGCGTTCTATTGAGCGGGCGGGGCCGTGACGGAACCACTCCGTCACAAGCACAGCGCGTCCGTGGCTTGTGACAGAGTGGTTCGGCCACGAGCATGGCGGCGCAGCGCGTCCACCCCCTACCCCCCCCCCCCAGCGCCGTAGCAGAATTTCAGCCGCAGCCAATGGGTTAATATATACATAAAATAAACAGCTAAGATGAAGATGTACACAAAAACACATGGTTCTAAAACCTTCTCAGGCCAAATATGACAACAAAGGCTTTAGTGCTGGATTTCTGATGAGGTGGATCCTGAGGTCAACGTTATGCGTTGTTTGGGCCGACTCAGAATCCTCAGCAGAGCTCGGTCCTTAGTCTACAGTGTGAGCTTGTCTCCACCAACAGGCCTTAGGAGGGGAGGGATGCAAGGGATGTAGAGAGAGGGACAAATGGAAAGAGGGAGGAAGAAAGAACAAGAGACACAGGGAGCAGTGCTCTAAAAGGGCAGACACGGTCAGATATGGGAATTCTGGACCAGCCTTTAACACCTCCCTGGTATCACGGATGGAATAATGGGTGTCTCCCCTGAAATTTATGGTGGTGATTATAAAATGTGTCAACATCAAAAATATGTCCCCAAATGTCTCACTACCCAAAAAACAAGGATTACACTCAACAAAGTCTTTGGTATTCCTGGTGATGAAGTGCTGGTGACAACAGCATCCAGTCACTGGTTTTAAGGAGTGCAAAAGTGAAAGTGTGTGAGAGAGAGAGAGAGACACAGAGCAAGGATGATAACTATGTATATTGAACAGTGGTGATTGCCACTGTGTAATTGTAGTTACATCAGAATTTCCATTGGAAGAGCATTTTTTTCTTCCACCAATAACTTTGGCATCCTGTTATGATCTTCATGAAAGTATCTAAAAGAAAAAGTGCATCCATCTCAGCTGCTTCCAGGAAAGTTTCAGGGTGATCCATCAGTGGAGTCCAGAAATAGGGGAGTCCAAAAACGTTGATTTCCCATGTTATTTCCCATAAAATAAATTCTGTCGCAGCTACAGAAAAAAATGACTGAACGGAATTGCATAACATTTAGCAGGAAGTTAGAGCTTTACTCAGAAATTGGCCTTTTTTGTTAAATGGTGTAGTGTAGAGGTGGGTGTAACTCATGCAATTTTGATTAGTGTAATTACTCTAAATTGCAGCAAAAGTGCATGAAATTAGGAATAATGATGCAAAATGACGCATAATTAGGTCAAATGCACCTTGCTCTAAAAAAATCCCCAAACGATCCGGTCAGATAAACATTCAACTCTAAAATTAAATTTCGAGTTTATTTCCAGTTGCTCATGTTCAAAACACTGCTGTTTGCATTCAGTTTTGTAGATTTGCACGCAAAAAGTTTAGCTCAGGTAAAAAAATTAACCCCAGGAGGATCTACGTGAAGTACCATGGAGTTGGAAAGCAACTTCGTGGAACTTCGCTCCTCTTCACGCCCTCCCCCCTCTCAAAATAATTATCGAGGAGGAGGCAGCCACAGGGCAGGTAAGTGCCTCTTAATTACCTTAAATTATTTTGGGAGGGTGGCGGGGTTAATTACACTCTGCCACGGAGTCATAGTTTTGCCTGAACACCAGGTTCGCAATGGAACGTGGAGTAGGCAAAACTACGTGAACTCTGCTAGTGGGGCTTAGCTACCCACCCGGGTTTATAAAAAATCTACCTGAAATGTTTTTTTTACCAGACACATTGAAGGAACTGCCCCTTGCAATTAAAAAAAACTGAAGTACACTTTCAGATTTGTAATTTCACACTCAAATGTTATCTGAACATCAGCTATTGTAACAAATCTTCCTGAAATGGCGCTCACATTCAAAAAGTACCGGAAGAGTGCATCTTTCATTAAAACATCTCCCTGAAATTATGGAATGTGACGTAATGACATAATCTCAGTAATTTCCTGTAAACTTAATTACACAACATTACCAAAATTATGAGATTAAGGGGCATATGTATCAAGCAAATTCGCATTCGCAAAGGCCGCAGAATTTCGGCCTTTGCGAATGCGAATTTGCTAAATGGAATGCATAAAGCAACATCTGGTGCAAAACAAGGAATCGCAAAATTTGCGATTCCTTATTTTGCAATTGCATTTAAGGAATTCCAAATTTTTTGGGATTCCTTAAATGCAATGTATGAAGCAAAAATATTTTGCAAAATGTCCTTAAGGAATCGCAAATTACCACCAACTTCTTGTTGGTGGTAAGTTGCGAATTCCTTGAAAAATGCACATTTTTGAATTTTTCAAAGTGCCATGTGACGCACATACATGCCCTTAGGGCATGTATGTGCGCCACATGTACACCCATGCATATTTCAGGGGTGCCACAGGGTGTCCTTTGGACACCCCTGGACCCTTGAAATTATTCTCAATTTGCGATTAGCAAATTGCGAATCGCAAATTGAGAATAACTTCCCATTCATTCCTATGGGCCTCCTGGCCCATAGAAATGAATGGAAAAGTATTCCTTAATTGCGATTCGTAATTTGCTAATCGTAATTAAGGAATTTTAAGAAATCGCAAAAAAGCGATTTTGTACATACATACCTATTTGCGATTCTCAAATAGCGATTTCTTAAAAATTGCTATTTTAGAATCGCAAATGAGGTTGATGATACATATGGCCCTTACTCTTTTCGGTCTGCAGGGTCGGTTATATGCACCACTGATTGTGATTCTCACGTTTGTAAAGTATTTCTGCAGCACTTGCCTGAATCAGAGAAAGAGACCTCATCCTCCACCTGACCATACAGCAACATAAATCATCTCTGGTGAAAGATGGGCACAATGCAGTCTACCTGAACATGCTTTGATTTACGAGCTGAGCCGGGGCACGCTTGGCTCATTAAGCGCCTGATTTACATCAATACTCGTTCAAGGTGGCACACGTCCCTGGTGGGCACAGTGTGAGGCTGGATGTTTGTTAACACTCCCCACAGTGTGTGACAAACAAGGAGCGTGTGATAATGACAGTGGTGACTGCTGTGCGGCTATGGTAAACCTTGTATCTGAGGTAACACCATGCGCTTATGAGCTACCAAGGGTGGAAGCGATGATGGGAGATGATCCATTTACTTACCGGTAATGTTCATTACCTCGAGTCGTTGTTCCTCTCATCTCAGTCATAGCTAAACGAGGGGATCCCACCTCCAGACAGAGAATGTAGTATGCCGTTGGATAGCAATCCCTACTTTTCGTGTCTTTCTTCTCTGTTCACTAACAGTGGTAGAAGAATAGACCTCCCACCCCCCCCTCCTCCTGTAACTCACACATTCTCTAGTTTGGAGGTGCAGTGCCACGAGGAAGGGAGGGGTGGGGACTGAGGCGTGGAGGACTATGACTTGAGGTAATGGCGATTACCGGTAAGTAATTAGATAATTACCCACTCGTCTTGTCCTCCTCATCCCAGTCGTAATTAAATGGGGGCATACAAAGCCATTAAAAATACACAGCCAACCAAGTGAGGCATATGCTTGGTTATTTGGTTGGCAGTAACTTCATTGCCAATCTCGATACTGTTGAACCAAAATTGCAATCATCCTGATCAATAAGATCTAGTTTATAGTGTTTTGTAAATGTCTGATGTGAAGACCTTGTTGCGGCCCTACAGATCTCCTGCAGAGATGCCCCACGTGACTCAGTCTAAGTGTGAAGACCGCTCTCGTGGATGGTCCTTAAATGGTCGATGGATGGAACTCTAGCTGAACCTTGTAGTTGTGGGAGTTCGCTTGGTGAACCCATCTACTTACAGTCTGAGTTGAGACCTTCCTCCCTTCATTTGCTGCACTATAGGACAGAAAGAACAAGAACGTCTAAAATCCTTTGTCCGACAAAGTTCTCACCACATCTCGAGAAGATGGAACGTCTAGATTATCTTCTAATCGAATTATATGTAAAATGATTTCTTGCGAGAGGAGAAAGGTGGAATTTACTCTATCTGTTGAAAATCAAATCTTTTAACAGCACCTGTGTCGCATCTACTGCATAGAGCACTGCTCAGATCACAAAGTTGTACCCAGAATAGGACAGTTGGAAGGGTGCTGCCATGTGCCTGCTGTCCATCTTTGGTAATGTGGAGTCCTCAGATGCCAGCGATGAGGCAGACGCTGTTGATGCTAAAATCGTACACACCTTTGGTGTATGTGGAAATTCCACATCAACATTTTGGAGGGCATATCTCATATAAGGACATGTGGAATAGAAGCCTTGCCAATATCTTCCCATTCCTTAAGCAGAAATTGTTTGATGGCATCATCGCCAGGTCATTCACCTGAACTTCACCATCTTGGGAATAAACTCCCCCTTCCTCTTGGGGCTTCCCATCAAAACCCAAGGTGTCTCTCAATAAGGTTTAGTTCTTTCTGTTGAGAGGGCTTGATATATTGCCCTTTCGTTCAGTATCTAAGGGGCCCATTAGGATGGCGGGCGGATTGCCCCCCCAGCATGGCGGGGGCAACCCGCCCGCCATCCGCAACTAAATTCCCCCCCGCCATATTAGGATGGTGGGGGGACCGCGGTGGACGGAAAGACCGCCCGCCGCTTTTCCGCCCCGCTCGCCTTGCGGCCGGGGCGGAAAAGGTTTAATATGGTGGCGGTGTCTATGAGACACCGCCAGCCATATTAGCCTGGACTTAGTTAAATGCCTGTCGGCATCGCCGCCACGGAAAGGCATGCAGAGACACTCTGCGGCGGCCCGTTGCGGTCCCCCAGGTACTCCGGGGGGGTGAGGGGTGCACATGAGGGGTACCTATGGTACCCCCCAGCATTACAAAGTACAAAGTGGCAGGCACCGCGCGGTGCCTGTCACGTTGTGCATGTATCTTCAGCATTGCGGCGGGCGGTGCATTCAGCACCGCCCGCCGCAATGCTGAAGATACAGGATGCGCCAGCCACTGTGGCGGGTGCATCCTAATGCCCCCAACGGGGCCCCCGCCCTTATGGCGGGCGGTCCCTAGACACGACAGGATGACGGGCGGACTCCTAATGGGCCCCTAAGTCTTCATCTTGATCCTCCCTTTGTCTTTTGGCTCTAAGCTCCACTGCCTCTTTGATGAATGACTGCAAATCTGAATGTGTGATCTGCAGGGCTCTTTTTCTTCTTGCATTCGTGCAGGTTCCTAATTGTGCTGTTTGCTATCAGCTTTCCTTGGTTCCACCATGATCGGAATCAAGATGCGCTGTGGCGGCGTCTTTTATACCTGGTGTTCAATCTCCACTTCTCGCTGTTGTGCGAACTTCAAAAATAAATTGAGCACTGGTGCCTCCCCGCACTTGACGTGCACGAATGTGGAGTAGCGTGGCTGGAGCAGTCCAGGAGCCTCCAAGTAGGCCGGCTGCATGACGCATTTCAAGCTCTCCGCCCCTGCCCCGCGAAGGAGCAGGAAGCATGTCAGTGGCAGCATGTCAGTGGCAGGTAACACATTGACCATTGGAAATTCTTTGGATGGAACCAGTTCACATGATAAATGCTTTGATGTTGTGTGTAAAAAACAGAGTAGTTCTCTTATTGTGTTTTGTCACTGAGCCCAAGCATACATTTTAACACAAAGTAATGAGAGATAGGACATTTAAGCAATAAATGGTAGTGTATGAATGGAATCCATCAATCAATTAAGGATTTAAAAAGTGCTGTATATCTTCTCAAGGAGCTGGTGTTGCTAACTGCTTCATGGTGATCTGTTCATTCAAACAGCCAGGTCTCCAGTCCTTTTCTGAATTGACAGAGCGATGGGGCAGAGCAAGGTCGGTCCAAGTTTTGGCCACCAAGTGTGAGAAGGAGCGTCCTCCGCTTTGACCTCAGCAGAGCCGGTAGGGGGTGTCTACGAGGAAAATGGTGGCGGATCTTAGGTGCCTGGTTGGTGGAAGATCATGCATTTGTTAATGTGTGCTGGTCCTTCATTGTACAGGGTTTTGTATGTGTGGGTCAACGGCTTGAAATGACATCTCTTCTGGATCTGGAGCCAGTGTAGATTCTTGACGTGGGGAGTGATGTGGGTCCATCTAGGGAGGTCGAGGATGAGTCTTGCCGTTGACTTTTGTACTGTCTGTGGTCTCTTCTGGAGGTGTGAGGTGATTCCTTCGCAGAGTATGTTCCCATGGTCCAGTCTGCTGCTGACGAGGACCCGCATTTCTCAGCTATGAAAACATGATATGATGTATATTCACTGATAAAAGAATATAGGGTTGTCAATAGTGGCTTTTGTTAAGCAAGGGGGAAAGTGGTCATGTTTCCCAATTTACATGTGCAAATGTTGTTAAAAATCAAGTACACGTGTAATGGGGTAATATAACCACCCATATCATATTTTCTTAGATGGGAAATATGCATGACAGTTCTTTCACCCATGTCTCAATACATTTTTCAAAAATATGCGCAACAACCACATATTAACTTCATAAGACGGGCGCAAAGAAGATGAGGACGCCCATGTCTGAAGCCTGCGGCACTGCAAGAGGCGCCAGGAAGTGGTTCCACTTGTGGATACTATTTTGGAAATGAGCAAGCGGTGTAGTTGCTCGCTGCTCTATCAGTGGCATAGCTAGACTTTAGACCACCCAGAATGGTCCCTGAATTTGCTGCCCCTCAGGGGTCTCATTAAAGAGCGTGAGAGGAGCGATGGCAAATCCACGGATTGCTGCGCCGGCCTCATTGAAGAGCGGGGGTGTTAGTGCTAGCGATTGCCACCCGAGACAGCAGGTAAGAGCTGGGGGAGGCTGCTGCCCCCCAGAACTCGTGCTGCCTGGAGCTGAACGCCCACCCATTCCGACCCCCTTGCTACTCCACTGTGCTCTACACAGTGCAGCGTGGACCAGGGCCGGACTGACCGTAGCACGCACTGGGCATTTTCCTTGTGGGCCGGAAGGGTGGGGGCCAGTTTTGGACTGGTGGGGATCGTTTTTGTTACAAGGGAACAGTTTTGCAGCAGTGCTGCAATATCGCCCCCTGTATCAAAAGCAGCAGCTGTGTTTCCCCCCCTCCACTTTTCCCTTGGGCCTTTCCAACTTACTTGCCAAGGCTGGTGTGCATTCTCAGTGCGGCCCTGGCGTGGACGCACAGCCGAGGCACCCGCTCACTGGTGCTCAGTATATGAACAGCTCAATCTGGTGAGTAATATTCAGTCCTCTGTGCAGTTCCTTAAGTGATTCGGCTGGAGGGATGTCTTGAAACAGTGAGCACGGCACAGGCGTTAAAGTGCCCATGCAACATAGTAACTTCTCCGAGTGAGCTCATTCTAACGAGCACAACATGATGGCTATGATATGTTTTTTTATTCCATAGACTGACTACAGGGTCGCTTTGCCACAGGAGGAACTATCCTATAGATTCATCAAGCATCCATTCCGTGATTCCTTATTAGTGGAAAATAAGGATTTGCTATTAAGGAATAGCAAAAGGCTATGCATGAAGTACTCACAAAAAAAAATGTGATTTCTTAAAATTCCTTAATTGCGACTCGCAAATTGCGACTCGCAATTAAGGAACACCTCCCCATTCATTCCTATGAGCCTAGAGGCCCATAGGAATGAATGGGAAGACATTCTCAATTTGCGATTCTCAATCAGAGAATCGTAAATTGAGATTGCAATTTCAATGGTGCTAGGGTGTCAAAAGGACACCCATCTGTCCATCACCGCCCCCTTTTGTACCAAGGTGTTAAAAGGACACCATGTTGCACCCCTGAAATCTGCATATGGGTACATCTTGCACACACATGCCCTAAGGGCATGTTTGTGTGTAAAATGGAACTTTGAAAAATGCACTTTAGTGCATTTTTCAACGTTTCTGCATCTCAAATTCAAAAATGCCCGTTGCAAAGGGGCAGATTCTGACAATCTGCCCATTTGCAACCGGTTTTTAGCTTGATGCATCTATGCCTAAGATGCAAAGGTTTCGCCTCACCTTTGTATGTGGAGTTTGTGCAACGTTTATGTGTGTTATTGTGCTTTGTGTTTTACGTCTCTGGGATCACTGTTTTATCCACTTAACCGCGTCATGAATTCCGCCACGGTGCGGCGGTTTTAATGAGTGGGTGGGGCCGTGTCAGCCAACAGACGTGCGCAGCACTACGGAGGTAGAGCTAGCATTGGTCGACAGACGCGTGGAAGGGTTTATTAGATGCGCTTGCCTCTCTAAGAATTGTATTTTAGCTCACATGACCTGCCACATAGGGGCGATTTCTTAAAAATATATAATAAGCATAAACGGTGCTCTTTGTTTTATTAACCAGTATAAGTGCCCTGTTATCCTGTTTTCTGCCAAAACCTTGTCAGGCTAACACTCTCGTTATATATTAGAGGTTGGCAGGCAGTAAAACCAAGTAGGTGCTAAAACAAGTTTTCTATTAGTATGCCGCGTGTGTGAAGTCACTTTGCGCCACTGCTACTTTAGGAGTGGAATCGGGGAGTTGGGTCCTTGGTCCTGAAGAAAAACCATGCAGTTCGGCTTGAAACATGTAGACCTATAAAAAGGAAGGTACATTGCAACCTACACTTTCTATTCTCTCTACCCACTTTTTAAGCAGTGGCCAATGCATAATAGGGCTACTTCTGTAAGAATTCACAGGTACTGGAACGTAGTGGACTTTAATGGTGCTCTTTCTATCAGTGCTCATAGGTTTCTCGTGGAAGGGAATGTAGTGCTTCCTCGGCAGTCTAATGTCACTCTTATTAACATGAGCAAAGGACCTCCCCATTCCCAATAGTTCTGCAGAACCAAGGAGTTGTGTACAGCATGGTGCTTCTATCCAGAACTCTTAGAAAAACAAAGTAGGTGCGTTACTCACAAACCCATCCCCAAAAATCTGTCGTTATACTAGGCCAAGAAACAAACCACCTCAGTTGCACACTGCCATGCCAGGAAATTACACAACTGGTGCATCCTTCTATGCACTTATAATGTGGAAAAACATTCTGGAGAAGTGTGGCTCAATGGTTAGAGTGGCAGACCCTGATGCAGAGGTCTAGCCCGGGACCAGGGTTCAATTCCTGCCTTGGCGGGACTTTGGCTCAATTTCCCCGGACCTGATAATCCTCGCCGCGGTGCCGACTCTAATCATGGGTCCCACTCTGCAACTCTGGGCAATAGCTTGCTTAATCCCCACAACAGCCCTAACAGCGCTGGGATGCCTGGCTTCACCTTGGGGGTGCCCAAGAGTGGACGCCTCACAGGGAAAGCCAGGAAGGGTTCCACAGCAGTATGCGGACAGCGCCAGGTAACCCCGGTTGGGGTATAAGTGCGCTTTACAAGTACAAATTCATTTCATTCTCATCTGCATTAGAAATGCTCCAACTTTACTGCAATTCAGAAATAAACAGTACGACTACTCTACACCAAAGAATCCCAGTTATTACCGCCCTCTCAAAGGATCCTGATTGTGCCCTTGGACACTGTTCAGTGCTCTGCAGCTTCTCAGCTCGGTTCACATTGTACAAGACCCACTACACCCCTGCACATACATAGGGCAGAAGCCTGTATCCCCCCCCCCTCATACAGCCTTCACATTGACAGCTTGGTTAGATTCCTACACCCACACTCTGTTGTTGGAGATTTGACAGCTGGAAGAGAAACATCTCCGCCCCCAACCATGCCTGGTCAGGGAGCACAGACACTCATTTCACACCAAACAGAACATTTCAGCCTGGGCACAACCAGCTTTAATTCTCCCACACATCAAACTCTTAACCAATGCCATAATCTAGATGAAGTGATTGATCATGCCAGCTTCATGCTGAAGCAGGTAATGTTGACATTCAATGAGAAAAATGCAGATTCTGTGTGGACCCCCAGCTTCTTGCCAACCACATGTGTATGTACTGCTCCCAGGTTTGTGGTCTGGACCTTGGAAAGAAAAGATTGCACTCTGTAAAGTAAAGATGTTTATGGAACGAAAATAGTGCAGACTGCAGCATAGGATGGTTTCTGAGGGTGGGGGCGCGGGGCATGCGTTGCGAGTTTGGGAAGATTACTACATTTGCAGTCTGTGTGGGGTGCAAAACTGCAACGTGTTTGCAAGAAAGCAGTGGTACATAGAGGGTATACGCAGTTAAATATATATCGATTGTATAAGACTCATCGGACTCGTGCAATCTGTCAATGTTTCTGCTGTGTGCCTCGTGCTAGAAATAATATTTCCCAAATTCTGTTTTTTTCATGCACATAAGAGTGTGCCTGTTTTTGAATATAATTATCATCATTTGAATTTTAACCCCTTGGCCGCGGCGGTAATTCCACTGCGGCGCGGAGGGGGGTCTGCGTGGCGCCACCATGCTCGTGACTGAACCACTCTGTCACGAGCGTGCTGTGCTTGTGACAGAGTGGTTCCGTCACGGCCCCGCCCACTCAACAAAACGCCCACGCATGCGCGGAATTCCTGCAGCGTTGGCAGGGCGGCCGCACTGTGACGGAACCACTCCGTCACCAGCACAGTGCATCCGTGGCTCGTGACGGAGTGGTTCCGTCACAAGCACGCAAGGGGTTAAAATATCTTTCATCACTACTGTTACCAAGACAACATGCTCCTATTCCATTTCATACATACATTTTTCTTTAATAACAATATTTGCAAACCGCCATTTTATGTAAATATAGTCTTGCAACTAATAGATACAAAATTGTTCTTTGTGCTTGACACTTGCAAACCTTTCAGCCATAAACATAAAGCCAGATCTACTGTGTCTGTCAATTCATGTTATAAATGTTCCTGCTTTACACCTCGTAAAACTACATTGAGCCCAGGGCTCTCTATAGGTGGCCATTGCAGCATGGTCCTCAGCTGGGCATCAACCGTTTATATGTAATACTATAGGGGCAGCGAGGCCTAGCCACCTTTCATAACCATTTTAAGGTACAACTGAACAGTGCTGCTGTTGCTAAACTTTATGTGATCGAAAAAAATAGCTTTCAAGAGTACTTCAGAGAGAGGCTGTGGCTCTCCCCAGATGTTGGTTCACCAGAGTGTAGCATTTGATTTGGAAAACTGCGTGTGCTTCCGCAAAAAGAATGCACCGCTTACCCTCCAAGTAAAGCTGCTTTTGCCAGACCTCATGTTATCAAAGAGCTTTCATGAGTCCTGCAGAGAGGGGCTGTGGCTCTTCCCAGATGTTGGTTTACTCAAGCACAGCTCAGATTTGACTAAAGCAGTGTGCTTCCAGAGAGGGCTCAACCTCCCAGCAGCTGTGATCATTGTGGATGGAGCTGTCTCTTTAGGTCACACACATCATTCTGCAATGCTTTTAAACAATATCTCCTGAACAATTAGATGATCACAGCGTTTGCTCTTCTCTGGCGGCTGCAGAGAGGAGAGGGGCACAGCCAGAAGTGCCCCCCTCCCCATCCCCCTTCTGTCATGAGCTTCAGTGCAGCTGTGTGTATTGAGGTCATGAGATGGCAGTTACAATGCTAATCTACATGCATGTGTGCATATCTCAACATGGTACCCCTTGAGAGAATTGAGTATTTCCTTCTTAGAACACATCACTTTATTTGATTGCTGGTATTAAATCTGATATGACACGTTGCCTGGGCGTTCAAGTACAACATGCTCTGCTAATTATTAATGAGCTGTGAGTGAGTGCAGGGGTGAAGTCAAGTCAGGTCAATTTTTATTGTTTGATTAATAAAAATCATTACAATCTTCGTTTAAAAAATGAATAAATTGCGCACTACAAAAGCAGGCACTCATTAAAAAACTTCATAAAAGTGATTTTAAAACCATTTCAGGGGTGAAGTGTGAGTGAGTTTTGAGTGAAAATGAGAGCACGAAGAACCAGGGGTGAGGGACTGCAGGGTGAGGGGTGTATAAATGCAGGGTGAGCAGCGAATGAGTGAAAGGTAAGAGGTGTGTGAATGCAAGGTGAGAGGCATTTGAGTGCAGGGCAAACAAATTGCAAATACAGGGTGAGGAGTGTGAATGCAAGCTGAGAGAAGTGTGAGTAGTGTTAGTGTAGGGTGAGTGCAACATGAGAGCAGTTTGTGCAGGTTTAAGGTTTAAGGTTTACTTTATTGTACAGTTAATTAAAACTCACAATATAAAACGTACATCATTAAAATCATTATAAGCTTAAAAACGCGTGTATTATTAAAGGAAAAAAAGGTATGTAAAACCATATTGAGTTATCGTTCTCGATTACAGTGTCTCTAACCCACTTGTGAAAATTAAAAGTGTGAGTCAATGTTCTCAGCTTGCTTTGGCTTGGCGGGACCTTGGCAGACTATTTCTTGATTGGCGAGTTATTAGATTCTGTTGATCACTGTGCCGTGTAGTTGAACAAGTCTTGTAGTTACAATGTCAAAAAACTTCGTCAGTCTGCAATTTAATTGGACCTCTTCAGGGTTGAAGCATATCATCACGGCTTGCCTGCAGCTTTTTACACCTTTTTGATTCCAAAGTGGTCAAAATAAAGCGCGTCTTGTGTCTATCAGGTTAGGGCAAATACAGATTATGTGGATTAAATCCTCGTTACCTGATTTGCAAAGACGGCAAAGATGTTCGTCTGGCCTCCTTTTCCATGGTGCCAAGTGAGGAAGGATTGGTAGAATTCCAAAGCGCAGGTTTAGAAATTTATCTTTTGTCTTCCGCGTGAGGCCCATTTTCAGATATTTATGCGGTTTCAGGGCATTATAATCTTTCAGCACGACCCACCCGTGTGCCCTCTTGGCCAGGGTTTCTTTATCTTCGATTGATGATATTAATTTAGTAACTTTTGTTACCACCTTTTTGAAACTGTTGTTGTCAGCTGATGACTCCCAAAGGCTGGTTAGGTCCAGATATTCTAAAGAGTTTAAAAGGGATTTCTTAGCGGGTGAGTTTGATCGTATTGACAGTTCTGTCCATAGGTGAGCGTTTAGGGTTCCCCGTTCTGAGCCTTTTGATTTTGCGCCAGCATTTTATATAGGCGCCTCTTCTCTCTACCGTTTGTTTTTGGATGCCAAATTCAAGACGGATTTGGGCAGGAGAGACATAGTTGGCAGATGGAAGATTGCCCTGTATGCTCTGCTGATTGTTTTGTCTAGGGCATTAGCGTCCTTCCCTTGCATGGGTTCGCTACCGTATGTGAGCATAGGCTGGAGGCGTGCATTAATCACCTGTTGAAGGGGGCCAAATGATCGTTCAGGGAGAACTTTTTGTAGCGGCTTCATTGTAAAATGAAAGGTAGTTCCCTTCCGTGCTATAGCCTCTAGCTGGGGTTTGAACAAGCCTCTACTGTCTAAAAGTACGCCAAGGTATTTATAGTTGGTGACTTGGTCCAGCCTTTGACCATCCAAGGACCATGCCAATTTCTTTAATTTGTTGTAGTTCACTGACATGACTTTAGTCTTGTTTAAGTTAATCTTCAAAGCGTTTTTTATTGAAAATTGATTGGTAGTGTCCAAGAGATGTTGCAGTCCAATTGGGGAATGGCTTACCAAAACAAGGTCATCGGCATAAAGAGGGTTTGATAGCAAGATATCTCCCAGCCTTGGCGCGTGTGAATTGGTTTTGTCCAACTCTCCAGCAAAGTCTGCGAGGAAAAGATTGAACAACATGGGAGCAAGGACGCATCCTTGTTTTAGACCTTTAGTGGTGTTGATTTGCCTGGAAAGGTGCGTCCCGCTACCAAGTTTGATCTTGACCCAGGTGTTAGTATGAAGTAGTATCAGCTGCTGCAGTAATGGCCCCGGTATCCCCCACTTGTCTAGTTTCAACCAGAGTTTGTTTCGGTCAACATGATCCAACGCTGCACTGTAATCTATAAAACATAGAAATAGTGAGCTCTTGGTTGTCTTGACAGCGTCTGTCAGTAGGGTTAACGCCATGATATTTGTGATTGTGCCCTGTCCTCTGCAGAATCCAGTTTGGTTAATGGGAATGATGTGTTTTAGGGTTGCCCACGATGTTAGTTCCGCCAGGAGGAGGCCCGCGTAGTACTTTGCCTCTGTGTCAATTAGGGCGATGAGGCGATAATTACTTGGGGTGCTCCTATCACCCTGTTTGTGGATCGGACTAAGTATTGATCCGCTCCAGGTTGAAGGGCACATCGCTGTTTCCCTAACTTCCTGGAAGAGTGGCACCAGTGTCTCGCTCCAGAAGTTGGCTTCGTGCTTATACATTATTGGTGGGACTCCATTGGGCCCAGGAGCTCCTTCCGGTTTCCCTTTGGATATTTGTTTCTTAATCCTAGCTGCTGTTATTGTGTGTTTTTTATCCTCGCTGCCTAAAGGTGGTCTAAAGCTTGATGTTCCGCCTATCTCCAGCGTTGCAGAGTTGCATGATGTCTTCACCGGAATTGTGTCTTTATTTTCGTTTGCATTTATTCGATGATTGGATGTCGTTTTCCTATTGCTCTTTGTGATCTTCATAGTTAGATTTTTTCCTCTAGATAAGCCCACCTCAGTTGTTTTGTCATTGAAGTGTGTTGATAAATAGTGGGCCCATTCGGGTTCGGATACATGGGAGTTTATTCCTTTGTGGCTTGGACTTTGGAGGCTTTGTATTGTTTTCCAGAACCTGGCACTGTTGTTCTGTTTAGAGTCGTATACGATTTTCGCCCATAGGTCCTCGTTGATTTTCCTTTTCCTTTCCCAGATTGACTTGTTGAGCCGAGTCTTTAGGGATCGCAGCTCCTCATGCAAGGGGTCGTTGTTTGGTTGTTTACGGAGTTTCCTAAGGATGATAGTTATTTCCCGTTTTAGTTTCTTTATCTCCTGTGTAGTTACTTTCACTGTTGTATAGGTTGATGAGGTCGTGGTATAGGATTTTTGCTCTGTGGCGAATTTTGTTCCGAGTGCTGCTACAAAGTTTTCCCAGGCCTCTAATGGGTTCCTTGATGCACTTGAGATCTGATTCAGGATTACTCTTGCATTGATTGTAAGCTCTTCTACTTCATTAGTCTTGCACCTTATCCGTCTGAGATTGGTGGTGTGCTCAGTGCCAGCAGTTTTTCTTTCTTCCAGATCAATCACTCTGGTTCCGTATAGTTCCACTTCCTGTGGTTGATGGTCGCTTTCACCATTTACACCGATCTTGAATGAGCAAATAGCATCAAACAGAGGGAGTGTTACGAGGGTAAAGTCGAGATGCGAAGAGGTAGATGAAGAAGAGTACGTGAATGCTGGAGGTGTGTCCTCTTCAAATCGACCATTTAATACCCTCAGATTTAGCTGCTCTAGACCTCTTAATAGCTGACTTGAGCATCTTGTTTGCTTATTGGGTGTAGGTGCGGCTTGATTAGGAATTCCCCAAGCGATGTTAAGGTCTTGTACCATTTTGTCTTCTGATTTGTCTCCGAAGAGTTGAAGGTTAAAATCACCTGCCAGGAGTAAGTTCTCTGTTTCCCTTTCTTCCATCAATCTTGCCACCTCATTGACCAATTCTCCTGCTCCTTTTGTTCTATGCTTGGGATGTAAGTATGTGTTTATTATATGCCGTTGTTGGGCGACCTGGTTTATTTTGATCGTTATTACTGTTGCCTGTATGGCACTTGGAGGTGTAATTTTTGCCTTTATTGCTTCTATTTTTCCTATAGTGAGTATCGAAGCTAGCGATGCCAGACCTCCTGAGCTGTGACCATAGGACGAGTTTCTTATGGCTGGATGGATTTGGGTTGAGTATCCTTGAAGAGAGAACTCTTTCTCCTCCCAGGTTTCTTGGAGCAGAATCAGGTCGAATGATTTTAAGTGGTTTAGTGTGTTTGGGTCGTCTAGTTTGCCAGTCAGACCGTTTATGTTCCAAATGCATATTTTTATGTTTGAAGCGTCAGCTTTTATGGAGGACTGGCTTGGTGACCTTTGTCACTTTGTGGCGCCTGTGGTTATTGTCCGCCGTATGTTTGCCCAGCTTGGGTTAAGTTGGTAGGTTGTCGAGGATGTTGAAGTGTCATTCGGTCCTGGTGAGTTACTGCGTGCTCCTTTTAGAATCAAGTTGACTTTTAGTGGGTGGTTTTTATTACTTCCTTCTAGGAGTGGGGTGGGATAAGCGGGTCTCTTTCCCGGTACCAGTTTTATTCCCCATTTGGAGAATCTGAGTGTTTCCCCTAAAATTTGACCTGCTATTTCTTTTGTTTTCCATACTGACTTTGTTGTTTCACTGTCTCGTCGGTCATGAGGTGAGTAAAATTCAATTGATAGCAGATCTGCTGTGTTAATGTGTGATAGACTTTCAATTGAGTGGATGAGTCTTAGTATATTACCCCTGTTTAGGGTGTCCACTCTACCTCTAGATTTGAGTTTGTGCAGGTGAATGGTCTGTGAGTTTGGGGTGACCGATGTCTCCATACAGTGTTACTGCGCAGGATGAGAGGTGTCTGACTGCAAAGCGAAAGTGTCTTGCTGCAGGGTGAGCGGTGTTCAAGTGTACAGGATGAGCAGTAAGTGTGTGCAGGATGAGAGGTGTGTGTATGTATACAGGGTGAGTGCTCAGTCTGAATATTAGTTGTGTGCAAGTGCAGGGTAAAAGATTAGTGGGCAGATTGAGTGACGGATGAGTTTGCAGTGTGAGCTGTGTGTGTGTCTATGCAGGATGAGGCAGTTTGGGTGCAGGCTGAGCGAGTGTGTGCAGAGTGAGTGGGATGTTTGTATACAGGGGGACTGGTGTGTGAGAATGCAGAGTATGGGCTGTGAGTGCAGAGCGTGGTGTGTGCAAAGTGATGGGTGTGAGAGCACAATAGGAGCTATTTGAGTTGTGTATGACAGCATGGTGATTCATTTGTGAGTGGCTTGTGAGTGGCTTGTGAGTGCAGTCGGTGAGTGAAGTTTGAGAGGTGGAGGAGTGCAGGGTGTGTGAGTGCAAGGTGCAATGTCCATGTGTACATGGTATGAAGTGTGTCGGTACAGGGTCCGAGGTATGAGGGTCGAGGATGAACAGAAAGTGCTAGGCAGCAAATCACATATGAGTGCTGTTTGAGCAGGGTGGGCAGTGCATGAGTGCAGTGTGAGTGTGCAGGATAAAAACAGTGCATTGTGAAATTGCTTTGGTGAGTGGTGTGTCTGTAAGGAGAGAAGTGTATGCATTTACATGATATGTGGGGCACAAATTATGCAGGAAAAAGATGTGCGAATGAGCATGGTGAAAGGTGAATGAGTGCAGGGTACGTGGTCAGCGGGAAGGTGTGCAGAGTGAGAGGCATGTGAGCAGTGTTAGTGCAGTTAGCAGTGTCAGTGAAGTGTGAGGTGTGTGAGTGAAGAGTGAGATGTGTTTTAGTGAAGCATGAGCAGTGTCTGTGTAGAGAATAAACGGTGTCTTAATGCAGAGTGAGTGATGTTGGCGCCAGATGAGTGTGCAGAGTGGTGTGCAACTGTGCAGTGAGAGCATTTAATGTGCATGGTGAGTGGTGCATGAGAATGCAGAGTGAGAGGTGCATGAGTGTAAAGGGTGAGAGGTGTGTGACTACAAGCTGAGCAGTGAAGACGAGTGATGTTTTAGTTGTGTATGAGTGCTGGTTGAGGGGTACGAGAGCAGAGCCAGTGTGGTGTCAGCAGTGTTAGTGCAGGCTAACCGATGTGTAGAATGAGCAGTGTTGAAGTGCTAGGTGTGTGATGTGTATGCAAGGTGAGTATGCAGAGCGGGCAGGGTCGGAGTGCAGGGTGATGGGTGTGCAGGGTGGGCTTTGCATGAGGGTGCAGGGAGAGCTGTGTGTGAGTGTGCAGGTGAGCTGTATGTGTGCAGGGTTAGGAGAGTGTCTATGTGCAGTGAATGGTGTGTCTGTGTAGGAGTATTGGTGTATATATGTGCAGGGTGAATGACGTGCCTTATGCAACAAGTGTATTGTGTGAGCACAGAGTGTAGTGTGTGAGTGCATGGTGTGTGTGAGTGTAGAGTGATCAGTGTGAGAGCAGGGTGACAACTGTGTGAATGTTGGGGAAGTGACCTATGAGTGGTGTGTGAGTGCAGGTTGAGTAGTGTGTGAGTGCAGGGTGAGTGATGGATGGGTGGGTGGAAGGTGTGATAGGAGTGTGAACGCAAAGTGAGTGTTTCAGACTAGGGAAAGCAGTGTGAGTGCAAGATGAGAGATGTGCAAGACATGGATAAAGGCAGGGTGAGCAGCATGAGTAATGGGTGAGTGTTGTCTGTGCAGGGTGAACAATGAATGGTGATTGAAATCTGACTGCAGCGAGAGTGCAGGATGGAAGCTGTTGTCTGAATGCATGTTGAAATGTACTGCGGTATGGGAGTGTGTAGGGTTAGGGGGTGAATTTGAAGGGTGGAGGGGTGTCTGAGTATGCAGGGTTAAAAGTGTATAAGTGCAGGGTAAGCAATCAGCCTAAGTGATGTGTAGGTGGTGTGTGAGCGCAGGATGTATGTTGTAACTTAAGTTTACCTGCTGCTCAGCTAGAATGTGTGTGGTGTGGAATGTTGGATGTTAGTGAGTGTCAGTTGGGTAAGGGCTGAGTAGCAGGGCAGCTGCGTCTGGTGGGGTTTTCCTCTTAACATCTTGTAATAACTTATATAAAGGAATCTACTTAATCTACGCCAGAGGTCTGGACTTCCATTTGTTTACAACAAGGAATCAATCAATCACTTATTTGTAGAGCGTGCTAATCACCAGTGAGGGTCTCAAGGCACTGAGCGGTGGGGGGGTTGCAGCTACTGCTCAAACAGCCAGGTCTTGATGAATGGTGTGTGGGCAGTGTCAGTGCACTATCAGTGAAGTCAGTGTAGAATAGGAGATGTGTGGGGTCACAGTGAAAGGTGTGTTCATAGTGCATGGTGTGCGAGTGCAGCCCGAGTGGTGTCTATCCAAAGACTCAGTAGCTTCTAAGTGCAGGGTGAGCAGTGTCAGCAGAGGGGGAGTTTCGGGAAGGAGCAGAGGGGGGAGTTTCGGGAACGAGCAGTGCAAGAATGTGCAGGGTGAGCAGTACTGAGAGCAGAGTGATTTGTGTACAGCCTGAGTGGTGTTTGAATATGCAGGGTGAGCAGTGTGTGGGTGCAGGATAAGCCACGTATGAGTGCCAGGTAAATGGTGTAAGAGTGCAAGGTGAGGTGTGAGAGTGGTTTGAATGCAGGGTAAGCAATGTGAGTTGAGGCTAAGTGTGCAGGATTAGAGCTATCTAAGGAGAAGGTTATGGTGTCTGAGTGCACCATGAACAGTGTCTACATCAGTGCTTTAAGTGGGTCGGTATTCACCTACACTGAGTACTGGTACTTCTCAGAATTCTCCCCTAGAGTACCGGAACTTCTCCTTGTGCTAGGAGAGTACCGGCACTCCTAGTGGCAGCTGGGGCCAGCCTTTGACTGGAGCTTGTCTGAGAGGCGCCGCGACAGTCAATGGCGGGTGTATTCCAGCGCTAGGTTTCTGTTGCAGCCTTAAACTCTAACTGACCAGTGACAGGAATGAAATGTGGCCCGGCAGCTAGAGTGACCCCCCCCCCGTCTCTGCGGAAGTTTGTTATGTAGACTGCACCATCTCATGCCACGGAACCCACTCAGATAATCTGTCCGGTAGAACCCGTGCTTCCAATTCCTCTGTTTCGCCCATTGTGCCAACTTGGCGACGCACGAGTGGGCGATCACCCACACCTTGAACCCTGGCACAATAAATGAATGCGAAGTTTCACACACTGTTTTAATGCTGCTACAAATACACACTGCACACATCGTAAAACCATAACAAATACTGCAATGAAACCACACAATACACATCTTTGCCTCTCCTACTGGTCCCTGATCCACCCCTTGCACCTGCTGAAACCCCTCATGGGCGGATGTAGCGCTCGTAGCAACGAGACTCCCAGCGTCCCACCATTTTAACGCGCTCTGGCGAAAGGCCCACCTTGAAAAGCTGTGGTGGCCGCCCCAATTCTGAATGAATCAACAGAATACTTTTTGGCTGGGTGGGCCTGACCAGAGCGTTCTAAACAACCAATCATGATCCGGTCTACCTGAAATTTTGTCAATGGCACCAGATCAGCATGTATCAAAAAGTATCCTGCTGCTGCAGGGCGGACCGCCATGTACTCTCTAACCCGAGCTACCGGGCAGTACCTTGTGTCCCCCCGTGGCAATAAAACTACATTTGGCCCTCGCTTAACCTGGTCAGTTTTGGACTTTCTGATACGTATTTCTAAGGAGTGACTCGTCAGCTGCACATCCTGGCTGCATAAGGCGTTGCCTGACGCATCTGTTTTGGATCGGGCCACTAGTTCACTTATTCGAAATGGCCCAAAAAATGCGAGGCAAAATGCTGCAGCAAAGAGCTTGGCCTCAAAGGGAGAATTGGTGACCTTGTCAACAGCCTCTAACATGCCCTGAAGTATGTTGAAGTCGATGGGAGCCTTGTTATCTGGTGCCCTGATCTCCTTCCTGTCCCACCCCTTGAGAGCGGCCTGAATGAGAAAGGCCCTAGTTGGATCCTGCAGCCCCCTAAGATTAGCTTCATGACTTACAGCTTCCAAGTGGCCACAGACCCACGAGTGGCTCTTCCCTTGCTCCTTAGCCCATAGAACGAACAATTGAACTCTGTGTTCCAAGGGGGGCAAGTCTTGCCCCTGCCCTCCTGTGATGCTCAAAAAGGTGGAGAGATAGGTCTTGTAATGCTTCCTGGTCTCTGGTGTGAGGGAAAGTTCAGCCATTTTTCTTAGGCTCTGTTCCACCGCAGAAAATGCCAGAGGTGTGCTGGGAAGGGTGTCAACTCCACTCTCATTCGCGGCCAGGCCTCTTGGAAATGGAGCCACTGAAAATGAGAGAAAGAGTGTCAGCTACCACGTTCTTGTCCCCCTCAATGTGCCTCGCCCTAAATTCCACATTGTAGCACAGACAGGCCCGGACTAGTTCCCTTAATAGGCACAAAACCAGGGGGCACTTAGCAGTCTGCCCATTGATGGCCTGCACCACTGCCACTTTATCCGACCAGAAAACGACGTTTCTAGCGGTTAGTGCCTATGGCCATAAATGCAGGACAACCACTATTGGGAACAACTCACATACAGTGACATTCAATGTGATGTTCTTATTGCACCAGGCATTCAGCCATTTTTGGGCACACCATTCACAGCCCATTATTGCTCCAAAGCCCTCCCTGCCTGATGCATTCTTTAATAGGCAACGTTCAAGACTACCTGCCCATGGGGGGTCTCCAAATGACTGTACCATTGAATGATAGCAAAAACTCGCTCATCATGAGCAGGTCCTCTCTCAAACCTTTGTTTAGATTGACCAAGTGGTGCTTTTTCTTTACTGTTGCCCTGGCTAGTCTTCTTGCGAATACTCTGCCCGCTGGGATCACCCTGGCTGCAAAATTCAGTTTACCTAAGAGGCTCTGGATGACCCCCAGGGTGGCCCTGTCCTTGCCCAAGATATCCTAAATATCCTTACACAAGGCCTGCACCTTTCCTGTCGGAAGCCTGCACACGCCCTCGACTGTGTCAAGTTCAATGCCCAGAAAAGTGAGAACTTGCGCAGGACCCTCAGTCTTCCCTGGCGTCAAGGGAACCCCTAGATGCCCCGCTAGCTCTTGGAAGCACCGCAGTGCCTTGCTGCAGTCATGAGTCCCTGCTCCCCCAATGAAAAGTTAGTTGTCCAGGCAGTGTGTTACTCACGCTATTCTGTGTAACCAAGGGAGTGCCCATTGAAGCTAAAGGCCTCAAAGAAGGTGCAGGTCACAGCGCAACCCATTGGCATGCATCCGTCAAAGAAAAAACATCCCGGCCACTCGAAACCCAACAGATGGTGGCTCTCTGGGTGGACCGGCAGATGGCAGACTCGATGTATGCCCTGGCCAACCAGGCCCCCTTCCCTGCACTCCTAACCATGTCAACTGCTGCATCAAACAGTAAGAAACAGAACATGCTCCGTCCTCAAGCCAATGGTTCACAGAATCGCCTTCTGGGTAGGACAGGTGGTGAATCAAACGGAAGGACCCCGGCTCTTTCTTGATGACCAACCCCAAGGGAGAGACAAAAAAAGTTTTCAAGTGGGGGCTGGTCAAATGGCCCCGCCACCCTCCCAAGGCTGCCTCCTTCCTGATCTGGTCATGAACTACTTGGGGGAAGTTCCTTTGCTGACTTCAGTTTATCGGCGTCCCTGCAACCTAGCGTGCCTAAATAAGGGATTTTGAAGCCGTCCGTGAATCCTTCAGCCAGGAGCTTGCAGTCTTTTGAAATGGGGTATGCCCTGAGCAAGGGATGGAGATTGTCCATAATGATTGGCGAGGGGCCTTTGGCAGTGAAATTCCTGACTGAGGGGGTAACAGGGAGAGGAAGTGGAGATGGGCCCAGGATGACAGATGGTGTTGCACCAGCAGGGGGGTGGTGTGGGCAGGGGTGGCTTTACTACGTGTAGCTGGCTAACTGTTCTGTCTACTGGAAGGCCTGGGAGTACCCTCTCGCTTCACACCCCAGGACACTGCTGGGTGGAAGGCCCCGCACTTGCAGCAGCTGTGGGCAAACTTTTGATGCCTCAACTAACACTGCGGGAGTGCAGACTTCTTGGGAGTTGACCAGCGGGACCGCTAACCCAATTCACCCACCGGGACCAGGAATGCCTTCTGGAAGTGCCTGGGAGGTGGCTGCAGCCACTGGCTGCTCGCTGCGGCGCTACTGGTTCCCTGCGCTGGTGTTAGCTGTGGCTGTTTTTCAGGCTGTGCCCCTGGAGCCAACACGTTAGTGGCTGAAACTGGTCTCTGAGGGCCCGCACCACTGACCTGATCACCCCAAACCTGAAAAATCGATCTTTCCCCACCCCCTACAGGCGCCAGGGCCACAGGCAACGATGATGGCCCAGGGTTAGCAAAATGTGTTTGGAGGTCCGCCAAAACGCTCAAAAAGAGTCCATTATCTTACCCATCTTATCGCCTCTGGCCGCTGTAGGGGTCACTGTGCTTGCCGGAATCGCCACGAGCCCTGCTTCTTGGGGTGAAGAAGTAACTCGGACTTTCGGTGCCGGGATCTCCTCATTCGTGGGCCGACATGCCCGTTTTGGCCTCCCAGGTACCAATTCCACTGTTCCTGCCTGGGAAGCCCCAGGTAGGTTTGCTACTACCCCGGAGTCTTCTTGATCACATGATTGGATGATTCCTTTTGCCCATTCCATTCCTTTGGCCTTGACCATTTCCATGAACTTCGCCCAGACTGCCTCCTGCGACGTGCTGAGTTGGGACCCTTGGCTATCCATCTCTTTGGCGAGTCGTGCAGAAACCTCTTTGCGGGTCCTGCAGGGATAGAGAAACATGAACGGATGTTCCCCACCGCCGCTACGCCACTGATCCGCATGGATCCATTCGATTACCCTCATTGCCCTAGCGCGTGCACCTACACCCCAGCGTTCGCCAGTACTTACTTTCAGCCGCGGCCCGTGGAGGGAGTTTGGTGGGGCAGCGAGGCAGTGCGGGGGAGGGGCAGGGTGGGGGGTGGTAAACAACGGAATATGGATAATTGCAGGTAAGTAAACAATTTAATAAATAAAACGAATTTCGTAGCGCGTGCTGCACCACATTTTGCAATGCAGGGTGCGCTACGAAATTAGTTTTATTTATTACATTGTTTACTTACCTGCAATTATCCATATTCCGCTGTTTAACACCCCCCACCCTGCCTCGCTGCCCCCACCGAACTCCTTCCACAGCCGCGGCTGCTTACTTTATTCCTTGATTCAAATCCAACCTTGCCTACTGATGCGAATTCCTGCAATGCCTGGGGTGATTCTGGATGGTGAAAGATAAGCATCGGTCACAAATATGATATGTTTACACGCTCTCATCCAGGCCCCATGCCTGGATCCACCCCACAATGTCACCCCCTCCCCCCTTTCAAGCAACCTGGCTTACCCTGCGTGTCCTTGTCACTGGGTATAGTTGTAGGAAAGGGGGGGGGGGGTGTACTTGAATTCCTACTCTGCTGTAATGTATGGGGAGAGGATGTAGCCTAACGGCCAGAGCGGTCGACCTCTAAACTGGGGAACCGGGTGCGAGTTTCGGCACCAACTCCAACGACATCACCCCCTCTCAAGCCCTCTGCGACTCCCTAGCCTCATTCTTCCACAACAAAATTGCAGATATCCACAACAGCTTCGACAACCAACCCGAAGACCAACCCACCCAATCCCCTGCAGGACCCCCACCCCCCCTGAACATCCTCAACGACTGGAAGCCAATCTCCACTGAGGACACCATCCGTCTGATGAACTCTATCCACTCAGGATCCCCCACAGACCCTTGCCCTCACCACATCTTTAACAAAGCAGACTCCATTATTGCACAGCACCTCCGAGACGTCATCAATTGCTCCCTCAACTCCGCAACCTTCCCGGAAAGCTGGAAACATGCCGAACTCAGCGCCCTCCTGAAGAAACCCACAGCTGACCCCACCGAACTCAAAAACTATCGCCCTATCCCACTCCTTCCATTCCCGGCCAAAGTCATCGAGAAAGCTGTCAACAACCAGCTCGCCGCATTCCTCGAAACCAACAAATCCCTCGACTCCTCACAGTCCGGCTTCCGAGCCAAGCACAGCACCGAAACCGCCCTCATCGCAGCAACAGACGACATTCGAACTCTACTGGACAATGGAGACACAGTCGCCCTCATCCTCCTCGACCTCTCCGCAGCCTTCGACACAGTCTGCCATAGCACCCTTCTACAGCGCCTCAAAAACATCGGAATCCAAGGAAAAGCACTGGAATGGATCACCTCGTTCCTCTCCGGAAGAACCCAGAGAGTCCGCCTTCCACCATTCAAGTCAGAGGCCACTGAAGTCATCTGCGGCGTACCTCAAGGGTCCTCACTCAGTCCCACCCTCTTCAACGTTTACATGAGCCCCCTCGCGGCCATCGCACGCCAACATAACCTCAACATCATCTCCTACGCCGACGACACTCAACTGATCCTATCACTCACCAGAGACCCTAACACGGCCAAAACCAACCTACACGAAGGAATGAAAGAAGTAGCCGAATGGATGAAGCACAGCCGTCTGAAACTGAACTCGGACAAAACAGAAGTCCTCATCTTAGGTACCTCCCCCTCCGCCTGGGACGACTCTTGGTGGCCAGAGGCCCTTGGAAAATCACCCATCCCGACGGACCACGCACGGAACCTGGGCGTCATCCTGGATTCCTCACTCTCGATGAACAGACAAGTCAACGCCGTTTCTTCATCTTGCTTCAACATTCTTCGCATGCTCAAAAAAACATTTCGCTGGATCCCTACCGAAACTAGAAAAACAGTCACCCACGCTCTGGTCACAAGCCGACTGGACTACGGTAACACCCTCTACGCCGGCACCACCGCAAAACTCCAGAAAAAACTACAACGCATCCAGAACGCCTCAGCCAGGCTCATATTAGACATCCCGCGTAAAGAACACATCTCTGATCACCTGAAAAACCTCCACTGGCTCCCCGTCATTAAGAGGATCACTTTCCGGCTCCTAACCCACGCACACAAATCACTCTACGAAATCGGACCCGAATGCCTCAACACGCGACTATCCTTCTACACCCCCTCCCGCCAGCTACGATCCTCCAACCAAGCCCTTGCCACTGTACCTCACATCAACAAAACAACCATGGGAGGTAGATCCTTCTCCTACCTAGCAGCTAAAACTTGGAACTCACTTCCCACTCACCTTCGCCTTACTCAGAACCACCTAGCATTCAGAAAGCAACTCAAAACGTGGATATTCGACAAGTAACTCCCCACCCTTCTACAAGCGCCTTGAGACCCTCTGGGTATGTAGCGCGCTATATAAATCTTTTGACTTGACTTGACTTCCTGTGATTATGGGCAAATCACTTAATTTCCCCCATTTCGTGATTACGGGCAAATCGTTTAATCTGCCTGTGCCTAACAAAAATGAATGTATCCTTCTGTAACAAAACTGGTGCTATGTAAAGCGCTCGGATACCCGGCGTCTCCTATATATAAATAACTGCGGGAGATTAGTAGCCTTGGTAGCCCCAGCGTGAGACGCGCCCGAGGCTCCCATCCACGGGGGTGGGGAGCGGGGTATGGTGAGGTTACCTCTCCTTTATACGACCGGGAACTGTTAGTGTCTGAAGCGACCGTCTACCTGGCGTCCGCGCAGCCTTCTGGAAAAGCCAATGGTTAGCACGCCGTACAGAGGCAACGCAGCACCCACACACCCCCAAACCCCCTACACCCAGCGGAGTCTGAGAACGGCATTCCCCTACTTACTGCCTCAGAAATGCCTACGTGGCCCGGTGGCCGCTCGGTCGATCCTCGCCGTTCGTGGCGCGTAAGGGACAACCTGGGGGGAGGAGTTAGCCTAACTGCTAAGGCGGTCGACCTCAAATCTGGGGAACTGAGTTTGAGTCTCGGCAAAGACACTGAACATCCTGTGTTCCTGGGCAAATCACTTCATCTCCCTGTGCCTACACCAAAAAGAATGTGTCCTCATGTAACGCAACTGGTGCTATGTAAAGCGCTCTGATACCCGATGCTGGGCCAAGTACGCGCTATATAAAACTCTGTAAAATAAAAAAGTTGTTGGATTATCTAGGGATGAAAACGACAATACAGTTTGTGCATCTGCAAAGCACTTCTACAGTAGAGCACCCCTCTCACTGGCACACGCTAGCTGTACTGTACGTGCAGCACCTAGGGGAGCAGGGCCCCGCCAGGCTGGGTGGGAGGGAGGACCTCCTGGCGGATGCCCGGCGGCCAGACAACGTTTACCCCAGCCGCGCGGGTTAGGCATACCCACTGCAAGCAGCCAAACTGCAGGGTGGGAAAGGAAACCGGACGCTTCACACTAGCACAGCACACCTCTCGATGCCCGCAAGATCTCAGCTCTTCCCAAATGCGCGCCCCTCCTTTCAGCACGAGCCAGTAAGGGCAGCCCTTGGCAGGGCAGCAACCACGCCTCTCCTCGCCACACACTCCTCCCGGCTGCCCTGGGGAGCGTACCCGGGCGAAAGAAAGTGCCACAGCGCATGGTCCAATCCCTAGACCCCACCATTGCAACAACAACCCCCCCACCCCCCAAAAGGAGGACCAAGCCGCAATACCCCTCACTGGGGACCCGGGAGCGCCTCGAACCCACACTCCTCGGGACTAATCAGAAGCTAGCTCCCCCTATCACTTCTAGGCACTCCGGCTTTTAATTATGTTTATATTGATGGTGCCTCCAGGGGCGGAGAATGCCGATGTAGGAGGGGGCTGTCTATGGGGCCACCGTGGGGTCTATTGTGGACTTCTGAGCGCTGAAGCACGGGGCTGCCCCCGCCACCAACCGTCTGATGCGAAAACGATGAGGGGGCGTGCATGGCGGACATCTGGAGAAGCAAGAAACGCTCCTCAGTCCGCGGCTAACCGGGCAGGCCAGGGCAGCATGCGGGCGGGAGTCAGTCAGACCCCACCCGCAGGTACCGGCAAGCCCCCTACGGGGCAAAGCAGGGGAACTTATACTGGGGAAGGGTCCCTCACGGACCATGGCCTGCATGGGGGGACCCGGGTGAGTCTCACCTCGCTTCCAACTCCACCGACAACCAAATAAAGATTCCCGCAGTAACTCACCAGTCCGACCAGCAAGAAGGCGTGTCCGGCGCAAAAAGAGCCCCAGAAAGGCATGGGGAGGTGTATGTACCTTCCCCCAAACCCTCTATGCGCCGGAAATGACGCGCCAGGCTTAGGGTCTCCTCCCCGAGTCCCCGTCTAGAAGGGGTACTGGTGTGCCTAAGTGACAATAAGGGGGGGGGGGGGGGGGGGTTGTGTGTGTTGGGAGTATTGTTACTATTGTACTGGGTGGCCAGGGTGAATGAAGAGGCGGTGAGCGGAGGCACAGCTGATATAAGGGGACCCCCAGGGCCCAGCCACGTGTAGAAAGTTACTGCATGTGTGTGTGTATGTTCCCACCCGTGCTATCCCAGGCCACATAGCTCTCACTATCTACTGATACACTTCAAGGCTGGGCAACCCCCTGGGGTCACTCGCTGCCTGACACCCTTATAGTCTATTTTTAAACACAACTGCTTGCAGGTAGTAGGTGTCGAGGTCTCGGTTGGGGAAAGTGGTTCAAATCCAAAGGTGTGTGTGTAAAAGACTGTTTACACGCATGTTCGAAAGTGAGCAAGGTCGGGTGTTCACTTGCCATTCTTGCTGGGAAGAAAGCTCTGTTGATTTGGCGCCTGCTGCGGAGATCTGCTATCAGCTGCTCTGTTAAAATCCCGATAAAATGGCTGCTTAATTCTTTAATTTGTCCCACTCTGGTGACATCCTTACCATTAAGATTGCTTGTAGTAAAATGTATTGCTCATTATAGCACCGAGAAATCATTAGGCCATCACAATATGCACTATTCTGAAAAATGAGTGAGATATTGACTCCTCTCTCTCTTGACATTCAAGGATAGTTGGTGACCGGACTATGTTAATCACTTTTTTAGGTCTTGCCTGTCGATGCGCATGCGCATCGAGCTTGCGAGACTATGGGGGCTTAAACAGTCTTTAACCAACTTGCAAGGAATCGTGGCAATTCCTTGCAGTGCCCGTGAAATTCAAGCTCAATGCGCATGCGCATTGAGCTTAAAAGCGCGTGCACATGCCCCCAGCCGCCTGCCTTGCATGGATTTTCCCTCAGGCACACTCCTCCCACACCCCCGCTCCGCCCCCTCCCCTGCCTGCCGTGTCGCATTTCTTCAGTTCCCTCAGCCGCACTCCAGGCCCCTGCTGCTTTCACACCCTCTCCCCGCTCCGCCCCCTCCCCTGCCCGCCGTGTCGCATTTCTCCTCCCCCCTCCCCTTCTCTGCCTTCCCTCCATCTTGTATTTTCCCTCTGCTCTTTCCTTTATTCTTTTTCTCTTTCCTTTCAGATTCCGTTTCTTTCCTTCCCTAGTTTGTTTCTTTTTTCCTGTTCCATTTTAAACCAATTTAACAGTTCTTCCCTTACTCATCGTTTGTTCGATCCGTGTGACTTTGCCGACTTACACCTCCCCTCCCTACTTTCTGCCCTGGCCCCTACCCCTCTCCTTGAGGTGAGCTCGGCATCACCCTCGCTCATAGCCTCAAATCCATCACCCTGCTTCCAGTATGCACACCCCGAGCACGTCCTTCGAAACACATTTCCATTCTGTCCATTCCTATGCATCATTCATTTATCACGCAGACACCTCTCTGATCCGTTTCAAAGCCAAACTGCAACTTTCTTGCATTTCAGTTCTAAATGATTTTGTAACGCAGGGCTGCATACCTAAACTGAATCTGTAGTTCTACAGAATTATGTCGTGCACACTAATTATCTTATTTAGATGAACATTTCTTTTAATACATTCTTTTAACTGCCAAATGTCATGGGGATTTCACAGAAGAATACAACACAGTATGTTTTGCAGCATGTCCAAGTGCAAAGCAAAGATGCACTGTCGTCATGCCCCCCTAATCCGAAATTGCATTAATAACTTACTTTAGCACATTAAAAAAAAAAGCTCCCAGTAGCATTAGAAAAATAAAGAAATCGGATTCGTTTTTTTTTGTTTAGCGCAGAGGAAACACCACATAGATGTTGCCCTTTCGTTTCTGAAAGGAACAGTGGCATAGCGCCTGGTTGCCTCCTCCCTCTTTTACACGCAGCCGGTGAAGGACCAGGGCAGCTGATGGCTGTTTTACAGGGGCCTAGACTGGAGGGGTTTGGGGGAGGGGTTGAGTAGGAGGTGCATACTCTAACCTGCCCAAGACATTTGCAAACCGTGATTCCACACAATGGTGAGTGGCTTTAAAATCACTCGGACCCTCATATCACATTGGGAAACGAAATATAAAAATGTGCATACTCTAACCTGCCCAAGACATCTGCAAACCGTGATTCCACACAATGGTGAGTGGCTTTAAAATCACTCGGACCCTCATATCACATTGAGGAGCGAAATATAAAAATTACGAGTACACCAAATCAAAAGGAACTGTTTGGGTCCAGGTTCAACATCATGCCAAGATTGATGTTAATCTGTAGAGCTATTCTAGCTATATTATATCGCTAAATCTTAAAAATGAACTGACATTTTTGTCAGCCCCACATTTGCCCTTCTTAACCAAATATGCCCTAAATATAAGAAATGGACTTTGGTACCGATGCAATTTTTCCATAAAGATTCGTGAAGATTTGTCAACAGGGTTATTGGTATTACAGAATGTATTTTCTTTAGACTAACTAACACTACAGTTTTTGTATTGATCAACATTTCATACTGTTAATAAATCCATCCCATTCACAGGCTTAATAGTGTTTTGTAAATCAGCAGAACCTACCTCTCCGCCCATACTCATGTATTTTTTTAAAAGCTAGCCTTTGCAGTTCTCATGTTTATACAAGCATGAAATGAGAAGCACATCTCTGTGCATTCCGCTTCTACAAACAGCTATTTTTAAAAAATTGTAAAAGGAACACTTTGGAAAATCCTTTAAAGTCGAACAGGCATTGAAAGCAAAAAAGCAAAGAAAACATAATGTGCTGCAATTACCACCACCACCACATCCACCGCATCCACCTCCACTGCATCCACCACCACATCCACCACCACATCCACCATCACCTCCACATCCACTGCCACATCCACTGCCACATCCACCGCCACATCCACGCCACATCCACAACCATATCCACCACATCCACCACATGCACCACCACCGCATCCACCACCGCATCCACCACCGCATCCACCACCACATCCACCACCACATCCACCACACCCAACACCACCACATCCACCGCATCCACCACCACCACATCCACCACATCCACCACCACATCCAACACATCCACCACCACTTCCACCACCACCGCATCCACCACCACCACCGCATCCACCACCACCACATCCACCACCACATCCACCGCATCCACCACCACCACATCCACTGCATCCACCACCACATCCACCACCACATCCATCACCTTCACATCCACCATGACATCCACATCCACCATGACATCCACCGCCACATCCACCACCACCACATCCACCACATGCACCACCACCGCATCCACCACCACATCCACCACACCCACATCCACCGCATCCACCACCACCACATCCACCACCACCACATCCACCACCACATCCAACACATCCACCACCACTTCCACCACCACCGCATGCACCACCACCACCGCATCCACCACCACCACATCCACCACCACCGCATCCACCACCGCATCCACCACCACCACATCCACCACCACCCCCACATCCACCACCTCATCCACCACCGCATCCACCACCACATCCACCACACCCACCATCACTTCCACCACCACATCCACCACATCCACCACCACTTTCACCACATCCACCACCACCACCACATCCACCACCACCACCACATCCACCCCCACATCCACCACCATCACCACCACATCCACCATCACCACCACCACCACATCCACCACCACCATATCCCCTAGATCCACCACCACCACATCTATATATGTGTGTGTGTGTGTGTGTGTGTGTGTGTGTGTGTGTGTGTGTGTGTGTGTGCAAATGCAATGTTCTTGAATTTTCGTCACAATAAAATACACTGAACATAATCTTCACAAAAGTTATTTACAAACGTTTAAGCTATTGCCATTATAAATTACAATACATTTTATTTCAGTATTAATTATTTACAAAATTAAAAGCCATTGTTATTTGTAATATCAATACATCTAAGTCACGTAAATACAACACACATTGCATTACAAATGCTATAGGTGTCACATTTGCGAAAGTTAAAACTATTGACATTGTAACTGACAAAGCTATTAATTTTGCTATTTTCAAAACCAACACATAAATAAAAAAAGTGTCATTTACAATACCAATCGCTCAAACTTTCCTAATGCGAGACCTATTGCATTTCCAATGCTTGTTCTTTTTATTGTTCTCTCCCCCTCTGTTGCACTGTTTATTTCTTTTTAATGCTGTATTTTTTATCTTTGGTTTGCTTCCTTTCTGCCGGCCTACTATGTAATGCAATGTCCTTCTGTTTTTCACAGTGTGTATGTAAAGCGCTGATACCTACGGGTCAAGCTAGCGCTATTTAAAACTTTAAAAATAAAATAAATACATTGCCGTTTTAATATCCTTCGTTGTTCGCATACTCTGCATGATGTACATTTCTGCAGCCATGGAAAATGTTTTCTATGTAACAGAAACATTGATCTATAACATTTAAATACATACTTGGTGATATCTTTCAGTCTAAATCAGTGATGCGAGCAGCTAGTCTGTTCATAACACATATGCACCTCTAATTCCAGAGTATGGATAACATTTCTTCATGCAGCATTATCTGCAGAATAGTTGATATATATAAACTCATCAATACACAGATGATGGCTACCATTGCACACAATGCGAGTAATTAATTTGTCAGTCTCAGGTGGATGAAAGGGTGAAACTTCAATTTTCTCTCATACAGAGATCTCCTAATGGGGTTACTCCCCTTCTGCTGCGTTATCTCAGCTTCCTAGTGACGTAGAGAGCCACAGTCTAAGGGCCACAGGGCCAGTGCTCTCCATGCCACTGGAGTCAAGCTATCCTGGCTGATGAGGGCTGAAAGCCCGGAACCGGTCCTAGGATGCTTGTTTCCAGTCCAGGGAGGACCTGGCCTTGCAGTTTGGGCTGGACTTTTCCCATGGGGCACAGGATCAAGACTGATTTGCATATGGCCGGGTCCAAACTAGAATGGCACGGAGAGGAGAGCAAAAACACGATGGATTTAGGCCGCATCTCTGTACGCGGGTGAATGTATGACATTGTTCTGCATTTTGTCCATCAATTGTCGTTTTTGCATTTGTCACCCGAGTGGGACGGGTATGCCCAGACGTGGGTCCCGTGCTCTCCATGCCACTGGAGTCGAGCTATCCTGGCTGATAAGGGCTGAAAGCCCGAAACCGGTCCAAGGATGCTTGTTTCCAGTTAATGGAGAGCCTGACCTGGCAGTTTGGGCTAGACTGTTCCCATTGGGCGCAGGGTCAAGACTGATTTCCATATGGCTGGGTCCAAACCAGAATGGCATGGTGAGCAAAAAAACTTTGGGTTTAGACCCAGATCTCTGTACTGGGGTGAATCTATGACATTGTTTTGGATTCTGTCCATCAATTTTCTTTTTGCATTTGTCACCTCAAGTCGGACGAGTATGCCCAGACGGGGAGACAGCCATGACAACGCGGGCTTTACACCGCACTGCCATTACGACACTGTCATCACAACGCAAGTCGTTACAACGACTTGCGCTGGATGGCGCTAGACACTAAGGAATAGTAGATTTACCATTCCAACACCTTCCCTACTGTTGCGTAGGCTGGAGTTGGTATAGTAAATCACACTATTCCAAAATCCAGCACCTACAGCGCAAGTCGTTGTAACGACTTGCGTTGTAATGGATGCGTCGTAATGGCAGCGCAGTGTAAAAGCCCGGGTTGTCATGACGTACATCCACCCAGATGTGGGTCCTGTGCTCTCCATGCCACTGGAGTCAAATTATCGTGGCTGATGAGGGCTGAAAGCCCGAAACCAGACCCAGGATGCATGTTCACGGCCCAGGGAGGACTTGGCCTAGCAGTTAGGGCTGGTCTGTTCTGAAGAACCAGGTTTTAGAACCCAGCGGCGCCAGGGATAATGCCCGATGTCTTCGAGTTCCCCTGTCTCGGCAAACAGAGACACGGGACATTTCTTGATGACGTCAAAGACCAACGTTTATTGGCTGCAACCAGGAACAGAGGTCTACGAAGCACAAAACGGGTGGTTCGCAAGAGATTGCACAAATTCAATGAGCGAAGCATGGTCTTTTATGCCAAAAATCACATTCCAGGCTAGCATCAATTACGTACAAACTGACCAATGGGGACATCACATTTCAAAAATAGCGCATGAAGACAATCCCACTTTCCGTTGTCCAGCCCACCAGAAGTGACCAAGCACATTCCAATATCCTGTTCCATCAGGCCGGACAAACCCATCATAAAACCTTAACCCAAGTCAGTGATTAGGCCATAAAGGAAAAAACAGAAACAGATGAGAAGTAAGATAGAAGGGTGGGTGCAATGTACCATAAACTAGGCAAAGTCCTGCTCTTTGATCTTTATCTGACCAGCTGTTTAACAAGGAACTGGCTCAGTGAGGTCGGCCTTGGGCAAGGGAGTCAGTTCGGCCAGGTCACACAAGAGTCAGCTAAGGTGTACGTGTCCCAGGGACTCGTTCGGCCGCAGTCATCGGCCTATGTGAGGGCAACCACACAAAATGGCTGCCATACACAAAATGGAACCCGAGGGTTCAAACGAAATCCCTGAATACGTAGTGTTCTCATTGATCGGTTATGACAAAAACACTCGTACACACCGCACTCGTCATTTGCGGTCCGCTGACACCAAAATCGTCTATATCCGACAAACTTCATTGAATGGGTTCGGAACCACCGAACCACGGACTCTCAAACTACGGAACCACAGACCCTCCTTTTGCCCTTACAAAGGCAATAAACCCAAACCCATATTAGTCTGAATCTAGGTCTATATTCATCAGATCATCGATATGTTGCTGTAGCATCATCCTAGTACTTAGTACCTCTCTCTAGACAGGTCTCCTTGCACACGAAGTAGCACAGAGGCCACAAATAGCAGGAGCACACTGTACACAGAGACAGAACAGGAAAAGGATAGCTAATATCATCCCAATGACCATCAGAATCTTCCATCCCCATGTGGATATCAATCCCCAAAACCATCCCATCAACGGCCAATCTCCCTTGTCTATATGTACAGACTCGGAGATCTTATGTAGCTTGGAAATGGCCTGGAAGACTGTCGGAGCGTTGTCTGGAATGAAAACGCAGCAGCTCGATTGAATCAGTTTACACACTCCACCTCTATCTGCTAGTATGACATCAAGAGCAACTCTATTCTGAAGTGCCATAAGTCGATCCGACTGGAGCTCAGCAGTCAAGTTACCAAGGGCATCAGCAGTTTCGACTACGGTGGACTCAACCACTCTCGTCAACTGGCAAATGTTCCTGCTGTTAGCCATAGGTCCCCAGAACGGCAGAAAACCCCTAAAGAAATCTTCCAACTCTTGCCCTGCGGTATCTTCCTTGCTGAAGACACCTCTAGCAACTCTCGTCTTATAGTAATCTGCTGCAGCTGAAAAAGTGGGAGGCAACAGGAAAGAAACAAAACATGTGCCCGAAAAGTCAGGGGGCAACCATGTGTACGCTTTGTCGTAACAGATGAAATAGGTACCCTTAGCTGCTAGGAACGCTGGGGAAGTCTGAGACGCAAATACATAAGTCTCAGTGCAAACACTCTTCCCTAACTGAGCTCTCGGATTCTTGCCATTACCCTGCAGACAATAGCGACCCTGATGGGGCACTATCCAAATCGGTGGAGAACTTTTTGCTCGCTGGTTAACACTCAGACTAACTCCATATCCAGTAACGTTCCAACCAATGTATGGTTGTCTCTCATCTTTCGGAATAGTCTCATACGAACTAGTTCCTTTGACCATGTCGACTATACCCTTGGCCAGGGCACTAGTCTTCGGATTATCTTTCGGTGAACGTTGGGGATAGACTAGGCATGGGCGGATTTTGCGGATTGGCAATCCGCGAATTTGCGGATTTGCAAATTTGCGGATTGCCAAAATCCGCAAAATCCGCGAATCCTCGCGGATTTTTTTTTTGTGTTCGCACGGGTTTCTGCAAGTTCGCGAGGGTTTTGTACAATTTCACAAATTGCGAAATTGTACAAAACGCTCGCGAACTTACAGAAACCCGTGCGAACACTGCCTCTTGTGTGTATAAAAGGTCAGAGAAAGATCAGTTCAGCAGATGAAGAGAAAGAAACTCCTGGTCACAGGAACAGCACGGGTATTGCGCTCGTGAAAGTCAAGGATGCAAAGGCCTCTATCCAGCATCACAGCTGATTTTCCACGGTAGATTTGGGAAGAAGGCACCCCTGCCCAGCCTCGACAACGCTCACGATTGTTTTTGGGCTAATGAATGAGTCACTGAATTTGAGCATCAACTAGTTCGAGCGACCATGTGTGTGTTACTATGCAATCGCCCCGAAGGGCGCAGGGGTCCCTTGAGTGAGCTGTAGCCAGGCTGTAACTATTTTACAATGGCGCCAGCAAGCTGCCAGCGCCGTTGTAAAATAGTTACAAAGTTAGCTTGCACAGGAACCACTTAGATAAAATAAAGCAGCACCTGCTTCGTTTTATCTAGTGGTTCCTGTGCAAGCTAACTTTGTAACTATTTTACAACGGCGCTGGCAGCTTGCTGGCGCCATTGTAAAATAGTTACTGGAGTGGGGGTTCAACTTTTGAACCCGTTACATCCGCGGATTTGTTTTTGCGGATTTTGCGGGAAATCCGCAAAATTCGCGGATTGCGGATTTCCCAAAAATCCGCAAAATCCGCGGGCGTAACGGGTTTACCGCTCACCCCTAGGATAGACACTATGAGCATAAAGGAACATCGTTCTATATGCCCAAATAGAACCATTTAGGCTGAAAGGCAAAACCAAGAACGGAATACCTTTATCGGTCGTATGGGGCATAAGGTCGCAAATCCAACAATTTGTCCTGTTCATAACTAGCTGGTGTTGGTGCAAAAGTTGAATAAATGAATTTTTAGCAAATTCCAATCTTCTGACTATTTCATGTTCGGGCAGAGGGTGAAAAGAATGAGAAGAAATAGTAGGAGGAGGTATAGGTTGCACAGTGGGCATGAATGTCACTTTAAAAGAGAATGTCACATAACCAATTAAAAATATCATTAAACTCAGCAACATAAATACACACAGTATTAAAAATCTTTTTCTGGTCATTAGTTTGTAAACTTTGCTCTTGCAACTTATTGTCTCGACAGGTCTCTCCAACTCGAAGAACTCCATCCTCACTAATATGCTGCTCACGGCGGTAGGGTGTTCTATGCTAAGGAATGCCTCTGTCAGCCCAGGGCAACTCCCTTAGGCCAACCAGAACCTTCGACCTAGTGTCTCAGGCTTGCACTCCAAAGACTTCGGCAACCGTGACCCTACAGCTGAACCCGGATGGCGGTTCAAAAAACAAAAATCAAAGTAGTTCCTCGGAGGAGAGTTAACCTGCAAACAGAAAATTCATAAAAACTTCATTTATTTTTTATTAGTCCCGCGACTCTCGGTCGCAAATTATAACGGTCTTTGCCAGGCAATGTTTGTTCACGAAAAAGCAAATCAGGTTCAGTAGTGTTCAAACGATTCAAGGGAGGCCCAGCTTCTTGAAGAATATCGTCACTTTCTTTCTCAGTGTTTGTTCCAATCAAACGGGCATCGCTGAATGGCAAAAAACGTGGCACAGTTTCAGTTTCAGAGTCTGAAAATCCCTTTTGGACCCACCGGTCATATGGTAAGGGCAACGGAGCCCGTTTGCAGTGTACGCCGTGGATCCAGTTTTTCTTGCCTTGCATTCGAACTGCAGAACGTGTAGATAGTAAAACCAAGTATGGTCCTGTCCAGCGCGGCTGCTCATTCTTGCTCCGCTGAAAATTCTTCACGAATACCCAGGCACTGGGTTCAATGGCGTGGCCTGGATCTTCAGAAGCCTGTTGTAGACTATCGTGAACCTGTTGATGTAAAACACGCAATTTAGCCGTCAATTCATACAGGTAATCAAGCACACCCCAAATATTCGCCGGGCGGCCAAAGACAACCTCATACGGACTTAAAGCCATTCGCGAATGCACAGTCATTCTAGTGGACAAAAGAGCTAGGGGCAAAGCATCTGGCCATTGTAAACCAGAGCTCACTTGGATTTTGGCCAATTTTAATTTCAGAGTGCCATTATAGCACTCGACTAAACTAGCTGATTGGGGGTGATTTGCAGCGTGGAACTTCTGCCTTATTCCTAACCCATCACATACTCTCTTCATCACTTGACCCACAAATTCACTCCCATTGTCACTCCAGATCATTCTCGGCAAACCATACCTAGGGAAGAACTCTTTGATAAGGGCTTTCGCTGTGGACAAGGCAGTATTGTCCTTCAAAGGGTAAGCTTCCACCCATCTAGAAAAAGAGCAAACAACCACCAACACATATTTTAGGTTGTTGCACCTCTCCATGTAGATGAAATCTAGCTGCAAAGCCTCAAACGGATACGTTGGAGGAGCAAAATGACCAGCTGGAGTTGGAGTTCCCTTACCAGGATTGTACATCAAACACACCATACAGTTCTTAACCAAATTCTCTGCACATTTGGGAATTCCAGCATTCTGCCAAACCGGTGCCAACAACTTGCAAATCCCTTTCACGCTGATATGTGCCATTCCATAAGCCATTGTAACAACTGGAAGCACATACGCGTCAGGTAGCAACCATCTTTGATGCTCTGACAAATCAATCCAACAACCATTCGAGTCCTGTCTACCCTTACTCTCTCTCCATTAATTCAACTCTTTCTCTGTAGTTTCAGCTTGGATGGATTGCACACTCTCAATCGTATCTTCACACACACTTCTATCTGGAACCCATCTCGCCGGACCTGCAACATACATTCGGCTCATCACATTTCTCGCAGTTTCTTTCGTGACTTCATCTGCAAACGCATTACCGTGACCAACATCATCCGTAACTTTCTTATGCGCACTGCATTTCACAATCGCTACTTGCAATGGCAAAGTAAGTGATTCAAGAAGTTCATTCACCAACTGGCCATGCTGGATTTTCGTCCCATGCGAAGTCAGGAACCCACGCTCTCGCCACAAACATCCAAAACTATGAGCAACACCAAACGCATACTGGCTGTCAGTGTACACATTCACTCGTTTACCTTTCGCCAACACACATGCTCTTGTTAATGCAATCAACTCCGCTGCTTGCGCTGAATTATGTGGGATACGTGCAGCTTCAACAATCATATGCAAAGTTGTAACAGCATATGCCGCAGTCGTATCACCATTCGGAAGCTTGAAGCACGAACCATCAACCCACAAAGTACCATCACACTCTGGAAGAGGAGTATCCCTAAGGTCTATCCTCCCTTTCGTTTCTTCCTCAGTTCTAAGAAAACAATCGTGCTGTTCTGTGTCAGTATTTGTCTCAGCTAACATTGGCAACAACGTGGCTGGATTCAACGTATTGCATCTCTTAATATGCACACGACTAGCTAACAAGGTCAATTCGTAACCCGACAACCGAGCACTAGTTAAGTGCTGTGTCTTGGTGCGATTCAACAAGGTATCCACTGCATGTGGAACCATCACAATCAGTGTATTGTCCATAATCAAACCAGCAGACTGTCGAATCGAAACAGCTGCTGCTGCTGTAGCTCTCAGACAACTAGGTAATGCTCTAGCTACCGGATCCAAGGTGGACGAAAAATAAGCACATGGACGCTGCTTATCGCCAAACTGTTGAGTCAAAACTGACAATGCACATCCCTCTCTTTCGTGGACATACAATGTGAAAGGCTTACTGTAGTCGGGAGTACCCAACACAGGAGCCGAACACAACGCATTGCGTAATTCTGAAAAGCTCTTCTGACATTCGTCAGTCCAAGGAATAGGATTAGGAGTATCCTTAACAGTAAGAGCTATCAAAGGCTTCGCTAACAACGAGAAATTAGGGATCCACTGTCTACAGTACGACCTAATACCCAAAAACGCACGTACTTCTCTCTGTGTGGTAGGGACACTCATTTTCGCAATTGCTTGAATTCTTTCTGTGGTCAGTTTCCTTCCCTCCTTCGATAAGAGGTGACCTAAGTAGGTAACTTCTTGTCGACAATATTGCAACTTCGAGAGAGAAACCTTGTGATGGAACCAGACAAATGGCGTAACAACGACAAAGTAGCATCTCTACAAATCTCTTCATTGTCAGCAGCAACTAACAAATCGTCAACATACTGAATAAGAGCAGCACCATCAGGTAAAACCAACAAATCAAGTTGCGTCTTCAAAGCTTGACTATAGATCGATGGACTCTCACAATAGCCTTGAGGAGCGCGCTTAAAGCGGAAACTTCGTCCTCCTAAAGAGAATCCAAAGATATCTCTACTCTCCACGGCAATCGGGATGCTGAAGAAAGCATTCTTCAAGCCAATCACCGAAAACCACGTGGCTGTAGCCGGGATCAAAGTCAACAAAATGGTGATATCAGGTACAACAGGAAATTGTGGAACAGCGATCTTATTCACCTCACGAAGATCAATCACAAACCTATATACAGGAGGCTGTGAAGAATCAGTTCTCTTCAGAACAGGCAAAACAGGACTATTGCACACATTACCTCTCGTTTCCTCAATCACACCCTTTTCAATCAGATCATAGATGATTGCCAAAAGTGCTCTCTCGCCATCACTCGAGATACGGTACTGCGGAATGCGCGGTAACCTAGCATTCGCCTTTAACGTCGCAACATATGACGGAATCTCCAAAAGGCCGACATCGTTTGGACCAGTAGCCCAAAGGGAATCAGGGAGAGAAGACAATTCAGATGGAAGTCGTTCTTTAGATAAATACATCTGAGAGATCACTCTCTCACCCAATGTAAGATGTACTCCCGAAGGAGAACAATATAGAGTCGCATACAATCTCTTTAACAAATCCAATCCCAACAAGTTCTCACCACAACCGGTCGTCAGAATGAGGGGTGCTTCAAATTTACAAGGTCCAACAGAAATAGACAATGGACAAGAAATCAGATTCGTAACCGGGGCGCCAGAAAAACCTACTGAAACATTCTTCAAGCCAGACAAAGGTGCGCCAGGGAGTTTAGAGTGCATAATAGAACTCTTCGCAGCACCAGTATCCAACAGAAAAGGCTCTGACACACCTGATGCAATCACTTCAACATAGGGTCCACTCTGATCTACTGGAACTGAAACAACTCCCTCTCTTTGTACATGGCTGTCCTAACAATCATTACCATTCACTTCCTCACCGTCAAAGTAGTAATCATCCGCATAGTACTGTGGCGTCCTACCAGACGCACCACTCTGCTGATCAAAGCTATTCATAGAATTCGGTAAAGGCAAAGAACGCGCATTCTGACCACGACCTCTACCTCTAGGCGCTTGTTGAGCACCTCGACCTCTCACACCAGAAGCACCATTCGTGCGCTGTAACAGAACCGGACAACTACTCTTGAAATTGTCCTCTTCTTTGCAATATGCGCACTGGTTAGGCCCATATGGAAAATGTGGTTGAGAAGACTCGAACCTTTGCAAGTTTCTCGGATATTGCTGATTCTGCTGATAATCGCGCTGATTATTACGGGGCGGATAAGCTTGCTGTAGAAGAACTTTAGTCTTCAATTCCTTAGTCTTCCTATCCGCATTCTCTATCTCATCCTTATTCCTATTCTCATAGTACTGGGCAGTAGCCAAAATCTGTGCTGACGTAGAAACAGCCCAAGCACTCTCAGAATCCTTCAACCTATTGCACAATTCGGGAAGCAAATTATGAACAAATTTGTCAACGAACAATCTCTGACCACCTTCGGAAGCCATGTCCTGACCACTGTGGTCTACAAAAGTCTCTTCAAACCGCGTGAAAAAGTCGGACACAGTTTCATCTTTCTTCTGCTTACACGCAGACAACTTGTCCCAATTGACATGCAATTCGGGCATTAGAGACTTCATATAAGTAATAATTCTACCAGGAAGTTCAGTAATCAAATCCTCAGGCTTAGCGCCGCCTACTTGTCTATTATCGGCATCTCTAAGGTGAGCCCATGTGTCACCTAATTCATGCGCATTATCTGTGTGACGAATCTTACCCCAAATAGGCTGTGGAACAACATTCCCAAACAACATATCTATGTCTGCCAAATTCATGATGCACAAACTCACAGTCTGAGTTAGCTCCTTATAGTTCCCTGCTGGATTTTTGCGCGGATCAGGCAAAGACTGCTTAATAGCCAAAACTTCAACACGCTTCCAAGGAACATGTACCCAGACACACTGAAAGTGTGCAGCAACATATCCATCAGTAGGTCTCCAAACTGGAGGAACCTCACGCATCGGATATTGACGCGCTTTTCTCCTTACTGACGAATCAGGTTCGAGCAGTCGCTCAGAAGGAGATGTACTCCGTAATGACAACGACGTCCCAACTGCTTTCTCAATCTCAAGACCCACAAAAGTCCCTTTCACAAACTCGGAACGTATACGGTACAACTCAGATGGAGCTTGTCCCACTTCGTCTACCCATTGTTCAAAAAGGAACGCACACATCATATCAAAGACATATCGTTGCTTTGGTATTTCCCATTGTCGGAAAACATCCATAATACCCTCAAGGTCATACTGCATAGAATACGTAACCCATTTACGTGCCATGTGATCCAACACAGTCCTTTCATCAGGACCAGGCAATTGACTACGCGATTGTCTATGCTCGACAACAGGAGACATACCCAATGAACCCAACAAAGGAGAAAAGATACTAGCAACTGCATCAGTCATTCTCTGTCGAGCAGAAGGAGAAGGTGATAAAAGAAGAGGAGACGGAACAGTATGGGAGGAAGCGAAAGTCGGAACAGGAGAAGTATACAGGGCAGGCGTAGGAGTAGCAGACGGAGGAGGTAGCAAAGTCGGTGGCCGTTGAGAAGGCTGCACCAGAGGCATAGTAGCCAACGGAAAAAGAGCTGGCTGTTGAGGAATCGCAGGTGGCAAAGCAACCGGAGGTTGCGCAACTACAACTGGTGGTGGTGGTGCCGTAGCATCTTGTGCATAAGGGGGTGGCGAACTCAATAGATGCGACATTAAAAGATCTTTCGCAAGATCTTTCTTCTCTTCTTGCTCTTCAGGTGGTAAAGCTGGGTAGCATTTATCTACCGCTAGTTTCCGCTGCCTAAGCATCTGTTTGCTCTCTTGTTCTTCTTCATTATCCCTAAACTGTATTGCAGCTTGCACCATTGACATACCACGTTCACGTTTATTTTTCTTCGCCAACTTAATTTCTTTCTGTTTGGCTTTTCTGTGCCACATGCGGAAAAAGTCAAACATTGCCGGCCGGGCTTTCTTCTTGAACAGTTTAACTTCAAGATTGTCTAAAATCTCAGTTTCAAAGCTACCATAACGGGGCCACTGTAGGACACCGTCTTTTCTCGTATATTTTACCCAGATGTCATTATATCCGATGGGGCCCACACCATGTTTTACATAGAGCTCATAGGTCGGAGTTCCAATCGGAGGCACCGGACACAAATCCTCCAATCGGGAATCCCTAGAACAACCAAAACCAAATATCTTTCCAAGTCTGCTAATACCAGGCATCTTCGCTCACTAGTCTAGCTTCAAACTTCAAGGGAAATCTCAAAAACGATAATCTCGTGAAAACACGAGTCCCTCAGCTTTGGGGCCTGCAGGTACCAAATCAAAGCGATCCCGAAGGATACCCAAACAAACTAAGAACTGGGAGACGCTCCACTCATACTTAACTGAAATGTCGATGGCGTCACCAGAAGACCAGTCTATTGTCTCGCTCTACAAATTGTCTATGGCTCCAAGACAGGGCGACAGTCAGGGCAGCAGTCCTTCGTAGCCGTCGGAAGCCGGGGAACCTCGCAGCAAAGACTTTCGGACCACAACGACATACAGGGGTCGATGAAGTGGCAGGCCTTCCTCCAGAATTTCCACACGAAGATCCTCACGATCTTCAGGCTTGAACCGGTACCACTGAAGTCGCCCCACGTGGGGCGCCAACTGAAGAACCGGGTTTTAGAACCCAGCGGCGCCAGGGATAACGGGATTTATCTCAGCCACCTTTTGACGTAGAAAGTCACAGTCTAAGTGCCAGAGGGCCAGTGCTCTCCATGCCACTGGAGTCAAGCTATCCTGGCTGATGAGGGCTGAAAGCCCGGAACCGGTCCTAGGATGCTTGTTTCCAGTCCAGGGAGGACCTGGCCTGGCAGTTTGGGCTGGACTTTTCCCATGGGGCACAGGATCAAGACTGATTTGCATATGGCCGGGTCCAAACGAGAATGGCACGGAGAGGAGAGCAAAAACACAATGGATTTAGGCCACATCTCTGTACGGGGGTGAATGTATGACATTGTTCTACATTTTGTCCATCAATTGTTGTTTTTGCATTTGTCACCCGAGTGGGATGGGTATGCCCAGACGTGGGTCCCGTGCTCTCCATGCCACTGGAGTCAAGCTATCCTGGCTGATGAGGGCTGAAAGCCCGAAACCGGTCCTAGGATGCTTGTTTCCAGTCAATGGAGAACCTGACCTGGCAGTTTGGGCTAGACTGTTCCCATTGGGCGCCGGGTCAAGACTGATTTGCATATGGCTGGGCCCAAACCAGAATGGCATGGAGAGCAAAAAAACTTTGGATTTAGACCCAGATCTCTGTACTGGGGTGAATCTATGACATTGTTTTGGATTCTGTCCATCAATTTTCTTTTTGCATTTGTCACCCCAAGTCGGACGAGTATGCCCAGACGGGGAGACAGCCATGACAACGCGGGCTTTACACCGCGCTGCCATTACGACGCTGCCATCACAACGCAATTCGTTACGACGACTTGCGCTGGATGGCGCTAGATACTAAGGAATAGTAGATTTACCATTCCAACACCTTCCCTACTGTTGCGTAGGCTGGAGTTGGTATAGTAAATCACACTATTCCAAAATCCAGCACCTACAGTGCAAGTCGTTGTAACGACTTGCGTTGTAATGGATGCGTCGTAATGGCAGCGCAGTGTAAAAGCCCGGGTTGTCATGACGTACATCCGCCCAGACGTGGGTCCTGTGCTCTCCATGCCACTGGAGTCAAGTTATCGTGGCTGATGAGGGCTGAAAGCCCGAAACCAGATCCAGGATGCATGTTCACGGCCCAGGGAGGACTTGTCCTAGCAGTTAGGGCTGGTCTGTTCTGAAGAACCGGGTTTAAGAACCCAGCGGCGCCAGGGATAACGCCCGATGTCTTCGAGTTCCCCTGCCTCGGCAAACAGAGACACGGGACACTTCTTGATGACGTCAAAGACCAAAGTTTATTGGCTGCAACCAGGAACAGAGGTCTACGAATCACAACACGGGTGGTTCGCAAGAGATTGCACAAATTCAATGAGCGAAGCATGGTCTTTATACCAAAAATCACATTCCAGGCTAGCATCAATTACGTACAAACTGACCAATGGGGACATGACATTTCAAAAATAGCGCATGAAGACAATCCCACTTTCCGTTGTCCAGCCCACCAGAAATGACCAAGCACATTCCAATATCCTGTTCGAGCAGGCCGGACAAACCCATCATAAAACCTTAACCCAAGTCAGTGATTATGCCATAAAAGAAGGAGCAGAAACAGATGGAAGCAAGATAAAAGGGTGGGTGCAATGTGCCATAAACTAGGCAATGTCCTGCTCTTTGATCTTTATCTGACCAGCTGTTTAACAAGGAACTGGCTCAGCGAGGTCGGCCTCGGGCAAGGGAGTCAGTTCAGCCAGGTCACACAAGAGCCAGCTAAGGTGTACGTGTCCCAGGGACTCGTTCGGCCACAGTCATCGGCCTATGTGAGGGCAACCGCACAAAATGGCTGCCGTACACAAAATGGAACCCGAGGGTTCAAACGAAATCCCTGAATACGTAGTGTTCTCATTGATCGGTTATGACAAAAACACTCGTACACACCGCACTCGTCATTTGCGGTCCGCTGACACCAAAATCGTCTATATCCGACGACCTTCATTGAACGGGTTCGGAACCACCGAACCAGGGACTCTCAAACTACGGAACCACAGTTCCCATTGGGCGCACGGTCAAGACTGATTTGCATATGGCTGGGTCCAAACTGGAAAGGGATGGTGAGCAAAAAAACTATGGATTTAGGCCCAGATCTCTGTACTTAAGTGAATGTATGACATTGTTGTGCATTCTGTCCATCAATTGTTCTTTTTGCATTTGACTGCAGGATTAGCAGTGTTGTGCCGGGTGAGCTGTCTTTAGTGCAGGAGGAGTGGAATTGTGTGCTGAATAAGAAGTGGATCAGTGCCTGGTGAGCGCTGTCAGTGCAGAGTGAGTGCGCTGAGTGAGCGGTGTGTGAATGCACAGGGTGAGCAGTGTCTGAGTGCAAAGTGATAGGTGCCTGTGTACAGGGTGAATGATGTGTGAGTATGCAGGGTCAGTGGTCTGTGTCAGGGTGAAAAGTCAGTATGAGTGGCATGTTAGTTGTGTGTCAGTGCATGATGAGAGGTATTTGAGCAGGTGGGTGAATGCAGGGTGAGAGGGGAGTGAGTGTTGTGAGTAGAAGGAGTGAGAATGTAAGTGTGCCGGGGAGCAGTGCGTGAGCGTGCGGGGTGAGCAATGTGTGAGTGTGCAGAGTGGCATGTGAGCAGACTGAATGGTGTGTTACTGTGCAAGGTTAGCAGAGTGTGAGAACAGAGGGAGAGGTGGGTGAGTGATCAGCATAAGCAATGTATGTGTGTGGTGAGGTGGGTAAGCAGTGCGTGATTACAGGGTGAGTGATGTCTGAGGGAGATTTTAAAATAGTAATTAGGGGTTTATATTCCCCATTAACTTGTAATGGGGGCAATTTCAAGAAGGAGAAACCTACATAAAGCAATTTTTGGCTCTACAATTCGGGAGTCTCCTGCCTGAATCAGGTCCCTTGGATGTATGTTGGGGTGAGCGGTGGCTGGATTCAAGGTGAGCAGTGGGTTGGGCCAAGGTGAGCAGTGGGTGGCTGCAAGGTGAGCAGTGGGTGCGCGTAAGGTGAGCAGTGGGTGCGTGTAAGGTGAGCAGTGGGTGAGCATAAGGTGAGTGTAAGGTGAGCAGTTGGTGAGCGTAAGGTGAGCAGTGGGTTGGCGCAAGGTGAGCAGTGGGTGGGCACTAGGTGAGCATTGGGTGGGCGCAAGGTGAGCAGTGGGTGAGCGTAAGGTGAGCAGTGGGTGGCTGCAAGGTGAGCAGTGGGTGAGCGTAAGGTGAGCAGTGGTTGGCTGCAAGGTGAGCAGTGGGTGAACATAAGGTGAGCAGTGGATGGCTGCAAGGTGAGCAGTGGGTGAGCGTAAGGTGAGCAGTGGGTGGCTGCAAGGTGAGCAGAGGGTGAGCGTAAGGTGAGCAGTGGGTGGCTGCAAGGTGAGCAGTGGGTGGCTGCAAGGTGAGCAGTGGGTGAACATAAGGTGAGCAGTGGATGGCTGCAAGGTGAGCAGTGGGTGAGCGTAAGGTGAGCAGTGGGTGGCTGCAAGGTGAGCAGTGGGTGGCTACAAGGTGAGCAGTTGGTGAGCATAAGGTGAGCAGTGGGTGGCTGCAAGGTGAGCAGTGGGTGGCTACAAGGTGAGCAGTTGGTGAGCGTAAGGTGAGCAGTGTGTGAGCGTAAGGTGAGCAGTGGATGGCAGCAAGGTGAGCATTGGGTGGGCGCAAGGTGAGCAGTGGGTGGGTGCAAGGTGACAAGTGGGTCAATCAATCAATCAATCAGTGACACTTATATAGCGCGCTACCTACCCGTAGGGTCTCAAGGCGCTGGGGGGGGGGGGGGGTGCCGCTACTGCTCGAACAGCCAGGTCTTCAGCTTCCTCCTGAAGGAGAGGTGGTCCTGGGTCAGGCGCAGGTCGGTCGGGAGGGAGTTCCAGGTCTTGGCGGCCAGGTAGGAGAAGGACCTTCCTCCTGTAGTTGCTCTTCGGATGCGGGGGACGGCGGCGAGGGCGTGGTTGGCAGATCGGAGGTGGCGTTTGGGAGCGTAGAAGTTGATCCGGCTGTTGAGGTAGCTCGGGCCTTGGTCGTGTAGGGCTTTGTGTGCGTGGGTGAGGAGGCGGAAGGTGATTCTTTTGTTGACGGGGAGCCAGTGGAGGTCTCTCAGATGTCCGGTGATGTGGCTGGTTCGTGGGATGTCGAGGATGAGTCTGGCTGAGGCGTTCTGGATCCGCTGGAGTCTCTTTTGGAGCTTGGCGGTGGTACCGGCGTAGAGGGCGTTGCCGTAGTCCAGTCGGCTGGTGACGAGGGCCTGGGTGACCGTCTTCTTGGTCTCGGTGGGGATCCACCAGAAGATCTTCCATAGCATGCGTAGGATGTTGAAGCACGCCGAGGAGACGTTGTTGACTTGCCTGGTCATGGAGAGGGAGGAGTCCAGGATGAAGCCCAGGTTGCGTGCATGGTCTGTCGGTTTGGGTGCGGTGCCCAGGGCGGGAGGCCACCAGGAGTCGTCCCAGGCGGAGGGTGAGGAGCCCAGGATGAGGACCTCCGTCTTGTCAGAGTTCAATTTCAGGCGGCTGGTCGTCATCCATTCGGCTACCTCTTTCATCCCTTCGTGCAGGTTGGCTCTGGCGGAGGTGGGGTCGTTGGTCAGGGAGAGGATCAGCTGGGTGTCGTCGGCGTAGGAGATTATGCTGAGGTTGTGTTTGCGTACGATGGCCGCGAGGGGGCTCATGTAGACGTTGAAGAGGGTGGGGCTCAGCGATGAACCTTGAGGGACGCCGCAGATGACTTCGGAGGCCTCTGACTTGTACGGTGGTAGGCGGACTCTCTGTGTTCTTCCGTCGAGGAAGGAGATGATCCATTCCAGCGCCTTGTCCTGGATCCCGATGTTGCTGAGGCGCTGAACTAGGGTGCGGTGGCAGACCGTGTCGAATGCCGCGGAGAGGTCTAGGAGGATGAGGGCCGCTGTTTCTCCATTGTCCATCAGGGCTCGGATGTCATCGGTGGCGGCGATGAGGGCGGTCTCGGTGCTGTGATTGGCTCGGAAGCCGGACTGTGAGGGGTCGAGGGATCCGTTCGTCTCTAGGAAGGCGGCCATCTGCTTGTTGACGGTCTTCTCGATGACTTTGGCTGGAAACGGGAGGAGCGAGATGGGGCGGTAGTTTTTGAGTTCGGTGGGGTCCGCTGTTGGTTTCTTGAGTAGAGCGCTGAGTTCGGCGGGGTGAGCGTAAGGTGAGCAGTGGGTGGCTGTAAGGTGAGCAGTGGGTGGCTGCAAGGTGAGCAGTGGGTGGCTTCAAGGTGAGCAGTGGGTGAGCGTAAGATGAGCAGTGGGTGGGCACAAGGTGAGCATTGGGTGGGCGCAAGGTGAGCAGTGGGTGGCTGCAAGGTGAGCAGTGGGTGGCTGCAATGTGAGCAGCCGGGTGGCTGCAAGGTGAGCAGTGGGTGAGCGTAAGGTGAGCAGTGGATGGCTGCAAGGTGAGCAGTGGGTGAGCGTAAGGTGAGCAGTGGGTGGCTGCAAGGTGAGCAGTGGGTGGCTGCAAGGTGAGCACTGGGTGGCTGCAAGGTGAGCAGCCGGGTGGCTGCAAGGTGAGCAGTGGGTGAGCGTAAGGTGAGCAGTGGATGGCAGCACGGTGAGCAGTGGGTGAGCATAAAGTGAGCAGTGGGTGGCTGCAAGGTGAGCAGTGTGTGAGCGTAAGGTGAGCAGTGGGTGGCTGCAAGGTGAGCAGTGGGTGAGTGTAAGGTGAGCAGTGGATGGTTGCAAGATGAGCAGTGGGTGAGCGTACGGTGAGCAGTGGGTGGGCACAAGGTGAGCAGTGGGTGAGCGTACGGTAAGCTGTGGGTGGGCGCAAGGTGAGCAGTGGGTGAGCTTAAGGTGAGCAGTGGGTGAGCGTAAGGTGAGCAGTGGGTGAGTGTAAGGTGAGCAGTGGGTGAGTGCAAGGTGAGCAGTGGGTGAGCGTAAGGTGAGCAGTGAGTGAGCATAAGGTGAGCAGTGGGTGGGCACAAGGTGAGCAGTGGGTGAGCGTAAGGTAAGCTGTGGGTGGGCGCAAGATGAGCAGTGGGTGGCTGCAAGGTGAGCAGTGGGTGGCTGCAAGTTGAGCAGTGGGTGGCTGCAAGGTGAGCAGTGGGTGGCTGCAAGGTGAGCAGTGGGTGGCTGCAAGGTGAGCAGTGGGTGAGCCTAAGGTGAGCAGTGGATGAGCAGTGGGTGAGCGCAAGGTGAGCAGTGGATGGCTGCAAGGTGAGCAGTGGGTGAGCATAAGGTGAGCACTGGGTGGGTGCAAGGTGAGCGGTGGGTGGGTGCCAGGTGAGCAGTGGGTGGGTGCAAGGTGAGCAGTGGGTGAGTGTAAGGTGAGCAGTGAGTGAGCAAAAAGTGAGCAGTGGGTGGGTGCAAGGTGAACAGTGGGTGGGTGCAAGGTGAGCGGTGGGTGGGTGCAAAGTGAGCAGTGGGTGGGCGCAAGGTAAGCGGTGGGTGAGTGCAAGGTGAGCAGTGGGTGGGTGTAAGGTGAGCAGTGGGTGGGTGCAAGGTGAGCAGTGGGTGGCTGCAAGGTGAGCAGTGGGTGAGGGTAAGGTGAGCAGTGGGTGAGCGTGAGGTGAGCAGTGGGTGCGCGCAAGGTGAGCAGTGGGTGCGCGTAAGGCGAGCAGTGGGTGGATGCAAGGTGAGCAGTGGGTGAGGGTAAGGTGAGCAGTGGGTGAGCGTGAGGTGAGCAGTGGATGGGTGCAAGGTGAGCAGGGGGTGAGGGTAAGGTGAGCAGTGGGTGAGCGTGAGGTGAGCAGTGGATGGGTGCAAGGTGAGCAGTGGGTGAGCAGAGGGTGAGCGCAAGGGGAGCAGTGGGTGGGTGCAAGATGAGCAGAGGGTGAGCGCAAGGGGAGCAGTGGGTGGGTGCAAGGTGAGCAGGGGGTGAGCGCAAGGTGAGCAGTGGGCAGGTGCAAAGTGAGCGGTGGGTGAGCGCAAGGTTAGTGGTGGGTGGGTGCAAGGTGAGCAGTGGGTGGGTGCACAGTGAGTGGGTGGCTGCAAGAGGAGCAGGGGGTATATCTAAGGTGAGCAGTGGGTGAGCGTAAGGTGAGCAGTGGGTGAGCGCAAGGTGAGCAGTGGGTGAGCGTAAGGTGAGTAGTGGGTGAGCGCCAGGTGAGCAGTGGGTGAGCGTCAGGTGAGCAGTGGGTAAGCGCAAGGTGAGCAGTGGGTGAGCGTAAGGTGAGCAGTGGGTGAGCGCAAGGTGAGCAGTGGGTATCTCCAAGGTGAGCAGTGGGTGGGTGCAAAGTGAGTAGTGAGTGGGTGGGTGTAAGTTGAGATGCGAGTGAGTGAGTGATGTGCCTGTGTGACCGCAGGATGAGCGGCGTGTCTCTATCAGTGCAGGACAAGAGATACGTCCATGTGATGCCCAGTGACCTGCAGGCTTCTCTGAGTGCAAGGTGCAGTACATTAAGACAGATCTACTGGCCTTACCAAGGGTTGTTGAATATTAATCTTGCAGCCTCCTGCTTCTAGCTGGACCAGATTGGCACCAGCTAGAAGCAGTACCAAATGCCACCTGTGAGCGGCAGAGCTGGTCCTGGCATTCAGGGCGACTGTTGACAGGCAGCCTTCTGTGCCCCCTCCCAGTACAAGACCATAAGATGCCCATGGACGGCTCACCTCTGACCTCTCCCAAAGACAGCAGCATCCAGGGCTGTGACATGACAGGCTGAGTGAAGCCCATCACACAAAGGCTCGGGCACAAAGACCAGGACTTGAAAGTTTGCTTGATGTTGAGCTGCACAGGGAGGCAGGTGACAGACATGTAAAGGTCACCCCAAGCCTTATGGGAAATCAATCACTTCAAAGCAGACAAGGGGGCGAAATGTCAATCACTCATGTCTTGGTCAGGAGGCGGAGGCTCTTCCCTCAGAAGGACTAGAAGAGAGCTCACCAGAGAACACAACAGTGCCTGGCTGATGTTTGTACAGAGCCATCCTCTCTGTGACAGCCGATGGCAGCATGGGCCAGGACTCCAGGCACTTGAAATACAAAGGGACAGGCATCCATGGTGGGTCAGGGAGCAGCTGGGGATGAGGAGCAGAGGATTCTGGGAGATGGAAAGAGAAAAGGGGAGATTACAAACATAAAAACTGTTAAAGTGCAAAAGAAGAGAACAACCCAGTCAGGCTTTAACCTTGCAAGAAAATATTAGACATAAAATAGAAAATCAAGGAAAGCTCTTTTTCTCTGGAGGGAGGGGCAAGCAACACAATACGACAGGAGGACCAGACAAGAGTAAAGGTACAGAGTAAACAAAACAACACAGGAGGGGTTGGAGGTGACTAGTCAAGCAAAAAAAATGCAGGAGGGGCAGGGCAAGCAAAAGAACGAGGGATGGGGAAGGCGCAAGCGTCACAACATGGGAGGGGGCGGGGCAAACAACACAGGAGGAGGGTAGGGGAGAATGTGGCATACAACACAGTGCAAAGGGGGGCTAAGCAACACAACATGGAGGAGCCAATCAAAAATCCCTCTTTACATCCCTCATGAACTGTACGTACCTCACAAAGATGCAGCCAGAAAAACACTCCACTCAGTGACTGATCCTCCTTCAACCGAGGACTAAAGCAAGAATGTGGAGGGAACTCGAAAAAGCTTTAGTTTCAGAAAACAAACAGTGACAATGGGCACGTCACACACAAGTGACCTATTAGACACCAGGTAGGGATATTTATCTACATCAAACATGGCTGCCAAAAAGGGATCAAGTAGCTCTATCCGTCATGGGATGTGTCAGATGTCCATAGCTAGTCATCAGTCAATAAGGAGTCAGTATTCTAATGCAGGGGCGTGCAAATCATTCACATTAAGAGATCCAATGGGAGGTGACGGTTCAAGTTCAGAGTTATATGAACACTATATCCTCCTTTCTTAAAATGCTACACAAACCCCATGTAATATATTGCAATACCAAAGAAATCAGAATATTATTAGCCACATACAGACCACAAGACAAGCCAAAAACGGGGGCAAGCAACACAATCAGGGAAGGGAAGGGGTCAAGCAACACAACAATGTGGTGGGGGAGAGATGACCTTCAAACACATGCATCTTTCTGAAGTGCTGCAGCTAAAGTAAAAAAGTACATTTAAAAGGGTAAGCAGTGGAAGCACACTGGTCAAGTAAGAGGCACTTGGATCATGCTCCAGGGGAGGGATAAACACACTAAGAGGAAGCGAAGCCAACACACGCTGAGCAAAGAGAAGCAAGAAATGAGAGTGATAATGAAGTCAACCAATGGTAAGCAATGGGAGGGCTCTTAGCCCCCTGTAAGTACACAAAATGTCTTGTAAGCGACAGTGCATGCGCTGTCTCAGGTGAAACCTAGTAAACTTTTTTAATTTATTTTTTATTTGGCTTGCCTGAGATTTAGCAGTGGTCCCTTGGATATATAATAATAAATAAAATAATAAATAAAGTAATGTTAAAAAAATAATGACACAAGGATTTTCAGGTATTATCAAAAGCTTTCTTGTCATTTTGTCAACTTTTCACTAATTTGGCACCATTATTGTGCGGATTGTGTGATCTGCAGCTGGTCACTAGTACAAGTTCCTTCTAGGCCAACTTATCCTTCCTTCCTGCCGATATCAACAAACTTAGGGTCTGTTTACGAGTTTGGCGGACAGAGTTACTCCATCACACACATGATGCATCTCTCGTCCGCCCTATTACAATCCTATTATATCCTACAGAACTTTAAATGTGATACCTGTGGATACCCGTGGCGGTGTCCCCCATCCACAAAATTCATAAACAGGCCCTGAGTTCCATTAGAGTGGATAATAATCACACTAGTTCTTTGTAGCACAAAAAAAGCAGAAAACCCTAGTATGAAGAACAATGTGGATAATATATATTATAAATCTGTAATTAAACAAGTAATTGTTATTATTATTCCAGAATTGCTTCTTTTGGAGGGGTAATAGGATTCAGGCAGTGGCATAATGCAAAATGATGGGGCCCCTTGCAGAATGTGATGAGGGGTCCCATATATCACAGATAGTCATTAGCTTTGGGTTGGATGGAGCCGCCATGAGGATTGGGGGCCCCCCGGAATGGGCTGAGGGGTATAAATTATGCCATTGCATCCATGATCACCAAATTATTGGTGGGGTCCCGCTCGGGTCACATAAGCAGATACCATGTTACCTGACCTTTGACCAGTTTTCCAGTTGATCGAAAAGTGGCAGTATTTTGTAAAGCTTAAATTTGTGACAATCGTGCTAGGATAAAGGTTGTGTGAAAGGTATCAGATATATTGTTTCTATAACAAAATAGAAATCCCTGTAAAGGAACTCCACAGATATATTTTGATTTGTAACATTTCTAATTTTTTGTAATTCTGAAGAGTGATGGAAAGAAAGATTTCAATCAAAAACCTGAAATACTCGCTGTACCCCAATTTCCCCACATTATCGTTTGTGTGCTGTTTAATTTTAACAGTAACACTGCATATCTGTACAAATGTAATGCCTATTTTCAGTGGGAAATGTGCTTTCTTTAAATGACTGTGCGCTAAAACGCAGTGCTTCAACGATATATTTACATTATAGTGATTGTGTGCATAACTTGTGCATTCTACGTAGTTACCGCTCTCTTGCTGAATGCATTTGTTGTGCTTTGTTTTAACCCATTGTGTGCATCGGATGTCCCCTGGCTGTCCGATGTTACAGTGGGCGTGTGCGGAGGACGGCGGGGGGCCGTCCGAAACACGCCCACTCATCAATTCCCGGAAACAAGCATCCTGGATATAAGTTGGCAGGATATGCCCAGACGTGGGTCTCTTGCTCACTTTGCCACTGGTTTCAAGATAGCCTGGCTGATGAGGGTCATGAACCCGAAACCGGTCCTAGGATGCTTGTTTCCGGTCCAGGGAAGACATGGCTTGGCAGTCCGGGCTGTACTGTTCCCATGAGGCACAGGGTCAGACTGATTTGCATATGGCCATGTCTGAACTGGGGTGGCGGAGTGGGCTAAAGAATGGTGATGGATTAAACCCAGATCAGTTGACTGGGGTGAGTGCTTGCAATGTTTATCACTCCGTCCATCATCTCCTTTGGTTTTGTAATATTGGTGAAGGCACCCACACCCCAAAAAGTGTTCCAGCATCAGTGCACTGCACCAGACCCTTAGGCCTTCCACAAACTACTAATTTATTAATGTGGATGTAGCAACAACCAACCGGCACTGGAAACCCAAGTCATTCTCCTTCAAACCCTGAAAGTAGGTAGCAAGCCCCTGAAACAGGCAGTGGAGTAATCAGCACAGACAATATGCCTTGGGGTCAGATCATACCATGACTGCTGCCACTATATTCAGCTTAGTGGGGATGAGCCTGTTTACACCTTGTTATCAGATCATCTCATGATGACATACGCCTGGGCAAAGCTGGCGTAGTGCCTCTACGCGGAGTTCCATGCAGTTGGAAAAAAACTCCATGGTAGAACACTCCACTCCGCTCTCTCCCAAATTAATTATAATTTTTTTTAAAAAGCACTTACCTACTTTTTTTTTTGTTGTTGCAGTTTTATATAGCGCAAACTTGAACCAAACCGAATCGGGTATCAGAGCGCTTTACATAGCATCAGTTACGTTACACGAGGACATTAATTTTTGTTAGGCACGGGGAGATTAAGTGATTTGCCCAGAATCACAGGATGTTTTGGCGTTGTTACCGAGACTCGAACCCAGATCCCCAGGTGCCTTTAAAAAAAATTATAATTCATTAGAGAGAGTGGAGGGGCTCGCTAACTTCACTCTGCCACGGAGTCGGAGTTTTGCCTAAACTCTGCATTCACAACGGAGCACAGAGTAGGCAAAACTCTGTAAACTCCTCTGGTCGAGCAGAGTTACCCGCCCGGGGTTAATGAAGAGCTGCCACAAACTTCAGTTCAGTGGGGATGGGTCTGTTTTCCAGGTCGATGCACAAACGTTTCCATTTATATTGTATTTGCATGTAAAATTATATTGTGTAGTCTCCCCTATACTGGATATAAGCATTATATAATGAATAAATCAGAGGTTCGTTTGTCGCAAACTGTCACCGCAAAGCTGCAGGGAGTGTTTGAAGTGATGCATGAGCCTATGTTTAAATCATAATGTATGCATGTCTAACTATTCAAACACTCATGTCGTGCAATAAAAGAAATATGAAGAAATGCAAAGATTGCTTTAGCATTCTACCCGCTCTTTATATAAGGATGCATCAGATCACTGTCACTGCAGACGCCTCATATCCAATGCACGCGCTTGCGGTACATCAAAGAGAGCGCTGCCAGGCATCCGAGGTCTGTGATCATATTCTGCTTATTTTCGTGCTGTGAAGCTGCTTCTTGCCTAAGTGAGCACACAAACAACAGATAAAGTAGACATTATTTCACATAGAACAATCTTAATTAAGATATTATAGCCACTAAGGTAGATTCAGCCTCTCCTGGAACACCTTTTCATCCCAGTTCAGATGAAATTCTTAAGAAGGCTACTACGCCTATTTAAAAAATTGTGGACAACTCTGAACTGATGAACTAACGCTCTAGTTCTATATTCCCTATATCTTCAATTTCTTGAAGGCCACAGTCTGCTTTCCTGGAATTTATGCATGGCGTGATCCAGTTCAAGCAGCTTTCTCACTAATCCAGTGCTGAATTCCAGTCAGGTGGAACCATTAGATCACATGCAGCTAAATATTGATATTGGGAGATCTGCAACTTTAGTCCTCAATGATTTATCGAATTACGATGTTGCGATGACAACACCACTGTGGAAAGGAACTGCACGACTTTCAGTCGGCAGTTGCGACCGGCCTATTATGATGCGACCAACCATAGGGTGATCGCAAACATCCATTTCACTATGGAAACTTGTGCGCTTGGTGGAAAAGGCCTGCAGTACAAGCTGCAATTGAAAAATGCATGTTTTCAAACTTCCCTGCACCGTGTGGCAGGCACCAGGCACGGTGCAGGGATGTTTAGGGGGCACCATAGGTGCAACCCAAGCCCAAATGCAGTGGCCATGGGGGAAGCAGGCCCCTAATGTCGCTTTCCGACTGCCTTTCCATGTCGGGAAGGGCGAAATGTAATGGCTGTGGGAAACCGACATCATAATCCCGATGGCAGAGCCGCCGTCATTAAGCATTTATGCAGACTTTCCAATGGACCATTGGGCTCCGTCAGCCGGTCGGAACTACGTCAGAACCCCCTACAGGTTTAAACTCCAATCGCCGTCATCCTAATACAGGGATCGGACTTTAAACCGACCATGTCGGGCGGAAAGCCTCCCACCGCTAGTCAGAGGCTATCCGTCTGACATTGTAATCAGACCCTATGTCTTATTTTACGCTTATATGTGTTAGGCATGAACAGCTGCGGCATGTGCAGGTAAGAGCGATGGGGCCCGGTGGAGGGGGATTTTGACAGATGACCACAAGAGAAAAGAAAAAAAAATAACGAATTTTCCCTCGTTGTTGTCTGTCAAAATCCCCCTTCCACTCGGCCCGCCGCTCTTTTCTGCACGGGCCACGGCCAGTCATGAAACATGGTCACAGACTTAGCTCAGATGATTCTTAGAAGATTCATTAATTACTGGGGAAAGCATGGGGATTTTACAATGCTCTCTCTTCGGTAACACAACAGAAAGGATAGCCCCCCAACCCCAGCCACCAGAGTTTTGCTTCTGTCAAAATCTTGGGAGAAGCTTCCAGTCCTGCTTTGAGGTTCAGACAAAGGGACCTGGCAGCTTTCCCAACACCCTTTACTCTGTATGGCCATCGGCGCGTGCAGGAACCCCCAAATACCTTCCTGTCGTGGTAAAGCACCGCAGGCACACTGCATGCATGGCCTACCGCCTACATGCACAGCGAACATGTACTCTTCCCCTCTGTCCCACATGGATACACAGAGGACCTGGATAGGGGAGACCAGCAGAGCAGTGGCGTAACGAAACATGAGGGGGCCCCCCTGCAAACTACATGGAGGGGGCCCCCCTCCCATCCTCCATGCCTGTCTAGAGCTCTCAGGCCAGCGACCCGCCATACTGCAGGGGATGCGGGCGATTGTTACGCCACTGTCACCAATGCAGCCATTAATAGTAACACTGGGTGGTGGAGTTAAAGGTTGGGCTTAGTCTGCCCGCTGGCTGTCATAGGTGGTGGTCCATTCATTACAGGGTCCCTGCCATCAGTAGGCCGGGGAAGTTTGCCCAATTTTAGGTGGGTTTCCTGATGCAGACTCCTGTCATGATATACAACATCGGGCCCACTCATCGTTTAGTTTTGACAAAAGTGCATTCACTGCTCCTTCCCGTTTCCGTTTTAAAACATTGGACACAGCGACAATGCAGTATTTCAAAAGCAGATATAACTAAAAAGAGCACATTTTGATAATACATTTTTATTTTTATTAGACAATAGCAATCTTAAGAGGCATTGCATAGCTTCATACACACTTTGACCCCAATTCCATCCCAGTCTCTCTCTCTCTGTCAGACAGTATCTCTCTTTCAGTCAGTCAGTCTATCTCTCTCTGTCATTCAGTCTCTCTTAGTCAGTCACTCTCAGTCAGTCAGTCTCTCTCTCTCTCTCTCTCTCTCTCTCTCTCTGTCTCTCTCTGTCAGTCTGTCAGTCAGTCCCTCTCTGTCAGTCAGTCTCTCTCTCTGTCAGTCAGTCTATCACTCTCTGTCATTCAGTCTCTCTCAGTCAGTCTCTCTCAGTCAGTCAGTCAGTCTCTCGCTCTCTATCTGTCTGTCAGTCAGTCTCTCTCTGTCAGTCTCTGTCAGTCTCTCTCAGTCAGTCTCTCTCAGTCAGCCTCTCTCAGTCAGTCTCTCTTAGTCTCTCTCTCTGTCAGTCAGTCTCTCTCTCTCTCTGTCAGTCTCAGTCTCTCTCTCTGTCAGTCAGTCTCTCTCTCTCAGTCAGTCTCTCTCAATCAGTCTCTCTCAGTCTGTCAGTTTCTCTCTCTTAGTCAGTCTCTCTCTCTGTCAGTCAGTCTCTCTCTCTCTCTGTTAGTCAGTCTCTCTTTCTCTGTCAGTCTCTCAGTCTCTTTCTCTCTCTGTCAGTCTTTGTCAGTCAGTCTCCCTCTCTGTCAGTCAATCTCTCTCTCAGTCAGCCAGTCTCTCTCTCTCCCAGTCAGTCTCTCTCTCTCCCAGTCAGTCAGTCTCTCTCAGTCAGTCATTCTCTCTTTACCCCAGTCAGTCAGTCTCTCTCTCGCTCTGTCAGTCAGTCTCTGTCAGTCAGACTCTCTCACTCAGTCAGTCTCTCTCTCAGTCAGTCTCTCTCTGTCAGTCTCTCTCCAAGTCAGTCTCTCTCTGTCAGTCTCTCTGACAGTCAATCAGTCTATCTCTCTGTCAGTCAGTCTCTGCCTCTCTCTCTCAGTCTCTCTTTCTCAGTCAGTTTCTCTCTACCCTAGTCAGTCTCTGTCAGTCAGTCAGTCTCACTCTCAATCAGTCTCTCTCTCTCTGTCAGTCAGTCAGTCTCACTCTCAGTCAATTTCTCAGTCAGTCAGTCTCTACTCTCTCTCCATTCTCTCTCTCAACTCTGTCCACTCTATCTCTACTGTCTCTCTCTCCACGGTCTCTCCTCTGTCTCTCTCTCCACTTTCTCTCTCCACTCTCTCACCATCTCTCTCTCCACTGTCTCCCTCCACTGTCTCCCTCCACTGTCTCCTTCCACTGTCTCCCTCTACTCCCTCTCTCTCCACCCTCTCCCCCTTCTCTCTCTCTACTTTCTCTCCACTCTCTCTCCACTCTCTCTCTCCACTCTCTCTCTCCACTCTCTCTCTCCACTCACTCTCTCCACTCACTCTCTCTCCATTCTCTCTCTCCACTCTCTCTCTCCACTCTCTCTCTCCACTCACTCTCTCCACTCACTCTCTCTCCACTCACTCTCTCTCCACTCACTCTCTCTCCACCCACTCTCTCTCTGCTGTCTCCCTCCACTGTCTCTCTCTCCACTGTCTCTCTCTCCACTGTCTCTCTCTCCCCACTGTCTCTCTCTACTCTCCACTCTCTCTCCACTCTCTCTCCACTCTCTCTCTCCCCTCTCTCTCTCTCCACTCGCTCTCTCCACTCGCTCTCTCCACTTGCTCTCTCCACTCGCTCCCTCCACTCGCTCTCTCCACTCGCTCTCTCCACTGTCTCTCTCTCCACTCTCTCTCCACTCTCTCTCTCTCCACTCTATCTTTCTCTCCACTCTATCTTTCTCTCCACTCTCTCTCTCTCCACTCTCTCTCTCTCCACTCTCTCTCTCTCTCTCCACTCTCTCTCTCTCCACTCTCTCTCTCTCTCTCCACTCTCTCTCTCTCTCCACTCTCTCTCTCCACTCTCTCTTTCTCCACTCTCTCCAGTGTCTCTCCATGCTCTTTCCATTCTCTCTCCACTCTCTTTCTCTCCACTGTCTATCTCCACTCTCTCTCCACTGTCTACTCTCTCTCCACTGTCACTCTCTCTCTCTCTCTCTAGCCACTCTCTCTCCACTGTTTCTCTCCACTGTTTCTCTCCACTCTCTCTCTCCCCACTCTCTCCCACTCTCCCTCACAAAGTAGTGCGCGTTCCATGGGTGTCCGCAGAAATGTTTCCAGGGGGGGGGGGGCACATTTTTAACTTCATCACCATCCCCCTTGCACCCTTCTCTCCTCTGCCTTGCACCCTTCTTGCCCTCCCTCTTGCACCTTTTCCCCCTCCCCCTTGTATCCTTCTCCCCCTCCCCTTGTACCCTAGTCCACCTCCACCTTGAACCCTTTCCTACCTTGCACCATTCTCCCTCTGCCTTGCACCCTTCTCCCCTCTGCCTTGCACCCTTCTCCCCCTCCACCTTGCACCCTTCTCCCCCTCCACCTTGCACCCTTCTCCCCCTCCACCTTGCACCCTTCTCTACCTTGCACCCTTGTCCTCTCTGCCTTGCACCCTTCTCCCCCTCCGCCTTGCACCCTTCTCCCCTTTGCCTTGCACCCTTCTCCCCTTTGCCTTGTACCCTTCTCCCCACTGCCTTGCACCCTTCTCCCCTCTGCCTTGCACCCTTCTCCTCTCTTCCTTGCACCCTTCTCCCCTCTGCCATGCACTCTTCTCCCCCTCCGCCTTGCACCCTTCTCTACCTTGCACCCTTCTCCTCTCTGCCTTGCACCCTTCTCCCCTCTGCCTTGCACTCTTCTCCCCCTCCACCTTGCACCCTTCTCCCCCTCCGCCTGGCACCCTTCTCTATCTTGCACCCTTCTCCTCTCTTCCTTGCACCCTTCTCCTCTCTGCCTTGCACCCTTCTCCCCTCTGCCTTGCACCCTTCTCCCCTCCACCTTGCACCCTTCTCCCCTCCGCCTTGCACCCTTCTCTTCTCTGCCTTGCACCCTTCTCCCCTCTACCCTGCACCCTTCTCCCCCTCCGCCTTGCACCCTTCTCTACCTTGCACCCTTCTCCACTCTTCCTTGCACCCTTCTCCTCTTTGCCTTGCACCCTTCTCTTCTCTGCCTTGCACACTTCACCCCTCTGCCTTGCACCCTTCTCCCCTCCACCTTGCACCCTTCTCCCCTCTGCCTTGCACCCTTTTCCCCTCTGCCTTACACCCTTCTCCCCTCCGCCTTGCACCCTTCTCTACCTTGCATCCCTCTCCCCCTCTGCCTTGCACCCTTTTCCCCCTCTGCCTTGCACCCTTCTCGGCCCCCCTCCTCCCCTCCTGCGGATGCCCATGGTGTGTTCTAACAAGAGGGCTTACCTGAGGGCACCATTTTGCTGCCTCGTCCCTTCTCATGTGAGCTTTGCCCTGGAGAATACTCTGTCTGGGGGCCCCCACTCCCACCCTTGTCAGGGTCCCGAGCACTGCTCTGTGCTGTCTCCTGCTCTTGCTCTCTGAGGCCCCCACCCCATCCTTGTCCCTGTCTCTTCTCTTCTCTTGTGGGGTGGGCTTTGTTATGGAGGGGAGAGTGTTGGGGCCGGGCTCTGAGAGGGGAAGTGGAGAGTGCTGTCTCTGGGGCCCCCACCCCATCCTTGTCCCTGTCTCTTCTCTTCCCTTGTGGGATGGGGCCCCCAGCCCATCCTTGTCCCTGTCTCTTCTTGGGTGGGGCCTGTCCCTGTCTCTTCTCGTGTGGGATGGGGCCCCCACCCCATCCTAGTCCCTGTCTCTTCTCTTCTCTTGTGGGATGGGGCCCCCACCCAATCCTTGTCCCTGTCTCTTCTCGGGTGGGGCCTGTCCCTGTCTCTTCTCTTGTGGGATGGGGCCCCCACCCCATCCTTGTCCCTGTCTCTTCTCTTCTCTTGTGGGATGGGGCCCCCACCCAATCCTTGTCCCTGTCTCTTCTCGGGTGGGGCCTGTCCCTGTCTCTTCTCTTGTGGGATGGGGCCCCCACCCCATCCTTGTCCCTGTCTCTTCTCTTCTCTTGTGGGGTGGGGCCCCCACCCAATCCTTGTCCCTGTCTCTTCTCGGTGGGGCCTGTTCCTGTCTCTTCTCTTGTGGGATGGGGCACCCACCCCATCTTGTCCCTGTCTCTTCTCTTCTCTTGTGGGGTGGGCCGGGCCCCCACCCAATCCTTGTCCTTGTCTCTTCTCTTCTATTGTGGGGTGGGGCCCCCACCCCCCACCCCCTCCGTGTCCCTGTCTCTTCTCTTGTGGGGTGGGCTTTGCTTATCGAGAGGAGAGAGTGGGGGGCCGGGCTCTGTGCTGCCTCAGAGGAGCAGTGGACTGCTGGCTCTGGGGCCTGTCCTTGTCCTGGGCCTGCCTCCAGCTCTGACTGAAGAGAAACAATGTTGATACTTTGTTTCTCTTTAGTCAGAGGGAGGGGGTGAGGGGAACAGAGCAGGCGGCACCTGCTTCAGACACAGAGGGAGAGAGGCTTGCTTCAGCGCAGGCCTCTCTCACAGCCCTCAGAAGAGCTGAGGGGGCCGGGCCCCCTGGGGGCCCCCTTCATTAACTGTAGAGAGTGAGGCCCCCCCCCCCCCCCCCCGCACTGCGGGGTCTGCGGGGGCGTTTGTTACACCCCTGCAGCAGAGGTTCTAACAGGAGCGGTCTGGCGTGACTAGGCTTAGGTTAAATGTCTGTTATGCCTCTTGCATTTTTAAATTAGTGTTACACTTGTTACATGAAATTCCCCAAATTACACCATTGCTCCTCACTGCATAATTTCAAGCCCGTTCTGGTAAAAGTCCTGTCCTGGAGCACAAGAACAGATCGCAAACTGCCCTCGCTTACGGCACTTGTGTTTTTGCACTATTTATATCACAGAATACGTCCTTGCATCAACATTGGATGCAAGGATACATTTCACCCTAAAAAGTGTTCAATGTCAGATTTGCATTTTTTTGTGATATTGTGTAATTGTTGAGAAACTTAACGTAATTAGGCACAAGGAAATTAGAAAACATTTCGCACTCTCATCCCAGTTGCCTCACCCCTGGCATCAAAGGGGGCAGGCCCCTTCCACTGTCACCCAGTCTTGCCTCCACTACAGTTCCCCTCAGCTGGGGAGAGGACCGAAGTCACTTTCACGCAGTCTGGCTTCTTCTCTGGACCTCGGAGCCAGCCCGTCTCACTGGAGCCGTCACAGAACACGTGTGACTTTCATGGTCACTGAAGCGAGAACCACAGGCCTGCAGAGACTTACCATGACCTTCCTAGCATTCCGACACAGATCAGAGCGGCTCTCCGGAGCCATGCAGGTGACCTTTCCGTTCCTCCACACACGTCATAAATCATTGCACATTCATTAAATAACTCCGGAAGTCTATCAGTCTAACCGCACTTCATACATCCCCCGCACGTGCTGATGTGGCTGAGCCACGTCGTTTGTGGTGCGCCACGTGAAACAATTACAACAGTACGGAAACATTCTTCCATTTTATTGCTGTTCGGCCTGTTCGCATCTCTATGTGATGAGGCGCTATGTAGTGCTTGCACACAAGAGAACATAGGGTGTAAGAAACCACGAAAATGTGTAAAATATTGCCCGCTCACAGGTGACCAGACGAGAGGGTTCACCTAAAATGTTCACCAGTATGACGCATTACCTCCTCGTCCTGTCTTCCTCGCCACAGTAATATACATATGAGCCTCCGGCTCCACACAGAACTCCAAGTAAAATAAAAGAGCAGCGCTCTAGTCTCCCCTCCCTCCTCCAATATGGCCCCAGAGGCTTCCACCAATCACATAAAAGGACACATATCAAGCAACTCAGCCTGTTCTTTTTTTCTGCACTTCTCCGAGTGCTGTGGTTTCCCTGCTGGTCAGGTGAGTGGGACGGGGTTCCTGCTTTAGCGGTTCCCCTTGTCCTGTGGTATATAGTTGGGGGAAGTTAGTTTGCTGTGTGATGCCTTATACTGGTTTTTGCATAATTTTACCTTCGTTTTATATATGTTTTGTTTCCCCCTTCTATTGCCTGGATGCCTCGTGTCCTGCTTCAGCGGACTTCCGTGGTTTGGTTGGTAGGCTGGTTTGCAATTTTCGTTTGGCTTTCCTTTCCCGGCCGCGCGTCCTGCTGAGCGGACGTTACACGGCCGGGTGCGGGATCTCTGGGAGCCGGGGGCTTCCGTGTGTGAATTTGCCGGTCTACGGCCTTACCTGCTGCCGGTTTTCGTGCTGGCGGCGTTTCATGCCTCTTCGTTTCCTGCAGAGCGGAAGGCGCGTTTGGGGCTGTTTGGGCTTGGCGCGCTGCGGTCTGGGCATCTTCCTACTGCGGCGCGCGGCTCTTCCGGATGTTTTATTACCTTCGGCTTCAGTCCGGGTGGAGTTTGTTGGGTTGCCTAGCAATCTGGGGTCCTATTTTACCGGGCTGTTCTTCTTTATGCCTGTGTTTGTTTACTTTCACTTGGCTGTCAGTCATGGATTCTTCTAACGTGGATGATCCTGATACTTTGGACGTGGCTTCCGGTTCAGGGGTGCATGTTCCCTCTATGGAAGTTTTGCAGCAGATGATAAATACTGCTGTTTCTGCTGCTTTGCGGGGTCATGTTCCTGTCCCTCCTCCTAAAAAGGCGAGGGTTGATGGCGATGCTGCTGATGCTGATTCCGCGAATGAGGAGGAGGTTGATGTCAGGGGTCGCTTTGTGCAAGGTACCGACCTGAAGGAGGTGCTGGGCCACATTCGCGAAAACTTGGTGTTCCCTGCTTCTGTGGTGCCTCTGGAAGACGATCTGTTCTCGCAATATCGTCGTCCCGAGCCTGATTCTTTGCCTCTCCATTCCTCTGTCTTGAAGGTCCTGGAGAATGAATGGAAGGATGTGGACAAAGGTTCCTTTCCTCGTTTCTTGAGTAGGAGGTACCCTCTTCAGGATTTTGCGGTGAAATACCCTGCCTCCGTGAAGGTTGACTCTTTGTTGGCGAGCATGTCTTCACATGGGTCCGTTGTCTCGGAGGACTCTTCTCCTGCGGACCCGGTTGACCGTAAGGTGGATGGTGCTGTGAAACGCACTTTTGCGGCTGCAAATTTTTCTATCAGGGCGGCGGCCTATTCATCTTACACTATCCAGTCCTTGCTCAAGGATTTTCAGTCTCTGTCGGAGTTGTTGGACCAAGGGGAGGATGTTTCTTCTACCCTGGCGATGATGGAGCAGCAGGTCCGTCTGCTGTCGGATGTCTCCTTTGATTCGCTGGGGGCTGCTGCTTCTGCGGCCGGATCCTCTGTGGCTGCGAGGCGTCAGTTGTGGCTCCGTTCCTGGAAAGCTGATGCTGCACAGAAAAACTTGCTTATGAAAATCCCTTTTTCTGGGGTTAAACTTTTTGGTTCGTCTCTTGACGACATGGTGAAGAAGACGGCGGAGGACCGTAAACTGCTTGCTCCTGACCGTCCTGGCAGATTCCGTGCTTTTGGTTCCCAGCGGTCTTTTGGTACCTCGAAGAGGGGTCGGGCTGGTCAGCCCTTTCGTGGACGGGGGCGTGGCCGGGGTGCTCCCTCCTTTGATAAGTCCCGGTTCTCCGGCGCTTCTGCCTCCTCCGCTCCTGCTTCCAAATCCTGACTGGATCGCTCCTGGTGTCGGTCCGGTTGGGGGTCGACTTTCTTGCTTCATGGACTCTTGGCGCGAGACTGTGTCAGACCAATGGGTGCTTGGCGTGATTTCGGAGGGGTTGCGCATTGGATTTGCCCAGACGCCCCCAGACTGTTTCAAGGCCACTCCTTGTCCCAGAGATCCTGTGAAGAGGTTGGCGCTTTTGGAAGGCATCGCTTCCATGGTGGTCAAAAAGGCGGTGATTCCTGTGCCCTGCGATCAAGTGGGGAAGGGGGTGTATTCCATACTTTTTCTGGTGTCCAAGCGCACAGGGGATCTTCGGCCAGTGATGGACCTGAAGTGGGTGAATACTTTCGTCCCTCACCAACGGTTCAAGATGGTGTCCCTGCCTTTGATCCTTCCTCTGATCTCTCAGGGGGATTTCCTTGCATCGATCGACCTGAGGGATGCTTACCTTCATGTTCCTCTTCATCCGGATTTTCAGAAGTTTTTCCGGTTTTGTGTGCAGGGTCGTCATTACCAATTCCAGGTATTGCCTTTTGGACTCTGCTCTGCTCCACGGATCTTTACTAAGATTCTGGCTCCTCTTGTTGGACACTTACATGGAGAGGGAGTTAGTGTTTTTCCTTATCTGGACGACATTCTAATTTCTGCTTCTTCTCTTCCTAAGGCGGAGTTGCATGTCCAGAAGGTGTGCCATGTCCTGACGCATCATGGGTTTCTCGTGAATGTGCCGAAGTCCTCCCTGGTTCCCGCACAAGAATTGACTTTCATTGGGGCTCTGTTCAAGACTCAGTTGGGGATGGTGTTCCTGCCCCCTCCCCGTGTTTTGTCCCTGATGTCTGCTGTTCGCTCCCTGTTGGTGGGGGTTTCTCATCCTGTGAGCCTGTGGTTGCGAGTTCAGGGTCTGATGTCGGCTTCCTTGTTGACGGTGCCGTGGGCTCGCCTTCATATGTACCCGGTGGTGTCCCACATTTTATCGCATTGGGACCCCTGTTCCCTCGATATGGATGTTCTGGTTCCTATGTCGGAGGAGGTTCGGGTGGTCCTGGGTTGGTGGTTGGACGAGGGTCATCTGTCCAAGGGCCGCCCTTTTCTGATTGTTCCCACCCGCGTGGTCACTACCGATGCCAGCCTGCTGGGATGGGGTGCTACTCTGGGGGTTTCGGCGGCTCAAGGGATTTGGCCTCAGTCGGTTTTGTCATGTTCCTCCAACTTCAAGGAACTGAAGGCCGTCCTTCTGGGTCTATTGGAATTCTCAGCTCTTGTTCAGGGTCACCACGTGCAGATCCGGACAGACAATCAGGTTGTGATGTCGTATGTGAACCATCAAGGGGGGTGCAGGGTTCGCTCCCTCAGTTGCCTGGCTCGTCGGATTGGTTCTTGGGCGGAGGTGCATCTGATGTCCCTGTCTGCCATCTACCTACCTGGTGCGGAGAACACTGTGGCGGATTGTCTGAGCCGGGTGTTTCCTTCCATGGGATCCTTGTCTCTCACGAGGTGGATGCTCAGGAGGTTGCGGATGATGTTTGGTTGTCCGATTGTGGACCTGTTTGCCTCCCAGGACAATGCCCAGACCCGTTGTTTTTGCACGATTATGCCTTGCCGGGACGCCTGGAGGGTGGACGCCCTTTCGTTCCCTTGGCCGGAGGGTCTGCTGTATGCCTTTCCCCCTGTTCCCCTGCTTCCGGCTGTGCTACAGAAGATCAAGAGGGAGGGGTCGTTGGTGCTTCTGATTGCACCTTGTTGGAAGCGTCGCCCTTGGTTTGTCTCCGGGGTGGCCCTTGCCGTTCGTGCCGTATCCTCTGATGGGTCCTCTTCTTCCGCTGCCTGTGTTCCGTTCCCTGGGTCTGCGGGCCTGGCTCTTGAGAGGGAGTCTCTGATACGTGGCGGTTGTTCGGTGGCTGTAGCTGGTGTCATTCAGCAGTCACGGAGGCCTTCTACGCTTAAGTCTTACGCCAAGCATTGGGATCATTTTGCTTCTTGGTGTGTTGATCGTGGGCTGACGTTGGATTCTTTGGATCCAGCTCGCATTCTGGACTTTCTGAACGATGGGTTTGTGTTGGGTTTGGCCATTTCGACCCTTCGGGCTCAGTGGGCCGCCATTCGGGCATTTCATGTCCTGCCTTTGGTTTCCATTTCTCCGTTGGTTGCTCGACTTTTTAAGTCTCTTTCTTTCCAGCGGCCACGTCCTATCATGTGTCCTCCTCCTTGGGACCTTCCTTTAGTTTTGCGTTCCTTGCAGTTGGCTCCGTTCGAGCCTTTGGAGTCTGTGGACCTGAAGTTTTTGACTCTCAAGGTGGTGTTTCTGGTGGCGATTGCCTCTGCCAGGCGTGTGGGAGAGTTGGGTGCTTTCCTTCGTTCTGCCCCGTTTTTGTTGGTTTTGGCGAACCGTGAGGTCTTGCGCCCTCATCCCACCTTTGTTCCTAAAGTGGATTCTTTTTTTCACCGGTCTGCCGAGGTGGTTCTTCCGGTTCTGTGTCCTGATCCCTCCTCGGCTGAGGAGTCCCTTTTGCACCTCTTAGATGTTCGGCGTGCCTTACTGATTTACATTTCTCGCACTTCTCCCTTTTGTAAGGTTGACTGCTTGTTTGTAAATTATGGTTTGTCGCGTCAGGGTATGAAGCCCTCCCTGTCCACGATCAGTCGGTGGATTAAGGAAGCCATTCTTTTGGCCTATGCTTCGGTATCTGTGGTTCCATCTCTTCCTGTTCAGGGTCGTTCCACCAGGTCTGTTGCTGTATCCTGGGCTTCTTTCAAAGGGGTGTCTATGGAGGATGTTTGCAGGGCTGCTACGTGGTCTTCTCCGCATACCTTCATGTCCCATTACCGCCTCCAGATTGGGGGTGGGGGTTCTGTTTCGTTTGCCTCTTCTGTTTTGACTGCTGGGGTGCCTTAAGAGGTTGTCCATTTTTTGGGTTGTTGTGCCTCTGTATATTAAAATATGTTTCGATGCACTGATGTTGTGGTCTGTTTTCCTTACATGAAGCTGATTGCTTTGGTATCGGCTCATATGTATATTACTGTGGCGAGGAAGACAGGACGAGGAGGTAATGCCCCGGTTACTTACCGGTAATCTTCATTACTCCGAGTCCATGTCTTCCTCGCCACAGTATAGTTTCCCTTCCCTCCCGGCCCTGGTGGTGGCTTCATGTCTGCGGCTTGGTTTTCAGGCTGAGTTGCTTGATATGTGTCCTTTTATGTGATTGGTGGAAGCCTCTGGGGCCATATTGGAGGAGGGAGGGGAGACAAGAGCGCTGCTCTTTTATTTTACTTGGAGTTCTGTGTGGAGCCGGAGGCTCATATGTATATTACTGTGGCGAGGAAGACATGGACTCGGAGTAATGAAGATTACCGGTAAGTAACCGGGGCATTAACTACCTTTAGATATGGCGTCATCTCTAATCCAAGACTTGTGCTCGTGCCTGCTGTCGACACAGATGTTGCCCACTTCTTCATAGTCTAAGTAGTTATTCCTTTTCTTCAACATGTCTTAATCCATTCCGTATGCATTATTTACCTACATATAATTTATATTTTATGAAATTACAAAGAGAAACATCAAAAATATGCCCTGTTTTATTGCAGTTGGTGTTTTACATTTGGTTTATGTGTAATGCATGAAATCCATAAAGTCAAAATAAAGAAAAGAGATAGCTGAAATTCTTGAATTCATCCAACCTCTGTTAATTACCTTGATCAGCATTCCACTCCATCGTTTTTTTGCTCACTGTATCATTACAGACAACGAACAACCAGACATTTTTTTTTTTTTTACAAATTAACCATTGTCCTAATAGGAACAGTCCACCCCAGCCATCAGCCTAGACCCATCTAAAAGAGCCAGTGGCTAGGAGTAATTCATTATTATCAAGGGAGTGAGCAACCCGGAATACCCTTGAGGGCTTGGGTAATAAAGGTAGAAGGGTAAAAGTGCCTTCAAGGGACTTTATTCAATCTATGTTTGTTAGTTAAAATTATTATGAAAAGAACCAATTGATCGTCCTTACAGTGAATTAATCAAAACTAATCAATTTGTGTTATCAACATATAACATATAAACAAAGACACAAGGTGTATACGAAAAAAGTGTTTTTATCAAATAATTCATTGAAGAAAATCAGCTTCATATACAGATAATTAAACAAATAAGATTTTAGGACTGTGGGTACACATAAAAATAAATTACTAGGTGACTCAACAGAACCTAAAAGACACCTATCCCGGAACACATTGAGTAAAACAAAGAGAGGGATGAGGTGTATTGTCGACGTTTCGGTTTCTTAGCAGTTATTTGATGAAACCATCCTCAGGACTGTTATCAGTTCAGATCTGTATAGAAATAATGTAATCTGCTTACAGATTTCTGTCACAGTTCCCCGCAAGGAAATCGTGGGAGAATCACAGTATCCCAGTAACCTGACTATTGAATGCGGAAACCGCTCCTCAAAGCTGGATGTGAAGTCAGAACTTCACTCGCATATGGTTAATGTATTACACACAGCAAAATTCGTCCGGCGTGTTTCAGACAGAGTCTTATCAAGTCTCAAAACTAATCAGGAGTCCTTACGACCAGTTGAAGCTTAAATAAGCTTATGAGCAGTCTCAAGTCCTGCAGCGCCTAGAATTGCGACGAGGTGGAGTCAAAACGCGTATCATCAGAAATGAAGCCACATGGCTAAGAAACCGAAACTTTTACCCTTCTAGGAGTAATTCAGACATTCTGTCAACCCCTTTTTTTATTTCAGTAAAATCAGCACAGCTTATTGAAATCAATAAAAAGAGGCATATAAACATATATGGATTTGCTCCTGCTGGTGGCTGATTTGCTGATATGTGGAACAGAAGATATCTTAGAGCACTGGGCTTGTTTGAAAATAGCTAAAGCAGAAAAAATTCATTCATACTGGATGTTGCAGTTTCTTTCTCATTTAGACGTGCACACTAAAACTGCAGGATGTTAAAAAACTAGGGACAAGATGAACACAGCTTCCTTCAGGTTGCAATTACCAAAAACAGCACATTTTTTCAATTCACTATTTGGTAATCGCAAACAGCTGTGAACAAATATGTGTTTCACACATTTTCGAATACCAGTGGGTCGCAAATAGACCCACTTCATTAATATTCAAGAGCTAGGTTGCAATTTGCTACCCATTGGGAATCCTAAATCACAAGGATGGTGGCCTGCTGGGGTCAGCCGACCGCCATGTCTGTGATTGATTTTAAATAATGCAATTATTTTTTTTTTTAAAATGCAGCCCATTTTCCTTAAACAAAAACAGGATGTATTTCAAAAACAAAAATGTAAAGTTTTATTTTCATTCTAAAAAACGTTTTTACAACTATTCAAAGGGACCCCTTCCCATTTGCGAATGGGCTACCATCTACTTGAAGTAGGCAGAAAAATACAAATGTTTTGCGACCAGAATTCAGTTGCAAAACTTTCACACATACCACTGCGAGTCGTCATTGGAAAGGGATGCACTTAATATGTCCCTTCTCCATTTTGCGATTCGTAAATAGGTTAACGAATTTCAAATTGGGCTTCAGCCCGATTCTGCACATTTGGCCATCTGGCGCTGGGTTATTAGTTGAGGGGGGTAAGTACCCACCTCAAGTAATAATCACAATTCATGTCGGATTGAACCACTAAAGTCAGTAAATACTCCTGATCACAATTTTCTGGTAACTATGGCTCAGACAGACAGGCTTACAACAAACAATAAAAATACCAAAATGATTTAGAAAAATAGAGTAAAATATAATAAACACATTAACACCAAAATGACAAAAATCCAATAAGGGGAACAGGAAATATGATTTTTTTTAAAGATTTTAGTATAACTAGCACCAATATGCACAACGTGCCAATGATATGATCGTGAAATAAGCACAAGTTGACACTGACCACGATGGAGTGTGGGTCAGATACACCAATCAGGTTCATCCTGGTAAAAATATTTTACCGTTTGGCTTAGTCCTTTAAGTCCCAATCGATGACAGACTTACACTTCTAAAGGCCCCCCCGGACCTCAGAGAAGGCACTAAGAAACTGAATGGGTGCGAGGCAGAAGCCAACAGCAGGGTCGAGTCCTGGTCCAGTTGGAATAGGCAAGTTCAGGAAAGGCCTCTTCTAGCTGGTTTTATCCCTGCAGCTTGAACAGAAGATCGGTGTTGTGACCCTGGGAGTCAACGTCTTTGCCCCGGGGTACCAGAGGGAGAGTAGGTCCAGTCTTCAAGGCACTTTTCGGGTCACAGGCATCAGGTCCAGTCCTCTTCTGATCATTCACACACGCAGCAGTGTTCTGAAGTGGGTGCCTGGAAATGCCACATTTATGCCTTGAGGGATTAAAAAAGATATAACAACAAATGACTAAGCTTCAACACGCATAGTTCAAAACAAACAATTCTCAAGACAAATATACAGACACAGACATATCAGAAAGTAAAAGTAAACAATCAAAAACATTTCAACAGAGCTGAAATTGAAGCAGAATCCACAAGGAAAATGTGCTAATAAAGAATTATATAAAATACAGACTTTTGTAAACCAAAATGCATGGAGGGAACCTATCCCTTTTCGTAAGATTGTTCAAACAAACTAGCAAATCATAACACAACCGAAGCAGGCATGTTGGATTCTTAAATAACACACAAGTAACCCAACATCACCAACCCAGTTCGAAAAAACACCTCCTGAGGAAGGTTAACACAGCCTCTCCTCTCCTTCAAAGGATTATAACCAACTGAATGAATCTTGTCAAGGTAAGCACCCAGTCAGCTTCCCCTCTGCCACTTGCCCTTCACATACTCTTAAAAAATATATACCTTCAGTCTCCACCCTAGTCAGAACAATGATCGACAACTCCTTAACAACATCCGTTTTCCAGAATACTTAAAGAAAATGCATGCATATATCCATTTTTTTTCCAAACATATTTTTATTGGCACTTAGATTATTGGTAACATTACATATGCATTTTGTTGTTTTTGCTTGGCATATTGCAAAGAGAGACAGTAATATACAGAGAAAATTATGCTTTTCATATTACGTCTGTGTCTGTGGTTCTCTCCGTTCGAGTGTGTAGCATCTCATATTGTCCTTTGGTACCTTCTTTCTATATCTCCAGCATAACAGTCAAGCGATCTACAACTTTAGTTTGTATAGGATTGCCTGTAAGTATTTCAACCCTCCCAGTATTTGGGGGTTCCCACAGTTCTGTTTTCTGTCTGTTGTGTACCATGTTTCAAATTAACCAAATAACTAACATCTTAAGGGAACTTGCAAAGGGGGTTGTCACTGCTACAGTTACTACTTTCAGTCAGGGAATTGCCGTTACGGGGGGCCGGGGGAGATCCAGGGCTACAGCCATGCTTTCTTTATTGTGTTAATATTTAGTTTCCACCATCTGTACTCCTCTTATAACCCGCTTACTGCAGCGAACATTCCGCCGCTGTGCGGGTGTTCTACACAGTGGGCGGGGCTGCGTCGGCCAACAGTCGTTCGCAGCACCCGTGGAGCATGGAAGGGGTTAATATGTGCGGGAGTGGGGATTACCTCTGGTCTGAGTTTTGGTCTGCTTCTATTCGGTCGTGACCTCTGTGCCTCTTACCCGCCCGGGTTTCAAAGTTTCATGCCTCCAGCCCTCCTAGAGGGTGGTCTCATTGGCTGTTTATTCCTTAAGTCATGTCTGCGTCTCTACCCTGCAGAGCGTACTCACTTGCAGTCTCCTCACCTTCTTCATGGGTCTGTGTTGGGTGTTCCCAGTTGTGTAACACTTCTCTCCATCTCTCCACTAAGGGGTGATACTTTGGGACCCTGGATTCCTCCCGAATCAAGACTCTACTCTCAGCCCCCGCCCAGTGAAAAACATTTCGCCTCCAGACTCCCTCCAAGGGACCAGTGGGGGCTGCCACAACCTTCAGTTTAGCCGGGGTGGGTCAGTTTATGTGCCTTGTTATCTCATGATCTCATGAAGAGCTGCCACAACCTTCAGTTTAATGGGGATGGGTCAGTTTCTGTGCCTTGTTATCTGATTATCTCATGAAGAGCTGCCACAACCTTCAGTTTAGTGGGGATGGGTCAGTTTCTGTACCTTGTTATCTGATGTTCTCATGAAGAGCGGCCACAACCTTCAGTTTAATGGGGATGGGTCAGTTTCTGTGCCTTGTTATCTGATTATCTCATGAAGAGCTGCCACAACCTCCAGTTCGGTGGGGATGAGTCTGTTTATGTTCCCTGTTGTCACTCAGTTGATCTCATGAAGAGCTGCCACAACCTTCAGTTTAGTGGGGATGGGTCAGTTTCTGTGCCCTGTTATCTGATGATCTCATTAAGAGCTGCCACAGCCTTCAGTTTAGTGGGGATGGGTCAGTTTCTGTGCCTTGTTATCTGATGATATCATGAAGAGCTGCCACAACCTTGAGTTCAGTGGGGATGAGTCTGTTTATGTGCCCTGTTGTCACTCAGTTGATCTCATGAAGAGCTGCCACAGCCTTCAGTTTAGTGGGGATGGGTCAGTTTCTGTGCCTTGTTAGCAGATCATCTCATGAAGAGCTGCCACAAGCTGCAGTTTAGCGGGGGTGGGTCAATTTCTGTGCCCTGTTATCAGATGATCTCAAGAAGAGCTGTGACAACCCTCAATTTAGTGTGGAGGGGTCTGTTTATGTGCCTTTTTAGCAGATGATCTCATGAAGAGCTGCCACAACCTTCAGTTTAGTTGGGATGTATCTGTTTATGTGCCTTGTTCTCACTCAGATGATCTGCTGATGAGCTGCCACAACCTTCAGTTCAGTAGGGATGGGTCTGTTTATGTGCCGTCTTATCACTCAGATGATCTCCTGATGAGCTGCCACAACCTTCAGTTTGGTGGGGACGGGTCTGTTTATGTGCCGTATTATTACTCAGATGATCTCCTGATGAGCTGCCACAACCTTCAGTTTGGTGGGGACAGGTCTGTTTATGTGCCGTCTTATTACTCAGATGATCTCATGAAGAGCTGCCACAACCTTCAGTTCAGTAGGGATGGGTCTGTTTATGTGCCATCTTTATCACTCAGATGATCTCCTGATGAGCTGCCACAACCTTCAGTTTGGTGGGGACAGGTCTGTTTATGTGCCGTCTTATTACTCAGATGATCTCATGAAGAGGTCCCACAACCTTCAGTTCAGTGGGGATGGGTCTGTTTTCCAGGTCGAAGTGCAAACGTGTCCTTGTATATTGTACTAGCAGCCCGTCCCGACGTTGTCCTGGTATGAATTGCTGCCAGCCAGTAGTATACTGTTTTGTAGGATTTCCTTTTGATAGCATTTCTTATCTGTGACAGGCCTGTGAAACGCTCCAATTCACAGTGCACTGCTGATGCACTTAAGAGTGCGCATTCAGTAGTGTGTGAACTCGAGTTTCCCTACTTTATTTTTCCTTGCAATATTATATAGTGCGAACTCGACAACATGGCATGAGCACAATTTACATTACAGAAGAACACATTAATTTGTGGTAGGCACGGGGGCACAAAGCGATTTGCCTGGAATCACAGGATGTTGAGCTGATGCCGAGATTCGAACGTAGCTCCCCAGCTCTAAAGTTCGCAATTCTAGAACTTGTGGCGGGAGGTGTGTCTAAAAGTGTATGTCGGTGCTGGCCATCAATGAGAGAGACCTGTGCATTTTTCAAATGGGTGGTGAAAAAATATGAGTATGTTGCTGGAGATGTGGGCCGCCGTGCCACCAATGTACTTACCGGGGGAGGGTAGACACCCATTATTCCATAACTTTCTTTCCGCATACCATGATTCCGCATACTTTCCTTACGAAAGTACCATGACTCCGCAATGCCATTATAAAGCATGGTATTACATTTTATATGCTTTTACCACGCATACATTTACAACGAAATTCGTTGTAAATGCATGAATGGTAAAAGCAGATTTTTTAAAATGTTTGGATAAGGTAAGTATGGGTATAGGGGTATATGTTTTGGGGTAGTGAGGTATATGTTTTGGGGTGTTTGGGTATTTTAAGGATTCAGATATAGTTTTGGGTTATGGGGTACAGGGGTAGTTTTAGGGTTTAGGGATAGGTGTGGGTTTTGGGGTACAGGGGTATTTTTAGGGTTCAGGGCTAGGTTAGGGTTTTGGGGTATAGGGGTATTTTTAGGGTTCAGGGGTAGGTTTGGGTTTTGGGGTACAGGGCTATTTTAAGGGTTCAGGGCTAGGTTTGGGTTTTGGGGTACAGGGGTATTTTTAGGGTTCAGGGCTAGGTTCAGGTTTTGGGGTACAGGGGTATTTTATGGTTCAGGGGTTAGTTTGGGTTTTGGGGTACAGGGTTATTTTTAGGGTTCAGGGCTAGGTTAGGGTTTTGGGGTACAGGGGTATTTTAGGGTTCAGGGGTAGGTTTGTGTTTTGGGGTACAGGGGTATTTTAAGGGTTCGGGGCTAGGTTTGGGTTTTGGGGTACAGGGGCATTTTAGGGTTCAGGGGTAGGTTTGGGTTTTGGGGTACAGGGGCATTTTTAGGGTTCAAGGCTAGGTTTGGGTTTTGGGGTACAGGGGTATTTTAAGGGTTCGGGGCTAGGTTTGGGTTTTGGGGTACAGGGGTATTTTAGGGTTCAGGGGTAGGTTTGGGTTTTGGGGTACAGGGGTATTTTAAGGGTTCGTGGCTAGATTTGGGTTTTGGGGTACAGGGGCATTTTAGGGTTTAGGGGTAGGTTTGGGTTTTGGGGTACAGGGGTATTTTTAGGGTTCAAGGCTAGGTTTGGGTTTTGGGGTACAGGGGTATTTTTAGGGCTCAGGGGTAGGTTTGGGGTTTGAGGAACAGGGGTATTTATAGGGTTCAGGGTTAGGTTTGGGTTTTGGGGTACCGATTTTTTTTTAGGGTTTAAGGATAGGTTTGGGTTTTGGGGTACAGGGTATATTTATAGGGTTAAGATGGGTTAGTGTTTAAGGGTGTTGGGGTATTTTAAGGAGTAAGGGTGGGTTATGATTATGGGGTGCAGGGGTATTTAAAGGGAGCATGGTGGGATTAGCACACGATATGAGACATGGCATGAAGGGCGGAACGTACCACACGCCCCCAGCGTTTGTCACGCCCCCAGCAAATGCCCACAGCACAACGCAGACACGCCCACAAGGGACTACTTTGCTGGCATGGTTCTTTTACCTATTAAATGTATATGGTGGGTGTCTGCATAGCCTATCTCCTTCTGCTGCAACTGCCCTTTCCAACGCTGTATTGGGTGTTGTGATTGGTGCTGTGGTTACTGAGATTACCCGCCTCAAAGGTTTGGACTCTCTCTTTATTATATTAGTATAGATTTGCATGTGAAATTATAGTGCATAATCTCCCTTATACTGGATATAAGCATTATATAATTGATAAATCAGAGGTTCATTTCCAGCTAACTGTCACCGCCAAGCTGTAGAGTGTTTGAAGTGATGCATGAGCCTATGTTTAAATCATAATGTATGCATGTCTAACTATTCAAACACCTATGTCATGCAATAAAAGAAATATGAAGAAATGCAAAGATTGCTTTAGCATTCTACCCGCTCTTTATATAAGGATGCATCAGATCACTGTCACTGCAGACGCCTCATATCCAACGCATGTGCTTGCGGTACATAAAAGAGAGCGCATCTGAGATTTGTGATCATATTCTGCTTATTTTCGTGCTGTGAAGCTGCTTCCTGACAAAAACAACAGAGACTTACCCGCACCTTCCTTGAAGTCTGACATAGTTCAGAGCGGAGACTTACCAGCACCTTCCTAGCAGTCTGACACAGATCAGAGCGGAGACTTACCAGCACCTTCCTAGCAGTCTGACACAGATCAGAGCGGAGACTTACCAGCACCTTCCTAGCAGTCTGACACAGATCAGAGCGGAGACTTACCAGCACCTTCCTAGCAGTCCGACACAGATCAGAGCGGAGACTTACCAGCACCTTCCTAGCAGTCTGACACAGATCAGAGCGGAGACTTACAAGCACCTTCCTAGCAGTCTGACACAGATCAGAGCGGAGACTTACCAGCACCTTCCTAGCAGTCTGACACAGATCAGAGCGGAGACTTACCAGCACCTTCCTAGCAGTCTGACACAGATCAGAGCGGAGACTTACCAGCACCTTCCTAGCAGTCTGACACAGATCAGAGCGGAGACTTACCAGGACCTTCCTAGCAGTCTGACACAGATCAGAGCGGAGACTTACCAGCACCTTCCTAGCAGTCTGACACAGATCAGAGTGGAGACTTACCAGCACCTTCCTAGCAGTCTGACACATATCAGAGTGGAGATTTACCAGCACCTACCTAGCAGTCTGGCACAGATCAGAGTGGAGACTTACCAGCACCTTCCTAGCAGTCTGACACAGATCAGAGTGGAGACTTACCAGCTCCTTCCTTGCAGTCTGGCACAGATCAGAGCAGAGACTTACCAGCACCTTCCTAGCAGTCTGACACAGATCAGAGCAGAGACTTACCATCACCTTCCTAGCAGTCTGACACAGATCAGAGTGGAGACTTACCAGCACCTTCCTAGCAGTCTGACACAGATCAGAATGGAGATTTACCAGCACCTTCCTAGCAGTCTGGCACAGATCAGAGCAGAGACTTACAAGCACCTTCCTTGCAGTCTGACACAGATCAGAGCAGAGACTTACCAGCACCTTCCTTGCAGTCTGGCACAGATCAGAGCAGCGACTTACCAGCACCTTCCTCGCAGTCTGACACTGATCAGAGCGGAGACTTACAAGCACCTTCCTAGCAGTCTGGCACAGATCAGAGCTTAGACTTACCAGCACCTTCCTAGCAGTCTGACACAGTTCAGAGCAGAGACTTACCAGCACCTTCCTAGCAGTCGAACACAGATAAGAGCGGAGACTTACCAGCACCTTCCTTGCAGTCTGGCACAGATCAGAGCAGAGACTTACCAGCACCTTCCTTGCAGTCTGGCACAGATCAGAGCAGAGACTTACCAGCACCTTCCTAGTGGTCTGGCACAGATCAGAGTGGAGACTTACCAGGACCTTCCTAGCAGTCTGGCACAGATCAGAGTGGAGACTTACCAGCACCTTCCTTGCAGTCTGGCACAGATCAGAGCAGAGACATACCAGCACCTTCCTTGCAGTCTGACACAGATCAGAGTGGAGACTTACCAGGACCTTCCTAGCAGTCTGGCACAGATCAGAGCAGAGACTTACCAGCACCTTCCTAGCAGTCTGACACAGATCAGAGCAGAGACTTACCAGCACCTTCCTAGCAGTCTGACACAGATCAGAGTGGAGACTAACCAGCACCTTCCTAGCAGTCTGGCACAGATCAGAGCAGAGACATACCAGCACCTTCCTAGCAGTCTGACACAGATCAGAGCGGAGACTTACCAGCACCTTCTTAGCAGTCTGACACAGATCAGAGCGGAGACTTACCAGCACCTTCCTAGCAGTCTGGCACAGATCAGAGCAGAGACTTACCAGCACCTTCCTTGCAGTCTGACACAGATCAGAGCGGAGACTTACCAGCACCTTCCTAGCAGTCAGACACAGATCAGAGCGGAGACTTACCAGCACCTTCCTAGCAGTCTGACACAAATCAGAGCAGAGACTTACCAGCACCTTCCTAGCAGTCTGACACAGATAAGAGTGGAGACTTACCAGCACCTTCCTAGCAGTCTGACACAGATCAGAGCGGAGACTAACCAGCACCTTCCTAGCAGTCTGGCACAGATCAGAGCAGAGACATACCAGCACCTTCCTAGCAGTCTGACACAGATCAGAGCGGAGACTTACCAGCACCTTCCTAGCAGTCTGACACAGATCAGAGCGGAGACTTACCAGCACCTTCCTAGCAGTCTGGCACAGATCAGAGCAGAGACTTACCAGCACCTTCCTTGCAGTCTGACACAGATCAGAGCGGAGACTTACCAGCACCTTCCTAGCAGTCAGACATAGATCAGAGGGGAGACTTACCAGCACCTTCCTAGCAGTCTGACACAGATCAGAGCGGAGACTTACCAGCACCTTCCTAGCAGTCTGACACAGATAAGAGCGGAGACTTACCAGCACCTTCCTAGCAGTCTGACACAGATAAGAGCGGAGACTTACCAGCACCCTTCTAGCAGTCTGGTACAGATCAGAGCGGAGACTTACCAGCACCTTCCTAGCAGTCCGACACAGATCAGAGCGGAGACTTACCAGCACCTTCCTTGCAGTTTGACACAGGTCAAAGTGGAGACTTACCAGCACCTTCCTAGCAGTCCGGCACAGATCAGACGAAAAACTTACCAGCACCTTCCTTGCAGTTTGACACAGGTCAGAGCGGAGACTTACCAGCTCCTTCATTGCAGTCTGGCACAGATCTGAGCAGAGACTTACCAGCACCTTCTTAGCAGTCTGACACAGATCAGAGCGGAGACTTACCAGCACCTTCCTAGCAGTCTGACACAGATCAGAGCGGAAACCTACCAGCACCTTCCTAGCAGTCTGACACAGATCAGAGCAGAGACTTACCAGCACCTTCCTAGCAGTCTGGCACAGATCAGAGCAGAGACTTACCAGCACCTTCTTAGCAGTCTGACATAGATTAGAGCGGAGACTTACCAGCACCTTCCTAGCAGTCCGACACAGATCAGAGTGGAGACTTACCAGGACCTTCCTTGCAGTCTGCACAGATCAGAGCAGAGACTTACCAGCACCTTCCTTGCAGTCTGACACAGATCAGAGCGGAGACTTACCAGCACCTTCCTAGCAGTCCGACACAGATCAGAGTGGAGACTTACCAGCACCTTCTTAGCAGTCTGACACAGATCAGAGCGGAGACTTACCAGCACCTTCCTAGCAGTCCGACACAGATCAGAGCGGAGACTTACCAGCACCTTCCTAGCAGTCTGACACAGATCAGAGCGGAGACTTACCAGCACCTTCCTAGCAGTCTGGCACAGATCAGAGCAGAGAGTTACCAGCACCTTCCTTGCAGTCTGACACAGATCAGAGCGGAGACTTACCAGCACCTTCCTTGCAGTCTGACACAGATCAGAGCGGAGACTTACCAGCACCTTCCTAGCAGTCCGACACAGATCAGAGTGGAGACTTACCAGCACCTTCCTTGCAGTCTGACACAGATCAGAGCGGGGACTTACCAGCACCTTCCTAGCAGTCTGGCACAGATCAGAGCAGAGACTTACCAGCACCTTCCTTGCAGTCTGACACAGATCAGAGCGGAGACTTACCAGCACCTTCCTTGCAGTCTGACACAGATCAGAGCGGAGACTTACCAGCAGCTTCCTAGCAGTCCGACACAGATCAGAGTGGAGACTTACCAGTACCTTCCTTGCAGTCTGACACAGATCAGAGCGGAGACTTACCAGCACCTTCCTAGCAGTCCGACACAGATCAGAGTGTAGACTTACCAGCACCTTCTTAGCAGTCTGACACAGATCAGAGCGGAGACTTAACAGCGCCTTCCTAGCAGTCCGACACAGATCAGAGTGGAGACTTACCAGCACCTTCCTAGCAGTCTGGCACAGATCAGAGCAGAAACTTACCAGCACCTTCTTAGCAGTCTGACACAGATCAGAGCGGAGACTTACCAGCCCCTTCCTAGCAGTCCCACACAGATCAGAGCGGAGACTTACCAGCACCTTCCTAGCAGTCTGACACAGATCAGAGCGGAGACTTACCAGCACCTTCCTAGCAGCCTGACACAGATCAGAGCGGAGACTTACCAGCACCTTCCTAGCAGTCTGACACAGATCAGAGCGGAGACTTACCAGCCCCTTCCTAGCAGTCTGGCACAGATCAGAGCAGAGACTTACCAGCACCTTCCTAGCAGTCTGACACAGATCAGAGCGGAGACTTGCCAGCACCTTCCTAGCAGTCTGACACAGATCAGAGCGGAGACTTACCAGGACCTTCGTAGCAGTCTGACACAGATCAGAGCGGAGACGTACTAGCACCTTTCTTGCAGTCTGACACAGATCAGAGCAGAGACCTACCAGGACCTTCCTAGCAGTCTGCACAAATCAGAGCGGAGACTAACCAGGACCTTCTTAGCAGTCTGACACAGATCAGAGCGGAGACTTACCAGCACCTTCCTAGCAGTCTGACACAGATCAGAGCGGAGACTTACCAGCACCTTCCTAGCAGTCCGACACAGATCAGAGCGGAGACTTACCAGCACCTTCCTAGCAGTCTGACACAGATCAGAGCGGAGACTTACCAGCACCTTCCTAGCAGTCTGGCACAGATCAGAGCAGAGAGTTACCAGCACCTTCCTTGCAGTCTGACACAGATCAGAGCGGAGACTTACCAGCACCTTCCTTGCAGTCTGACACAGATCAGAGCGGAGACTTACCAGCACCTTCCTAGCAGTCCGACACAGATCAGAGTGGAGACTTACCAGCACCTTCCTTGCAGTCTGACACAGATCAGAGCGGGGACTTACCAGCACCTTCCTAGCAGTCTGGCACAGATCAGAGCGGAGACTTACCAGCCCCTTCCTAGCAGTCCAGCATAGATCAGAGTGGCTCTCCACGTGACCTTTTCGTTCCTACACACGTGATGAATCATTGCACATTAATTAAATAATTCAGGGAGTCTAGCAGGCTAACAGTACTTCGAATATGTAAAGTGTCCTTCGAACCATCCCCAGCACTTGCTGACGTGGCTGAACCACGTCGTATGTGGTGCGCCACGTGAAACATACAACAAGATGGAAACATTCTTCCATATTAGTGCTGTTCATATATAGATGTGATGAGGCCTATGTAGTGCTTGGGCGGAAGAAACCACGGAGATTAGTACAAGATTGCCCGATTACTGGTGACCAGGCGAGAGGGTTTACATAAAACTCTGTAAAATGATTCAATACAATCCATGGCTAAAATGAAAGTAACATACAAGTGCACCAGTAAGATGCATTAACTACCTTCAGATATAGCCCCATCTGGCACATGCGGTCTAAACCAAGGCTGTTTCATGTGCCTGCTATCTTCACAGATATTGCTCACTACTTCATAGTCTGAGTAGTTATTCCTTTTCTTCAACACCTCTTAATCCATCCCATATGCATTATTTACCTACCTACATTTTATGTTTAATGAAGTTACAAAGAGAAACAACAGAGTATGCCATGTTTTATTGCAGTTTACGTTTTGCATATGGTTTATGTGTAATGCATAAAATCCATAAAGTCAAAAGAAAAAAGTGATGGCCTAATTTCTTGAATAATCCAACCTTTGGCTTTTTACTCACTGGGGGCCACATCAATCAATCAGTCAATCAAGCATTTGCAAAGCGCGCTACTTACCCTTAAGGGTCTCAAGGCGCTAGGGGGGGGCAGCTACTGGTCAAACAGCCAGATCTTGAGGAGTCTCCTGAAGGTCAGCAGGTCCTGGGTCTGTCGAAGGTGGATGGGGAGGGTGTTCCTTGTCTTGGCGGCGAGGTGGGAGAAGGATCTGCCGCAGGTGGTAGTTCGGTGGTTGCGTGGGATGGTGGTGAGGGCCAGGTCGGCAGAGCGGAGCTGGCGGTTGGGGGTGTAGAAGGTGAGTAGGTTGTTGAGGTATGCTGGTCTGGCATCTTGGAGTGCTTTGTGAGCGTGGGCGAGGAGCTTGAAGGTGATCCTCTTGTTGACCGGAAGCCAGTGCAGGTCCTTCAGGTGGGTGGTGATGTGACTGTTGCAGGAGATGTCGAGAATGAGGCATGAGGAGGAGGCATTTTGTATGCGTTGGAGTCTCTTCTGGAGTTTGGCCATGGTTCCCGCGTAGAGGGCGTTCCCGTAGTCCATCCTGCTGGTGACGAGGGCCTGGGTGACCGTCTTTCTGGTTCGGAGGGGATCCATCTGTAGATCTTGCGAAGCATGCAGAGGGTGTTGAAGCAGGGGGAGGAGACAGTGTTGACTTGTTGGGTCACTGACAGGGAAGAGTCCAGGATGAACCCCAGGTTTTGTGCGTGGTTGGTGGGTGTTGGCTCAGTTCCCAGCGAGGCTGGCCACCAGGAGTCGTCCCAGGCAGAAGGGGTGGAGCTGAGGATGAGGACCTCCATCTTGTGCACATTTAGTTTCAGGCGACTGCTCTTTATCCATTCGGCGACGGCCTTCATCCCTGCGTGGAAGTTTGTTTTGGCGATGGAGGTGGCAGTGTCTTTGGTGAGGGAGAGGATCAGCTGGGTGTTGTCAGCGTATGAGATGATGTTGAGGTCGTGTGATCGGACGATGTTGGCGAGCGGTGTCATGTAGACGTTCAAGAGGGTTGGGCTGAGGGATGATCCTTGGGGTATGCCGCAGGTGATCTTGGTGGCTTCGGATAGGAATGGAGGGAGGCGGACTCTCTGCGTTCTGCTGGTGAGGAAGGAGGGGATCCAATCCAGGGCTTTGTCACAGATCCATGCGTTGTAGAGCTGTGTGTGTAGGGTGTGGTGGCAGACTGCGTTGAAGGCTGTCGATAGGTCCAGGAGGATGAGGGCTGCGGTTTCGCCATTGTCCAGCAGGGCCCTGATTAAGCATGGGCGAATTTTGCGAATCTCGCGTTCGCGAATTTTGCGGATTTGCGGATTCGCAATCCGCAAAATCCGCGAATTCTCGCGAATTTGCGGATTTTTTTTTTTGTGTTCGCAAGTGTTTCTACCAGTTCGCGAGGATTTGGTACTAGTTCGCAATTGCGAACTTACTTGTCGGCTCGCAACGGTCGCGACTATGTTGTTTCTACATCTGGTTCATCATCACAGCCTCCCAGCACCCTCTGTTTCACCACTGGCACCCTATCTTTGACCCATGCCACCCTCTGTTACATCAATGCCACCCTCTGGTTCATCATCACTGTAGAAGATGGGGGGGGGAAAGCAAGCCCACCTGCCCTGCTTGAACTGACATGAATTAATTTGGGGTTAGTTTATTAACAACACCTGCCCTGCCCCAACTGACAATAATGAATTAGGGGCTAAGTAATGTGTCACTGAAAGAATTTCAAGTTCCAGCCTGGCACCTGCTTGTCTGCTCCTTTAGCTGTAAATCAGGACCTTTGTGGCATACAGTTAAGGTCAGAGCAGGGTCACACAATAGTTGCAAGCAGGCAACCGAATTCTGGAGGGCCCCCTCAGGAAGCACTACAGAGAATCGTTACAAATCATGAGGTTGACCTTTTGCACCTGCTCATTGCTTTTGCTTTTGCTGAAATCGTTTTTCGGTTTTTTCGCGCTATTCGCGGGGCGCGGCGTCGTGCGAAACCGACCGCGGAAGCCGCCAATTCGTGCGAATGAGCATTTTATTTTTTTGCGGCTTGTTGTTTCGCGAGTTTTTTTGCAGTATTCGCGAGCCGCTTGCAGCGCAACACGCGAATTTACCCCAAGGTCGAGTACGGGCGCGGCCATTTTGTTTGCGTGACGTATTTCCGTTTCCGCCCGCTATGTATAATCTCGCGCAGTAAGCGCATTGCGAGTAGAGGTTCGCACGAGATCGCGCGGGAAATCTAGAGGTTCGCACGAGATCGCGAGGAAAATCTCGCGCGAACTTACTTTCGCGCCCGTGAACGGGCGCCGGCCATCTTGTTTTTCATTCATTTCCTGTCTCTGGGCATGGTGTTTAATCCTCTTGGTATCTTTGCCATCCTTTGCTTGTTTTCAGTTTTTTTTTTACGATTTTGCTTCTTATCTATCCCTCTCTTTTCCTAGCTGTATATTTTTGTCTTTTCTGCTATTTTTCTTTACTTTTAAACTACTTTTTTAAACTCTTTTCTTTTCTTCTTCCCTATCCTATTCTTTCTTAATTTTCTACTTCTTCCTACCTTACCTGCCCAGACCATGGTCAAGCCAGGCGCCGTGAAGCTGCCCAGGCACTTGAGGGCCGCAGTGGCGGCGGGGAGTAGTGCTGGACCTAGTGCCAGGACAGCATGCGGGAGATTGAGGGGGGAGCAGGTGACGCGACGGGAGATATTCAGCCCGGAGGAAGTGGGCGCGCTGGTCTACTTCGTCCAGCGCCGCCTGCCCAGGACCATCGCGGGAGGCGGCAGGATCGCGGCCGGCGGCTACAACATGCGGGAGCGCCGGAAGCGGTGGGAGAAGGTGTGCTGGGCCATAGCCCACCTCTACGGGGTCCAGCGCACCTACAGCCAGGTCACCCATCGCTGGACGGACCTCCTGGACCACGAGCGCGACCTGCTGGACCAGCTTGGCTTGGAGATCCCCGGGCTTGGTGAGTAGTAGTAGCCATTTAATCACTCACTACTATGATGTTTTCTCCTGCTCTGTGTTGTTGTATTGCAAATATTTGTTTTTTACATGGAGCAAGCCAATAATGCCGCTGATGACCATTACATTGTAGTTAAATTATATTTCAAAATCTTCTGTGCATTTCAGGTGCACTGCTCTCCTTCTCAGTGGCGTTGCTACTATGCTTATTTGTTTTCTATTTCGTGGTCTCATTGGCCTGAGTAACTATTATGTATGAGTGTACTTTACAGAACTGCGTAATGCTAGACACTAAGGGGCAGATTACATTTACAAGCCCCTTGCGCCACGTTTACGTTGCCTTGCGTGACGCAACAGCGGCGTAAACGTGCCGCATCCCTGCGAGTCATTTACAGCATGACGCATCTAGGGAGATGCGTCACGTTATAAAGCCATGGGCCTGCACCACAATGGGTGCGTTCCTAGTACGCAGGGTGGGCGGTCCGGCGGCTGTGCGCCTCGCAAAATTGCCTGCGTGAAATCTACAAGATTTAACGCAGGCACTTCTGCGACGCTGCTACGTCAATTCAATTCCTTATGTCTGCTCGAAGCAGGCGAAAGGACTGACACAGCATGTTAAGTATTGGGTGGCCCTGAGCATTACTGGAGTTGCATTGCGTTGGCGACGTGACTCCAGCGATGCGCCGCTCTTACGTGACGAGATGCGTCACGCAAGTGCCTACCCTTGCGCCAGGGCGCGCCGCATTGTAAATGAGGCGCATCTGCCGTGTCGCAAGGGTAGTTTTGCGTGACGCATTTGATCTGGCGCATCTCTGGAGATGCGCCAGAACGCGTAAGTAAGTATGCCCCTAAGGGGCAGAATTGCAATTACCGTCGCATCCCTGCAAAGTAGCAGGGATGCGCCATTAATTGTGCGGCCCGCTACCACCACCAAACATGGTGCGCCGTATTTGCAATGCGGCGCACCATGGGCCCAAAACGTCACCGAAGCTTTACTGCTGGAGTTGCGTCGCAACGATGGCGCAGCTCCAGCAATGCTCTGGGGTACCCTATCTCCCCAATGCTGGGTCAAGCCGAACGTCTGCTTCAAGCAGGTGCAGGGTTTGTGTGACGCATCATTGTCCTAAAGGTGACTGATTGAAATTTTGTAGATTTCCCTCAGCCACTTTTAGGATGTGTTCCAGCGCAGGAATGCCCTCCCTTGCGCCGGAACGCCCCCTGATGGCGCAGGGCTTTATAACGGGATGCATCTCCCAAATGCGTCACGTTGTTATAATATTATACGCCGCACCATGGCGCCCTTTTTTGTTTAGCTGCTGCGTCACAAAAGTCACGCAAGAACGGCGCAAAAGAGCCGCAAGGGGCTTAAATCTGCCCCTTCCTTTGTACCCCTGACAATAAGAAAAATAGTGGCGGTGGATTGATAGTTTGACTATTTAAATGACTGGTAATGTAGCAGGCAACTGTTAGTGTTGTCACTGATCTGACTGAAATCACAATGGAGTTTGTCTGTCACTTTGCGTCTTGCCTGCGGACTGCTGCCTGCCAGTCCTAGGTGAACGTTTCAGTACTTTGTTTAGTGAGTTACGTGACTTTCGAAGTCACAGGTCCGCAAATAAATGAAAACTAACCCTAATCAATATAATTTCGCGGAAATATTTTGTTATTGTTCTTTTGGAATGTTTGATTTGGTTGACATTGACAAGCAACAATCATCCATGTTTTCTGTTCTTTCTTTCATGTTGTACGTCAGCTCCCCCCAGGGGCGAGAGGAGGACACAGGAGCAGCAGGCGGCGGATGCTGTTCAACAGGGCCAGGATCGGGCAGGCGAGGGCTCCTCTGCTGGCCCCAGTAAGTTTTCATTTTAGACTAGTACCTATTTTTCCTAGCGTTCCTCATTTGACTTTTTTCAAAATTGTCTTTGCTCTTCTTGTAGACTGTATCTAAATTCTTATCCTGCCTCTACTATGACTCCCTGTGGTATTACTAGATTATTCTTATTAGTCTGTCTGTGTAGCTAACTAAGATTGCACGGTTGGCGAAACTCCCATGATTCTAGTCAGCAATAGCTCTATCAACTTAGTGCAGTCCTCTGGGATTGTCCATAATGTCTTTTGAAGTGTTCTATCTGGACACATGCTTGCAAAAATTGCAAAACCTTTCGCTCAGTCACTCTAGTCTGGACCAAAAAACACAGATTGTATTTAAGTTTAAAAGCTTTATTAAAAGTAAACACATTTATTAAAATGAAGTCATAATAAAACTAAACGTTTAACTGATAATGGAAAAGTGGTTAGTGCTGACGATTAATTGAAGACATTTCTTGTGGTCGAGCCGAGCTCTCACCTGGTTTCAACTTGATCTTGTTGTTAGAAGTCCATCTTCTGTCTGTGTGGAGAAAAATGGTGCGTGTTAAAAAAACAGCCTTCATCAGTTGTGCCAAAAAGTGCAGCAAGACAACCTTCCCTGGAAAAAGGGACATTTTTTTTAACTTTAACGTAGACAGTCACAAATTACATTGTTTTCACATGTCTTCATTCCTAGACCAAAGACTAGTGAGTGCTTTATTCTAACATTCTTAAATGTACTTTGTAGGTGGAACATCTGGTGGCGGGGCCAGTGTGGAGGTGGTGGTGCTCGACACGGAGGCGGAGGGCGATTCTTCAGGGGAGGAGGCGGCGGCTGTGAGAGTTGAGACGGTGGTGGTGGCGGCCAGAGGTAAGCTCTTATATATTCCTTACTTATTGAGATTGAAGACTAGCTGGGAAGGCAAGAATATGAGATGCATGGCTGGGTGAATGATGAAGCAATGATGGGTGGAAGGACAACAGCCTGGGTGGGTGACACAGAAACTGTATGTGTCCATATACCTGGATTATGCTACTATCTGACTCTTAGATAGCATATGTGTATCTAGAGCAGGGGTACTCATAGTACGGCCTGCGGGCCGGTGGTGGCCCGGCAAGCCTTCCTTGGCGGTGCGCAGACCTTGCAGACAATCACTGCTCCCCCGGCCCCCACAGAGCAGAGGCTTTTTTTGTATTTCACCTGTTAGCGCCCCTGCATCTCCACTCTGACAATCACTGCTCCCCCGGCCCCCACAGAGCAGAGTGGAGATGCAAGGCCACAAAGAGGTGAAATAGAACAAAGCCTCTGCTCTGTGGGGCCGGGCAAGCAGTGATTGTCAGGGTGGAGAAGCAGGGGCGCTACAACAAACAAAGCCTCAATAATATGTTAATGGTCTTTTAAAGACCTGTTAAGTACTTTGGTGTTGTTGTCTGTGTGTGCGCGTTGAGGAAGCGGTCTCAACCCGGGCTGAAGGCTGACACAGATAGACACACACACAGTGAGATGACAGAGGGGGAGGGAGAGGGAGGGCAGGAGGGAGAGAGAGATGGAGAGCAGGAGGGAGAGCAGGAGGGAGAGAGATGTATGTAAATGCTGGGTCTGGTGGCTCAGTGGATGAGGGCATCTGCTGCAGGGACCTGTGTGCAACCTCATGGTCACAAGTTATCGTTTTGCTTTAGCCCCGCCCCCTCTGACTCCGCCCCCACCAGTGCGGCCCTCGGCCCCAAACTACACTGTAAATGTAGCCCCTGAGAGAAAGTTTGTGAGTACCCATGATCTAGAGAGAGTAGACGGTCAGTGGATGAACTAAGTGTAACTTTGAAGAGCATGTAACACTGCACCCGCACGTCCGTTCCAGTGTAGGAAAGGCAAGGAAAAGAACTTTTAATTTTGTCCAAATACTACCATCAATAGTAGCAGTAGTTTGTATTGCAAGCACTGCATAGATCCGGTTATTACGGTGGCCACTCCCTACCTCTCTTAATAAGTTTAGTAGTACTCAGTCATTCATGTGTGGATGTATCACTGGTCACTCAATAAAAAGCAAAGCACCTAAAGTCATCCCATATATAAGCAAAAACATCCCATGTGAAGTGATAGATAATCAGATTATTTATCTTCTTCAATTTTCCATTTCTAGTACTCATTTCCACTGTAGGGTGAAAGTTAAATTAATTAAGCAGTAGCCCTTGAGTTGTAACAGAGTATTCTCAGTGCCACCCGTAATAGAAAAGTAAGAGCTTCACCACCTGCATGTACTGGACGGGTACAGTAACGCAACGCAAGTCTAGGTCACTCCTCATGGCGTGCGTCTCTTTTTCTCGGGTGCAAGTTTACTGCGCTGGCATTATGCCGGCTTGCAGAAGATAACGTACCAATTTTCCAAAACAAGAGACAAGAAGAAGAATAAGACTGGTGTACTTTCATAGTCGACTCCAATGGAAGTCCATAGTGCTCGTAGAATTTGTTCCTTAAACTCCCACTAATGTTAGAGCAAGGATGAAGAAGTGTGAGGTTAGATAGATACTGGCCTCAATAGTTATGTAATGCGTTTGCAAGTTGCTAGTTGTAGTGCAACACAAATTTCTGCTGAATGATTGAGTTAATCTTAAAGAGCATTGGTTACAGACTATGTCTTTCTTTCTTCATATAGGTTCTCCTTCCGAACGAACAAGGAGGAAGGAGCTGGCTAGAGCGGCCTGGCAACGGAGGATCGATGCCACTGTGGCCGAATATCGGCGGCTGGTGGCCCTGGAGGACGAAGAAAGTGTGCAGTCGACCACAACAACTACGTCGTCTGCATCGGCCTCCGTTCCCCCACGGGCTGCCAGTGCCACCCAGCACAGTGGTCCACCCAGACTGAGCCGGGCTGCCAAAGCCAAACGCCACCGCCGAGTAGCAAGGACAACAGCTACAGCTTCCTCTCACAGCCGTTGCACCTACAAGGCATTGAAGGCACGCCTGCGCCGCAGTACCCTGATGGTGTCCCGCCTCCAGCAGGAGCTCCACCACTTTTCCAACCAGTTGGAGGGGCTCCGCGTAGAGCACGCCTTGCTCCGCCAGGAGCATGATGCCCTGGCCCAAAAAGTTGACAGCATCCACCCATAGTGTCCCTTGCCCCTTTTTTAGAGACTTTTGGGGGGTGGGAATTGGGAGTTGGGTTTTTGGGGAGTTTTGAAGGACAATCGTTGGGGTTAGGGAGGGTCTTGCGGGAGATTATTTTGTTAGGGATATAAATATACTTTTTCAAACTTTATCTGAGCATACCCGTTTCTTACTGCTTGCCTGGTGGGTGGGGGTTTAACAGCGACTTTGTTTTCCTGAAAGTTTAGTTCCATTTTCTTAATTTAAGTGTAAATGCCCAAATGTTTTCAACACTAAGTGCCTCTCACAGACTAAGTGAAGTGAATCCAAGAGTCCTAGGACTTTAGTAGTACTACCTTCAGTCTCTCGTCTCTCCTACTAATACTCCATTATACCCCCAAACCACCAAACGCTTATCTTACCTGTAATTTGTGTTTGAAAGTAGGGCTAGACCCAGGGCTGGCTCCACGGGAAACAGCGAATAAGGTTGGCAATCTTGGTCGGATAAAATTTCCTCATAGCGGTGGTACTAGTGGTGTGACACAGTGGCAGTTGCATGCCTATGAAAAAAAAGAAAATGAAATCTGGTTTGTCCTCCTGAGCAATTCAACGGTACAACTGAGAATATAGCAGGTGACAGAAGTACAGTAGAACAGTGCCACATTGTAGCCTAACAAATGGTAAAGTATAACTACTAATTCGGTTGAAGTTCTTTCACATTAGCAATGGTTCTTTGTCAAGCAGCGTAAGAATATATCCTCGGATTTCTTCACCAGCCTGTTGCTATCACCTTATCCTCCCCAGCAAGTGTGTGGATTTATTGCTGTAATTTAGTCACACATCAATCAAAACCACACAGCCCGGGGGAAGAGGGTTAGGGTTTGAAAAATGGATGGGTACGGGGGTTTTTGGGAAAGGTTTTGGGAGACAAGAAAAAATAGCACAGCATAGACAAACAATTGTGAACATAAACAAATCTTTGGGTACAAACCTATCCATCAATCTTTGAAAGTGCATGCACTACTGCATGCATGTCAGTGAAAAGTAAGTAGTACATTCGACAACTGTGGAAGAAAGAATGCGACAGTACAGGGCCTGTGTGGAATTATTGATAACGATATTCAACATAAGGTCTCTGTAGCCAGATACCCGAGAGCCTTGCTGGTCACTATAAATCCATTCACAACAACACTCAATGGGGTTGGTCTGGAAGGTATAGTAGATAGAAAAGGAGAAATTGGTTTTTTTCTAGGTGTCCCCTCACTCACCAGGGTTGCCCCTTGGTGACATGCTTCATCATTGGGGCCATCCCAGTCCTCTACGGGCTGGGGCGTGCTGCGACTTGCGAATTACGTAGGAGCACTTACAAATGACTATGTGTGGTGCAGATGTGATAGTGGACTAAGTGATGTGTTGAGGGATCAATTTAGAAGCAGAGAGAGATCCAAGAAATGCAGTCACAGTCAGAGAAAAAGGCAAGGGATACTGTATCTATGTGGTTGTAGTGGTCCTGTTGGAAGTGGAAAGTAAGTTGGCTGCAGAAAAAAAATCCTCCTATTAGCGGCACTCCTCCATTGCAGCCGACGCTTCGTCCATCGATGTTGGTCACCAGAAGACACCCTGTAAAAAAAAGCACAGCATAGACAAACAATTGTGAACATAAACAAATCTTTGGGTACAAACCTATCCATCAATCTTTGAAAGTGCATGCACTACTGCATGCATGTCAGTGAAAAGTAAGTAGTACATTCGACAACTGTGGAAGAAAGAATGCGACAGTACAGGGCCTGTGTGGAATTATTGATAACGATATTCAACATAAGGTCTCTGTAGCCAGATACCCGAGAGCCTTGCTGGTCACTATAAATCCATTCACAACAACACTAAATGGGGTTGGTCTGGAAGGTATAGTAGATAGAAAAGGAGAAATTGGTTTTTTTCTAGGTGTCCCCTCACTCACCAGGGTTGCCCCTTGGTGACATGCTTCATCATTGGGGCCATCCCAGTCCTCTACGGGCTGGGGCGTGCTGCGACTTGCGAATTACGTAGGAGCACTTACAAATGACTATGTGTGGTGCAGATGTGATAGTGGACTAAGTGATGTGTTGAGGGATCAATTTAGAAGCAGAGAGAGATCCAAGAAATGCAGTCACAGTCAGAGAAAAAGGCAAGGGATACTGTATCTATGTGGTTGTAGTGGTCCTGTTGGAAGTGGTAAGTAAGTTGGCTGCAGAAAAAAAATCCTCCTATTAGCGGCACTCCTCCATTGCAGCCGACGCTTCGAACATCGATGTTGGTCACCAGAAGACACCCTGTAAAAAAAAGCACAGCATAGACAAACAATTGTGAACATAAACAAATCTTTGGGTACAAACCTATCCATCAATCTTTGAAAGTGCATGCACTACTGCATGCATGTCAGTGAAAAGTAAGTAGTACATTCGACAACTGTGGAAGAAAGAATGCGACAGTACAGGGCCTGTGTGGAATTATTGATAACGATATTCAACATAAGGTCTCTGTAGCCAGATACCCGAGAGCCTTGCTGGTCACTATAAATCCATTCACAACAACACTCAATGGGGTTGGTCTGGAAGGTATAGTAGATAGAAAAGGAGAAATTGGTTTTTTTCTAGGTGTCCCCTCACTCACCAGGGTTGCCCCTTGGTGACATGCTTCATCATTGGGGCCATCCCAGTCCTCTACGGCCTGGGGCGTGCTGCGACTTGCGAATTACGTAGGAGCACTTACAAATGACTATGTGTGGTGCAGATGTGATAGTGGAGTGGACTAAGTGATGTGTTAAGGGATCAATTTAGAAGCAGAGAGAGATCCAAGAAATGCAGTCACAGTCAGAGAAAAAGGCAAGGGATACTGTATCTATGTGGTTGTAGTGGTCCTGTTGGAAGTGGTAAGTAAGTTGCCTGCAGAAAAAAAATCCTCTTATTAGCGGCACTCCTCCATTGCAGCCGACGCTTCGTCCATCGATGTTGGTCACCAGAAGACACCCTGTCCACTGCCTGCCTGATGCTGAATTGTGGCTTGCTACTGTGAAGCCTGACTCCATCCTTTTTTCCCCATTGCAGAGACTGAAACCCGGCCTGTAATTATTCAACGAAAAACAGGAAGTGATATAATATTACAACACCACTGATAAATTAATATAAGGTATGTAGGCTGTGGAGTGCAAAAAGTCACAATTTGATTTTCCTAGTAGACAGTACAATATTTTTGAAAGTGCGTACTCTGTCTGAGTCACCTTTTGAAGGATAAATAAGTATGGGCAAATTAATGTAGCGGATCTTTCCCCTCAAGCTAGGTGTACTGTAAACTGTGTTTTAGAACAAAATTAGATCTTCCTAGCAGTGCTCCCACCCAGACCCTTACTAAAGCCAGTCGCAAAGATGTAGAAGACCCCCAATCAAATCTCAAAAAACGAGGCCTAGCAGAAAACTGGTGACAAAACTTACTTTGAAAGTAAAAGTAGGCCGAAGTACCCTCTTCCTAATTACCCCTTACCCACCGTGGATTGCATTCAAACCACTTGCAAGCAACCAAGCAAAATTAGCCATAGCCAGCATCGCTCCAAGACTCAAAATCCCCCCCACTCAAACACATGCAATAGAAATACTGCTAACCCTAACAAACCCTAAGTTAGGAATAGTGGCAAAGGCTTTCTTTAACTATGCCAAATCCCCCCTTTCCCACCATGGATTTTCTTCAAATGACTTGCAACCAAAATTACACATTCTCACGAGTGCTCTAAGACCCCAGAACTCAGTTGCAAAAATCTAGAACACCCCGAAACACAGGCAATCCTGCTGCTAGGGCTAACCCTAACGAACCCTAAGTTACAAAAAGTGCCAAAAGGCTTTTCCGCGAGGATTTTGTCCCAACCACTTCTACCCGGTATTAGACCTTCCCAGGAATGCCCCAAGACCCGCCAACCCACCCGCCAAGAAGCATAACACCCCCAAACAGGCCAAAAGCAAAATCTCATACTTGCAATATTTCTCGGCCTTCGGTCCAAACGCGCTGCGTAGCTAGGCCATAAGTCGGGGTTGCCACGACGGATTTCCTGAAAAGCAAATGCAATCAAGATTAGAGTGTCCTAGCAGTGCTCCCAGACCACGAAACTCACCCACAATCAGACGGAACCCCCCCTAAGAGCACCTCAAAGGCAAGCAAGTCATCAAAAACACAAAAAAATTTCCGCCTGGGATTTGGTCCAAAACACTTTTATCCGGTATTAGAGCTTCCCAGCAATGGCCCCAGAGCCGTCAACCCAGGAGAAAACGAGTAGAAGACCCCCAAACAGCCAAAGAGCAAAAGTACAAAAATGGGGATTTAGTCAATTTTTCACAAATTTCCCAAATCACTCCGCGCGCGCTCTGCAGCTAGGCCCTAACTCCCCTCTGCCACCATGGATTTGCTTCAAACCTCTTGCAAAGTAAAGTATATATAGCCAGCAGTGCGCCCAGACCCCGAAACCCACCCACAAACACCAGGGAGCCCCCCAAACAGGCCCCCGAAAACGCTACATTGAGCAAAATGTCAGAAATAGCCAAAAATAAATCGGCCTGGATTTTGTCCCAACCACTTCTACCCGGTATTAGACCTTCCCAGGAATGCCCCAAGACCCGCCAACCCACCCGCCAAGAAGCATAACACCCCCAAACAGGCCAAAAGCAAAATCTCATACTTGCAATATTTCTCGGCCTTCGGTCCAAACGCGCTGCGTAGCTAGGCCATAAGTCGGGGTTGCCACGACGGATTTCCTGAAAAGCAAATGCAATCAAGATTAGAATGTCCCAGCAGTGCTCCCAGACCACGAAACTCACCCACAATCAGACGGAACCCCCCCTAAGAGCACCTCAAAGGCAAGCAAGTCATCAAAAACACAAAAAATGTTCCGGCTAGGATTTGGTCCAAAACACTTTTATCCGGTATTAGAGCTTCCCAGCAATGGCCCCAGAGCCGTCAACCCAGGAGAAAACGAGTAGAAGACCCCCAAACAGCCAAAGAGCAAAAGTACAAAAATGGGGACTTAGTCAATTTTTCACAAATTTCCCAAATCACTCCGCGCGCGCTCTGCAGCTAGGCCCTAACTCCCCTCTGCCACCATGGATTTGCTTCAAACCTCTTGCAAAGTAAAGTATATATAGCCAGCAGTGCGCCCAGACCCCGAAACCCACCCACAAACACCAGGGAGCCCCCCAAACAGGCCCCCGAAAACGCTACATTGAGCAAAATGTCAGAAATAGCCAAAAAAAAATCGGCCTGGATTTTGTCCCAACCACTTCTCGTCGGTATTAGACCTTCCCAGGAATGCCCCAAGACCCGCCAACCCACCCGCCAAGAAGCATAACACCCCCAAACAGGCCAAAAGCAAAATCTCATACTTGCAATATTTCTCGGCCTTCGGTCCAAACGCGCTGCGTAGCTAGGCCATAAGTCGGGGTTGCCACAACGGATTTCCTGAAAAGCAAATGCAATCAAGATTAGAGTGTCCCAGCAGTGCTCCCAGACCACGAAACTCACCCACAATCAGACGGAACCCCCCCTAAGAGCACCTCAAAGGCAAGCAAGTCATCAAAAACACAAAAAAAATTCCGCCTGGGATTTGGTCCAAAACACTTTTATCCGGTATTAGAGCTTCCCAGCAATGGCCCAGAGCCGTCAACCCAGGAGAAAACGAGTAGAAGACCCCCAAACAGCCAAAGAGCAAAAGTACAAAAATGGGGACTTAGTCAATTTTTCACAAAGTTCCCAAATCACTCCGCGCGCGCTCTGCAGCTAGGCCCTAACTCCCCTCTGCCACCATGGATTTGCTTCAAACCTCTTGCAAAGTAAAGTATATATAGCCAGCAGTGCGCCCAGACCCCGAAACCCACCCACAAACACCAGGGAGCCCCCCAAACAGGCCCCCGAAAACGCTACATTGAGCAAAATGTCAGAAATAGCCAAAAATAAATCGGCCTGGATTTTGTCCCAACCACTTCTACCCGGTATTAGACCTTCCCAGGAATGCCCCAAGACCCGCCAACCCACCCGCCAAGAAGCATAACACCCCCAAACAGGCCAAAAGCAAAATCTCATACTTGCAATATTTCTCGGCCTTCGGTCCAAACGCGCTGCGTAGCTAGGCCATAAGTCGGGGTTGCCACTACGGATTTCCTGAAAAGCAAATGCAATCAAGATTAGAGTGTCCCAGCAGTGCTCCCAGACCACGAAACTCACCCACAATCAGACGGAACCCCCCCTAAGAGCACCTCAAAGGCAAGCAAGTCATCAAAAACACACAAAAATTTCCGCCTGGGATTTGGTCCAAAACACTTTTATCCGGTATTAGAGCTTCCCAGCAATGGCCCAGAGCCGTCAACTCACCTGCAAAGAGGTACAACAACACCCCCACAAGTGCTGAGTCTTTCTTCATTGGGCGTAAACCAGCCCTCTGGTTTGATGGAAATAGGAGTCTGGAGGAGGAGGATAGAGGAGCATGTTCTTCTGAACTTGTGAACCTGAGGAATGCAGACTGCGGCAACTTCAAATCAATTAGCAAACCAGTGAAGACAGATCTGCTGATGGGCTTGATTTTGTGATTATCTGATTAAAGTTTGAAATATATTAACTGTGCACAACAAAGAAAGACAGACACACAGGAATAAAAGTGAATAGGGACGAAAAAGAAAGTTATTGATACGTTGTCTCATTTTCAGGGCTCGGTATCATGGCCCAGGAATAAGAATAAGGCTTCTTCATCATACTCTGCGAATTCATGCAGGGTTAGCTCAGTGTCACCTGACAGAGTAGAAATTCCCTCATCTATGTTGCTGGCCACCTCCTCTTCATCCGACACGCTCTCTCGTACTCTGAAATCTGGTGGTATGAGGTGCTGATTCATCTTGATCATTGTTAACCTCTCCACATTTTTGGGCGAGAGGCGGCTCCGTTTGGGAGTTACAATGCCACCAGCCGCACTGAAAACCCGTTCAGAAGACACGCTTGCGAGTGGGCAAGACAAGTAGTTTAAAGCCAAGTTGGTGAGCTGTGGCCACAATTCTTTTTTCCCATGCCAATACGCCAATGGGTCAGAATTAACATAGACCTCTGTTGAGTCATTCAGATAGTCCTTCACCATCGACTCAAGGTCCTCATCCAAGGTTCCTCCACTTTGCTTAGCTCTTGCTGTGCCTCTGACCTTTTGAGAACCAAACCCACGCAGAGCTAGCCAATCCTCTTCAGCCTCCAATGTTTCTGTTGTGTTTCGTGCAGATGATCCGGTTGCCGGTGTCTTTAACGGCTGAGAGGTCACTTGTGCCACAGCCACAGGTGCAGAAGTGGATTGTTTTGACTGGGGATGGCCTGCTGATGTACTGCCATTTCCTTCAATTTCCAGCCGTTCTGTTTCAAACCTCTTGGCTGACAAGGCTAGCCAACGTTTGTACTTTGGAACATGTTCATCATCAAAAGGAAAGAATGCTTGGCCTGCCAGCGCCTTTTTGTAGCGTGGATCCAGAATAGTAGCACAAATGTAATGCTGTTCTGAGTGGATCTTTTTAAGACGTTCATCACCTTGTAGGAGCTCTAATAATTGCTCAGCCAGAAGCAAAGAGTCTTGGTTTTTGTCATCTTTTTCAAACACAGAACACACCTCCTTCAGTTGGTCCTCCAGCATGTACAACAATGGGATAGCTTTTCCCAAATTAGAGTCCTCCTTGCTGACTGCACGCGTGAAGAACTCAAAAGGACGAAGCATGCGTGTCAGGCTTTGAACTATGTTCCATTGCGGCCCACCCATCCTCAGCTCCTCTGTACCCTCTGTAAGGAAATATTGATCGAGTTGCGTATACTGCTCATACAGACGCTCAAGTATGTAGAAGGTTGAGTTCCAACGTGTTACCACCTCCTGGATGAGTGCTTTCACTGGCATTTGACGTTGATATAGCAGGCTCCTCAGCTGCTTCCGGGCCTTAAAAGAATGGCTGAAATGCTTGCACATTTTTCGGCAGGTGTCCAATACACTGTACGCTGCACTGCCTTTATTACCCAAGAATTTTTGGACAACCAGGTTTATACAGTGCGCCAAACACGGCACTCTGAAATAGTAACCGTCCCTCATGGCCTTAACTATATTGGCGCCATTGTCCGTGGAAACATAACCAACCCGGCGTTTTAGTGGGGACAGCCAGTTAAGGACCTTTGTGTTAAAGACATCCAAAATGTTTTCTGCTGTGTGACGTTTCTCCAAACCAAACATGGCTAGTGTTGCATGTTTCCGAGCAGCTTTAAAAACAATGTTCGTGTCAACACCTGCGTTTAGCTTTGCTTTAGCCCCTGAAAAAGAGACCCAGTGTGCAGTGATGCACATGTAATCAGCGCCTGCGCCACTGGTCCACATGTCTGTTGTCAGATGTATAGTGTGAACAGCACTCTTCTGCAAAGCTGCCCCAATGACCTTCAGAACATCTTCATGTAGTGCTGGAACCGCAACTCGGGCAAAATCGAACCGGCTAGGAACCTTCCATTTAGGGCAGAGCGCTGCCACTAATTCTAGAAAACCAACCCCTTCTACAAAAGAAAAAGGGAGAAGGTCCAGAGCTAGCATTTTAGCCAGCTTAGTGTTATACAGACGCGTCATTGGGTGGTTGCGTTCATATTGCGCTTCTGTAAACAACATCTTTTTAATGTTGCCCTGGACCAAGGATTTACGGGATGATGATGATATCTTCGACCCAGTTACGCTCGCTGATGAACTTTTCCGCATTGATGTCTCACTCTCTCCCACACTCTTAGTGTGGCTCACATGGGGTGTGCTGCTGACAGGGGTACTGGGTGTAAGTGAAGTGTTTGAATCGTCTTCTTCCTCCTCGTCATCATCAGATGAAAAATCAACGTTTTCATTATGTGCAATTCGGGCTTCCTTGACCGCGTCTAGGTGCGCAAACCATTGGACAGCGTGCGTTCTCCTAAGATGACCTCTCTGGTCTCCGGTACCATAGTTGGTACCAAACTTACCACGACTAACTCGAAGCTTACAAATGCTACAAATGGCTACGTTTTCCTTTTTTGGGCAAACACTAAAGAAGTCCCAAACTGGAGACTTGAAATGTCTTTGGGGGCCGGAGGAGGCGGCGATACTGGTGGTGGTGGTCCTGCTGCTAATGCCAGATGAAGTGGAGGATGTGGATTGCCGAACTTCAGTACGTTTTGCACTTTCACCACCACGAATTGAGGTCGAGGTGGGTACCTTCTTGCGAGGAAGAAATATGGAAGCGGTAGGTTTTGGTGTACTACTTAACTCCAAATCTAATGATTCCATTTCTATTGCCTCCTCGTCGACATCATCATCACGCTCAGCAGCTTCTCGGGATAGGGTCAAAATGTCTCTTTGCTGCATGCCCGGTGGGGCTGCAGTGACCTTTGTGATGACTGGCTCGTCGTCATCGTGAGAGGCTTCATCACCAGCAGTATCTGTCACTTCTTGTTGAGCCTCATCACACTCCATAGCTATGAGTTTTTCGACGACCTTCCTTTTACGCTTGGGTACCTTTGTCAGATCATGGTGTGCCTCACTCTCAGACCGCAGTGGTGGTTTCCAAGCTGGATCCGTATCATCAGAAGGAGGTGGGCTTGAAGAAGATGTAGACACCCCCCTTGATCTTTTCCTTGCTAGGGATGTGGAAGACAATGAATGATCATCAGGAGGAGTGGCTTCCAATACCTCAGCTTCATTGTCGATTTCCTGATGTGCCCCTACTTCGGGAGGAACAACTATTGTGGGCACTTGTGAACCTCCATGCACCGTTGCTTGCGCATCTCCTTTTGCTGCCTCTCCTTCCACATGTACTTGGGCGTGTACTTGCACATGGTGTTGTTGTTGCGGCTGTGGTTGTTCAACACTTGTCAGATGAGTTACAACAACCTGTGTTGATTCAGGGACATTGCTGCTACTTTCTTGCGATGAGCCAACATCACTGGTCGATGGTGATTGGAGAAGTACACTGACTGCCTCTGAAGCACTCAAGGGCTTTGACTTAAGTTGGCGTGGTGGTGGAGGCACTGAACCCAATGGAGCAGGGGTGCTGCTCCCAGCTTGGTCCCCAGCAGATCCTGCTGCTGCAGGCGTACTTTATTTTTTGCTCCCAAAAAAAGTGGCGGGTGGCACAACAGCCTCCTTGGTAACTTTCTTCTTCTGCTCCTTACTAGCAACTTTCTTGCTAGAGGAGCTACGGAGACCTTTTTTTGGGGCCATCTTCTTCAGAGCAGGTCAGACAGCAGGCCGCAGTTGCACGAATTGTAGAGTTGTCTGAGGCCAGACGTGACGTCGCGTGACGTTATGCTGCACACACACACCGCTGCAGGACTTCTTCCTGGCACTGGTGGTTCTCTTGAGTCTTGTGCACCTAAAAACAATGGAAGACAGAGGAACATCAGTTCAGTTATACAGCACAAAAAAAATCGAAAAACACTGCAAAATCAGCACAATCCCATTCCATCCATGCCCTCCATGATGTTTAAGTTCAAGACAGCCTACAGAAAGACTAGGCCCATGCTAGACTCAAATACCCCTGGTAAAAAGGCCACAAGTACAGCCCCAAAAAACGAAAATCACTGAAAAATCAGCACAATCCCAATCCATCCATGCCCTCCATGATGTTTAAGTTCAAGACAACCCACAGAAAGACTAGGCCCATGCAAGACTCACTACCCCTGGGCATAAATAAAGGTTGAAAAGTAGGCAAAATGGTTGGAGGCCTAACAACAAAGCCTGCATTCAAATTGGCCACTTGCCTGCCAGCACATGGCCAGTGCCTGTAGCTGCACTCAAAATGGCCACCAGCCACATGGCCTGTCCCTCCCCATGAACACCCCCAAAAATCGAAAAACACTGCTAAATCAGCACAATCCCATTCCATCCATGCCCTCCATGATGTTTAAGTTCAAGACAACCCACAGAAAGACTAGGCCCATGCAAGACTCACTACCCCTGGGCATAAATAAAGGTTGAAAAGTAGGCAAAATGGTTGGAGGCCTAACAACAAAGCCTGCATTCAAAATGGCCACTTGCCTCCCAGCACATGGCCAGTGCCTGTAGCTGCACTCAAAATGGCCACCAGCCACATGGCCTGTCCCTCCCCATGAACACCCCCAAAAATCGAAAAACACTGCTAAATCAGCACAATCCCATTCCATCCATGCCCTCCATGATGTTTAAGTTCAAGACAACCCACAGAAAGACTAGGCCCATGCAAGACTCACTACCCCTGGGCATAAATAAAGGTTGAAAAGTAGGCAAAATGGTTGGAGGCCTAACAACAAAGCCTGCATTCAAAATGGCCACTTGCCTGCCAGCACATGGCCAGTGCCTGTAGCTGCACTCAAAATGGCCACCAGCCACATGGCCTGTCCCTCCCCATGAACACCCCCAAAAATCGAAAACCACTGCTAAATCAGCACAATCCCATTCCATCCATGCCCTCCATGATGTTTAAGTTCAAGACAACCCACAGAAAGACTAGGCCCATGCAAGACTCACTACCCCTGGGCATAAATAAAGGTTGAAAAGTAGGCAAAATGGTTGGAGGCCTAACAACAAAGCCTGCATTCAAAATGGCCACTTGCCTGCCAGCACATGGCCAGTGCCTGTAGCTGCACTCAAAATGGCCACCAGCCACATGGCCTGTCCCTCCCCATGAACACCCCCAAAAATCGAAAAACACTGCAAAATCAGCACAATCCCATTCCATCCATGCCCTCCATGATGTTTAAGTTCAAGACAACCCACAGAAAGACTAGGCCCATGCAAGACTCACTACCCCTGGGCATAAATAAAGGTTGAAAAGTAGGCAAAATGGTTGGAGGCCTAACAACAAAGCCTGCATTCAAAATGGCCACTTGCCTGCCAGCACATGGCCAGTGCCTGTAGCTGCACTCAAAATGGCCACCAGCCACATGGCCTGTCCCTCCCCATGAACACCCCCAAAAATCGAAAACCACTGCAAAATCAGCACAATCCCAATCCATCCATGCCCTCCATGATGTTTAAATTCAAGACAACCCACAGAAAGACTGGGCCCATGCAAGACTCACTACCCCTGGGCATAAATAAAGGTTGAAAAGTAGGCAAAATGGTTGGAGGCCTAACAACAAAGCCTGCATTCAAAATGGCCACTTGCCTGCCAGCACATGGCCAGTGCCTGTAGCTGCACTCAAAATTGCCACCAGCCACATGGCCTGTCCCTCCCCATGAACACCCCCAAAAATCGAAAAACACTGCAAAATCAGCACAATCCCATTCCATCCATGCCCTCCATGATGTTTAAGTTCAAGACAACCCACAGAAAGACTAGGCCCATGCAAGACTCACTACCCCTGGGCATAAATAAAGGTTGAAAAGTAGGCAAAATGGTTGGAGGCCTAACAACAAAGCCTGCATTCAAAATGGCCACTTGCCTGCCAGCACATGGCCAGTGCCTGTAGCTGCACTCAAAATGGCCACCAGCCACATGGCCTGTCCCTCCCCATGAACACCCCCAAAAATCGAAAAACACTGCAAAATCAGCACAATCCGAATCCATCCATGCCCTCCATGATGTTTAAATTCAAGACAACCCACAGAAAGACTAGGCCCATGCAAGACTCACTACCCCTGGGCATAAATAAAGGTTGAAAAGTAGGCAAAATGGTTGCAGGCCTAACAACAAAGCCTGCATTCAAAATGGCCACTTGCCTGCCAGCACATGGCCAGTGCCTGTAGCTGCACTCAAAATGGCCACCAGCCGCATGGCCTGTCCCTCCCCATGAACACCCCCAAAAATCGAAAAACACTGCTAAATCAGCACAATCCCATTCCATCCATGCCCTCCATGATGTTTAAGTTCAAGACAGCCCACAGAAAGACTAGGCCCATGCTAGACTCAAATACCCCTGGTGAAAAGGCCACAAGTACAGCCTCAAAAAACGAAATTCACTAAAAAATCACCACAATCCAATGCCATCCATGCCCTCCATGATGTTTACATTAAAGAGACCCCACAGAAAGACTCAGTCCATGCACCACTCACTACCCCTGGGCAAAAGGCCCCAACAGCAGCCAAAAAAATCGAAAAACACACTAAAATCAGCACAATCCCATGCCATCCATGCCCTCCATGATGTTCACATTAAAGAGACCCCTCAGAAAGACTCAGTCCACCCACCACAGAGTACCCCTGGGCAAAAGGCCCCAAAACAGCCCAAAAATCGAAAATTCCAAAATTTTAGTTGCAGCAACTGTAATGCCCCAAACACACTTACTTGTAAAATTTCTAATCCAACAATGATCCAAAGAAAGTCAAAAAGGCCTCAAATCCAAATATCCAGCAGCATCCACAAAAAGTAATCCTTCCAGCTCCAGATCCAAATGAAAAGTGACCAGGAGATGGACAAAGCACTGGGAGGAGCCTGCTGGACAGGAACAGGAAGTTGAAGACTGTGGGGCACTTCCTTCCTCCCACCCACCTCCCCCCCTCCCCAAAATGGACTCCTCGCTAAAAAAGTGCAGGCAAATGTCAACCTAAGGAGTTATTCAGATAAAAATCATCATTTCAAGAAGGTTTATGCTGCTTGCTGGTGGATTTCTTGTGCAGAATTGCAAATTTTATATTTTCGTTTGTGCGAGATTCTTGCTGCTCGCCGCATCTCAAATCTCGCAATTGCGAAGTACCGCGAGACGTGATCTCGCCGTACTCGCGTTGACAAACTCTCGCTCGCAAGCCGCGATGACGTAATCGCGCTCGCCAAATCCCGCGGGATCACACAGCAAGATCCAAAATGGCGCAGCACTCGCAAACTATCGAGAAAAACAACCCGGCAAACGATGATAAACGCCGCGCGCCGCAAAAATTGTATCACCAATGCCGCGCGCCGCAAAAAAAATCCGCTGCGTGCGAATTTGCGGATTTTGCGAGAAATTCGCAAATCTCGCGGATTGCGAATTTCCCGAAAATCCGCAAAATCCGCGAGCGTAACGGATTTTCCGCCCATGCTTAGCCCTGATGTCCTCGTCGGCGGCGATGAACGTGGTTTCAGTGCTGTGGTTGCTGCAGAATCCAGATTGGGACGTGTCCAGAGTGTTGTTCTCTTCGAGTAATTGGATCAGTTGTCTGTTAACGATCTTCTCGATGACTTTCGCTGGGTACGGGAGTAAGGAGATGGGCTGGAAGTTCTTGAGGTCCTTTGGGTCTGCTTTGGGTTTCTTGAGTAGGGCGTTGATCTCTGCGTGTTTCCAGCTTTCTGGGAAGGTGGTGGTCTTGAATGAGCTGTTGAAGATCTTACGGAGTTGGGGTGCGATGACCAAGCTCGCTTTGTTGAAGATGTGGTCGGGGCAGGGGTCTGATGGTGAGCCGGAGTGGATGGTGTTCATGGTCTTGATGGTGTCTTCGTCATTGACGTGGTTCCAGGACCTCAGGTGGCCGGTGTGACTGGGGGGCGGTGAGTCTGGGGTGTCGGAGGCTGACGGAGAGGTCTGGGTGTTGAAGCTGTCATGGATGTCTGCGATCTTGCAGTGAAAGAAGGAGGCTAGTGAGTCGCAGAGGTCTTGTGACAGTGGGATGTTGTTTGAGCTGGAGCTGGGGTTGGCAAGTTTCTTCACGATGTTGAAGAGCTCTTTGCTATTGTGTGCACTGTTGTCGATGCATTCCTTGAAGGAGGTCCTTTTGGCCATTCGGATGAGTTGGTGATGTCTGCGTTCTTAAGGGCTGCATGGTTGTCCGGTGTTTGCTCGCTGCGCCATTTCTTCTCTAGTCTTAAGCAGGTCTGCTTGGATTTTTGGAGGTCGGCAGTGAACCAGATGGCTCTTCTGTTGGTGAGTCTGTTTGTCGGTTTCGTGATCAGGGCGAGAGTGTTGGTGCAGTCGTTGATCCATTGCTGGAGGTTGCGGGCGACTATATTGGTGACAGTGCGTGGTCGGTCGGTGGGTCTCTGCGAGAGTGGGGATTAGCTGGTCTTTGGTTACCTTGTTCCAGCTGCGGTGGGAGATTCTTTGCTGGTATATGGGCGAAATTTGCGAATTCGCGAAAGCAACTTTGCGGTTCGCATAATCTGCGAATTTGTGCAAATTTGCGGATTTTTTATTTTTTTCGTGTTCGCGGGGCTTTTTGCGTGTTCGCAGGGCTTTTTGGGTGTTCGCAGGATTTTTACAGCGCGGCTACCGCGAGGTTACCCATGCAGTCGTACATGGGCTAGTTGCATGCTCGCGTTGTGCAATTGCGTGTTCTCGTCCGTTTTTGCGTGCTCGTGGTCAAAAAGTCTCGCGACCAGACAAAAAAATCCGCACGCTTGCGAATTGCGAATTTTTTGACAAATTCGCGCGATTCGTGGAACGCAAATTTGTCAAAAATTTGCAAATTCCGCGAGCGGAACAAATTTTACGCCCATGCTTACTTGTGTGTGGTGGTTTTCTTGAAGGAGAAGTGAATGCAGCGGTGGTCTGTCCGGTGGAGTTCGGTGGTGTGGCTGACGGCGACATGGCTGCTGAAAATGGGATCGAGCGGGTGTACGGCGGAGTGGGTGGGTGTAGTTACGAGTTGTTTGAGGCCATGGTTGTCCAGTAGTGTGGTGGAGTTGCTGTCGTTGGTGTTTTTGAGGTGGTAGTTGAGGTTTCCGAGGAGGATGTAGTCTGTGGAGGCCAGGGCAAGCTCTCTGACGGCGTCTGTGATGGAGTCGATGAACTGTGGCTAGGGTCCGGGGGATTTGTACTCGTGGGTTCCTCTGAGGATGGTGTTGGGATCAATGTGGATCTGGAAGTGCAGGTGTTTGGCGGTGCTAAGGATGTTAGTCTAGATTCTGAGGGTATTTCTCTGGACAATGGTGATTTCCTCCTCCCGGTCTGTTGATGGGATTCCTGCGGCTGATCTTGTAGCCATCCAGGATTGCGATGGCAATGTAGGGTGCCGATGAGGAATTCATCCAGGTCTCTATCAGGAAGGCGACATCCGGGGAGGATGAGTCGAGCCTGTGGACGGAGCGGGTGTTGAGTAATATGCATCTTAAGTGGTTGTTGCCTGCCTTGGTAGGGGGGCAGGTCGTGCTGGTGTACGCTGGCTGGTCAAGCTGCTGTTTCAGCAGGTGAATGGTCTGTTGGTGTGCTTCGGGGTGGCCTGGAAGCAGGCGGTAGCTCGGTCGGCATTGAGTGTGTGGAGGAAGGTGGCGTCGTAGTGGCGTCTCGCGTCGTGGTGCTCATGGGGGCCAGGGGTCTGGCTCCGGGCATGGTCCAGGCGCGGATGGGCGCAGATGGGCTTGCCTTTGGCCCATCGGCTGCGTGACCAGTCGCCATTTAAGTAGGGGAGGGTGGGGGGGCAAGTGGTTGGCAGGCGGGAGTGGGGCCTGTAGGCAGGAAGCCGAACGCTAAGGCCGCGTTATGGCTAAGGGAAAAGCGGGGGACAATCCCCTGAAAACAAGCAGTGGGCAGGAGTCAAAACAAGGCACAGTAAAATATACGAAGAAGTACAGAGGCAAGAAAAAAACGGAGCGCGGCACCCAGCAGGTAGGGGTCTCGAACCCTGCCTGTGTGGGACTAAATCTGTGGGTCAAACAGGCGGAGCTGCAGGGAAAGAGCTGCTCCCTGACAGCTGTCAGGGGTCCAGCTCGCGGTCCTCACAGTGGTTGCCTTTTAAGTAGGGTAGGGGGAGGGGCGAGCAGCTGGGAGGCGGGAGCGGGGCTGGTAGGCAGGAAGCCGAATGCTAATGCCGCGTAATGGCTGAGTGGGAAGTGGAGGACAATACCCTGAAAACATGCAATGGGCAGGAGTCAAAACAAGGCACAGTAAAATATACGAAGAAGTACAGAGGCAAGAAAAAAATGAAGCGCGGCACCCAGCAGGTAAGGGGTCTTGAACCCTGCCTGTGTGGGACTAAAGCTGTGGGTCAGACAGGCAGAGTTGCAGGGAAAGAGCTGATCCCTGACGGCGGTATGTATCAACTTTAGACATAGCGATTATCTAATTGCGATTTTCTGTGAATTGCAATTAGCTACTCGCTATTCCTTATGTAAGAAACTCCAAGAGATTCATTTAGCGATTCATTGGGGGTCGCAAATCAACCTACCTCTTGAATATTAATGAGGTAGGTCGCCATTAGCGACCCATTTGAAATCACTAAACTCACGGGAATGGTGGCCTGCTGGGGTCAGCAGGCCACCATGTCTGTGATTGCTTTTAAATAAAACAATCATTTTTTTTTAAATGAAGCCTGTTTACCTTAGAGGAAAACAGGTTGCGTTTAAAAAAGAACAATTTAAAGTTTTATTTTCACTTTTTAAGAGCAGGCAGTTTTCCTTGGGATAACTGCTTGCTCTGAAACAACGTTTTTGCTACCATTCTTAAAGGGGAAGAGGTCCCTTGGCGACCCTTTCCCATTTGCATATGGTTACCACCTACTTGAAGAAGGTAGTAAAATGCTAAACATTCATACATACCACTGCAATTCGGTATCAGGAAGGAATGCCATAAATACGCTCCTTCCTAATATCGAATCACAAACCCATTTTACGATTCAGTACCAATTGCAAAATAGAGGTTGGTACATTGGAAAAGCCTTTTTTGCATTGACACACAAACATAACAGAATTTACAAACCAACAATCAAAAAATGCTTAAAAAGTGTTGAAATTGGGGGAGGAGCTTCGCGGGCAACCAAGATGGCCGCGTAAGCTCGGAGCTCCGCGGACCTTCCGACCCTCCGCATATATCCTGTATGAAATCCTTATCCACGTGGGTAGATTATTATTGCTGATGATCTGCTGAGATGGGAGCTGCCTTCCGCCTTCGAATCGGTGGTTCCTACGCGGAGCTACGTCGACTGGAACTCCGTGCCAGGGCTGTGCCATTGTCTCTCCGGTCTCCGCCACTCCGCACGATTTGAATGCGTAGTGGAGGTCTGCTATCCCTACTGGCGAAGTGCTGATGCCCATAGAGGGTTCTACCATCGAACTGATCTAACTGCCTAGCTTGGATTCTCTACTTGACTCGCTGGACTCGGACTTGGCTGGTGTAACCTTTGTTCTCATCGGAACCAACATGGCGGGCAGAGGGGACCCCGACAAGACGTCGAACAAAGGCGTCCGCGGTAGGAACCAGTCGCAGCAGAGTAAAATCGAGCGGTATGTCCAGCCGAGGACGCCGCCTGCCATGGGGTCTTCTGCCAAGAACCATCCAGCTACAGGCTCGCCTGATGACTCCGAGCCTACCCTGAGCGACATCATGGGGGCCATTACTAGTTTCAGAGCTGACATGCAGCAGCAACATGAGACCTTAACTCACAAGGTGGACACTATGGCTGTTGATCTCACTCTCATTAGAGCAGACGTGGGCAAGACTAATGATCGAGTGAAGTAATTGGACATTAACCGCCTGATTCATCATGCTCCCGTTTTGCGAGGCCCTAATAGCGATTCATAGCGAATCGCTATTAAGGACTCGCAAAACGGGATTCATGTAGGAATATGCAATAAAAATGCGATTCCTTACAATTCCTTATTTGCGATTAGCTAATTGCTAATCGCAAATAAGGAATAACTCGCCATTCATTCCTATGGGCCAAAAGGCCCATAGGAATGAATGGGGAGTATTCCTTATTTGCGATTAGCAATTAGCTAATCGCAAATAAGATTGTGATTTGAAGGGTGCCAGGGGTGTCCACAGGACACCCTGTAGCACCCCTCAAATGAAATTTCACACAGGTGTTGCACACACACATGTCCAAAGGACATGTGTGTGCGCAACATGCAACTTAGAAAAATGCTTTTAAAAGCATTTTTCTAAGTTTTTGCTATTTACCGAGAGGTCTGACCTCTCGGTAAATAGCGGCCCGAAATTGCGAATTAGCAATTTAAAAATGGTTGATGAATTGCATTTAAGGAATCTCAAATAGAGATTCCTTAAATGTAATTCCTCGCAATTTAGCGAATTAGCAATTACCTATTTTTGCATTTGGGATGATGAATCCCAAATGCAAAAATAGCGCTCGCAAAGGGCCAGATTCTCAGAATCTGACCCTTTGCGAGCCGATATCAGCTTGATGAATCAGGCTGTAAGACCTCCAGCCTAACGGCCGACGTCTCGGAACTCCAAACCGAGGTCCGGAACCTGCGGATGACTGCGGACCAATTCTCGAAGAGACTGGAGGACTTTGAGGGACGTGCCAGGCGACAGAACGTCCGCATAGTCGGTGTTCCGGAGGGATCGGAGGAAGCGACTACGGACCTCTTCGTGGAGGACTTGATCAAGAACCATCTGACTCCGTCTGGTCTCAGCGACTTTTTCTCAGTGGAACGTGCCCATCGGGTGCCGGGCGGCCCGCCAAAAACGGGCATGGCGCCTAGACCCATCGTAGCACGGCTCCTCAACTTTCGGGACCGAGACGCGATCCTGCAGGCATCCAGACGGCATGGGCCGCTTAAATACCAGAATGCTGAACTGCACTTTTACCCGGACTTCACCAGGACTGTTCAACGACAACGCCAGAGCTACGCAGGCGTGAAGCGGCGCCTACGAGACATGGGATACAAATACTCTATGATGTTCCCTGCCAGACTCCGTGTCGAACATGAGGGCCGTGCCCTGTTCTTTGACTTCGCTGAGAATGTGAGCGAATGGCTGGACACTCTGTCACCGCATCGGGACGCTCAAGATGAACACGAAGGAGGTGCAGCTGGTGGCGCGGATGTGTGAGACTTGGCTATAATGTGTTATACAGGCGGTTGGTGACCCCGCTTCATGGGACTGTCGGTACTGTTATTCAGAGAACCTGTTGACTTTCCTGTTATTTCATGGAGGGTGGCGGGAGGTGTTCGCGGAGATTCCTTTCTCCTCTGGGTCTTTTTGTAGAGTAGTTTATGGGGCGACAGGCACACTGCTGGTTGGGGGGGCTTTTTAGTCTGCTGCAGGGGTGCAGGGTGGGGGGTTTGTTTGTACAGGTTCATTTGTTTGTTTGTTCTTTCTCTCATCTTTCCTCTAGGCAATGGGTCGTGATTACTGTTGTTTTTCATTTGCTGGCTGGGTTGGCGGGGGTTGGGCGGGTCGGAATGTGGGACAATGGGGGGTAGAAAACTAAAAGTGATCAGTTGGAATGTTAACGGGTTGGGTGACCGTGTTAAGAGAGGGGTGGTGATACAACTGCTTAAAAGACATATGCCCGATATTGTACTCCTGCAAGAGACGCACTTGATTGGAAACTCTTGCAAGGCTCTTAACCGTAAAGGCTACAAGATGGTGGCCCACTCTGGGTTCTCCTCGGGTTCCCGGGGGGCGGGGATCCTGGTGCGTGCGTCTCTTCCCCTTGAGATAGACGTCACTGTGATTGATGAGAGAGGGCGCTACGTTGCAGTGGCAGGGAGATGGGAAGGGCGTTCCCTCACGCTACTTTCGGTTTATGTTCCCCCCGGCCTACAATCCAGTACTTTTCAGGACCTTGGTAGCGCCATTTTGTCCTTGCCTGATGGTCTTTTGATAGTGGGGGGTGACTTCAACTCAGTCTGCTCTGGCTCCCTGGACCGCCAACCGCCGAGAGATCTCCGCAGTTCCCAACTGTGGTTGCCTTCCTTTATTGACTCCATGGGTTTGCTAGACAGCTGGCGGCTATTACACCCTACGCTCCGCCAGTTCTCCTTTCTTTCGGGTGCCCATGGTAGTCTCTCCCGTATAGACTACGTTTTTACCTTAGCTGCGCAGGCATCTGCCGTTTCCGAGGCCCGTTTTTTGGCACGGGGTATTTCCGACCATTCCCCGCTGTGGGTCTCGTTTGATTTCAATATCGTCCTGTCTGACCGACCGGTGGAGGTCAACCCGTGGTATTTCCGCAGTTTCAAGACGCGTGCACTCCTTGCCAAAGCCATCGAACTCTACTTCTCGGAGAATGTGGGTTCGGTTGACTCGTCTATTAGGCTGTGGGAGGCATTCAAGACTGTGCTACGGGGGGAGGCTCTTGCTCTCATTGCGGAGGCCAGGCGAGTCAGGGATGCCGACCTCGCCTGCATTGAAGACGAGATTTTGCGTCTCGAGTCCCGACTGGGACCTGAGCCCGACCCTTCTCTTTCGCATGCCCTCTCCCTTAAACAGACGGAATACCATGATCTCACCACGAATGCAGCCCTTGCCCTGGCTAAGGAACAACAAGGTCGTATTTACGACGTCGGGGACAAGGCTGGGAAGCTGCTGGCTTGGCTGGACAGGTGCGAGATGGCTAGCCGCGTGGTGCCTGAGATTTTGGGCGACGATGGGGTTGCCGTCACGGACCCAAGTGCTATTGCTGAGTCTTTTGCTGATTACTTCCGGGGGGTCTACACTTCCACCTCAGATCGCTCCGAGGCTGACTCGGCTGCGTTCCTCTCAACGATTAACCTTCCCTGTCTTTCTGAAGAGGACCGTGCTGACCTGGATCGAGACATATCCGCCGATGAGATCGCCTTGGCGATCCGTGCATTGAGATCGGGTAAAGCGACTGGCCCCAACGGTATTCCGGTCTAGTTATACAAGATTCGACCGGACGTGGTCTCCACGCACCTGCGGACTATGTTTCTGAAGGCGCTTGATGAGGGCCTCCTCCCCTTGGATCAGAGACTGGCCACCATTGTGGTTATTCATAAAGAGGGGAAACCGAGAGATGTGTGCCGCTCCTATCGCCCTATCTCTCTTCTGAATGTGGAGCCTAAGGTCCTAGCCAAACTGCTCGCTAACTGTTTGGTAGGAATCATCGGTGACTTGGTGCACCCGGATCAATCGGGTTTCATTCCCCACCGTAGTACTGCTCTTAACCTGCGCCGACTTCATGGCGTTATGGCCAGAGCTCATACCCTTGAAGAACCGGCGGTGCTCGCGTCCCTTGATGCCACGATGGCTTTTGACTCTCTTGAGTGGAGTTACCTCTGGGCGGTACTGGCAAAGCTTGGGTTTGGACCAGTCTTCGTGAGCTGGGTGAAACTTCTTTACGCCTCTCCGCTGGCTAATGTCACGGTCAATGGCCGTGTTTCGGCGTCCTTTGCCCTTCACCGGGGTACTAGGCAGGGCTGCCCCCTGTCGCCTCTCCTGCTTGCCCTGGCTCTTGAACCGCTCGCGGCCATGCTACGTACGCACCCGGACCTACATGGCATAACTTGGGCCCAGGGTTTGAAGATAGGATTTCATTGTACGCGGATGACATTCTGCTATACCTTACTTCTCCCTGTAAATCGCTTATTGTGGCATGCGACGTGCTCAGGCTCTTTGGACGTCATTCTGGCCTTGTCATCAATTGGGCCAAGTCTTCTCTTTACATTCTTAAGGGGGACACTCCGCGTCTCCCCAGAGGCTGCAATATCCAGATGGCCGGGCAGAGCTTCAAGTACCTGGGAATATACGTTTCCGGTAGCCCCAAGGCGAGGTATGACCATAACCTGCTCCCCCCTCTCCAGCGGCTGCGGCGAGACGTAGATAGCTGGCGCAAGCTCCCGCTATCTCTTCTGGGCCGGGCAGCATTGTTCAAAATGATGTCCTTGCCCAGATTCCTGTATGCATTGCAAAACACTCAGGACCCGGTTACGGCTCGCTATTTCCATGAGATTGAGGGGTTACAACGGGCCTTGCTCTGGGATGGTCGGCCTCGTGTCGCCATCCAAAAGCTCACGTTGCCATGGTATGACGGTGGCATTGCCCTACCGGATGTGTGCCGGTACTATTGGTCCTCTCAACTCACTACTATTAACCACGGCTTATATGGCCCTGTTGATCACCCAGGCTATGCAATGGACAGGTGGCTCTTACGCGGTGGCAACTACTACCGCGCTCTGTACTCTAGGTCCTTTGATCGGCGCCTGTCCGGCCCGACCAAGACGGCAGTTCATATCTGGCGATTGATCACTAAAGCGCAAGGTTGGCAGGGCAGACTGACCAGATTCACCCCGCTGTACAATTCGGATATCCTGGGCAGACTATGGCACACCAAGGGCTTCGACAAGTGGGATCTTATAGGCATCTCCAGAGTGAATGACATGGTTATTAAGGGCGAGGTCAAAACTTTTCCTCAACTGCAGGCTGAATACCGTTTGGGCGCTGCGGAGTTTTTCCGCTACGCCCAGTTGAGACACGCGTTGCTCTCTGCCAAGCCGACGGAGGGGGAGAATCCCGAAAGCTCCCCCTTGGAGGACAGGATACTTGATGGCTATATGCCCGACAGCGCTATTTCCCTGTCATATAAGAAACTGATTAATGTTCGGACTGATCTCCTCCTTCGCTTGCGAGACCAATGGACGGCTGATGGCCAGGAGCTTGATGATGAGGACTGGCAGAGTGCAGTGTCCTCCCCTAAGGAGGTCGCTATTTCCTCGCGTCTCTGCCTGGTGCAATTTAAAATCCTTCACCGGGTGTATGTTACCGGCCCGCGGCTATTGCATATGGGCTTCTCGCCAGATGGCCTTTGTCGTAGGGGTTGTGGAGCTCTCGCTACCTTCTTACATATTCTTTGGGAGTGCCCCGTTATTGCCCCCTACTGGGTGAGAGTGCACCGTATTATGGGTGAAGTGACTGGTGTAGTGTTGGCTGCGGAGGCACGGAGGTGTCTCCTCAACGTTTGGGAACCGACTGATCACAACACTGCACAGACTCTATGGGTGACACTGGGCAATATGGTTGCCAAGCGTGATATTGCTCAAAAGTGGGGTTCTGCTACAGCCCCCCTGGTGGTGCAATGGAAGGCCAACATGGACTGGTGCATGTTCCGAGAGAAGACGGTCTATGTAGCCAGGGGAAGGCCCCAGACATGGAATAAAGTGTGGGGGGCATGGAATGAATACAGGGGGGATGTTTTCCTGCCACCGGAACCTGTTACCCTTGACGAGCACTTATCACCGTAGCCTGTGACACCAACTGTTTTCTACTGTTTGCATCTCTCCTGTCTTTCTTCCCCCCCTCCCCATCCTTCCATTCATTCCTCTATTGATTCTTTACCCGACCTTCTCCGCCCTTTGCCGACTCCTTGATGACTCTATTGCTCCATTGCCTCTTTCTCGCGCCTTTAGGCGTTTCCTTTCTTGGTTTGGTTCCCTTACTTAAAATATAAAAAACAACGTTCAAAGTACTGTTCAATAACCTTGCACTTTTCTCTCCTGGTATCATGCTGCCTTGCCTCCGGGATGTTAGGCTGAATAGCTGTGTGCTCTTTTATAATAAAGGTTTTAAAAATTTAAAAAAAAAAAAAAGTGTTGAAATTGAAGCAGATTCTACATGCAAAATGTTCCAATAAAGAATTTTAAAAAATACAGAATTTTGTAAACCAAAATGCACAGAGGTAACCCATCCCATTTCTCAAGATTGTTCAGACAACCTAGAAAATCTTTACACAACCTAAGCAAGCATGCTGGATTCCTATATAACACCCAAGAAAACCAACAGCACCAACCCATTTCGAACAAACACCTGCCGAGAAAGGTTAACCCAACCTCTCCTCTCCTTCAAAGAATGATATCAACTAAATGTCCGGATCTTGTCAAGGTGAGCACCCAGGCAGCTTCCCCTCTGACACTTGTCCTTCACATATTCTCCCCCAAAAATTTAACAACTTTAGTCACCACCCTAGTCAAAACACTGATCAAAAACTCCTTAACAACAGCTGTTTTCCAGAAGACTTAAAAAATGTATGCATATATCCATTATTAATGAAAATAAACCTGAACCCTCAAGTCCCCAACAAATACTGACCCAAAGCACATGGACAATTCCTGGGCAAACCTATAGAAAAGCAGCATTTGCCCAGATGTCAAAATACATTGAAGATAACTCCCTGCATTCCGACTCCCAATCAGGATTCAGGTAGACCAGAATAGGGTCGCTGCCCTACTGTTCCTGAACCTTTCAGCTGTCTTTGGCACAGTCGATCATGACACATATATGTCTGAGTATGTAAATATGACCATAGGGAAGGTACCTGCAAGGTTATAACAAGGCATTTTAGATATTAAAATATAAGCAGATTCCTCTTTCAGACTCTGCCCATTCCTGTACTCATTGACGCATCCCAAATCTCTCTGACTACTATGAACTTCCAAACACTATTTCCAACCCCCTCTAAGCTTTATCCAATAAATCTAACTGATGCCGCATCTGTCCACCGCTCCCAATAACAACTCACATCTTCCATTTACTAATCCACTTCAATTAATCTATCTCTTTCAAAACAATTACTGTAAATGCATGATATCTCAATGAGCACTAACTTTTCACACTTACAACAACAAATCCACAAGGAAACAAAAAAAAACAGCGACTCATTGCACAGCGCTTAATTGCATAGACAGGGCTAGTAGGCACTATAGAAATATAATTTAGAGTTGCAATTACAAGTAACATAGGCTAAATTGGTAAATATGCTGTAAGTGTCAATGGGCTCTTTGGCAAATTTTGTTCATGCAGCATCATGTTGTGGTTTTCGTAGGATAGACACAATCCATCCTGTGAAGCCTGAAACATGAACGTCTGACAGTGAAGGGCATTTAAGGTCAAAGACAATCATATGATCATTGAAGAGGCAGGCAATCAGAGAGGCAGCCTCCCGTGTCTCAGGGACATGTTTGAGGAGTCAACATTTATTAAACATCCTCAGAGATGAAAAGCTAGACAGACATTTGTCGAAGCACTACATCAATCTTTGTGACTGGCTGTGTGTTGGAAACGCCCCCATCTGCCCTTTCCCAAAATACTTGTCCTTCAGTGTGTTGGTAACGCCCATGCCTACATTTACCCAACACATGCACGCCCTTCACAACAGGGCCACAGTTGTGGCACACAGTGCTAGGACTTGCAATGCATTGAAATAAGCAGGCAGTAGGGCTGTGCACAGAGAAGCACTGTCTCAGGTGTGCAGGACTCAGCTGCAGAACGCTGTCCGCGACGTTAGTGAATTTTGTGGGCAGAAGAAGATCAAATTTAAGCTAGCTGGCATGCAGATTTTTGGGATAGAGCGTTATTACTGGAAGGTTGAGGGTGTACAGGTTTGGAAGTCACAGAAACTGGAATGGATGGGGTCCCAGGCCCTACAATCGGATGGATGGATGGGTGTTCTGTTGCGGATGGCCCACAAGTTGAAGTGAATGGACGTGGACCAGCACACAGCGATCGTGAGCATCAGTAGGAGGCTGAGGTCAGCAGAGCACAGTCTGTGAGTAGGAAGTTGTCAAGCGAGAGAGTTGGCGAGGTAGGACACGGATAGGTCATGCGAGGATGTGATGGCCAAGGTTCTGAGCTTGAATTGGGTGTTGTTGCCAGCAGATGGTCTGCCTTTTTGACACTGGCAATGGAATGAAGGGCAGTGGACGGTCGTATGACACAACCACGCATGCCTAAACCAGGCATTCCTTCACAACCCGGTCGGAACAACGAATGCGCCTTAACCGCAAGTTCCTTTTCCACGAAAGTCTTCACAACGACTTGCCTTAGGGAAAGCACTGGACTTTGGAACAGTATAATTTACAATTCCAACTCCCGTCCGGCAAGCAGTAGGAAAAGTGTTAGACTTTAAAGTCCAACGCCGCTTTACCCAAGACATGTTGTTGTAACGACCGTGTTGCATTGACAACACGTTGTTTGGCCATCGTTGTAATTGCTGTTTCCCACAGTGGACTGGTGTTTATAAACACCACACACCAAAGTTCATCACTTAGTCAAGATGAGTAAATAAGTCAAGCCTTACACCAGGAGGCAGTGTTCAGACATAATGTTGGACTAAATAAAATGCAGGAGGTTAGCAGAATAAACTCAATGTCCTGTTGGAGCTATAGTTTACCCCATTAAGTGCTACAATTCCAGTAACGCAGGCTCTGTGGACAACGTTCTCCTGCGAGGGAAAGACCTTACCTCTCCTGATAACAACTAAGGTCCTCGTACTAACAGTATCCAGTGATTGCAACAAAGGTTCTAGAAGGAATGCTACAATGTATCACGATAGCTGGGGCACGTTTGCCCTTTGTCATGGTTTCTCCGTAGCCTTCAGTTCAAGAGAAATGACCTCCCTCCCCTTCCGGTGTCCTCAGCGCTCACACTGAGGTTCCTTTTGAAAATAAACTCACTCTCAGGGCTCATGTAAATGAGCTGCTCTCAGTCTTGCTTTCACATCCTCTCAGTAGTCTGGAAGGTCATTTATTTCTAAACGGTTGTCTCAATATCATACTTCAGACTCTTCTTTTTAGGTCATATGGACTACGGCAGATTTACAAACATTAGCTTTCCTCATTTTGTTTTTCGAATTCAGTGTTTAGAAAACACGACAGCCCGCCTTAAACTTGGACCAAAGAGACTTTACTGGATAAGAACGCTTCTATCATCTCTACTCTAAAGTCTGGTTATCGACTCAAGAGCGGAGCAAGTTTAAGGCATTATCAGGGCTCGAGTCGGGGTACAACGCGGGTGGACGGCATCCCCCCACTTATTTTACCGGGGGGACGCCGCCCCCCCTGCCTAACAGCTGGACTTCACTCTTTGGCCTCTCTGGGACGAGATCGGAGCGCACCTTTCGTGACGCCACTTCCCGCAGTGACGTCACTTCCGGTGACAGCGTCCTCCCACTTCTCTTTTTAGGACTCGTGCCCTGGGCATTATGCATGCCTCACAAAGTGCTCTGCGGCACTTCACTTACCTCTTACCTCCTTCACTTGTAAGTCACCTCTTTATTTTAGGTCTAGAAGTTTGCTGTCTGAGGATGGGTGAAAGCCCCTTTATACCATTTATTGTGAGAGGACGCAAAACTGCAGAAAAGTTTGCTGTTTCTGAACCCACCTACCCTGAATTGGAAAAAGAGGAATGCAGAAAAAACGCCCCACAAAGCAAGAATTCCTCATTCCGAGCACTGAGTCATGCAAAGGACGAGGGGTATGTGTGCTGCCTGGCACTGAGAGGTCTTGCCTTTGTAATGAACTTAATGGTAGCTCGTAGTGCTCTTCAAATAAACCTTCTCTTCAGGGAAGCCTGTGTGTGGGGCTTGCTTACCAAGAGCCCCTGCAAGAAGGCACAACACAGATTCCCCTGCATGGGAAAGTGCTTTAAGAGACTCTGTGAAGGGTCCAGGGACTGCAGTTACCTTAATGCACTTAGCATCAGGGGAAATACCTTGCCTAGCCTCTCACTGTGCTTTAAAAAATAACTTTTTCCACCTGTATTGCTAGCCTTCTGTCCATTCCTGGGTTCTGCAGATTCACACTTGGCGTCCACACCTTTCCTCTGAAATGTGTTTCCCCCTAGTCTTTGTGGTATCACCTGCCATTCCACTTTCCGTAAACTCTTCAAAACCCACCACTTTACAGAAGGATGCTCTCCTCTCTAGTGCCAGGACACCCTTTTTAGGTCTCGCTGAGCCAGCGCATGGGCTGCTCGGAGAGACATTTAGTAGGTGAGTTTTGAAAGTGTGCGCAGCCGCCATCTGTCTTTGACGGGTCATTAGCATCACTCGGCCGCATGTCTTTCGCCTTGATCGCAATCACTTTTGCTTTCACGGCCGCGCAGCCGTTACTTTTACGGCCACGCGGCCATTGCTTGTTACTCCTGATGGGAGCTCTCTTCTTGTTTAAATGACCTCCAGAGGCAGGGAAAGTAAGCCCAACACTTTTGCTTTTACGGCCGCATGGCTGTTACTTTTACGCCGTGCGGCCAATGCTTGTTAATCCTGACGCGAGCTTTCTTCTTGTTTACATGACCTCCAGAGGCAGTGAAAGTAAGCCCAATTTGTTCACCGAGCACGCGGCTTTAAAGGGACATAGTCAGCCCATTGAGGGTAATTGCCAGCTTGCTCCCGGACGCAGAGTTGTCTGTGTTGCAGTGCTAGCCTTCTCTGCATGCTAATGAGGCCGTGACGTTGTTGTCCCTACGCCGGGACAGTAGGGGTTTGCCGTGGCCAGGGCGTGCGTGGTTCATTTCTATGCAAATCAGCGCCGCTTGCTCGCCAATCAATAATCTCCCGGGGTTGTTTAGCGAAAAGCAAATCTCCCTTTTAAGCGGGTGCGCATGTGGCTGTTTGAAATTGTTGCCAACGCAGCAACAATCAAAGCAGATTGCTTGAAGGGTGCTAATTATCCAAGAACGCGGATGCTCTTGGTAGTTGACCAAAAAGTTAGCATATTTTCCATCACCGGTTACTGCTTTATATTAAACATGTGTTTCCGGTATTGCCGATGCATCTGAAAAGCTGAGTTATGCAAGCAAAATGGCTCCAGTCCTACATAGGGGTTTTAGCGGCGTGGAAAAAATCTGCAGCCCCGTCAATGTTGCAATGGCATGCTCGCCTCTGGCAGGCCGTAACCATGGAGCGTATGTCTGCCATTCTTACAGACACTAAGAAGAGCTTTGACTTTATTTGGGCTCCTCTGGTTCAATTCCTCTCTTCGGGACTTCCACTTTCCTCCTGCCCCACCCAGACAAGGGCGCTCCATCTCTTTCAAACTTGACATCTCCGGACCTAATTGTCACCTCACAAATCCCTGCGACATAACATAAGCTATCGCCATCCATTTGCTTATCTTGAGCCTTCCTTCCGATGATGTAAACTATTAGTATTCCTCTCACGCATGTTAATTGTTTTCATTTATCCCTTGTTTAGGATGTTTTGGTGCTATTGTTTTAATGGGAGACTGACATGTTTGAATGTTCCCTACTGGACAGATGATGTTGCATTTATTTACTGATATGCAATTGTTTCCTATATTACTAGGTATTGAGACCGACTCACTGTGAATCTGAACTTTTCATTAGCTCTATGTATGTACAGAGGGTCCTCATCCATTGTAACATTGTCATACTGCTTACTTGTCCATTACAAACTCAATAAAGAAAGTTTGAGGAAAAGTAATTTCACACAGAAGGAAAGGGAATTGAGAAAATGTATCTATAACCCCAGGGCTTCAGCATCCCAAAAAACAAATAAGCATTGTCCCTTAAAAAAAACGTAATCCTACAAGGGCCTCAACTCCTAACTTCAAGCCACCCATCAACAAACAAACAAAAAGAAACAAGCATTGGCATAGCCAATAGGTCTCGCCTTTGGGACATTAGAAGTGTTTAGTTATCCAGCACAATATCCTTGGTGCAACAACATAAACTGTTGCATGGCTAAACACTTATAAGGTCCCAAAGGCGAGACCTATTGGCTATGCCAATGGTTGTTCTGGGTAATCATCACGCACAATAAATTCTCATTGTCTTAATGAATTCTCATTCTCTGAGTGGGTTGAAGCCCAGTTACCTGCGAATCTGTCAAAAATGCCCATCAGTCGAAAGTGGACCTGGCTTTCGCCCACAGGAAAATGATGGATTTAGGGTGGGGAATTAATGAGCCTATCAATGCTTCGGTGGTTGTTGACAAGGGTGGGGGCACTGTAAACCCTTCTTTGAGGAAAACAGTTACTGATACAACCTTTCTCCAAAGTCAATATTCAAATAGAAGGATTGGAGTGCTCAAAAGGGGCTGGAACTTACTATATATGGGTTGTGAAATAATGAACAGCCTTTTCTGGTCAAACTTTCGAGATGCGTATTGCACCTGCGAGGTCTACAGGACCCCCTAGTAACTGAGACACTGCAATTTAGAATCAGGACCTTAGTCGGCATATTATACCAAGAGAATAAAGGGTAGAAGAATGGCCCATGGCTCAGGTGATTTCAACATACAGGTGACTAGTTTCAACTGGAAATTAGGTGAAATTGGTTCCTACAAAGTCAAGGATGATTCATTCCAGGTCAGAGAGAAGCTCACCTCATCCCGAGCTGTCTCTTAATGGTCCATAACCTGCCTAGGAAGGCGGTGTCTTCAGTTCCACTCTCATGAGTCCTGGACACCTTACTTCTTTATGGTGACCTCCAAGCTGGCGTCGGTCCACTAGGCCTTGTGTCTAGGTCTCCTCAATATGGGCCACCAACAACTTCACACGTACCTACTCTTCTTCTGAGGTCCGTCCATGTAGCAGAACTTACTCATAAGTGTGAAGCACATTCACAGCTTTGGGGGACCAAAACCCCCGTCCTGGTTGCCATTGTTCTGTGCTGGTAAAGAATAAGTCCTTCAAAGGTTCTGACTAATAAAACATACTGGCTGAAGGAGGGCGGGGGATCATTATTCCTAAAACTGAGTGCACTGGTGAGAAGATAGAGCTACTCAAGGTTATTGGAATGATACCATGTTACGGTAAAGAGGCTGCAGTGTTTGTGACTCTGGGGATCTTGCATCTGAGCATCTTCCTTTTAGGCACATGCATCATTGTTGGCTTTTGCGATTTTAAAGGAATTGCAATTAAGAAATCGCAAAAGCCTATGCATGAAGAAATCACTGAAAAATTTGCGATTTCTAAACATTCCTTAATTGCGACTCTCAAATTGTGAGTCGCAATTAAGGAATGCCTCCCCATTCATTCCTATGGGCTTACGGGCCCATAGGAATGAATGGGAAGACATTCTCGATTTGCGATTCGCAATTAGCGAATCGCAAATTGAGAATGCGATTTCAAGGGTGCAGGGGTGTCCAAAGAACACCCTGTTGCACCCCTGAAATTAATCTGTGCACATATGTTGTGCACACACATGCCCTAAGGGCATGTGTGTGCACAACATGAAACTTCATGGTAATTTGTTCCCCCTAATTGCAAAATCGCTATTTTTAAAACTTTCATGCATTGCATTTAAGGAATCGCAAAATGCGATTCCTTAAATGCAATCGAAATTTGAGAACTCGCAAATATTTGCGAATTCTCAAATTGCGAGGGCCTTCACCCTTGATGCATCCCAAAAGCTGATTTTGCGATCGCAAACGGCTGATTTTTGCGATTCACACCGTTTGAGATCGCAAAAAGCTTTGATGCATGTGCCTGTTAGTCCCTGAAACAAGCCTTAGAGGTGAGGTACCCAGAAGATTACAGGACAAGCCAAGCCAGAGCCAAGCCAAAGGCTGGCTTGGCACCTAGAGCCTGTGCACATAAAAGCCCTGAACATGTTTGCTTTGTCAATTATATAACAAACATCATATGAATATGATGAAGTCTATTTAAAATTCAAAAAGTGTATTTCTTTAACATGTGGAATCTTTGATATTGATACGTCACATTATGGCACTACACTTAGAAGTACTTATTAAAAGTGATTGTTTTTAAAACATGAACCATTAGGTCCCCATTCTGGCGACAGTGCCATTAGTAACTATGAGACAAGACAGCTTTCACCTGAACCCTGCATGTGGCCTGGATTCTTATAGACAGAGTGCCATTATAGTCTCTTACATTTAACACAATAGGTTTTTGTACAGGTGGTATTCTGAACTCACATATTTGAAGGGACTTTCATATGCGATAGTGAAGAAAAAGGAGGATCCGTAAAATAAGATGTTTGCAAAAGATCACACAATGTGGTTAAGAGGGGAAGCCCCTATTTAGTATAAATCTCCCTCTAAATGGGTATCTATGTGTATCTCATTTTGCCTCAAATATTAATACTTTATTGTTACTTCTTTATATGTGAGGGTGGAAGGAGGATGGCGGGCAGATAGAAGCAACATGAAAGCTCGGCTCGTTATGGGCTTGAGGTTCCAACAGGACCTTGAGCTGAGCCAGAGCCAGGCTTCAGGCTCGAGCCTGGCTTGAGCTTTCAGTGGCTTGTCCACCTCTAACAAGCCAACCACCCACACACGCTTTGTCTTGGTCTCACATACGTAAAATCAAGGTACATTGATGTGGAGTTAGGTATAGAAAAACAATACATACTTACCTGTAGATATTTTGTCCCTTGATAGTCTGTCGACAATATTAGTTCCCACAAGAATTATATATCATCAAGGTACATAGATGCAGAGTTAAGAATAGTAAATTTGTACTTCCCTATACGCACTTACCTTTCGATATATTGTCCCTCACTATTTAGTCCACAACGTTATTGTGCTATGATATTCTTGTACACAGTGTTACAACTTTGAGCTGTGCTGCTGTCCTACCGGACATTTTGCTGAGACCTTTTAAAAAAAATACTTTTAAAAATTACTTTTACTCCCATTTGTAGATGCTAATATTGTATGCACTTTTTGCCCATTCCGATTGTGGCTCGATCTTTAAGCCTGCTGCTTCCTGGTGTGACGCTGTCTGGTGGCCAATCACAGCGGAGGGGGCAGAGTTAAGGCTGCCACTGGCTATTAAATGCCAGCTGCAGAGCAGGCACGCAGTGAACGTGCGCAGAGGGCACGCCAAAGGCATGCCAAAAGCAAGCCCATCTGCGCCCATCCGCGGATGTCTGGGGCCTGGGGTCAGTTATTATGCCCATATACTCGCCTACTCCCCGGAGGAGCTAGAACAGCTTCACTCATACAAATACACACCCAATCCCCCTACCTGCTCCAGCCTGGTCACACACAGGATCATGGCTAGTAGAACATTCCTTCCTGAACTATTGAGCCCTATTCATGGGGCAGGACCCCTCCAACTACTAGAAGGATATGGATCCCGAAATATATCCGTTCTATATCGAAATACCCGCTCCATGGTGAAGCACCAGCTAGATATATTCCTACTATTGAAGCTTGAGCGGCCCGATATCCTTCTGTTAACAGAAACATGGCTCTCTCAAAATTCCTCACCTGACATTTTGGCAGCCCTACCTGGGGACTATCACATTCTCCAAGCCAACCCCCCCCCTGGAGAAAGTGGGTGGAGGAGTAGCCGTTATACTATGCCATGATTGGAAATGTAGTACTTTAATGCCATTAGACCTACCATCAGTAGATAACCTTGTCATCAAAATTGAATGTAATGCATTCAGCCCCCTAATTCTTGTTCTACTTTATCGGCCCCCTCATAGCATGCCCTCCTTCACACAGACATTGGGCGAGCAGATATCTCACTTAACAACTAGTCACGCTAAAATGATGCTGATTGGCGATTTTAACTACTGGGTCAACGACACCTCGGGCAGCCCCCAATCTGCTGAAGTAGCTGAGCTACTTACAGGGCTGAATTTTATTTAATAGGTGTCCTCTGCCACTCACATCAAAGGGCACCCACTTGATCAGGTTTGGACAACCAATCTTACCACGTCTGCCATGTTGGCCACCCTGTACCTGGTCAGATCACTATTTAATTAAATTTACTATCAACAATATTATCGCAACCAAAAACCCCAACCCTTGTCGGGGGAACCACAAGGAACTGGAATAAAGTTGACAAAACGCAACTCCTTAACACTCTAGCCAATTCAGTGCCCCTAATCTCCCCTCTATCAACCACAGCGCTGGAAATCTTACCACATAGCTTTTAGATGCCAACAACAAGCATGCTCCCCTTAGGAAAACTTACCTTGCCCGTTGACACGAAGCCCAGATATGGTTCTCTGCTGACTTAAAAGCTCAAAAATTAGTGCCTAGGCAACTTGAGAGAAAGTGGAGACACACTTATCTACCTGAGGACAAACAGTCCTATCTAGCTGCCATGAAAACCTACAAAAATGCTATTTTGACTACTAAAGCTGCCTATTTCTCCTCTAAAATCCCGACCGCTAATAACAGGTCTAAGGAGATTTTTTCAATTGTCAATGGGCTGTCTAATCCTGACAGAGCCACAATCAAACCCACTCCTTCCCAAGTTCTTTGTAACTCTCTGAACTCATTTTTATTGACAAAATTGCAAAAATCAAGTCCAGCATTCCGGCATGTCCTATGTCAGAGGCTGGCTATATCACAGCTAAAAATCCCAGTACCTTTAGTCATTTTCCAACCATTAGCAACTAGACCCTATTGGATATCCTCTCCAAAGTCAGATCAGGCTGCTGCCCTCCCGGCATTTTAAGAGAGATATTCACTGCTCTACCCAGCCCGGTTCTATTTCTCCTAAATTAGTCATTGTCCCAGGGCCTTGTTCCTGAAACCTTCAAGGAGTCAATTGTTGTCCCCCTCCTTAAGAAACCAGGGGCAGACCCTCAAACTTTAACAAATTATCGTCCAAATTCTCTTCACCCTTACATGGCCAAAGTCCTGACAGCATACTAGATGCACACTAGCTGCCTCTCTGGATTCTTAGAAGAGTTTGGATATCTTGATCCTCACCAAGCGTGGTTTCGCCCTGCACACTCCCCTGAGGCTGTAATACAAACAGTGTTGGGCACCCTTCGCAGTGATGTCGATAAGGGCTCCCCGACGGCCCTTGACACGGTTGACCACGATATACTGGTCAACCGTGTGGGAGACGCAGGGATCCAGGGGCCTGCCCAGGGCTGGATCCACTCCTTTTTGGAAAATCGATCCCAGTCAGTTCACATTGCCCAGTATACAGCGCCCAAAATGAGGACCACATGTGGTGTTCCACAGGGCTCCTCACTTTCCCCTCTTCTCTTCAACTTATACCTCCTCCCACTGATCCGGGCTCTGAGAGAGAAGGAAGTCTGCACTTTTATTTATGCTGACGACTTCCAGCTAAACTTCTCCGTTAGCAACTCCCCCGACTTGGTCAGCCACTTTCAGTCAATTATGCTATTCATCAGCCGGTGGATGAATAGTAATCACCTGAAACTCAACCCGGATAAAACCGAGTTAGTTCTTACCGGGGGCACTTACAACCCATGGGGCTCACACTTCTGGACAAAGGAGCTGGGCCATCCCCCACCTCATTTGCCTCGGCTAAAAGCCTTGGGGTGACAATAAATCAAGAGCTCACTATGAAGTCCCAAATCGGGTCAGTAATGTCTACACGTTTCTTTCAGTTGAGAAAAATAAAAAAAATTAGAAGATATCTTACCCAGGATACCTTGATCCAGGTGGTGCTTGCCATGGTTATGCCACATGTGGACTACGCCAACTCACTATATAATGGCATCCCACTTTATCGAATCAAACGCTTGCAACTGGTTCAGAACCAAGCAGCAAGACTGATCATCCAACAGCCTAGACATCACTATGTTACCCCCTTGATGAGGAAACTCACAGCGCTGTGCCTTTAAGGTATGCTGTCTCGTCTTTAAATCCCTGAATGGGAGGAGCCCAAAATTTCTGGACAGCCTTATCTGTAGGCACATACCCACAAGCAATTTGCGCTCGGCCCATAATAGCTCTTGGCGGTCCCCAACTTCAAACGAAAGCGCCTGGGCGGTGTCAGGTTTGCTGTCCTAGCTCCCAGACTGTGGAACTCTCTTCCCTTCAAAATCCGATCATGCAACAAGCTTCTTAGTTTCAGGAGGCTCCTTAAGACCTGGCTATTTAGACAAACTTATTAGTAAGCTCCCGAGGGTCAGGCATCTCTCAGAGTAGCGCCATGAAACCAGCCCGGTGTACGTGCGCTTTATAAAACCTTTTATCATAACATAACCAAGTACAATCAGGCCAACAGAGTACCCGACAGATCATTAGACAAGAGTCACTTAGACAGGTATTCTTCTGTAAAATACTTGGATGATGTCATTGTTGGACAGGCCACGTGAAGGGCTTGCTCCCTCCCCGCATGACAAGGCCCGAGCCCGGCCCTCCAGGTGTTACACACAGAAACCACCCGCTCCCCGTCTCATATGGGACCCCTGCCCCCGGACATCTCTGCATCATGGGCCCGAATCACTACCGGCCCCCTCGCCCGGCCTGGGCGCCATCTTGGACACTGCACCACGAGGCCGCGTGGCCTCCGATCGACCCTAACCCTGGGCCTGGCCAGGCCCCGACATCCAGGCACCACCATCCACCCAGGAGGTGAGCGGACCACTTGGCAGGTCAATGGGAGAAAGAAGTGTTGATGGCTCTCCCCCGCCAGGTGCAGATCGCCCCCAGCTCCCCCCGGCGCTGGCTCCACCCCCCTGCTGGGTGTCTGGACTCCCTCATCCTGGACCTCCCGACCTCCAAGTGCGAGGGTCCGGACATCAAAGGGCGCCAGACCTATAACTGGGGCAGCTCCAGAGCAGGAAGGCAGTTGTATCCTGGAGTCGAGAGACGCAGTGAAGAACTCATCCTTGACGGACTACTGGCGCTGCCGTAGCCCTGCCTTGTGAACTATCGTCTTGCCTGCTGGCGCTGCCTCAACCTTCTGAAACCTTCATCCTCGTCGGGACCTGCTGGCGTGGCCGCGGACCTTTTGTAACTACCACCTTCACCGGGACCTGCTGGCTCCGCCGCGGACCGTCGCTATCATCGATCCTCTCGGGACCTGCTGGCTCTGCCGCGGCCCGATCATCTAGAACGCCGAGCTCGAGGATTGTGAGCTATCCATCTTATCATCACATCTACCAGATTGGTAACAAGACTGTCCCGCTACCCCTTTACCCCAAACCAAGAGACTAGAATCGAGGGGACCCCTGAGTCCAGACCTCCTTGTACCATTCCACCGTACTTAAGATTGCTTATAAAGAACGTTAAACCTTATCTCTGTGTGGTGTACATCTGTGGGGGGGAAGTTACTCGTCTGTACGATCGCTGGAGACGGCTCTCCCCGGAGACCTGTCCCCTTGTCCTCGGCCGACCCTCCCGGTCCGTCTAACATTGGTGGCCAGCGGCGCGATCCGAATCAACGCGTAATCGTACAGAGAGTAGCTCACCCCACGACGAAACCACAATGACAACCAAAGAGAGCGGATCCACCGAGAAATTCCAGATGGAGAAATTGGAAGAGTACAGCCATCGTGAGTTGAAACAATTCTGCATTGAACTAGGTATCGCTACCACCGGTCTGAGTACTAAAGACGATTTCAAGCACGCCATTGAGTCATGGGCAGAAACCGGGGCCGTCAGACCCCCGGACCAAAATGTTGCAGCATCAGAGAGGAACACCACGGCTCCCGAGGAGCGAAGAACGGGTCTCTCGCAAGATGAGATCCAAGAACGAGAAAGAAGCAGACTATATGAATTAGAAATGGCCCGGCTCAAAATGGATGGCGAACTCAAATTAGCCGAACAAAAACTGAACCTAGAACATCTGCGGCTCCAAGAAGAACGGGAAGAGAAACAGAGACAAAGAGAACTCGAAGAAAAGAGACTATCGTATGAACACGAGCGCAAACTAGCAGAAATAGACTTACGTAAGCAGAACAAAGAATTAGGGGTGCCCGAGCAACCGCTCACCCCGGGAGCAACAGAAAAGAAAGTACACATCCCCAAGGATGTCGTTCGAGAATATTTCCGAGATGACGACATACAACAATAATTCAAGGCCTACGAGATCGCTATGACCTCCCACCGGATCGATCGAAGTGACTGGGGAGCCGGTCTATGGGGGAGGTTCGTCAATGAGGGCTGCGACGCCCTGCTACAGCTCCCAGACCACCTGATGACCTCCTATGACCACATGAAGGCTACCCTCCTCACCCGCTATGGGCTCACACCCGAAATGTACCGCCAGAGGTTCCGAGACTGCACCCGGATCCCGGGTACAACTTGGGTGGAGTACGTGAACTATTTCAGCCGAGCCTTCGAGGGTTGGATCAAGGGAAGCAATGTAACGACCTACGAGCAACTCTTCAATCTCATGGTGTGGGAGCACCTATCTAACAACTGCTTCGTCGAGCTCAGGCAGCACCTCCTCGACAGTAAATTGACTGATCCACGGCAGCTCGCCGCCGAGGCTGACCGGTGGGAAATTACCCGAGTGGGCCGAAGTGGGCCACATGAACAGAACCGGAACAACCAAGGTCAGCACCGTCCCCGAGGAGGAGGAGGGGGCCAGGGACGAGGAAGAGACAACACCCCGGCCGCTCCCGCTGCCAGCACCCCACCCCCGGCCAACCGGGGCAACCCCTCGGCGCGCCCAGGGTACAGAGCCAATGTCACGTGTCACCGATGCCAGCGAGTCGGCCACTACGCAAATGACCCGAATTGTCCACAGAACCAGACTCCGAGACCCCGCCAGATGGCTGCCGCCGCCCTGGGGGAAGAACAAATCTCCGCAGAACAAGAGGAGTGCGAGCAAGAACACCAGGAGTGGGAACCAGTGAGGTTTCGTGACAATTATAAGTGGTGCTCTCGACTAACACGAATATGGTCGAGTCTGGTATCTATGAACCGCAAATGACGGGTTTAGTGGGTGTACACAGTTTCGCTGTGCTAACCTAAACCGTTTGTCTGTCACGTGGGTTTTTCTATCTGTACCCACGGGTTCCATCTTAGATACGGCATCCATTTTGTCTCTTGCCCTCAAGTAGCCAGCGAACGGACGTTGTCCGCTTCGCAACCCTGGGATTCCCAAGATATCTGCGGAAGACACATGTCCTTTGTAAGTGTCTTTATGATGAGGGGGATGATACTGTAAGGCAGATGGCCCCGCTCGAGGCTCATCTCGCCGTGCCGGTTTATTGTCTCAGCCGTGCATCTCATTAGGCACGTCCCTTTGATGCCTGTAGCTCGTGTTTCCCGATACCTCCCCTTTTACACCCTTCCCAATCTCCCCACTGTTTCCATCTTCCTCTGTACCTGTTCTTGTTCCTTCTTCGATCTGTTTTACTGCTGATTGGAATGTACTAATGGTGGGAAGATGGGTTTTTACAGTTGGGAACCGCCAAATGTTTCCGCAAATATGTTGCGGACCTTGAATGTATCAAAGTGACCAAAGCGACCCCTCTTGGGGATAATTATGGGAACCGAGTCGTAAACCTCTGTGTACCATGTAAACCTATGGGAGAATTATGTATAAAAGGAGCGATCCACAGAACCAATTTGAAGCAGTCTCCCCGAACTACACTCGTTGTACTTCCTGTGACTTCTGTGTTTCCCTGCAGTAAATAAACCATGAATCTTTGACGCCGAAGGAAGTGTCCCGTGTCTCTGTCATTCGTACGCCTAAGCAGGTTACCCACGAAGGTTTCAGGTGTTGTCCCCTGGCACCGCTGGGTCTTAAATAACCCAGTCCTTCAGTTGGCGCCCAACGTGGGGCTGCATCAGTGGTACCGGTCCAAGCCCGACGATCGTGAGGAACTTCGTGTGAAATCTCCGAGGGAAGGTGCACTCCGCTTCATCGATCCTGTTGTCGAAACAAGTGGCCCGAAGCCTTTTCCCGCGAAGATTCCCGCCTCCTGACGGCTGCGACGGACTGCTGCCCTGACTGTAGACCTGTTTTGGCGCCTGGCGTAGACCTTGGTATAGCGAGACGATTGACGGGCCTTCCTGGTGACGCCATCGATCTTTGAGTTAAGTATTTGTGGGTCGCTCCCAGAGTTCTTGGTTGTGGTTGCTTAGTTGTTGCATGGTTCCATTGCATTTGTGATTCTTGGTACTTTGTTGTGATATTTGACGACTGCAGCCGCCAAAAACCGAGGGTTTTTGCTCTTTGCAGGGACTTGGTAAATCCCGTAACCCTTGACGTTTGTGAAACTCGACTAGTGTGCAAGATGCCTGGTCGAAGTACTTTGTTTAGTTGTTTTAGACGTTGTGGTACAGATTCCCGACTGGAGGACTCGTGTCCGATACCTCCGGTTGGAACTCCAACTTATGAGCTGTATAGCAAACACGGGCTAGGCCCGATTACTTTTAATGACTATTGGATTCGCTACACTAAAAAGGACGGTGTCCTTAGTTGGCCACCTCATGGTAGCTTTGAGACCCCGATCTTAGATAATCTAGAGGCTAAATTGTTTGAGAAAAAGTCAAGGCCGGCCATGTTTGATGCCTTTCGGTTGTGGCGTAAAGAAGCCCGACAGAAAGAGATCAGACAGACTAAACGTAATCAGAGAGATGGTGTTGCTGCCATTGTAAAGAAAGCAGAGCAGTTTCAGCGTGATAAGGAGGATAAGGAAAAGGAAGTGTTTGATAGGCTACAGCGTATGTCCATAGATAAATGCTATCCTGCTTTGCCTACGGAGTCGGATAAAAAGGAAGAATCAGTTGAGGATCCTTTAATGTCTTATCTTATGAAGTCGCCACCTCCGTATGTACAGGGTACCATAGTTCCTGTGGTTCCCCCTGTACCTGTTCCTCCACCTATTCCTCAGCCTGTTCCTCAACCTGCACCCGTTCTTCCGACTGTTTCTGCTCCTTTGCCTACTGCTATTCCTACTGCTCCTCCACTTCCACATACTCCTGCTCCCGCTACTGCTCCTGCTCTGTTAACTCCTGTTGTTGCTTCTGTCTCTACTCCTTCTCTTGTTAGTCCCTTGTGCTATACTTCTCCGTCTACTCGTAGTCGTACTTCTCCTGTTGCGGCTAGCTTCTTTCATTCTCTCTGACCTGTTCTTGGGTCCGCTGGTTCAGATGGTCCTCAGAGACGTAGTCAGCTTCCCGGTAACAGGGAACGTGCTTCGCTATATAACATGGCGATGGGTTGGATGACGCATCCTCTTAGAAACCCTCCACGTGCTGTACTTGACACGTTCTGTCAATTCAATGTACCGACACAAAGATAAGTGTTTGAAGAAATGTGTAAGGTTCTGCGTGATCAGATATCGGCCGATGCACCTGACGAGGTGTTGACCGCGTTGTCTGATCTACAGCTTCAGTTCTCGAACGGACTGATAGTGGATACCAACGTTCGACGCGCTGTTGAGCGGTTGCTATCCTTCCGTCCCACTCCTATACCTCAAGCCTTGTTTGTTGAGGATGTTGAGAGGCAGTTAGATGCGTCTGGTCAGTTTCCCATGCGAGAGGTTTCACCAGTGTGGATGCCAGACGATCCTAATGCTAACCCCATTATTCTACCGTACTTTCAGAGAGTGTGGATACATCTCCCTTGGAAACGCTCAGAAGTGTTACAGGTGAAACAATCTTTGCCTGACCCTCGCAAAAATCCTGCAGGGTATTATAAAGAATTGTCGCAGCTCGTAGACGCTACGATAATGAATCTTGCCGATATTGATATGCTGTTTGGTAATGTCGTACCGCAACCGGTATGGGCTAAGATTCGTCAGGAAAACCACGCAAACGAATTAGGTGGTTATTGGGCTGCCATTATAGCGGCGGATGGGTTGCAAACTGGTGGTGCTAAACCCGAACAGTTGATTGCTGCTCTTCCGCAAAGAATAATTACACTAATGAAAACACTTATGCCAGCTATGAGGGTGAATTGGGACAAGTTGTCAGCTTGTAGACAGAAGAAGGACGAGAGTGTCTCAGACTTCTTTACGAGATTTGAGGAGGCATTCATCGACCATAGTGGTCAGGATATGGGCACTGAGGGTGGTCAACGGTTGTTCGTGGATAAATTTGTCTCTAACTTATTGCCCGATTTGAGCAATAAATTGAAAAATTCTGAAAGTGCGTGGGCCGTTTCTACCTCAGCTCAAATATTGGCCACAGCACAGTATTATGAGAACAGAGAGAAAGAGGAGAACGACCGCGCTGATAAAAAGACGAAAGAACTTAAAACTAAAGTGTTGCTACAGCAAGCGTATCCTCCGCGTTCAAATCAGAATACTTCGCAGCAAAATAGATCGCAGTCGCAATCTAATCGATCCCAATCTCGAAATGACTACTCTTCCCAAAGATCTTCGTTAGGGTACAATCAATGTGCTTATTGTAGACAGGAGCATCATTTAAAATTCAATTGTCCTGTTCTAAACTATCGTAATAGTGGTAACTCATCTAGAGGGGGTCGTGGTGGTTCTCAGCAGACATCACGCGACAGGGGTCGTGGTGCTCAAAATGACCGTTCAGATAACTCATCAGATTCCAATAATTGTTTTGATCAACGTGGATCATCGCAAGGACGATCTGCACAATACAATGTAGACGACTATTACGTCGATCAGGGAACTGACGACAGTAATTACTAGGACAGCCATAGACAAGGAGAGGGAGTGGTATCAGTTCCGGTTGATCAGAGAGGGCCTTACGTCGCAGTTGCTACATCGGGCGTCGTTGAGCCTTTTCTGTTGGACACTGGTGCAGCGAAAAGTTCCATCATGCATTCGAAACTCCCTGGCGCACCTTTGTCTGGCTTAACAAACGTTTCCGTTGGATTCTCTGGCGCCCCTGTTAGCAATCCAGTTTCGCGCCCTTTGCCCTTACAATTGGGCCCCGTGAGCTTCAAGCTCCACTGATTTTGACTACTGGTTGTGGTGAAAATCTTTTGGGCCTGGATTTGCTAAAGCGTTTGTATGCAACTTTGTATTGTTCTCCTGCGGGTGTAAAGCTTACGTTAGGAGAGAGGGTTATCTCTCCTATGTACTTGTCTCTTGATAAGCTTCCACCGGAATTGAGTTCTCTTCCTGCATCTTTGTGGGCAACAGGTCCCAATGATGTGGGCCTGCTTGACATCTCCCCTTATGTTGTTCAGCTGAAATCTAATGTGCGATTGCCACGTATTCCCCAGTATCGTATTTCTCTTGATGGTGAACGAGCACTGTTAGCGATCATCTATGATCTGATCGAGAAAGACGTTATTGAAGAAACACGGGGAAACGTGTGCAACAGCCCTGTATTGCCCATTCTAAAACGTACTGATCCTTCGAAAGCACCTGTTTATCGTTTTGTTATCGTTTTACGAGAGGTAAATAAAATTGTGATTCCTCAGTTCCCCGTTGTGCCTGACATCACGGCGCTACTGACTCTGATTCCAGCTTCTGCATCTTGGTTTTCGGTGATCGATTTGAAGAATGCGTTCTTCAGCATCCCGATCGCAGAAGAGAGCAGAGACCTTTTCGGTTTCTCTCTTGGTGGACGTAGCTTCCGGTTTAAACGCGCTCCTCAGGGCTACTGTGAGAGTCCATCGATTTACAGTCAAGCCATGAAGGGTCAACTGGATGCATTTATGTTGCCGGCTGGTGCGGCCTTAATTCAGTATGTCGATGACTTATTGGTAGCTGCAGATACTCAGGACATTTGCAAAATTGCTACGGTGTCGTTGCTGCAACATCTCTGTGACTTACATCACAAGGTGTCACCTTCTAAACTCCAATATTGTTGTCAAGAAGTAACCTATCTAGGTCACTTATTGTCAAAGGAGGGAAGGCGGTTGACCCCAGAGAGAATTGCAGCAATTGCGCGAATGACTGTGCCAACAACCCAAAGAGATGTGCGTGCCTTTCTAGGTATCACGTCGTACTGCAGGCAATGGATTCCAAATTTTTCATTGCTAGCGAAACCATTGGTGGCTCTTACGTGCAAGGATGTTTCAACTCCTTTACCATGGACGGACGAATGTCAGAAGAGTTTTTCCGAATTGCGTGATTCATTGTGTTCGGCCCCTGTGTTAGGTACTCCTGACTACAGTAAGCCGTTTACATTATATGTTCACGAGAGGGAAGGTTGTGCTTTAAGTGTCTTAACGCAACCTTTTGGTGGTAAGCAACGTCCATGTGCATATTTTTCCTCGACCTTGGACCCGGTAGCTAGAGCATTGCCGAGTTGTTTGAGAGCAACAGCGGCAGCTGCGGTGTCCATCCGACAATCAGCAGGATTGGTCATGGATAATATGCTTACGGTGATGGTTCCGCATGCAGTCGACACTCTTTTAAATCGTACGAAAACGCAGCACTTGACGAGTGCAAGGTTGTCTGGGTACGAGTTGACGCTGCTGGCAAGTCATATTCAGATAAAACGTTGCAATGTTCTGAACCCGGCGACTTTGTTACCAATTAGCACAGAGTCAGATGAAATAACAGAACACGACTGTTATTTGCGGACCGAAGAGGAAACAAAAGGTCGAGTGGACCTTAAAAACACTCCTTTGGAAGATCCAGATGGAACGCTGTACGTGGATGGTTCATGTTTTAAATTGCCGAATGGCGATGTGACTACTGCGTATGCTGTTGTGACGTTGAATACTGTTGTTGAAGCTGCAAGATTAAATCAGAATTCTGCCCAGGCTGCAGAACTGATCGCTCTCACTAGAGCATGTGTGTTAGCAAAAGGGAAACGTGTGAATGTGTTTACCGACAGCCAATATGCATTTGGCGTCGCCCATAGTTTTGGACGGTTGTGGAGAGAGAGAGGTTTTATGACATCGCATGGTACGAAAATTCAGCATGGTCAGCTTGTGAATGATCTCTTGGATGCACTTACGTTGCCTAAGCAGGTAGCGATTGTTAAGTGTAGTGCGCACCGTAAGGTGACGGATGATGTTGGTCGTGGTAATGCGTTTGCGGATGAGACTGCTAAGGAGACTGCCCGGAACCTTAGCACTCGAATGTATGTGACGAGTTCGGTTAGGTGGCCTACAGAATCGAGTATGTGTGAAGATACTATCGAGAGTGTGAAAGCAATTCAGAATGAGGCCACCGAGACTGAAAAGACGAAGTGGAAAGAAAGTACGGGAAAGTTGGACGCGAATGGTTGTTGGGTAGATTTGTCGGAACATAGGAGATGGATGTTGCCGGATGCGTATGTGCTGGCTGTTGTGACAATGGCACATGGGTTAGCACATATTAGCGTGAAAGGTATTTGTAAGTTGTTGTCTCCTGTGTGGAAGAATGGTGGTATCACGAAATGTGCTGAACGATTGGTTAAGAATTGTATGGTATGTATGTTGTACAATCCTGGTAAGGGAACCCCCACTCCTCCTGGTAGTTTTGCTCCCCCTTCATGTCCCATTGAGGTGATCCAATTAGACTTCATCCATATGGAGCGATGCAATAACCTGAAATACGTTTTAGTTGTGGTTTGCGCGTTCTCCCGATGGATTGAAGCCTATCCTCTCAAAGACAACACTGCCTTGTCTACTGCGAAAATCCTACTGAAGGAATACTTTCCTCGGTATGGAATGCCTCGGATTGTATGGTCTGATAACGGAAGTGAGTTTGTGGGGAGTGTGATGAAGAGTGTGTGTAAGGGCCTTGGAATTAATCAAAAATTCCATAGCGCCAATCATCCCCAGTCAGCTGGTTTGGTTGAAGGGTATAATGGCACCCTTAAACTGAAGCTAGCGAAGATTCAGGCTACGACTGGTCTTTCATGGCCTGACGCATTACCCTTAGCTTTACTGTCAACAAGGGCAACCGTACACTCCCGAGTAGGGCTCAGTCCCTATGAAATAGTGTTCGGTCATCCTGCGAATATTTGGGGGGTCCCTAGACCGGGTGTGTTCTGTAATCTTGAGTACCCAATGTTGATTGATTATCTTCATGATCTGACTGCTAAACTGAGGTTAATTCACCAACAGGTTTACGAAGCATTGCCGACGCAGACGGAGGGTCCAGGCCACCAGCTCCAGCCCGGAGACTGGGTGGTGACGCGTAAGTTTGCGCGTAAGAAGAATTTGGAGCCCAGGTTCACTGGACCCTACCAGGTCCTACTTGCCACGAGAACTGCTGTTCGTCTAGAGGGCCGGAAAAATTGGGTGCATGCCACCCATACGAAGAAAGTTCCTATACCGTTACCGGCAGACTCGTGGGTGAGGAGAGGCATTGCTTCAACTGAATCCGAAGGATTGCCGGCGTTTGTACCTTTTAGTGACGCACAACCTGTCGGAGAATCCTCAGTGCAGCAGAAAGACACTGTTGAACATTTGTCATCAAAAGACTCAAGACCAGAACATTCGACTGAACAACAGAACTCTGTTTCTTCAACGGATCCTTTGTTTGACGAACAGACACGTCCTGGGAAAACTCGATACTTTTTGCGATCCAGCACTAAGGACAAATAAAAGATTCCGTTCTGTCCCTTGACAATTGCATTATCCCGTTCTCCACGATCAGTCTGAACACCCGTATCATTGTAATTATTCTTGTATATATATATATATATTGAGTTTCGTTCCACATGTATTTTTGCTTCCACAGCTGAGAGACATTTTGCATATATAATTGTAAATAAAGGCCGTAGGGCCGCACGTGTACTTCCTTCTGGTTAGTAGGTCTTGACACTAGGTTAAAGACCGTCGGTTCCTGGGAACTCCTAGGGATTGACTACTGCTACACAGAACGAAGTGCGTCAAGAAACGTTGCGGACGGTCGTAGGGGATGGCGTTTTCAAAGCTGATGGACTTGGAAGAAGCTCAGGCGCAAAGGTTCAAGTTACAACAACTTAGTCGTACCAAATGTTTTATGTTTCAAATATTCGTATTGCTTTTGACTGTTTCTGCATTATTGGCGTGTGGGGTGTATTACACGATGTCTTACTTCTTACCTTCTGCCATACCTACTCCTACTTCTGACCCTAAACTTACCTCCACTGCATCTCCTCATTCTTTCCACATCTTACCCGAACACGAGCAGGCTAGACGTGCAGAATTCCGCAATAATTCCTTTATTCAGCTCCTTCACCAGCACCAGTTAGTGGTTAACACTACTAATTGTTGGGTGTGTGGGTTGATGCCACATACCACGGATAAGGGAATTCCATATCTGGTATTACCGTATAGTTCCCAGGGGTCCGCTCGAGCATTTCAAACAATGTTTCGAAGCGCACTAGATTCTTACCCCAGTCGAGAGCCACGTTCTCCCTACTTTGGCCCTGGCTCGTATCACAAGCCTTTGTCTATAGCGATAGAAGACTTAGATAGAGATATCTATGAGCCGTCGCTCATCCCGGAGGAAGAGGTACAAGCCTATAGGGTCCTGAGTAAGGTCGAGTATAGTGCGCTCACGAGTGATAAACAGCTTAAAAGCTCGCCTCCGATATGGGTCGTACCCCACATTGGTAATTTTTGTCTAATGGGTCGTGGCCGAAGATCGAAAGCCCGACTTGGAGAGAGTGCTTGCACTGAAAATTACATTCTGCCGATGGTCTCGTCCCCTGTGTTTCTGGCTGCCAAGGGTACATACTTTGTCTGTCATGATCGTGCGTATGCATGGTTGCCCTCCGACTTTGTGGGCTCATGTTTTATCGCAAATCTGTTGCCTCCGACGTTCACTGTAGACGCAGACTATCACAAGACTAGAGTTGTGAGAGGCGTAATTAGCGAAGAGGACACTGCCGGTCAAGAGGCAGGAGACTTTTTCAAGGGTTTCCTCCCGTTTTGGAGGCCTATGGTTAATAGTAGGAACCTGAGACAGTTGACTCGAGTGGTGGAATCGACAGCTAATATTACTGCCAGTGCCCTTGGTAATATCACCACAGAACTTCAGGCGGATAGACTTATGACGTTACAAAACCGTATGGTTTTAGACGTGATCTTAGCAGATCGAGGTGGGGTATGTAAGGTGATCCATTCGAGCTGCTGTATTTCCATTCCAGATAACGCTCCGACTGTCTATCAAGCCATCTCAAAGTTGCATAAAATCTCTGAATCCATACACGTGGATGTAGGGATTGGACGCTACTTGGATGGTTTTGGGGCCTGATGTCGACTTGGGATTGGAAGATTCTGATGATTATCGGAGTTGTTGTGGCGTTCCTGTTCACGTGTTGCCTTTGTGTGCAGTGTGGTCCTGCCTTATGTGGCCTCTGTGCTACAACGTGTATAGGACAGCCGCCTGTTACCAAAGGAGCTAGGTTGGACAGAGCTATGTTACAGCAACATCTAGATGGTCTGATGAATATCGAGTATGATTCCGACTAGTGCTTGCCTACATGAGGGCAAAAGGAGCGTCTGAGGTTTCGTGACAATTATAAGTGGTGCTCTCGACTAACACGAATATGGTCGAGTCTGGTATCTATGAACCGCAAATGACGGGTTTAGTGGGTGTACACAGTTTCGCTGTGCTAACCTAAACCGTTTGTCTGTTACGTGGGTTTTTCTATCTGTACCCACGGGTTCCATCTTAGATACGGCATCCATTTTGTCTCTTGCCCTCAAGTAGCCAGCGAACGGACGTTGTCCGCTTCGCGACCCTGGGATTCCCAAGATATCTGCGGAAGACACATGTCCTTTGTAAGTGTCTTTATGATGAGGGGGATGATACTGTAAGGCAGATGGCCCCGCTCGAGGCTCATCTCGCCGTGCCGGTTTATTGTCTCAGCCGTGCATCTCATTAGGCACGTCCCTTTGATGCCTGTAGCTCGTGTTTCCCGATACCTCCCCTTTTACACCCTTCCCAATCTCCCCACTGTTTCCATCTTCCTCTGTACCTGTTCTTGTTCCTTCTTCGATCTGTTTTACTGCTGATTGGAATGTACTAATGGTGGGAAGATGGGTTTTTACAGTTGGGAACCGCCAAATGTTTCCGCACTTATGTTCCGGACCTTGAATGTATCAAAGTGACCAAAGCGACCCCTCTTGGGGATAATTATGGGAACCGAGTCGTAAACCTCTGTGTACCATGTAAACCTATGGGAGAATTATGTATAAAAGGAGCGATCCACAGAACCAATTTGAAGCAGTCTCCCCGAACTACACTCGTTGTACTTCCTGTGACTTCTGTGTTTCCCTGCAGTAAATAAACCATGAATCTTTGACGCCGAAGGAAGTGTCCCGTGTCTCTGTCATTCGTACGCCTAAGCAGGTTACCCACGAAGGTTTCAGGTGTTGTCCCCTGGCACCGCTGGGTCTTAAATAACCCAGTCCTTCACCAGCTGCCATGGTTCTAGCGTGCCTAGGGGGAAGAGACATGGTCCCGCGGGCCCCCCTACCCACCAACACCAGGAAGTACAGTCAGTGGGTGAACATTAATGGACGCAGGGCCGAAGCCCTACGTGACACCGGGGCCAGTGTAACAGCCGTCCGCTGTCACCTGGTGACCCCAGAACAGATCCTGCCAAACATTCTCTGCCCTGTCCGTTCAGCCGACAATTCGGAGAGTCTATGTCGGATGGCCTGCGTCCCCTTCGAGTGGGGAGGAGTCTCCGGCATGTTGAAGGTGACGGTCCGAGATGATGCCCCCGTGGACTGTCTCCTGGGGAATGATCTTGAGAGTTCCCCGTGGGCCGCCGTAGAGAGAAGAGAGCACCTGGGGATGTTGGGCCTCCCGGACTGGGCGTGCGTAACCACCCGGTCCATGGCTGCCCGTACCATCCCCCAACCCGAAGAACCTGAGTGGCCGGCACCTCCTCCCCCGGTCGCTCCAGTAGAAGACACCGACCGTGCCGTCCCCCCAGAGCAAACTCCCGAAGGGCTCGCTCAGCCCCAGGACCTTCCCGACCTGGCTCAGTGGCGTCAGGAAGGGGGGCCCACCCAGGAACAGTTTCGTCAAGAGCAGAAGACCTGTCCCTCCCTCGAGGGACTCCGCCAACAAGCCCTCGCCCAGAGCGCAGGGGATACCTCCGGAACCCTTTGGGTCTATTGGGACAACAACCTGTTGTACAGCAAACAGAGAATCGCGGAGTTAGGGGCCAGTCGAGTGCTAGTGGTGCCCCTCCGCTTTAGAGACTTCTTGCTAAACCTGGCCCACGATGTCCCACTGGCTGGTCACCTGGGTCAGGACAAAACCTACAGTCGCCTGGTGACCCACTTTTTCTGGCCCAAGATGAGAAACGACGTACTCAATCACTGCCGGTCTTGCCCCACGTGCCAGACCAGCGGGAAGAGCGGCCGCAAACTTAAAGCACCTCTGCAACCTTTCCCAGTTGTCACCACCCCGTTCGAGAGGGTGGGGATAGAGATTGTGGGGCCCCTGGACCCCCGTACAGCACAAGGACATCGGTTCATCCTGGTACTGGTGGACCACGCCACCCGCTACCCCGAGGCTGTTCCCCTGCGAACTGTGACAGCCCCGGTAGTCGGCCGGGCCTTGATGGGGATCTTCTCCCGGGTGGGCTTCCCCCGAGAAGTCGTCAGCGACCGGGGCACAAACTTTATTTCAAAATACATGAAGTCCCTCTGGCAACAGTGTGGGGTCACCTACCGATTCACGACCCCCTATCACCCTCAAGGAAACGGACTAGTCGAGCGGTTCAACCGCACGCTCAAAGGGATGATTGGGGGGTTGGAAGAGCCCCTCCGTCGCCAGTGGGATGTGCTACTGCCGTGCCTCCTCTTTGCCTATCCAGAAGTCCCCCAGAAGTCCCTCGGCTTCAGCCCGTTCGAACTCTTATACGGACACCCTGGGCGAGGGCCGCTCAGCCTAGTCAAAGAAGGTTGAGAAATGCCCCCCCTGAAGAACCCTCCAGATGTTTTCAAGTACCTCCTGACCCTACGCAATCAGACCAGACGGTTCAGATAAATGGCAAAAGCGAACCTGGAGGCCAGTCAGGAAGACATGAAAAGGTGGTACGATCAAAATGCCTCCTCCATCGAATTCGAACCCGGCCAACAAGTGTGGGTGATGTCCCCCACCGAACCATGCGCCTTGCAGGACAAGTGGACAGGGCCCTTCAAAGTGGTCGAGCGCAAGAGCCCTGTCACCTATCTCATCGATATGGAATCTTCACGGAACCCCCTCCGGGTCCTCCACGCCAATAGATTAAAACCCCACTTTGTGCGCTCGGAGCTCAGCCTCCTGATGGCAACAGACAGCGGAGCCGAAGAGGATTCCGAACCACTCCCTGATCTCCTACGGACTCGGGAGAAGGACGGCTCCGTGGACGGGGTCCGACTCTCAGAGGCCCTCACCCCGGAACAGCGCCAAGGCTGTCGAGACCTCCTACTGCAGTTCGCCACCCTGTTCTCCCTCACCCCAGGGGTCACCCCCTGGTGCTTGCACGACGTGGACACTGGAGACAGCCCCCCTGTCCGACATCGGGCCTATCGCGTACCAGATCGGGTACGGGCCTGCATCCAAGAGGAGGTGTCCAAGATGCTCACGCTCGGGGTCATCGAGCCCTCAGACAGCCCCTGGGCCAGCCCAGTGGTACTGGTCCCCAAAGCAGCCGCCCCCGGCACCACTCCTGAGCTCCGGTTCTGCGTCGACTACCGGGGCTTGAACGCCGTCACCAGAACCGACGCACATCCCATCCCCCGAGCAGATGAACTAATCGACCGCATGGGAGCTGCCCGCTACCTCAGCATCTTCGACCTGACAGTGGGCTACTGGCAGATCGGTCTCACACCCCGGGCCCAAGAACGATCTGCCTTCTCCACCCCTGATGGCCACTACCACTTCAAGGTCATGCCATTCGGCATGAAGAATGCCCCAGCAACATTTCAGCGGCTAGTGAACCAGGTCCTGGCGGGACTCGAAGAATTCAGCGCCGCCTACCTGGACGATATCGCTGTGTACAGCCGCCACTGGTCTGACCACCTCAACCACCTCCGAGAGGTTCTGCAGGCCCTCCAACGAGCCGGCCTCACGATCAAGGCCAGCAAATGCCAAATTGGCCAGGGGTCCGTGACCTATCTCGGACACCAGGTGGGAAGCGGTCTAGTGGCCCCTCTGCAACTCAAGATCGCTGCCATCCAGTCTTGGCAGCCCCCCATCACCCAGACCGAGGTCCGCGCCTTCTTGGGACTCACAGGCTACTACCGGCGGTTCGTGAGGGACTATGGCAGCATTGTGGGGCCCCTCACGGAACTCACATCCAAAAACCACCCAAAGAAGGTCAACTGGACCCCAGTCTGTCAAGCAGCCTTCGAGAAGCTGAAGACCGCCATGTGCTCCCCCCCTGTGCTCCAGGCCCCCGACTACAGTCGGGAATTCATCGTCCAAACGGATGCCTCCGACCATGGCATTGGGGCAGTCCTTTCCCAGTTGAACCCCGAAGGACTTGACCAACCAGTGGCTTTCATCAGCAGACGTCTCCTGGCCCGAGAGCAATGCTGGAGCACCATCGAGAGGGAGGCATTCGCAGTGGTGTGGGCCCTCAAAAAGCTCCGGCCTTATCTCTTCTGTACCCACTTCCGGGTGCAGACAGATCATCGGCCCCTGCAGTGGCTAATGCAGATGCGGGGGGAAAACCCAAAACTATTGCGTTGGTCCATCTCCCTGCAGGGGATGGACTTCACTGTGGAACATCGACCTGGGCAAGACCACGCCAACGCAGATGGCCTGTCACACTTTTTCCGCCTCGACGAGGAGAGTCCCCAAGAGGATGGGTGACTCTCCCCGCCTTCAGCTGGGGGGGACGCATGTTGGACAGGCCACGTGAAGGGCTTGCTCCCTCCCCGCATGACAAGGCCCGAGCCCGGCCCTCCAGGTGTTACACACAGAAACCACCCGCTCCCCGTCTCATATGGGACCCCTGCCCCCGGACATCTCTGCATCATGGGCCCGAATCACTACCGGCCCCCTCGCCCGGCCTGGGCGCCATCTTGGACACTGCACCACGAGGCCGCGTGGCCTCCGATCGACCCTAACCCTGGGCCTGGCCAGGCCCCGACATCCCGGCACCACCATCCACCCAGGAGGTGAGCGGACCACTTGGCAGGTCAATGGGAGAAAGAAGTGTCGATCGCCCCCAGCTCCCCCCGGCGATGGCTCCACCCCCCTGCTGGGTGTCTGGACTCCCTCATCCTGGACCTCCCGACCTCCAAGTGCGAGGGTCCGGACATCAAAGGGCGCCAGACCTATAACTGGGGCAGCTCCAGAGCAGGAAGGCAGTTGTATCCTGGAGTCGAGAGACGCAGTGAAGAACTCATCCTTGACGGACTACTGGCGCTGCCGTAGCCCTGCCTTGTGAACTATCATCTTGCCTGCTGGCGCTGCCACAACCTTCTGAAACCTTCATCCTCGTCGGGACCTGCTGGCGTGGCCGCGGACCGTTTGTAACTACCACCTTCACCGGGACCTGCTGGCTCCGCCGCGGACCGTCGCTATCATCGATCATCTCGGGACCTGCAGGCTCCGCCGCGGCCCGATCATCTAGAACGCCGAGCTCGAGGATTGTGAGCTATCCATCTTATCATCACATCTACCAGATTGGTAACAAGACTGTCCCGCTACCCCTTTACCCCAAACCAAGAGACTAGAATCGAGGGGACCCCTGAGTCCAGACCTCCTTGTACCATTCCACGGTACTTAAGATTGCTTATAAAGAACGTTAAACCTTATCTCTGTGTGGTGTACATCTGTGGGGGGGAAGTTACTCGTCTGTACGATCGCTGGAGACGGCTCTCCCCGGCGACCTCTCCCCTTGTCCTCGGCCGACCCTCCCGGTCCGTCTAACAGTCATCATCTCCCGCCCCGATATCATTCTTATGGTTAAATCCCACCCCTGTCTCTGGAGTTTTTAAGTTAGGAAGTGTAAGCGCTACTGAATATATAAGGTACCCATATATTTACTTTTCTAAGAAGTTTTTGTACTTTATAGGCAATATGGCCAAGCTCTAAAAATAGATTGCCTTGGGAAGAGGTACTAGGACAAGAAATTTCAAATGACACTAAAAAAGGCAGTATGATATAGACGTAGATGCAAATCTGCCAGTAATGATTTGCAATCAATTAACACTGTTGAGTGGGTAACATTACCTTACTGGAGGGCTCACATTTGGTGAGTGATGGCCCATGGCTCCAATCAATGATGGTGACTTTGTAGTCTCTGTAAACAGTCTCAGATTCCGCCATTGCAATGCACAGTGGGTGTTTTTAAAGTCCCATCCAATCAGAAACTGTGGATAAGACTAAAACTCAAACCACCTGTTGGTCAGGCCAGTGGAGTCTCCAGCCAGTGGTCATCGAGATCTATCCTTGACCTCCACCTCACTTCTCTAAGTTTGCATATATCTCACAGAACAATTACACCAGTCATTCTTTCACCTTATTGGACAATTTTTTAGGTCAAAATTTCATAACATTTGATTCCCTGAGGGCAGTGGAAAGCTTTTCCACGTCGCTGTGTCTATCTCTTGTTCCGGCCCTCTGTTGAATGGGCGTTCATTAATAATCCATGATAAGTCGATGTCGGATGGCTTTTCGAGCTAATTAGACTACGGTCATGCATTATAGATGGGCCACAGGGAGCGAGAGTTCATAGCTGGTCGTATCACAAGGAGCTCCCTCATGACCGGGGATATCCGGGACCCACATGCACCTGGGACTCTCTATTAAAATCTATCTTGTGCAAACCGACCCACTTCTATCGAACGGAATTAAAAACTAGGCTACGTGTCATGTAATCGCCACCTTGACCGCTGGATTCAAATGTGCACAGTGTTTTTTTTATTATTTATTACAGAACGAAAGCACCAAAAGACTCCTCAAGAGTGAATGTTGTACTTTACAAATACATAATTGATGATGATGACGATGATGATAATAATAATTATAATACGCATATTAATAATAATAATATTGATGATGATGATAGAAATCTCACGATTTCATGCTGGTGGCATGCAAGCTCTGTACGTGAATGTTGTACTTGATTCAGAGCATGGGTTTCGGAGCAGACTCTAGTTTGTTGATTTATATAGCGCAGCTTTTCACCCATGAGGGTATCCAGGCGCTGTCCGTGGACATGGGGAGATTAAGTGATTTACCCAGAATCGAAGGATGTTGCGCCAATGCCTTGAATTGAACCCGTGATCTAGGCAGGGGAAACCCAATAAACCCAACCAAGCCTACAAGGGTTTATTGAATTGAACCCGGAACCCCAGCTCCTGCGTCAGCAGCTCTGGCTGCTGTGCCACATCCTCCCCCCTAAACTCTACAAAGCTGAGGCCAACCCCACCTTATACTCAACTTCTAGGTGTATCATCAGGGTTGGTGTTAAGTTCCCCCAGAAGGCAGGAGCAGTTTAAAAGAGATAGATTTTGCTGAGCCAGCTCATCCCACTCTAACTTACTAAGCATCTAGGTACCGAGGAAGAATGCGGTATATGGTCTCTTCTACATAACTGATAGTGTGACAGATGGTGGTTGACCTAACAACTAAGGGCCTTATTTATTAGGCCCTAAGGCTGCCGTTACGTCAATTTTTGTGGCTCTGCGGCTGCGTAAAAAATGCACCACACTGAGCCCTATTTATAAAGTGATGCATCTAGGCAGATGCGTCACTTTGTAAACCCCTGCGCTATATTATACCTGCAACAGGTGTAATGTATGCAGGGTGGGAGTTCCGGCGCAAAAAAGGCTCGTGGAAGTGTTGCAGTGAAATCTATGAGAGTTCGCTGCACCAGTTGTACGGCCTCACTGCACTTCTCCGCGGCCCACGCTTCCCTTGCCCACTCAGGACACCAGACTTCCTCCCACTACACCCTCACCTCCACCTCACATTGCCTCTGCCTGCCTCCTCAACACTCGCTCGGCAGGCAAGCATCAACTAGAACTGTTCAACCTCCTAACCACAGACTCCCCTGATATTCTGTTCTTAACGGAAACATGGTTCTCTGAGGCCTCTCTCCCTGACATTCTAGCCATCCTCCCCGATTCTTATTATGCCCTCCGGGCCGACCGCCCCAACGGCAAGACCGGGGGGGGTGTTGCCATGATTGCTCGAACCACTCTTCAATTCCAGTTTCTCTCCCAACCTTCTATAGCTGGGGTGGATTTTTTGGTCGCCCGCTCCACTAATCTTTCCGCGCCTCTTACTGTCTTACTGTCGTCCTTGTCTATCGCCCCCCCCCCTGAGTATGCCTCTGTTTGTGGCCTCCCTGCAGGAACTCCTCGCTACGCTCGTAGTTAACAACTCTTCTGTTCTCCTGCTAGGCGACTTTAATTACTGGCCTGGTGACCCCAGGGAGGACTTAGCGTCCAAGGACTTTACGGCCACTCTCTTATGTCTCAACCTCAAGTCCCATGTATCGTCCCCTACTCACAATCTTGGACATATTTTGGACCAAGTCTGGTCATCCCAGGACATTGTTTCCCCCCCAGCATCCTCCCTTGCACCTGGTCCGACCATTCTCTCATTTTCTTCACTATCAATATTGGTTCCCCTCACAAACCGCCTCGTCCCAAGAATGTTTTTACACGTAGCTGGAATCGCGCTGATCTGCTCTCCCTCTCTCATTCCCTTGCTTCTTCCCCTCCCGACCTCAATGGCATTTCCCTCGACTTACAGGCCGCTGCAATTGGCAACTGGTTATCTACCGCCTGCGATTTAGTAGCCCCTCTCAAGCTAGTTAAGTCCATTCGTCCACACGAGGCTCACCGTTGGTTTAACTCTGAGCTTAAGGTCCTCAAATTGGAACTTAGACGCTCTGAGCGCCTTTGGCGACGTAGCTACTGCCCCGACCTCAAGGCCAAATACAAATCTCTTCTTAAAGAGTATAAGAAAGCCATTCTTGTGACCAAGACCAAGTACTTCTCCGAACAAGTAATCCTCTGTTCTAACAAATCTAAAGAGATCTTCTCCTTGGTTAACAACTTGGCCACCTCTGATCGTGCTTGCCCCAATTTTATTCCCTCCCAAGCCCTCTGCTCTTCTTTAAACGACTTCTTCATCGAGAAGATCGTTAAAATTAAATCCAACATTTCTATCACTCCTTTTACTCCACTTCTTTCTGCCCCCCCTGTGTCTAATTCTTCCTTTTCCTCTTTCCCGCCCCTTTCCCTGCATTCCTTCTTAGCTCTGCTCACAAAAATCGAGTCTGGCTCTCCTACCGATTGTGCCCCTGCTCGTATCCTTAAAACTCTCTTTTCTTCTTGCCCTGCTACCCCTCTTTCCCTCCTTAATGCTTCTCTTTCCACTGGATTGGTCCCTTCTTCATTTAAGTCTGCTATTGTTTCCCCCATTCTTAAAAAACCTGGTCTTGATTCCTCCCTCCCTTCTAACTTCAGGCCCATTTCTCTCCTTCCCTATCTTGCCAAAATTCTGGAATCCTACGTCACTTCCTGTCTTTCTACTTAAGTCGAGCAGAACCATCTTCTTGCTTCTCACCAAGCAGGTTTCCGCTCGGGTCATTCGACCAAATCTGTGGTGCTCGCCGTTCTCGACGAGCTGAAAGCCAAGGCTGATACCAACTCTTCCCAAGCTTTGGTTCTTCTCGACCTGTCCGCTGCGTTTGACACGGTCGACCACAACATTCTTTTGGACCGTGTCAGCGCAGCGGGCATTCGAGGCCCTGCCCTCTCCTGGATCACGTCCTTTCTAACAGGACGCTCACAAGCTGTCCACCTCCTTTTCTGCTCTTCCCCTCCCGGTGCCCTGTGGGGTCCCCCAAGATTCCTCCCTCTCTCCTCTTCTTTTCAACCTTTACATTCACCCACTTATTTCTTCTCTCCTTGAGCTGGGGGTCTCTGTGTATAACTACGCAGACGACCTCCAGCTCGTCTTTGATCTTTCTTCCTTTTCTCACTCCCTATCTTTTTTTCGCTCCACCATGGTTTTTATTTCTGGGTGGATGAGCGCCAATCACCTCAAGCTCAATCCAGATAAGACTGAGCTTTTCCTGACCGGCGGCTCATCCAGCCCTTGGTCCTCCACTTTTTGGCCCCCTATTCTTGGCCCCCCTCCCAACCCGGTTTCCTCCGTTAAAACATTGGGCATTAAGGTCAGCCAGGACCTGTCCATGCATGGCCAGGTCAGTGCTGTAGTGTCTTCCTGCTTCCTCTCCCTTCGGTTGATCCGAAAAAATTTCCCGTTTCTTTTCCCTTGACTCTCTTAAAATCATCATTTCTGCCCTCATCACTTCCCACCTTGATTATGGAAATAGCTTGTTCGTGGGCATCCCTGCCTACGAAACTCGCCGTCTTCAAGCAATCCAAAATCAGGCTGCCCGTCTCATCTTTCACTTACCCAAAACTCACCATATCACTCCTGTCCTCAAATCCCTTCACTGGTTACCCATCCTGCAGAGATCCTTGTTCAAACTAGGGTGCCTTGTCTATCGGGCTCTTGATCGCTCAGCACCGGCGTTCATCAACTCTCTGATTTCCTCCCACACCCCTGTCCGCACTCTCCGATCATCTTCCTCTGCCCTCCTCACTGTTCCCCGTTTCCGCAAAACTCGCACTGGTGGAACTAGATTCTCTGTTCTTGCACCCCGGTTCTGGAATTCCCTTCCTCTCTCTATGCGTTCTATCCCTATCTTTTTACACTTCAGTAAAGCGCTCAAAACATTCCTGTTTGCCCAGGCCTACCCCCGCTAACCTCCTCTGCCCTGTTTGTTCTGTTCCCTAGAGATCTCAGCGCCAGGAAGCCGTTTGGCCATCGTGCGCTCTATAAATAATTTTATTCATTCATTCATTCATTCATTCATTCATTCATTCATTCATTCATTCATTCATCAAATAGTTATGTGTAAGGGGTTCTGCAGTTCTTTCCACATGGGGCATGCCCCATGCGAAATGATACTTTGCTGGAGTGTGTCTGTTTCCAGACACACTGCAGCAAAGCCGACAGGTAGGTCAAGATTCCTGATATATCTGTCATTCCTTGCGACATGGAGCGCCATACTATTAATACGGCGCATCCATGGTGTTGCAAGGAGGGCGCCCTGCCAAGTGTTGCATCCCTGTTTTATCACAGCAATGCAACACTTTTCATAAATGAGACCCTAAGAGCACAATTTACAAAGCTAATTGCACCCCTAATTGAACCTTGGGAATGCAAGGAGTGGTATTTATGAGAGCTCTTCGGCAGTGCTATTAAAACTTGTAAATTTCCATTAATACATGCATTTATGCACATGTAACAATACCAACAAGATGTAATTTCACGCCTGAGTAAGTCATCTCTAATGGTCGTCTGTATTCATATTTCACAAGAAGCTAGCTACTCTGAAAAGAGTTGGAGATTTACACATGGTACAGGTAAGGGAAAACATGTTTTTCTGATGGGAAAGAGGAGACATCAAGCCAAACATTAGTAGAGGTGCAGGGAAGGAAGTTGATGCGTTGCATTAACACATTTGAAAGTTAACAATTGTTATACTTCTAAATGGGAAATTATAATGAATGTTGTGAGGAATTGTGCTATATTATATGGTGTGGTTGTGCAGCATCACCTTAGAATACATTCACAAAACCGGCTTGGGTCCAGTTACATGTATTTACTAAACCTCAGCTCAACCCTGGGTAGCTGTGGCTTTGAGCAGTGAGGCTTAACCCGTAAATGTAAAGCATTTAGAAGCACCAAAACAACAGAATAAGAGAGTCACACAGAACAAAAGAAATCAGAGACCAATTCTTAGACACCAAAATTAATATAATCCACAGAAGGGTTCTGGAGATATACATTTTCTAAGTAAAACGCACATCTCAGCTTGGTACTTAAAAGCACCAACAAGCAATGGTAACTGCAGAATTTGGAAACTAACATCATTCATGACATGGTCAGTGACATCACTGATGACATCACTGATGACATCTCAAATGACATCACTGATGACATCACTGATGAGAACATCCAGTGACTGTATGTTTCTGTAAAGTTAAAATATGTCTTACATATTGAAGAATGAGTGGATGTTTAAGTGTCTGTATGAAGGATTTAGTAGGTGCATGACTGACTGTATGAGTGAGTGATTAAATGTGTCTCACTGAGTGCATGGGTTAGTGACTAAACTGTCTTAATTTGTGCATCATTATGTCTGTTGTTCTGTAAACTGTTGCATGTGTTGATAAGTAGCTATATGAGTAACTATATGGGTTATTGATTGGTTGCCCAAGTATTTGTATAGGAGACTGAGTGTGTGTGTGGGTGGCTGGGAGGTGTATGACTCTGTGCATAGATGTGTGAGCAGTTGATTCACTAGATGTATGGTTTCAAAAGTGCATGTGGAAACAGCTGTATGGGCGGTTGACTGTGTGCATGAGTGTATTGGTGAGTGAATGGATATCTCAGTGCTACATGTCAAAGTAAGTACATATGTAAAACACAGTACATGTGAGAGTTGACATATATAAATAACTGTGCATAAGAGCCAGTGAACAATAGCAACTAACTATATATGGAATTTCAATGGTTTTGTGTGAGTAAAATAAGGTTTTGTAAATCGAATTCCTAACTATATATCGCGCACCCGCAATCCACTGCTGATGATGTCACATATTACATCATTCATGACATGGTCAGTGACATCACTGATGACATCACTGATGACATCTCAAATGACATCACTGATGACATCTCAAATGACATCACTGATGACATCACTGATGACATCTCAAATGACATCACTGATGACATCTCAAATGACATCACTGATGACATCACTGATGACATCTCATTTGACATTACTGATCACATCACTGATGATATCATTCATGTGATAATACGATGAACTCTCACATGTACTGTGTTTTACATATGTACTTACTTGAACCTTGGGAATGCAAGGATGAGAGCTCTTGAGCAGTGCTATTAAAACTTGTAAATTTCCATTAATACATGCATTTAGGTTCAATTAGGGGTGCAATTAGTGTTGTTGTTGTTGTTTGTAGGAGTTGTGTTTGGCTACCCTAGCCTGTGTTAGGTGACCAACTCTGAGATGGGGGATGTCAGGAGAACCAGTAATGACTAGTAGGACAGATATCCTGTCACCAAAGCACTCTCCAGTCCAGGTCCAGGATCTATGGGTGAACCACCATAGACTGCAATGGAGTGGTCATGATTCAAGAGATACAGGATTCTGAAAATGTTGTATAATGATTATGATGCAGTGTGGTTGATAAGGGTCTTTCTGGGGTTATTTCTCAGGCCATGGTCCAGCTAGGTGGGGTGACCTTGGACACAAGATTTGATGTCACTCGTGCCCTTTTTGGTCCAGCAAAAGTCCAGTTGACCTCTAGTCTCTGTCTAAAGCAAAACCAGTGGTTCCGTCTGGTGATGGCTAGTGTCTGGCTTGGGAGACCAAACTGCACTTTGATAATTCTCTTGGGTCCGGCAGACTCAGGTGGACTTTTTGAGTGTCAGATCTTGGGGGCAGATTTACAAGCCCCCTGCACTGGGAAAAATCCTTTACCACACAACTTTTACCACGCAGTGCTTTTACAACGCAGCTTTTACAACGAAAACCATTACAACGCATTGCACTGGGGGGGCGCTCTAGGATAAGTAATAGTTTAATTTACTATCCAACACCTTCCCTACTATCCACGGGGACTGGAGTTGGAATAGTAAATTAAACTATTCACTATCCAGCACACCCCAAAGCAATGCGTTGTAATGGCTTGCGTTGTAAAACTTTCGTTGTAACAGCATGCGTGGTAAAAGCATGCGTTGTATCAACGTACATCCCCCTGCGCCACCAGAACGTCCCTTTTTGTGACGTACTGGTGGTGCATGTTAATGCTTCATATTTACAAGGACAGTAAAAGCCACCCTGCGTGGCTTTTCCTGTCCTTGCAAATATAGCTTCTTTACACGCAGCACTTTGAGTAAAAGGGGCATTATATGGGTGTTGCCACGCAACACCCAAGTAACAAGACACATTTCCAGATTAACAAGGAATCGTAAATCATCTAGAAATGCGTCGGAATGGGCGGAACGAGGCGGAACAAGGAGAAATGGTTTTATTTCTCCTCTTTTTTTCCTCTTTCAATGCGTGCTGCATTCTGCAACACACATAGGAAGAGGAAAATGACCGCAGAGCCCGATTCACAGAAGTAACTTAAGACAAAATCTTAAACTTATTACCATTTTGGTATTCACAGAAGGCACTAACTCATTTCAGTATTCACAGAAGTTAGGAGTCCTAACTTTAGGACTCCTAAATGCCTTCTGTGAATACCGAAAGTCTTAAAGTTAGGATTTTTCTCAGTTTAGGAGTCCTAAAGTTATTTTCAGAGATGCTGAGCCTCTGGCAGAGGTGACTCTCATCCTTTATCAATTTTAGGCGTACTTAAATCTCTCGGTCGAGTTATCTCCGCAGCAGTGTTCGTTCTCAGTTTAGGCAATGACCATATCGGGCAGGCTTTCGCGCTGTCTTGTTCAAATGAAAGTATAATTTTCATGTACTGCCAATTGTCTGTTTGTATTCATGTGTATTGTATTATTGTTTTTTTGAGACACGAAAGCACTGTTAAGTGGTTACGTTTTTTGTACTTTGGTATTAATGTAAAAGTTCTTTCAAGAAATTGAAAATCGTGTTATGTATAAGGTGAAAGGAATACTTGAATGTGAAAATCATAAACAGCAAAAATAATCAAATAAATACAGAGTCAATAAAAGGGACTTCTGTAAAAAAGTTACTGTGATCTATGGTGTCAGAGGTACCTTGTTTTGTTAAAATTTATTTTTTGGTTTCAGCCTCTGTCCTCCTTAAACGAATCATTCCCCTTAATTATTTAACTCTCATCCTTTATCAGGCACAGGCTGTGCTCTCTGTAATTATGGAAAAGGCCACAGGCCCTCAGGTGTTCAACATGGATAGATGCGGGCAGTCGGCTAGGGAATAATGTGCACCTATTTATAGGTTAGGTTTATAGGTTACAAATGTGCTCAACTCTTTATGACTCCTCCCAGACTGCAGCAGGGACATCTTCTATGGCAGAAACCCAAATATATTGAAATATTCAGGCTTTGGCACATACGATAAAACAGACACCCGCGCAATCACATATATACACGCATGAATACACACGCACTCTCTCCCTCTCAGTCAAACTTGAATGGACTCTATACGAGAAGCAAAGGTTACACTCTCACCCACCTCCATCACTACTGGAGCCCACTATGATTGTTCTGCACTGCACTTAAGCCCCTCACCCCAGTGCAAAGTTTTGGGGGGAACTCATGACCAGACAGGCCAATATTAGCCAGCCAGAAATGTATGGTCAGCCCCCTTATAAATTGTCAATCACTGTACATGATGGTACCTAAAACAGACTTTAGTACAGTTGTCTTTAAACTGGATGACGTACCCCACCCCGGGGTCTGTGGTACTATTTGTAGGGGGCGCACATCCTTCAGCAGTTAGAGGAGCCACAAGGTGGTGGGATGATTGTAGGGTACTTCATCCGTGCTCGAGAGGGAGCCTGGAAGTAGGACCTTTGTTTGGAGCTTTTCCAGCTTGTCTTTCACACCTCATGTACAATCATGGGAGGGGAGGGGCGGATCCCGCAGCCCCATCCGGCTGGCAATGGCACCCAAGGAGAGTGGCACTGCTCTTCGACTGGTCCGACTCCTGAGAGTCTATTCACCACTCACAAGGCCCTTCACACCCAATCCCCAAACTACCTAAACAGCAAACTAGTAAAAGCAGGAAAATCCCGAACTCTGAGAAGCACCAACTCACCACTTCTCATCCCTCCGAAACTGAAAAAGAAAACAACCCAGTGCCGGTCCTTCTCTGGCAATGTACCCAGGATGTGGAACGCACTCCCGGTCGACCTCAGATGCAACCCCTCCTTCTCTTGCTTCTAAAAGAACCTGAAACTCTTTCTTCTCAACCAATAATTTACAGACCAAGGCAACCATCCTAGGCATCAATAACCTAGTGGACTCCCCTCTCACTATGACCTTCAAGGATGGGGGTTTTCTGACTGTGTCAGCCCCCTGCATCCTTCTCCCCTCACTGGATACATAAGTATTATGTCTTTACTTTCATCTCTATGCATACTCATGTCCTGCGATGTTATGCAATCTTTTCTTTTCATTTATGTATATAAAGCGCTCTGATACCCACGGGTCTAGCTAGCGCTATATAAAACTTTATAAATATTCGTGTTGGCTGATGGGAGCAGAGTAAGGTGTAAGGCAGGGGGGCAGCATGTGGGCTCAATGTAATTTACAAATAGGGAGAGGCGACTGCCGGCTGGGGGACTCATAGCAATGCCCTATGGTGCAGAGTGAGGAGGGGGCCTCATTGTGACACTCTGCTGGGATCTCAGTTCAGTGGCATGGGGAGAGGAGCAGAGGGGGGCTTCTGCCCGCTTCAGCATGCCGCAGCAGAAAGAGACCTACCCTACTGAGTCAAAGGCTGGAATAAAAACTGCACCAGCAGACCCCAGATTGTTTGCTTTGAACTAAACAGAAGAGGCACATCTCAAAGCTACTGTGGCATGGATGGACAGGAGCAGAAGATCTGAGCTGTGTTTCTGTACCAAGAGCTGCGTTTACAATGGTTTGTAGACACACACAAAAAACACTACAATTAGAAAGGCCTTGGTATAGAAATGCAGCTCTGAGATCTGCCTTTTCTGTCCTCCAGTAGAGTCTGCCTCTGTTGGAAAGTGGCCGAGAGCCTCGTGCATGCATCTCATTTGGATGTATGACGTTACAACGCATACTTTTACCACGCATGCCTTTACAACGTGGTTTTTACATCGCAAACCTTTACAACGCATAGCGCTTTGGGGTGCTGGATAGTGAATGGTTTAATTTACTATTCCCACTCCAGTCCCCGTGGACACTAGGGAAGGTGTTGGATAGTAAATTTAACTTATTCCCTATCCTAGAGCGCCCCCCAGCGCAATGCGTTGTAATGGTTTTCGTTGTAAATACCGCGTTGTAAAGGCACTGCGTTGTAAAAGTTTTGTTGTAAAGGTTGTTCACCATCTCATTTTACCCTCTTATGGTGGCTGTCCGTTTCCCTGGACTCACCACCCTCCAAGCCAGGAACATACCTTGCAATTACTTAAGGCCTCATGTGATCTAAAAATAACTAGGGGTGGGTGATAAATTCCGCTCCACCAGTGGAGTTTTTGGAGTTTTCTTTTGCCTGCTCCGCTTGTTTTTCCTCATACGTGATTCACCAATGGAAAGTTGGTGAGCGAGAATTGGCGTTCCCTAGTGTGATTTTTGGGTGCTAGGAGGGCACAGGGTGAGTTTTTCCTCAAGCGGGGGTCATGACCGCTTTCTCAATCTACTCGAGTGGCAGCAAAATCAACCTGAGCAGCAGCGCCCCCTAGAGAAGCGCGAGCAGCATGACGTGCCGATTTCAGCCCGTTTGCAGAATCTCGCAGAGTTTTCATGTAACTCCGCAGAATTCGCGGAGTGAAACTCCATGAGTTCCGCCCACCCCATAAAAAAAAAACTCCCCAACCAACCAAAAAAACACTTAATTTACATTGATTTCAATGAGAGTCCTTCAAGGGTAACGGACGTGAACTGTCATGGGAGACTCAAAAGATTGAGAGGCGTGCATCATGCCTTACCCTTCCAAAGCTGTAACTTATAAGTGCCAATACTACTTGTGTTTGCTTGTTTAGTCCTTTAAAGAAGGACTCGATGACATTGAAATGCAAGGAGGAATCATGTCAGAAGTTTCTGTTTTACGTCTGCTTTTCAAAGATGAAACACACTGACTTTTGTAGGTTGCCTCCCTGTTTGTAATTTATTAGGCCTCAGGCCCTCCTCAACCACTACATTTCTGATGGTCCCCTGCCATGAAAACATTTAGTTGAAGAGGGGGCTTGGAAGAAGAAAGTTTGAAGACCTCTGCGATAGAATGACTTGAACCCACATCTGTGGGCAGAAACGAACCGCCTGCGCTTTAGGCAATTACTGAAAGCTGAACTGCTCAGCCTGACTTTCAATAACACCTTACTGGGCTGTGGAAGTGGAACATTGGGTCTGGACGATCACCTCACCCAAGGTTGGCTTCTAATAACACAGAGCTTCAGGTGGCCCATAAACCCCATTGATGAATTAAGCAACAATTAGATGGACAGCAAGACAAATGATATTGCCGAGAGTCACACAGTGTGGTCAACTGTAGGAGCCACGATTACACCATTGATAAACTGGTTTCAAAGCCAGGAGCATTGCCACTGGATCTAAGAGTCATGTGAGAATTTTCTGCACCTAAGAAAAAAGTTAGTATTGCCATTTCACGCCCAGACGCCGCTCTGGGAAGAAAGCGGTTATCGCAGCTCCAGTGATGGCACACTTGTGGCACAATAAGGGTTACAGAAAACCCGCCATGACACCCACGTCCCGCCCACACTCGCTGTGCTTTAGACTCCCTATACTAAGACCAGAACCCAACACTACCTTCTCAGAGGTGGACTTTGAAGGGAAACATTTGGAGAAGAAGTGGGCTTTGTGCATACTGAGTGATGCCCCGGATGTAAAGGCTCCAGAGCAGCATTTTAGGGAACGAGAGGGTTACCATGTGTCACTGCACAGGTCTAGTACGATGCTGTGTCTCTCTTTAGTCAACCGTCTGTGGATTCCTGACATTACCCTTTCCTTGAATGTCACAACAAGGGCTGAAAACTAAAATGAATGCGTGGTGCACGCAGGGGCTGGTGGACAAGATCTATTTTAATACCACCCCCCGCCCCCTTTCTATAAATGATGAAAAACTGCTAAAGATCTAGGCTAAGAGCCTTCATTACCAATCCAGCCCACCCCCTGTCAGCATCTCTAGCGCCTCGTCATGGGTCATAAGGCGCTATACTAATATAAATTGGTGCACTGGCCATAGATTTCCTCTGCGGTTTAAGCACAGAACGGCCACGCGCTGTTTTCTGTTGCAGCGCCTGCATAGACCTTCACACCCCCGATGAGGCCTCGAAGCGCTCGAATCTCAATCTGGACTCAGAAGTGCCCTGACCGTCCGTGCCAGGAGCAAAGGCTGCCCTCCTCGCCGACCCCTGGGCGCCCTCCCGCTGCTCTCCTTCACCCACCCAGGCTCTGGCTTGAACGGGTCCAGGCGGCGGAGCGCGGACTCCCGCAGACAGCAGGCTGCGCTTGGTATGCCTGGCACGCCCGGCCCGGCTGGCATCCTTCCCCGCGCCTCCATCAGCGCCCGCGAGCCGCTATAATTAAGATTTGTCAACACCGAGCGAAGGAGAACATGCAGCCAGCTAATTAAGTATCGCTTTAATACTCTTAATACTTAAAATCAGGCCGCTAACGAGTCGAGCCAAGTCATAAAACATTTTAGTGCGCTGTAAAAGCCGCGGCGCTGGGAGAGAGCGCGTCGCGGTTCAGGGCTCGGGCCTCGTGGGCCCATCCGTGGCTCCGATGAGGGCGCCCTGCCACGGCGCCCGTGCCCCCGCGTGCCACGCTGTGACGTAGCCAATGAGTCACGGGCCCTCGCGCAAGGAAGGTAGGGGCCACCCCATTCTCTATGCCAGTCAAGAGCTCTCAGGTCAGCGACCCGCCATACTGCCCATGAAACACATCAAAACCTGCCTCCCTATGTCTTTAGTTGACCCTCTCTGAAAACCAGGACATGTGCTAAAATTGTCGAAATCTAATAGGACAGCTGGGCAAAACCTGGAGTGTCCTGGCGAAAACAGGACACCTGGTCATCCTAGGCCCGCCAGAGGTTGGGGGCTTGTGCTCTTCTCTAGTAGTCAGTGCTAGCTTCGAGGCAGTGGCTCCTAGTGAGGCGCTGCAGCCGAGGCAGGAGCCAATGAAAAGTACCAAGAGGAAGGATGCAGCCATGGACTATCATTTATTTAGAAGACGCCATGGATCGCACCTGCGACACCTTGCTACCCATGGCACTCCCCTTGAGACCCATGGCACTCCCCTTGCGACCCATGGCACTTCCCTTGCGACCCATGGCACTCCCCGTGCGACCCATGGCACTCCCCGTGCGACCCATGGAAGGTAGATCAAAATGAAGAGCAGAAGGCAAACAGGATGCTGATAAGAACTGTTTACTTTCAGAAACTTCTCATTCTTGTGTCAGCCGCTTTCTGTTTTGCGAAATAAATATATTCATCCTGGCAATGTACGCTCTGAAAAACTTTCCTCAGTTGTCTTGATTGCAAAGATTAACACAATATACGATCCTTAAAATGTAAAGCGTTATTCCTCCATTTTGGCCAGATAGATGGATTCCAAATGACAATGCTTTGTAAAAGGAATAGATGGCCCTGAATAGGGGCCCCTGGTGGCATGTCCTATCCGTAAACTTACTAAACATTAATACCAGCCTAAGGGCATAAGAGGAGATTGTATATCTATCTGATAGATTTGAGAACAGAGCCAAACTTTGCATTTATAAAAACTTTAAATAAATAAATTATGTGACACCCCACCAAATCAACGATATCAGGTTTGAGAAACTCCAGACAGTCCTGACCTTCGAGCCAATAACATGTTGCATTTTTGGAGATGTTATTAATTTCCCTAAACAGAGTAGGTACCATCTAGTACAGTTACAAAATTAATTAAGAATATAATCAAAATGGCACATTAGATCAGAGCTAGTGAAGAAATACATCAAACACCTTTCTTTGTATTGAGAGAGCCTAAATAACTAAAAGCAGACCGGAGCCTAGATTACTAAAAGCAGACCGTCTGTGTGCTTGCGTTTTACAAAAAAATGACTAAATCTATATACATTTAACGGGTTGGCCTTGCGTTTTGTGCTCTGTAAAGAAAGAGAATGCACATACTTCTTTCAGAGAAACGTGATCTGTTTGACTCAACTAGAGCTAGGGTTACCAAACGTCCGTAAATTTCACAGACCGTCCGTAATTTGGATCTCACGTCCGTTGTCCATGACAATCCCTTTTACGGACGCCTTTTGTCCGTAGTTTTGGGCATTGGGGAACATCACTGTTCCCCTGCCAGAAGCCTCACCTCCCTGATGGGGCCGTTACGCACTCATCCTCTGAGCACACTGAACGCAAAGCAAGCCCCATACACCCATTGTCATTCTGTATGGGGCTGATTGCATCATACAGAATGACAATGGGACTGTCTGTACTCTTAATGCACGTGGTGAGCGTCCTGCAGCCTCGGTCTAGGGCAGGGCATTCAATCAGGTGGAAGAAATGCACAAAACGCCAGTGCTGCTACAGGAGAATCAAGTTCACAAAAAGAAGGCGGTGAAACAAGTAAAAACAAGCATTTACAATGCAATGGTCTCGGCATCATTAAAGGTAGAGCTATTGGCATTGCTCATGACATTTCTTTTTTCTTTTTTAAAATCATCAATAAATGGCATTGTCACTTACATTGCCAATAGCTTAATCGTTAAATAAATGGCATTGTCACTTACATTACCAATAGCTTAATCGTTAAATAAATGGCATTGTCATTAACAATGCCAATAGCTACACCCTACACAGAGCCACCCTCACACAGACAGAGCCACCCACACATAGAGCCACCAACAAAAAAAGAAATGGCATTGTTATTTACATTGCCAATAGCACAATCAGGGGGGCAGAGGCAAGAAAAATGGCACAATTAGGGGAGCAGAGGCAAGAAAAACTAGTGTAATCAGGGGGCAGAAGGCAAGAAAAACTAGTGCAATCAGGGGGCAGAAGGCAAGAAAACAAGCACAATCAGGGGGGGCAGGGGCAAGAAAAATGGCACAATCAGGGGAGCAGAGACAAGAAAAACTAGTGTAATCAGGGGGCAGAAGGCAAGAAAAACTAGTGCAATCAGGGGGCAGAAGGCAAGAAAACAAGCACAATCAGGGGGGGCAGGGGCAAGAAAAATGGCACAATCAGGGGAGCAGAGGCAAGAAAGCAAGCACAATCAGGGGGGCAGGGGCAAGAAAAATGGCACAATCAGGGGAGCAGAGGCAAGAAAAAATGAGTGCAATCAGGGGTCAGAAGGCAAGAAAAACAAGTGCAATCAGGTGGCAGAAGGCAAGAAAAACGAGTAATCAGGGGGCAGAGGGCAAGAAAAACGAGTGGGAGGACGGAGAGTCAAAACAGTGGAACTGCAAAAGCTGCTTTCTGCGTGGGCTTCCACTGGGGTGGTGCGTGCGCATGTGCGTGGGTGTGTGGGTGTGTGCGTGTGTGTGTGTGCGTGGGTGTGTGCATGTGATTGACGTATTGATGTGTAGAGAACCTGTGAGTGTCTGTCACTAAGTGAAGAGTGTTTTGCACTCGTTGCTATGCACATGACTGGTGAGAAATTAGGTGAGCGCAGGAAAGTGGCTTTGTAATTAAGACAAAATGTATGAATGAGAGCCAGGTCTCTCGAGTATAGCTGATGGCTTAGAACAATGCCTTTTCTGCATTTGTTGGTTGGTTTGCGGTTGGAGAGTGAGGAGTTTGCTTTTTTTTCAAGGGCCTCATTAGAAAAGGCTGTAATGTGGCGCCCAACCACCTCTTCTTTTAAGACTAGTGGCAGCGTATTATTTCCTTTCTGGAATTCATGTAGAAAACAGGCACGGGGCTGCAACACTTTTCTGGCAATTTGCATGTTTAGTGTAGTACTTTTAAAGTGGCAGCGCCCCCATCAACAATTTCGATCCAATTGTGACCTCCATATAGCTGTTTGCAGCCTCTGTTGTACCTTTAGACCACAAAGGGGGCTCTCTGGCTGCTGCAATTGCTCGAGGGTGACAAGCAAATAGATAAGGAACAAGATAGATGGCAACCATTTTGAGGGACGGCCCCTGTAATTTTTTTCATTTTCTTTCTCAAAGGCAGAATCGAAAATAGCACTGGGGCCAAAACAACATTGAGCTCTTAAGAATCAGAGAGAAACACTCGTCCGAAGCAACGCCTGGCTTCCCTGACCAACACACATGTGCAAAATCATACAAGCAAAGGATGACAAAGAGACCCACATAGTCCTCCAACTGCCTCGCCTCCAGCCCCAGCAAGGCCTGTGGTAAAAGGGGTAGGTGTACGCAGTGGCAGTGATGCCCGAGGGGAAGATAACACAAACACTACTTTCTTTGAAATGCGTGAGCTGTAGTAGCACACAAACACACGCGGGCGCACAGACCCTCGCACCGGGGACCTGTGTGATCATTTCAGCTGTGGTAGCTCTCATTTTAGCGCTGGCGGGGGAATTACACAGAAACTAAAGCAATAAGACTCACGGGTCCCGGCCATCCCACAGGAGGCAAAGCAGGAGGGCAGGCCATGGGGGAAGCGGCAGAAGTCAAACCCAGAATGCATCGGGTTGGGAGACCTCATCCCAGGCTCAGGATGGTACGGAAAAGCCCGGGAGCACCACAGTGCCGAGTAGGTTCACTAAAACTGCACTTACGTGTCCCAGATGTCCCATCGGAGGCGAAGCTGGAGGGCGGGCAGTAAGGGAAGAAACTGCTGTCGCGCTCGGGGGGCCAGGGGATGATCAGGAGGGGTCAGCCTCGTCCCAGCTGTTCACCAGCCTCCCAGGGAGCTTTGCGAGGGGTAATCACCATCGAGACTGGCTCTTTCATCAGCCGAACCATCAGCAATTCACCGGTGTACAGGGGGAGGGAGACAAACAGCGGAGGAACGATGGGAACTTGGAATACACGCTAAGCAACGGCTCACCTTCACTGTGGGGAAAAAAAAATGGCGGCCGCAAGCTTCCAAACATTTTCAGATTCGGGGGCGTGTTCGACGTTCTAAAAAGGGGCGTGGCTAAAAAGTGGAAAGAACAGCACGAACACGCCCCCGAATCCGAAAGAGACTGAGCTTCTTTCGAGGGACGCCTCTCTCTTCCAATGGCTGGCCTCCATTTAGGAAGACAGCCAATGGAGGAGAGACAGAGGAGAGAGGCGGGTTAAACTGCCCTACTGACGATCATTAAATCTCCGACTTCCGGCTGGCAAGCCAGCCTTCGGTCCCCGATCTAAAAAAAAGGGTTATGGGTCTTTCACTGTCTCATCATTTCAAAACAGACGCATTTTCAGTGTTATATTCAACAAAGCCAGGCTTGCTGCTTTTTCATTTTATGCAACTGACTCATGACTTCCACCTTTTTTGGATTGCTATGTACAAGGGTATAGTGGGCCCTCCACCGTCTCACCCCTTGCTTTAGGCACTACAGCAGGGGTGAAGCACTTGATGGGCCCCTTCTGTCTGCAACTCTGCAGACAAAGGCTCAGCTCATAATTAATGTGAAAATGTGAATAAGTGAAGGGATGGCTGGATGGATTAGTGAAAGGGTGAATGGATGAATGAAAGGGTGAATGAATGGATAATAAGAGAAAGGATGGATGGGTAAGTGAGTGGATGGATGGATGAGAGAAGGTAAATAAATGGATGTATGGGTGGAAGGACGGGTAAATAGATGGATGAGTGGATGGATGAGTGAAAGGGTGGATGATAGGAGAGTGAATGGGTGGATGGATGAGTGAACTGATAGGAGGATTTATGAATTGATAAGTAAAAGGATGAAACAATGGATGGATGAGTGAAAGGGTGGATATAAGGCTGGATGAGTGAGTGCAGGGAGTTTAAATGGACAAAAGGGTGGATAGATGAGTGAAGGAGTAAAAGGGTAGATGGATGAGAGAAAGGATGGATGGGTGAGTGACTTAGTGAACGGGTGGATAGATGAGAGAAAGGATGAATGGATGAGTAAAAGGATGGATGAGTGATAGGGTAATTGGATGGATTCATGAGTGGATGAGTAGATGGATGGATGGATGGAAGGATGGATAACTAAGTGAAAGGGGATGGAGAGAGAAAGGGAGGATGGATGGATGACAAAGGGTGAAGGGGTAGATGAATGAGTAAGAGAAAGTATGGCTGGATGGGTGAAAGGTTAAATGGTTAGATGGATGAGTGAATGGATGGATGAGTGTACGAATGGATACGGTGAAATGGTGAATGGAGGTATGGATGAGTGAGAGGGTGGGTGGAGGGATAGATGAGTGGAATGATGGATGGATGGAAGGATAGATGATGGATAGGCTGTAAATGGTTGAATATTGATATGGATGGGCACACAGATGGAAGAACATAATGAATGGTGAAAGATTGAATGATGGATGAAAGAATGATTACACCTTGTAACCCCCATTATCTTAAGTAACATTTCCTATACATTGACTTTCACGTTTATGAGGCATTGTCTCTGTATGATGTGTGTGAGGCAACGCACCCCAACACCCTCTCCTACTTACTTGGGATGAGTAGCACTATAAAAGAAATTAAATACACATGAGAGAGGGTCTTTGTGGAGATTAGGGGCACTATTGGAGGGTGGTTGCAATGCCAGACTGGCTGGACCGGGCATCATGCGTTTCCCTGGGAGGCTGGAAAGGTGGGGTGGGGATGGTTTTGTTACCACAAAAAGACCTGCACATTTGCTCAAAGCTGCGCATACTGAAAAAACATGAAGTGCACAATTGTCTCAACCCAATATAAACTTATCTTCACTTGTACTTACTGATATACTTTTGCGCAACCTCCTCTGATGTGTCTGTAAAACGTACCTTTTGTCCTGAATTCCAACTTCCTGTCTTTACTTTTTGTCCTGAATTTTAACCCTTTGTCCTGAATTTTTACACTCACTGTCCTGAATGTGAACCCATGCCAGTTCGTCACCCTAACGAGAGCTGATTAAGTGGGTTTCTAAGCGCTATAAAAGACTTCATGTACAAGAATCGAGATACAGCAGAAGAATGTGTAGGGACCGGCCTAATATAGAATGATGCTCCAAAAGACTGTCTATATCAATTTAATTCATTTTTTAACTAATTTATTGTATCCACTGATGGTATTCCTTTACTGTTTTAATCCTTAAATGTATTTTTAAATTGATGATCTGCAGTTTTATATTTGTATGTAATGCTTTTAACCCTTTCGATGCTGATGACGAGCTCAGCTCGTCATCACCCACGGGTGTCGTGTGCTGATGACGAGCTGAGCTCGTCATAAGTGAAGCAAAAGAGCAATTTGCAGCACAGCGCAAAAATCCCCGCAGCAGCCATGTGGTTAAGATATATCTGCATATCGAAATAAAGCTATCAACCAACTTGAATGATGCAGCCAGTCCCATGTGGAGCCTTCTTGACGCCACTGACAAGGGCTTTACGTTGGATGCAAAAAGCGGGGGTCTCTGAAAGGGGGGTGGGCTATGTAATTAAGGGTGTGACTTAAAGAAGTAAACTCAATTTCTGTGATTCTGATAGTGTGCCAACCAATCGGTATTTTGGTTCCTCTCTGAGCTTTCTGTTATTGTATCCAGATATACAATACAACTGACAACCTAAAATCAGCCAGGACTATTGGCTTTATCAATGATCATTAGCTCTTCAAGATAAATAAGTAACAGCAATTATTTTGCTATAAATAATTACTATTGATTTTTATTAATTTATGGGACCTGTGGAAGCGGTAGTGATCTTCACAGTGTTTTAATCGCTCAAACACACAATGCACCCACTCACCTTTAAAAACTGTATTTTATTTTGCCTTATCAGCCTTTAGACAGCTGTGTCTCTCCAGCACAAACATTACACAAAATGGCAACTGGAACAGTGACCAATTGCTCTGTGTACTCTACAGAGATGCCAACGGTTGGATGGCTGTCTTCTGAACAACTTTTTTGACCCAGTAACAGGAAGGTCGTAGGTTTATTAAACCGTGTGGATGATGAGGAGGCGTGACCGGCTGGGTGCCCCTGCGGCTGGTGCCTGGGCGGCTTTTGTTGATTGGCCGTCTTCTGTTTTACCGTAAAGGCACTTCCTAGTTACTGATAAGGACCTGCATAGAGTGCGTGGGTAGCACCTCTCTCGACTGGGAATAAGGGCGGAGCTATACCTGGGCACCCAGTGTGTCTCCTGCTCGCTGTGGGCAGGGGACATACCATAAATTTGAACCACAGGTGATGGCCGGGGGGTGCAGTTACAGGTAGGGGTTTATGACTGAGACACATGGGTACATGCAGGTAGGTGCACGGATGCAGAGACGTTCTAACGCATGGGCAAAGTGGGCTCTTGCCCAGGGCCCCAGCTTTTCAAGTGGCCCCCTTACAGAGCCAGTTCTGATCTGCAGAGTCTTGCCCTGATGACTGTTTTTAAACAAATTCTTTTAAATACAGTTTACCTTTAATTTATTTTAAATGTGGGTGATGTGTGAGAATCTATTACGGGATTTTGCTGCCAAATGCTGTGTTTAAGTTTCATCAAACATCCATAAATATTTTTCTTTTAGATCAAAACCAGACCCCAAGTATGAGAAATGGGAGGGGGTCTCGAGAGATTATTTGCATTAATATTAGTGTTCTGCTGCTGTGTTACAATATTGAAAACACATCACTGTCCCTGAATTTTTAGAAATAAACACATTTAGAATTTAGATGAGTGAGTCTGTGCATTTTCATTGACCTGGCCAAAGATGGTATAAATGAACTGAAATAGGATCTGAAATTCAAAACTGTTCTGAACAGGGGCCCCCAAAATCCGTTTGGCCCTGGGCCCCCAAATTCCTTAAGATGTCCCTGATCACTAACAAGCACTCCTACTTACAGAGCCCTCTAAATGCACATCCCAGGCCTGTAACTCATAGGGCCCCCACCCCCACCCTTGTTCCGGGCCTGGCTGGTGGCTCTGACTGAAGAGAAACAATGTAAGTAGATACTTTGTTTCTCTTCAGTCAGCGGAGGGGCTCAGAGCAGGCTGCAGACAGCCTGCACCTGCATTAGAGGGAGAGAGGCTTGCTTCAGCAAGCCTCTCTCTCACAGCTCTCACTGAAGAGCTGAGGGGGCAGTGGTGGCTGGTGACATTTGAAAGTGGTGAGGCGTAAATACTGAACTGTGGCGAGCGAGTTCAGCAAGCGAGGCCGAACCACCTATGGGGGGTTTGGGGGGTTCGGGGGGTTCTCCCATGAGAACATTTTGAAAAAAGAGTGGGCAAATGGTGCATTCTGAAGCACATTTGAGAAAGAGGTGGCTTGGCGAATACATCTCTGGGAGTAGCCAGACAAGTGTCTTTGCACTTGCACAGATACATCTCTCTCCCTGCATTCACATAGGCACAGTCACCCTGCACTCATAGACCCATTACTCGCCCTTCCCTGACACATCACTAAGCCAGCATTCACCCATCCACATCACTCACTCTGGACTCACACAGGTACACTGCTCAACCTGCACTCACACAGACATCACTCACCCTGGACTCACGCAGGCACACTGCTCACCATGCACTCACACAGACATCACTCACCCTGGACTCACACAGGCACACTGCTCAGCCTGCACTCACACAGACATCACTCACCCTGGACTCACGCAGGCACACTGCTCACCATGCACTCACACAGACACCACTCACCCCGGACTCACACAGGCACACTGCTCAGCCTCTTGCAATACTCGCGGTCGTGCCGTGGGGGTCATGGCAACATTGTATATTTTATTAAAAGGGATACGGCTATTTTTTTTCACCAGTAGGTTGCCAACAAAACAACGTTATTATGGGCAATCTCGGGAGAGGGGCCAAAAAATGAATGGGCATATCATCTAAACTGACGTGTCTCACGTGTCTGAGCTGTTTTGAGGCACAATAGTACTCAGTGTGACAAACTGACACTTTCAGAATCTTCATTCAAAGTACCCTTTGTCTGCCTCATCTCACCTGCCACAAATCCAGATTCTAAACTTTTTAAGTAATTCTGTGCTGCGTTCCGGGCTTTGTTACAACGCCTTGGGCACCCGCGGGACACTTGGCTGTGACTCACCTCAGCATGAACTGCTGCAGGCTCGAGTGCGCGCATTCAATTTATATCTGACGCACATGCGCTGAATCCTATGCGTCGCGACACAGAGGACCCTTCACAGCTAATGGAAAGTCAAAATTGCACATAACCCACATGGAGGAGGAGCGGAAGCATGATCTATGCAAACTTTACACGAGCCTATGTAGCCCGGGCAGGTAGAAAGACATCTAAACAATAGAAGCTAACTGTAACATTAAGTTGAAAACGAAATCATACAAGAAAACTCATCCAGCCATAGCTGAATAGAGCCCTAGGAAAGACAGTACTCGAGCAGATCCTTAGCAAGACTCATGGTACTCGAGTCCCAATTAAAGAAGGCAATAGAAGATAGAAGTCACTAGCCAGGGTCGGCCTGTGCAGACTATGCCACATAAAAAAGGAAACCTTGGAGCACCTATTTTTGTTGTTGTAGATTTATGTAGCGCAAACTCGACCGAAAGGTATTGGAGCGCTTTACATGAGAACTAGGTACGTTAAACAAGGACACAATCATTTCTTGGTAGGCACGGAGAGATTCAATGATTTGCCCAGAATCACAGGAAACTGAGCCGACGCCGAGGGTCGAACCCGGTTCCCCAGCTCAAAAGTCGGCAGTTCTGGGCGTAAGGCCACAACCTCCCCCCAATAATGCATCCGCCCGGTTCTTTCAAATGCTCAACGCACTTTAATAAATTTCTATCTAGTGGGATGCGCACATGCTCTGAAGCAAAAGACCTACACTTCTCCGCGGAAACCCCAGATTTGGGAAGTACATTGCTGACCCGTAGTCGGGGAAGCAGGGACTAACATGTGGGCTGTTTTGGCTGGCACTTCACCCAGACACCCCCTTTCAGATCCTGGGGTTTCATGTGATATCCTATTGCGTTCTGGGATCTGTAGTCACTCACGGGATGCCGCATTAAATCAACTGGGCTGACACAGAAAATGCCAGGACACATTATGTTGCACGTGTAAGTGAACACAGTACACTTTCCTCAAAAGTCACCATCCCCTTTGTGCCAGGCCCCAATTGTGGCACAGCGGGTAAAGGGTGGTCTTTGAATAAGGGGGGGGGGATCAGGTGGTGGTCTGGCTGCTTCCCTCAGAAGGCAAATACTCGTCCAGCAGATGGTTCACCGGTCTAACTGGGTGCCCTCCCCCCTCCCCCACCCCTCAGGCATCGCCCAGTGGATTAGCGAAGCCCAGAGACTCGCTACCAATCCACAGTTTCCTGTCTGCTTGGGTGAGCCAGCTCGCAGGGTGCAGGCCCAGCTGCGCGCTCACACTGACTCCCCTAATCACCAAAGGCTGCCCATAGCACCAGGTAGGGGCACGGAGACTGCACGCGCACGCGAGAGAGATCAGCTGCCAAGGTACGATACAGCTGGAAGGTTAATGCGTCTGCAGCCGACACGCGTGCAGCCAGAAGGTGCCAGGTTCGTGATTCCAGTGAGGCCGACTAGGCCTTCCCTTCCCATGTGGATAAATTAATACCACATTTTGAGCGCAAGAGGCCGCCAGGGGTAGTGGTGGATGCCATCCAAATAGAAAGATCTGCTTTACAAAGATCAGGCGGAGCCCCGCGTGGACCACCTCATGCACCACCCCCCACCCACTGCCACCCAATTACTTTGATCAGATTAAGCTTTATAAAATCGCACAATCACCTGATCAGTTTAAATGAACGCCGCAGCCTTCTCCCTTTGCAAACAAAATGGGTCATGTCGCGCAGGGCTGGGGTTAACAAATAAAACATTTTAATTTTTAAAACTTACCAGGTCCGCGACCGCGCCTTCTGTGCTCCGGGGTCCAGGTCCCATGATTGCTGTTGGCGCCTAGCCGCCTACAGGAACCTCCTCCGACCGCAGATCCCTCACAGCCAATCCTGGCGCCTTTAGGGCACAGCTACTCTCTGCCCGCCCAGCCCATTAGAAAACGGAGGCTTGAGCCTTTGCCCCAGCCACAGCAAGCACTAGTGCGCATGCGTGGGCACGGAGAAAAATTTGCCCTCCGTCCCCACTCATGCGCACTTGTGCCCCACTTGTGTCCCATGTCTGACGACAATGTGAATGCCTGTCAGTTAGCATGACGTCGGGCCGCCCACCCCCTTCACACTCTGAAGGGGGTGGGCGGCCCGACGTCATGCTAACTGACAGGCATTGTCAGTTCAGTTCTTCTACATAGGCAGGGCATCTCCGACCGAACTTAAGTAAACTGACTGAGAGTTCAGTTTACTTAAGTTCACAAAAACCGAGGGAGGGAGCTGCGGGCACGGTCGGACGGCTGGTGGGGCAACGCCCCAGCGCCCTTAATGGACGCACCGCCACTGTGAGGGGGCCGAGGCCCCCTTCATTTACTGGAGAGTTGCCCCCCCTCCCCCGCACCGCGGGGGCTGCGGGGGCGTTTGTTACGCCCCTGGAGGCAACAGCACCTCCTGGTGCAATGGAAGCCACTTCCCTGTGTCCGAGTTCTAAATGGCTGAAATGGAATTGAGGTAAAACAGAGGTGTCAGGGCTGGTTCTATGGTTTGCGAGGCCCTGGGCCAAAAGGGAATGCGCACGGCCCCTCTAAGTTACTTAAGGGACCCCTTGCAAGGCAACCATTCAGAGGCACCGCAGGAGGCCAAATGTACAGGATTTTAGCGCCCCCACAGTTTTAACTTTCAGCCCACAAGCAATTCTCACACCTCCAGCCTGATAGGTGTAAGAATTGCTTGTGGGCTGAGAGTTAACACTGTGGGGGCACTTTGGGGCATATTACCAACAACTAGCGATAATTATCGCTATGTTGGCTTAGCGGCAATATTTTTATCGCCGAGCTGCGGCGATTTTTATCGCTTAGGAACCTTGCTATTATCAAGGTTTATCTCCTAAGCGATAAAAATCGGCCGAAATGCATGAATATCGCTGAAAAGTCCGCGATATTCATGCATTACCGAGCTAATGCTCTTAGCCATGTTATCCACCTACCATTGGATAACATGGCTAAGAACTGCTCAGGGGCAGGTGTTAGCTTTTGGAGATATTTGCGCTTAGCGCGAATATCTCCAAAAGTTGATAATAGGAGATAGCGATGTTAGCGACTGTTTCCAGTCGCTAACATCTTGGCATGCCCACTTTGCATGTCAAATTTCACTGACATGCAAAGCGGGGCCCAAGATGGTCGCTATCTCCTACTAGCTGTAGCTAACTGGTGTTAGCGACAGCTAGGTAATAGGGAGCTAATTTTATCTCCGCTTTCTTGTCTTTTAAAGCCAAAAAAGCGGAGATAAACCCCCTTGATAATATGCCCCTAACATCCTGTACAAGGCCTCCCGCAGTGTCTCTGAATGGGTCTCTTTGCAATTGAGACAAGTGGAAGCGTCTCCCTCCCCTAGCTCTCCAGACACCATCCCTGAGAGACCCAGGGAGGGGGCCCTCCCCTGGACCCTAATTGCAAGGAGACAGGGAAAAAACAGGGCACACGATCGGTTCGGGGCCTCATGCTGATGGGCTGAGTGCGAGGCCCTGGGCAGCTGCCCACGCTGGCCATGCCTAGCGCCGGCCCTGAGAGGTGTGTTTGGTGGGCGGCCTGTCCTCTACATCTTCTTCAGCTCGGTGGCCTTTAATTCTACGTCCTACTCGCACCCACTGTGACAAGGGTCTCCAACTTTTTCTATAATGAGAGCTACTTAAGTTAATTGAAAATCAACCCCATCTACTAATATTATTAGTGCTGTAATAGTGACCACATGAGGCAAGTTGAGATTAGTGGCCACCGTAAGCAAGGTGATCACCTCACTTCATCAGCTGAGGTTTCCACCAGTTACATAAATGCTTTGTCAGTTTGAAATTTCTCTCCTTCAGTAATGCAAGATAGTGACAACCAGGGCTCGAGTCGGGGGTACATGCAGGAAAACGGCGTCCCCTCCACTCTTGTCACAGGGTGGACGCCATCCCCCCTGCCAAGAATTTGGGCCCCACAGAAATATGCTGAACTTATCCCGGTGTAATTTTCAGACACAGGGACGCGTTCAGCAGCACCTGCACGTTGCCTGCTTTCCATTCCCAGCAGCAACGTGCAGGCAGCGAGGGAGCCTTTTTTCACCTCCAGCTGGGCCGAAGTTAAGGGGCCATCCAGCCTCCTTTGGTTTGTGTATGCTGACTGGAGACCGCCTGGAACCTTACATTTAAATGTAAATGCCACAAAGGGAAACAAAGGCACACAGCTTGCCTTCTCTTCACTGGTACTTAAGAGAGGCAGCTTTTGCCTTTGTTCTGTCTCTGTATATAAATGCAGACACTGTAAGACTGTCAGATGGATTAGTCTGTCCCAGTATTTGCACAAATAATTTAAGTAGCACTATTTTATTTCTTTTATAGCGCTACGTCGTGACGTCATCAGGTAATTTGCATATGGTCTTACTTGGTCATTCCCCCCACTTCTTTTTATAAGACTTGTGCTCTGGTCACAACTGTAAGCCCACTGGCATCAAGGTAATAATGTTAGTTATGACCCCATCATGCCACATGATTTATCACTGAAATATCAGCTTTAAATTAGTTTTGTAAATCTAGCCATTTCTCGAATATCAGCTTATGATGAGTTCTGAAAATACACTAATTTTTGCCTCAAGTACACACGCTCAGTTTTAGTATAAACCTAATAATTCAATCAGGTGAAAAAAGCTTAGAATTTTATATGCTGGGCACGACACAGATGAGCTACTCACAGGGGATATATGACGGTACAACACGTACATTTACATCGCGGTACAACGACTTGCGTTGGAGGGCGCTGGATTTAGGAGTAGTATAATTTACTATTCCAGCTCCAGTCTCCATACAGTAGTGTCATATGGTTACTGCATTTCTATATATTGTGTTAAGTTAGCATGAGTTTATTAAATGTCTAAACAACATATTTTCCTTCGGCTTCAGTTTGCACATGACACCTAATTGTTATTGTAGCTTTCAACCTAGACGAAAGATGTGATTTATTTGAGAATAATATGTTATTGCTCTGATATCAGTTGTGCTTGGTACACTTGGTACAACTGTCTGCACACTGAGAACTGCACCCTCCAAGAATAACCTAACACAAGGTTGCTGAAGGCCTGATCCTCGCACCACATTAGACATAACACAAATAATGTTGCTGCCAACATTGGGCTCTACACGGGTTTAAGATAGAGTTACAGGGAATGAATCAACACTCTTGATGCTTCGCATGCAGAGAGCTGGTAGCTGTTGATGTGATCTTCTCCTACTGACCATTAGAGGTATGGGCCCGCCCTGCTAAAAACCCAAATGAGACCTTCTTAGATATAATATAGTATGCTAAATAGGGTGCGCGAAATATAGGTGATACAAATTTCTATAGATTTTGCATTATAATATGCTATCACCGTTCGCTTACTATGGACTAGTGACTATGCTGATAACTCTGATTTTTATAATATGTATGTTGATATTATATAAGATACTGCGTTTGAGAACCTTGCATTGAAAAATAAACATTTCAAACTTGCACGTGTGTTCTTTGACTCCCAGTTTTTGTTTGAAATGATTATATAGCGAAAGAGTGTTCATGTGTTCCACGATACCTGAGGTATCCTAAGTTCATGTTCTGGATTGTCTAAGTCATTGGGAAGTTGTTAGTACCAATGAGACACTGTAGCTAGCTCGGTAAGGGGATTTCTGATACTAAGGTGGGTTTTGGGACACCCTAACTCACCCAGGTTCTAGATCTCTGTGCACAGTTCTGTGGGAGAATGGAAACCCTGCTACATGGCGCCCATACGTTGTTGGCCTTATATCATGACACTCGAGTAGTATATCATTCAAACCTTAACCCCTTCATTCCCGTTTCCAGAAAACGGTGTTGACGGACAACCTACCTATTTTTGACATAGGTCTTTTTCAAGCTTGAATTTATCTAAAACGGTTTCTTTGAATTACTACCCAGTTGTGCTACAAAGTATTCTTTGTTTTTTCGAGTTCCTGTGCTACCATGGCACAAGCCGTGGACATCCAGCAGCATAGTCGCATTGCGGTGCGTGACCACTTGCAGGCTTTTAATGTCCCTGTTGATGGGTTGGCTGTGGTTCTGGTGGTGAGTGCGGAACATGCTTACCCGTACGAACTGTTTTATTCGTGGGTGACATTTCCGGCGGTGGACGCTAATTCTGGAGTGTTCCATTCATACACTGCTTCAGCTGTACCGGTTGCGTATGCTCCGTACAGGGCACTGGAGGTTCCTATTGATGCTTGGCAGCATGGAGTTTGGTTTGGTGGCGCCCTACCACACGCTTTAACCGCTCCGAGGTTGGGACCTTTGTCCATTCCGGGCACTAATTGGCCCGCTTTTGCTGGATTCACTCCTCACCCTAATCGCGCCACTTGTAACGTGGCTGATCTGCGGCGACTTCATGAAGTCGCAGTGTCTGTGATTAGAGCGCTTGTTCATTACACAAGCCGTAATGTTCAGGACGCAGCCCCTAGGGGTGCGCAGCTTCGAGCAGAACAGGCTGGTTTGAAAATCAATCCTGTCATGGTGAATTCCGTGATGGGCAAAAAGCCACAGGATAAGGATGATTTTCCGTTCTGGCTTGCGGAGAAATTCGGCCAGCTGGAAGCTGTGTTTCCTAATACGAATCCTGGTGACAAACACCGGATTCTTACGCTAAGTTTACCGAAAGATTTGGCACCTGAACTTGTTGACTGTAAGACCTGGGGTAAGACTTTTGCAGCAGTCTATTCGAGGTGCTATGGCACCCCGTCTGTGACCAATCTGGGTGCGGTCCTTAAACGTGTTCAAGATGACCACGGACCGGAGTCGGCGGTTGAGTTGGGTATGCGCCTGTGTGGCACCTTTGATATAGTTTGCGATCTGATCCTTACAAATGTCAAGGGGGATGCAGTGAACTTTCAGCTTGCTAACGCTTTAGCGTTAATTCCCGAGGCCGAGAAACCCCGTCAGTTGGCAAGGATAATTGTGGCGGCTTATAAAACGGTTGGCCGCAATGCAAAGGGTCTTAAGACTTTTCCTGATAAAGAGAAAAAGCAGCCCCAGGGTCAGTCTTCGGAAACTAGTGGTCAACCTAAGTCCAAGAAACAGAATTGGCCTAAAAAGCAGAATCAGGGTAAGCAACAACAACAACAAACACAGGTTTCTGCTCCTGCGTCTCCGTTGCCTGCGCAGTCGGATCGAGTTTATGATTTGCGCGATCGGGCGATGATTAAATCGCCTGAAAGGTTTCAGGCTTCTGACCAACGCTCTCCTCGTTCCTTTCAGGACTCATCGGCTCCGTCAACCGGTGGTGGAGGGGGCGGCAGGGGCCGGGGTGGCCAGCAAGGACGTGGTCAGCCCCGCCCGCGTAACGGTAGAGATCAGCAGGAAGGCGCTACGCCCAAGAGACCACAGTTTGCCACGAAGAAAGTCGCCGCCCTGACAGCGCATCGATATGCCCCAGATAGTGAGAACGCGGCTTCGGAATCTGACGTGGGCTCTGACCTTGCTGGACAGCGCGGCAGAGATTACCATAGTGAGAGAGGCCCTCCGTCCACTGTTGAAGGTGACAGCGACTGACACTTATGTTGTAATTGAAACTGCTGATACGCATGTTGCTCCCCCTGAACGTCTTTTTGAAATTGTCCTGTTAATAGAAGGTGACATGCAGCAAACTGTAAAAGGGGTATTTTGGGAAAATCTCTCGTCTACGTATGACATTTTGCTTTCGGAGGCTGACTGGCCCCCACCTTTTGTTCTCGCAGCTCCGCGAGGGGAGTAGGTGATCCTCCCCAGTTCCGCGCACACTGTATCGAGAGTGGAGGCGCTGCATTTTGCAGAAGAGTGGGCTCTGGCGCTTGCGCCGGCTGTGTACCGCAATCAGTGTGGCTGGGATAAATTGTCTCCAAGCCACGAGATTCCGTTACGGTCTCAGCCACAGCCTCAACCTCAATATCCCATACAGCGTGAAGCCAAAGCTTCAGTCGCGGCTATCCTTGAACAATTGGAATATCAAGGTGTGATTGAAACGTGTGTGTCACCGATGAATAACCCCCTTTTTACTGTAAACAAGCCGGACGGCTCATATCGTTTGGTTTTGGATTATAGGCATTTAAACTCGCATTGCCGTAACTGCGAGGTACAGAATACTCATGGCTCTGCTTTAGTGAATAGTCTTGAGCGTAAACGGTTCAAAACCACGCTTGACATTTCCAATGGTTTTTATGCCCATAGATTAGACGGTCTAAGTTCCCAATGGACCAGCTTTACATGCGGCGGTGTGCAAAAAATGTTTCGGCGTCTCCCAATGGGCTATAAGAATAGTCCTGGAGTATTCTCCGCCCGCATAGTCTCTCTTTTGGAGGGCTTCGACCCAGTTGCTTGTTCGTATGTGGATGACATTTATCTCACAGACGATGATCTTTGGGAGCATCTGTGTCGAGTAAATAGCATAATTTGTAACTTTGCAGACATAGGTTACAAGTTTAACTTTGCAAAGTCGCACATTGCAGAGTACACAGTGTTGTTTCTCGGCTACGAGCTTAACAACGAGGGAAAGGGGTTGGCACCTCACTTCCTGGAGAAATGCGCACAGTTGCGCTCTCCGACAACACTGAGAAAATTACAATCTTTACTGGGCTTTTTGAATTTCGGGAGGACTTATATTCCGGAATATGCCCAGCGTATCAAGCCTTTGTATGCTTTGATACAACCATCTTTTTCCAAATCATGCTGGCTGCCTGAGCATTCAGCCATTCTGCAGTCTTTGCAGGCTGATTTGCTCGCTTCTGAATATTTACAGACTCGTGATAACCAAACCAACCTGGTGATTAGAATTATCCCTGGGATGGTGGGTTTCATGTACCTGACTTTTAATGAAGGAGATACAGTACCTATTGCTTACAAGTCACACTTGTACACTTCGGCTGAACTGCATTTTTCCACTGTAGAGAAAGTTTTAACGGCAGTGCAGATGGCAATTCTTAAAGAACGTGCCCTGTCACAAGGAAAACGCATGTTGGTGGTTACCCCGTGTCCTGCCTTGGAGGCAGTTACGAAAGCCAGTGTACCAAATTCCAAAGCTTTGCACCCTAGGTGGATTCAGTGGGCTGCATCCTTGACATCCCAGGATGTCACGTTTATTTTTGACACCACTTTACGGTCGCAGGAGTACTTACAGTATGAATTTGTTCATCCTGCTCCTTTAGCAATGCGGCAGTTGGAGGATTTCCATTGCATCATTTACACTGATGGTTCGGCGCAGGTTGCGCATGGCTCTAAACATACCTAAGTTTCCGCTTGCGCCATTGTGGTCGGTGCCATGGTGAACGATGAGTTCAAGTCCAGTGTCGTGCACACGCAGACGCTTGGGGACTGCACCGCACAATTAGCAGAGCTTCGTGCTCTGATGCTTGCATTGGAGTACGCTGATCCTGGTGTGACGACTTTGATCGTAAGTGACTCTTACTACTGTGTCCAGTCTTACAATGAAAACTTGTTCTTTTGGATTCAGAATGAATTTCGTGATTCCAAAGGTAGCACAATAAAACATAAAATGATCTGGGTCCGAGTGGCAGGACTTAAAGAGAAGTTGCCACTCGTGTTTGTGATTCATACTCTCGGCCATCAGCGCGTGGGGGTCCACGCTGTTGGTAATTCGCTTGCTGATGAAGCAGCGAAGTCAGCGGTATCGAAATACTTAGTTGCAACAGTCACGAGGTCCAAAAGCAAAATAGATGATGACATCTTGGCAGCTGTTGCTGCAACCGAGAAGGGAGGTAAATATCCTGCGGGGTTCCCTTCTAAATACACATACCACTTAAGTCCCGATAAGGTTCCTTATGTGAAAATTCCTGATGTTGGCGAACGTCTAGTTCCCAACTCAGATCGCAGGGCTGCTTTGATTACAGCGGCTCATGAAGGTGTGGCGTCTGCGCATGCGGGCGTCTCAGCCACTGAAACTCAGCTACAACAGAGGTTCTGGTGGCGGGGACTGTACAAACAGACGCGCGATTATGTCCTTCAATGTGACATTTGCCAGCAGATTAAACCTTCAACTGCTGCGCGTCCGCCTCAGTCACAGTTGTACATCTCTAATAAACCGCTTGGATGCGTTTATTTGGATCACTGCGGTCCATTTTCTTCTGATACTGCATACAAGTACATCTTAGTAGCAGTTGATTCATGCACACGCTTTGTGTGGGTATGGCCACATCGGAGCGCTAATTCACGGACTGTCATCAAGGATTTGCGAGTCTTTATAGGGATTTTTGCCTGTGGTACCTTCCATTCGGATCAGGGTCCGGCTTTCGCCTCTAAGGCGTATAAGGATGCTATGGTTTCGTTGGGGGTCCAAGTCAAATTTTCAAGTCCGTACAGACCCGAGGGTAATAGTGTAGTGGAACGAATGAACCGTGACTTAAAGCAATCTTTGACAGCTCGAGTTATAGGCACTGGCAGAAACTGGTTAGCCCACCTCAATGGCGTGCAGCGTGCGCTTAATAATCTCCCTAGAAGGTCTCTGGGTGGGCGGACCCCGTTCGAAATGCTCTTTGGTATCAAGATGTATGTACCTGACCTCGACGGTCTAGACTGCAAGGCCCAGGCCACGGCCTTTGACGTAGATGAACATTGCAATGTTTTACAGGATCTACAAAAGACCAGAGACAGTCTAGCAAAGGAACATTTGCCCTCCACATCGGATGATGCGTTGCAGATCCCGGTAGTTGGCTGGCTACCCCAAGTTGGAGAACTGGTTCGAGAGAAGATCGATAACAAGAAAGAGTTTGGTCCCTCATATCGTGCACCGGTTCGAGTTCTTGGAGTGAAGGGCACAAGAACAGTCATATTACCACCACTTCCAGGTCGTAAGGAAAACAGATTTATTTCTATTGACAATGTCAAGACACACAGGGTGGCCGATTCTTCATAGCATGACACCGGCTGTTTCCTGTCCTACCATGGTGAGGCATTCTGTGCTGGCAATAACTTCTGGTGCAGAACAGGAGGTGTCCCTCGAGATGCCTGCCATATCCAGTCCTTTATTAAATACTATTCCTGTTACTAACATTGATGAGCTGAACTACACCTATCCTGCTGACTTATCTATGCCAGATTTGCAGACTCGTTTGGCTGACCAGTCCAGATTCTCTTTTGACTCTGTTTCGGAACTTTCGAAGAAACCCTCAACTATTGCAAAATATGCCACCTTGTTTAAAAAACATTTTTTAATTCCCCCTTGGACATACATTTGGTTGGTTCTATTTTCATTTTACCTTTTTATGTCAATTGGTTTTGTGTTTTATTTTTTCCACCTGCTCGATGGTCACTATGTTAAAGAAAGAACAGGAATTCGGTACCTTAATGGAACATTGGCCCCTCTTTCCTCTTCACATTCAGCACACAGACTGAAACGAAACTTGAATACAGTCAACATTACTGCTTGGCCTGTCCTTGATGGGATTGTGTGGGATGCGGTTAGATTTCAAATACATGGGCCCACTGAAGTGATTAATGTTCCGAATGTGCTTAGAGTAAACATGGGGTATGTGATTAAACGAAATATACGTTCTGAAGATTGGGATATTCAGGCCGTAGAAGCATTGTTCTCTGATTTGAAATATTATGCTGCCTTTGATGCTGAGGATCTGTATTTAGATTCTATTACTTATGGTGATTTGTTTTGCTTCCAACATTATGGTAATCATTTTTTACATAAGACAAACTCCAGGAGGATTGCTGTTAATTACACACAGTGGGAACCCTGCCCTGCTCCATTGGGGGGCAGCTCCAATACATTTCTGAAAAAATATACTTATTTTACAGACTTTAATCAATCAAATCCTGAGTCATTTTATTTCAAAATGACACAAAAGTCCATGTCCAAAGTTAGACTTACCGATACGAAATTGCTGTATTCGAAGTCCTTTCTAGACAGATTAGCTGTAGATGGCTACGAGTTTTGGAAAGGAACAATTGACCTTAAATCAAGTTTGGGGTACCAAAGATTGGCAGGTACAAGGCACTGAGGCTTTGCACCGTGCATGTCTCATCCCGAATCACATGTTGTTTCTAAATTCTACTATTTCCCAAACAACATGCTTTGGATTGGCTACTTCTAAAAAATTAAATACACCAATTATCCCCGAATTAGAGGAATATGCAGGTTGGGGAAATTTTTCTGATTTGTCTATTCATGAGATACAGTCTCCATTGCACAATTCGTCCTTTAATGTATCCAGTTTGGATCCAAAGGGTTGGCTGTTGTGGCAAAGAAGTGCTGATTCTTGCCAACGTTGCTTTCTGGGGTTGGCTGAAGGGTTCACACAAGTCAGACCAGATCCCCGTTTTGAAACTGATAATACTGTCACCACTTACTCTGTGGGGAAACTGTGTCAGAATTGGTTACAACATTCCATGTTAGCTGCAGTTAAACTACATCTGTCTCAGTTAACTGAAAATGTGGATTTAAATGATTTTATAAAAGGCCCGGCTAAGGGTAGATCTAAACGGTGGATTTATGCAGTTTACAATGAAATTTGGAAAGTTTCTCAAATTGAGGCTGCTAAGCGCCTAAGGGCAATTGACCAAGCAAATTTGGAAAAAGTACTTGCAGTTGTCGATAACAGTATTAACATGCTTTCTTCCCGAATTTACACGTTGAACAATATTGTTTCTTCTGTTGTTGACATTGTGCATGATGAAGTATCTGTATTGTACCATGGACAAAATCAATTGCGTTCTGTGATGCAGTTTGCATGGACACTACAGACTCTGAAATCTGGTCGCGTTCCTTGGAGTTACATGAACGTGTCATCACTATTTGCCCTGTTTAATTTGACTGACAAGCAGCGCATGCTTTCCATGCGAGATGCATCATTTTCTATGTTGCACATTGAAAAGTTAGAATCTTTGCCCTTTTCTGTAGCTGAGGCAGCTGCTGCTACATGGCTTATCCATGGTATTATTACTTTACCATTTGCTCTGTATAAATTTACAAATTGTATGCGATATATTGCTATAGGCCGATATGAACCACTAGGCAGTGCTTTCCTACATGAGACGTGGTCTTTACCATACACATACAAATGTCTGAAGGAAGGGAAGGAAGTGACTCTGAATGGTGAAGAATGCACACAGTCGCCTGACCGCTCACTGATATGCAGGCACATCCAGTTGCATGGTTCTTGTAATCAGGACCGGCCTACTTTAGCCTGTGTTTTAAAAGGCACACCGGTTCCTGCAATAGTTCCCACATTCACTTTATTGACTAACGGTAGTTATTTACTTTTGAATAACGAGGAGTGTTGTGGGTTAATGGTCGGTATCGCCTATTTGGTTACTGTATCAGAACGTGTGGTGTGTTGCAAGAACGTGTTATATCCACCCACGCATGGGAATTCAGATGTTTCCATCTGGCCGCGCATCCCAACCTTGAGAGCGGAGTTCAACGGTTTAAGCCGAATAAGAGCCCTTTTGTCTCAAAAAGAAGTGGCCCTGAGCTCGGCCCGTGAAACCTATGTCCTTCACATAGCTAACACACGCACAGAGGTGCAGGCACTTTTAAATACTGACTTGCCGTTTCATTTCTGCGAGCTGGTTCATCAAATCTTTAATGCCTCCTCCACGTCTGGACTCGCACATTTTTTTAAATTGGTTTGCAGTGGTCTCGTGACTACGTTTGAAAAAGTATTTGGTATTATCCCTGCGTTCTTTCATTCTATATTCGCAAGTTTGTTTGGCGGATTCCCTGGTTTGCTGGCTTTGGCTGCAGGCGTTTTGGTGATATTTTGCTTTATAAAACATGGATGCCCATCCTGCGCAAGAAGCCGCTCAGCCCCTTCTGACACTGTTTCGCAACCGGATGCTTAATTACTATGGCAGCTTGCCGCTTGCGACTTTAAGCACGGCTTTTGGATTATTATTTCGATTTTCCTATTTCACATGTGTCCAGCCTGTGTTTCATTGCCTGAGCTGTGATTTCGACTGGGCCATTGATTTGTGTCTCTGCTTGACGACTTCTCATGACGTCGATTTTGATCAGCTGATGAGCCCCGTAGTTGCTCACGAGTTGGTTTGTTCTGGCGAAAGGGTTATGGCCGTGGCAGCGATGCATGGACTAATGGGTCAGTGGGACATACCCGCAGCGGCGCATGACTTTCTGGCACATAGCGTTCTCCAGAACCCACTGAGTTGTCCTCTGATGTTGCTAGAGGATTCGGTGCTGGAGGAGCACATATGTTCTTTCCCATTGCTTAATTGGATGGCTGAACTGTTTTCAGATGATGACAGTGATTTCATGTTGGAAGCTGTTGCTACCTATTTTGCATATTCTATCCACCCATGAGTGGCTTTGGAGACTTTCACTATTATGGCACGTGACTTTTTAGTAATTCTGAATGGTGCCTTTTCTGTTACGAACATTCGACTTTTATATGTTCTGGGCCTATGATTTTATAATTGGCCTCAAGTTCAAGATTTTTTATATTTTTGTGTGGCCACTGTAGGCATTCATACATATTTTGTATTATTGATTTTTATATACATCTACATACATTTAGCGTGGCTCAATATTGTTGAACTCTGCTTTCATGTTTTGCCTTTCTTATAGTATTGGCTTGTTTTTTTTTTCCTTTTTGACCGTCCTCGGATCATTGGGGGGGTGTCATATGGTTACTGCGTTTCTATATATTGTGTTAAGTTAGCATGAGTTTATTAAATGTCTAAACAACATATTTTCCTTCGGCTTCAGTTTGCACACGACACCTAATTGTTATTGTAGCTTTCAACCTAGACGAAAGATGTGATTTATTTGAGAATAATATGTTATTGCTCTGATATCAGTTGTGCTTAAGTATGGGCGGAAAATCCGTTCCGCTCGCGGATTTTGCGAATTTTCGGTAAATTCGCGATCCGCGAACTCCCGCGAATTTACCGAGAATTCGCAAATCCGCGAGCGGCGGATTTTTCCGGGGGCAAAAGTTGAAGCCTGGCCTGTTGTAACTATTTTAGGATGGCGCCGGCAAGCTGCCAGCGCCATCCTAAAATAGTTACTAAGTTAGCTTCAACAGGAAGCTCTAATAGATAAAATAAATCAGGTGCTCGATTTTATCTATTAGAGCTTCCTGTTGAAGCTAATTTAGTAAGTATTTTAGGATGGCGCTGGCAGCTTGCCGGCGCCATCCTAAAATATTTACCATGCCCTTCCTGTGACTTCTTCACAATCTACCGTGGAAAATCAGCTGTGATGCTGGATAAAGGCTTTTGCATCCGTGACTTTCACGAGCGCAATACCCGTGCTGTTTCTGTGACCAGGAGCTTATTTCTCTTCATCTGCTGAACTGATCTTTCTCTGACCTTTTATGCACACAAGAGGCATGTGAACTCGCATGGAAGCCCCGCACGTTTGGCCCCGCTCACACACTCGCGGTTTGCACCGTCTTCCCGCCATTCACCCACTATGATGGACAGCTCACTCAAGGGACCCATGCGCCCTTCGGGGCGATTGCATAGTACACACACATGGTCGCTCGAACTAGTTGATGCTCAAATTCAGTGACTCATTCATTAGCCCAAAAACAATCATGAGCGTCTTCGAGGCTGGACAGGTGTGCCTCTTCCCAAATCTACCGTGGAAAATCAGCTGTGATGCTGGGTAGAGGGCGGCCTTTGCATGGTCGCTCGAACTAGTTGATGCTCAAAATCAGTGACTCATTCATTAGCCCAAAAACAATCATGAGCGTCTTCGAGGCGGGACAGGTGTGCCTCTTCCCAAATCTACTGTGGAAAATCAGCTGTGATGCTGGGTAGAGGCCTTTGCATCCTTGACTTCCATGAGCGCAATCCCCGTGCTGTTCCTGTGACCAGGAGCTTCTTTCTCTTCATATAATTGTGTTCGCACGGGTTGCTGCAAGTTCGCACGCGTTTTGTACAATTTCGCAATTTGCGAAATTGTACAAAACCCTCGCGAACTTGCAGAAACCCGTGCGAACATAAAAAGAAATAAAAATCCGCAAATTCGCGAGAATTCGCGGATTTTGCGGATTGCGAGTTCGCAAATCCGCAAAATCCGCGAACGCGAGATCCGCAAAATTCGCACCACATTAGACATAACACAAATAATGTTGCTGCCAACATTGGGCTCTACACGGGTTTAAGATAGAGTTACAGGGAATGAATCAACACTCTTGATGCTTCGCATGCAGAGAGCTGGTAGCTGTTGATGTGATCTTCTCCTACTGACCATTAGAGGTATGGGCCCGCCCTGCTAAAAACCCAAATGAGACCTTCTTAGATATAATATAGTATGCTAAATAGGGTGCGCGAAATATAGGTGATACAAATTTCTATAGATTTTGCATTATAATATGCTATCACCGTTCGCTTACTATGGACTAGTGACTATGCTGATAACTCTGATTTTTATAATATGTATGTTGATATTATATAAGATACTGCGTTTGAGAACCTTGCATTGAAAAATAAACATTTCAAACTTGCACGTGTGTTCTTTGACTCCCAGTTTTCGTTTGAAATGATTATATAGCGAAAGAGTGTTCATGTGTTCCACGATACCTGAGGTACCCTAAGTTCATGTTCTGGATTGTCTAAGTCATTGGGAAGTTGTTAGTACCAATGAGACACTGTAGCTAGCTCGGTAAGGGGATTTCTGATACTAAGGTGAGTTTTGGGACACCCTAACTCACCCAGGTTCTAGATCTCTGTGCACAGTTCTGTGGGAGAACGGAAACCCTGCTACAGTAGGGAAGGTGTTGGATAGTAAATTATACTATTCCTTGTCCTAGAGCGCCATGTAGCGCAACTCGCTGTAACGACGTGCGTTGTGAAAACCACGATATAATAGCATTGCAATGTAATCCTCGTGTTGTAAATGATGTTTCCCACTCACAGGTAGTTGGAGAACTACTAGCATCTCACAAGCTACTCGCTGGGGAAGCCTCTATAGAATGTGAATATTTTCTTTGACTTTGTCACCTCTTTCTCTGTTCAAATTCAGTTGCATTGCGTTGTTTCTGATATATTCAACTTCTGTGAATGAAGTACTCTGTATCCCAGGCACTTGCCCTATCCCTCCTGGACTATGATAAGCCTCTCTATTTTGGATTTTCATCTCCTTTTGTGAAACAGCTCTAAGTTGTTCACAACACTGAGGCCTCTTTACACTTCAGTGTTGCTCCTGTTTCCTTTTCATGGCCTTTTCTCTCTCATTTGACTGTACCTTAGGTGTAATGGCTCTACTTTAAGATTATTGATAACCTCTTGCCCCTTCCCAAGATCCCGAAGACTAGCATGGGAAGCCCGTGGCATGTTGTACCTTTTTTTAATCTGAGCCCAAAGTAATAGAATGACCTTCCTTCCAGGCTCCACAATGAGAGTATCTTTTATATATTTAGTGAAAAGTTGAAAATTCATCTGTTCCACCAGGGGCTGTTAACAGATCTCTTGTTTGAGTTCTCTTAGTCCCTTTAGAGCCAGGACAGCCACTGGGTAATGGTATGCTTTCGAAAACCTCTTAATCCGTGACTCACTCAGTGTGCCATGCGTAAACAATGGTATAAATGCGGGAACAAATTATTGCATCATGGTTTTTTCAGTGAATACATGAATTAGTTACTGGGGATATATTCAGAGTCTACACAAAATTACTGTAAAGATTACTCCAATGCAGAAAGTACAATAGGAGTTCTTTATTTGGTAGTATACAGAAATCAGTGCCTCCAGCTTAACTCAATACCCGCTCGGTCCACAGACACGCAACAGAACTCTGGGACCTAATCGACACTACGTCACCTGACATCGCCTTCCTCACAGAAACATGGATGAACCCATCATCAGCACCCGACATCGCCATAGCCATACCGGACGCGTACAAGATTATCCGAAAAGACCGCATCAATCAAACAGGAGGAGGCATCGCCATCATCCACAGAAACACAATCAAAATCACAACCAGCTCCGACGACAATCTTGCAACCGCCGAACATCTCCACTTTCAGATCCCCACCGACCCCAGGACCACACTCAGAGGCACCCTCATCTACAGGCCTCCAGGCACCCGCACTCTATTCAGCGATGACATCACGGACTTCGTCAGCCCACACGCCCTCGCCTCCGAGAACTATATTCTTCTAGGAGACCTCAACTACCACCTCGAAAACAAACACGACAGCAACACCACCACCCTTCTGGACAACCTGGCCAATCTCGGACTCAAACAACTTGTTGACACCCCCACCCACATAGCCGGACATACGCTCGACCCAATCTTCACCTCCAGCAAGCACATCTCCTTCGATCGCACCACAGCTCTCCATTGGACGGACCACAACTGTGTTCACTTCAGCTACAAAAGCGCCCTGACCCACAACCGTCCACAACCCATTCCTCGGAGAAACTGGAACAAAATCACCACCGACCAACTCCTCACATCACTCAACCAAAACCCTCCCACCCTCCCAATGGACCCAGATCAAGCGGCCGCCAACCTTAAGCACTGGATTACCCACAGTGCCGACGAATTAGCACCCCTGAAAAAGCACCAGATAAAATCAGCCAGCAAAAAGGCCCCCTGGTTCAATGATGAACTTAAAAAATCCAAGAAACTATGCCGCACCCTGGAGAAAACATGGAGAAAAAACCCAACTTCAGACAACATGGCCTCCCTCAACACCGCCACCCGCAAACACCACCAACTGATTCGCTCCGCCAAGAAATCAGCATTCAAGGATCGTCTCGACAACAACACTCATAACAGCAAGGAACTCTTCAACATCGTCAAAGAATTCACCAACCCCACCGCAGCATCTAACGACATCACTCCCTCCCAAGACCTCTGCGACGCATTATCCTCCTTCTTCTACAACAAAATTGCCGACATCCACAACAGCTTCGAGAATTCTCCCAGCGATCAACCCTCCCCATCCCCTTCAGATCCCACTCCGCCAACTAACAACCTCAGCGCCTGGAACACAATCACCACTGAAGACACCATTCACCTCATGAACTCAATCCACTCTGGCTCGCCTTCTGACCCCTGCCCCCACCACATCTTCAACAAAGCTGACTCCATCATCGCACCCCGTCTCCACGATGTCATCAACTGTTCTTTCAACTCCGCCACCTTCCCAGATAGCTGGAAACACGCCGAACTCAGCGCCCTTCTGAAGAAACCCACAGCAGACCCTTCTGAACTTAAAAACTACCGACCCGTATCCCTCCTCCCAATTCCGGCCAAAGTCATAGAGAAAGCCGTCAACAGCCAGCTCACCGCCTTCCTCGAATCCAACAACTCCCTTGATCCATCTCAATCCGGGTTTCGAGCCAAACACAGCTCCGAAACCGCCCTCATTGCAGCGACCGACGACATCCGATCACTCCTGGACAACGGAGAAACAGTGGCCCTCATCCTACTCGACCTTTCCGCCGCTTTCGACACAGTCTGCCATAGCACCCTTATACAACGCCTCAGCAACATCGGCATACAAGGAAAAGCCTTGGACTGGATCATCTCATTCCTCGCTGGGAGAACTCAAAGAGTCCGACTTCCCCCATTCTACTCAGAGGCCACTGAAGTCATCTGCGGCGTACCTCAAGGATCCTCACTCAGCCCCACCCTCTTCAACGTCTACATGAGTCCTCTCGCCTCCATCGCCCGTCTACACAACCTAAACATCATCTCTTACGCCGATGACACCCAACTAATCCTTTCCCTCACCAGAGACCCCAACACCGCCAAAACCAATCTTCACGAAGGAATGAAAGAAGTAGCCGAATGGATGAAACAGAGCCGCCTAAAACTCAACTCAGACAAAACGGAGGTGCTCATCCTAGGATCCTCCCCCTCAGCTTGGGACGACTCTTGGTGGCCTTCCGCTCTGGGCACAGCACCCATACCCACAGACCATGCACGTAACCTTGGCTTCATCCTAGACTCCTCCCTCTCGATGTCCAGACAAGTCAACGCCGTCTCGTCCTCCTGTGTCAACGTACTTCGCATTCTCAAAAAGATCTTCCGCTGGATCCCCCTCGAAACAAGAAAAACTGTCACCCACGCTCTGGTCACGAGTCGACTGGATTATGGTAATACACTTTACGCCGGAATCACAACAAAATTACAGAAAAAACTCCAGCGCATCCAAAACGCGTCAGCTAGACTCATACTAGACATCCCGCGCCAGGATCACATCACCGAACATCTAAAAGACCTCCACTGGCTTCCTGTCAGCAAAAGAATTACATTCCGCCTTCTCACCCACGCACACAAGGCCCTCTACAATCTAGGTCCCGAATGCCTCAACACTCGACTGTCCTTCTACAAACCCACCCGTCAACTAAGATCGTCCAATCAAGCCCTCGCCGCAGTCCCGGGCATCTGGAAATCCACCATGGGCGGCAGATCCTTCTCCTTCCTGGCTGCCAAGACCTGGAACTCACTCCCCACCCACCTCCGCCTTACTCAGAACCACATCTCCTTCAGAAAAGAGCTCAAAACCTGGCTATTCGACAAATAATGTACCCCCCCCTAGCGCCTTGAGACCCTCTGGGTGAGTAGTGCGCTATACAAATGCCCGAACTTGAACTTGAACTTCAGCTCCACTGTCTCAACTTACTCCTTCAAACATCAACATTCCAATCCTACCAACAAGCCAACATTCTACTATAAAGAAATCCCCACACATCTCCCCCTTACATAAAATAATAACAATATAATAAAAACAACATATTGAAAGCAATCAAATTTGTACACATGCAGGAAATATTAACATTGTAAAAGTTTAAGGAGCGTGACATTTAGAAACATTGCCACTACTCCAAGCAGAACCATCCGCTAAAATAAGAATTATTTTTTCACTGTTCTCACTTGTAAAGGTTGTGAGAATTAACTTTCTCCTTTGATAACAATTCCACCTCTTCTTACCACAACCTAGTCACTGACTTTAATATCAGAATCTTTAACTCCTTTCTTTACATTGTAATACCTTGTAGATACTTTTTGTTGTTCCGGCACACTATCTCTTACAGCAGCACGATCCACCCATACACACTCCTTTCTTTTTAACCATCCAGGAACTTCTTTCACTCCTGGCTCACGCCCCTTAAGAGAGACGAAGGGAGAAACACCAGTTATGGAATGTGGCGTCAATCTATATGACCACACTAATTTCTTGATTTCCTCGGACCATGACAATCCATTTGCTATCGAGAGTTGAATATTGTCCATTATTAAACGATTAATCCTCTCGACCAAACTGTTTGCCTGTGGTCTAAACATGGCAACCCTCTCATGATCAATACCCAATTTGCATAGAAACTCTTTCATTCTTCTAGAAACTAGTTGGACTCCATCGTCTGAAACTAATGTTTTCGGTATTCCTTCATTCATAAACACTCTCTCCATGAACCCGATTACCTTTTCAGTTTCAATACAGTCAGTGGATTCCACAACAAACCACTTAGAATGGTAATGCACAATGACCATTAAAAACTTACTTTGAGACCCAAGTTTGGAAATAGGTCCAAGAAAATCTATTGCTATCCTCTCCCACGGGCGTTTAGGAAATTCCACACAAGCAAGGGGAAGTTGTCTCACCATTTTTGTTTTGTCACTCCTAGCACATGCGTAACATTCCTTCACAAGTTCCTCTATATCACTGTCCATTCCTGGCCACCAAAACGACTCCTGTACACGTCTCTTTGTCATGTTTCTGCCCAAATGCCCCTCATGAGCTATATTCATTATCTTACTCCTAAGACAAACTTGTGGCACCAATTCATTCCTTCTCCATAACTTTCCTTCACTTACACTCAATTCAGCTTCAACGTGATGATAACTCTTAAAACGAACATCTTCGCAATACTCTTCACTCCAACCACCTGACAGGCAATTCATGACTTGATGCAAGACCTCATCATTCAACATAGCGCTATCCCATTCCTCCTTACCAAAAGCCTGCTCCTCATTACACCTGATAGCATCTACTACATCATCCAAATCCTCTTCAACAACAATTTACCGGCATTCTAGACAAACAATCTGCTACTACGTTCTTCAAACCCTTCATGTACTCCATCTCAAAATTGTACTCAAGTACAGATAATATCCACCTAGAAATCCTGGGAATCACATTACCTTCCAGTCCTCTCCTTCCTTTAAACAAATGCACTAAGGGTTTGTGGTCAGTGCGAACCTTAAAAGGTAAACCCCATACAAAATATCTGAAAGGTTTAATTCGCCAACAGCACTCTAGAGCCTCTTTCTCAATAACAGAATATGAGGTTTCCGCTCCCTGAAGCCTCCTAGACGCAAATCTAATAATCCTTTCAAGAACATCATGTACTTGCGAAAGAACTGCCCCGATTCCTACAGCACTGGCGTCAGTGGTAATGAAAGTTCTAGAGTTCACATTAAAAGGACCTAGGGTAGGTGCATGAAGAATACCATCTTTTTTTTTTTTAAATTAAATTTATACTTTATTGCACCTTCAATGTAAGCACACAGCACTCATCGTCAACAACCCGGAGGCCGGCGGCAACAATAGATAGCACCTAGGTCCATGGGCAGTAGTCACATACACAGCCGTAATGCCAGCATCCCGGAGGCCTGGCGGTGTATACATAGGAAAGAAAGAAAAACAAACCCGGTCTGCGAAAATGGCTTTTGACTAATATCAAAAAGAAAATAGTTAATACTGGTACCGACACCCATGACCATAGTTCGGTGTGCAAAAATAATGCAGTTAGTTCGTGTGTGCTAAACCAAATCACAAAGTCATGGAAACAAAATACCATGAAAGAGGGAGGAAAAAAGGGCGCAACAAACCCACAGCTGAACAAACCCCCACCCCTCAAACAAGCCAGCCTACCCGTACTCGTGTCCACCCACCCACCCGCTCTAACTACTGATTCTATAGATGAACTTTGCACCCATGGCCAAGGACCCGAGGGCCCATTGGTGTGATGCAGATTTCAAGAGGGACCACTAAGGCCACCCTCCCAGCACAACCGTCCAGGGGACTCACGCACTCAACTTCACAACTGACATCAGGAAGGAACCAGACAACCACCTCCAGGAAGAGGACAGTCAACCATGTATCATGCCAGCCTCTGCAGCTTCCACCCCTCCCTCCTGCAGCTCATCCAACTCCTCCCCTTCAGGGTCCGACTCACCGCCCCCCTTAGCGTACTGATATTCCCTATACAATCCCCAGAAGTTCTTAGGGCGACTCTTTGGGGGAAGCAGTTCATTATACACCTCAGATTGTGTACAGCAATACAGCAAATCCATCTCCCAGCGCCTTTTAGTAGGAACCGGCCCCCTCATCCAGCACAACGCAACCAGACGCTTGGCCGTCAGCAAGGCCATATCAGCCAAGCGCCGCACCGCCACTGGCAACAGTTTGGAATAACCCAGCAGCGCCAGGGCCGGGCACGGCAGAACCTCCGTTCCCAACATCGTACTAAGTTCCGAGAATACCTCACGCCAAAAAGTATGGCAATTCCAGGACATGTGCAAAAAATCAGCTGTGGGAAAATGGCATCGCTCACACTCCGCCGACTCCCGCAATCCGTATCTATGTAATCTGTCCGGTGTGTAGTAGACCCGCTGTAAATACTTAAAATGTATCAGACGATGTCTACTATTAAGTGAAATCTTTCTAGTGTTCGTACAGCAGTATTGCACATCTCATCCGAGATCGTCAACTGAAGATCACACTGCCAGGCCAATCTGGCCCTGGAAAGAGGGCACTGCCGGTGCCGGTCCCCCAGTTTCTTAAGGTTTGTTACCAATTTACGGGACGATGGGTTCTTAACAACATACGTGAGCTCCGGCACTTCCTGCGGCTCTGCCATTTCCGGGCCCAGCAGCCCCTGCAACGCCCTACGGACCCGATGGTATTGAAAGCTGTGTAACAGCGTCGTCCCAGAGTGGGATTGGAGGACTTGTTGCGATGTCTTCACCGTGCCATTCAAAAAGAAGTCCCCCATCTTTTCTATGCCCAAGTCCCGTAACGCCTTCAGGACTCCCTTCTCTGTCAGAGGGGCGAACCACACCGCCCATTCCACTCGCAGAAGGGGAGAGTACAACAGCTCGCTATCTCGGGAGCGGACTAGCTCATGCCAAGCGTGGTTTGTGGCTGCAATAGAGTCCAAATTACCAACCCTGCGATCAACTGGACAGCAAATTGTGGCCGGAAGTGGGGTGGGGTCCGCAAAGAGGCGCTCCAGCTTCACATGCGGGATGCCAGGGTCCCCATGGATCCAGGTGTGGAGATGAGCCACTTGTGCTATCCTGTAGTATCGTTCCAGATCAGGAGCCCCCAGACCCCCCCGTTCATAGGGGAGCATTAAAGTTTGCCAACTAACCCTCGGTTGTTTGCCCCCCCACGCAAGCCTGATAAGCGTCTGCGTAAGCTGACGAAAAAAGGCCTTTGAGAGTACGACAGGTATTTTAGCAAAAAGAAAGAGGAACCTGGGGAGAACCACCATCTTCATAATTGCTATCCTGCCCATTAGAGACAGCGGGAGCCTGCACCACACCTCCACGTCATCCACTAGTTTAGAGTACGCAACACCATAGTTCTCGCGTATCAGGGTCTCGGGATCGGTGTGAATACGGATCCCTAGATAACATATAGAGTCCGTGGTCCATTGCAACGGGTATTCCGAGTCAAATGGGAGGGTCACCGGGGTCAGAGGGAGTGCTACAGACTTGTTCCAATTGACCCGAAGGCCTGAAAGGGCTCCAAACCTCACCACTTCCCGCAAGACAGAAGACAGATTCACCTCCGGCTCTCGGACATACAACAGAGTGTCGTCGGCATACGTCGATATGCCAATCTGATAAGAAGGGAAGTTGATCCCTTCGAACCCGTGATATTCCCGAATAGCGCAGGCTAGAGGTTCCGCCACCAAAGCATACAGAAGCGGGGAGAGGGGGCAACCCTGCAGCGTGCCCCTGCTAATCTCAATTGGGGCAGTGACCGAGTCCCCTATCTTTAGCCGCGCAGTCGGCTTGTAGTACAGGGCCCCTAGCATCTGAAGGAAGGGTTCGCCGAGCCCATACTTACGCAGAACCCTGAGCATAAACGGCCACTCCACTGAGTCAAAGGCCTTTTCCATATCCAGAAAAATAGCCACAGCCTTGTTCTCTTGCCGGACATGCTGAATGGTGCCTAGCACCGTACGAATATTGTAAGTCAAGTTCCGGGCGGGGACAAACCCTGCTTGTTCCGGGGCAACCAATTCTGGGACAAGTAGAGCCAACCGTGCCGCCAGAACCTTTGTATATAATTTGGCGTCTACATTAATCAGTGAGAGCGGCCTATACGAGCCACACTCGTTGGGGGGTTTTCCCGGCTTCGGGATGGTGATGAGAAGCGCCTCCCTCATAGACCTCGACATGCTACCCTGTTGACAAATGTCGTCAAAAAGGAGCATCAGGTAGGGTACCAATTTGTCCTGAAAAGCCTTGTAGAAGGCCACCGTAATGCCATCCGACCCCGGGGCGCTGCCTGACCTCATCCCCTCCAGCGCCTCCGTGATTTCCTCTCTTTGGAATGGCGCCATCAGAAATTCTCGTTGCCAATTAGCTAAAAAGGGCATCTGGATGTAACTCAGATAGTCGTCTATTTCCTCCTCTAGGTGGCCTGATCTCGATGTATACAGTGCAGTATAATAAGCATGGAATTCCGCTAGTATCTCCTGTTCCCCAGTCACCACTTCACCACTAGCTGTTAATAACTCCTCGACCACCAGGGGCGGCCTGCTATTCCACATCAATTTAGCAAGCAGGGAGCCAGGGCGGTCCCGTTCCCCATACATGCGTGCCGTGGCGTACTTTCCCATATGTTGTATCTCCCTATCCGCCTCATCATGAAATTCCGATAGCAGGGGCTTAAGTCTTTCAGTTATGTTCGCACCACCTGCACCCCCCGCTTGACTTTCCAGATCAGACAGCCGAGTTTCCAGGTATTTCAATCGCTGCCTGATATCCTTAAGCACCCCCGAGTGTTTGGCCATCGTCATCCCACGTATGTACACTTTGAATGCATCCCAGAGCACCTGGACACTATCCACTGACCCCACATTAGTCGAAAAGTACGTATCTATATCCTCAGCTAATTCCCCTCTGAAGGCCTCATCTAGAAGTGAATACGGGGGGAACCTCCAGGTGAACGGGGGTATCCTTCTAGCCGGGGCCTCCAGTAGCAAAAGCAGCGGCGAGTGGTCAGATAACGTGCGGGGCAACACTGCACACCCCTTCACGGAATTAAGGAGGGAGCGGGAGACAAACCAATAGTCAATCCTCGTGTGTACATTATGATAGGCTGAGTAGTGAGTGAATCCACCCCTCCCCGGGTGCCTATGACGCCACACATCCAGCAGATCAAGTTTCACCAGCTCCGCATGCATAAGTAATGCCGAGGCCGCTGGGGTCCTGGGAGCGCCAGCCGACCTATCCAACTCTGGATTCAACACGAAATTGAAGTCTCCCCCCCACAGCAACCTGGAGCACTCATACTGTCTACAAAGGTCCGCCAGTGAGGTGTAAAAAGCTGGTGTGTCGTAATTGGGACCATACACATTCACAACCAACAAATCGTGGCCTTTCCCCACACAGCGGGCAACAGCATACCGACCCTCCGGGTCCACAACAACCTTCTGCAGTGTCAAGTGCGGTTTGGGATTAGCCCACGTAAGGACACCTCTTGCATGTGTAGTGAACCCTGCAGCAACACAAGCACTCCCAAGACCCCTAGTCTGTAACATTGGACTTTTCAGAGGCAGGTGGGTTTCTTGGAGCAGGGCGAGATCAACCCTGTGCCGCTGCAAATAAGCTAGTACCTTCCTGAATTTACGGAAATCATTCAGCCGCCTCACATTCCAAGACAGCAATCTGAGAGAGTTGGGGCCACTCTCCGGCCCTAGAGTCTCAACGTCCACCATTGTAGAACAGGGAACAAATCAGTGTAGCACAGGTGGCACAGTAGACACAATCGAGTTGCAGGCCCTACACAACCCTCCCCCCAACAGACCCCAAAAGACATACGCAACATGGTCAACAAAAAAAGAATAGAGCAACCACCCACCCACCCACAGCCGACCAACCCCAACCCAGTCAGACAGGTCCCACCACCACCCACCATCCTCCCACCCCAAAGAAAAAACGCTACAGACCCAAGGGGGCCCTCAGTAGAGCCAAAGGCCGAAAGCGCAGGGGCAGAGGTTCCCAGCTAGACAACTGTACAATTGGGTCAGGGACCTCTAACCTCGGCGGCTCCACCACCCCGCCCCCCAGTACCATTCAGCACCCTCACCAGCCAAATAAACACACCATCAAAGAACAAGTCCCCCACGCACGGGAGAGCCTTCCCCAAAGTTACCAGCAAACAAGAAAACGAGCTGTCGCCATATCCCTATTGCAGTCCACTAATAGCAAGAACACACCCCACCCCTTCGATTAAGTAGGCACACAGCTCCTGCAGCAGAAAGAAACACACGGAAGGGGCCCAGCCGACCCAAGAAAGGGCCCACCAATTCGATTACCCCTGACCGTCCATGGAAGCAGCCTCATCCGCGTCCTCACGTTGGCCCCTCGGGCTGTTGCGTTGTTCCTTGGCCCACTCCTTTAGAGATTTTTTCAGGTCCGCAGGGTCAGTGAAAAAGTGTGAGTGTCCCTGCTTATTGATTCGAAGTCTCGCTGGGTACAACATGGCGTAGTCCAGCCCCAGGTCTCTCATCTGTTTCTTATACGGGGCGAAGCGCTTCCTCTCCTCCTGCACTCTCGCCGTGAAGTCCGGATAGAGGGAGATGTTCATGCCCTCGAATTGCAAATTACCTTTCTCCCTCGCCAGTCGGAGCGCCAGATCTCTGTCCCTATAGTTCAAAAGTTTCGCGATAATCGGCCGCGGCGGGAGTCCTGGTTGCGGTTTCGGCCCCAGAGTGCGATGAGCCCTCTCGACGATGAACATAGGGGAGAAAACCTCCTCCCCCAACAGTGTCTGGAGCAGCTTCTCCACGAAAAACTCAATTTTGCCAGTGTTGGTAGATTCCGCCACCCCAGTAATGCGGACGTTGGAGCGCCGTGAGCGTGCCTCCAAGTCCTCCGTCTTGTCTTGAATGACTTGGAGTAGGCGTCCGAACTGCTTGCGGTCTTTATCCCATTCCGTTTGTGCTTCCTCCGCTTCCGTTAGCCGCCGTTCTGCCATATCCAGCCGCTCAGCATGTTTATCCACCCTCTCAGACATGCGATCCATCCTGAAGGACAGTGCGTCGATTTTTGTGCCTATCGCCGCCATGCTGTCTTGTAAGCCCTTTTCCATGGTGCCCAGCATTTCACGAATGTCTGCACATAATGAACTGTCGGTTGCTGTAGGCCGCGGCGAGGCATCCGGAGCAGGCTCCTCAGCACCTTTTGCTTTCCGCTGATCAAACGACAGTTTGGGCTGATTCCTATCACCTTTCCCCATAGTGTTCCTAGTAGACATTCAGCAAGGCGCACAACCGCCAGCAATATATCGCCAGCGAATGTTAGTGGGGCGGCAAGGGGACACTGGGGGAGCAAGCTCCGAAGGACAAGATGTTGCGCAGCAAGAAATGCAGCCAAGATGGCGGCCAACCGCCCCGCTGCACGAGTAGGTCTAGGAACCAGAGAGGCACGCCACCAAGCACGCTCTCAGAACCAGGCCACACCAATGTCGAGCAGTCGGGCCACCACACTCCAGTACACTTCCAATCCGCAGCTCCGCAGTGGTCTTCGAGACACGAAAGGTGCAGGCAACAGCCGATTAAACTCTCCCCGAGGAGATGGCGGCCCGCCGGTGGCTCTCTGCAGCGTCCAACCGTACCTCAAAGCATCCGCACTTCTTCTCCCATCAGGTGCACAAACGGGACTGCCGCTCCCGAGTACACGGCCTGATATCACACAGCAGGAACAGTTGTGTAGACGCAAAATGGGCAGACCGACCCCACTTCAGCTCCACTGGCCGCACGTAGCGTGACGCAGCTCAGGCGGCTCCTCAGGATAGACCGCGGACTACGGCCTAGTCCGCCACTGCGCCCTCCTCCAAACTGCGAAGCGATACCACACTGGATTTCGACCGGGGAAAGGCCCCCCCACCAGGCCGGGGCGTAGATGGAGAGTCCACCACAGTTTTCAGAGCTGGCTAGGCGCCGAAAGGATAGTTTTGTCGAATATTAAAGGGGCTCAGGCGAGGAGCTCAGCACTCACACGTCTTTCATGGACGCCGGCAAGCTCCGCCCCAAGAATACCATCTTTTACACTCCTAAACGCTTTATCACAAATCTCATTCCACTCAAAGGCAACCCCATTTTTCATCAACAACCTCAATGATTCTACTATCTCTGTGAAACCATTTATACATTTAGAATAGTATTCAGCTAATCCTAGAAACGATTTCAACTGACCTTTGTTGAGAGGAGTAGAAGAATCATTAATAGCTGAAACAAATCTTTTCTTCGGTTTTATTCTTGCATCAGAAATTTCATGTCCCAAATAGGTCACACAATTTCTTTTTAATTGGCATTTCTCTCTTTTTATAGTTAACCCATGACTTTCCAATCCATACGTTTTAAAACTTTATTCGATACTTTGTTGTGATGTTCACTATCCTTTCCTACAATCAGGACATCGTCTTGAAAGCATCGGAACTTCTTCATATCACCAAAAATTTGTTGCATAATTCTTTGAAACACCACTGAGGCGGATGCCAAACCAAATAGCATCCTGCGATAACGAAACGCACCCAGCGGTATTACAAACGAAGTAAGATGCCTAGACTCTTCATCCAAGTCATTCTGGTGATAGGCCGCCGACATATCAATCACACTGAAAACCATTCCACCACCCATTGCAGTCAGCATATCAGAAATATTTGGTAATGGTTGCCTGTCAACCCAAATATTTCTGTTCAGATCGCGCAAGTCGACACACAAACGAATCTTGTTCCCATCTTCTTTGGGCGCGACAACAATGGGCGCCAACCACTAAGAGGCCTCTGTAGGTTCAATGATGTTTTGCTGCAATAACTTGTTGAGCACCTCCTGAAGAGGACCTCTCATCAATTGAGCTACATTCCTTACTTTATGGACAACTGGTACTGACTTGTCAGAGAAAACGTTTACAGTATGACGCATCATTGCGCAAGGAGTTACAGATACGTCAGTATTTCTGACGTATCTGCATGGCGCAAAAGGGACGCATTGCTGGAGTGTGTCACAAAAGTAACGCAACTCCAGCAATGAGCCCCATGTGAAAGGGCCTGCGTCAGTCTTACACCTGCTGTGAGGCAGGCGTAAGAAATTGACGCATTTGCGTCCTAGAAGTGGCGCAGTGAAATCTTATAGATTTCACTGCGTCACTTCTATGACCTTTTCTTGCGTCAGAACGCCCCCCTCCATACATTATACCTGGCGCAGGTACAATGTAGCGAAGGGGTTTACTAAGTGACGCATCTACCTAGATCAGGCACATCCCAAGAGTCCACATCACTTCCCTCACCCCAAATTTTGAGGTACATATTTTTGGATAGCAGTGTATACAAACTTCCAGAGCCTATTAACATTCTTACATCTTTCATGTCAAAGCTTATGATGCAGTGTGGTTTCTCTAATTTGTCAGTGCTTTCAGCAATGATGTCCACGTTACAGGTAGTTCCACAGCACTTTTGCTCAGGAATAGAAGAACCTTCTACACATAACATGAGTTCCTGAATATTTTCACAAGTATCATCAATTTCATGAATATATTGCGTTTTGGCATTGCAAGCCTTCGCAATGTGCCCCATCTTCCCGCACGCTCTACAGATCGAATTCCTAGCCATACAATTGGTACTGGAATTAATATGTCCAGGAGACCCACAGCAATAACATTTGAAAGTACGAGTAGCACTTTGCAGAAGTACAACATTAGAACGAGAAACTTGAGTCGGCTTATTGAAAGGCTTAGATTGTGGTTTCCCCACAAATTTTACAAGTTTGGTTTCATCGACACAAGCATGGATATGTGAACCTTTAGGAATCACATCCTTTGACTCTAAATCTTTTGATAACACATCTTTAGACACTACATAATTTGTGCATTTATCCAATTTCTTTATCCATAAATCGGTATGATCAAGACCCTTAGCTATATGTATTGCTTCTTCGAGTGTAGGGCCCTTAATGAGTAATTTTTCACGTACCCTTTTATTGTTTGTACATCTGACAATTTGATCACGTATAAGTGAATCTCCCAGACTCTCAAATTGACAGGTCAAAGAAAGACCCCTTAAGGCAGCAAAATAACTAGCAATATCTTCGTCAGCCTTTTGTACTCGGCAGAAAAATTTATGTCTCTCTAATACTATATTGATTTTGGCAACAAACTTCTTTTCTAACATTTGCATACTCATAACATACACATTACTTGGTTGCCCGTCACCCATGCCTAGAGAAATTTCAGGTAGATTCTCATACAAGCGTCGTCCTTCAACACCCAAATAGTGAAGAAGGATAGCTTGTTTGCGAACAGGACCATACTTATCAGCTCCAGTAGCTAGAACATATGTTAAAAATACTTTTTCCTATGCTTTCCAAGAAATGGAAGGTTCACCAGGGGTAGGGAGAAAAGAGGGAGGAGCTGCTAATCCTTGATCAGCCATCAGAATAGAAACTAACAAAATGGATTGCACATAGGATAATAAAAGATTAATACATTTACAATTTCCAGAAGCTGTAAAATAAATGCATGAAATCTTTACAATCTGTATAGTAGGTGTCTGTATGACTGCTGTTAAATCCTTAGAATCTGTATGATAAGTGTGTGTATCACTGTTGGGATACACCAATTACGAAGAAACACTAATCCGAACAATTCTTCTTCTTGCAAAACAAACTCGTAAAAGTGTGTGTATTACTGCAGATATACACCAATAAAACATAAACAAGTACCTGACATTTCTTCGAGTTCGCACTGACACTATTTTCACAGAAGTTTCTTTCACAGCAATCAGTTAAAGTTTTACTGCTAAAGTGTTGATTTTGCAAATATGGCCACCACGTATTCGTCAATGGTGTGATGATGTCACGCGTCAAGAATCCCACAATGCAACCGGTGAAATCAATTACGAGTGGCATGTAAGGAAATTGAAGAATCGGGATGACGAAAGAATGCAGCTCTAAGAAGAAGGCCTGTGTGTGGCAGGTACAACATCAAATGTAAAGCAGTTTTAAAAAATGCTGAGATGAACTATTCCTTAGTAACGATGAAATTTTGCTAAGCGATTTCCGGAGGGGAAGAAGGATTCCTCAATGACGATGTTGTTTGACCAAGCGATTTTTAGAAAAACAAGCAATGATTATCCTTAGTTGTTTTACTAATGAATTTGGGAAACAAATAACAGCTATTCCTCGTAGTTTCGCTGAACACTTACATCAGCAGACATCACTTTGCGGCAAATAAACTAGAGAATAGACGTAGAAAGTAGGCAAATTAAATGTTCAAATTATACATGCTCACTGAAGTATCTATGAAGTCTAAAACTTTGTCTCTGTGCAATTAGACCTTCATCAAAGTTTAAAGTCTATTCACTTCCAAATAACCAGGTCACTCCTGACAGTAGAAGTAGCATCCACACATGAAGAACACTGAATGAAATTTAGGAAACGGATAAGTCTTTCCAAACCGAAACGCTTAGTGTCACTTCTTCCTCACATAGATAAAGTCAACTGTTAGCTCCAGCAGCACAACAAAAAGAGTTCAGAGTTTGAAAGTCAGTGAGCTAAACGTAGAAATAAAGGATATTCGTCAGATACAGAGTACATACCAGCTACTAGGTATCTTGAATCATCCAAGAAGTTGGTAAGTCCACGAAATGTATACCAGAACCTGGTATCTTCCAGGGGTGGAGGTACAAAATGTCTGTCCCCTGCACAGACTGGAACCCTTGTCGCCAATATAAAGATTAATCCAATATTTGCACTGAGTTGGCCATACATAAATCATATATCAAAAATAAAAACAATAAATGTGCCCGCTAGAAAATTCTTTTCTTCAGTCTTCCAGTTGTTTTAAACAGCTATGGCTGTGTTCTTTGCTTCTTACACAGGCCAAAAAGCGTCAACATATTTAATAGGAGGAGTTTATCTAAACCTATATCTTCTCTGAAAGACGTTGTCTGATACACACCAAGGATAAAGAGGGCAAAACTGTCTCTCATGTGTGTACAATCCACAGACTATCTCCTATTTGGACTGTTAGGATCAGGGAATTGTGCTGCTACCTCAGGATGGTCCCTATTCTCTCACTAAGAGCCACTGGAGAGCGCCATAGATGGGAAACCTAATTTACAACGTGGGTTGAGCCACATGTGCCATTTGACCGCAAGCATAACCACACTTGCCTGTACCACTCATCTGGTTAAGGCAGATAGTGCTCTAGTGTCTGGATGGGTGGGGAGAGGAAGAGGAAGCCCTGAAACAGGAAGCACCAGACACTGACAGGTAAGTGGGGCTGTAGCCGGGTTTGGCGGAGTAGTTTCTAGGGGTGGAGTTCAGTTTTAGGGCTTCATGTCAGAGGGGGTCAGGCAACCTTTTAAATGGTGGCAGGGTTTTAAGACTCACGGCGGGGGTGCAGGGGAGCTTTAAGGGATGGGGCTGGGTTTGAGGAGGTAGTTTTCAGGGGTGGGTCGTGGATTTAGGGCTCAGGGCGGGGGGGTCAGGGTACTTTTTTAAAAGGGGTCGGGGTTTTAGACCTCTGGGTGGGGGAAGGGGTGGGGCTAGTTTTAAATGTAGCGCAGGGGTACGTTTTAGGGCTTAGGGCAAGGATGCGGGGTCAGGATCGTTTTTGGTAGGGGACAGGGTTTTAGGCCTCAGGGCGGGAGAACGTGAATTGGTAGTTTTAAGGGGAGGGAAGCGAAGAATTTAGCAGAGACGTTTGAAGGCATGGGCAATGGGGACTCTGACCCAGGGCCCCCGCCTTTCAGGGGGCCCACTGGTAGAGCCTGCTAAGTTTGCTCCAGGTAAGTTTTATCTTCTTTTTTTCTTTCCTACCACCCCAACTACCCCGCCACCATTTCCTACCAGCCGCCGCTGCGGGTTACTCCATCACAAACAAGACACTGCCTTACAATCACATTATATACAGTGGCACTTGTAATACGACAGATGAGATATCCATCATGTTTGTGACAGTGTAACCCGTCCGTCGAACTCCGGCTCACTGTTTCCAACTTACCATGTCCTGTTGCCAAAGCATCGTTTCACATGCCTGAGCATCTAGCGCTCAATTCACTAAGTCTAAGATAAAAAAAATAGAAATTTGGAAATTGTTCGAGCGCTCATCGGCTACACAAGCCGTTGAATTTCATGCGTAGTTAAATGCATAAACATTTATGCACAGGCACATGTAACAGGTGTAATTTTGCCTGTGTGAAAATATAACACAAAATGCATTTGATACGTTTTTTCTTCTCCTAAATCCCATAAAAGATGGGGATGTTCTTTCATAACTGAAGCACTAAGTGAATACCAGACTCTTGAGGCATAAACCCATATCAATACCTAATTAGCAAATAGTTGTAAACTGGCCAGAAGACACCAGCATAGCATAGCGTCTAAAGCCAATCGCCTCCATAACATTTTATACCATCACTTCAAGATCCAGCGCAATCTAAGCAGTCAAGGTCGAAATTTTAAAAAGGAGAAAAATGGCCCCATATATTTCAATGCAGTTTCTGTACATGTAAAGATTACACAGATTCCAATAGCTCAAGCTCCTTAACCTTATGTATTATACCACCCGTATATAGTTTGTGGCTTTCCACCTATGAATTTAGGGGAATATCGGTCGCCAATCAAATGGGGCGTGCGAAAGCAAACTGAATCAAGATTTCAATATGTCAACATGTTCAGAACGTAATACCAATTAAGTGGAATTTTATTGGGATGGAGATAAGATGGTTAAATGTTCTTCCCAAAGGATATTTCGTAACATTAGTGGCACTTGGTGCTTTTCAAAACAGGTTGAGCTAGTTACATTGAGCACAAACTAACCCAGAGCATCCATAGCTCCATTCTGGACCTTATGAACCACCTTCACCTTGTCGTGCTCTCCCTTGCTAACCTCAAGCCACCTCAAACCTCCCCCCCCACCGATCGCCGAACCTCCCAAGAACCCACTTCCTCTGCCTTTGAGACATCTTCGCCCACGCAAACAACCTTGCCTCCTTTCAGAGGAGGAATCCTGAGCTTTGGCACTCTCTTACAACTCTACCACTGCCACCTCTAATCCTCTAGACCTCACTGGAAACAAAATCCTAGCCATCCTCCAAGACCACAACTCTGTCCAAGCCATCCCTCGTCCACTAGATACGAATCCTGAACACCCCATCAGCATGGTCACCATCAGCCCCAACAAGCCAGCTACCCTCCAAAACAGAAGTGTGGTGAAAAGCAACTTTGCACCTGTATTCCTGTCCGTCCAGACCCCTGACACTCCCCCAGCCCCCCCCCCCTATCTGGTCTCTTAATCAATTGCAGATCGACAGTTAAGCATGCCGCTGATATTGCTGACCTCATCCTGAACAAACATTGCTAGACTGGACAGACATTCCAACAGGAAAGAAGGAGGCATCGCCTGCATCTACCGAACTTCCCTCCTTGTCACGGAACTCTTAGCGGACACCACTGACTTCTGCGAATACCTCGCACTCTCCATTTACAGCAACTCATTACATCTTTGCAACGTGCACATCTTTTACCACCCTCCAGGTTCGAACGACTCTTTCACCGATCACCTCTTGGAAATCATCACAATTAAGATTTCCTCCAATTCCAAAGAGATTTTCCTGGGTGATTTCAACCTGCACTGGAATGACTCTAAAGATCCCTACGTCAACGCCATTAAAGACCTCCTAACTGATCAAGCCCTGACTCAAGCCTGCTCTCTGCCAACCCCCTCAAAAGGGGCCACCCTTCACTGGATCATTTCCAAGGAATCCTCCGTCAAGCTTATCTCCATAGACCCATGTGACTGGTCTGACCACCACTCCATCTCCTTCGTTTTGCCTGGGACTCACACGACAAAGACACCGCAACCGGTGATTCCCAAACGCTGGATTAGAGACACTAAGAACCTTGACCTTATGAAACTGGAGGCTTGCTGCAAATCTGACCTCCACCCGCACATAACCACGGTCAGTAACCTCAATGAACATTACTCGTCGTCTATATCAAACATACTGGACGACCTTGCCACTCTAAAACTAAAAAGAACACAAATCAAAGACAGAAACCCCTGGTTCACTGGTTCCCTCAACTTGGAGAGGAGATCCCTACATCAATCTGAAAGAATCTGGAGACAGCACCCCTCTTCCACGCATCTAAAACTTCTCTGCCAGGCGAGAAACTCCTACAACATGCACATCCTCAACTCAAAAAAAGAATATTTCAGGTCGGAATTGGGGGATGCCAAGAATAGACCCCACAAGCTCCTTGAACTGGTCAAACACCAATCAAATAAACTGGCTAGAACACCGAAAGTATCCCACAAATCTCTAATATCATCGTAGGAATTCCTCTTACTTCGCTGTTAAAATCACGGCATTAGGAATTGAACCCAGTACCGCCACTTACTCTCAACCCCTTCCGGACCTGCCCTTTTCCGCTTCACCCCCTCTCGCCTCACCTAAAAACCAAGCCCGCTGGACCGACTTCGAATACTATGACGAAGACTCCATCTCCAAAATCCTCTCTACCTTAAACCCAAATAACCACTTTAATGACCCGCTACCATCCAACTGCCTCGCTGCTGCCTCCCAATCCATTGTTTCTTGCTGGACTGCAATAATCAATGCCTCTCTACAGCAGGGATCGATTCCGGACCCCTTGAAAGCAGCCAAGTCCTCCCAATTTAAAAAAAACATAGCTGGATCCAGCCTCCCCCGACAATTTCTGACCTATTTCCAATATCCAGCTGTTAGCCAAAGTATTAGAGAAGTGTGTACAACAGCAACTAAGTCAGCACATCAACAACTTCCCCCTTATTGATGACTTCCAATCTGGGTTCAGACTGGGGCACAGCACTGAAACTACTATACTCCACATCGTGGACAACACCTTCCAAGCCCTAGACCAAGGCAAAGCCTGCCTTCTAATCCTCTTAGATCTATCCCCCACCTTCGATATGGTCAACCATGAACAACTATTCGAACGCCTCAAGCTCAGGATGGGTCTGGATGGTGTGGTCCTAAAATGGTTCAGGTCCTTCCTCCACAACCCATCTCAGAGATTCCTCATTAACGACAACCTTTCAGCTCCTACCCCGGTCACGGTTGGAGTCCCCCAAGGTTCAACGCTGTCCCCCACCCTCTTTAATCTTTACTTAGAGCAACTCACCGACGTTCTTCGTACCGCCGACATCTCCTACCATATGTACGCGGGTGATTCCCAAATATACATCAATATTTAATCGCTCGAGGAGATCCTCTCCCTGAATGAGACCCTGAAACTGATTGTCCAATGGCTAGCCACTAACCAACTCAAACTCAACGCAAAGAAAACTGAATTTCCACTAATCTCGCCTTCAAAAGCCAACCCGGATATTCAGATGTGGGTCAAGGCCATCACAGCCTTAAACTGCCCACCGACCATTGTGGACTCTGCCAAATCCCTGGGCATAGTCCTCGACAGTAACCTGAACATGCAAGACCACATTAACCCGATGGCTTAATCAGCCAGATTCCACCTGAGCTACCTATGGAAGCTGAAACCTTTCATCGATGCTCCTGACTTAAAAATGGCAGTTCAAGCACTAGTCATCTCTAGACTGGAATATGGATGTTCCACCCTTACAGGATTACCCAAGATCTCTTTGGCACCTTTAAAAACATGCCTCAATGCAGACGCCAGACTACTCACCTGCACCAGGAAATTCGACCACATCTCTCCACATATGAAAGCGCTGAACTGGCTCACTCTAGAGGCCAGAATTCAGTTGAAACTGGTATGCTTTCCACACAAGGTTCTATACGCAAACTCCTCTGCTTATCAAATCAAATCAAATCAGGGGCATTTGTATTGTGCACAAATCACATCTGAGGAGTCTTATGGCGTTAGCAGACGACTCTGACATGGAAGATAAAAAAAGGTAGGTGGCTAGTTAGCAAAAAGCAAGTCTTCAAACCTTTTCGAAAGAGGCCGTGTTCAGGAATGGTGCGGAGGTGGAGGGGCATTTTATTCCAGTGGGCGGGGCAAGAAAGGAGAAGGCACGACCACCATTTCTCAAGGTTTGTATTCCCAAGGGTGTCAGCCGAGACTCCTTGCTGGATCTAAAATCTCTTTGGGGCTTATACCATCTCAGTTTCTTAGACCAGTACTTTGGACCGCTTTTATACATATGTTTGTGCACCAGGCATAGAGTTTTAAAAAGAATACGCTTCCTTACCGGAAGCCAATGAAGATTTTTCAAACAGACGGTGCCTGAAGATCGTCGTGGAAGGCCTAGTACCAGCCGTGCGGCGGTATTCTGGAGAACTTGGAGTCTGTTCAGGTAATGCTCGTTTATAGAAAGTAAAAGCGCATTCGCATAGTCCATTCTGTTAATAATTAAACCCTGTACTAGGGGTTTCCTGGCCTCTGCGGGAATCCACTTAAAGATCTTTCTCAAACTGCGCATTAGCCCAAAGCAAGTGTCCACAATATGATTGATTTGTCTTTCCATGGACAGTTTATTATCTATGTGAAAGCCCAAATTTCGGACTGACCCCTTCGGTGTTGGACAACTGCCTAGTTCAGCTGGCCACCAATCCTGAGTCCAGTATTCGGCTGCCTTGCCAAAAAGCAGAACCTCTGATTTACCACCATTTAACTGCAGATGATTAACAATCATCCATGATTCAACGTGGATCAGGCAGTTTTTAAACCGTAATTTTGTGTCATTTACATCAGGTCCCAGTGTGATTAAAATTTGAGTGTCGTCAGCATAAGACTGCACGTCAAAACCATAGGCCCTGATCACTCTTGCCAAGGGTGTCATATAGACATTAAAGAGTGTGGGGCTCAAAATTGAGCCCTGTGGCACCCCCATTTTAACAGGTCTTTTTCCTGCCTTGTATTTGTCGATCTGAACAGCAGTTGTACCTATCAGATAGATAGCTGGAGAACCATTTTAGCTCCTTTCCTCTGACACCAATCTCCCGCAGCCGCTGTATCAAAATGCGATGGGAGATGGAGTCAAAGGCCGCGGACAGATCGAGCAGGACAAGGATAGCTGATTGATGGTCATCCAATGCCAGTCTGATGTTATCAACGACCTCTATCAAAGCTGTCTCCGTACTATTGAGTGCCCTGAAACCAGACTGCGACGTATCCAGGAGTCCATTTTTCTCGAGATGATTCACGAGCTGTGTATTGACAAAGGACTCCAACATTGTCCCCAAGTAAGGAAGCAGTAAAATGGGTTGATAATTTAGCAGGATGTTAGGGTCGGCTGTGGGCTTTTTTAAGATTGGTCTGATTTTTGCTGTTTTCCATATTTCAGGGAATATTGCATCTGAAAGTGATTTATTACAAAGGTTGGTCAGATGTTCTGCTAGCCATGGGGCAAGTATTGAAAATATTTTAGGTGAAAGCTGGTCGGAGGGTGATCCAAACTTTATTTTCAGACCAATTAAAGTGACTGAGTTACAGTCAAGTTTTAAAAATTCATTTATTACATAAGGTGGGTCAGGTGTCTGATTTACCAGGATTGCGGACTGTTCTATATTTATCCTCAAAAATTTTTGAGAGGACACTAGTCCACTCTTGAATTGGGAATTACCAACATACTTCTAGAGATAGTAAGTTCTTTTAGAATTTGAAAAAGTTCTTTAGATGAATTACCCGCTTTGTTTATCCGTTCAGCTAAGAATGCTCTCTTTGTCACCTTGATGTCATGCATGTAGCTAGAGTGCAGTAGTTTATATTTTTTCCGATCTGCCTGCTCTTTACTCTTTCGCCATTCTTTCTCAGCGGTTCTGCGTAGAGATTTGATGTTTTTTAATTGATCAGTAAACCAGGGGGCTGATCTGTTCTTGAATTTGACTTTACTCACTGGGGCAATTTTGTCCAATGCTATCTCTATCGCCTTTTCGAATTGTAGTGCAGCTGTGCTTGCTCAGGAGTTATCTGGCACAGAAACTAGTGGTATCTGGAGGAAGCAGGAACTCCCGGTCTGCTTGAAACCTCTTGCTCCAACCTGCCTTTTTACAGAATAAAGAGCCTGCAACAGGGCATTCACCGGGGCAGCAACAAGAATTTGGAACTCTTTCCCACCCGCCATCAGAAGAATCCCTCATCTAGCATGTTTCAAGAAGGAGGCCAAAACTTTCCTCACGGGTAAATTCCTCGCCTAAGGCCTGCCCTCAACCACCACAATGTGCCTGTCGAACCTAAGACTAGTGCTTCTTCCTCAGATCACCAATTCACCCAGCCGAGAATATGTGGGGCTTTTGTTTTTACTGATTCTAACTCTGACTGTAACCATACACTTGTATCCCCTTTTTTCCCCCTATGTTCCCAGCACCCCTGCCCCTCGACAACCTTTTTGCATATTTTTGTATATTTCTGTACTTTGGACTTTTTGTTTGTTCACCTCTGTATACCGTGTAAAACGCTCTGATACCCTCACAGGTCAAGTTTGCACTCTATAAAACACTAAATAAATAAATAAAATAAATACAAACTCCTTGGATTCAAAGGCTATGTTACGGGGGAGGAGTGTGGGTGTTAGTTCTGTCTTGCAGTTAGAAAAATTCAGACCCTCTCTGCCAGCTTCGGGTAGCACATTACCATCAGAAAGCATCCATCCGCAAAGTCCAGAAGGCACATCATGCACAGTTTCTTTGAAGCAGATGAGCCCCACTGTCCAGTCAGAGCATAATTGAACAGCGTCGGGTAATCCCCTGTTTCCAGTAAGCAAGTCATCCTGTGTTCAATAAGCAGACTAGCTAAAGTTCCAGAAATCACTGTATCCGCAATGTCCAGTTATCACTTCATTTCTAGCTCCCAATAAGCACAACAGAGTGCTAGAGTACAGTACGTATCACCTTGCTCTGGCATCCACTAAGCATCTTATCTCCACTGACCGGTAATTATATAATTTCATGTGTCATGTTAGCATGCCATCCTGCATTCAGTAAGGACATTATCTGCAGTTTTCAGAAATCCCAGTCTTGCCAGTGTCAATACCAGCTTCCTGCAAGCACACCAGAGGCCATTATGCATTACTCCAGGAGCCATTAAGCATCCAGTCCCAATGACCAGCAATCACGTCATCCAGAGTGTCCAGTAAGCACATCATTCACACAAAAGGGGACAGGAGGAATGCAGCCTAACCACTATCACTGATTTGGATTAGCATTCTAGTCCACCCTTTTCGCCCACTGTGCCACATCTAGACTAGAGCCCACCTTATCTAAATCAGTACTGACCCTGCTCCTCATGGGAACATCCATCCCACATAGTACCTGACTGATAAAACCATGTGATATGTGCTTTGCAAACAAAGGTGAATTTTTGCCCTACATTTAGTGGGAGAGGATCACTCTCTAAAATCGATTTTATTCTGATTTCATCTAGACCTGGCAATGAAGTGACCAACTTTAATACTCTAGAAATAGCATTGAGCGATCATTACCAACAAACTTTAGAAGTTCTAAATTCTGATTTTAACTATGATGAAGGCAATTTAAATAGGGATGCAGTAGAGAATATAGCCTTGCAGCGCCAAAACGGATATGCTTTGAAATGGATTAAAATAATGGCGATACCAACTTTCCTTCATATTCTGTTTTAATGGTTATGGGTACACACACACCATGAATTTGGGGGGTGGTCAGGTTCCAGATCAGAGCAAGGTAAAGTAGGATGAGGGATAATTCAAAGGAATGTTATGGACACACAGACAGCAAATCAGGCATGACGAGGTTGACCACGCCCACCCGGTCTGGTAGCGACAAACAAAAATACATGTAACCAACTACTATGACACATATGCAGAACTTAACACTGCTATCATGGAATATTAATAAACTTGGTAACAAGGCCAAGAGCTGCCTCAAAGTGGGAGAAGTGATGACAAGAGGAAACGACTCAAGCACCTGACGATGCTAGAACATTACGTAGAGCTGCTAAAGAAGGAACATAGGGGGATATGTACGAGGAAGTGGTGGAGTGAAGAGTTAGCCGTCATGGCTTAACGCCTCAGTCCGCCACTTCTGAAATGCAGGGCTGTACCATATTTACAACAATATGGTGCAGTCTTGGTTCCCCCTTGCGATGGTGCTACACTTAACAGTATAGCGCCAACACAGGCACCCTTGCACCACAGGAAGGTTTATGTGTAGGGAGGTTGTCCTTCCTGCACATAAACATTCTTAAAATGCCATTTTGACACTTTCATGTGAGCTGCTTTAATGCGGCACACATTAAAGTCACCAAAATGGCATTTGTTTCAAAAGATTGTTTTATGTACCGGAAGGGACACCTTCCTGAATATAAACAATGCATGGCAATTCCATGTGTGCTGCACAAGACAGCACACATGGAAAAAGCAAAAACGAGAAGAAATTATGAATTTCTCTGTGTTTTGCCAACTTAGGGCCAGGTTTTACCAGGTCTTACAATTGGCGCTGTCTCCTATGTACACTACCCTTATACATAGGGGGCACCGTCAAAATCAATGGGTGTTGTGGTGGAACGCCCACCGCAACATCCACTGCCCACCCTTTTCACGCTAAGCATAGTGTGAAAAGGGGCTTTATTTACAAGGCAGCGTAAATGAAACTGCTGGATGGGCGAGTCCAGAAAAAATGAATATACTTGACTTAGGTCACATTAATGCGAAATATGCACGGGACACTGATACTGCTCAAGGGCAGCTGGAAACAGGACACTGGGGAGATTTTGGACGAGTACTGGCAGAAAGCATTACGTTTCCCAGCAGAGGTGGCCATTGAAGCCAGCTACTGGCTGATCCAATGAAAATTCCTCCATCGGACGTATTACTCCAGAAAATTGATGCACAAAATTGAGAGGGCAGGGGATGCTCTATGCCTGTGAAAGTGTGGTGTGGTGGTCAGATTCTATGGCAGGACCGGAGGCTTCTGATTATGCTTTCTCATTTCTTTACTGCAACAACAGCAGCCAATGAAAATGAAAGTACACATGTAAAAATTAACATTTCTCATGAGGCTTTGAACCACGCCTCTCTAACAACAACCAATCACAAAGGTATCATGTCTATAAATCCTGGAGACACTAGTCCGGCCTCCTCTTTCTTTGCTGCTCCGCAGCCCAGATAAGTGCTCTTTTTTCTTGTTAACAATATGGCTTATGCTTGATGCCTATACATTGGTTAATGCCTTTGACTATTGTGTTTGATTATGTATATAGATTGCATATTTTGATTGATCGCTCTACGCTTTCTTGGCATTGTTTTACTCCTGCATTGTCCGCTCTACTCTTAGTTTGGGGCCGGAGCTTCGCTCCGTTCCCCGCTTCCCCGTGGTGGCGCGTGTTGCGCACCTAGGCCCGTCCGATCCATTCCCTCGACTTCTAGTCGTCGCTGCCGCGGCTCAGGCTTCGGCTAGCCGCAATAGTGAGGGGTTAGCCCCCCCATCGGGGACGAGCGTACGTAGGTGCCGTTGAGGCCTTACGCACGTCTCGGGGAGCTCGCGCACGCCGTGTTGGCACGCGCAGTTCTCGAAGGTGCCAGAACGACGCTCTGCCCCCGGCTGAAGTGGGGATCGACGCAGCTTGGGCCAGGAGCCGTGGGCGATTTCTGTGCTTTTGGCAGCTTATCCTGGTTCAGACGACACCATCTTTCCTCCGTTGGTCCTAGAGTGGGACTTGGCCTTGCTCTTGTTTTTTCCCTGGTATTTCCGGCTCCTGCGCCTGGCATCCCCCAACCTCGACGCCCTTGCTCGGGCTGGTCTTGCTTCCCGCTGGGGACTAGAGTTGGAATTTCGGATTCCTGATTGCGATGGCAGACACTGAGTACTGCGAAGAGGAGGATGCTGTGTATGGTTTTCAGGGACAGCAGGAATTCTATGAAGGGGACTCCATGGAGGAGATCATAGACAAAAAACTTGATGCCAAATTGGATAAAGCCCTTTCCTCGGCCCTATCCCCTCTGGCCAAGAAATTGGATCTGCTGGTCCCGGGTAAGCCGATGCCCGTTCCGGGCAAAGATCCCCTTCACCCCCCTCCCCCGAAGAAGGCGGCTCTTGACCTTTCCTGGCCGCATGCCCAGTCCTACGACAAACTTTATAAGTCCCAGGAGTCTCGATCCCTAGACATGCCTGTTACCCCTCCCCCCACGCCCCCTCTGGTTATCACCACAACGGATACTGGCACCGATACCGATTCCTCGGATGCCGCTCCGCGCAAACGGACTAAGAAGCGTAAACACAATTCCCCGGTCATTCCCACTCCCTTTTTATTTGACCCGACGGACATTGTCCACCCCAGGTCATCCGACTGGGTTCCCCCTCCGGCGGTGGCGACCTATCTGGAAGCTCATCTCCGCAAGGGCTTCGACAAGGAGGTTCATGCCCGCCTGAAATCTGAATGCCCATGCCCGGATTTGCCCCATAAAGTGGCTCTCACTCCGGACATAGACCCTTCCATGACCACTTTTCTTAAAAAGTATAAAAAAGACCCGAAGAAAGGGATTGATCGCGCGCTCAGAGCGTGCCAAGATAAGGTCCTCGACCTTTCGGGCCCGTTGGCCAAGATCCTGGAATTGGCCCTGCAGGCGCAAGAGACTGGTGCCGCCATACACCCCGAGGTTTTGGCGGGTTGGGCTCAGAGGGCCATTTGTATGCTGGGCAACGCAAATAGCGCCCTTGCCTCGGAACGGCGGAAGTCCGTCCTTCTCCGGATCGACCCCCAACTGGTGGAATTGGCTTCCTCGGAGCCGGGTCCCTTGGCGGAAGGACAGTTGTTTGGGGATAATTTCGTCAAGGATATTGCAAAATTTGTGAGCACTTTTGCCTCCTTGGATAAATCTCAGGCATCGCTGAAACGTGTTCTGCAGGTCTCTGGTAGGGCCGGGCGTGGCAGAGGACGCTCGACCGGCCGCTACTCAAATCCCAGTCCTCAGAGAGGCTACGCCCCTAGACGGGGTAGAGGAGGCTATACGCAAGAACCGGATCAAGCCGGATTTTACCCATCCCGATCACGCGGCTTCAGGGGCCGCTACAACAAAGGAATCAATCGAGGATACAAAAACTTCGATAACCAGTCTTCCGGTAAGTCTCACCCTTCCTTTACTTCCTTTAGGGGGAAGATTGCGCCATTTTGTCCTGAATTGGGCAACTCTCACTTCAGATGTGTGGGTCCATCGGACCGTCCAGGGTTACGAGATAGAGATGGTGTCTTGCCCCGTTCAGCCCTTTCCCCCCCGCCCTCTCCTTTTTTCCCATCTCGAACAGAGTTTTATAGACTCAGAACTAGACGAGCTTTTGGCAAAACAGGCCATTGCTGCGGGACCCTTCCGGCCGGGAGGCTTCTGCAGCAACGTCTTTCTTGTTCAAGAGAAAGGGGGCGGGCAGCGCCTCGTGTTAAACTTGAGGGATTTCAACCCCTTTGTCACGTATCGACACTTCAAGATGGAGGGCATCCATCTTTTGCGGGACCTTCTCTTGGAGAACGATTGGATGGTCAGACTGGACTTGAAAGATGCCTACTTGACGGTCCCAGTCTGCCCATCACATCAAAAGTTTTTACAATTCCCCTGGAAAGGGCGTTGGTTTCGTTACGAGGTACTTCCTTTCGGGCTGTCCTCGGCCCCTTGGGTGTTCACCAAACTTCTCAAGCCGGTGGTCTCCCGCCTCCGGGAAATGGGGGTTCGGTTGATTGTCTATCTAGACGATATGCTGATCCTGGCACAGGACCGGTCCCTCCTTCTCACGCACTTGGAGTGGACGACGTCCTTATTGCAGAATCTGGGATTCGTGATCAACACCAAGAAGTCGGTGCTGATACCGGATCGGCAGATGGAATTCCGAGGTTTCCTGATAGACTCGGTCTCGGCACAGCTTCTCCTTCCTCTCCCGAAGATCAGGTCGATCAAGAGAGAAATCACAGCTACCCTGGCCAAAGAGAAGATTTCTTTGAGGGTTCTGGCACGGATTGTGGGCCTTCTGGCCTCGTCGATTCAGGCCATTTTTCCTGGTCCTTTGCATAACAGAGCCCTGCAGAGGCCCAAGATCTTCTACCTACAGGGAAACTTTCACTACGATCATTTGATCCCTCTCTCCTCCGAGTCCAGGGAGGAGCTTCAGTGGTGGTTGGACCACATGTCAGCCTGGAACGGCCGAGCGATATTCGGCACGGCTCCGGATGTTGTGGTGGAATCCGATGCCAGCCAGTGGGGCTGGGGCGCTCGCTGCGGCGACTTTGCCACAGGAGGACGGTGGTCTGCAGACGAACTATCACTTCACATCAATTGTCTAGAGCTTTTGGCAGGGTCCTTTGCCATCAGGTCTATCTCACCGCTGAAGAGCAATTGTTGTATCCTCCTTCGGATGGACAATGTCTCCGCGGTGCGATACATCAATCGATTGGGCGGGACGAGGTCCCGGATGCTGGTGCACATTGCGAAGGAATTCTGGCACTTCTGCCTGGATCGCAAGATCTCCGTGGTGGCGGAATACCTTCCCGGGAAACTCAATCAAGTAGCGGATTGGCATTCCCGGTTTCTCCGGGACTCCAGCGATTGGAGGCTCCATCCATCGTTGTTTTCCCGGATCATGTCGCTACGAGGCCTGTGTCGGATCGACCTGTTTGCCTCGCGCCTCAATGCCCATCTTCCCCTGTTTTACAGTTGGAGACCGGACCCAATGGCCCTGGGGACGGACGCGTTCCTTCACCATTGGGGTCAACAGAGAAATTATGCGTTTCCACCGTTTGCACTGATCCCGAGGGTGGCGGCGCTTCTGCGCCGACAGGAAGCAACGGTGGTGCTAGTAACACCTTATTGGTCGACTCAGTCGTGGTTTCCCACACTGTTGGAATTGTCAATAGACCTTCCCTTCCGGCTCCCAGTTTTCCCGACGCTTCTGCAGGACCCAGTGGGGACGTGCCACCCCCTGGTCCTGCAGAACCAGCTGTCACTGATGGTATGGACGCTCTCCGGAGACATGAACGCCTTGCAGGCCTTTCACGAGAGGCTTCCAGCTTTATGCAGCAAGCGTGGGCTCCTTCCACCCGAAAACGATACTCTTCTTCGTGGAAGAAGTGGGTGGATTGGTGCCTTTCAAAACAGGTGGATCCCGTGGGATCAAATATAACAGAGGTACTGAATTTTTTGTCAGAGTGTGCGACTTCTGGCCTGGCCTACAGGTCGGTGAACAACTTTAGGTCTGCTATTTCAGCTGGTCACGATCATATGGATGGTAAGCCGGTGGGGATGCATCCCTTGGTGTGTAAGTTGCTTAAAGGTGTGAGTGTGGCCAACCCTCCTCGGCCTAGGTATTCAACCATGTGGGATGTTAATAAGGTTCTGAATTTTTTGGAATCCTGGCCCGATAATGGTGATTTGTCGTTGAAACAGCTTTCTGCCAAGCTTACTATGCTGTTGTGCCTTATTTCATGTCGGAGGGTTTCGGATGTCAGAGCTCTGGATTTGGCTGGGAGGATGTTTTCACCCCAAGGGGTATCCTTTGTCATTACTAGACGCACTAAGACCATGTCCCGTTCAGTCGATTATCCTGCCTTTCCTCATAACGGCAGGCTGTGTGTTCTTCAATGTCTTAAGTGTTATGAGGAGCATACTAGTGTACACAGGGCAGATCCTCTGGGGCAGGTATTAATATCTATTCAAAAACCGTTTAAGCCAGTCGCTGCCGCTACTTTAGCCAGATGGGTCAGGTGGATCATGTCGGAAGCCGGCATTGATATTTCTGCTTATGGAGCACACTCTGCGAGGGGTGCGATGGCTTCTAAGGCTTACCTATTGGGTTCCCGCTTGGAGGACATTCTGAAGGCAGCTGACTGGTCCTCAGATTCGATGTTCAAGGTGTTTTACTACAAACCGATTCCTCATGTTTCTGATGCTGTGATTGACGAGCTTTAATGTGATATTTGAACCAGCATAATCCGAAGCCTCCGGTCCTGCCATAGAATACAAAATTTTCTAGCTATCGCGACAAGAATTTTAGATTCTATTAAGGACACGGAGGCGAGGATTATCCCACCCGTTGGGACTGTTATACAACTGTGGTTGTTTACGTGATTTTACCTAACTGTTTTACCCACCCTTACAACGGTCTAGGTTGTGGTGGAAATTTTCTCAAACTTCCTTTTTATGTTCTAGGAAATGACTCCAACAAGAGTTGAAGATGGCCGGTGCTTTGGCTGCCGCTCCTTCCGGATGATGGTTTTTCCTTTCTCTTCAAGTTCTCTCCGTTGGGACTTCCGCTGGATCTGTTTTCCGTTGCAGTATTAATCTTTTCTGTGTGTTGAGACTGTTACTGACTTTCGCGCAAAGAAAGAGGAGGCCGGACTAGTGTCTCCAGGATTTATAGGCATGATACCTTTGTGATTGGTTGTTGTTAGAGAGGCGTGGTTCAAAGCCTCATGAGAAATGTTATTTTTTACATGTGTACTTTCATTTTCATTGGCTGCTGTTGTTGCAGTAAAGAAATGAGAAAGCATAATCCTCGCCTCCGTGTCCTTAATAGAATCTAAAATTCTTGTCGCGATAGCTAGAAAATTTTGTATTCCTCCATACTTGGTGACTCTGTCCAAGGATATGCCACATTTGTGAACAAATAGAAGAATCCATTGAGAAAGCAGTTGGGGCTAACGCTGAGCTGAGTCCCCGGGTGGCTCTACTGGGAATATGGGAACCCTCGCACGTCACAAGATACCAGAAGAATCTAGTAAACATTCGGTTAATGGTGGCTAAGCAAGATATTGCCCAGAAATGGGGCTGTGAGAACCCTTCACTATTTCAAGACTCAGAAACCACGTTGGCAGTCAGCTGGGGGTGGGGGTTCGCGCAGGAGGGGCGAATGGGGGTTAATAAAAAAAAAAAAGAAAACTTATCTTACCTGCCCGGTCTGGTCTAGCGTCGAGTCCCCCCGAGTCCCAGGAAGCAGGCAGCCTCCCTCTCCTCACCTAAGCCAATCACAATGCAGCAATGGCAGCATTGTGATTAGCTGGGACACTGACCACACAGGCGTCTATGAGGAGATTGTGTTCTCCATGCAGCCGCATTCAGCCTACATGGAGAAAACGGAAAGTGTGTATGACTGGTTTGGTTAGACCTGGGGCCGGCCAAACAGTCAGCGCCCATACACTGGGCAAGTCACTCCTCCCCTGACCTGCAGCAGGACCGCCCACCCGCCCCCAACCAAACCCTTCTTCTTTCTCGCAGTTCCAGAAGCAGAAACATAAAATAGTATTCATAATACCATTTTCTGTTTCTGCTTCTCACACTGCGAGAAAGCAGTGGGACGACGCTCCTCCGCCCACATGGAAGAGCCGCCCCTGGGGGATGGAGCATTGTAAAATTGTATAAAAAGAGATGTACAAGGCTAGAGGCTGTCATAAACAAATTGAGAAGATTTTGGGAGCCTGGGATGCCAGTGTAGAAACTGGAGGGAGATGTACCTGATGGAGTGACACATTGGACAGAAGGGCTATATCGGGCAAGAAAGTCCATGTCCAGGAGAGTAGGGGTATAGGTTTTTTGCCATTGTCTTTGGTGATTACAATGTGGGGGCGGTGCGAGAGGGATCAGAAATGTCCAGAAAGGTGCTGTGTAGTTGCTGTGTAATTGTGTTATTGTATTCACCTTTGTTTCCACAATAAAAAATAAAATCTAAATAAAAAAAACGAGTTGTGGGAGGATGTTGCATCTATCCTTCATATCCCAATTCCCACTTACAAAAATAAATAAATAAAAAATAAAAAAACCACAGGCTGGAAATGTTAATTCCAGCCTCGGTCTCTCCCCACGGAAAGTAATGAAAGGGGAAAAGGTGGAGGGGACATTCATCACCTCTCCTCAGCATGAGAGCCACCCAGAGGAGACTATCCCGCAGGAGATCTAGACTGGTGAGCAGTCACCATGGTGCCTAGCTACACCTTATGACCTGCCTGTGTTACACCCCTCTGTGCTGTACTATTTTAGCTCTGTGTGTACACACAAACACATCCACACTCTCAAGTATACTACAGTCGTACCCTCACACAAGATACAAGCACAAACATACACACAAGCGTGCACACACGCACACAACATGCACACACGTGCACACACACACTCTCAAGTATGCTTCAGTCTCTCTCTTACACAACATACAAGCACAAACATACACACATGCGCACACAAACACTTGTGCGCGCATACACATTCACACTCAAATATACTACAGTCTCTCTCACATATGACACAAGGACAAACATACACACATGCATGCACACACATGCGAGTGCACACACAACTATTCACACGCAAATATACTACTGCCTCTTTCTCACACAAGATACAAACACACACACATGTACACACATGCGCACATACATGCGGACACACACACACACACATTCACACTCAACTATACTGAAGTCTCTCTCTCACACAAGATACAGGCACAAATATACACAGACATGTGCATACACACATGTACACATACACACAAACACGCATATGTGCACACACACATCCACACTCGACTATATTACAGTCTCTCTTTCACACAAGAGACAAGCACAAACATACACATAAGCGCACACACACACACACACTCAAGTATACAACCGTCTCTCTCTCACATTAGATACAAGCACAAACATACACAAACACTCTCAAATATACTACAGTCTCTCTCACACAAGATACAAGAAGAAACATACACATAAGCGCACACACACACACTCAAGTATACAACAGTCTCTCTCTCACATTAGATACAAGCACAAACATACACACACACTCTCAAATATACTAGTCTCTCTCACACAAGATACAAGAACAAACATACACATAAGCGCACACACTCTCAAGCATACAACAGTCTCTCTCTCACATTAGATACAAGCACAAACATACACATAAGCGCACACACACTCAAGTATACTACAGTCTCTCTCTCACACAAGATACAAGCACAAACATACACATAAGCGCACACACACCTCTTGAATTTACAAGTCTCTCTCTCACATGAGATACAAGCACAAACAAACACACTCTCAAATATTATACAGTCTCTCTCTCACATAAGATACAAGCACAAACATACACACACTATCAAATATACGAGTCTCTCTCACACAGGATACAAAAACAGACATTCACACACACTCTCAAATATACTACAGTCTCTCTCACACAAGATACAAGCACAAACATACACACACACTCTCAAATAAACTACGTTCTCTCTCTCACATAGAATACAAACACACACACACACACACACACAGTCTCCCAAAAATATACTACTCACATTTACACAATCATTTTCTATTCTTACCTTTGTTCAAATATAATTTTCCGTTCTGACTCTAAATTAACTTGAATCAGCATCACAGTCACAACATTAGAAGAAGGAATACGTTCCTGCATGAAGTTTGAATTAAAATAGACTTTTAGGGCCTCATTACGAGAATTACCGATGGCTCTGATCACAGGGTCACAAGCGCAATCAGGAAATGAAGGTGTGTCTGCCTTGCTTTGTGGGCTCGGAGACCCCCTCGTCGACCATTTTCAACCCCTGCCCCTTCAGTGGGAAAATATACATAGAAACCAGGCTGGGCAACTGCTTAAAAATAGAATTTAAAAGCATTGTACATAACTGACCAGTGTAGGACAGACTGGGCCCCTCGCCTCCTCCGCCCTGGTGCATTGCACCTACTGTTTCACTAGTGGCTAAGCTTCTGTACCCCAGTGCATTTCACCAACTGCTTCACGGGTGGCTAAGCCTTTGTACCCGGGTGCATTGCACCAACTGTTTCACTGGTGGCTGAGCCTCTTTACCCCAGTGCAGTGCACCATCTGCTTCACTAGTAGCTACGCCTCTGTACCCCGGTATATTGCGTCAAATGTTCTACTGGCATCTACGCCTCTTTACCCCGGTGTATTGCACTGACTGCTTCACTGGTAGCTACGCCTCTGTACCCTGGTGCATTGAACCAACTGCTTCACTGGTAGCTAAGCCTCTGTACCCCAGTGCATTGCACTGACTGTTTCACTGGTAGCTACGCCTCTGTACCCCGGTGCATTGCACCGACTGCTTCACTGGTAGCTAAGCCTCTGTACCCTGGTGTATTGCAATGACTGTCTCACTGGTAGCTACGTCTCTGTACCCCGGTGCATTGCACCGACTGCTTCACTGGTAGCTAAGCCTCTGTACCCCGGTGCATTGCAATGACTGTCTCACTGGTAGCTACGCCTCTGTACCCCAGTGTATTGCACTGACTGCTTCACTGGTGCTATGCTTCTGTACCCCGGTGCATTGCACCAATTGCTTCACTGGTAGCTTTGCCCCTGTACCCCAGTGTATTGCACCGACTACTTCACTGGTGCTTTGCCTCTGTACCCCAGTGTATTGCACTGACTGCTTCACTGGTACTTAAGCCTCTGTACCCCGGGGCATTGCACCGACTGCTTCACTGGTAGCTAAGTCTCTGTACCCCGGGGCATTGCACCGACTGCTTCACTGTTAGCTACGTCCCTGTACCGCAGTGTATTAAACCGACTGCTCCACTGGTAGCTACGCCTCTGTACCCCGGTGTATTGCACTGACTACTTCACTGGTAGCTAAGCCTCTGTACCCTGGTGCATTGCACCGACTGCTTCACTGGTAGCTTCACCTCTGTATCCTGGTGTATTGCACTGACTGCTTCACTGGTGGCTAAGCCTCTGTATTCCTGTGCATTGCACCAAGTGCGACACTGGTAACTATGCCTCTGAACCCCTAAGGTCGTCTTTTGGGTCTGTTTTTCCCCTCCCCGGTCCACCGCAGCACTGTTGCTGTTTGAGTGGAGGGAGGGGCTATTAGTTTTTACTTCTACTGGTTTGTCGGCCTCAGGGAAGTGCAGCAGTCTGATTGTTTCTTTTACTGCATCCTTCCGGCATAAAAGTTAGCAATGGCACCGACGCGCAGTGGACACGCAGCAGACGTGCGAAAGGCGTGCCAAAGGATCCCCGAAGGCAAGCCAGTCTGCGCTCGTCCGTGCCTGGAATGTGCCTAGATCCGGTCCCCCAGGTGGTTTTTCCATTCAACAACATAGGGTGTTTAGATGTTCTAACAAGCATTTACAATGCAATGGTTTCACCCTTGGAAAAGTTAGAGCTATTGGCATTGTAAATGACAAAATGTATATTTATGTGTTGGTTTTGAAAACAGATAAATAAACGGCATTGTCATTTACATTGCCATTAGCTTAATCTCTCGCAAATGTGAGACCTATTGTACCCTACGGACAAGCTCAGCAGACCGCAATTACTACCACACACACACACCCAGAGCCACACACACACACCCAAAGCCAGCCACACACACCCAGAGCCAGCCACATACACACCCAGAGCCACACACACACACCCAGAGCCACACACACACACACACACACACACCCAGAGCCACACACACACACCCAGAGCCACACACTCACACCCAGAGCCACACACACACACACACACACACAGAGCCACACACACACCCAGAGCCACACACACAAACACCCAGAGCCACACACACACACACACACCCAGAGCCGAACACACCCACCCAGAGCCACACACACACACTCATGGGGCTGGGAAGCAAGCACAGCGAGGGGGCAGGGAAGCAAGCACAGCGAGGGGGCAGGGAAGCAAGCACAATGAGGGGGCAGGGAAGCAAGCACAGCGAGGGGGCAGGGAAGCAAGCACAGCGAGGGGGCAGGGAAGCAAGCACAGCGAGGGGGCAGGGAAGCAAGCACAGCGAGGGGGCAGGGAAGCAAGCACAGCGAGGGGGCAGGGAATCAAGCACAGCCAGGTGGCAGGGAAGCAACCACAGCCAGGTTGCAGGGGAGCAAGCACAGCCATGGGAAGGGGAACCAGGGGGCGGGGGAGCAAGCAAAGCCAGGGGGCGGGGAAGCAAGCACAGCCAGGGGGCAGGGAAGCAAGCACAGCCAGGGTGCAGGGAAGCAAGCACAGCCAGGGGGCAGGGAAGCAAGCACAGCCATGTTTCCAGTGCTTGGCTATTCTGAACAAACCATTGGTGGATTCCCAACCGGCAACCATCCTCATCTATATTTCCAGCGGCCGATAAGGTGGGCGTTAAGTTAGCTCCCCTGCACCATGTGACTCCAGGCATCAACCCACCCAATCTCCTTGCTAGCCCTTTTACCTTGAAACACTAAGGGATGCTATGTCTGTGCTCTACAAATAGGAATTAATAATAAATTACGGTTGTTTTGTGTGCATACCTATAATCGACATGTGATAGAAGTGGGGCAGAGCTTAGTGTATTTACAACTGTCTGTGCCTAGGTTACCTCTCTGTCTCTGCCCTATACACCTGGTACCAACGAGCAGTGCCTATACCAACCGGCGGTGCTCCAGGCACGGTCAGCTGTCCCACTAGAGGAAACATTCTGAAACACATCACCATTACAGATTATGGAAATAAAACTGAACAAAGAGTCTGGGGAAGAGGCAGAGAAGAGGACCGCCTCTTGTGAAACTGGGCACAGTCAGCTGTCCCACCATAGGAAACACTCTAAAAAAACATCACCACCACAGATTATGGAATCAAAACTGGTAAAAAAAGTCAGGGGAAGTGGCAGAGGAGAGGACCAGCCTCGTGTGAATCAGAGGAGCCTCCCTTCTAGATGTGCACTGCCCACGCTGAATCGCACCTTTGCAGGCGCTCTACACCTATTTAACAGTGACTGACTCTCCAAAGAAATCAATCAACGAACATGCAGAGCTCCACAAAAAGGCTCAAAACCAAAATATCATCTGCAAACAATTCTACAAACGAACTCACATAAGCATTAAAAGATAGGCAGACACGCGACTCATTGTGGCTGAAGCACTCCATGAAGACATGCTAAAACGCAAGCGGTGTAGTAAGTAAATGGATCCCTATTTAAAAGTTCATCCCTCCAAATCTTCAACTCAGCCAGAGGCCTCCTATAGACCTGTGTGCCCTCCCATCTTTTTTAGGTAGCTTCATCAAGAGTCATTCACGATGAGGGACAAGAAACAGCAAAAACTTCTGCTACAGAGTAAAACTGTTCCAATGCGTTGTAAAGGTTGTGCAGGCTCTAGGCAGTCCTTCTCAGAGGATTCTAAGTTAGGACAAGTAGGTCCAGCGAAATACCAAAGAAAGCAGTGCAGAGGAATACAAACGATCACAGGGAAAATGTATTGTCTGCCTCCCCCACCCTGCCGCCAGGGACATGAAATCTATATGGTCGAGATTACCCTGGGCCACAAACTGCAAATGAATCGCTGCTGTAATCGCGTGCAAAGCCAAACTGCGGGACAGTCAGCCATAGCCGACACAAAAAACAACTGATTACCCAAAGGAGGGATACGCCACTCAGCTACAGCTCGACTTGGTACGATCGCCCCCAAAAACAGCTGATCACCTCCCCGAGGACCCACACCACTGTACCTCAGCTCATGCCCCTCTCTGCTGCAACGTGCATAAATCCAAAAATTGCGGGACGGCCAGACATAGCTAAAGACAAACTCCCGATCGGTCCAGGGAGAGACATCCCTTCGCTGCAGTGCACACATCTGATCTGTGTGCCGATCGTACTAAACAGCTGATCACCATACTATACCTCAGCGTATACACTCCGGCATGCGGGACGGCCAGCCGATCGTGCCATGCTCTTCATCGCAAGCCGATCACAGTCCTCTGCTGTCCGCCGATCAGGTTCAGCCAATCCTTGACGCAGAGCTTCCCCGCTGCTCCAGCTGCCTGCCCCTCTCTCGACACCACTGACCTCCGTCAACAAACGACGATGGCTGATCCGCTTCGGGCATGAGGAGGACGAGTGAAAGCTAAAAATAAAATACACCTCGCTCACGTCAGAGAAGTGGCGGGGTCTGCAGCCAGCCCCGCCCTCCCTCGCAGCTGCAGCACCACCCGTCAGCTTTGATTCACGATTCTCCCGTCTCGTCTACATTCCCGGAGCTGGGGGAGGGGGCAACTAGGAATGTAAAATGTCACTACGCTTCAGTAAAATCTACCTGCAAGAGCTGCCGACTTTGGAACGGGAACCAGGTTCAGTCTCGGCGCCAGCGGAGACACGTCAGTGGCTGGGAGGCCACAGTGGGCGAGCCGCGGGTTGTGCCCCAGGAACATCGGGCGAGCCAGGCACAGGAGTGCAGTCCGGACTAGTCCCAGGGATCGCTACTGCCGGGCCGTCATCTTCGGAGTAATGACAAAACAAACCTTGGAGAAAAAAAAAACACCCGCCCACCGCCGCATGACGTTCTAAAAGGGGCGGGATGAGAAAAAATCTATGGAACGCCCACGAATCTGGTCAGAGAATAACGGACAGATCTCTCTACCAATGGCTAGCCTCCATTTATGGAACTAGCCAATGGAAGAGAGATGCGGGACAACGCCCCATACTGCCTAACAAAAGATTTAGCCTGCGCGAACACTGCGGCAGTGGACGCCAGGCGAAACCTAAAAACATGCTTCAAGAACTTGATTCAGGTAGGACGTAATGGTCCGGCCCGTTCTCCTGAGGACTGTGATAAGTGGGTGACCTGTCCAGAATGTAATAGGAGACTTCTTATTGTGAATGTAAATGTCCACCAGATGAAAAGGTTGTTCCTGATACCGGACAGCTACGGTGCACCCTTATAAATGCACGTTCTCTGATGAAGCATGCCTTGGAGTTCGTTGATTTCTTAGAGGCTCAGCGCCTTGACTTAGCATTTATTACGGAATCCTGGGCTGACGCAGCGGCCGCGCTGGACCTGGCCGTAGCGGTCCCTCCAGGTTTCCTCGGTCACAGACTAGATATGATAGGAAAACAAGCAGCACATCTAGCGCTTCGACGCCTCGTCAAGGGTAGTAAGCGCTATGTAAATGAAATACAAAACATCTAGTTTTGGCCTCAACACTGCTTAAGCCACACAAGTGTCTATTGCAGATTAGGTTCCAGAGCTGTGCAGGTCCAAGCCTATCCTTAGCTGCCCGCACCGTGATCCTGCTCAGAAGCACTGGTAATGCCGGAAGATGGATCTGAGGGCTGGACACACTGTTCGACTAATGCCGCTGCTTTACACTGCAGCTTATGCTTGTTTAGGAGCTGCTCACTGCTCCACATTTACTTTTCTCCTCAATCTGGGGCGGCTTGACTCCTTCTTCCTGCATAGGAGCTCCATTGTGTCCAGTAAGCCGGCTTCACCTTTCAGCTGGACTGCAGAAGGTGGCCATGCTTCTCCTCATTGAGGCTTCTCTGCCCAGGGGTGCCAAGTGCTAGACGTCCATGCGGGAGCAGGTGGTCTAGTTTTCCCCCTTTATCCTGGTCACGTGCGATAATGTCTATTTTCTATTCTGCTTATTAATTAAAGCTACTGCCGCAGCACGCTTACATGATGAGCAGAAGTGACACGCACCTTCTCCACGTGATTTATTTGCAGCTCTCTAGGGAGGAAGGGTGTTCCATCCTAAATCTAACAGCGAGCAGGAAAATGCCGAAGACGTGCTGAGACGTGACGCAATGACGCGTACTTCTCAGTCTGCGTCACAAGGTGTCATCCAGTCACAGGCAAGGTGCCCTCCCCTCACACCTACCTCCTCCCCTCCTGTTTGTAGCCTGAAAACTGCCTGTACGTGACAGTAAGCACCTCTTCTGTTGCCTCGGTGCCTATGTGAGCCTCTGGGTGGGGTAAGGGAGCTGGTATGGTTGGGCGGGGTCACTTACCACCCTTCCTTTAGCTAAGGTAGTGGGCAAGGTAGGTGATGTGCTATGGTTCACTGCACCCTCTTGTGTTGCCAAGAAGGCTCTGCCTTGCTTCTGTAGGTAGAATATATTTAGTGAAGAACTGAACAGTATTTCAGAGGAGGACTGGGGGGTGGGGGTGTACATGTTCCAGATTGGTTAAGAGCAATGATCTATTGACCACATGAGTAACACTTTGCAAAAGCGCATTATGCCTGTTCCCGTTCACCTGTGGAAATTGGTTCCTCGGCACCAGACGTGCCCACGGCAGTATTTGCAGGGTAACCTCTGAGTATATAAGTAAGATTTAGCTACATTTACCCTGTGTAAATCTGTGTTACATGGGTATGCATAGGTATCAAGGCTAATGTCCGGAGTGCTGGTTACATGCCGGTTTCTGTAAGATATCCGTGTAAAACACATTTATATGTAGTGATTTTAAAGCTTATTTATATGGTGGTTAGCCTGACATCCTGGCAGGACCCCTGCATGCAAAGAGATTGATTGATTGGTGCAGACTGCTATACCGCTCCGAGTCCCTTTACAGAACAGAGGTCTCCGGTTTCCCAGGTCCAGGCTAGAGGCCCGTCCAGTCCAGGTTTTTTTTCGTTTGTATTCTAGAAGTTGTAGTCCCGTTTCGGTTTAAGCCCTTCTAAAATCAAGACTTTAAGTCCCAGAATACACGGGGAAAACGCCTGGATTGGATGAGCTACTCAATCATGGACCGGGAAAACTGAGAGCTGGAATAGACTGCTGTTTTGGAAACGTCAGTATCTCGTCAACAGTACACACCTGCGTGAGGCAAGCAAGTTGTCCAGAAGTGTCTGACTCTTGAGCATCAGTGCCTCCAAGTTTTTGCCGCCGCTTCAAGGAACGCTTCATTCACTGGCACGCCTCCGCGTTTGGGCCTACACAAAAACAACCTGCCTGCGCTTCCGAGATACACACCAGTGCATTCAGAGTGTGAACGCTGAAATGAGTGCGAAGCCTGGGCGTGTTTGATGTCTCATTGCGAAAAACACATTGAAACCGCGGCGGCTGCAGTCCCTTTAGAGCCAGACTCCATCACAAGCGCCCGCCTGTGAATCCCAAATGAGCTCTGAAGATTGGATTCGAACGGATTGCCTATGTGGTTCTGTGGTTCCGTGGTTCTGAACCCGTTCGATGAAAGTCGTCGGATATAGACGATTTTGTTGTCAGCGGACCGCAAATCACGAGTGCGGTATGTACGAGTGTTTTTGTAATAAACGATCAATGGGAACACTACGTATTCATAGATTCCATTCAAACCTTCGGGTTCCATTTTGTGTACGGCAGCCATTTCGTGTGGTTGCCCTCACATAGGCCGATGACTACGGCCAAACGAGTCTTTGCGACACTTACACCTTAGTTGACTCCTGAGTGACCTGACCGAACTGACTCCCTTGCCTGAGGCTAACTTCGTTCAGCCAGTTCCTTGTTAGGCAGCTGGTCAGATAGAGATCAAAGAGCAGGACATTGCTGAGTTTATGGTACACGCACACACCCTTCCATCTTGCTTTTCATCTGCTTTTATTCCTTCCTTTATGGCTTAATTATTGATGTGGGTTGTGGTCTTTTATGATGGGTCCGTCCGGCCTGTTCGAGCAAGAATGTTGGATTTTGGCTTGTCATTTCTGGTGGGCTGGACAACAGAAAGTGGGATTGTCATCATGCGACATGTTTGAAATGTCACCATGCGATTGGTCAGTTTGTATGTAATCGATGCTAGCCAGAAATGTGATTTTTAGCATAAAAGGCGATGCTGCGCTCTATGAATTTGTGCAGTCTCTAGCAAACCACCCGTGTTGTGCTTCGTAGACCTCTGTTCCTGGTTGCAGCCAATAAATTTGGTCTTTGACGTCACCGAGAAGTATCCAGTGCCTCTGTATTCTAAGACAGGTGGACCCGAAGACATTGGGCGTTTCCCCTGGCGCCGCTGGGTTCTAAAACCCGGTTCTTCACCTAGCTGGCAGCAAACTCCCCCATCCATGGTTTAGGCCTACAATTTGGGGGGCTGAGGGGCTGGGGGAAGGTTAGGTTGCAATAAAAAAAAGTCCTCACCGAAAAGAAAAAAAAGACAAGCTGTGAGCGTGCACATTCCAAAACCGGAAGTTCAGGAGCGTCACGCCTGTCGTGGGGCGGTTCTTCCATCTTCTGCGGGAAGCCTGCGCCCACGGAGTGGCTGGCCCACAGGAGCAGTGGTGACTTGGGGCTCCCATGCCTGAGGGAGAGCCCCGCGGAGGCTGCAGAAGTCAGGAGTGGCGCCGATGCGGTGAGTGGGGCTTAGTTGTACTGGGGTTGGGGGTGGCGGTCGGGGTTTGCGCTCATGTGTGTGCGTGTGTGTGTGCTTGTGTGTGTGTGTGTGCGTGCGTGTCTCTGTGTGTGTGCGTGTGTGTGTGTGCGCTAATGTGTGTATGCGTGCGCGTGTGTGTGTGTGTGTGTGTGTTGGCCGTTACTGCATGCAAGAAGGAGACAGGAGTTGGGTACAGCGCGTAACTGTACGTGGTGAACGGGCACGTGCCCCAGTCCGGCCTGCAGCCTGCGCATGCCCATCTCCTGTCGCCCTTTTAGGGTCCTTGAAGCAGACTCGACAACTATAGGTCTCACAGGCGACAGCGCTTTCGCGCTGTAGCGCCAGGTGCGAGACCTACAAAGGATGAGGTCTTATTATAATATACCGCCAGCCCTTGATAGGCTCTTTTACAGAGCTTATTAGCTTGAAAGATGAAGAGGGACTAGCCTTTAAACTTCAGCTTTTAATACATTATTCCTTTAATGGAATACTTTTATACCGCCCCCCAGGGACCAGTTCTGGATTTTTTTCTACTTTCTCTCATTTTTTAGATTTAAAGTGATTTTAATATGCATTTAGAAAATACAGAGAACACTGATGGAGCAATGTCTGACAGACATGTTGCTTAGTCTGGGATGACTAGGGCAACAGGTCAATGAATCAACTCACCTAGCAGACAACCGACTTGATGGCATTTATTCTGACTGCACGTACTTATTTACATCAGCAGTGCTACCCTTGCCATGGTCTGATCATCGAGCAGTTCTGTTTATTATTAAATTATCCCCCCTCAATGCATCTCATGTCCAGTAAGGCTCTGACAAAATTGGCATCTGATAAAGGAGATAGAGCTAGATGCATCCTATCAGAAACACAGCCTTGCACAAAAACAGATAAGCGGTTAGTCTATATCACGGATGGTTGGAAAATGCAGCTGAAAAAATTGCACCGGCTAAACCCCGTAGGAGTAACTGGGACACTCCCTTTAAACCTTGGTTTACAGAAAACCTAAGACTGCTTAAACAAGCATGTCGTAGGCAGGAAAGAAAATGGAGGTGCCACTATGAGCATTCAGAAAAAGAGAAATACAAACTTATTTTAGCCTCATATAAAAATTTGATTTTTAAAGAAAAATCCAAATACTTCACCCTGAAAATAAAAGCAGCAAAAAAATCCACAAAATAACTTTTCGCAACTGTTAAATAGTTATCTAAACCTCCTGAAAAGGGTTTCATGGCATGGATCAAACCTTCTGTAATTCATTGGCTTCCTTTTTTCAAGGGAAGGTTAAGTCTGCCTTTAATATTTTTTCCTCTAATCCTTCAACTGATCACAATGACTCCCAAATTAAAAATAATGAATGCCACATTGACTCTCAAATTATTAATAATGAATGTAAGGTCTATTTAACTTCTTTGGATGAACTTTCTCAGGACCAAACTAAAACCATCCTCTTGCAAACAAAGTCAGGATCTCCTCGGGATCCATGCCCACCAAAAACAATTCATTTAGCAGCTGACACTATTTCGGAAACCTAACAGAAATTTTTAATCTTATGATTAAGTCAGGAAAATGTCACTGTGTCTGGAAGATAGCTTATATCTTTCCTTTAATTAAAAAAAGCTCCATGATCCTGGGAACTACCATCCCATTTCCAAATTTCTCCTGCCAGCTAAAATAATCGAAAAAAGCTATTAATTTGCAGCAGACAGCTTTCATTGAGGACCAGAGCCACCTAGACCCTTGCCAATACAGATTTAGGAAACATCACAGTACAGAATTGGCATTGATAAGTGTCTCGGAACAGATGAGATCGACGCTGGATGCGGGTGGTAGTGCAGTGTTGGTCCTATTGGACCTCTCAGCGGCATTTGACACCGTAAACCACCAAATCCTGCTGAACAGGCTGGAGGATATTGGGGTAAAAGACAAAGCCCTCGCTTTGGTCAAATCTTTGTTGTCGGTCAAAATTCAGTTTGTTGGAGCTGATAGTTTTAAAACCTCGTCCTTCTCTCTCCCTTGAGGCGTCCCCCAGGGTTTGTCTGTTAGCCTGACCCTTTTTAACATTTATGTAGCCCCTTTGGGCAAAATGTTTAAGATCTTTTGGGTTCTCTGCAGTCACTTACTCAGATGATACCCAATTAGTGATCTCAGTATCGTCTAATATTTCAGAGACAGCAAAGCGTTTTTACAACTGTATGCAGGAGATTGGAAAATGGATGGCCCAAAATTGCTTTAAGTTGAATTTCAGGCAAGAACGAGGTACTGCTCTTTGGGAAGGTACTTCCTTTTGGCCCCAAGACTGGTGGCCACCTGAACTTGGCCAACTTTCATCGCCAGTTACAAAGGTGAAAAATCTTGGAGTTATCTTTGATAATCAACTGACCTTCGATGGCACGTAAATGCAATCACATCTGCCTCCTTCTTTATTTTGAGACTTTTAAGAAAGATCTTTCCCTTCATTCTGAAAGACCTGGGGAAAACTGTAATTTCCACACTGATACTCTCAAAAATTGACTATGCAAATGCTCTTTTAGTCAACATATGAAAAAAGTCTCAATAAGTTTCAATTCCTACAGAACTCAGCTGCTCGCCTTTTACTTCGAATATCTAAGAGAATCAGTATCAGTTGCCCTTCCTTATCTCCACTGGTTACCTATTGAGAAGCGCACACAGTTTAAGGCCCTGTGCATTGCTTTCAGGACTCTTCATGGGGAAGGCCCGCAAGTTTTTATGGTTTGGTTTTGTTGTAATTTTCCACCAAGATCCCTTTCCACAGAATCAGCATGCAATATCATTGTTCCTAGAGTAAAAAAAGAAAACTGGGGCGGGAGAAGTTTTATAGGCAGCACTTCCCGTCTCTGGAACAGCTTTCCCTTATTCCTGGAAAAGGAAATGGACCTCCTCTACTTTAGGAAAAAGCTAGAAAACCTGACTTTTCAACCTGTAGGAGTCTCTAAACTCTGGCCAGCCTCCTAACCTGGCATTGCCCTGTTAGCAAGCTTGCGCTCCTAGACACCCCAGAGTAGTCTTGCATGGGTTTATTATAAATATTTATTTCATTTCTCTGCTCACCTGGGGCCTCATTTATGAGGCTGTGCGTCACTTTTACGCTGCCGGTGCGTCACTTTTTGTGACGCACCAGTGGCGTAAAAAATGCGCCTTCTTGCGCCATATTTACAAAGTGACGCATCTAGGTAGATGCGTCACTTTGTAAACCTCTGCACCACATTATACCTGCGCCAGGTATAATGTATGCAAGGGGGGCGTATTGACACAAGGAAGGGTCGTAGAAGATTTCACGGCGTCACTTTTAGGACGCCGTTGCATCAAAATCTTGCGCCTGCCTCACAGCAGGCGTAAGACTGACGGAGGCCTTTTCACATGGGGCTTGCCCATGTGAAAGGACGCATTGCTGGAGTTGCGTCACTTTTGTGACACACTCCAGAAATGCGTCACTTTTGCGCTTACAGATACGTCAGAAATACTGACGTATCTGTAACTCCTTGCGACATGATGGTCAAACACTAAATCAAAACTAAATCAAAACATCAGGAATGTCGCAAGGAGTGCGCAAGGAGTGCGCATCGCTGCTTTCATGCAGCGATGCGTCATTTCTCATAAATGAGGCCCTGGTATTTACGCCCCTGTATTCCGTTACCTTGCACCAACAGTCCACTGGTATCTACGCCCCTGCACTGGAATGAGCCCGTCTCGTGCAGGCAGAGCCTGCTACGGAGCTGGTGAGGAAAACATGTGGGTCACAGAGCGGGTCTGCTCTGAAGTCTGGGAAACAATCAATGTGCTACTACGTCGAAAGAAGAGGCTTCGAAAGTCTTCAGGACTGAGCGACTGCATGGTGAGGCAGAGCCAGTGCTAGGATGAATACCTCCCTAAAGATTCACCTATCCAATACCACCAGCAATAACAAATTAAAATAAGTCACAATAATCCTTCTTCACAACTGTTACTCGGTCACAAAACTTGTAGTTGCATAGCCTCCTAAATGAACCCTTTTTCACCATCTTGGTTACTTCTGACTTCAAGTGATTTTTGATGTGGAGTAGATGTGGGCTAATGGTCAGAGCTGTAATTTTGGACCTGTCATAGCAGGTTTGAATCCTAGCGTCGGCTCAACATCCTGTGATTCTTGGCAAATCATTTAATCTTCCTATGCCTAAAAAATGTATTTGACCGTGTGACACAGCCCTGAATTCCTGCGCAAAACTGACCCTACACATCACTGCAAGTAGTCAACTCACAAGAAAGGTTGCATATTTGATGTCACTATTTTTAAAGGAATATTTGTATCCTTCAGAAACCATATCCAAGTGGCTTCATCACACCGTTAGCAAGTAGATTTCACCCCATTGTTTGCTAGAGCTTCAGTTCTTTGAAAACCGAAAAGTACTAAGGGGCCTATTTATGAGGCCATTTGAACTACCTTGGTGGTGCAAGGGCGATGCAAACCATAAGACAGATTTTTAAATTATGCATTGCAGAGCCACTTTGCGTGGCTCCGAAATGTAAAATGTAAATGTAAATGTGGGTGTACTTGAAAAGCACACTGTGACTCCAAGGAGTATCCTGGTGCTGAAGACCGCTGGGGAACCCGTCCTGGTTTTCCCTGTGAGATGGTCCCTTTCTGGGTATCTCCAAGGTGAAACCAGGCATCCCCGGCGTCTGTGGGGGGCCGTTGTAGAGATGAGGCAAGCTAATGCCCAGAGTTGCCGAGTGTGTTCCCTGGTTAGAGAAGGCACCGAGGTGAGAATTATCGAGTCCGGTTGACCATTGGCCACGACCCTGCCACGTCGGGAATTGAACCCTGGTCCCGGGCCGTTCTCTGCTTACAGGTCTGCCACCTCTAACCAGTGAGCCACACCACTCCAGGAGTAACACAACACAACATTATTCTGCCACACAACTCCCATGGTTATTGATGCATTCCCAGATGTAGAAGAACATGCAAACCTAGGAATGAGCCAAAATCTTACACTTTCTCAGGGGAAACGTAACTAGGAGAAATATCTCAATTTCTCCTTGTTTCTTCCTTTTTCTATGTGTGATGCATTCTGCAATGCACATGGAAAGAGCAATAAGCCTCCCAGGACTGTTTTTGTGCAGGAAGGTGCCCATTCCTGTACAAAAATAATCATGCCTGCAACGCAGACTCCCTTGCACTGAAATACGGCACATTACTGCCCTTTCCCTGTCACACAGCACAGCAAGGTGACTTGCTGTGGTGCACTGAGTGTCTGGCTTCCCCATACATTTATTGGTTAAGTAGATTATTAAATATGTAAATTTTTTGTTTTTTATTTAAGTGTAATGTGTTATACTATTTGTAAAATATATAGTCATTTTGCAATATAATGTATTTGTTGTGATCTATCTAATTCCTTTTTTGTATTATTTCAGTTTTCTGTGGATTTAAGGGATAGAAGGGAAGTTTATATTTTTTGTGTTTTTAATTTTTAAATAGTGTTTAGTTTAAATTGTTATTTTTTAATGGCTATATTATTTTAAAAGTACTTTTTAAAGCCAGTTTTAACCCCTTGCATGCTTGTGACGGAACCGTTCCGTAAACAAGCCTCGGGTGAGCTGTGCTTGTGATGGAACGGTTCCATCACGGCCCGCTCGCCGTGCCTGCGTGGCACGAATTCCGCGCCTGCGCTGACGTTTTAATGGGCGGGCGGGTTTGTGATGGAACCGTTCCGTCACAAGCACAGCTCGCCCGCGAGCCGTGACGGAGCGGTTCCGTCATAAGCACGGAACCGCCGCGCGGCCGCCCCACCCCCTTAGCGCTGTGGCGGAATAGCCGCCGCAGCGAAGGGGTTAAGAGAATTTGGTTGTTTATAAAAATTATATTTTTATGAATTTGTAAATGATATTTTTTACATATTTTTATATTGAGTTTAAAACAATATATATATTAAGTATTATACATTTTTCCAACACTTGTCCTACTGTTTCTTAGGCTGGAGTTGGACTATTAAATATGCCCCCCTTAAAGTTCAGTCAGACTCCTGCACAGTTCCACTCTTTCTGTGCTGTTTAAGTTGGAGCGGGAATAGTAAATCTGATATATATATATATATATCCTAGCACAGTTCAAAAGTAGATGCGCACACTCGGAAGAGTTAAGTGATCAGCAGGTCTTTATATATATATGAATGCATATATATATATATGTTTTTGTTTTTAATGCATTCAAGGAAAGTGACACCCCAAAGTAGTTTAAAACAGCAATGTATTCAATGTTTGCATGGTATTTTACCACCAATCCAATTGGGTGGCAAAATACCGAATCCTGGTGTGCATGCACATGTCTGCATGCACACCTATGCCATGTGACAGACAGACATGCCCTTAGGGCATGTCTGTGTGCCACATGGCACACATGCCTGTATTTGGGGAGCTAGAGTGTGTCAAAGGGACACCCCCTGCACCCTTGCTGGAATCGGTATTTACCGATTCGGTAATGCCCATTGATTCCTATGGGCTTCAATGCCCATAGGAATCAATGAGCATTACCGAATCGGTATTTACAGAATCTGTAATACCTACATCCCCCCCTCTGTTTTACCACTTCTTAAATACCGAATCGGTAAAATTCGGGATTTAAGAAGTGGTAAAATAGAATTACCTACATCTAGGCCTAAGTGAGGTAAAATGAATTTGATTGTCATACACAGTCCAGAGAAAGATATACATGAAGGTTATTATCCTTATAATGATAAATTCCTTTCACCATCACTGAAGATGTACAAAAACGTCCTCATCTTTGTTGAGGCCATTCGGGCTTTTTGTTCTGAGCTTTATTACATATCTTCATTCATTCTGTCACAAGAGGCGCACTCTATCCCCCCTTTAGGAGATTTTGCCACAGGTTCAATTCCACAATAGACCATGTTCCTCCTTTGTGTTCCTTCATGAGGTGTTTAACAACTGTGTATGTGGCATCTTTGTTGGCAATCGCCCTTATATGTTCAAGGATCTATTTTTTAAAGGGCAAATGGTGCTCCTGACATATTTCAAGACACATATACATTCGAGAGTATATACAATGTGTGTTGTCTCACAGTCATTTAAAATATATATATATATATATATCTGCCATTGGGGAGTCTGGCAGTAAAAGAGCAACAAAGCAATTTTTATAAACAGACACACACTCAGCATGTGAGGGTGTTCGAGTTCAATATCACCCAAATATACACAGTGTGTGCTTTGAGGCAGAGATGAGGCCAGAGAGGCACTACTAAAAACAAGAATATTTTGATGCCTCAGGGCGAACAGTCGACTTGCCCTGAACCATGACGTATTTGGGCCCAGTCTTTCGAACTCCACCTTCTCCTCTCATTGGCGGCCCAAAGCACAGTCTGCCAATGAGTGGAGGAGGAGTGTTATAACAAACTAACATAATGTCCACACGCAAGGTGAGTAAAGTAGCAGAGAAAAGAACACATCTGGGGGCATCCAAGGAACAGACTGAACTGACACAACTGTGAAACATAGAACCATAAGCATGATCTAGAATACATGCGCATCATAAACATTCTGATTCTAAAAGATAGAAACAAGCATTGGCAAGAACATCACAAGTGACGTGCTCTTGAATACCACAAGGAGGGATTTAAAATGGATGTGGGGGGATGAGGCAAACATTGCTTCCTGTGCGTCACGCATTTCTGCACTGACGTTGCCTCCATTCTCCTTGTTCTTTGGTTGCCCTTTGATCTGTCACAACCCAAACTCTTTGCCATGTCCCCCTGGCCTGCTCCTCTTCTTTGCTCAACATCAGCAGGGTTCAGGAGATGAAAAGCTGACATTAGGAGCTGTCCGCGCCCTAAACCTTGATGACGCTTAGCACCGCCTGGCTGCCATTAGCAGGGTGGTCATTCTATCCCCCTGCATCAAATGAAGGAGGAAAGAAATCTGGAAGTTTCATTGCTGCTGGGAGCCAGACTGAATGTGGACATCTTTGTGTGTGGTGTGCAAATGTATGTGTGTGTGTGTTTACTGAGATAATTGATTTATGGCTGTTGAGCATGAAGGTGAACTGGCATAAGATTACTAAAAAGAAGCTGCTATCATTCCTGACGACTATCATTTTTTTTTTTGGCAGACTCATATGAGTGAGGCAGTTTGTCTCTGTCATTATAACAAATTACATATGCACTGAGGTCACATTGTTCTTATTTTAGTGTATTTGACACACTGTTTGAGAATGTTTGCAAGAACAGCACTACCTTTTTTGTACCCGTGTTTGTATGTAAACCCGCAGTAAGGGCACAGTTTGAGGAAAGAGTGTTAGTTGCAGCAGCCTCGTGAGTCACCCTTGAATTAATTATTTGGGTATAGCTTCCATTTGTGCAGTAGGTGCAGTGGCACCGGGTGATAGAGGCCCGAGGGACTCACTAAACCCAGATTTGTGCTGTATTTTACAGCAATCAGGGTGCCCAGTGCCTTCGTACATTACTAGCCAGCCATGGTTACTCGTTCCCTGTAAGTCTCTGCCAATTTGATGTTGGTAATGAAAAAACTGATTTTGGTTTGCAGCGTTAAGTCCCTGGACCTCCAGATCTTCTTTAGCTGAATGAAGACAGCTCTTGCTTTGCTGATTCTTTCCTTGCCATCAGCGTCTTTGCTCATCTGCTTGTCTAAAACCCTTCCCAGGTAGATGAAGGCCTTAACCTCTTCAAGTGTATCGCCCGCACGAGTGGCTGCAGTTGTGCTGGATGTGTTAACCTTCAGGATCTTGGTTTTCCCCTGTGGTTGCTGAGGTCAAGTTGTGCTGATGCGGCTGTTACCAACTTGGAGGACAACATTCAACACCACCAACAAAGTCCAGACCTTCATTAACATCTGACTGAGGAAAATTCTTCATATCTGCTGGCCAAACACCATCAGCAACAACGACCCATGGCAGCAGACTTTTCAACTCCCTGCTCATGAAGACATCATGAAAAGATGCTGGGGCTGGATAGGCCACACCCTCCACAAGCCTGCATCAAACACCAGCAGGCAAGCCCTGACCTGGAACCCTCAAGGGAAAAGAGGAAGGCCCAGAAACACCTGGCGCTGAGGCCTCGAGGCTGACTACAAGGAGGCCGGTTACACCTGGAGTCAGATTGAAAGAAAAGCCCAGGACAGAGATGGCTGGAGAGTCCTGGCTGATGGCCTATACCCCGGGAGGGGTAGTAGGCATAAGTAATTGTGAGTCTCTGCACATTGTCCCCTGCAGTCTCCCTGTTACCTTGCATTTTCTTTAGTTGAGTCATCTGCTGTAAGTAGCAAGCTCTGAGTTATCAAGTTTTGTACAATAATGCAATCACTTAAGGCTGCTTCAAAGTATAGATGCCAGAGAGATCGTTTCAGTGTATATACATAATACAGGCTCGTTATAAAGAGCACAAGCTCAGCCATAACAAATTGCTGGACCTAATGGGAGAAATAACATGAAGTGCATTTCAATTCATAAAGTGGAGTTTGCAGTGCTACAGCACATGCATTCATTTTTCATTGTGCAAGGACATATTTCACTGTTGGAGTCTGTTCTGTGCCTGGTCAGAGGATGATAAATGTTTGCATCCATGGTGAACATATTGGACTAAGGTATGCTTTGGAGGCTTGCCAGCATTTGCTATACAAGTTCTGTTTGTGATAAGTGAAGTTCACACATTGTTGACTCAGCTGTAAATGTTCTGTGGGTGGTGAGGCTTGCACCATTCCACGTGCTTTGTGTTTGGTAAGAGGAGCAGTTTGCAGTATTACTGCCAGCGCATGTGTTAGTTGTATGTGCTGAAACTTGCACTATTACCCATGCTTTATTTTTGTTGTGAGGAGGAGTTTGCACAGTGACAGCCCCTCAATATTGTTGTAGCAATATCCTGTCCCATCAATATTCAGGATACGATTTTCCCAGCCTAACCCCACCTCGCATTGATAACTGCGTCAATCAGCGGATGTTGGGGCAGAGCCCTCTTAATAGAATTTTTGGGGAGTAGCGTGTCCTCGGATCTGGATCTCATTCTATTAAGCCCTATCCCATTAGCACATCTGAATACATGGGTCAAGGCAAGCCTGTAAAGTCAATATTGAGGCTCCCACATCATGTCCTGCACCTGTCCCACACGCATGAAGTTGTCTTTTACTATCATACATATAGAGCTCAAGCAGTGAATTCCAAGACTTGTATTTTTCTTTTCCAAAGCTGACTTCACTTTAGATACAGTTTTTAAAATTAATTTTCATCTTCACAGTAGCAAAGAAATCTAGCCCTGACCAATATTGTAATTACACTTGATTAATCGGAGTAATTATGCACTACTTATATGATGCAAAATTACACAATTACACCAGCTTGAGTAATTAGGAGTAATTTGGAGGAAAAATCAAACTGCAAGAGCACAGGAACAATGAACTAAGGGGCATATTTACAAGGGAAGTGGTGGAGTGAGGCGGTAGGCTTCCTGGCTTAACATCTCACTCCTCCACTTCATAAATGCAGGGCTGCACCATGCTTAAAGAATATGGTGCAGCCTTGCGTTTCCCCTTGTGCTGGCGCTACACTTAGCAGCATAGCCCCAACACTGGCAACTGTACACCATAGTGCAAGGGTGTCTGCATGCAGGGGAAGATTGCTTATGTGCAGGAAGGCACCGCTTCTGCACATAAACAATCTTCAAATGCCATTTTGTAACTTCAATGTGTGCTGCTTAATGCAGCACACATAGAAATTGCAAAACGGCATTTTTATTTTAAAAATTTTTTTTTTATGTGCAGGCCTTTTGCTGCTTTCATGTGTGCTGCACAACCCAGCATACATGAAAACAGCGAAAACTAGGAGAAATAAAACATTTCTCCTCGTTGCGCCCCGGTAAGACCAGGTTTTCCCTGGTCTTAATTCTGGGTCTGCCTCCTAGTTACGCCTCCCTTGTAAATAGGGGGCAGCATCAGAATCAATGGGCATTGCAGTGGAACACCCACAGCAATACCCATTGCCTTCCCCTTTCACGCTAAGCATCTTAAAAAGTGACGTTCCCGTGGCGATAGGGGCATGTAAATAGGACCCTAAGTGAGAGCGTGTGGCTGCTGGCTACTGCTGTTTTCGTCCTCTAGCAATTAAAGCTAATTTCTTAAAGCAAAATGCATACTTAGGCTCATTTTGAACTCAAGGGTTCTTTTTGAACTAGGAAAATAGCACAAAATATCAGATTATGCTTTTCACGCGATTGCAAATAATTCCAAGTAATTTTGTGTTAATTATGAGTAATTACGCTAGAGAGAATTACACCAGTTATGCCCACCCCTAATGAAAACCATCTCAGCTTTAGAAGACTTGTCAAGAGCTTGCTCTTTCCTGCATGATCACAATACTCACAGCACAACAATTAACAACAAAAGTATGAAGTGAGTAATTATGCAGTCATTATGACTAATTACTTGAGAGAGAATTACAGCAGTTACGCCCAGCCCTAAAAACAACCTCCAGCCGTGCATTTATGAAGTCTTTACTGGTGTAACTCACGTCCTGTAGTCTTTCTTCGTCCAGCGTGCTCCCTGCCCTAAATTTGCACTCCACACCTAAAATAATCCCTTTCATGAAAATCTGTACCCAGCGCCTTTTAGTGGTTTTCTCTCTCCCTCTTCATTAACTTCCCCTCTAATAGACCATTCCCAGTAATGACTGCTTCACATGGGTAAGAGTGCTATCAAATATTGGTTTATAGGAAGTTTACATTCTCCCTCCCTATCAACATTTTAATGGCTTTTCCCTTCTCCTCACTTGATGGATTTAAAAAAATATCTGAACTAAGGCCACCTTCTCATACGAAAGTGTGGGGGAAAAATGTATTCCTCTGAAGATTCTACCAATCGGAGTGAACTCTCACCTGAGGCCTGCCGCGCAGTCTATCTACCAGCTATAAGGTGCATCTATATGACAGCAGCCAGAGGCAGAACCCCTGGCGCGTACAGCAGCATCTTCTAATCATAAGTAGATCACACGAGTGTCATCTAAAGGGCTGCGCTGTGATTGACGGCTACGGGGACGTATCATGACACCTGCCAAGTGTACGCTTAATGCGCGCAGAGACCTGTCCCCGGGAAGCTGTCACCTTGTCGGCTAACAGAAGCCGCTGGAGAAGTCTGGGGAGCTATGCCAACTAGGCTAACATGGCGGCCCTTACAGCCAGGATCCGTTCCCGCCAGGCAATTAGAGCGCGACCCCAGTTTGGGACAAGGTCTATTGTAATTGCCTGAGAGTGGGGGCCCCTTCATTAGGAGGTGTGCTTGAGCCCCTGACAGCCCTGAAAAGACAGAACCAAGATTCTTCACAGGATCTGGGCAGTATTGCCACAGTTTACTGTCTCATTCAGGGCTGCCAAGCCCTATTGCTGACAGAAATCAGTCAAGAAAATGATTTAAAAGGCATGCACATCTGTCATTTGTCACCATGTTCATGCTAGCATGGTAATTGGCCTGCATTACAATGCAGCTAATTTTCCCTCAAATGTGGCATACTGAGAATGATAGAAGCATAATAAGGTGCTGACATTAAAAAAAACTACATTCATGGCTGAAGAAAAGACTTTCACACCATAAGTGGGCTTTGGGCTCCAGTTCAGAGGCTGGCAACAGAAAGGGATAGATCATGGCATGTTGTTCCCCCTGTTCCATCCTCAAATGTATTATTTCCTCGAAACTTCCCAGAGATTTATGCTTAAATTTTTGTTTACTACAGGATTATTGTGGTACAAAATTATTATATCCAAAATATTAGCTACCGCCATATCTTGAAGGTAGGTATGTACAGGTAAGTACAGATGTCCTATTCCTAACTCCATACATAAGTACCATTACAATATATACATCTATACATACCTATTTATACTGACTTCATGATATGGGCCTTCATTATTAGGTGGCCGACTTTGCATCAGAGATGCCAGGCAGCAGAAACTTAATTTACCTGCCGGTATCCCTGCTGTAAAATCCAAGCACTATGAATCTAGACGTTATCGGTTATTTTAGCATCCAGTTTTTCACCTTGTCAGCGAAAAAATTGCATGCAGTTTTCTGCCTACTCAAAGGGGGTAGAAAGTGAGTAAGGGACTGCTGGGAGGGACTGGGGACCAGCGGCATAGCATGGTTGAAAGCAAGGCAAGTGTTGCCCCCCCTGACCCGTGGACCATTAGCACTTATCGGTGCAAAATCGTAAAAGAAAAATAATTTATAGTACACATTTTTTTTTCTTTTACACTTTTGCAACTCCTAAGAATTTTGCCCCCAGAGCAACCATCCCTGTGCCCTACGCCCCGGTCCCCCACACACTACGCCACTGGTGGGGTTTCAGAGGCTCGAGGCATCCCCACCAGGTCTCACTGTCCACAAGGGCCCAGAACTGGTCGCAAACTGGAAATACGGCCCCCACACTAAGGAAGTTTTGCTTAACTTACTTTGAAAGAGTCAGGCAGCAGACTTGAAATGTAGACTGTTCCTAATTTTCACTCTAATATCATGTCTAGGTATTTGTTATTTTTTAAAACATTTTTATAGTTGTATATAGCGTAAACTAGAACCGAAGATATCAGAGCACTTTACATGAGCACCAGTTGCGTTACAGAAGGGCACATTCATTTTTTTGGGCCCTGGGAGATTAAGTGATTTGCCCAGAATCACAGGATGTTGAGCGTCGTTGTCCAAACTCGAACCCGGTTCGCCAGCTTCAAGGTCGGCCGCTCTAGCCATAAGGCTACATCTGCTTCGTTAAATCAGTACTTAATTTTGAGTCCTTGCCCCACGCGGACATTCGAGTTATTGGTCTTTGCAAAAACTGTCATATTCGCTTTCTGGCTCAAACTTCATCCTACCCCAGTAGAGCTAGGTCTTGACTTCTTAGCAAAGGTTTCACAGAGAGCCAACAAGGGGTCATAGGCTAATATTTTCATCTTAGATCCATCATTTTTGTCACTAGGGAACACATGCAGCCTCACCTAAACTTTCAGGTGGGCCAGGCAACTTTACTTGTAGGAAGAGACCTGGCCTGAAAGAGTATAAAGTTGATAGGGGGCGTGGCATTTGAAAGTGGCACATTAAGGGAGCCCTGTGTCCTTATGCAAGCAGGGAAAATGCGTTCTGCATCCCTTGTTAGGTGGTTAAGCACAGAAATCGTTGTGGTGCTGTTGTCCCAGCACACAAGTGGACAGGGTGCCACTGCACTCGCTACACTAGCAATAGCTACACACCTGGCAATTGGTATTTGCGTATTTCTTGACCGCAGTGCTACCTTGGAACTGGTTCCCAAAAAGGAAATTCCCATATTTCAATATATCAAGATAGAAATGCTGAGGGTGTGCCATTGTTTTTTGACATGCTTTAAAACAAAGAGTTAACTATTGAAAGAAAATAAAGATGAAATAAAACCACTTCAGGATTACTAAAGGATTTAGAAGAATTAGTAACTGAAAGATTACAAAACTAGAAAAGAATCTGTCTTTGGGTCAGAATCAGGTACTCCAGGATTAGAACATAAGTACAACTATAATTAACAGCTTTGTAGAAGATGGTTCATATCCTGAGTGAGCCTTAAACTGTGATCTGCTGTGCTCCATATTGTAATACTAAGTGCACCAACACATTTCGCCTCCATCTTCTCAACACTGTTGATAGGTCCAAAAAAAAAAAGCACAACTCCCCTTGGAAACTAGTTGAAGACAAGTATATGTCCCACCACAAAGAGCCTAAAATAAGACATAGGCACTCATAAACAACCATAAAATATGGAAAGAAGCAAACGACCGTTGATAAACAATGGGTCAACTGATCATTAAAAGAACATGCCATTCATTCTGTAGTCTGGTGTGTTTACCAACATACCACAAGCAAAATAAATACAGGAGAAAAACAACAGTGGTAACCAGAATAAATTCTGAATTAAAAAGTACAAATTCAAGGGTCCAGTAAATGAACAAAACCTCAAGTACTATCCCCGCGAGCCCTGACATAGGAGTTAGTGTCCCAACACAAACAATTTGGATACCTCCGTCTGCTTTATGGCCTGCTATTTATTAGTTTTAAAGTTAGCGATTTTGTAAGGATGCCAGTTTGTCATCACAGCAGCTCATGTTTAACAGAGCCAGAGATGACAATAGTATAGCTGGGACTATTTCATTTTTTTGGTAGTAGGCTGTAATGGGTTGGAGCCAATTATCCCTAAAATGTATGGTTTTCTCATGTTCTGCCATTCTAGCATGCATAGTTAATACAATGGAAATTAAACTGCCAGCCCAAACAATAGTAAATGGAGTAAAAATGCTACAAGTGTTAAAATCTCTGGAAATCCTTACTTCCAAATCCTAAAACGTTTCTAAGACTCAAGTTACAAAAACCGTTGAAGTCAAATTTATGAAACCTGTCCAGCTCTGACAGCAGCCAACTAATAGCTTATATCTCAATAACAGAGCTTACTATAGTCTGATCCTTCACATTTAGTGGTCTTTGATAGGTGATTGAGCAACTGTCACGCACTGCTCACTGTAGGTATTTGTCAGTAACTAGCAGATTTCAATATATTTGATAAATTCTCCAATTGGCATTAACGTAATTAGTATATGACATCAAAAATGTTTTCTTGTTTAGGTTAATTAATTAAACAGATAGTTTTTGATTGTTTACTCGTTACAAATTTAGGTTTTTTACCATTGCACTCACTAAAAATGATCCAATTCACAATTCTAAAAACCTACAAATATTTAGGGGCAGATTTACAATACCTGGCGCATCCCTGCATATCAGCAGGGATGCCCCATTTATTGTGCGCCACGGCTCCGCCACCATGGATGCGCTACATTTACAATGCTATTTACAACAAGGGGTGGTGAGGGACAGAGTCTCTGAATTAAGCAGAAAGCTCTCACCCAGTCAAGAGATCAGGGCTAGATCCAACACCGTTTTTTAGCTCACTGCACCATCCCAGTTTCAGAACCTGGCTGTATGCAAATTAGTCTGTTCCTGTCCCAGTGCATGATACTCAGACATGAGTCCCTTACTCACTGCTCCATCAGGATTCCAGCAAGCCGGGCCGACGACGGCTGAAATGCCAGAAACCGGTCCCCGGAAGCTTGTCTCCTTTCTGGTGAAGAATTGGCTTGGTAGTTTGGTCTTCCCTGTTCCCATGATGCACTGGGCCAGGGACAGACTGATTTGCATATAGCCAGGTTCTGAGCTGGGATGGGGCAGTGAGTTAAATAACGGTGATGGATCAAGCCCTGATCTTTGGACTGGGTAAGAGTGTCCTGCTTGATTCAGACACTCTGTTCATCACCACCCCCTTTTCTGAAACATTTACAATGCAGCGCACCATGGGGCAAAAACGGCACAGATGCGTCACACATCTGTGCCGTAAAGACGGCGCATTGCTGGAGTTGCGTCGCAAGCGTGACGCAGCTCCAGCAATGATCAGGGGGGCCCTATGTGTACAATGCTGCATCAATCCTTACGCCTGCTTCAAGCAGGCGCAGGGTTTTGACGCAGCTTGGGCTCACAAGTGACTGAGTGAAATCTTGTAGATTTCACTCAGCCACTTTTAGGAGGCGTTCCTGCGCCTGGACGCCCCCCCCCCCCATTCCAGAACACCTACTTCTGACGCAGGTCTTTACAACGTGACGCATCTCCCAGATGCGTCATGTTGTAAATACCCCGCACCATGGCGCATCTTTTGCCCCACCGCTGCATCCCCAAAGTGACGCAACGGCGGCGTAAAAGAGGCGCAAGTGGCTTGTACACCTGCCCCTCGATCTTTATCACTGTTAGCAGTTCTAAGACTTGATGATTTTTCATACCAACTACATATGTTTTCTTTAAACTGGAATAACTGCTGGTGGTTAGAAAAGAAATGTGCAAGGAAGAATTTACAGACATTTAACTATCATGTAAATGAAAATTGATCAAATGAACGTAACTGATGTTTGGCTCGGAGATTAAGGACGGCTGGAGCTCAACCCGTGGATCTGGATGTCAGTAAGTACCTTGTTATCACTCATAATCTATCGGTTGAGAAAAGGACAAAAGGGCTAGAATGTGCGAGTACAAAACTCAGTGTGGTCCCACGCCTTGAGAGGCATTGTTACCATGGGTACATAAAATTCAGCAGGCAGAGCGATGTTGGTTAAAAAGCCGGCACCAGATAAATGTCTCACACATGACATATAATGTCTCCATCTTCCCCAAAGTACTTCAACATAATGCCTGCATCTGAACAGTAGTCAATGACCTCTCATTATGCTGCTGGGCACAAGCAGTAGGGGGCGCACTTTCTTCAAAGGTCAGTGAAATTACAGAAGTACATGGCTTTACACGAATGAGAAACGGTGCTGCACACAGATGCCTGCAGCATACATGCTAAGGTGATCTTTATGGCACGTGACTGTGCATGCCTTGTGAGGTGCCCTTTTAATTAACTGCAAACCACCCAATCAAGCACAAGAAAACGAATGAGTAGGTAAACACATCCACGAGGGTTAATTGCTGCGAGCAGACATACCCGGCTGATGCCAGCTGATTCCCATTTCCATTATCAGACCGTGATGCTGCAGGCAGCCCTGCTCTGGTTCTGCCCCTCCCCTGCCTTAACCCCTTTGATGCTGATGACGAGCTCAGCTCGTCATCAGCCACGGTGGTCGTGTGCTGATGACGAGCTGAGCTCGTCATGTAACGCGGCTTTTGGAGAAAAAAAAACGTAGCGCAAAAATAACCCCCGCACGCATGTGGTTAATAGACACTTAATGGTGCAAGAGAGAAAAGCGTATTTTAAGATTTTATAGATTTTCAGATGGTTAACAGAGCTCCAGGCACCAATTACAAGTGACTGTAAGAGCTGGAGGTATTTACCGGGTGTGGTAAACAGCTGCCATTTCCAGTTTTTCTCTTACAAATGATGATAACTGTATGTAACATGCCAAACTCAGCTTATGATGCCTTTTTCCAGGACTTCCCCGCCATTTAACTTTGACAGGTTTGACCTGTTAAAATCTATCCGCGGAAAGCAGTTGGATGAAATAATGACCTCCATACTGAGAGTCCCCATGCCTTTAATAACTTGAAAATTTAACCCCAGGGTCTAACGAGGGCCTAAGGGCCATCAGGTAGATTCATCAAAGACCTGTTTTGCGAGTCTTTAATAGCGATTCATAAGGAATTGCTATTACAGACTAGCAAAACGCGATTCATGTAGGAATCGCAAAATAAATTGCGATTCCTACACATTCCTTATTTGCGATTAGCAAATTGCTAATCGCAAATAAGGAATAACCCCCCATTCATTCCTATGGGCCTAATGAATGGGGAGTATTCCTTATTTGCGATTAGCAATTAGCTAATCACAAATAAGATAGCGATTTCAAGGGTGCCAGGGGTGTCCAAAGGACACCCTGTAGCACCCCTGAAATGCACATTTACACAGGTGTTGCGCACACACATGGCCTCCCCCTGACTCAGTCACGGCCAGAGACAACGACGGACAGAGCGGGGTCTCACATATCCTGAGCCAGGTCCAGGAAGAGGTGAGGTCCACTCCCCGGACACCCTGGTATAATTGCAACCAGGTGCCGAAGAGAGGAGTTGACACAGTTTATGGAACATTATATCCTTTTACTGGTTTTCACTTGTGTGTGTTTTTTTGTATATTTTTTCACACCATATTCACTTGTAAGCAGTAGTAGATTATTTGAACAGAGACCCTGACGAAAGCCAGAAGAGTGAACCTTTAGTGGCTGAAACATGTTGGTCTCCTCGCAGCTATTTGTGTGGACTGCGATGATGATACTATACTGTTCTTGTTTTTATTAGGGAAGGGGCCAACAATTATTAAATTTACCTTGGTTGAGCTCCCTATCCTTTTTTAGACCACCACTTACATATATTTTTACACTGCACTTCCCATCACATCAACATCATGTGGTAGTACCGAGTGATTGTGGGTCACTACCCCGAATCTGGTTATCTGGGTATGCCGGTCTCAATGATCTAGAGACACAATACCCGATAAGGATTACCAAATGATAACATTGATCATCACAAGACCGTTGATGGGAATCCTAAACCAGGGGTGACTCACGTTATTGGTTCTTCACATCTTGTGATCTGGTCTGTGAGTGTCACTGTCATCGTACCCTTGTACTGTTGATAAGGTTACTTTGAGTAGCGGATCACTTTTGGATCCCTTTGGAGACCCCTAAGTTTGTAGTTGTTCGTTGTGTGTAACATGCAACAGAGAAAAATGCACTTAAGTGCTTTTTTCTATTTTTACGCTATTTACTACGAAGTCAGACTTCGTGGTAAATAGTGGCCAAATATTGCGAATTGGCAATTTCAAATTGGTTAATGAATTGCATTTAAGGAATCTCTAATAGAGAGTCCTTAAATCCAAATCCTCGCAAATATGCGATTTCGCAAATAGCGATTTTTGCATTTGGGATGATGGAACTCAAATGCAAAAATTGCGCTCGCAAAGGGCCAGATTCTCAGAATCTGGCCCTTTGCGAGCGCTATTTAGCTTCATGAATCGGGCTGCATGTCTATTATAGCCTTTAGCCCGCTGGCCATCAAAGGCCATCCTAGAAACTAGGGGGCATATTAGCAAGAACCTCGTTAAAATTTAGATGTCCTGCACATCTAACACGGGCTTCTAATGGAATTCTATAACGCGTATTAGCAAGCCCATTATCGTTGTTTTAGCTGCAGTTTCCTGCCGATAAAACGGCGATAGTTTTAACGTGGTTCTTGCTAATATGTCCCTAAGATCTTTCTGCTCTACTTGAGCGGCAGAAAGAAGCAGCGCCCTTTAGCCCCGCGTATGGTGCCGTTTGTGCAGATTTTCCAGCCTGGGACAAACACCAGCACTAAAAATCAGCATGAACAGCGCAACTTAATGCACTCTGCCGCATGCAGAACTCCGTGTAGCATGGCAGAGTTTTTTTTTAAGAACCTTTCCGGTCCTTTTTGTGAGATTTAAGAATATTGTTACATATAAGGTGTCCGATGCTCAGGGGTTGATTACACTTTGTTCAATAAAATATTCCATCCAAATGACATTCATGGAGTTGTCCGGAAATGTAGTATTATATTAAAGAGACATGCCTCCACAGTTGATACCTACAACACATATAGTACAGATGCACCATAAACGTATTGAAACATAAGTATAGGGGAGCAGTGGTAATTCATTCATTAAATGGTAAATCCAAAAATATGTAAACTGATTATAAGGCAAAGTTCTTCGTGTGATGCTTAGATTTTTCACAATCCGTGTCATTATAATGGCATTATACTGATCTAGGCACTCCCACTCCTAAAACTGTTCCAGCACCAATGGTGGGAAGAACAGGAATTAAAAGTTTAGAGTGCTAAAAAGAAGTATTAACAGGATGAGATAGTTATGTATGCAATCGGGAAGCAAAATAATTAAAAAAAAACGACTTAAAAGGTCCCGTATTAGGACATCATTGCCAGATCAAATATACTGGGCTGTTCATCGTTTCACTTACCTGATTAGGACACTGAACTTTGGGATGTCACTTATTTATTTCATATTATTGTATATTCTGCAACTTTGATTGTCGACAAAGTACAAAATGTTGTGCTTACAAGTAGAACACAGTTACGGGTGCTTTCAAGGAAACCAGGTCCATAAGATTATTGTTGGGGCTGGGGTCACACGATATGATTTTGAACATAAATTGAGAAGAGTTGTAGGTAGGATGTGAGTTTGATGAGATTATTAACTTGTGAAATGTAAGCTAAATTATTCCAAGTTTGGAAAATGCATTCAATTTAATGTAAAATCTCTGCTCCTCACAGCTCTGCATTCACACTGTCTGAACCCTCTGTTTACTCCCTCTGCTTACTGTCACTTGTCCTCACAAGTAGTGGCTGTTGATCTGTGAAAACGGTGGGCATGATAAGTGCCCACAATTCCAGGGATTGAGTGATGCAAGTAGATTTCTTCTGGGGAGTGTGGGGGTCTCCTGTACTAATGCATTTTTAAATGGGATCAAATAGTTATATTTAAAAGCACAATTTTCACATAAATTTGCCATAAGCCATAGCCTCTGAAAGGGCACCCAGGAAGGGGTTCAGTACTTTCATGGGGTGTCAAGGAGGCCTGACCCTGCCCCACGATGGCACCCATTTTTTAATTTGAAATTACCAACGGTAAACCCCATATGTCAAGACCTATCTCCAGTATGCCAAGGCAAGAATGTTGTTCTTATGCCATTGGGGTTCCTCACATATTTTCCATTATTTAATTGCATTATAAGACTGCATTCCCTTACAGCATGGGTGCCCCATATCGCAAAAACTACCTATAGTATGGAAGGGCCGCATCTTGTCATAGGATCCCCAAACTCCACATGCCCTCTCTTATGCCAAGAATTCCCTATAATATTTCAGCACCAGCATATTGTCATAAGGGTCCCGATATGACAAATATTGCCCCCAGTTTTCCAAGGATTGCATTTTCCCATGGGAACATCGCAACTCATATGCCAAGGTTCCCTTCTCATAAGTCGAGAATAACCTCCAGAGTGGAGGGTGACCAGCACATACCACATGTGCAAGCATAACACACACACACACACACTTTCTGTCATTCACACACCCACTTTTATATTGAGCCTACCAGATAGCAGAAGGTGTCATGTTGCAAAAAACCTATAGTGGGTTTACCAAGAACCTAAATTGCTTAGCATTGGCTGGCTTTATTGATACTCTAATTTGCTTAAGCAATGGCTTTCCTTGTTCCAGCCTGCCCATCTTGTGGTTGTCCCTTCCTTGGAGCATAGCCTCTTAACCAACTATCTGATTAGCTGGCTTTTATTCCTCCACTTCTCACTTTTAGGGAACTACGTGGCATATTATCAAGAACGGCACTAAAAATGATCGCCGGTTTAGCAGCAGAAAACTGCCGCCGGCGATAATGGGCTTGATAATATGTCCTGGAGAATTCCAATAGAAGTTCATGTTCTGGTATGAACACAGGCTTCTATTGGAATTCTCCAAGGCATATTATCAAGACCATTATCGCCGCTTTAGCTGCAGTTTTATGCCACTATACCGGCGATAATTTTAACGCCGTTCTTGATAATATGCCCCTACTTGTTTTCATTTTGCTGAAGCATTTCATGAGATTGCATGTATTTTCCAGCTCTCTTCCTCCTGTTCTATTTCCTCCACTATGCATGCACCCCATTTCCAAGTTGATGTCTCCCTCGTGCTGCAGGTTCCCTCTTGTGTTCGCCACCTTGCCAAACTGTCTACCTCTGCTGCATTTGTGTTGCTCTCCCTCGTGTGCTTCTTTTCCCCTCCCTTTCCCACTCACCGTTTCTTACCCCACCCACTCCTCCATTGGCTGACACACCCATGGTCTGTTGCGCTACTTCTTTTCATCTTCTTCTAAATGTCACTATCCATCTCAGATCAGAATTATATTAGTATTCCCGCCTGGCATTCTCCCAGGTAGGAAGCAAGACCGTGTCTTGGGGGAATGAAGTGATAGGGATTATGATTAACCTCTGACCCCCGGAGATGGGGAGAGTAGGGCCTTACTATGACTTGAGAGGTGCCTCACATCCCCATCCAAATAAGACTTTGGGTTCCTGGGCATGGATTACCGGGGGTTTAAGGAAGGGGGCGTTGCATGGCCTACCCATCAATTTTTAGTTACACTGACCCACTGTGCCCGGGCTCACCAAAGAGGTCTTCAAACTGAAAAGGGCAGGAGCCCACACTTTTACATTTGACTGTGGTATTACTTTTTTGGCATCAGGTGGGGTAGCGGTCAGGGTCTTCCTACCCTGGCCCCCTATATTTCAAAAAAATTAAATCAGGACACCGGGACTGAGTCTCCGAGTCCTAAAATGGCTGCCAGAATTCTTTGTTGACGTGAGACAGCCAATCAAATCTAATCGTTTAGTGTTCCAGATCCGTGGTACAATGGCATGTCTTTATGTACATATATTTGGAAATGTAATTTCTAAAAACTGCTGACCGGATTTACTTAAAATCACAAACTGCATGCCTTCTGGGCAAAGATCTAGTTTTCTACGAAATTTGGTGCAATTCCTATCAACAGTTTTACATGTATCGCTGTTCAATTTTCATGCTGGAATTTTCATGGAGAAAAAGTGTTTTAGGACCTCCTCACCTTTAGCTCCTGGATCTCCCTGAAACTTTCCAGGAAGAAACTGAGTTGGTGTAACCATTTTTTGTGGACATTTTTGTGAAGATTCGTAAAACAGCATTAAAGTTATTAGCAAACCTAAAAATCTATTTCTTATGGAAACTTAACGCCACTGTCCGCGCACAGACTTTGAGCATGCATAGCACAAGGTTGGACAGCAGGCCTGGCCTCTACGGCAGCCACCCCACTGGGCATTGCCTTCACGTATGGAAGGTTGTGTAGTGTAGTTCCTATATTCCCAATGTTATGTTATGTTATGTTATGTTATTTTTATACTTCTATAGCGCACGGCCACTCCACGGAGTATCCCGGCGCTTTATCGAAGGAAACCCAACCGAAGAAGGGAGAACATAACACTGAGAGGACGTGAGGACACAGGAAGCAGCATCAAATTAAGGGAAAAGCCATGTCTTAAGGGCCTTTCGGAAGGACAGAAGGCTAGAGGTCTGTCTCAAAGTGATTGGGAGGTCGTTCCAAGCTTGAGGAGCTAAGTAGCGAAAAGACCGTCCTCCTGCTCTAGCACGCTTGATAATGGGAACACTCATTTTAGATAGGGACGAAGATCTAAGAGATCTTGGGGGGTTATACCAGGACAATCGTTTAGAAATATATTTGGAGCCTATGCCATGTAGGGCCTTGAAAGTCGTGGTCAAAGTTTTAAACAGAATCCTTTTAGCAATAGGAAGCCAGTGTAGTGTTGAGAGAAGATCAGTGGCTCTGGCTTTTCTTGGAAGACCAAAGATGGCTCGGGCTGCAGAATTCTGGGCGATTTGCAGACGCCTGACCAAATATTTGGGAAGTCCCAGGAACAAAACATTAGCATAATCAAGCCTAGAGCCAATCAATGCCTGGACAATGATTTTTCTGTGCTGGATGGAGACTAGAGGGAGGAATTTACGAAGCATCCCAAGGATGCCGAAACATTTCCCAGTAAGAGATGAGATATGCGGTCCGAAAGATAGCTCATTGTCAATCAAAATTCCCAAGTTTTTGGCTTTCGAGGACAAACTAGTGGGAGGAAACATATCTTGCGGCCACCAGGGTTTCCAATCAGGCTCAGAGGTACAACCAAAGAAGAGCAACTCCGACTTGTCGGAGTTGCACTTCAGCCCATGACGTCCAAACCACTCAAAAACAGCGCTCAAACAGCCCCTGACCTGGGCATCATCAAACAGGCCATCCTTGTTGCTTACAAAGAGGAGCTGGGTGTCGTCAGCGTAAGTGACAATCCGGGCGCCGAAAGACTCCGCCGTCCCCGCCAGGGGGGGCCATAAAGATGTTAAATAGGCTCTGCACATTGGAATAACATAAACAGCAGTGTAGACGTAGGACTGAGGTCATCTAGGTCTCTACTGACTATGTTAGACTTAATTACTTAATTAGTTTTTGCCAGCTAGCTCAGATGTAACTAGAAACTTTCTCGAATGTTCAGGAAAGGGTTAACCGTCCTGATTTAGACAAGAAGGGATTAGTTTCTGACAACCGCATAAACATGACAACTTTGCTCCCTCAGAATAAAGAGTGTATCTCTAGAGTCGTGTGAAAACAATAGACAGCCATTTCACTCAGTCAATCGTGCATGCTTAATTTCACCAGAGTGCAGAGAAATAGAGAGACGGGCGTTTTCAATAAAAAGATGTTATTTTATTGAGCAGTCTTCTTTCTCAGGCAAGAGAAATTAATTGCCACAATTGCAATACTTATTATAAAATAAAGTGAATACAGTAAAAGTAGTATTATGAAATAATACTGTAAAAGCATTGATATGGTTTCTTAGCCATATGATACTTTAAAATGGATAAAATATATACATACATAAAAACATTGACTAACGAACTCAACTGGTGCTTCTAAGATCCGCCTACCCCGGTGAACCTGACCTAAGCCTAATACGTGGGAAGGAGTAAGTAAGTTGCAGTTTTAAGTTAACTTAGGTTTTTGCCAAGTATCGGAATCAAGTATTCTCTCTAAGGTTTTAATCAGCTCCGTACCTTGGTTATAGAATGAAGGAGGTCTTGTATCTCGCTTCTCAGGACTCGATCTCCCAGCAACCCGCGAGTGTGACTTGGGAACACCGGAGCAGGATTCCCTCGGCTGGAGAAAAAGACAGCGTCTCTCTCAGTGCGTCAAAGGGAGGGGCATTTTCCTTCGGCTCTAGCAACAGCTGGGCTCTATGGCAAGTAGAACGTCGCTCTACTCCCCACCACCGTGTATTTGCTTAAGGCAATGTTGGTATATTTATACCTGAAAGGTGCCGGGTTTGACGTAAGGTTGGACATAAGGCGTCACTAAGAACTAACAGTTCTTTCTGGACTCCAGGAGTTCTTTTGCAAATCAAAACAAAAGCAGGGGGTTTCCCGGACTGCTGGAGGCTTGGTTTGTTTAAAGAACGCGTTGTGCTTTCTAGGAGTCTATGGGAGTAGCCTTGCCGTGTTTTGAACTGCAGGGGCTATTACTAAATATGGATATGATTCCTATGCCTTTATAAGGATATTATTTGTTATAACCACATAAGGGCATGAATCGGGAATATCGAATTAGGGTCCTAGATAGAAATACAACAGCTGGATGCAGAGCCTAATGCAGATCAATCCCTGTAGCCAATGAAGACCATGCACAGCTTTTCATTTCAGCGGTTGGGCAGAGGGCTTGACCTGAAGCCAGGTCCTGCGCTCAACCTCCCATGAGCAGCCAAACCCCTCCCACGCATGGCAAAAAGCTGTGGGTTGGCCCCAGGAACTTGTTTGCAGTCATGTCCTGCACTCAACCACCAGCTCTGTTTTTAAATTGTTTTCCAATCCCGCAAGAATTCTTTCCTATGGTAACTGGGCCCGTCCTATTACTACTCAGTGGCATCTGCCACAGTGTAAGATATATATATATATATATATATATATATATATATATATATATATATATATATATATATATATATATATATATATATATATATATATATATATATATATATATATATATATATATTTTCTGAAAAAAACATAGGTTTGACAGCAGTTATAGTTAGCTGGATATTTTACTGACATAAAACCATTGAAATTCCCACGTTATAGTTAGTTGGACTCACTATAACTTGCGCGCCTGCAATGCACTGCTGATGACGTAACATATTACATCACTCATGACATGGTCAGTGACATCACTCATGACATCACTGACAGCACCCGGGGCGTGTAGCGTAAGTGCGTCGGGTCATGTGACCTGAAAATAACACTTTTTATTGGTGCAGAACAGTTTTGGTTTTCAAATGATGAAAGCCCGGGTCATGTGACCTGAAAATAACACTTTTCATTGGTTCAGGACAGTTTTTTTTTCCAAATGATGAAAGACCCCACCTCTTTTTCTTATTCTGACTTTGTCCTTTGACTGAGGAAGACCTGTTTGGAGATCTTTGTTCAAAAATGTTGTACTTTAAAATGGCTACAGTAGCAGCAGCAGCTGGAGCATCTGCACCACCACCACCAAGAGGACCACCACAACATCACATTGGTGGTCAAGAAGAAGAGGAGGAGGAGGGGAGGAGGTGGCTGCAAGAAGACAATACCCCATACAAGCCAAGGCAGCACATTGTATGGGAGTTTTTTTCTATCCCAGAGGGCAAGAATAAAGTCAATGCACCCAAGGTGACTTGCTAAATCTGTAAAATTGAACTGTGAAGGGGGAACTCTAACAAAAAATATTCTTTTGGTAATAACACCATGATTAGGCACATGCAGCGCAAGCATCCAAACAACTATGCTGCCTCAAAGGTGAGAGAACTGGCCAGCAACCCTCCCCAATCTACACCCAGCACCTCCAAACGAAAACAACCCACTCCATCGGGACCAGAGACAAGGGAGACGATCCCTTGCATACAACCACGGTTTGGTGAATTCAGGATCACATGTATTTTTTGTGGTAAGACCATCTCCTATGGTGAGCAGAGCATAAAGCTCATCCTCCTTGCTGGTGACAACCACAATTGCCCCAAAAAACCCTAATTTTTTCCTGATTTTTTTTTGCTCCAGTTGAGCCATTTTCAATTCCCTGTTTTTTGTTTCTCCCCATAAAAATAACAAAAAAAATACAAAATAGTTCATAAAAGCCAAAAAAAGTACAAAATGTTCAAAAAACATAAAAAAATTATAAAACAACAAAAAGAAGAAAAAAAAAACATTTCTTTTTAGAACTACCTTCAATTTATAAAAAAAAGGCTACATTTTTTAAAAACTATCATTCTTTTTTCCCCATGGAACGCTTCCCGGTACGTAAGCATGGGCGGAAAATCCGTTACGCTCGCGGATTTTGCGGATTTTCGGTAAATTCGCAATCCGCGAACGCTCGCGAATTTACCGCAAATCCGCAAATTCGCACGCAGCGGATTTTTTTTCTTGGTGATACAATTTTGCGGCGTGCGGTGTAAGTTCGCAATTGCGAACATGTAGGTGCGGCGGGCAGCAACAATCTCGCACTCGCGAAATTACAAAAATTGCAATTCTGCACAAGAAATCTACTAGCAAGCAGCATAGACCTTCTGAAAATGATGATTTTTATCAGAATAACTCCTCAGGTTGACATTTGCCTGCACTTTTTTGGATTTGAGGCCTTTTGATTTTCTTTGGATAACTTTTGGATTAGAAATCAACTTTCTCATATAAGCTTGGTGGGGCATTACAGTTGCTGTAATGCTGTTCTGCAGAAAAACGAGTTTTGCAAAAGTGAAAGCAGGTTCAAAAGTTCAAACTCATCATTAGTAACCATTCCCTGTAGTGCTTCCTGACAAGGGCCTCTCCAGAGTTCAGTTGCTAGTTGCAACAATTGTATGACCCTGCTCTGACCCTCACAGCAGGCTCATAGAATAGCTACAAGTAGGCCACAAAGGTCCTGGAAAAAAAATTGCACTGCAACAGAAAGCAAATTACAGATAAGGACGCAGGTGCCAGACTGGAATTTTAAAACAGTGACACATTAATAAATCAACCCCAAATTAATTCATGTCAGTTGAAGCAGGCAGGTGTGCTTGCTTTTTCCCCCCATAATCTACAGTGATGATGAACCAGAGGGTGGCATTGATGTACCAGAGGGTGGCATGGGTGAAAGAGAGGGTGGCAGGGGTGAAACAGAGGGTGCTGGGAACCTGTGATGATGAACCAGACGTAGAAACCACATAATCGTGACCGTTGCGAGCCAACATGTAAGTTTGCAATTGCGAACTGGTACAAAACCCTCGCGAACTGTCAGAAATCCTTGCAAACTGTCAGAAATCCTTGCGAACACAAAAAAATCCGCAAATTCGCAAGAATTCGCGGATTTTGCGGATTGCGAGTTCGCAAATTCGCAAAATTCGCGAACGCCAGATTCGCAAAACTCGCCCATGCTTACCGGTACGCTCCCCGGTGCACGTACCGGGCGCTCCCCCCGCGCAAATCAAAAACCCCCCTTTTTTTTTTTTGTCCCTCGGGGCCCTTTTATAGCCCCCAAATCAAACCTAGGGGGTCGGGGGGGTCTACTCTGCCCCCTTATGGTCATTTCCCCCTTTGTTTTTCCCACCTTTTGTGTCTCGATCTTACCGAGACACAAGATGGCGGCCGCTCCGGACTGATTGGAATGTTTACAGAGACCCGAGAGCCAATCAGCTTTCCGCGCGCGAACTCACGTTGCGCGCTGGTTCGCGCCCCGGTGCACGTACCGGGGCGCAGCCATAGATATATATATTTTTTTAACCTAAATTGCTCAAAATCCACTGGAGAACATATCTTGAGACATAGCAAAGGCACATCGGGCTACCAGTCCCTACAATTTTGCCAAGTTTGGTGGAAATCCATTCAGCCGTTCGGGCTAAAAGTGAGGTTGACCGCCCTATGGAAATTAACATGGGGAAAACACGTTTTGGGACCCCCCTTTTTTCTCAGCCCCCGCTTGACAAATCCCCCCCAAACTTTCAGGGAAGGACCGGGGCGCCGCGAGGCAAATTTGAGGAAATCTTCAGGCAGATTCCTCAACCAACGCCAAAGTTATTCACAATAGAATGTTGAGATTTTGCATTGAAAATAATCCTAACTATAACTACCTACTCGCAACCGCCAGTAGGTAATATATATATATATATATATATAGTCACTGAAAAAACCATAGGTTATAGACCATATATAGTTAGGAATTAGCATTTACAAAACCTTATTTTACTCACACAAAACCATTGAAATTCGCATATATAGTTAGTTGCACTAACTATATATCGCGCACCCGCAATCCACTGCTGATGATGTCACATATTACATCATTCATGACATGGTCAGTGACATCACTGATGACATCACTGATGACCTCTCAAATTACATCACTGATGACATCACTGATGACAACATCCAGTGACTGTATGTTTCTGTAAAGTTAAAATATGTCTTCCATATTGAAGAATGAGTGGATGTAAAAGTGTCTGGATGAAGGATTTAGTAGGTGCATGACTGACTGTATGAGTGAGTGATTATATGTGTCTCACTGAGTGCATGGGTTAGTGACTAAACTGTCTTAATTTGTGCATCATTATGTCTGTTTTTCTGTAAACTGCTGCATGTGTTGATCAGTAGCTATATGAGTAACTATATGGGTTATTGGTTGGTTGCCCAAGTATTTGTATGGGAGACTGAGCGTGTGTGTGGGTGGCTGAGACGTGTATGACTCTGTGCATAGATGTGTGAGCAGTTGATTCACTAGATGTATGGGTTCAAAAGTGCATGTGGAAACAGCTGTATGGGCCATTGACTGTGTGCATGAGTGTATTGGTGAGTGAATAGATATCTCAGTGCTTCATGTCAAAGTAAGTACATATGTAAAACACAGTACATGTGAGAGTTGACATATATAAATAACTGGGCATAAGAGCCAGTGAATGTGTGAGTGGCTGTATGGATCATTGTGAACTTGTATCAGGGATTGTATAAGAGAGTAAATATGTGTTAGTATATGTTTGAATAGGTAAGGTGTGTATAACTGTATAGTTGAGGAAATGGAGATGTGATTGATTCTTTGCATGACTGACTAGGTGTGTGAGTAACTCCATGGATGAGTGACAGTCTGTGAGTGTCTGTTTACACTGATTGTATCTAAGGTTATATTAGAGTCTGAAGAGGTTCATCGTATTATCACATGAATGATATCATCAGTGATGTGATCAGTAATGTCAAATGAGATGTCATCAGTGATGTCATCAGTGATGCCATTTAAGATGTCATCAGTGATGTCATTTGAGATGTCATCAGTGATGTCATCAGTGATGTCATTCGAGATGTCATCAGTGATGTCATCAGTGATGTCACTGACCATGTCATGAATGATGTAATATGTGACATCATCAGCAGTGGATTGCGGGTGCGCGATATATAGTTAGTGCAACTAACTATATATGCGAATTTCAATGGTTTTGTGTGAGTAAAATAAGGTTTTGTAAATGCTAATTCCTAACTATATATGGTCTATAACCTATGGTTTTTTCAGTGAATTTTCAAGGTTTTGTAAATGCTAATTCCTAACTATATATGGTCTATAACCTATGGTTTTTTCAGTGAATTTCAATGGTTTTTTAATTGCAAATATCAAAAGCTGTAAAATGTATTCTTCTTTTAAAGGAAAACTATATTTTTCATGTATTTAATATAATTTTTTTATGTATATAAATTTATTATTATTCTTTTTTTTCGCTACCGGTCCGCGCACCGGGTAGCTTCCCGTTAGCTCAATTTGGTGCCGCGACCCGATCCGCGCACCGGGAAACGTTCCGTTAGCGCAACTGCTGCATTCGAAAACAACATCGTGGCACGTCACGTAAGTGCAACGTATCGCGTTGCCACGTAATGCGTCTCATGACGCGCCGCATTAGCGCACTCGGAAGTGCTCCGGAGCGCGACCCGAGGCGCGAAGCGCAGCACCCCGGAAGCGCTCCGGGCGCGAAGTGGGACGCGTAACGTAAGCGTAACAGGTCCTGTGACCTGAAAATAACACTTTTCATTGGTTTAGAAAACTTTTTTTCCCAAATGATGAAAGCCCCCACCTTTTTTCCTCACTCTGACTTTCATCTTTGTGAGAGGAAGACCTGTTTCTGCTTGTTCAGTCATGGCATCTGTAGTAGTTGCAGCTGGTGGACCCCCACCACCACCACAACCACCTAGGAAGGAAGGACCACCTTCAAAGTTCCTCCCAAACCCAGAGGAAGAGGAAGAAGAAGAGGAAGAGGGGGTAGAGCCGAAGCAGTTCTTGCGTGAAGAGCCCCGGCAATCCCACCGCTTAGACCATATTATATGGCAATTTTTTTCTACCCTCGAGGGCAAAAAAAGGTCAATGCCCGGCTGGTGACATGCCTCATTGCGATGCAGTTCTGTCCCGAGGCACAGACAAAAAGTATAGTTTTGGAAACTATACTATGCACCACCATATGCAGAGGTGGCATCCAATCAATTATAGCGTTGCTGAGGTGCGTCACTTCCAGGATAACCCACCAATATTATTTTACTGTTTCCCTTGGTTTTCCCCTTGTTACGCTTTCCGGAACGCTACCCGCTGCGCGGAAGGGGCGCTAACCGTGCAAAAATTTGAAAAAAAGGCTGTTTTTTTTACATATATGGGCCTCCTCAGCCACCCTCAGAAAACCTAGGGGGTAAGGATATGTCTCCCGTGCCCCCTTATACCCATTCCCAACATTGTTTATCCTCCGTCTTGTGACTAAATTTGTCCGAAACACAAGATGGCGGACTCCCGTTACGCTACAGGTGAGCTACCCGGTTCGCGTACCGGGTAGCGCTTCCACCGCGAAAAATAGAAATTTTTATTTTTTTTATTTTTTTGCCCCGCTGGGCCCTTTAATAGCCCCCACATAAATCCTAGGGGGTCCGGAGGGGTCCACCTTGCCCCCTTTCATTCACTTCCCCCTTCGTTTATTTCCACCTCTTGTCTCTCGTTCCTACCGAGAGACAAGATGGCGGCCGCTCCGGACTGTTTAGAATGTTGACAGTCACCGGAGAGCCAATCCGCTTCTCCTCGCGAAGTTCCGTTACGCGTCTGGTACGCGAACCGGGGCGCTAACTGGGACGCTGTCACAGATATATATATTTTTTTGAACGTTAATTTCTCAAAATCCACTGGAGCACATATCTTGAGACCTAGCAAAGGCACATCGGGCAAACAGTCTCTACAATTTTGCCAAGTTTCATAGAAATCCATTCAGCCGTTCGAGCTAAAAGTGAATCCAACCGCCCTATGGAAAACTCAATGTTAAAAACACGTTTTGTGACCCCCCTTTTTTCTCAGCCCCCGCTTGACGAAACCCCCCCCCCCAAACTTTCAGGGAACGCTCAGAAACAAAATGAGCCATTTTCCTGAAAATTTCAGCCAATTCCGTCCATCAACGGCAAAGTTATTCAACATAAAATTTTCAGAAATCCCTATTAAAAAAAATCCTAACTATATATACCTACTGGTGACTGCCAGTAGGTAATATATATATATATATATATATATATATATATATATATATATATATATATATATATATATATATATATATATATATATATATATATATATTCCTCCTAGAACGCCTGTGCATGAAGACGCCACTCAGCAGCAGTTCATTCAAACTTGAATTTTAATTAGGCATACCGGCATTTCACATCCAGGTAAGTTTGCAGTGCCCAACGCGTTTCGGAGATGCCTATCTCCTTGTTCACAGGCTTGGAAACGATCACATTACTGGAAAGGGAACCTCCGACATTTTTTCCTTTTTAAATGCCCTCCAATGGGCTTCTTTTTAACAGTTCACTCCCGGTGCAGGTTGGTCCCTGTGGTTCCCTTTGTAATTATTATCCTCCAATGGGTTCGAAAATGTGCCGTGATTTTTTCCAGTTCTTTAAACCCTCCAGTGGGTCTCCAGAATGTTTGTGCCGGTTATTTTATAAGAAAACTGTTGCTCCGCAGTTAGAGGCAATGGACTGTCCTGTGCCTCTGCGGTCTCCTTCTCTTTTTGGAGTGGTGCATCTTCCCGGCTCGGACCCGCAGGTAAAACATTCCTCCTAGAACGCCCGTGCATGAAGACGCCACTCAGCAGCAGTTCATTCAAACTTGAATTTTAATTAGGCATACCGGCATTTCACATCCAGGTAAGTTTGCAGTGCCCAACGCGTTTCGGAGATGCCTATCTCCTTGTTCACAGGCTTGGAAACGATCACATTACCGGAAAGGGAACCTCCGACATTTTTTCCTTTTTAAATGCCCTCCAATGGGCTTCTTTTTAACAGTTCACTCCCGGTGCAGGTTGGTCCCTGTGGTTCCCTTTGTAATTATTACCCTCCAATGGGTTCGAAAATGTGCAGTGATTTTTTCCAGTTCTTTAAACCCTCCAGTGCGTCTCCAGAATGTTTGTGCCGGTTATTTTATAAGAAAACTGTTGCTCCGCAGTTAGAGGCAATGGACTGTCCTGTGCCTCTGCGGTCTCCTTCTCTTTTTGGAGTGGTGCATCTTCCCGGCTCGGACCCGCCGGTAAAACATTCCTCCTAGAACTGACAAAGGCGGCAACGCCGAAACGCATTTGCTTGTTGACTGAGTGTACGCGCAGAAAATAAATCAAAAGCGGAGACCGATAAATCGGGCTGGAGTGTCCTTATTTGTGGAGCAGTTCACGGATTGAACTGTGTGTTGGAAGTATGTCACGAACTCCACCGTGCGTTAAGGAGGCACCCGGGGCAAAGTGGAGCGGCAGGAGGTGGATGTGAGTTGTGAATATATATATATATATATATATATATATATATATATATATATATATATATATATATATATAAATTTCTATTTCTGCACGTTCCTGCTTCCAAATACGGGTTCAGAAAAGAATGGTTGGCACGCTGGTATCCAGTTTAAAGATTTATTGTCACCAAACCCCCCTCACCCCAACAGACGCGTTTCGCCTTTGCAGGCTTCGTCAGTGTTACGTTAGTGCGAAGTACATTTCGCCATTTTAAGCCATTGGCCAGTTGAACATTTCATAAACATAAAAAAAGGGCCACTGGCATACAGAAGGATGGTGGCCATCTTACAATGTGCAAATTGCATGAGAATCCAAGGCTAGCAAATAGCGACTTAAAGTAAAGTGCATAGTGCTCATTAAAAACGTGTAACGTAATTCAATTAATACACAATTTTCAAACACAGTAAAGAAAGTTTAAGCAAACAATTCTATTTTCTTCAAAAAATTCATATGAAGGTTATATTTACAGTGTCTCTTGTGGACCTTTAACCTATAGAATATAGAATTGTTAGGAAAGATAATTTCCTATTTTGCGTAGTGTTGGTTGTTAAGCCCTGAATGGGCAATTTCACTTGCAGTACAACTTCTTCTTGTAATGACATGCAGATCAGTGGAAAGTAGGACTTATTGCTTTGAGATGGTTTATGAATCATATTTGTCCTATTCTACCACGTGTCAGTTTCTGTACCTAGTTTATAGGTGAACCCAAAGTTCTTCATTATTGTTAAGTCCCCACGGAGTCATGGTTTTTAGACTGATGATATACTTTGACTCAAGAATGCGTAGGGACTTGTCTCTGTCACCACCCCGTTCCAATTTAGGTGCCTGATCAATGCAGTAAAAACTAAGTTTCTCCCAGTTACTCTGATGGTGTTCGGCAAAATGGGGGGCGACAGGGTATGTTTTGTCCCTATTTGTAATTGCCCGCATATGTTCTAGGATTCTTAGTTTTGCAGGTTTTATAGTGCTGCCAATGTATCGCAGCTTGCAGGGGCAAGTGAGACAGTAGAGAGTATATTCTGAGTTGCAGTTGAGCAACTGTTTTATTTTTATGTTGGGTTTCTTGTCACCTGTGCGATTAGGGTACTCTGACACTTGCACTTTGCCACTAAATCTGCATGCCTTACATTTAAGACAAGGAAAAAAGCCCGCAGACTTGGATAAGTTGATGGGTTGGGTCATTGTTTTAAAAAAAATATATATATATATATATCCATCACTGCAGGTTACCCACACGAAGGAGGCCACATGAAGATTCAAATATCCATATTTATTGGCACACAGCAAGCACAAAATAAATCAGCAGTTATCCATCTGGCAAAGTGTGCACGCCGGACGCGTTTCGGGAATTCACTTCCCTTCCTCTGCGGCGTAAAGTTCAAAGGAACTGCAAGCACATGACATTGCGCACATCTCCATTTAGTACCTGCCTCCTGGGCGTGGCAAATGCAAGGCCCCCTGGGTCTCGTAGTGCGCTGTTAGTTAACCCATGTGGGTGTGCTGTCAGTTCGAAGTTAAAACATAATTAATTATTGTCCCAGTGGATAGATGGACAAACCCACTGCAATTTCGTGCCCCGCTTTATGGCAGCCAATCTGGAGGAGCCGGCATAATACATTGGCTGCCATAAAGCGGGGCACGAAATTGCAGTGGGTTTGTCCATCTATCCACTGGGACAATAATTAATTCCGGGACCAGAAGTGGCCCGTCTCTCCCTCGAATTTCTTTTTATAAAAAGGCAGGCCACGGGGGATGGGATACTTTGTCACAAACGTAACAGATATCCCAACACCGGTATTACACATTTCATAGGATATAATAGAACTGTAAATTGGCGGACAGGATATCTGTCACGTTTGTAACGGAGTAACCCCATTGGACAAGATCATAATCAGACCCTTAGTCATGATATTGAGATGTTTTTTGAAGACGCTGGAGGACACCTGTGAGTCCCACAGGTCTGATGCTTGCAGTTACTGTCGTGTTTCTTTAAATGTGCGTCTAAATGTGAAGTCAGATTCTGTGCATTGATTTCTTTACAGACAAGTAGTGCTAGTGTGTTTTCATTGGGATTTCTGAATTTGTGACACATCTTAAGGAGAGAGCATTTTAACTCCCAAGATTGTTTCATCTCCCGAACTCCAAATGCTATTGGGCCTGTGAAGTGTAGTTCGGAAGCCTGTACACAGTTCGACAGGCTCTGGCAAATAATAGATCTAAAAGCTTGGCCGCCTTACCCAATGTGATTTCACATTCATATGTGACGGTTGGGAGACATTTTGCCGCCATTGCCTTCTACAAAGGCGTTGAGGTGGGGCCCTGCAGTGATCTTGAAAGGGTGGCAAAACATGTGGTCAGGAAGGCAAATTTACATTCCATTGCCTCCATATGTAGGATAAACGTGCCCCTGGCACCGAATTTTACTACAAGCTATTTCAAGAAAATCGCAGTCTATTGATGCACGAGCGAGATGTATTTATCTTCTTGCTGAACTTCGCAACTTTGGTTTTCATCGCAATCACTTAAAGTTTGGTCCGCACACTGGCATAATGAAACTTGAGGGGGCCCCCTGCAAAGTATGTGGAGGGGCCCCCTCCGGACTTAATCGGGTGTTCCCCGGTCAGAGTATCAATCAATCAATCAATCAGGGGGGATTTGTAAATCGAAATCGTAAAGGTCTTGAACAGTCTTCTTAAGGCCGGGAGGTCTGCTGTCTGTCGTAGGTGGAGGGGGTGGGTGTTCCAGGTCTTGGCGGCGCAGTGGGAGAAGGATCTGCCCCCGGAAGTGGTTCTGTGGATGCGTGGGACGGCGGCAAGGGACAGGTCGGCGGAGCAGAGTTTCCTGTTGGGGACATAGAAGGAGAGTCGGCTGTTGAGATAGGCTGCGCCGGTATAGTGCTGATGGGGCCCCCTTGAGTTTGGGGGGCCCCCGCACCGCAGGGGCAGCAGGGGCCTGTGGTAAGCCACTGGTTCCATAGCATGGAGGCAAAGAGAGCTTCTAGAAGAGGTTACAGGCCGACATTAAGAGTAAGTCCTCAGCGTACAAGGTGTGGGTCAGGGTACGGCCCCCGAGTTTTGGTGCATGGGCGTTTAGCATGTCTAAATCATTGGACAGGCTAGAGATGTAGATGTTGAACAGCAGGGAGGGCGAATAGTCACCCCTCCCTGCTTGTTCACCGGTATAGATTTTCTCTGATAGTTTTGTATTGTCTCCTTGCTTCACGTGGAGCCATGTTTTAAAATACAGTAGATGGGTTGCTTTCATTAGTTTTAATGAGGTCCTGGTGTTTGTTAGTTTGTGCCAGCGTAAGTCTTAGGAAACTCTGTCAAATGCAGCCTGAAAATCAATGAAACTGGTGTATTCGTTTTTTTTTTTTTTGCTAAAGGCCTTTTCCATGCACATTGCGAGGGTGGCAGGATTCGATGATGTTCCCTGCCCTGCACTAAAGCCTGTTTGATTCCAGGGGATCAGCTCCAGGCTGTCAGCCTATGCTAAGAGATCTTATAGTATCAAACTGGCATAGTGCTTGGATTCAGTAGCAAGTAGGGAGATCCGTTGATAGTTAGATGGATTACTCCTGTCTCCTCCTTTAAAGATTGGGTCTATAATTGAGCTACACCAGGAGTCCAGGACTGCCTAATGTAAGCCGACTGCGCTATATAGGGTGTTGAGGTTTATTGCTCAGTATTCTACATTGAACCTGAAAAGCGTGGGCAGTAAGCTATTTGGGCCAGGGACCCCATCTGATCTGGTCTATATGATGTTTTCTATAAGTCGTGTTTGTTGATCTGCGGACCCCTTGTGGACACTGTTTTTCAGCTCCCTGATCAGGATTGCTGTTTCCTTCTGCTGTTTTTTGATTGTACGCTCTGTCTTCCTGATAATTTTTAAGGTCGAACCTAGCGGCACCGAGCATGCGCTATTCGCTCTGCGAGACTGCTGTAGTAGAGTATGGGAGAGAAGCAGCGCCCACTCTCCTCCCATACTTTTATTTGGCTTGTGTCATTGTCTTTCGTAATTGCTGCCTTAAAATTTTTTGATAGGCTTGCTAGTCCCTCCTTGGTATGGTCTTATCTTCATTTGTACCCTCCCATGCACACTGGCCCCTTTACTTCGGTTTTTACACAGGATGTGTTATTTAGTCTGTAAGCACTATTTACTTTATTGAGTTTCTCTTACTGCAGGTCGGACACACGCTGCTTCAGCGGAAACCGCTTGTGTTTATTTAAGCAGCACTGCCGTCCCTGTAACACGGGCACCTGCTTTCAATCACTTTAACTCAGCATTATCTTGTGTCTGTTTCTCAACCACCCAAGTAATGATTAGGGAAAGTCATGCAAATTCCAGGTAGCAAATGGGCTGAAGCTGACAACAGCACATCTGTGTTACATGTCATCTGTACTAAAGCCACCTTACTGGTTGTTTTCAAAAGCCTGTTTTATTAACAACAACACCACCACCACCAATACCACAACCAATCTCACCACCACCACCAATACAAACACCACCACCAATACCACCACCACCAATGCCACCACCACCAATACAACCACCATAAACACCACCAATACCACCACCACCAATACCACCACCACCAATACCATCACCACCAATACTACCACCTCCACCACCACCAATACCACCACCAACGCCACCACCACCACCACCACCAATACCACCACCATCAATACCACCACCACCAATACCACCATCACCTCCAATACCAACATCAATACCACCACCACCGCCAATACCACCACCACCAATACCATCACCACCAATACCACCACCACCACCAATAACACCAATACTGACACCAATCCACCACTGCCAATACCACCACCGATCTCACCACCACTGCCAATACCACCACCACCAATAACACCAACACCAATATCACCACCAATACCACCACCACCTATACCACCACCACCAATACCAAAACCACCAATACCCCCATCACCAGCACCACCACCAATACCACCACCACCTATACCACCACCACCAATACCAACGCAGCCTATACCACCACCACAGCTAATATTAACAATACCACCACCACAAATACCACCACCTCCAATACCACCACCATCAACTCCACCAATACCACTACCACCACCCCCACCAATACCACCACCACCACAAATACCATCCTACCAATACCACCACCACCACCAACACCACTACCCCATCACCACCAATACCACCACCACAAATACCACCACCTCCAATACCACCACCATCAACACCACCAATACCACCAACAATACCACTACCACCATCAACTCCAATACGACCACCAACACTACCACCAATACCACCGACACCACCACCAATACCACCGACACCAAAACCACCACTACCACCAATACCAATAACACCAATATCACCACCACCAATACCACCACCAGTACCATCACCACCAATACCACCACCACCAACACCAATACAACCACCACAACTACTACCACCAATACAACCACCAATACCACCAATACCACTACAAATAATACCACTACCACAAACAATACCACCACAATCATCAATAACACCACCACCATTACCAATACCACCAATACCAGTATCACCACTACCAATACCACCACCACCACTAATACCACAACCACCAATACCACCATCACCAATATCCCCACCAATACCAAAACCACCACAAATACAACCACCAATACCACCACCATCAATCCCAACAATACCACCACCACCAATATCACCACCGTCAGCACTACCACCAATACCAAAACCACCACCAATACAACCACCAATACCACCACCACCAATACCACCACCATCAATCCCAACAATACCACCACCACCAATATCACCACCACAAATACCACCACCACCAATACCACCACCAGCCAGCTATACCACCACCACCAATACCACCAATGCCACAACAATACCCCAACCAAAACCTCCACTACCTTCAATACCACCACCACCATCAATACCACCACCAATACCATCACCACCAGTAACACTACCACCAATACCTCCACCACCAATACCAACATCACCAATACCACCATCAATACCACCACCACCAATACAACCACCACCAATCCAATACCACTACCACAGATACCAATACTACCACCAAAACCTCCACCACCATTACCACCACAACCAATATCACCACAACCAATACCACCACCACCAATTCTACCACCAGCAATACCCCACCAGCAATACCACCACCACCAATACCACCACCACCAATAACACCACCAATACCATCACCACCACTTATATCACAACCAATGCCACCACCACCAATATCACCACCAGTACCTATACCACCACCAATACCACCACCAACACCATCACCAATACCAACACCACCAATACAACCACCACAAATACCACCACCACCAATACCACCACCACCAATACCACCACTAGCAATACCACCACCAATACTACCAATACCACCACCACCAATACCAATACCACCATCACAAATACAACCACCAATACCACCAATATCACCACCACCAATACCACCACCACCAATACCACCACGCATATCACCACCAATACCACCACCATCACCACTACCACCACCACCAATACCACCACCAAATATCACCACCAATACCACCACCACAAGCAATACCACCACGACCATCAATATCACCACCACCAATACTAACACTACCAATATCACCCCCAATACCACCACCACCAATCCAATAGCACTACAATTAATACCAAAACCACAGCCAATACCAATACCACCACCACCAATACCACAACCACCACTAATACCACCACCAATACCACCCCCACCAATACCACTACCACCACCAATACCACCACTATCAATCCCACCACCACCATCACCAATACCACCACTACTACTACCACCAATTCCATCACCAACAATACCACCACCACTTCCATTACCACCATCACTACTAATACCACCACTACCAATACCACTACCACCAATACCACACCACCACCACTAATACCACCACCACCAGTATCAACACCAATACCACCACCACCACTAATACCACCACCACCAATACCACCACCCCCACCAGTACCAATACCACTACCAATACCACCACAAATACCACCACCACCAATACCAGTATCACCACCACAAATACCACTACCACCAATACCACCACCTCCACCAATACCACCAAGCCACCACCACCAATACCACCACCAATACCAGCACCACCAATACCAACCCCACCAATACCACCACCACCAATGCCACCACCACCAATACCACCAATACCACCACCACCACCAATACCAATACCACCTACTCAGTGCCTCTCGCTTACAAGTATTCGATGGGGCACTGTAAGAGGCCGGAGCTGCAGCTGAGAGCATCCCTCCCTCTCTCCCTCTCTCCCTCCATCCCTCCCTCCATGCCTGCCATAAAGCACCACCCGCCATGCACCAGGAGGTGAAGCCAGGGCCCTACTACAGCTGGGGTGTTTTTTTTATTAGACCAAAGATTGCAATGACATTATGCAATGCCAAACTGCACACTTAAATCATGGAGAGGGCAGGAACTAGCCACTCCTCCACCTCTTCGCCCGGAGCCGCGACAGTGTAATCACCGAGCGAAAGGAATTGGAGCGCTTTGTTAGTGTTTATAGCTTGGATCACATGTAACTCTCACCTCACACTTTGTGTTTGTGTAATTTACAACACTTACACATCTTCTTCACTGCACTATTTATCACTACTTTGAAGACGTCACAGGCCGGTCTCTTTCTCTGTTTTTTACAATCCAACAAGCGGTCGAGAAGGTCCTTTATTGCAATGTGATAGGTCTCGCATTTGCGAGTGTTTAAGCTATTAGCATTGTAAGTGACAATGACTGTTATTTATTTTTTAAAACCCAAAATATACATAAAAGGCATTGTCATTTACAGTGCTAATAGCTCAAACTCGCGTGAATGCGAGACCTATTGCATTGTAAATGCTTGTTACTTCTACCATACATAAGTATAATGTAATTAAAAATATCAACAATCAAATATTGAAGTCCATAAATAATCCAGTTCCACTGCAAGCATACTTTTTTCTAGGTCCAGTCTTTTATTGGTATACATTGACTTTTACTTTTTCATCTCCTTTTAATTCAAAATTAGTTCTTCAAGAAGACATTCACAGAATATGTGGTTAAACGTACACTCCACAGCCTACACATTTCGTCCCTCATGGGACATCATCAGGGCTGTAAAGAAAAAACATAATAAGAAATTCTGTACTCCGATGCCTTACTTCGACAAATACTTAATTCGTCTGCACCAAAAACTGTAAATACAAGTATCTCATAAAACGGAAGCCTGCCTATATATCACACTAACAACAGTTTTTTACATCCATGTACCTGCCTATATTTCAATCTACTTCACCAGTGGCCCTTAACAAACCACCAAAAAGATAGGAAAATACAAATCATAATCTGCATTAAAACAAATTCTGAGAAGAGCATCATCAAAAACATTTAAGACTTCTTCTTAACCGTGAATAGCCTTAATTTAACATCCCTCCCCTTTAAATTACTACTAATACTTCGTACCTTAAAAAAATTGACTAGTCCTTGGATGGATGGATGGAAAATATATATTTAGTATCTCTGTTAGTGTATCCTACTGTTCTTGATTTCTATTCCTGGTCTTATATCCAAATGTGCCACTCTCTGTAAATACAAAGCTTTCCATGAGGTTAATAGGAAAAGGACTGCCTTTTTTCACAAAAAAAATATTATCATGCTTTATCATATGCCGTACATGACTTCACCTTGGGTCCTTAATATGATTGATTTATGTTATACACTTTAGCCCTTCATTCTTCAGTGTTACACCATCCAATCAATGTTTCCCTGGTGCCTATAATGTAAAAACGAAACTAGATTTTAGATTACCCATATTCTGGATATCATTGCTCCTTGTTCCCTTCCTAAGTTCACTCACCTAAAATAAGACTTGTCTTGATGTTCCACCTTTCATATTCATAGTTTTTTCTTCAAAACAACGCATCTCTATCTTTAAAAAACAAGCTATTGTAAATGGTCTGTAAGATGCCTATATCTCCTGCCTTAGTTCACTTCCACCTCCTGAGACAACCCTCTCACCTCTCATTAACAATATGATATCCTTAGTCAGTCTCCTCAATTAATGTTCAATCCTCTAAAGCATAGTATTAGTTCCAAAACACCTGTAAAGCGCAAGAAGACAACCCTTTCAGGCACTAGCCAGCCGTACACTGTATTAATTAATTATTCCACTCTATGACTCACTCGCCTCCATATGTTCAATTTCATAGAACTATGGTCCAAATACATCCAATCTCTGATTCAAAGTACCTATTATTTGTCAATAGCGTCCAATCTGTATTTAAAATATAAACAAAAAGGCCCATCTTACTATTCTTATTACTTTCTAACTTTCTTTTCGCGTAACTTCTGTTTAGTAGTCTGTGATTTCATTTGTCCAGTTCTTCTCTAAACACACTTTCCGAGCTGAAGTTGCTACGAATTCCTACCATCTCCCCAAACGGTATTCCATTAATTACTGAAGCCGTATGGGCACTGTCAGCTCTTAATATAGAGTTGGTGGCCATACTTTTTCTGTATAACATGCTCTTAATAGAATCACCTTCCACAAATAATTCAACGTCCAAATATTCTATTCTTTCAAAATGTTGATTCATTGTAAAGGTTACATTAAAATCATTCTGATTTAAGTATTCAGAATATTCAGTCAAATAATTCTTTGATCCTCTCCGTAACAGTAAAATTTTGTCTATAAAACGACGGGAAGCTGCTACTGCTCAAAAAGCCAGGTCTGGAGGAATCTTCTGAAGGTCAGCAGGTCTTGGGTCTGGCGTAGTGGGATGGGGAGTGTGTTCCAGGTCTTGGCGGCGAGGTGGGAGAACGATCTGCCGCCAGAGGTAGCTCTTCAGATGCAGGGGACAGTGGCAAGGGCGAGGTCGGCGGAGTGAAGCTGAAGGTTGGGGGTGTAGAAGCTGAGTCGTCTCTTGAGGTATGCTTGTCCGGTGTTGTGGAGTGCCTTGTGTGCATGGGTGAGGAGCTTGAAGGTGATCCTCTTGTTGACGGGGTGCCAGTGCAGGTCTCTCAGGTGGGGAGTGATGTGGCTGCTGTGAGGGATGTTGAGAATCAGGTGTGCAGAGGCATTCTGAATGCGTTGAGGTCGGTTCAGGAGCTTGGCTAAGGCTCCTGCATACAGGGCGTTTCTGTAGGTCAACCTGCTGGGTGCCCATTCTTCTAGTTTCGGTGAGGATCCACCTGTAGATCTTGCAGAGCATGCGGAGGGTGTTGAAGCAGAAGGATGAGACAGCGTTGACCTGCTTTGTCATGGAGGGGGTGGAGTTGAGGATGAACCCTAGGTTGCATGCGTGGTCAGTGGGTGTTGTAGCCGTTCCCAGTGCAGTCGGCCACCAGGAGTCGTCCCAGGCCGAAGGGATAGATCCGAGGATGAGGACTTCCATCTTGTCTGAGTTTAGCTTCAGTCGGCTGTTCTTCATCCACTCTGTGACTGCTTTCATTCCTTCGTGGAGGTTGGTTTTGCCGGTGTGGGGGTCCTTGGCGAGGGAGAGGATCAGCTGGGTGTCGTCAGCGTAGGAGGTCATGCAGTCGGGCGACGTGGGCGAGCGGTGCCATGTAGATGTTAAACAGTGTAGGGCTGAGGGATGAGCCCTGGGGTACGCCGCAGATGATCTCGGTGGCTTCCGAGCAGAAAGGGGGAGGAGGACGCTCTGGGTTCTGCCGGAGAGGAAGGAGGTGGTCCAGTCCTGGGCTTTCTCTTGGATCCCAGCGTGGTGGAGGCGTGTGCGCAGGGTGCGGTGGCAGACCATGTCGAAGGGGGCTGACAGGTCCAGGAGGATGAGGGCCGCAGTTTTTCTGTTGTCTAGCAGGGTCCTGATGTCATCGGTGGTGGCGATGAGGGCAGTTTCGGTGGTGTGGTTGCTGCGGAAACCGGACTGGGATGGGTCCAGGATGCTGTTTTCCTCGAGGTAGTGGGTGAGTTGTTTGTTGATGGTCTTATCGATGACCTTCGCCGGGAGCAGGGAGATGGGGCAGAAGTTCTTGAGGTCCTTGGGGTCAGCCTTGGGTTTTTTGCATAAGGCGTTGATCTCGGTGTGCTTCCGGCTCTTCGGGAAGGTCACTGTCTCAAAGGAGATGTTGATGGCTTTCCAGAGATGGGGTGCGATGGGGTGCTGGCTTTGTTGAAGATGTGGTGTGGGCATGGGTCTGACGGAGATCCGGAGTGGATGGTGTTCATGATTTTGATGGTGTTGTCGTCGTTTAGGAGAGCCGGGGGTCGGTGCGGATGGCAGTCGTGAGGACGGAGGTCTCAGTGGTTGTCGGCCGGTCGTGGCATTGAAGCTTTTGTGGATGTCTGTGATCTTGCGATGGAAGAAGGCAGCGAGGGAGGCACACGGGTCTTGCAAAGGTGGGATGTCGTTGGTGTTGGAGCTGGGGTTGGAGTGTTCCTTCATGATGTTGAAAAGCTCTTTGTTGTTGTGTTTCTTTGTTGTCTAGAGGGTCTTTGAAGGAGGCCTTTTTGGTGGATCTGATGCGGGTGGCATTCTTGTGGGATGCGTAGCTGTCCTGTGTTCTTTTACTGTACCATTTCTTCTTTAACTTTCAGCAGGTTTGCTTGGAGGCCTGGAGGTCTTCAGTGAACCAGCTGGCTTTCTTACTGGTGTGACTGTTGGGGGTTTTCTTGATCGGGGCGACGGTGTTGGCGCAGTCGTCAATCCACTGTCTGAGGTTGCGGGCGGCGGTGTCGGGGTCGGTGGGGTCGGCGGGTTGTCTCCGGGCGAGGGTGGTTGTTAGCTGGTCTTCGGTGACTTTGCTCCAGCAGCGGCGGGGGATCTGTTAGTGCGGTGATGCGTGGTGGGTTTCCGGAAGGTGAAGTGGATGCAGTGATGGTCTTGCCAGAGGAGTTCAGTGATGTGGTGAAGGAGATGTGGGAGCTTGTGGAGAAGATGGGGTCAAGCGTGTGGCCGGCAGAGTGGGTGGGAGTTGTGATGAGTTGTCTGAGTCCGAGGTTGGCGAGGTTGTCGATCAGGGTGGCGGAGTTGGTGTTCCCGAGGGGAAAGTTCGATGGAGTAATGGCTCTTCAGGTGCTGAGCCCCGGACTCCTCGGTACACCTTGGGTATGTTTGCATTGTGAACAGCAGTGGTGTCATTACCAATTTCATTATTTTCCTAAAGTTTTAGCAATTTCCAGTTTTGATATGTAGAGCATTTTTGGCCCAAAGTTTATCCCTGTGCACTCTTTTTTGCCAGCCAAAACTGCCCTTTTCTATACATGTCGCAACTTCCTCAAGTTTATTTTGGTGCCGGATAGAATCTAATATTCTTAGATAGATAGCATTCTTTGTTTAGAGCTTTCTTCAATGAAGTGAGCTGTTTTGACACCCATTGTCGGACTTTCCCTCCAGCAGTAACACTAAGCAGGGGGATCTTTTTTCTGCCATATTTTTCCAACAACGCCTCATAATATTTCCACCAATTAGTAGTTGCGTTGTATGCTCTTAGTTAGTAACCTTCTAGCAGAGTCGTACAGTTTTTAAGGATAGCTTCCTGTGACCTTGCTTGCCAGCGTAATCAGTCTAATGTATATATATTTATGTTGCAAGTGTTGTAGGTATGTTTATGAGTGTGTATTTACCTTTCGAGGCGCGAGCCTCAATCCCTTCTTCCCTAGATGACTGTCTATCTCCCACAGCTCTTAAGAATGCCATCACAAGTGATAAATCCTGATTGGTTGATTAATTGATTGATTGACATTTACTTTGAGACTTACGGTTTGCCATTCAGTTTGCCCACTGATCCTTGGCATGGGCATGAACTTCATCAATGCTGCATTAGGGTGCCTCAAATTGACTTCCAGTTGAATACATTTTTCTACATCACATGAAAAAACCCAAATCTTCATTAAGACGTGCACTGTCCTTTAAGATATATAGGATCCCGTACTACCTTGTAAATAAAAAATCTTCTCTCTGACAACTGTCTTACAATCTACCCAGTCTTACATGGCAGTACAGTTCTTATTTTGGGAACACTCTAAGATAAGCAATTTAGTTAATCTTTTGGTAAACATGGTAACCAAAAAAAAACAATAGTTGGGGAAGGAGCTTAAACGGTGACAGGAAATGGGGCAGTAGAATAAAAGGCATAGATCAGAAAGAGTATGAAACTATTAAAGATCTGTCCTTTTGTGGTCCAATGCTGTCCCTTGAATCACTTAATGACTAACAGTTGAGTCAGTTCACAAAGGTATTTGTGAACCTAAGTTGAAATTAGCTGTGAAGATATGTTTATTAAAATATGTAAACCCAACTTTGCTAGTAACAAAAAACAAATGTACAATTGTATATATATTTGCCCTCTCAAGCCCTCTGCGACTCCCTAGCCTCATTCTTCCACAACAAGATTGCAGACATCCACAACAGCTTCGACAACCAACCCGGAGCCCAACCCACCCAACCACTTGCTGAACACTCTCCCCCCGCGAACACCCTTAACTACTGGAACCCAATCTCCACTGAGGACACCATCCGCCTGATGAACTCCATCCACTCAGGATCCCCCACAGATCCATGCCCTCATCACATCTTCAACAAGGCAGACTCCGTCATAGCACCGCACCTTCGAGACGTCATCAACTGCTCCTTCAACTCCGCCACCTTTCCGGAAAACTGGAAGCACGCTGAACTCACCGCCCTTCTGAAAAAACCCACAGCGGACCCCACCGAACTCAAAAACTACCGCCCCATCTCGCTCCTTCCATTCCCGGCCAAAGTCATCGAGAAAGCTGTCAACAACCAGCTCGCCGCTTTCCTCAAAGCCAACAAATCCCTCGACTCCTCACAATCTGGCTTCCGAGCAAAACACAGCACTGAGACCGCCCTCATCGCAGCAACAGACGACATTCGAACTCTACTGGACAATGGAGACACAGTCGCCCTCATCCTCCTCGACCTCTCTGCAGCATTCGACACAGTCTGCCACAGCACCCTTTTACAACGCCTCAACAACATCGGAATACATGGAAAAGCACTTGAATGGATCACCTCGTTCCTCACCGGAAGAACCCAGAGAGTCCGCCTCCCACCATTCAAGTCCGTGGCCACCGAAGTCATCTGTGGCGTACCACAAGGATCCTCTCTCAGCCCCACCCTCTTCAACGTATACATGAGCCCCCTCGCGACCATCGCCCGCCAACACGACCTCAACATCATCTCTTACGCGGATGACACTCAACTGATCCTTTCTCTCACCAAGGGCCCCAGCACCGCCAAAAATAACCTACACGAAGGAATGAAAGAAGTTGCTGAATGGATGAAACACAGCCGCCTCAAACTGAACTCAGATAAAACAGAAGTCCTCATCCTAGGTACATCCCCTTCTGCATGGGACGACTCTTGGTGGCCGGAAGCCCTTGGAAAAGCACCCATCCCGACAGACCACGCACGGAACCTAGGCGTCATCCTGGATTCCTCACTTTCAATGAACAGACAAGTCAGCGCCGTATCCTCATCCTGCTTCAACATTCTTCGCATGCTCAAAAAAACATTTCGCTGGATCCCCACCGAAACCAGGAAAACAGTCACCCATGCTCTGGTCACGAGCTGACTGGACTACGGCAACACCCTCTACGCAGGCACTACCGCTAAACTCCAAAAGAAACTACAACGAATCCAAAACGCCTCAGCCAGAATCATATTAGACATCCCACGCAACGAACACATCTCTGGTCACCTGAAAGACCTCCACTGGCTACCCGTCAACAAAAGAATCACTTTCCGACTGCTAACCCACGCACACAAATCACTCTACGACATCGGACCAGAATGCCTCAACTCAAGACTGTCCTTCTACACCCCCTCCCGCCAATTACGCTCCTCCAGCCAAGCCCTCGCCACTGTACCTCGCATCAACAAGACCACCATGGGAGGCAGATCCTTCTCTTACCTGGCTGCTAAAACATGGAACTCACTCCCCACTCACCTGCGCCTTACCCAAAACCACCTAGCTTTCAGAAAGCAACTTAAAACATGGATATTTGACAAGTAATCCCCCCCCCCCCCCTTAGCGCCTTGAGACCCTCTGGGTATGTAGTGCGCTATATAAATTATCTGACTTGACTTGACTTGACTTGATTTGATAGATTTAAATATGAGTGCTGCACATCCACGCAGCAGACGTATGGAATGCGGCCATCGCTGGAGTGCCAAAAGCAAGCCTGTCGGCACCCATCCGCACCCGACTGTTGCCAGCTGCAAGGACCCCTGCCAGTTCCAGTTACTGTAATGACTCCCACATTATGTATTCATGGGAAGCTTTGCCTGCCATGGCCCCAAATGACTAGAAGGCAGTTAGCTGCTATGGAGGGAGGAGGCTCCAGGAATGGTATTTGGAGTCTTCTCTTGGCCTGCTGTAAATGGTCCTGTATAAATCATTCTGTGTTAGGGATAGCATCTACGAATTTAGGTTCATTCAAGAGCGACTGTCTGGTGGTTGTCCTTTGGGAAAGAATGCCCTTGGAGAGGCTAGTGATGAAGAATTATTGAAGAGATGCCTTTACTTTCATACCAGATCGCTGTCTAAAAATTGCATGGAAATTTGGGACGTCATTCATAACTTACCGCCAGACTTAGTATTTGTTACAGAGATCTGCCTAATAGCTATTCCATGCATGATCTGGTTTTCGCGGTGTCGACTGGATACAGGGTGCAAAAAAGTGATTGTGTTGGATGGAGGAGTGGGGGCATTGTAATCCTTTATAGAGATATGTACAAGTGTGTTAGGGCGAGTGACGCTCCCTTTGGGGACTGTGAGGTTTTCTTTTTCAGCTTTCTCTTAAAACTCTATGCCACTGCACTCTACACTGCACCACTCTACACCACTCTACTCTACTTTAAGTTACTGCACTCTACACCAATGCACTATACACCACTTTAATCAAAACCAATGCACTCTACACCACTGAGCTGTTTCCCAACTACTCTGCATCACTGCACTGTACACCACTATACTCTACTCTGCAATACTCTACAACACTACATGCTACACCACCCTACACCATTGCGTTCCATGCCATTGCACTCAATGCCACTCTACTCTATGCCAATGCACTCTGTACCAAAGTACTCTATGCCACTGCACTCTGCGCTCTACGACACTCTACACCATTGCGTTTTATGACACTGCACTCAATGCCACTCTACTCTATGCCAATGCACTCAATACCAATGTACTCTTTGCCACTGCACTCTGCGCCACTGCACTCTACGACACTCTACACCATTGCGGTCTATACCATTGCACTCAATGCCACTCTACTCTATACCAATGCACTCTATACCAATGCACTCTATACCAATGTACTCTATGCCACTGCACTCTGTGCCACTGCACACTACGACACTCTACTCTGCAAGACTCTACTCTCCCCCACAGAATTGAAAATCAAAGTCAAAGTCAAAAGGAACGTTATTTCGGCACTATTGTTATAGTAAGTAAGTAAGTAAGTAATTCTTTATTGCTCAGTTAATTCAAACCATTGCAATCAACATATTTACATGTAAGTGAACTTAAAATAAACAATTTTGTCTAATAGTACATTGCTAACAAGCATTTCGATAAAATCAGGTTTAAAATGTTAGGAGCATTTCATGAGGCTAAAAAAAATACAGATTGCATGTCGTTGGACTTTCCCTTATCTTAGTGCTTAGTCATTGTTTGAACAGAAAGAGTCTTTGTTCTCATCCGTACGGCAACGGACTCTTGGAGCAGTTTTGAGCTGTACCATCAATTGGCCGTGATTAAATGAAATGCGAGCCCATTGGCTACCTGCAGCTTCTATAGATTCTTAAGATTTCGTGACCCATCCGTGGTATCTGTGGACTAGAGTTTTGTGGTGGGAGCATTCAGGGACGGCTGTCGGAATTAAATGTTTTGTAAGTTGATTTCTTCCAGCCTCTCCCTCCTGGCATTCTGCGTTTCCGCTTTTTCCAGAATAGTGTCCATATGACTTGCTAAATAGATGTTTTTTCCGTCGAAGCATGCTTTTACTGCCAGCCGGCATGTCCTTATTTCCAGTTTCTATAAGGTTGGCTTTAGATATTGTCGGCACTCCTTATCCAGACCCTTGCAGATACATACTAAGTGAAGGATGTCCTCCTTTGTACCCCCACATAGTCGGCAATTTGTTGTCTTTTGAGGCCGTTTCCATGGTGGAAGATGGTTTTCTGATGGAAGGATGCCCAGCCTTAGTTGTATAAATTTCTCCTTTGTGGACCATGTGTAACCAGTTCCTAAGTAGCTTTGGCAGGAGCTGCTGGTGTAGTTTTGGATGACGGTCCAACTGTGTGCCCTTTTGGCAAGTGCAGCTTTGTCCTCTATTAGCGACAAGTTCCTTACAGATGTATTTGCTTGTTGTTTGAACGAGATATGTGGGGCAATGCTCATCCAAGCGTCTTGTAGCTCCAAAGTTTCTATTGAATGCTTTAAATAAGTTGTGGCGGCGCTCGTATTTCTCCTTTCTAGCTCGTTCCAGAGATGCTGGTCCAAGGTTAAGGAATCGGCTCCCCGTATTTTAAGCCAACTTTTGTTATAGGCACTAATTCTTTCTATTCTTTGGTTCCTCAGGCCAAATTAAAGTCTTATTTGTGCTTGGGAGGTGTATTTAGGTAGATTGAATAACATTCGCATTGCGCTGGCTGTTGTATTATTCAGTGTCTGTGCGTCCCTTCCTCGGAGGCATTCACTCCCGTAGGTGATGGCCGATGTTAGTTTTGATTGAATTATTTGTAGAAGTGGAGTGAATCTGCGACTATTGTTATAGGCTATGAAAGCGCACACAATAAATATAAAAAACATTTGATTAAAACAACATTTAAAAAATGCAATCATCACGCGCCCAATACAATTAAATATGCATTCTTGAAATCTAAAAAACATTCTTTATCTCCAACTAGCAGCCCGTCCTGACCTTGTCCGGGAGCAACAGGCAGCTTCCCCGCCCCCCGCCCGCCCCTACATTGTAAACTATGCCGGGCCCCCGCCCGGCCCGTCCCCGCCTTCCCCGACCCTAACCACTTCTCAATGGACTTGGGGTCCCCTTACCTCCGCTGGCGCTCCTCCATGTAAAACCCCTGTGGCTACACGTCACGTTTTCCTCCTTTTACTCCTGTAATGCACAGTTTGTCTTTTCGCCGCCCGCCCGGCCTGTCCCCCGCCCGGCCCGCCTGCCCCGACCCCCGCCTGCCCCTACATGAGTGCTCTTACCTCCGCCGGCGCTGCTCCCGCCTGTCCGCTCGCACCACCGCTCCTCCCCTGCGCCATGTCTGCCGCTCCTCCTCCGCCGCCGGTCCTCTGCTCCTGACTTCACCGCTCCTCCCCCACGCCATGTCCACCGCTCCTCGGACGCCGCTCCTCCCCGTGCTCCTAACGTGACCATGCACGTCGCGGCCGGCGCTACTTTTGGGGGACTACTTTTTTTTGTAATCTAAAATTTTAAATAACATTTCTTTTTTTAATTTATGTAGCCTATAACCATCTGCACACCCTGCCGATTTCAACGGTGTATATCGGGTGTGTAGATTGGCGCAGTGGTTCCCGAGTTTACCCGCCTCCAAGCCTGAAAGTTTCTGCTTTATTACAGTAGTATAGATAATGAGTAAACAGCAAAAACATCACGTCAGATGGCAATTAACGTTTGGAAACACACCTCAGATACATACAGAGCAGAGCAGTCTTAGTACAAACTCTTCTTGATGTGAATTACACTGCAGATATATGACGCAACGCTAAAACATATAATTGGGGATTCCAAAGCACATGAAGACTGCAGAGCAGCTTTAAGGGCCCTAATATAGTGCACAATAAATAAGGGTTTAAAAATGTGCTTCCTTAAATTATCATAAGACCGACAGAAAAGTATAAAATGTAATGTACATTGCTTACTATTACCATCACCTGGGCACATGATAGATATCAAATCCCATTGCTTCGTTTTGGGGAAAGAGACAAGGTGGTGCGCCATATTCAATCGTAGCCTGGTCAGGGCATAACGATGCTGGTGATTTGATACCCAGATTAAATGCGAATGAGATCCTGTTGGTAAGGTATATGACATACATGTTATTACTGTGTGGTTCTCCCCACTGAACTCAAAGTCACTCTACTCTGCACCACTGCACTCTGTGCCACTACGCTCTACTCTGCATCACTCAACTCTACTCCGTTCTAATCTATTCAGCACCACTGCACTCCATGCTTCTGCACTCTACACCACTGCACTCTATGCTACCCTACTCCACACCTCTGCCCTCTACCCTGTGCAACACAACCATTCACCACTCCATGCCACTTCAATCTACTCTGAAACAATTTGCTCTACGCAATAGCACTCTTTACCACTGTACTCCATGCCACTCTGCCCCACTCCACTGTATGCTATTGAACTCTTTGCCACTTTAATCTACTCTGAACCACTCTACTCTACTTCACTGCACTCTACACCAATGCAGTCCGCAGAACATTACTTAAAACTAATGTACTCTGTGCCACTGCACTCTATGCCAATCTACTCTGCACCACTGTACTTTACGCCATTTCACTCTAGGTCACTCTACAGCACTCCATTTTATGACAGTACACTCCATGGCACTCTACGCCATCAAACTCTACTCCACCCTAGGCCATTCCACGCTCCAAAACTCAACTCCACTCTTCGAAATGACTCCATTCTACGACTGTCTACGCAACGCTCTCTATGCAACTCCAAACCACTTGACTCTACTCTATTGTACGACACACTACTCCACTCCACACTATGCCACTCCACTCTATGACATTCTGTGCCACTCCACTCTAGGTCACTCCACTTTACAACACTCTACTCCACTGTACGCAACACAAGCTATGCCACTGCTCTCTCTTCTACATCACTCCACAAGACTATAACCATTCAACTCTACGACACTCTACTCCACTCTACGTCACTCTTCTCTACTCCACTGTAAGCCTCTCCATTCTTTTACCTCCAGGACACTCCACAAATCTGTATACCACTCCATTCCATGCCACTACATGACACTCCACTTCACTGCACTCCACACCACTCAACTCTACTCTACAGCACTCCACGCCATAAGACTCTCAACGCCTCACCATAACATTCCACTCTGCTACACTTTACAGCACTCCACACCATTGTCCTAATCCCCCTGACTTTGAGCCATGCTGAACAGCAGCCACGAAGGGGCACAACAAGACTAAAACTTATTGGCAAAGTAAATACCTCTTGCATAGGCAAGCGCTATTGGCTTTCCCAACGATTGTTTCCTTTGTAGATGGGACGTCTGCGAGCAGAAGGTTAATGGTCACCATATTAGGACTGCAATGAGGAAGGCTGACGAGGAGGTGATGGTCTTTGCTCAGATAACACTCTGGGCGAGACAAAATGTGGTTCTTTACCCTCCCACTTGTCATCTGTATTTCTCAGTCTGTTGAAAAAATGGGAGTGGTAAAGGAAGGTGAGGAGGACAAGTGAAAGGGCAAAAAGAAACTTCTTAACAGTCTTTACTACACTTTTCCTTAGAGCCAGGTTGGAGAGAGACTACGGAGAAAAACCAAAGTAAATGATGTACGGAGCGTTGACAATACAAGCACTCACCCCCAGTCAACTGATCAGAGTTTAATCCATCACCATTCTTTAGCCCACTCTGCCACCCCAGTTCAGACATGGCCATATGCAAATCAGTCTGACCCTGTGCCTCATGGGAACAGTCCAGGCTGAACTGCCAAGCCATGCTTACCCTGGACCGGAAACAAGCTTCCGAGGACCGGTTTCTGGCATTTCAGCCTTCTTCAGCCCGGCTTGCTTGAATCCAGTGGCAAAGTGAGCAAGGGACTCACGTATGAGCATACACTGCCAACTTAGGGTTTACAAAGAAAAACCAATTGGCATTTCAGCCTTCTTCAGCCCGGAGAGAGACTGCAGCAGGCTGTTCCAGTGTCCCTCTGAAGTTTGGCCCCCGGTCATGGGACATGTTAAAGGTTTGCTTTCAGTGTGAGTATTCAAGTATGAGCATTCACAAACATTTGGAAGCCAGATTCCCACATTGGATATAGCTGGGAATTGTGTTGACTGGTGGAAGATATTTTCTCTACATAAAACCAAAAGCCCAAAAGGCATTCAGAGTGCAAATGCCCAGAGTGAATGAAAGGAAGCACAGTGGTTCAGAGACAAGATGGGCTCCATCAGCCGTAGTTCTCTCCATCCTCTGTGCAAGCTTGTTTGATTACAGGCTCTGCGCCAGGCCCTCACCCGCTGGAAGCCAGCCACCTTCCCATTGGGAGGCCAGCAGTTTGCAAAAGCAGCCAATGAAAACGAAAGACTCCTGAGGTGTAAACAGCTGGCTGTACAAGCCCGTGCTGTGCATCGGGCTGCCTTTTCCGGTTCGCGGTGTCGTCCACAGCCGGAGCGACTGATGAGTGCTTCTTGAAAACATAGACCTTGCTCTACTGGAGATCTCATACTGATGGCTGCAGCATGACAGGAGCCAAACACTTATGGACTCTGCAGTGCTTCGCTAATTGTTGTATTCAGGCAGTCTAAGCACTTGCCTTCAGCAGCAAGATTCCAAAGAAGGTGATATGCCTGTGGGTGGCCCCTCGGCTTCTCTATGTTTCAATAATTCTGTGCAGGGCTTGAGTTATAAAAAAGAAGTAGGGGGACTAACCTAGTTAGGAAATATGAAAGTGACATCATGGTGTGTGACATCACACGTTGCACCGCACAAAGTGGCATCACAAACCATGACCTTTACAGGAAGTGACATCACAAGAAGTGACATCAGATCATAAGTTCTCACATATATGTAGCAGGTCTAATCATGAGTACATTTGAGCTCATTACGGGAATACATGCAAACGCTCCTGATTCAAGCAGAAGATTCACTCTTTTGTAAGGTACACATAAAACAGTGATGCCTTTTGTCAGCGTAAAGCTACCTTTACCCAAGGATTGAACAAACTAACTCTACCACCAGCCTACTCAACCAGGCATAATATACCATATGCAGCACATTTCCATGTAGATGTGATTGCTTTAGCTGCCTGCGCTCTCCAGAGGTGAGACCACTCTCTGATGCGAAGTATTCTCACTCAGCCTTACCCACCTACACTCATTTTAGGGGATTGGGGGGTACTAATAGTTCAGCGCCATCTCACCACGGTTGATGTATAAGAATCTTACACATAGTACTAGGGGAGGGAGGGTTGAGAGTGTGAGTGGGTTTGTTGAGGGATAAGGTTAAAGTTATTTGTGTCTGTTTTTCTTTCCTCTTTCTCTCGAAAATACACACACAGTGCTGCGACGCTTTGAAAAAAACAGATTTTCGGCAGAGACTAAGAAATAGAATGTATATAAATGTATCTTTATTACGTGAACGTGTAAATAAAAAGATTTAGAACATAACCCCCATCTTGTCTTTCTTCAGAGACACAACCAATGTCCACAAACACACATTGGCTGACAAACACAACCTTCAAAGTTGTGTTCACTTTTAGCATCCACTTCGGTCTCCCTCACTGGCAGCCAACATTCTGCTCCTGTTACCTGGAACATGTTCCGCCTCAACTAGAAATGGTGTTCTGTACTCAGCCTCACCAATCTTCATGTGGTTTTGCTTGAGTTAGAACTCGAAATTAGAAATTTAAGTCCGGGGTGACAAAAACTGCCAAGTGACAGCACAACCATGTGGTAGACTTTTGTCAAATCAAGCTTAAAGAAAGCACAAGCTCTACTCAACATTCCCACCATCTCATCAATGTGTGATAATTGATGCCCATCCACCCAGGTGGCTTTGTTCACACTCCTCAGTCTATGAGTATACTTAGCTCCCTGTGTTTTGAGTGCAGTTACATTAGGTGATAAACATGCCAAACTTAAAGTTGGTTCAGCCACGCCATCCTTAAATAACTCTGTTTACATCTTACGCAGTTCACCTTCAACACACAAAGATGCCAATCTCGATTTGTGCTTCACTGGAAGTGTCTCCTCTTTCACTTTTCTAGCTGACTCCAAACCAGATAGTTTACCCAACACATCCAGAACAACGTCCTGTTTCACTTTCATAACTTCTCTTGTGGTATAATCCAGTCTTCTGCTCACCCCAGTGCACTTTTCATTCTATTTTATGACTAATGTCTATTACTCACATCCTCGTCATACATAACCTGTTACTCAAAGCCCTCGGATGGTGCTACTCAAGTATGTCGCGCCCTGCCTTTGAGAAAAAGTCACTCCATACACTCTTCTTTATCTAAAATTAATAGGCCCTTCTAAGTACCCCTCAGGTTTCCGATACCACAACCACTTGATGTAGTTGCACCCCCACAGCTTACAGCTTCCCCATCCGCAGGATGGAGTACGTTGAACAACGTTTTCTTTTTAAGCATCATCAGGGAAATGATAGTGAGTTTCCACCCTAAATCTGTTAGAAAAGGAATTCCAATTCCACCAATCAAAAACAGTTCCACTGGGTTCTTGCTCTATGGCATTTCACTCTCATTCACACACGCACTAGCACAAAATGTTTAGGCTCTCTACTACTTCCCTTTCCTCTGTAACCACACCCACCACAGGTTTACGTTCATCAAATTTGCACATTCTGCCAAAGTGGCTCAAAATGTCACGTTTAATACAATTCTTTTTTAAAACAGGATAGAATTTGAACGTCACCACGTATGACCTAGATCCACAATAACATATTTCAATTTTAACTTACCAATGGATTGGGCTGCCCCAACCACACGCACGCTCTCTGTCCTGCGATTTATTCCCCTCCTTGGCAGATTATTTTTATGCTATTAACTGCATCACGCGTCTTGTCATGGGACAGATTTTTGCCTAATTCCTTTTGTCACACTCTTTGCGACCAACTGATACTTTATCACTTGGTCGGTAAAATTCCTAAATCTGTATTTCGTTGCCAGACCTCTTATTGTGGGTACGTGTGTGTTGACAGCCCACCACAGCCTACTGCTCCCACGAGAAGAACTGGTGCCTCTTTACTACCAAACTGGGTGGTTTCGAACAATGTCTTTCCAATCTTATTACCTGGGCAAAGATGCCTTTGGTCCACAATTTGGACCTAGAGCAGAACCATCACTCACACACCAGAACTACGGCAACCCCCACACTCCTCCCAACGATGCCTTGGATAGGAGTCCCACCAGCCAGGCCTAGGAAGCAGGCAAGAAGACATGTTCTAAGAAGATACACAGGATGCAGTTGCTTACAGGCCTACCAGTACCTATACTTTAGTGGGGTAGACCAAGATATTCCATATTTATTTTTGGGTAGGTGAACCTGGGTGGTGCCGCTTAAAATAAAGCTAATTGGAATCTGGCCTAATTTAAGCTAGTGGACAAAAGTCTTTCCAAACTAATTTTTTCCAGAGGATTCTCCGCTCGAGAAATGAACACACTGTTATTTTCCGGCCCTTCCCAGAATCAGATGCCAGGCCTTCAGCTCAGATCTGTCTGCATGAACAGGCGAAGTTTTTATATTACCCCGGAGTTAATAAATCCGAAACGACAGGAGCGCCCAGTGTGTTCTGCCAGTCTCTTCGCCACGGAAGGAAAGGAATTACAATCCTCGACAAATGTGATTTTTTTTCCCACTGCCAAGCCTTCGTGACTGCTAAAGGCTTTTCGGAATAATTCAGAGCGGCTGGTGCCCGGGGAGGCGGGCGACGTGCAGGGAGCGTCGTAAATGGCGCCTGATTGAAAGGCGGCCTCTCTTTCAATCAGGCGCGTGCTCCCGCTGGCGCGTGCGCCCGCCTCGCACGTGGCCCCGTGATTGAATCACAGGCCAGCTATTCAATCAAGGCCTCCGGGGCGTGGGGGGAGATCCTCGGCTTCCAGGCGGTGGGGGAGGCAGGCAAGGGCGGTCAGACGGTGGGGGAGGCGTGGCAAGGGCGGTCAGACGGTGCCTCCATGTTGGCGCGCTGGTATGGAGGGTGCGCAGTGGGGAAGAGTGGTTTATCCTGGCCCCCGAGAGGAGTGGGATTACCGGAGGATTACCGGACATGTGGGACCTCAATAGGAGCATTTGGCATCTGAGACGTGACTGATGCCCTACGCTGGACCTGGCATCGCAAAGCGAATCTGATTAGACCCAAGCAGGGCACTGGATGCCAAGATGGTTTAGCAACGACTGTCGGGTCGCTATAATGGACCTACCCCCAGATTCATCAAAGTCCTGTTTTGCGAGTCCTTAATAGCGAATTTTAAGGATTCGCTATTAAAGACTCGCAAAACGGGATGCATGTAGAAATCGCAATAATTATAGCGATTTCTACAGCTTCCTTATTTGCGATTCGCTAATTGCTAATCGCAAATAAGGAATGGCTTTCCCATTCATTCCTATGGGCCTAAATAGGAATGAATGGGGAGTAATTCCTTATTTGCGATTAGCAATTAGCGAATCGCAAATAAGGAAGCAATTCCAAGGGTGCCAGGGTGTCCAAAGGACACCCCGTTGCACCCCTGAAATGGTAATGTCCACTGGTGTTGCGCACACACATGTCCCAAGGACATGTGTATGTGTAACATACAACTTAGAAAAATGCACTAAAGTGCATTTTTCTAAGTTTTTGCTATTTACCACGTAGTTAGACTTCGCGGTAAATAGCGGCCCCAGATTGCGATTTCGCAATTTTAAAATCGTTCATGAATTGCATTTAAGGAATCTCAAATTGAGATTCCTTAAATGCAATTAATCGCAATTTAGCAATTTCTACATTTGCGATTTTTGCATTTGGGATGATGCATCCCAAATGCAAAAATAGCGCTCGCAAAGGGCCAGATTCTCAGAATCTGGCCCTTTGCGAGCCGATTCTGGTTTGATGAATCTGGCTGTTTATCTTTTACATAGTGCTTCATGCTTCGCTTCTAACCTATAAAGGACGAAAGACTGAGTCTGGAATGCCAGAATTATAACCCGACCTTCAGATCATTGTAGATGGCTGCCACAAAGGCATTCAAGCCACATACCACTACAGTGGTGGGGTGTATTTAAAGCTTGATTCGGGGTCGAGCCAGAGGCCTAGTTCTGGCTCAGCTCCTCTTTCCACCTCAAACCCAAAATGAGCCAAGCTTTCAGAGGCGGTGATGTGGTCAAGTGACCACAGCTGCCAAATGGTTTGAATCTCGCCCTTGGTTTAGCATCCTGTGAATCCCGGCAAATCTTCCTGTGCAGAAAACAAAAAGTGGAACATAGGCTGTCTGTTATGAAGTGCTGGAATGTCCTTCCTCAAGGTTCGCTCTATGTAAAACTGTCCAAAATAAAATGGGGATTGTGGCTGTCATCCATGCTTTAGTCTCATCCTCCAAGTAGTAATGACAAAGCCTTGACCTTTAATGTCAGAAAAGAGCTACCCATCTACTGGCTGAATTTCACTGTGTTAAACTGGAAAACCTGGGACCAATCCTAGCTTCCCTGCTTTACCAAGTTGTGTGATCCTAGGCACTGTAGACAGAAAATGATATTTGGAAAGAAAGTACCTCAGATCGGTTCTAAGATCCAAAAGGTGGATCATCATCCCCTGTAGGGAGGTTCTAAATAGGACAGCTATTACAATGCACTTCCAGTGCTTGTGGGAAATGGACCACCATTGTTGATTGGTCATTCCCAGAGCCCTCAGAGGATTCATCAGACGACAATCAGCAGTTCACTAACATCTAAATGACTCTGGGGAACCTCCAGGTTGCGGGAGCAGAAGCTTCATCAATTTGTGGTGTAGGTTCTGCTCTGACACATTATAAATGGCCACTTAAACTTCTGATACCTTTGTGGGTAGTTCTCTTTGAGGCTTTCAACTTTCAAGGGGAGAGGAGTCGGCCTAACGGCTAGGGCGGTCGACCTCGAATCTGGGGAACTGGGTTCAGGTCTCAGCAATGACGCTGACATCCTGTGATTCTGGGCAAATCACTTAATCTCCTCGTGCCTAACAACAATGAATGTGTCCTCATGTAACGTAACTGGTGCTATGTAAAATGCTCTGATACCCGATTCGGGTCAAGTTTGCACTATATAAAGCTCTGAAAAAAAAAATCCTGTCATATAAGGGGTGAACTGACCCAAGGTGCTCAAAGCCTTTTGTCAACATGTACGTCACCTTCAAGCAGCAGCTGCAGTATAACTTAGCCACTAAGGCATCCAATGATGGTCAAATGAACGGACACAGAACAGCTCAGCAAAGTGGTGAATCCATGTTAGAAGGCAATACATGTCTCCTGTTGCGACTGGACAGGAAGTGACATCTAAAACCAGCTTCTGGACGTGGAGTTTGTGCAGGGCACTCTCCAAAGCACTAATGACTTCCAAAACATAGACACTGCTACTAAGAACATGCTCATTCAACCAAACAAGACAACATTGCTCCAAGTGCGAGCTCCTTCAAACTGAGCAGTCCTCAGCCATTGGTAAGCTACTGAAAACCAATCACATCTTGGTTTATTCTAAATATGACTGATGGCACAGCAGCATGTCTGATGCCCCAGCGGCATAAGTAATTGCAGAGGGGCATGACTGATGGCATAACAGCATGATGGATGGCTCACTGTCTGATCGTACAGCAGCACAAGTAACTGCACAACAGCATGACAGATGGCACAAAGGCATGACTGATGGCCTAGCTACACATCTGATCGCACAGCAGCACAAGTCATTGCATAGAGCATGAATGATGTCACAACAGCATGACTGATGGCTCAGTGACTGATGACACAATGACATGATTACGGGTACATCAGCACAGCTGATGGCACAGAAGCAAGACTGATGGCACATCAGCATTACTGATGGCTGACTTGTATGAATAGTGGGCAAGCAGCACTACTGAAGGCACAGCTGCAGAGCTAATGGCACAGCGGTACAATAGCCAGTACAGTGGTACAGGAGATGGCACAGCGGTTTGGCTGATGGCACAGCAGCACGACTGATGGCACATCAGCATTACTGATGGCTGACTTGTATGAATAGTGGGCAAGCAGCACTACTGAAGGCACAGCTGCAGAGCTAATGGCACAGCTGTACAATAGCCAGTACAGTGGAACAGGAGATGGCACAGCGGTTTGGCTGATGGCACAGCAGCACGACTGATGGCACATCAGCATTACTGATGGCTGACTTGTATGAATAGTGGGCAAGCAGCACTACTGAAGGCACAGCTGCAGAGCTAATATCACAGCGGCACAATAGCCGGTACAGTGGTACAGGAGATGGCACAGCGGTTTGGCTGATGGCACAGCAGCACAACTGATGGCACATCAGCATTACTGATGGCTGACTTGTATGAATAGTGGGCAAGCAGCACTACTGAAGGCACAGCTGCAGAGCTAATGGCACAGCTGCAGAGCTAATGGCACAGCTGTACAATAGCCAGTACAGTGGAACAGGAGATGGCACAGCGGTTTGGCTGATGGCACAGCAGCACGACTGATGGCACATCAGCATTACTGATGGCTGACTTGTATGAATAGTGGGCAAGCAGCACTACTGAAGGCACAGCTGCAGAGCTAATATCACAGCGGCACAATAGCCGGTACAGTGGTACAGGAGATGGCACAGAGGTTTGGCTGATGGCACAGCAGCACAACTGATGGCACATCAGCATTACTGATGGCTGACTTGTATGAATAGTGGGCAAGCAGCACTACTGAAGGCACAGCTGCAGAGCTAATGGCACCACGGCACAATAGCCGGTACAGTGGTAGAGGAGGTGGCACAGCTGTTTGGCTGATGGCACAGCAGCACAACTGATGCCAGACTAAGACAACTAGTGGCACAACTGCCCCTGTACGTCTTGCAAGCTGCTGTTTTACATATACACATCAATCTGTGAACCAGCATCAGCTTCTCTGCAAGGTGTCTTTCATCTACTACCTCTCCAAGAACAGAGCTCTGGATGTGAATTAGGGGTCACCTAGAGTACCAACTGCCACCCCTGTCTTTCCCTTTGGTGCCCTAGCACTATCTTTGGTACCCTTAGTGACAGAGACCATAAAGGAAGTCATAGCAGCAGAAATTGAACAGTCTGTGTTTGCCCTTCCAGTAGTTTCTCAGCAACAACCATGACGCTTTTCTGCTGAGTGGCTAAAAAAAATCAGACCTTGTACCATCCTGTGATGTCATTAGTATGTGCTATCACTGCCACTGCCCGGGTATATTGGTGAAAAAACATTAATAAGTTCAGTACTATCTGAACCTCTGACATAGTGCATCTTTACTGACACTGTTGCACCATCAGGAGTGATTTAGAGAGATCCCTACATACTCTTCTGGGCACAGTTTTAGCAGTACTGCATAGCAGTTCTGCAAAAAAAAAAAAATAGGAGGATGTATCCACAAGTTTAAAATAAACTCTGAACAAGAAACAGGGAACGCAATCTTCATGGTTCGCGATACAAAAATAATTTGAAAATGAGATTAACGTGAAACATCCAATTTATGTATCACATCCTATTACAATGCTTTTGCAAGGTTCACTCCTTGTTCCACCTTCATGCATCACTGATAAAAGTATGCTGAAAATCAGAGTTTATCAGTGACATTGTTAAAGATATATTACTTGACGTTTTGAAGTTTCTGTTTCTTTTCTGCACCAGCACCTTTCCGTCACCAGGGTCTCTACGGTGTGCAGCCGGAGGATGGAATGTTTGTGTATGGTATGCTGATTTCAATAGTACCGTATCACCCATGAGGGTACCCTGGCACCTTGCAGGTTGTTGGACTCACCTCCATGGGCCTACTCGAAGAGCCAGGCCTTCGGCTTCTTGTGGAGTTCAGGAAGTGAAGAGGCTACCCTGATGTGGAGTGGGAGGTTGTTCCTTGCTTTTGGGGCAATATGTGAGTAGGCGCAACCTCTTGACCAACTTTTGCGTATGTATAGCACGTGAGAGTCTAACTGAGCACAGGTCAGGCTTGGTGGAACTCAGCTGATCAGGTAGGCAGGGCCTGTGTTGTGTAGGGCTTTGTATGCATGGGTGAGGAGCTGAATTGGGAGTGCTGATGTACAGGGAGCCATGTTCTTCCCTAAGGTGAAGTGTGTTGTGAGACTGCTGTGTGAGGTTGAGGACCCGTCTGGCTGAATAAGAAATTAAAACCCGGCCGCAGTCTCTGCACACTCCTAATCTCAGCCCACAAACAGACCACCTACTCTGCTTGTCACCCAAGACAGGGTTGTGAGGGACACTTGTGTTACTCCCAGGTCACTGCAGAGCACTAGCCGAAACTTGAGGTGGCCACACTGCAAAGTACATGCAGCCCCCCTCCAGACTCAGTCAGGAGCTGTCATGCCAGGGTAGTATTCTGAGGGCCCCCTAGAGCTCAGGGCCCCCCTAGAGCTCAGGCCCCTCTGCACCGCAGGGGCTGCAGGGGCCTTTCTTATGCCACTGCTGCAGAGTCGCCAACTACCTTCCACACTGACTAAGGATAGCCAGCCTGGGCCAGGAGACCAACATGTCTCCTGACTTGGACCAGCTACTTTCATTCTGAACACTTTTCACTGGGACATCATACAACATTGTGTAGAGGAGAAGCGCTTCACCCTAAAAGACCCAGGCAGTCTGGGTGTCGCGAGCACTGCACGAGGCAAGCACCCGTTGCCATGGAAACAACTTTCTTTTCTATTATTATCAGCTCTTTGGAATAGCTTTGTGTCTGTATTATTTTGGTTCTTGGTGTGCTGGAAGTACTGTGAATCTCTTTTTAGTTAAAGGAATAAAGGCGCAGGGGATTTAATTATTGGATAAAAAATACTGCGCAGGATCATGTAGGGGGAAGGAGGACGGATGGTGTCTCCACTGCTCCTTATCCAAAGGATATCATGATTATTGTGACGGTCGCTGTACCAAGGGCGCAATGCCCATGCTTGGACTCATAGTTTGAGGCCCTCTGGCTGGCAATGTTTACACTACTTCCAAATGAAAGGCGGACTTGGAGGAAATTATGAGTGACTTTCTGATACCAGATTAAAAAACGCATCCTAGCGGAGACTTGATTAGGTGCCTAGAGGCGGGGCTTCAGCGAGAGGGTGGGATTAGAGGAGCACAGGTGAGTTGGAGGCTCGGTTAGGGGCAGACCACCAGGTGGGAGTTAGTCAAGGAAGGTATCCCCGTTTGGTACTCCCTTATTTAAAAGGAACACTAATATTGAAATTCAAAGGAATAACAATATTGAATTGAAAGCCTGTGAGGTAACATTCTTCAGGTATTTCTAGGATATGAGAAAGTTGGTCCAAAAATTTCCTCGAAGCACTGTTACACTAAGCAGTGAAAAACACTTCTAGTAGCTGTACTATACTAGGCAAAGATCACATGCTATTTTTTAATAAATAATGAAAACACAAAAACAAAATAATATCAATGCAAAATAAACAACACTAGAGAAAGTGTTGGACTTGGTGGGGATAGATTTAATATTCCCACTCAAACATAGGCAAAAGCAAGGGAAGTTTTGGACTTTGGAGGATTTAGATTTACTATTCCTACTCTAATGTAAGTAAAATCATGTTAAAGTGTTGGGCTTTGGGGGGATTAGATATACCACTCCAATTCCTAAATTCTTTAAAAACATTTATGTCCATAACAAAATCAAACATTTTAAACACTTAAAATGAAAACTATATTAATTAGAGATACATTGAATTAACTGTCTGAAAAGAACAAATTGCAAATTTCATGAATTAAAATTAAAATGTAAAACAATTCAGATGGTTATAATAAATGCATTCCCTTCCTATTACCAAAACAAAATACTACCAACAAACATTGTTTTTAAAGTTATAAATAATACAGTATTAATATTAAATTATTCATTAAAACAATTGAAAGTAAAACAAGTATTAAATTCTTTTTCAAAATTGTATTGCTAGATTCACTGATTAAAGAATTAACAATTAATCTAAAAACACGAAATATTAAAAATATCAATTAAATAATTTACATAATTAACTACCAGTTAATTGTTTAATAAGCATAACAAATTAAAAAAAATCTATATTTTATGTTTTAATTAACTTTGCACCCTCTTCTCCTTCATACCTAACAACCTGCTACTAATTATAAATTACTATTTACACTGAAAAAAAAGACACATTAACAATTGCAAACTGCACTTAAAAATAAAAAAAACGATATTACCATAATACTAATTCTGAACAAGAATATCATAACTAATATATATTAAATACATTTCCAACAATATTTAATACAACTCTTTTATAGCTAATAATATTATATACATGATATTTAAAAACCAGTATTAAATACCTGAAAAAACAATACTCTTACCTTCTGCATTTTGACCAATGATATTTTTAACATAATATGTCTGTATCACAATTATTTTGATGACAGATTTCGGTAACTCACCTTTAAGTAGCCTAGTGCTGTGGTAGCCTCAGACCCTCTAGGTCCTCTTGTGTAATAAGAATGTGTCCAAGGAAGAATGAATGATTCCCAAGGGTACATAAATCACTTTTCATAGTGATACAGTGAAGTGAAAGTGAAATCACAGCTGGTAAAGATGGTGGGGCATGTGACAGTAGTGTTGTGAATCTTATCAGGATTGATGTAGGAGAGGGCCAGTGAAGCCAGCATCCATGTGAGCTCGTTAGTGAAAACTAATGGGAATCCTTAGGCAACCCGTCACTGAATGAAAAAATATAACATCAGTCCCCACACATCCCATCCCTTGCCTTCTTCAGTCTGGCCTTTGTCCAGTGCTGGTCCGTTCATGCTGATAAAGGAGGCATACTCCAGTACCCTCCTACAAGCCCTGTAACCAGGCCCGGACTGGCCTTAGCGGGCACCGGGCAATCCCCCGGTGCGCCGCACGGGTGGGGGCCGGTTTTGGGCCCCTGGGGGCCGAATTTGTTACAGGGCCGTTTTTGCAGCATAGCATGGGTTGCGGCGGCCGAGCTCTTTGCCAGGGCCGGTTTTGGTTCTCAGTCCGGCCCTGCCTGTAACCTGGAAACCTCAGCCCTCATCCCAATTTCATCACTTGATCATAGTGTGTGATCTTCTGCAAATCACATGTGTTGTGTAAAAGGGCAAGAGAAGTGTCTATCAATGTGTGGGCGATTCTCCTTCCTCCCTGTGTTTGTGCACTTTTGACAGTCAAGTGCCAACACAGACACCCCTGCACCATAGTGGAAGGGTATCTACATTCTCCAAAGCATAGGTTTTGTACTGGAAATGGCCCCTTCTAGTCAGTTAGAGTATTCCCCACTTTGAATGTGCGCTGTACCAAGCAGCACTTGTGCAACGCAGGAAAAACATTGAGAAATGATAACGTTTCTGGTTGGTGCAGATGTCACGAGGAGGCATAGGATTTTAGCCGAAATCCTTATGATTCTTTGTACATAGGAACTTGAGTGAAAACTCTTGGCAGGTTGCATGGGAAGGCACATGCACCACCCATGGGGCTCACCCTTGATGCAAAGTAACGCAAGGCAGCGCATTCTGCAGCTTTGTTTTACTTTGGGATTCTATCCAGCGCAAATCCAGATTTTCATTGGAAAGTACATCACACCTAAACACTTTGCGTTTCGTTTGCATTACAAATAAAACACAAACCTGACGCAAAGTGTTAGTAAATTTTTGTCTCTGCATCTAAAGTCTGGGCGGGTTCCACAGCATAGTGCCTTTTCTTTGGGGAGAGCACTCCCTAAGTCTCACTTTGGAACCCCTCACTCCCCAGTTGTTGTGTAATAAGCAAGAAGGAAACTATGGAACCAGAATGTATGTTTCTTTTATGAATCTCGGCCTCTCTTTGTCATGAATTGTGTGCTCTTGGGTAATCCCGTTCTGAACACATTTTTCTGCTCCTTTTTCTCAGCAGAGATAGGAAATGCTTAAATCAAACAAAAAACTGTGTGTAAGAATATGATAAGAAACAGGACTATAACCAAACGTTCATTTTATTTTACCCTTAAGGAGAGATCACCTAGTCTCGTATCTCATTGGCTACAATAAGACATAGTAACAAGCATTGGAAATGCAATAGGGCTCGCATTAGGAAAGTTTGAGCTATTGGTCTTATAAATGATTTTTTTTAAATTTATGTGTTATTTTTTAAAATAGATAAAGTAATAGCTTTGTCAATTAGAATGCCAATAGTTATAACTTTCGCAAACACGTATAGCATTTGTAATGCAACATGTTGTGTATTTACGTGACTTAGATGTATTGATATTACAAATAACAATGGCAATGCCAATAGCTTAAACTTTGTAAATAAATTTTGTGAAGATTATGTTCAGTGTTTTTTATTGTGACGAAAATCCAAGAACAGAAGTGAAATATTAACATTTTTTTGTGATTTGTAATAAAGCATGAAAGCTTGAAAACAGCTTGAAACATTGAAAGAACATATTTGAACCAGTGATGCTGTGGTTGCGCTGAGTGATGCTGTAGTTGCGCTGAGTGATGCTGTGGTTGCGCAGAGTGATGCTGTGGTTGCGCTGAGTGGTGTGTGCATCGGTGGAGGTTAGTGGGTGCATTGATGGAGCTGTGTGGTGGGTGCATTGGTGGAGCTTAGTTGGAGCATCGGTGGAGCTGTGTGGTGGGTGCATCTGTGGAGCTGTGTGGTGGGTGCATCGGTGGAGCTGTGTGGTGGGTGCTTCGGTGGAGCTGTGTGGCGGGTGCATCTGTGGAGCTGTGTGGTGGGTGCATCTGTGGAGCTGTGTGGTGGGTACATCTGTGGAGTTGTGTGGTGGGTGCATCTGTGGAGCTGTGTGGTGGGTGCCTTGGTGGAGCTGTGTGGTGGGTGCCTCGGTGGAGCTGTGTGGTGGGTGCCTTGGTGAAGCTGTATGGTGGGTGCCTCGGTGGAGCTGTGTGGTGGGTGCATCGTTGGAGTTGTGTGGTGGGTGCATTGGTGGAGCTGTGTCGGTGGAGCTGTGTGGTGGGTGCATCGGTGGAACTGGGTGGTGGGTGCATTTTTGTAGCTGTGTCGGTGGAGCTGTGTGGTGGCTGCATCGGTGGAGCTGTGTGGTGGGTGCCTCGGCAGAGCTGTGTGGTGGGTGCCTCGGTGGAGCTGTGTGGTGGGTGCATCAGTGGAGCTGTGTGATGGGTGCATCAGTGGAGCTGTGTGGTGGGTGCATCAGTGGAGCTGTGTGGTGGGTGCATCAGTGGAGCTGTGTGGTGGGTGCATCAGTGGAGCTGTGTGGTGGGTGCATCGGTGGAGCTGTGTGGTGGGTGCATCGGTGGAGCTGTGTAGGTGGAGCTGTGTGGTGGGTGCATCGGTGGAGCTGTGTCCGTGGAGCTGTGTGGTGGGTGCATCGGTGGAGCTGGGTGGTGGGTGCATCGTTGGAACTGTGTCGGTGGAGATGTGTGGTGGGTGCATCGGTGGAGCTGTGTGGTGGGTGCATCGGTGGAGCTCTGTGGTGGGTGCCTTGGTGGAGCTGTGTGGTGGGTGCATCGGTGGAGCTGTGTGGTGGGTGCATCGGTGGAGCTGTGTAGGTGGAGCTGTGTGGTGGGTGCATCAGTGGAGCTTAGTGGATGCATTGATGGAGCTGTGTGGTGGGTGCATTGGTGGAGCTTAGTTGGACCATCGGTGGAGCTGTGTGGTGGGTGTATCGGTGGAGCTGTGTGGTGGGTGCCTCGGCGGAGCTGTGTGGTGGGTGCCTCGGTGGAGCTGGGTGGTGGGTGCATCTGTGGAGCTGTGTGGTGGGTGCATCGGTGGAGCTGTGTGGTGGGTGCATCGGTGGAGCTGTGTCGGTGGAGCTGTGTGGTGGGTGCATCGGTGGAGCTGTGTGGTGGGTGCATCGTTGGAACTGTGTCGGTGGAGCTGTGTGGTGGGTGCATCGGTGGAGCTGTGTGGTGGGTGCATCGGTGGAGCTCTGTGGTGGGTGCCTTGGTGGAGCTGTGTGGTGGGTGCATCGGTGGAGCTGTGTGGTGGGTGCATCGGTGGAGCTGTGTAGGTGGAGCTGTGTGGTGGGTGCATCAGTGGAGCTTAGTGGATGCATTGATGGAGCTGTGTGGTGGGTGCATTGGTGGAGCTTAGTTGGACCATCGGTGGAGCTGTGTGGTGGGTGTATCGGTGGAGCTGTGTGGTGGGTGCCTCGGCGGAGCTGTGTGGTGGGTGCCTCGGTGGAGCTGGGTGGTGGGTGCATCTGTGGAGCTGTGTGGTGGGTGCTTCGGTGGAGCTGTGTGGTGGGTGCATCGGTGGAGCTCTGTGGTGGGTGCATCGGTGGAGCTGTGTGGTGGGTGCATCAGTGGAGCTGTGTGGTGGGTGCATCGGTGGAGCTGGGTGGTGGGTGTATCGTTGGAACTGTGTCGGTGGAGCTGTGTGGTGGGTGCATCGGTGGAGCTGTGTGGTGGGTGCATCGGTGGAGCTCTGTGGTGGGTGCCTTGGTGGAGCTGTGTGGTGGGTGCATCGGTGGAGCTGTGTGGTGGGTGCATCGGTGGAGCTGTGTGGTGGGTGCATCGGTGGAGCTGTGTAGGTAGAGCTGTGTGGTGGGTGCATCAGTGGAGCTTAGTGGATGCATTGATGGAGCTGTGTGGTGGGTGCATTGGTGGAGCTTAGTTGGACCATCGGTGGAGCTGTGTGGTGGGTGTATCGGTGGAGCTGTGTGGTGGGTGCCTCGGCGGAGCTGTGTGGTGGGTGCCTCGGTGGAGCTGGGTGGTGGGTGCATCTGTGGAGCTGTGTGGTGGGTGCATCGGTGGAGCTGTGTGGTGGGTGCATCGGTGGAGCTGTGTCGGTGGAGCTGTGTGGTGGGTGCATCGGTGGAGCTGGGTGGTGGGTGCATCGTTGGAACTGTGTCGGTGGAGCTGTGTGGTGGGTGCATCGGTGGAGCTGTGTGGTGGGTGCATCGGTGGAGCTCTGTGGTGGGTGCCTTGGTGGAGCTGTGTGGTGGGTGCATCGGTGGAGCTGTGTGGTGGGTGCATCGGTGGAGCTGTGTAGGTGGAGCTGTGTGGTGGGTGCATCAGTGGAGCTTAGTGGATGCATTGATGGAGCTGTGTGGTGGGTGCATTGGTGGAGCTTAGTTGGACCATCGGTGAAGCTGTGTGGTGGGTGTATCGGTGGAGCTGTGTGGTGGGTGCCTCGGCGGAGCTGTGTGGTGGGTGCCTCGGTGGAGCTGGGTGGTGGGTGCATCTGTGGAGCTGTGTGGTGGGTGCTTCGGTGGAGCTGTGTGGTGGGTGCTTCGGTGGAGCTGTGTCGGTGGAGCTGTGTGGTGGGTGCATCGGTGGAGCTGGGTGGTGGGTGCATCGGTGGAGCTGTGTGGTGGGTGCCTTGGTGGAGCTGTGTGGTGGGTGCATCGGTGGAGCTGTGTGGTGGGTGCATCGGTGGAACTGGGTGGAACTGGGTGGTGGGTGCATCGTTGTAGCTGTGTCGGTGGAGCTGTGTGGTGGCTGCCTCGGTGGAGCTGTGTGGTGGGTGCAAAAGTGGAGCTGTGTGGTGGGTGCATCAGTAGAGCTGTGTGGTGGGTGCATCAGTGGAGCTGTGTGGTGGGTGCATCGGTGGAGCTGTGTGGTGGGTGCATCGGATGAGCTGTGTGGTGGGTGCATCGGTGGAGCTGTGTGGTGGGTGCATCGGTGGAGCTGTGTAGGTGGAGCTGTGTGGTGGGTGCATCGGTGGAGCTGTGTGGTGGGTGCATCAGTGGAGCTGTGTCGGTGGAGCTGTGTGGTGGGTGCATCAGTGGAGCTGGGTGGTGGGTGCATCGTTGGAACTGTGTCGGTGGAGGTGGGTGTATCGGTGGAGGGTGCATCAGTGGAGCTGTGTAGGTGGAGCTGTGTGGTGGGTGCATCAGTGGAGCTTAGTGGGTGCATTGATGGAGCTGTTTGGTGGGTGCATTTGGTGGAGCTTAGTTGGAGCATCGGTGGAGCTGTGTGGTGGGTGTATCGGTGGAGCTGTGTGGTGGGTGTGTTGAAACTAGAGAAATTGATGTACATAGACAGCGTTCATTTCCCCTCTTCCCCACTCCCCTCCCTGCATGCACCTTGAATACCGTAAAGTATTGACTGCTTCCCTCTGCCAGCAAAGGCCTGCACCCATATGTACATGACAGCCATTTTAGGCACCCTGGCCTTCTTCCTGCTCACTAGAATCACTGGCTTCCCTTCTGCGCGTATTTGAGAACCCCCCCCCCTTCCACTCTCACATGCATAGACCATGAAACCCAGTACTCTGCGCGACCCTGCTATGAAAGGCAACCCTCCTGCTTGGCCCATGCAAACCCCCCACTTTCCTCTTGAAGAAGCATCCTTCGCCTCAGCTGACATAACCCCCCAGCTGTATCAGACTGCCCCTGTTCTCTCATGTACGGGTCATAAGATCTCTCTCTCTCTCTCTGTACGACTCTGTCCCTGCGCGCACCCTGACCCCCCTCCTTCTCCCTCACATGGACAAGTCATAAACCTTCCTCTTCTGCAAGACCCTGTCCTTGGGATTCACGGCCGCGCCTGACCAACACCTCCTTTCCTTTCATGAATAACCCCTCTGTTAGTAAACCCTCTCTCCGTGATGAACTGTCCACACATGTCCGAGGCCATCGCCTAAGCCGGAAGATACTGTTTATTGTCCTTTATTGTATGAAGTCACTCCTCTTCAAAGGATCTTCTATTGATCCTGGCCACCCCACCCCCTGGGCTATGATCAGGCGCACCCATCCTAAACAGTTGACGGAACACTCAGCTGCGTGATTGCTCTCCCCTCTTATCAGCAGGTCAAGGGTCCCTATTGTGAACACATGTGGGGTAGGATTGACACGAGGATTATGGGGATGTCTTTTCTTTGTTTTACAATGCTGTGACTGTAATGCCAAGTGTTCTGCAAAGTATAAAAGACAGAGTCTCAGCTCACTTGTTAGAGCACCTCCCGATGGCACCTTGTTTCGTGTCTGAAATGACAGGCTCTCCTCATGAGAATTAAACTCTGTTCTTGATTCCTGCCTCCAGCGCCCGTCTCTTTATTTGGTAACTATTCAGAATGGGAACTAAGAGGCGTCTTGCGCCAGCAGCCTGGGCATCGATAGTAATGTGGGCTGACTTTTCCACAATTGGCGTCCCAACGCGGGGTCCATCAGTGACATAAGGTCCAGTAAGAGAGATCCAGACGATGAGGTGAACATCTAAATGATCGGAGTATACCTGCCTTGAGAGGGCCCTCGTCCGGCTGCCGATTAAATGAACTTCACCGATTCTGAACGGACCTCTCTCGAGTGACCTACTGTCCTGACTGGAATCCCACAGGACTGCTGCGGTAAAATCATGGAGTAAGAGAACGATCGGGCGCTGGAAGGAGGAAGGCGAAGAACTGCCCACACGGTCCGGTCCGGGTAAGGTCGCGTAAATGCGACAAATTGTGAAATGATTGTTTTGGATAATACTAGTATTACGCTTTGTTGAAACCTCTGGAGATTCACTGTCTGCAAACGGGGAAAAACAAACAGGCTCTCTCTTTGCAAGCAGTGAAGGATAGGTAACGCAGACTTTTGTCCCCGTTGTAATCCGTCGTGCCTATCTTCCTCCCCCACTGTTTCCCGAACTGTCGTTCGTGGATTATTGTCTGGAGATTCTTTGTCTGCAAACAGGGAAAGAACAAGGTCTCTCTTTGCAGGTAGAGAAAGAGTGGGTAGCGATAACTTTTCGTGCCCACTTATTCTCCCCACTGAATTGTTTGATTGGCCGATTATTCGGTATTGGTTCGTTTGAGGTATTCACCGCCGCCAAACAACGGAGAATAGAAATATTCTGCCTAGTCTTTGCCCGCTGTGATAAGATAGGTAATGCAGACTTTTGTCCCCGTTGTAATCCGTCATGCCTATCTTCTCCCCACTGGTTGGTAGCCTGTTTAGCCCGGACCGCTTATTAGAGTTGAACCATCCAGCTCCACTGGAGGGCACATCTAATAAGGACCTGTTCATTAAGTGTGGACTAGTCGCTATAGCTTATAATAGGTTATGGCATAAAAAAAATACAAGAAAAAGGAGTTGAGCGAAATCAGTAGGCCACTAAGGAGTTATCAACTTCGCTAAAAATAAAATAAGAAACGTTAAGAAATAACCCGCAATAAGAAACATAAAAATGGCGAGGGAAGACAAGCTTGACACCAAGACAGCCACGAGGTAGCTAGGTTCCGTTGCCTATTCCTGCCCTAAACATGTCTGCCTCATTGCCCACCACCCCAAATAACGGTTACATGAAATAGATACAAATAAATAGGTACCTACCCCCATTCCGGAAGCTCCCGAAGTGCAACAGGTCCGCGGTTACGCCCATCCGGAAGGCGAGGCCTCGAGGCATGCGGGGCTCGCCTGGCCGCGGTCAGTAGGAGATGCTGTTGGGCAGAGGGCCCAAAGAATCACAAGGACCTCTCCTTCTCTCCTCTTCTGCTGCCCTGCAGGCCACGGGGGGCTGTCTTGCCTCAGCCACCGACCACCCCCCCCTCTGTCTCTCGCCTGGTCCGACCCGCGAAGAAGGCCGAAGCCAAAAGCGAGAACGGCGGCGCTTACAGGTAGTCCCGCCACATGTCAAATTCCTGCATAGTTACAGGTAGTCCCGTCACATGTCTACCCCTGGAGAGTTGGAGGTAGTCCTGCCACATGTCGAAAAAGGGGGTGGGGGGGCTGTCTTGCCTCAGCCGCCGACCACCCCCCCCCATCTTCAATAGCCGGCACGGCCAATATCGAAACGACGGAGCCGAGGATCGGCGAAGGGTCGCTGGAAGGGGGAGGCGGCGCGAACGAGCCTCCCCCACCTCCCTCCAGGTGGAGGCTTCCAGTGACCCCCCCCCACGCTCTTACTCAAAGAGGGTCCACATCAAAAAGCGGTCTTTTGCCCAGGACGGGCACACGCCCCATGCCTTCTCTCCTCAACTTTGAAGATTCTATGAGAGCCGGGGGGGCCCCCCCCGACCCCTCTGCATGGGCGCCCCCGTCCCCCTCACTGGGACCCGCAACATCGACGCACTCCTGCCGGCGCCAGCCTCAGTTTGGAAATGGCTAAAACACCGCCAAGGTACAGACTTGTTCAGTTCCGGTGGAACACCAGAGTGACCCGGTAGGAAAATTGTTGTTGCCCTCCCCACTCTTTGACTGATGGTCCATATTGTTAGACTGTTACCATATTGCGAAAAACTTTTTTGAACTGCCAACGGAAGGTTCTGGTCCAACCATGAGTCACTGGAGACATTCTGACCATACCGGAACCTGCCTGACCTCGCCCAAAATGGCGCCGATACACGAAACGAAAAACTTTCGAACTCCCTGTTCACCCGGATTGCTCGAATATTGATGCACTGAGATATGTATGCATTTTTTGGACAATGGAAGTCGATAAGATGGATAATGAGTATGTGTTTAAAGAAAGAAGCAATGTGAGATAGATATTGATCATGTGTTTGGACAATGAACTGATTTAGGGTGGGTACTAATTATGATTTGGAAAATGAATTGGTGTATTTTAGGCAGTGAACGAGCATCTGGATAATGAATTAATGAATTAATTGAAAAACTGAATTCTTGATATGCATCATGCCTGCTCAGTAGTAAAGTTCGATACGATTTTATTGCACTGCCGCACCTTATGCAATGAACTGCCACCAACTTCTTTCTTCCTATGTACAGTTCCAATCTGCTCCGTGGCTGGTCCACTGGGTTGTAGGCCTGTATTTTATACGCCAGCATTTTTATTAAAAGCATTTCTTAAAAAGAAAGCATAGTTGTAGTGGTTGCATTAATGAGTTTTGAATGTATTATTACTGTGAGCAAAGAATAAGTATGATGAAAGCTGAAGGTTAAAAAGGACCAGATATTTAGCAGCTACATTATGTGTCACAGGCAGCCGGAGAAATGTTTTAGACACACTTAAAACGACACCACAGAAATGCCACCTGACCGCCACCCTTGCACCCAACAAAAGGGGTTGCGACCAAGTAACCCATGTAGATATTATATACCTGACATTACTGGTCCCTCTGGGCTTAAACGCCGAGATGGTAAAGAAATGCAGTACGTGGAGATAGGTCGAGTATGTGGTAGGTAAAAACATTTTCGGATTACTGCATGCTGATGAGGTTTGAATGCTGCCCCCCCCCACCCCTTCTTTCTCCTCCCTTCTGCAGGTCGCGTTGGAACATCGGCTGAAGTATGGGAGAACGATGATCGAACCATCGACGAAAAAGGGAAGGAGGGAATATGAGCATAGTCCTTATGACGATAAGTTTTTAGAGACGTAGACTTAAATATGACTGCTCCTCCATTAGGGCATAGCGACTGGAAAATGGACTGACATGGAAACTCGACGGGTACTGTATGACGGAAATTGACTGGAAATTAGCACGTTAGAACGGCTGGGAGGATGGACTGACCTAGAGACTTGACGGATACTGTATGACGAAAATTGACTTGAGATAACACGTTAAAAAATATAACTAGACGTTTGACTAGGTAGGGAAAGGACAAAAGAAAAATGCACGGGTAAGGGTTACCAAGGCTACTGCCGTCTGGGAAGTTAGAAATGTTGCTAATGTTCAAAATATACTGCTCCCCCCCCCTTCTCACACTCTTATAGATCTAGCCAAGCTGTCTGACTGTTCTCCCGATCAATACTTGCCGTTGCCTCAGCCTAGAGAACTTCCCACCAAAGGAAGGAACTGAAAAATGGTTTAAGATCCCACCATGGGTAAATAGCGCGACCAGGTTAATTTCTGATCGACTGATCGAGGTGTAAGTATTGCCAAATGAGAACGCTCGAAGAGATTACAAACGAAAAGGAAAAGGAGGGAAAAGGAGAGAAAGGTAGAAGGAGCTAAGCACGTAGATAAATAGGATAGTAAAAGATAAATGGGATTTAAAAAATAGATTTTGTTGGCCAACTGTTGTTTTCTGTTTTGTCGTGAATGTCTTATATATATGTAATACATGTACTGTCTTCCTCTGTCTGAGTTCGTGTGTGTGTGCTGTAGGGGTTTATGTTCTCCCTTTGTTTGCGTCTCTCCGTTACCTGACCCCCTGCTGTTCTGTGTTGTGAACGCACTAAATGACCTATTTTTGTACACGTCTCTCCCTTTCTCTATCTCTCTCCCTCACTCTGTCTCCCTCTCTCTCTACATGTCATACGTGTACCAAATGGCTCGTTTAGATTGCGGACGACTCTCACTCTCTGAGAGTCCCCTTATTTCCTCTTCCTTTTTATGGTAAAATCGTGCCTCGCTGGCACCAGTCTGATTGGATACTTATTGAACGCGAAGGTGTTCAGCGAAATTGACCGAAACTAAAATGATTGTATCTCGCCATATTACTACCTCTCCTTTCTACAAAATGAATGAACACGAATTGGCTGAGAAGGAAAGGACAGGTAAGACGACTAAGGTCCCCCAATTTGGCCTTTTATAGGGGAACTGTAAGTTAATGGCACCTTATTTTTCTGTTCATCAGAGACAAGCACCAACGTCTAGATTGACCCCCAATGCCCAGATTGCCCCACCCCCTTTTGCACCCAAGCGCGAACGCCCGAAGCATCCCCGCCCCATTTGATAGACCCCAGCTGCTGTTCCGGATATAAAAATGGTGACCATGAGTAACTGTCGTCCCTCGAGAAAACAATTGTTTTACCCTGACTCTCGATGATAGCGTCCCCGCCCTGTTTTGAAAGGGTTAGCCAGCCTTGAAGGGAAATGTTCCGAAATGTTGAATATGATGAAATGCACAGTTGATGGGAATCTTATTTATCCCTGCTTGAGTTATAAATAGGACGATGAATAAACTTGGCATGAACTCAGTAGGAATGCCGACATATGCACTGCTTGGTAATAGACCTCTGACTGTGACCGATGAGCGTATCTCCCAAGTGCGTATATTCGAGGGAGGAATTCACCTGCATAGATGACTTCTTCTGTCAGTTCTCTAAAAACTTGTTTTGTACTTATTCAAAGATTTGCGATCACCGGAGGAGAAGGGTCGGACGTGCCTGGCTGCAGATCTTGAGACACATGCGACCTCGACCAAAGGTGGAGCTGCAGAGCAACAAGATACGGGACGAGACAGCAATTTCAAACGTGGAAAATGAAAAATGACGGGCTGCCCTGAAGCCCTCCGTCTGCTAACCCACGTGTGCCTGGAGTCTCCGCCCCCCTTCTTTGAGCCCGATTGATGGGCCTGCCTGCTTGTTATCCTTTGCTCCCTTGGTCCCTTTTATGTGTCCCAGGAACTCTGACCCAACCCCGCCCTCTCTCCTATCGACTATTCGAACCACACACCCCCTTTTCCTTATGACTTCACGCCAAAAGGAAGAATGGCATTTAGATGGGAAAAGGGTGTTGCCACGGAAATATAGGTGCCGAGCATAAGGCACCACTAAAAGGACTGGTTAGGGAACAGGACTGTGGTCTAACAGCAGAGGACTGACCGCACCCTGCAACGCGTAAGGATAGACCCGAGCTGGACCTATAGCTCCACCGCCGGTGCTCAACAGCGCCAACGAAAGGACACGGACCAGAGCCTACCAGTGATGGCTCACTGCTAAAAGACACTGTGACGAAGAAACCTTGTATATTGAACTGAATTCCGCCCTCAACCACTTGGTCAAAATGTTCATTGGTCACATTTTTGAGTCAGAAGCATTTATGCTATGTAGTACGCTTGAATGTTAGGAACTCGACAACTGCTATCTCCTATGTGCTGCATTCTGCCCATCACATCAACTGTCCATGTTTATATGCCAAATGTTAATATTGACAAATGTTAATTCTTCAACCACGCCTGTTTATTTTTTTGTACCCCAATCAATTACAAAAATGAACTCTGTCATGTAAAAAGGGGCGACTGTTGAAACTAGAGAAATTGATGTACATAGACAGCGTTCATTTCCCCTCTTCCCCACTCCCCTCCCTGCATGCACCTTGAATACCGTAAAGTATTGACTGCTTCCCTCTGCCAGCAAAGGCCTGCACCCATATGTACATGACAGCCATTTTAGGCACCCTGGCCTTCTTCCTGCTCACTAGAATCACTGGCTTCCCTTCTGCGCGTATTTGAGAACCCCCCCCCCCTTCCACTCTCACATGCATAGACCATGAAACCCAGTACTCTGCGCGACCCTGCTATGAAAGGCAACCCTCCTGCTTGGCCCATGCAAACCCCCCACTTTCCTCTTGAAGAAGCATCCTTCGCCTCAGCTGACATAACCCCCCAGCTGTATCAGACTGCCCCTGTTCTCTCATGTACGGGTCATAAGATCTCTCTCTCTCTCTCTGTACGACTCTGTCCCTGCGCGCACCCTGACCCCCCTCCTTCTCCCTCACATGGACAAGTCATAAACCTTCCTCTTCTGCAAGACCCTGTCCTTGGGATTCACGGCCGCGCCTGACCAACACCTCCTTTCCTTTCATGAATAACCCCTCTGTTAGTAAACCCTCTCTCCGCGATGAACTGTCCACACATGTCCGAGGCCATCGCCTAAGCCGGAAGATACTGTTTATTGTCCTTTATTGTATGAAGTCACTCCTCTTCAAAGGATCTTCTATTGATCCTGGCCACCCCACCCCCTGGGCTATGATCAGGCGCACCCATCCTAAACAGTTGACGGAACACTCAGCTGCGTGATTGCCCTCCCCTCTTATCAGCAGGTCAAGGGTCCCTATTGTGAACACATGTGGGGTAGGATTGACACGAGGATTATGGGGATGTCTTTTCTTTGTTTTACAATGCTGTGACTGTAATGCCAAGTGTTCTGCAAAGTATAAAAGACAGAGTCTCAGCTCACTTGTTAGAGCACCTCCCGATGGCACCTTGTTTCGTGTCTGAAATGACAGGCTCTCCTCATGAGAATTAAACTCTGTTCTTGATTCCTGCCTCCAGCGCCCGTCTCTTTATTTGGTAACTATTCAGAATGGGAACTAAGAGGCGTCTTGCGCCAGCAGCCTGGGCATCGATAGTAATGTGGGCTGACTTTTCACAGGTGCCTCGGCGGAGCTGGGTGGTGGGTGCCTCGGTGGAGCTGGGTGGTGGGTGCATCTGTGGAGCTGTGTGGTGCGTTTTAAGGCCTACTACAGTATGGATGGCGTGTGATTCCTACACCTTGTAATAATACTCATTGTTTTATGTAACAACTCCTGTATACTGATTTACACACATATCATTCACTTTCTTTGTATAATGTGTGCGTGATCGAAAGTGTCCTGACACCATACACTGGTAGAAGTAGCGCTAAAAAAACAAATGAAAAGCATGAGATTACAGAGATGAGGGGCACTGTTGAAGGATAGAAGTGAGTTAATCCGTGGACAAGGAGGTCATAGGCGGTGCCAGCACTAAAGCCAGCCTGCGTGTCAAGCAGTTTTCGCAGTAATACCGAGTGCAAAGGCTATTTCAACTTGATTTTTCAGAGTGAATGATTTTGTTATGGCAATTGATCGAAGCACCATTCCTCAAACGTGCAGTGACATGGACAGCAGCAGCTTGTTCATTTTTTAAGCACATCTCAAATATTCCATACTTGGCCATTCTGTGAAGTCAAATTAAAGGTTTCAAGTGAGGACGGAGCGCTGAATTGGTGTTAAAACTGGCGAGAAGAACATTGTTTGCAGGCAGGTTAGCCATAAGAGAATTACTTATGCCTCAGAATGCATACATAAGGTGATCTGAACTGATGAAAGTTGTAGAGTAAACATTTTTATGGCAGGGCGGTATTACAAAGAGGGAGCACACCATTTCAGAGAAGCACAGGTCACACGGCGGTACGAGAGTGGAAGTACATTTAAAAGGATGAACTTAAAGGAGACCACATAATTTAGAGGCAGGAAAAAAATACAGTGGAACAAGTTTCAAGAACTACAATCGTAGCAGGCAATGATTCGAAGGAGCACGGTTCAAAGAGCATACAGTGAAAAGGGGCAAAATGCTAGGACTGTAAAAGGAAAAAAAACACAATTGAGAGCACAAATTCAGGTGTGGTGCTTATCCAGAAGTAATGCCAAAGCAGCGGACGATAATAGTAATTAAGGGACGATGAGGAAATTCAGAAGTGCATCAGTCACATGACAACAGACTGAGCCCAGCAGTGGAACTGAAATCTGTACAAAACTGGACAGCAAGGGCAAAGTAGTAGTAATTCTGAGGTGCAGAGACTTGGAGTAAAGGATGAGCACAGATCAGGCGTGGAGTACAGCCAGTGCGACGGTAAGGAATGTGAATAGTAATTCATGAACATAGGTGAGTTCTGCAGTACATAATCAGGTGGACAATTCAACAAAGGGCTGTTAAGAAGCAGCAATTCACAAAGTGAATTAGGTTTCAAGTTCCAGGTCAGATGTGCCATCCTCTTTATTCATTGCATTAACTAGTGTGCTACAATTCATTTTCATGTAAACATGCTGGCTGGTACAAAGCCATGTATGGAGTACAAATAGAGGAATCTACACTACAGCACAGAAAACAAAAAATATCTGCTGCTAAACTGAACAGCAATTCTAACGGTTAAACGATGCTCTACCTCTTCACCCAATGCAATTTAAGGCTGTGAATAAATACAATTGTAAAATGTAAAAATCTTAAATATCGAAGGGTTTTGGTATACAGACTTAGCTGGGCTACGTGCATGTTGAGCACAAGAGACTAGGAATTAAAGCAATACTGAGCAGTAGAACAAAATGCAAGGGCAAGAAGCAGCAGGAGAAACCATAACTGGGGTAGCCAACGTAAGAAAAAAACGAGAGGGTGAAAGATGGGACGACAGGTTTAGAGGCAGCGACTACAGCAGAGCATCAAAGGGCTGGGCGAGAAGGGAGGGGGGAATGCGAGGAGATAAGGACTCAGAAGGGGGAGGAGGGAAATGCGAGCAAGTTAAACAAGTTATAAAAGGAGACTAAACTGAAAGTACGGCCGGCAGGCCGTGAATAATTAGGGGGTGACAAATGCGCTGGGAGGGCTGCCTTTGATGTGGTAATGCGAGGCAGGCAGGCAGGCGGCTGGTGGCATTGTGCACGCGCTTCATGCACTGCAAGGAATCGCCAGTGGTGGTTAAACACTGGATAAGCCCCTATAGAGCTTGCCAGCTGTGCGCATGCGCACAGCAGGCGAGCCCTAAAAACGTTATGAATCTTGAAACAAGGAGTTCTGCACAGTGTGATAGCAGTGTGGAACCACTGAATACCCGAGCCAAGCTCGAGCCATGGAACTGGCTCTAGCTCAGCTCGAGGTTCACTTCGATCCTAAAGCCCAAAACAAGCCGAACCTTCATGTGGCTTCTGTCTGCTACCCCCGCTCTGACCTATTGTGCCACAAATTAAAACCAAAGCCCTAACTTTTGATATAAAACGAGAGAGGGGGAACAGTCCATCTAGTGGCTGAATGGCATAACGTGAAACCATAAAACATGGGATCAATCCCGGCTCCCCTTGTCAATAAATTGTGCGAATCAATGCAATTTCTTTATTTCACTTTGCCTCCTTTTTTGTCATTATCCCGTATGACAGCCTCTTGAAAAACATGAGCTCAGGCTTTGCGCTGTACAAAACCTTCTCTTGTGTTTGATTTAATAAACTACAATGTGGTTCCATGCATAATAACAACTTAGGCCACCCAGAAACAGCACATGACAAATGAGTTGCCTCTTGTTTCATTGTTGTCAGGGCAGATGGCGCAGAATCATTGTTTCTAAATGCATGTTTGAAAACTATCACATTTGATTAATGCCTATCCATGCAGAGATATATTCTGAAGTACTAAGGTGAAACACTTCTGCATGTTAATGAAATACACATTTTTAGAATTTTGAAGAGACTTGATCATATTCTTACTTGTTTGTTGCCAGATGTCTTTAAAAATGAAGATGTTCTTAAAGATATGTGATGCACGAAACCTTTTTTGATTCTTTACCTATTCATCTGAATGTTGTAATGGGGAATGTTTACTAGGTCAATTAAACATCAATAATTCATCAAAAGACCCAGTCCAACGGCGTCAAGATATATCAGTGGCTATGGAAGAGGGCAGTCAAAGCTGAACTGTTCCCAGGACCTCTCTTATATACGTTATAAGGAGGTGATGCACTGTACTCCGCCCATGTTAAAAGACACACCTGTTCTCACCAACAGTACCACAGAACCACAAGAACTGTGACCCAAAAACAGTTGGTCGCAAGAGTCCACACAAAGTGTTGGACTAAGATCTTAATAGAAAAAATGTGCGAGAAGAAAGAGACGCCTCACGGAAACACCACCATCGGGGTAACTGGTATGTAATTTCCAGACAAGCCCCTGTCTCATCATCGGTAGTCACTTGCTTCTCAAAGGAAATAAGAAGAAAGAAAAGAGGTGTCCAAAACAAACAACAAAAATTGTGACAAACAGTGAAGAGCAGAGTGATCTGCTTGTGACAAACACACACATAGAATAGTGCCTAAAAACACAGCACACAAGTCCCTTAACCAACTTTATTCATAGGGAGGTGATAGTGTGCTGTTTATATTAAAAAGGCTGGTAGCTATTCATGCATACCATTACCTAATGCCAGTGCCGACATGTTTCACTGCTATAATGATTTTAGCAGTTTCATCAGGGCTGCACTCAAATGCTGCCACTCCACTTTTGGACACTAGTTCTGTAATGTACTGCCAAGAGAGAACAGGTGGAAGAACATAATTAAAAACATGCGGCCCCTCGGTTAGCAATATGTATGGAAAAAAAATGTGGTGGTGTGTGAGGAGTATTACCAGGAGTCAGCCAAGTTAGTCATACCCGCCGCTCCAGTATCACAAAGGGAACAGGGTACTCCAATCGTAAGTTTTTCCATTTTTCCTTTAAGTTTTCTGTTAAAAAGAGAATGTATAACAGCTCGTATCATGCCGCTTCATAGACAGCACACAGACTACTATCTCGCCTTATCACAAATAGGCCTTACTCACTTAAACAACTTCTGATGTGGAATCTACAACCCCACTACTGGATTCGTTTTCACCTCGGGGGTTATACAAACGTTAAGACAGACCAGCATCTGAAAATTAATGCCAACTGTATACAATGATACGGAGTGCTAAAAGTAGCTCATGCTGCCGCTGTCACCCTGGCGGGACCCACCTCATCTGTATGCTTGGTAGAGGAACGCTCACTGTCCTTTGCGGCATTAGACACAGTGAGCTCAATTTTACTAGAGCCCGGTACTTTTAAAAAAAACCCGCTCTGAGCCCAGTGTGCTATAAAGACCATTACGTCAAAACACACGCACTCGTAACAAGGCCAACAACGTTACACCCGGTCAAACCCATCGTACTTTCCTGTAGGCTGCTTATCCATCTAACCAATTCGGCTCACCGTCCCGACACAGGAAGACGCCTTTCCTCCGCCGTACGGATACCGCAGCCGCTCGCATAGAAATGCGGAAACGCGGCGGGACCACGCCCCTTGGTTGGTATCACGTGACCCCTGCGCCGAACGCGGCGGCCATCTTAGCCTAGTCTTTAAACACGGTACCAGTGCCTATATGGGAAACTCAGAGAGGAGTGTACAGTGCACAAGATGACTCTGCCCTGCCATGTTGGTCAAGTAAAATGAAAAAAATGAAAAAAAGTGCAGCACAAGCATAGTAATGTATTGCTCATACACCGAATTTGTCTCAGGACTGTATGATGAGACAGTTTCTACAGACTGTATAAGATGTAAAAGGGAATCCTTCCTAAACAGCCATCTTATACACAACACACACCTGCTGGGGTTACAAGAGAACCACCTGTTGTATTCATACGGTGTTAAAAAACTTCCTACAACGGTCTAGTGTCCCCTGATCACTGCAACTAAGGAAGGGGTGTGCATTCCAAAGTGCTTAAAGTATACCTCAGCTGCCCATCCTATCTGCTGGATATTGTAGTAGACCAAACTGAAACTGCAGGGGAGTGGTCGTGCCCCATACCAAAATGGACTTCCTATTGTGAGCTACATCTAGTTAATACCCATTCAGCACCTCCTGGGGACAAGGGGGAATAGAGCCCTCCCGCCACACAAGCTATGGGGGAACCTGGTGTATCTGCTGCATCTAACAAGGACCCAGAAACAATGTGTACCGGTCGTAGTTTGACCTTGTTCCACTCTATAATTTCATTTAGCCCAATGCGGTCAGTCTTCTCGTTGTAAATCCAACGGGCCTCTTTAGCCAGCAGGATCCCGTTGATGTTGTGCGGGGAACCCTTAACCTTTTCCAACACTGTCCACTGGAAGGTGTGTTTCTCTGTGAAACAATGTTGGACTACCTTAGTTGTCAGTTTGCCAGCTCTTATGGTGCTCAGATGTTCTTGTACTCGCACTTTGATTTTCCGCGATGTGAGTCCTATGTAGTGTAGACCACACTGGCAGGTTAAGCTGTACACTACTTGTGTAGAGTTACAATTACTAAACTGGTTGAGAAACCATTCCTTTCCCGATGCCAGTGTCACACTCGTGCTTTTCTTTTTTTTTTTTTTTTTTAAAACCTTTATTGCAAATTGTATAGTACACAGCGGAAAGCCTACAACCCAGTGGGCCGGCCGCTAACACGGTTCGTGATTCAAAATGCAGCATTTCAAAATAGTCATTAAGCCATCAGTCTCTGTATACATCCAAATAAGGTTGCTGCAAAAGAAAAGTGCATCTCAGATATCTGTGTCGACGCTGGATGAGGTTTTTGATTTTACTTTTTTTGAAAACAACAAATTTCAACTTCAAACGTTAGGAATAGTATTACGATCTTGCATGAATCAACACAGTTTGAGTTACAAGTGCCTCTTGGGAGAGGCCTACTCTAATCTCATACCCAGGTACTCGATCGCTCCCCACCAATTTTACCCTTACATCCACCCCCTGCTTCCCACGTATCAATTCTAATAGGAGATCCCGTACAGTATCCTTGGCTTCCCTTCTCCTCACACATCTCACCTAGCTTCACCCCTCTTCCTCTTCCTCGTCAGAGACATCTTGATCATCTTCCAGCAAGGGATCACAAATTTCCCCCCTGTACAAATTCCATTTCGTCCAAACCTTATTCCATTTCCTTGGGCAGGCCCGGTTAGAATAAACTGCCCTTTCGGTTACCATCACCCTGTCCATATTCAGACACCATTGTGACTTGGTCGGCATTTCTGCCGCACCCCAGCGCTGTGCGATGTCTCGTTTTGCCACCATTAATCCTACCGTGACCCAGAGCTGTTCATATCTGGAAACGTCGGTAGGCTCCCATATGTTTAGTAAGCACCTCCGTGGGTCAGGCAACAGCGACAGATCCAATGTTTGCGAGATTGTGCGGAGTATCTGTTTCCAGTATTCCCGAATCTTGGGGCATTCCCATATGGTGTGGAAAAATGTTCCTTCCTCCCCACACCCACGAAGGCAGTAAGGATGTGGTGTCCTATGGATGCGGTATAACATGGTCCTAGTGTAGTAAACCCTGTGTAGTATCTTGAGTTGTACTAACCGCAGTCGTGCCGAGATGCCCACTTCCTTAGGGGACCCAAGTGCCTCATTCCACTCATGTTCGTCCATTTCGCTAGTGTCACCCTCCCATTTCGCCTTTAACAGGAGTGTTGGATCCGGGAGATTATTGAGCAGTTTGCGGTAAGTGAGTGATGTTGCCCTTTCCATCATACAATCAGTAAGGAGGCGGTCTTCCAATGGCGAGGACTCGGGCAGAGGTGTGTCGGGGGGCAGGGCTGCGAGCAATGCATGTTGTATTTGGATGTACCTGTAAAGTTCCCTGTCACCAAGGTCGTATAATTCTTTTAGTCGGGCAAAAGTTATTACCCCATTCCTCTCCCAAAGATCACCCACCGTGGAAATCCCTATAGTATCCCAGTGTGTAAAACCCTTGCTGTTCCTCATGTTGCCCAGCACCCGAGAGTCCCACAGCGGGGTCATCCTGGTGATCTTCCCTTTCCAACCCAGCACTGCCGTTGCTGTATGCCACAACTGAACTGTTAGTCTAGTGGGCCCCAGTAAGGCACGAACTTTACGGTGATCATACAACGGACCCAACAGGCTGTTCGTGCCCAATTGTGCCCTGTCGGACTGGAACGCTGGCTCGGTTTGAGGTGCGTGAATCCATTGGTTGATCGGCTTAAGGTGTGCTGCCCAGTAGTACAGTCTTAAGTTAGGTAGTGCAATACCCCCATCATACCAGCCTCTGTGCAGCTTGGATTGTGCAATGCGTGCAGGGAGGTTCCCCCATAAAAGGTTGGAAACCAGCACTGCCACTTTCTGGAAAAACCTAGGGTCTACAGGATAGGGTGTATTTTCGAGGACATACAAAAAAAGTGGCAACGCCATCATTTTATAGAGTGCAGCTCTACCCAGGAGTGTTAGCGGAAGACCCAACCAGAACGTAACATCTCGTTTAAGTCTATCCAAGTGAGGCTTCAGATTCTTATCCATGAATTCCGTTGGGTCCCTAGTGACATGAATGCCCAGATACTTAAACGACGAGCCCGCTATCGTTAGTGGGCACGCCTCGCCAAGGTTCGGGGCCTGCCCCTGCAAAACATACAGTTCCGACTTATTCCAATTCAGCGTATAGCCGGAAACGCTGCCATGGGTGTCACAAATGTGTAACAAAGCCGGCACTCCGCATTCGGGGTCTGTTAGATAAATCAACATATCGTCTGCATATAAAGACAGTCGGTCCTCCCATCCCCCACTCCATGATACGCCCTTGAGGAGAGGCGAGGTCCTTATGAGGGTCGCGAGAGGTTCCAAAGAGATAGCGAACAGCAGGGGTGACAAAGGACACCCCTGCCGAGTGCCCCTCCCCTGCGGGAACGTGCGCGAGATATGGCCATTAGCTACCACGTGTGCCATCGGGTCAGTGTATAATAGTTTGACCCACGCAATAAAGCGGGGCCCGAATCCCAAGCGCTTCAGTGCCTCAAAAAAATATGCCCATTCCACAGGTTCAAATGCCATTTCAGCGCCAAGCGCCAAAATTACTGCTGGTGTGTTGATGGAATCTGCTCTAGCCAGCACACCGTGCAGCCTTCGCAGATTCAACGCTGTGTTTCTGTGTGGCATAAATCCGGATTGATCCGGGTGTATAATCGACTACAGATGGGGCAGGATTCTTGTCACTAGGAGTTTAGCCAAAATCTTAACTTCGGCATTTAGCAAGGATATGGAGCGATAAGAGGAACACTCATCAGGTGGTTTGCCCGGTTTAGGAATAGTTACGATGGTCGCCGCTCGCTGATCCGGCGGAAGGGAACCCTTCTCTAGACATTCTGTAAACATTCCCAATAGATGTTCACTGAGGGTCCCAGGCACTGCTTGGTACCATTCAATGGGTATGCCATTGGGTCCCATTGCTTTGCCCGGGTTTAGGGCCTGAATCGCCAGTTGGATTTCATCGGCAGTGATGTCCGCTTCCAACTCATTTGACGCTTCCGGTGACAATGTTTGGACCTCGATCGTAGCTAGGAGGTCTTTGGCCATCTCGGGTGTGATCACACGTTCCGGGGTGTACACCCGTTCAAAGTGGGTAGCGAGTAGCTCCGTGATACGTCTTGGGTCTGTGTGTACCGCCCCATGTTCGTCTTTCAGACGTTGGATCCCCCTGGAATTACCCTCCCGTTTATCAAGCCACGCCAGCATTTTCCCAGCTTTTTCACCCACCTCGTATATTCTATTTTGAGTGTCGGTTATGTGTCCTTTTACTTGGATGCGCAGGTGGTCGTTATATAGTTGTTGTTGAAGGGTGAGTGCGTGAAGGGTTGATGGAGAGTCCGTTCCTGTAAAGCCACCTCCAGATTGACCAATTCCTGAGACAGCTGTCTTTTATGACCCGTAATGGAGCTAATGGCTTGTCCCCGCAGGACCGTTTTATAGGCTTCCCAAAGTGTCTCGGGGGAGCGCACTGAGTGTATGTTTTCTTGGAAGTATTGCTTTGTTGTTCTTTTAAGGGCCTTGCAAACCTGTGGAACTTTAAAGTAGGTAGCGTGAATGGGGTAAATGCGTTTGCGTGATCGTGCCTGTGAAGAAAGTGTTAGCATGAGTGGCGAGTGGTCTGAAATCCCTCGAGGGTGAATTACCATTGCATCTATATGTTGGAGGCCCTCTCCCAGCGTCAGGAAGTGGTCAATGCGAGAGAGGCTGCCATGCACAGCGGAGTGGAAAGTGTATTGTTTCGTGCCAGGGTGTAAATGTCTCCAGATGTCAGTCAGTCCCATGGCCGCTGCAAACCGCTGGAGGTAGGAGACCCCCCGCCTGAACCGGCGTGGGGTGTCTATCAAGTTGTGTGTCCATAACTGCATTAAAATCCCCCCCCAGGATAATCTCGCCCTCGGGGAGAGTCAGAAGGAAGTCACCTAGTTTTGGGAGGTGAACCGAGTGCAGTGCCGGTGGGATATACACTGAGACTAAATTAAAAAGTTTCCCCTCCCACTGCCCCTGCAAGGCCGCGAAGCAGCCCTGGTCATCAGTCTTAGTCAGTAAGGGGATGAATCGTGCGTTTTTCTGTATTAGGATACCGGTCCCCCTGGAACCGGACGTGAACTCATGGTGGGCCAACATTTTATATCCACGTCTGTCCAAGGCCTTTGTAGCCCCCCCTACCAGATGATTTTCCTGCAGTAGGGCTATGGTGGGCTGTTGTCTTTTAATTGCGGTCAGTACCAACCCTCGCTTGACCTTGTCACCTAGACCTCTCACATTCCAAGACAGCAAACGTAAGGGAGGGCACTGTGACTCAGGGTCCACTACCCCCCCTGCCGGGACAGAGTTATCAGCCATTAGGTACTCCGAGATTCATGATGTATTGGCCAAGAAGTGGATCTGGTATGGTGGCTATGCCAATGCATAGCGAAGAGCTAAGGGACATCACGGGGGCCTACGATCATTGTCAATCCCACCCATCATGTACTGACTCATACAGGGATTAAAACATTGTCTTCGACCGTATACATACATTCCTAACTGTAACAATACAACCCCCCCCATGCCCCCTCCCTGCTACCATGCCTAACGGACTTTCAACTGCCCGCCCCCCCAACTGAGCAGAGTGCTTAACCCATCCCGCAACCAGAGTACTTGCGTGTAGGGGGGAGAGCGTCTCCCCGAGCAGGCGGCATCCCTGCGTGCCATAGGGATGTTCGTGCCAGTGTCCAGCTGCAGCTTATACAACAGTGTGTAAATGGTCGGCGATTGCCCTGTTCAAGAGAATTGGAGTATGGGGTTCATTCTTTACCACCAGCCCCCGCAAAACCACGGGACGGAGAACTCTCTGCTCCTCCACGCCCAGACGTCTGTGAGCCAGTTCTGCTGTCGATTCTACGATCCTGGTCGGACTTGTGTCGCCTCCGCTGCCGGTCCACAGTATGCCATCTCTCAAGCCAGTCCCAGGCCGTTTCCGGAGTATGGAAAAACCATACTTTTTTGTTCGCTACCACTCGCAGCCGGGCCGGAAAGAGCATCGAGTACGGCAACTCCTTTTCCCTCAAAGTTTTCATTACCTCCAGGAACGTTCTACACTTCCTAGAGACCACTGCCGTATAGTCTGGGAAGAAGGCAATTCTTAAGTTCTGTATTTGGATCGGCGGCGCCACCCTCGCGGCCTGCAAGATGGCGTTGCGGTCCCTGAAATTGAAAAGTCTCGCCAGTATTGGTCTAGGCGAACCACCTGTCTTTGGTTTGCCCCCCGGCACTCTATGGGCCCGCTCCACCGAAAAAAAGTTTGAGAGGCCTTTGGGCTAAAGTCTGGTTTTGATTAACTCTTCCACATAGAGGTCCATGGCGCCCTTGTCTTCAGATTCCGGCACTCCTAAAATTCGAACGTTATTGCGCCGGGAGCGCCCTTCTTGGTCATCCAACTTATCCCTGAGTAGTTTGTTATCCGTTTGCAGACGTTCCACCACCGTTTGTAACTCAGACACATATTCTACCAATGATTTAGTGACCACTTCCACCTGCTTAACCCTTTCATTCATTTTCTGGAGGTCCGTTCGTATCAGGGTGACTTCCATGGCTGTCGCTCCTACCGTTGCTTGCACCTGAGCCAGCGCCGCCAGAACGTCCTCTAGTGTGGCCTTCTTCGCCCCCTCAGACTCTGATGTTTTCCCCGCATTTTTACGCTGTTCTTGGGGAGGAGTCTGTCTCTCGTAAGCAAATTTGTCCAGTTTTTCCTGAGTAGTGGTATTCCTGGGGCCTCTGTTGGACATGGCTGTGGTCTGACGATCCTTTTGGACCAACGCAGGTCCGTGATCAAATCAAGGAGGGCCGGCGTTTCGTTATCCTGCCGTCGTCTGTGGGAGGTCACGTTAGTCGACCGTTGCAGTAGTAGGCCCCTGGGAGGTCTCCAAGACCACAGGTCTTCATCGCTCCGCCATGGCGGGCGGTTCCGCGGGGGTGGGTGCTGGGAGAGCCCGGGGCACAACGTGCAGCCAACGCCCAAAATGGCGGGTCCGGCCGCCTGAGCCCCGGCGTTATCTGCGGCGCCTTCGGGCGTGGTCAGCGAATATCTACCGCCACAGGCCGTCTCGGGGCCCCACGTGCATCACCGGGCAGCCGGAGGATGATTACGGATTGTTCTGGCAGTGCGTCCCGGACACCTGTACTTCCTTCAACCACCGCCGCTAAAAGATTATTTCCGGCTGGGTCCAAAGTTTACGCAACTCCGCTGCCTCCAGGAGAGCGCTAGGCCCCACCTCTCGCCGCCTTCTGCCAAGCGATGTCGCGCTGTTTCAGGGACTTCGCCGTCCCAAGATTGGACCACCGGGTGCTGCACGGCCTCTGGGTCCGATCCACCCCTCTAAGCACCTCGAAAATCAGGATAAATATGACGGATTTGAGTGGGAAGCCGCCTCGTCACGGGAGCCTCTCTAAGCTGCGGCCGCCATCGTTGGCTGCTAGCCACGCCCCCCCACTCGTGCTTTTCTTAGTCAGTGGACACACTGAGCATGTCCGCATGGGTAATGGCCGTTGGGTACCGTAGAAGTGGTGTTAGTGTGTGCACTAGGGGCTCTTGAATGTACCAGTTTGTCCTTTAAGTTGCATGCCCTCTTAAATGCAAATCTAGGCGGTGGCATTTGGAAGTCACTGTTGGACAACAAGGACCAGTGTTTTCTAATGGACTGTCAAATTTTGGTGGCCATAGGGTCATATGTCATGACGACAGGTACACACTCATCTCTCTGTTTAACCACCTTCTCCAAAAGGGCGCTCCTAGGTGTGTTGAGCGCTCTCTTTTTTGCTTGTTTTACAACTTTGGTGGGGTAGTTCCTGTTGGTAAGTTTAGATGCCAACTCTTCAGATTGTTCTAGGAAGGTGTTGGTCGAGGAGCAGTTGCGTCTGTATCGCAAAAATTGCCCCACGGGCAGATTATCCCTCAACGCCCTGGGGTGGACAGAATTATAAGAGAGTAAGGAATTCCTATCTGTAGGCTTCTGATGTACACATGTATTAATCGTGCCACTGCTGTATTCGATATCCAGATCCAGGTACACTGCCTTTTGCCTGTCATAGGTCCAGGTGAATTTGAGTTTCTTATCTTGCACGTTCAGCCAATTAAGGAATTCAAGAAGATGTTCCTCCGTACCTGACCAAATGCAGAGCACGTCATCTATATATCTCTTCCAGAGCCGGAGATGACTCTGGAAGGGGTTGTTATTATGATAGATGACGTGCTCCTCGAACTGCCCAACATAGATACAGGCTATGCTGGGGGCCATAGTGGCCCCCATAGATGTCCCCGATATTTGGAGATATAGCTGATCTTTATAGCCGAAGTAGTTCCTTGTGAGGGCTAACTCGATGCATTGGAGTACAAATGTCTGAGTGGTGTCGTAAAACCATTCCTGGCTACCCAGGGCGCGGGCTGCTGCCACCAGTGCCGCGTCCTGGGGTATACAGGTGTACAAAGATTTGATGTCGATTGTGACAAAGAATTCACTCATAAGGTCATACTGAATGCCCTCAAGTGTGTTCAAGATGTCGGTCGTGTCCTTAACAAACGATCTCTGGTTGACCACAGATTCTCTTAGAAAGAAATCCGCATACTGGGATAGCGGTTCTAGCATAGATTGAATACCCGCAACAATAGGGCGTCCTGGGGGTGGACGTGTAGGTTTATGGATTTTTGGGAGAATGTAAACCGACGGAGTTCTGGGATTGGTGTTCACCAAGAACTCCGCCTCTTTAACAGAAATCCATTTATTCTCCTTTGCTACTCCAACCATATCGCGGATAGTTCTAGATAATTCCTCCACAGGGTCTTTGTTTAGGGGTAGATAGTTAGTTCTCACACTGAGAAGACGTAGGACTAAACATTAAACATCAGCCCAATACTGTTGTTCACCGGGGGGGGGGGGACAAAAATAAAGGTCAGGAGGGCAACAAGCGACCTCCAGGCAGTACATTGAGTATCTCAGTTCTATAGTTTCTAGCTGCATGGAATACCTCTGCCCTGCAACCTCCTCGACTGATGTATTTTACTTAAATGTTTAAGATTCAAATTTAGAACCTGGAACTGGAAATGTAGATGCTCTTTCCAGCTTTCACACTTGGCCAACTTATATGATCCCGTAGAGATAAGCTCCCACTGAACCTGCTTTACTGAGCTATAAACCAATGCATTTATGTGTAAACCCCTATCTTATCCAAATCCACAGAACGCCTGCAGAGTTAGCTTCTTTTTCTTGGAATCATCACTTCTCTGCTTAGGACACGGGTGTTGTTTAGACTAGGCCTGGGCGGTAAATTCCATTCCGCTCGCGGAATTTGGGTAATTTCGCGTTCTACGGAGACCGCGGAGTTGCCAAAAATTCCACGATCCGCAGCTTCGCAGAATTTTTTGCTCGTTCGTGCTTTCAAAATGCATGTTCGCAAGATATTTGCCCCCGAGTACGCAAACAGCGTTCGCGAACAGGAAAAAAGCATCCCAAAAGGGCGGAACAAGCAATTTCGCGTGTTTGCGGAATTTCTGCATGCTCGCAGAGAGTTTTTTTTACCATTTCGCTGAGCTTTGCGTAGCACGACTACGCAAATTCCGCCCACTCCTAGTTTAGACCCTGCCTCTTGCCTGGATGCAGATTTCCAGGCTATGCAAATTGCTTGTTTTTCTCCAAATGTCCTTGTCCCGATAACGACCCATAAAAGAATAAGGATTGAAACACCATAGACACAAACAGCAATTAGGTTTGTCAATTAGTCAACTACTCAGTGGCATCACTAAGGGGGTGCGGTGGGTGCGGACCGCACCAGGTGACACCCTCACATGGTGTGACACCATCTGGTTATGATTACGCTGTGCAGGGGCGTAACAAACACCCCTGCAGCCCCTCAGTCTTCAGTACTTGAAGGGGGCCCCCTTAGAGAAATTAATCTTTCCTGTCTGCGCAGGGCTTGGAGGACTCGTTCTGATTACCAGGTACCAGCCACAGATCTATTGTGTATTTTCCTGCTGCTCCCTCTGTCAGACTGTCAGACCCGCCCAGCCGGCCTGGAACAAACATAGTTGCGAATCTTCGGCGGGGGCGGGACTGCTCAGAAAGTCATTGAAAGAGGCTGTGCTTCCGGCTCTGTATTTCCCTGTAGCAGAAAGCCATTGAGCGCGAAAAAAGGAATAAAGAGGTTAAGTGTGCCTGCTGTTCAAACTTAAAATATTCAAGGCAAGAGTTTGGCATGCACAGAATAAGGTAAGGTGAGTCCTTATTATTATATGCTGTTCTACGTGCTGTAGTTGCTTGATGTCTGGCACTGCACCAACTGTATTTCTGCAACCACTACCTTAAATTGAGAATATCACCCTGAGAAGTTGCTGTTGGGAGCTGGATAGCAAGCCTCCAGCCTAAGGATGAGTTTGCAGGAATACAGTCCTGTCAAGCGTCAAGCAACAGGAGTGACACTCACGCATTTCAGTGCGGTGATCCGCATCACCGCACTGAAATGCAATGTCACGCATTTTGCCACCTGCTGCCAGGCGAGCCACGAGTGGCGCCTGTCACTGTGCCCGTGGCTCTCTCTGCTGCTCCGAGTGGTGCGCCTGCTACCGTCGTGTGGTGTCCCATAGTTAACCAGACTACTGCTGTAGCTCTCAGCTCCGAGAGCGCTACAAATGTATCGACTAGAGTGCTGTCACATGACGTCCGGCCCGGAACAGGAAGTTAGTAAAGCAGCGGGGGAATCAGAGTGCAGGCTGCCTGCTGCTCACAGCCTCTCTCATGCCTTGATGGCAGGCCGCCCGCCGCGGCCGCAGGGGCTCCGGCCGCAGCATGAATCGATTGCGGTGTGGGCGGCCGGCCGCCTGTGCCCGCAAACCAGGCTGCAGCAGCAAAGCCCGTAGAGGTTGTGTGGATTGGCCAGCGGTTCAAAAAGGGTGAGATCGGCTGCCCCGGCGGGGGAGTGAGGTTTGCTGCCCACGAGAGAGAGTGAGAGAGGTCTGCAGCGCTGGATGCGGCACATCTTTAGCGCTGGATGGATTACATCTGCAGCCGTGGATCGGTGATAGCCGCATCTCCATAGAAGTGATACCCGCAGCCCTGGAGGGATGAGACCTGCAGCGCCGCACCAGTGAGATCTGCGACTGGACCGCAAATAAAGTAAGTAAGTGCATGGCTGACAGAGCCATTCAGCTGTGTTTTCAATATCCAGAAGCACAAGGTGTACTCACTCTGCTGTCTTCGAGGCCAAAATTAGATAAGAAATCCTTCCGAACTTCACCAACAGAGATATAACTACTAGGCCCAGCAGTGACGCTGTCGTTATATACACGCTGTCCTCTTTCTATTGCATCCAGAGCACACATTCCTTCTCGCATTTTTCCAGTTCAAACGTTTCCCGTACATGGATTCTCACACCGAGGTGGGTACATCTCCAGAATCACTAATTGTGATTTTAGCTCACTTCACTTGTTTTTGGTATTAAACACTTTATCTGAATGTTAGATTTGTTTGTGTTTCTCCATTTCCACTGTGTTTTGGCTTATATGCACCTTTGCTGTTTGTTGAATAATCTGACAGCGTCATGAGCTCTGTATACTGTTTGATATCATTACTATAAATATCAACATAATCTGTTATTATAATACTTTTTTTTCGGGCCTACATAAATGCGCGTCCTGAACACCCATTTTTTTCTTTCGCTTTAGCCGGTTCTAACATTTCCCGGACTTGGATTTTGACACGGGGGTTAGTCTACCTCCAGGATCACCTAATGCGCTTTTACCTCACTTGTTTTGCTCTTAGCCCTTTATCTGAACGTTTTAATCTGTTTGTCTGGGAGCGGTTTGTGTGCCCCTTTGCTGTTTGGAGTAATTCGACAACTCCATGTGCTTTGTGTATTGTTTGATATCACTTTGTGCACATACCAACATATTCTTTTGGTATTGTATACTTTTCAAGTTTTCTCCTATCCCCTTCCTTTGCAGATCGCTTTGCAGGTTGTTGCTTATAGTTTGTCACTCACTGGATAAAACAGTATGAGCTGGTGTTGTTGGATGACAATATGTAAAGAAATGCGCACACTTTGGGCTGTTGCTATAGACTTGTGTAGCGAATAGTACAGTTATTGGCTCGCATACTTTATTAATTGCAGCAGGCAATCATTGAGATCTCTATTTGTAATTAAGAGATATCACAATGTCTTCTTTGAGATCGCTTACACACGATCATTTATAGGCTACATTTGATATGCTTCATGCTGAAAACGGGCCCACATCCATAATTAAATCTAGGTGTTGGATGTGCCGTTTGAATTATTTTATTCCTATAGATTTTTATCTATTATCAGGGCCCTCCTTGGCTTTCTCACTTTGCACATACCTGTGCGGTTCACTCTGGCTTATTGGATGATTGCTATCAAGCATCGTACTGATGCAGATTGTCTTCAGTGCTCACCTTTGCGTTTCGTAATTTGCTTGTCTTTCTTCTTGATGGACTATAAAGTACTCTCTCCGTATAAGTTATACTAGTATCAATTGTCTGCATTAAAGAAATATCTTCATGAATACTTTTTAACAGATTAAGATCTACATGGTCATCATATTTGGAATACTTCACCCCATGCGCATCCTGGTCCGATGAATATACCCTAGGTAAGTTATGAATGGGCATAAAAAGGATTAGGATAGGCCCGAAGGGTCTCCGACTCTCCCAGAGAATCGAGTTTCAGATTCTGCAAAGGCCCAGAAAAATAACTTGGGTTTAAAACAAACTGGCAGTGAGGCTGAATTGTGTGTGTCCAGGAATTTTCATGCAACAATAAAAATGTCAAAGTAACTCTGGTGAATAATGGAGTGCTGAAGCAAGATAAGAGTTTTGTCTAGTAACAGTTTTCACAAAAGAACATGAACTATGCATATTCGCAAAACTGTATTTTATGAGGATTAGCTGTGAGATATTGCTTTTTTTGTTTGCCTCGTATTCATTGCTTGATTTTGCGTGCAAGTAAGTGTCACTCATAGTTGTTTAAATGTCACTCATAATTACACTGAAATTATGAAAATGTCACACATAGTAATCTGAAACCATGGCAGCTATGGGAATAGCAAATTGCAAAGTATTGGTAAGAAAACCATGCATGTCTTTAGTTTTTCCTGTTCAAACCATCAAATATAAACCATGCAGTTGCAGATATGAGTGTCTAAGCGCATTAAATCAAATAGCAAATCAGGAATGGACTAATTTAACTATAGGGCTGTTTTTGAAAGGTCTATTGGTTGAGAGGGGAGATGGTGCAGGCAGAGGGGAGATGGTGCAGGCTGAGGGGTAGATGGTGCAGGCAGAGGGTGAGATGGTGCAGGCGGAAGGGTGAGATGGTGCAGGCAGAGGGGAGATGGTGCAGGCTGAGGGGGAGATGATGCAGGCAGAGGGGAGATGGTGCATGCGGATGGAAGATGATACAGGCAGAGGGTGAGATGGTGCAGACAGAGGGGAGAGATGTTGCAGGTGGTGGGGAGATGGTGCAGGCGGAGGGGAGATGGTGCAGGCAGAGGAGGAGATGATGCAGCCAGAGGGAAGATGGTGTAGGCAGAGGGGGAGATGGTGCAGGCAGAGGGGGAGATGGTGCAGGCAGAGGGTGAGATGGTGCAGTCAGAAGGAGAGATGGTGCAGGCAGAGAGTGAGATGGTGCAGGTGGAGGAGAGAAGGTGCAGGCAGAGGGGATAGAGGGTGCAGGTGGAGGGGAGATGGTGCAGGCAGAGGGGAGATGGTGCAGGCAGAGGGGGAGATGATGCAGGCAGAGGGGAGATGGTGCAGGCAGGGGGGAGATGGCGCAGGCAGAGGGAAATGGTGCAGGCAGAGGGAGAGATGCACAGGCAGAGGGAGAGATGGTGCAGGCGGGGGGAGATATGGTGGATGCAGAGGGAGAGATGGTGCAGGCAGAGGTAGAGATGGTGCAGGCAGAGGGTGAGATGGTGCAGGCAGAGGGTGAGATGGTGCAGGCAGAGGGGAGATGGTGCGGACAAAGGGAGAGATGGTGCAGGCAGAGGGGAGATGGTACAGGCAGAGGGTGAGATGATGCAGGCGAGGGGAGATGGTGCGGACAAAGGGAGAGATGGTGCAGGCAGAGGGGAGATGGTGCAGGCAGAGGGGAGATGGTGCAGGCAGAGGGTGAGATGGTGCAGGCAGAGGGGAGATGGTGTGGACAAAGGGAGAGATGGTGCAGGCAGAGGGGAGATGGTGTGGACAAAGGGATCGATGGTACAGGCAGAGGGGAGATGGTGCAGGCAGAGGGTGAGATGGTGCAGGCAGTGGGTGAGATGGTGCAGGCAGAGGTTGAGATGGTCCATCCGGTAAGTTGTGAGGGGGTGACACCATGAGTTACCCGCACCGGGTGACACCAGCCCTGGTGACGCCACTGCAACTGCTGTTTATATTAGGCTTGCTGGACACATATAATTAATGTTGTGCCATCATTATGTATCTCTAATTGTTCTTTTGCTACATTATACATTCACTTGTTTTCCATATACATTCACTTGTTTTCCATATCTGTTAACCTGTCACTGTGTGATCACATGAGCACCATGCACTTTCTTTTTTGCACAAAATTAAAAAAAAAGTGATAGATAAAAATCCTATTTGCTGATCACTTCACAAATAAAATACTGTTGCATGTATAGTTTGGGAACTCTCATAAACTCGAGACTTTGAGGGTATTTACACCCATTCCAAAAGTTAAAATGATGAATGTCAGGAGTAAATAGTGGTCTGGAGGCTTGTCTTTCTTTGAAGCTTCAGTAACCCTTAGCAGGGCAAAAGCATTGGGGTATGAAATTAATTGAAAGAGCTTTACGAAATCCTAAAGAAATTTACCAACCCGGCCATATGTATTCCCACTATCCCATGGTTTGCTTGTGACTTCCCCTGGCAAGGATTGTGGTTGCTGCTGAGTAGGGTTTCACCCCTCTCAACCAGTAACACCATTTCTTACAAGTACCCTCTTGCATAATTTGATGAGTGGAGTGTAGTAGGACTTTGAGCAAAGGATGGCTCAGTACTGCTGATGGAGAAAACATATTTACGGAGGAAGGAATAGGGTTATGTTATTATAATTTCTACTCTTTTCTCCATACTGAGTTTCCGAGTTTACTTTTGCATCTTGGAAACCATGGTTTGGAAAGGTAGTGATATGCCATTTTTACATTCACCCCAAACCTAAGCAAAGATACAGAGACATTACTGAACCCCTAAAGCACTATCATTTCTGAATGTGCCAATATTAGTCAATCACAGTAAATAAGCATCCAAAAGCCACCACATATTTTTAGATCCTCCTTAGGGTTGAGCCAAGTCTTACTTATTTTTTTATTTTATTTATTTATAAAGTTTTATATAGTGCGAACTTGATCCCAAAGGATATCAGAGCATTTTACAATTTGAGGCAAAGGTAACAAATCAGAATATTAGTCTAACATGGGGAATCTAATGGGTGTCTGTATCTGCCTCTATCTACTTCTACTGATTGCAGTTTCACCTACTCGTTTGTCAATTGGGTTTATGCAGTCAAAGGGAGCCATTTAGAGCAATGCTCCTAAATTGCACCCGAGGGCCTGATGCACCCACTTGAGGATGCTTTTGGTCAGCTCTTGTGGCAAAGAGACATATAAAAGTCCGACCTGGCAGTAGCAATCGAAGCCACCTGTGTTCACTCACAGATGGGAAGGGGGGCTCTGTCCACTAGCAAGACATTATGGATGGCAGGAAGGCATAATAGAGAAGTTCTGCTTTTTGGAGACACCAAACAGGAAAGAAAGGCATAAACTGTGTGTTAGAACTGGCTATTTCTGGTAGGCTAAGGCTGACGCCAAAGCCAGGCAGAAACCACCATTCTAGTCAGGGCAAGGAAGTCACACGCCAAGATAACCTCTGCTCACCCCCTTGGTAGCTTGGCTCAAGCAGTAAGGCTAAACTCGGAGGCAATGTGTAAAGCATTTGCGCCAGCGCACAACAGCAACAACATACTAGGCACACCACAAAAGAGACTCCACACAAGGTTATTATAAAAATAACTTTTGTATTGTAAAAACACATCAGATAAAATCACACATATACATTGTGCCAACTGGCACGGGCAATATTCACAGGGATTATGTACACAAGACAGGGCCACAAGGGCCACTGTCATATTCAGATATAGCACTTCTAGATAAAATGTAGAATATAAAATAATAATCAAAGATAACAACCAGTAACCACTGGTAACAGGAACCAGGACCTTACTAGGACCACCTGTACTAAAAAAGAAGAACCACCTAAGTATCACACAGCATTTAGGGGTCTAAGAAAGAATACATTACTCATGATGCAATAAACCTACATTCAGAGGAGTAGAAAAGACAACCACCTAAGTATAAACACATTTAGGGGCATAAACCAGAACACCTTACCCATGATGCATAAACACATTCAGAGGAGTAATAAGGAGAAACACATGACGCCATAAACATTCAGAGGTGTTAAGAATAGAGCACATGATGCAATAAAATACATTCAGGGGTGCAGCGCAAGAAGACACATGATGACTAACCATTCAGAGGTGCAGCGCATGGAGAGGAAGACACATGATACAGTAACACATTCAGAGGTGCATATTAAATCAATAGCGCAAAAACTCACATTAGCAATAACTATTAAAAAGCATAGAAATCACATTGCGCCAACACTACATAAGCCACTACCTGTGGCAGTCCCTAGGCCAACTGGCCTTGTGGGGCAAAGATGCCCTGAGTCCAAAGTCAGGGTGCGCTGCCATGCAGCGCCAGTCCAAGAGTACAAAAAGCCTAAACGTGGCAGCTGCCCACAAAGTGCTGGGCAACTGGGATCAAAAAGCTGTGGCAGGGCTCTCAGTAGCCCCTAGAACAAATCTGCGCCACCTGAACCAAACAGGCTCTAAAACAAATATCTCTCTGGAGCCCTCTGACTCCTCAATAAACTGCCCTCCCTGAGCCTAGCAGGCTCTGGAACAACTGTGGAGTCGTTGGAGCCCCCTCTGGGGCTCGACGTCATAAAAATGTCCCCCGAGCCTCTCTTGTCTCACACACGTTGGGGCGACCCACTGCCAACCGGGGTCGCCCTTGAAGCCCTCATGGCTTGACTCGCATTGGGGCGACCCACTGCCAACTGGGGCCGCCCATGAAGCCCTCATGGCTTCCCTCTGACATGAAGCGCGAGCTCGCGCTACTGGGGGGGGGGGCGGACACCGACAATGTGTCCCGGCGCCCCTCCCCTTCTCCGGCCCCACTCACCGGTCGGTCAGACGCTCGCCGGTTCTCCTCCACGGGCTCTCCCTCCAGTCGGGGAGCCTCGCGGTGGGGGCAGGCACCGGCAATGTGCCTCGCGCCCCCTCCGCTCGTGTCTGCAGGCCGCTCCTCTCGCTGCAGGGCTCCCTCCGCTCACGGGAGCCCTGCAGACCAGCCGCCATCACTCGTCCTTCTTCCCCGGGCCGGCCTCATCTTCTGCCTAGCCAGCCAATACCGTCGCGGCCCCTGGGACGAGCCTCCAGCAGCACCCGGGGGTCAGCCACTCACAGCGCGGCTCCCGGGACAGCTTTCGATGACGCGGCGGCACTTCCTCCAATGGATGCGCAGCTCACCAGAACAGGCCCACAGCTGTGGCCAATCAGAGCGCGTCTTCTTCGACGAGCCTCCAGGCAGCAACGCATCAGGTCGCGGCCCCTTCGTGATTCTCCCCGCAGCCTCTGGTCACCTTCAGGCCCCCGGGCAGCAGCAATCACGGCGTGGGCAGCCGAAGTTAAATGAAATTAAAAATAAGCGAGGTGGGCACTCGCCAGGGCGGGCAAAGCGCTCCTCAGCTCTATAATCAAAATAAAGCGCTCTAAAGCGCTATGGGGCAATAAAGCGCTCCCAAAGCGCTAGGAAGTCCAGATAAAAGCGCTCTCAAGCGCTTGGGGAAAATAAAGCGCTCAAAAGCGCTAGAAAACAGGCAGAGCGCTCCCAGGCGCTCAGGGGGAAGCACAGCGCTTCCAGGCGCTAGAAATCCAACACAAGCGCCCTCCACAGGAAAATGCAGCTTCTCCATGCTGCAAAGGTCCCAGAGATTCCCAGGGGTAAAGCAAAGTCCCCCCCAACAGCCCAGCAAGGCAGAGGGGTCCCCCAGGAGTCCAGGAAAGTCCATCAGAGGTCCAGGAGCTGGGCAGGGCCCAGGGATTCCCCTGAGCCCCAGCAGCAGCATGCCCCTGGCAGATTCAAGTTAGAAACAAGAACATTTTGGAAGGGGGCACAGCCCCTTCTTATACACAGAAAATCCTTTGAAGTCCTTGGAAGTCCTTTGAGGCAGGCAGTGTGAGAACCAGCCAGAACTGGTTACAGGGAAGTCCCTTCAGTATCAGGGACAGAGGTGCCAGTCGCCCAGCGGGAGGTGGAGCCAGCTTTGTAGTCAGGCAGGCACAGCCCTTCACTATCAGGTGCCATCTCCTCCCACTTCCCTGGCAGCAGATGCTGCCTTTCATCCATGGGCTGACTTCAGACAACCTCCTGGGCTCTCTAGCCCCTGTAATCCTCAAACCAGACAGTCAATCCACAAGCAGGCCCAGGCACTCTGGGCCAGGCTCACCAGCCAATCACACGCTAGCACCAACTTACACAAATATGTCAACTTCCAAAAGTAGTACTTCTAGACTGGACACAGTCATGCCGCATACATCATTTTGCAGCATTCACTCCCACGAGTTCATACATACCAAAATCGCCCCTGCACTCCCCACACATCAGGAACTACCATGGGCATACATATTCCCCATTCATTCCTATGGGAGGGCAGGTCACTCACCACACATACAGAGAGCTCAAGCACTTTACACTGTACCACAGTGAAAAAGTGCACAGAGGCCTAAAATCACCAACACCAGGTTCCATAAACAGGCTAGGAAAAAGCAAAAAGTCTAGGGGTGAACCTGCCCAACGGGCCGGGTCCAACACAACCCCCTTCCAGCCAAAACGCAGGGTAGACCAATCACTCCACTGGCGGGCTTCCTTGCTTTGGGTGACAAAATTACGGATACGGACCCGCACAGCAGGGACACCTTCCGGTTTTACGCCACTCTGAACCCACCTGGTTACCTCCAAACAATAACTCTCTGACAAAACTAGGATATCCCACTGGTACTCACTAGTCATCCACAGCCAAGACCAGGCCATAGGCCATCCAAATCACAGGTCCTAACTAATCCACAGAGTGGGGGGTAGTAACCCCTGGCACACAATAGCCATTCTCCACTTTTTCTCTCTCAGTGTAGCTAAACCTACCACTGATCCAACAACCTAGGGTCCACACCCCCAGGCTGATCAGAGGTCACGGGCAAGAATGCCCGACCCTACCTCTACTTCTGGGTTTCCGCACCCTCACAGAGAAGCACTCACCAGAACACAATTCTACCAGATCAGGACCTCACTCCATCACTGGCCTCCCACCTGGAAACTATTCCACTTCTGAGGTACAAAGCACACAGCACAGTCCCTCTTCAAGCAGGTGGGGGGACACAGCACACAGCAAAGTCCCCTTTCCTCTACCTTGGTGGAAACAACAAACTGCAGGTGAGCCCCAGAACACACAGCAAGGGCAGCCCCCTCAATCTCTTCAGCTGATCCACTTTGGTAGAGATTCCTCTTGACCTAGAAGTTTCCTAATCTCCCAACCTAAGATCTAAACCCTCAGGTTGCATCGGGGTCAGAAGTAAGGACACCGTCCCTCTGCACCCCCTTCCAGTATCAGTATGTCTCAGGCTAGACAGAGCACACGCCAGCGGCGTATCAGCGACACACTCTCCTCCAGTACTCCCTATCACAGGGTAATTCTCAGTATGTCCCAGGCTAGACAGAGCACACGCCAGCGGCGTATCAGTGACACACTTTCCTTCAGTACTCCTTCCAGGTCAGGCCTCACCCCAACCTTGCTTTCCCCCCTCCTCAGGGAACGACCTCCAGAGGCCCCACAAATGGTGAAGCACTCTAGACGGTCAAATGCTCAGCGAGCCAGGACTTCTGCACCCTCCACTTAGGAGCGGTACTGCCCAACACTAGGACCGCCGGAGTTCTGGTTACAGACACTCCCCGTCCTCTAGACACAGGAAGATCCTCCTCAAATGACCTACGTACAGCTTAGACCCCTGACCTGGCGCTCCCTTAGGGAACCCTCCAGGCCCTGAGATAGGGTTTCAGGCCAACGTGGGACACACCGTCCCACACTCACTCCGCCTCCACTGAGACAGGACGTGGCCCCTACACCCTACCCTTTCTACCGGGATCTAGCTGGGCTACACAGTAACCTCTTCTCCTACACAGGATCATCAAATACTCAAGCCACTCCTTTTAGAATCACTCCCTAATGCCTCTGCCAGACATCTAGCACACCGCCAGACATCCACCTTCTTGTCCAGTTCCTTTGCAGGACCTCCTGCACACCACCAGAGGTACACCTCTCATGCAAGCTTTTTAACAAAAAGAAAACTCACACCAACTCCTCCAGTTCAACACACCACTCATTCGCACACTCCCCCCCTCGGACTGGTAAGGCAGTTTCTACCACCCCTGATCACTCAACCTGACCACGCATGACACAGGTACCAAACTCTGGGAGCGGGGAATGGGAATTAACACACTGGACACATTAAAGCTGCCACCACTGGATCCTACCACACTGGGGAATCCAGACACACACACTACACTCAGGGAACAACCACCCTCCTGAGCTAGTCATTTCTCCTCACAGTCCCTCTCTTCCATCTACCCACACAGGGACAGGATTTGGGATTGGACGCTGGACCCAGCAAGGGATTCCTAATCTATGGGAACCTCCCCCTCTACTGGCGTCCCGCCCTGTCACTTTCTCTCATCTGCCACTAAACATAAAGCGCAGAAACACATTTGAAAATGACACTCTTGAGGAAAAAAAAATCAAAAACAATAATCCCAAACATGTGACTATCTGAAAAAAACAATTGCAGAGTTTTGTAATGTAGCCAGTTGTCGCTATGGCACTGCGCAAACACATGTCCAAATCCGCACCGCTGACCAACAATGTTAGAACTGGCTATTTCTGGTAGGCTAAGGCTGACGCCAAAGCCAGGCAGAAACCACCATTCTAGTCAGGGCAATCAAGTCACACGCCAAGATAACCTCTGCTCACCCCCTTGGTAGCTTGGCTCAAGCAGTAAGGCTAAACTCGGAGGCAATGTGTAAAGCATTTGCGCCAGCGCACAACAGCAACAACATACTAGGCACACCACAAAAGAGACTCCACACAAGGTTATTATAAAAATAACTTTTGTATTGTAAAAACACTTCAGATAAAATCACACATATACATTGTGCCAACTGGCACGGGCAATATTCACAGGGATTATGTACACAAGACAGGGCCACAAGGGCCACTGTCATATTCAGATATAGCACTTCTAGATAAAATGTAGAATATAAAATAATAATCAAAGATAACAACCAGTAACCACTGGTAACAGGAACCAGGACCTTACTAGGACCACCTGTACTAAAAAAGAAGAACCACCTAAGTATCACACAGCATTTAGGGGTCTAAGAAAGAATACATTACTCATGATGCAATAAACCTACATTCAGAGGAGTAGAAAAGACAACCACCTAAGTATAAACACATTTAGGGGCATAAACCAGAACACCTTACCCATGATGCATAAACACATTCAGAGGAGTAATAAGGAGAAACACATGACGCCATAAACATTCAGAGGTGTTAAGAATAGAGCACATGATGCAATAAAATACATTCAGGGGTGCAGCGCAAGAAGACACATGATGACTAACCATTCAGAGGTGCAGTGCATGGAAAGGAAGACACATGATACAGTAACACATTCAGAGGTGCATAATAAATCAATAGCGCAAAAACTCACATTAGCAATAACTATTAACAAGCATTTTCAATGCAATGGTCTCGGCATCATTAAAGGTAGAGCTATTGGCATTGCTCATGACATTTTTTTTCTTTAAATCAAAAATAAATGGGCATTGTCATTAACATTGCCAATACACAGCACTCTGCACTCAACAGCACACAATGCTCTACACACTTGCTCTGCACACTCACTACTCTGCACACTCACTACTCTGCACACTCACTACTCTGCACACTCACTACTCTGCACACTCACTACTCTGCACACTCACTACTCTGCACACTCACCACTCTGCACACTCACTACTCTGCACACTCACCACTCTGCCCTCACCACTCTGCACTCACCACTCTGCACTCACCACTCTGCACTCACCACTCTGCACTCACCACTCTGCACTCACCACTCTGCACTCACCACTCTGCACTCACCACTCTGCACTCTGCACTCTGCACTCTGCACTCTGCACTCACCACTCTGCACTCTCCACTCTGCACTCACCACTCTGCACTCACCACTCACCACTCTGCACTCACCACTCTACACTCACCACTCTGCACTCTCCACTCTGCACTCACCACTCTGCACTCACCACTCTGCACTCACCACTCTGCACTCACCACTCTGCACTCACCACTCTGCACTCACCACTCTGCACTCACCACTCTGCACTCACCACTCTGCACTCACCACTCTCCACTCTGCACTCTGCCCTCACCACTCTGCACTCTGCACTCACCACTCTGCACTCACCACTCTGCATTCACCACTCTGCACTCACCACTCTGCACTCACCACTCTGCACTCACCACTCTGCACTCACCACTCTGCACTCACCACTCTGCACTCACCACTCACCACTCTGCACTCACCACTCTGCACTCACCACTCTGCACTCACTACTCACTACTCACTGCTCTGCACTCACTACTCACTGCTCACTACTCTGCACTCACTACTCTGCACTCACTACTCTGCACTCACTACTCACTACTCTGCACTCACTACTCTGCACTCACTAGTCACTACTCTGCACTCACTACTCTGCACTCACTAGTCACTACTCTGCACTCACTACTCACTACTCTGCACTCACTACTCTGCACTCACTAGTCACTACTCTGCACTCACTACTCTGCACTCACTACTCTGCACTCACTACTCACTACTCTGCACTCACTACTCTGCACTCACTACTCACTACTCTGCACTCACTACTCACTACTCTGCACTCACTACTCTGCACTCACTACTCTGCACTCACTACTCTGCACTCACTACTCTGCACTCACTACTCACTGCTCACTACTCTGCACTCACTACTCTGCACTCACTACTCTGCACTCACTACTCACTACTCTGCACTCACTCTTTATTCCTTCTTTGCGGTCATATGACTGGGACAAACATGGCCACGCGACGTGAGGAGGTGCCGAAGAAAGACAAGCATTTACAATGCAATAGGGCTCGCAGCATTAAAGTTTGAGTTATTGGCATTGTGTATGACAATGCGTTGCATAAAATGTTTAGCAAACTTTGAATTGGTGAGCAGTGAGTGTGTGTGCAAGAGTATGCTGTTCTTGAAAGCAGTGTGGTAGAGAGTGCAGGAATTTGGGTGACCTGAGCAATGTGGATGATGCACCTCACGCACGGGGCTGATACAGTTATTATTCATACAGCTCTGATGATGTGCACTCACTACTCACTACTCTGCACTCACTACTCTGCACTCACTACTCTGCACTCACTACTCACTACTCACTGCTCTGCACTCACTACTCACTGCTCACTACTCTGCACTCACTACTCTGCACTCACTACTCTGCACTCACTACTCACTACTCTGCACTCACTACTCTGCACTCACTAGTCACTACTCTGCACTCACTACTCTGCATTCACTAGTCACTACTCTGCACTCACTAGTCACTACTCTGCACTCACTACTCTGCACTCACTACTCACTACTCTGCACTCACTACTCACTACTCTGCACTCACTACTCTGCACTCACTAGTCACTACTCTGCACTCACTACTCTGCACTCACTACTCACTACTCTGCACTCACTACTCACTACTCTGCACTCACTACTCACTACTCTGCACTCACTACTCTGCACTCACTACTCTGCACTCACTACTCTGCACTCACTACTCACTACTCTGCACTCACTACTCTGCACTCACTACTCACTACTCTGCACTCACTACTCACTACTCTGCACTCACTACTCTGCACTCACTACTCTGCACTCACTACTCTGCACTCACTACTCTGCACTCACTACTCACTACTCTGCACTCACTACTCACTACTCTGCACTCACTACTCTGCACTCACTACTCACTACTCTGCACTCACTACTCACTACTCTGCACTCTGCACTCACTACTCTGCACTCACTGCTCACTACTCTGCACTCACTACTCTGCACTCACTGCTCACTACTCTGCACTCACTACTCTGCACTCACTACTCTGCACTCTGCACTCACTACTCTGCACTCTGTACTCACTACTCTGCACTCTGCACTCACTACTCTGCACTCACTACTCTGCACTCACTACTCTGCACTCACTACTCTGCACTCTGCACTCACTACTCTGCACTCACTACTCACTACTCACTACTCTGCACTCACTACTCTGCACTCACTACTCTGCACTCACTACTCTGCACTCACTACTCACTACTCTGCACTCACTACTCTGCACTCACTAGTCACCACTCTGCACTCACTACTCTGCACTCACTAGTCACTACTCTGCACTCACTAGTCACTACTCTGCACTCACTACTCTGCACTCACTACTCACTACTCTGCACTCACTACTCACTACTCTGCACTCACTACTCTGCACTCACTAGTCACTACTCTGCACTCACTACTCTGCACTCACTACTCACTACTCTGCACTCACTACTCACTACTCTGCACTCACTACTCACTACTCTGCACTCACTACTCTGCACTCACTAGTCACTACTCTGCACTCACTACTCTGCACTCACTACTCTGCACTCACTACTCACTACTCTGCACTCACTACTCTGCACTCACTACTCACTACTCTGCACTCACTACTCACTACTCTGCACTCACTACTCTGCACTCACTACTCTGCACTCACTACTCTGCACTCACTACTCACTACTCTGCACTCACTACTCTGCACTCACTACTCTGCACTCACTACTCACTACTCTGCACTCACTACTCACTACTCTGCACTCTGCACTCACTACTCTGCACTCTGCACTCACTACTCTGCACTCTGCACTCACTACTCTGCACTCACTGCTCACTACTCTGCACTCACTACTCTGCACTCACTGCTCACTACTCTGCACTCACTACTCTGCACTCACTACTCTGCACTCACTACTCTGCACTCTGCACTCACTACTCTGCACTCTGTACTCACTACTCTGCACTCTGCACTCACTACTCTGCACTCACTACTCTGCACTCACTACTCTGCACTCTGCACTCACTACTCTGCACTCACTACTCACTACTCACTACTCTGCACTCACTACTCTGCACTCTCTACTCACTACTCTGCACTCACTACTCTGCACTCACTACTCACTACTCTGCACTCACTACTCACTGCTCTGCACTCACTGCTCTGCACTCACTGCTCTGCACTCACTACGATGGTGGAGGCGACCACCTTACTGGAAGAAATTGTTAAACACTAATAACGGAGTAGTTGGTGCAACAAAAAGAAGTCTCATCTGCCGTAGTGTCTAAAAGTATATCCAACAGCAAATTGGCGGGAAATGGAGCAATGATGCTATAGCAAATGTGTGCCTGTGCTGCATGGCATACTCTCTATCCTCCTGTGATTAGCATCAGGAACATAAACATTTTAGTTCCCCCTGTTCTTGTGTTAGTAGCACAAATGGACTGCACGACTTGAGCGGTCTTTAGCGCCCACTGTCGGGTGAAAGTGGCTTCACCAAGTGCTCGGCTGTGACTGAAAACATTGTGAATCCAAAACCCTGCGACCTTTCTCTGACAGACCTGCTGTAAATGTCTTGTGGTCGTTGTTTGCTGTCACCCTCCCCAGACTCCAGTCTGCACTCGCCTCAGAACGAGAGCCCCCTGGGGCACGGCGAGGCATCCCTGCGCCGCTTTAATACTTAGCCTCTCTATCGGCATGGGAATCTCAGACACAAAGCACTTTCCCTCTCCCATTTCCGAAATAACACATTTCCCCAGCATGCCGGCGCTTCTATCTATCTCTGTTGTGGTGTTTGTAAAATATACAGACCACGCAGTGCAGGGAAGAGCAAACACATCATTATGCCTTCATGACAGAAAAGCCTGCTCTGCTCGAGTGTAAAGCTTTGCACTATTGTGTGGGGGCTTCAATCAATAATCTTTGTCAAAACAGAATATACTGCATTGTCATTCTGTCCCTTTTAAAACAAACCCGCGGCCTGTGAAGGAGTAATGGCCGTCTGCTTCTGCCTCCTTTTAGTATCGAACTCTTAATAACAATAACAATAATGACAAGCATTACAGTCCCCGTTCCTTCCGCGCGTTCAGCCGAGCCCTGTGAATGCAGCGAGCGCGTTCGCGTGCGCGTGCTCGTTTCGAATCGCCTCCAAGGCGACGCGCGCGGCCAGGAATGTCTCCTTGAAAGGAGACACGGCCACAATAAGTTCTCGGCGGAGACGCGCTTCCGCGCGTTCAGCCGAGCCCTAAAAACAAACACTTGCATCGTCATCGCGCGCTCCGTTGACGGCCGCAGCCCCGGGTCTGCCGCGGCCGGTCCTGCAGTAATGGGCACGGCGCATGCGTAAGCCCGAAACCTTCCATTGGGCACGGCGCATGCGCAAGCAGCGGGAGGTATTGCTAGCGTCTCAGCTTCCGAGGAGGACAGCGCGTTCGCGTGCGCGTGGCCGGCGCAAATCGCCTTGCGCGCGGCCAGTGCTGTCGTCCTGGGAAGCTGAGCCGCTAACAATAAGGTCTCTGGCGAGAGCGAGCTTCGCTCGCTTCTAGCCGAGACCTAAAAAGCATAGAAATCACATTGCGCCAACACTACATAAGCCACTACCTGTGGCAGTCCCTAGGCCAACTGGCCTTGTGGGGCAAAGATGCCCTGAGTCCAAAGTCAGGGTGCGCTGCCATGCAGCGCCAGTCCAAGAGTACAAAAAGCCTAAACGTGGCAGCTGCCCACAAAGTGCTGGGCAACTGGGATCAAAAAGCTGTGGCAGGGCTCTCAGTAGCCCCTAGAACAAATCTGTGCCACCTGAACCAAACAGGCTCTAAAACAAATATCTCTCTGGAGCCCTCTGACTCCTCAATAAACTGCCCCCCCCTGAGCCTAGCAGGCTCTGGAACAACTGTGGGGTCGTTGGAGCCCCCTCTGGGGCTCGATGTCATAAAAATGGCCCCCGAGCCTCTCTTGTCTCACACACGTTGGGGCGACCCACTGCCAACTGGGGCCGCCCATGAAGCCCTCATGGCTTTCCTCTGACATGAAGCGCGAGCTCGCGCTACTGGGGGGGGGGGCGGACACCGACAATGTGTCCCGGCGCCCCTCCCCTTCTCCCGCCCCACTCACCGGTCGGTCAGGCGCTCGCCGGTTCGCCTCCACGGGCTCTCCCTCCAGTCGGGGAGCCTCGCGGTGGGGGCAGGCACCGGCAATGTGCCTCGCGCCCCCTCCGCTCGTGTCTGCAGGCCGCTCCTCTCACTGCAGGGCTCCCTCCGCTCACGGGAGCCCTGCAGATCAGCCGCCATCACTCGTCCTTCTTCCCCGGGCCGGCCTCATCTTCTGCCTAGCCAGCCAATCCCGTCGCGGCCCCTGGGACGAGCCTCCAGCAGCACCCGGGGGTCAGCCACTCACAGCGCGGCACCCGGGACAGCTTTCGATGACGCGGCGGCACTTCCTCCAATGGATGCGCAGCTCACCAGAACAGGCCCACAGCAGCGGCCAATCACAGCGCGTCTTCTTCGACGAGCCTCCAGGCAGCAACCAGTCAGGTCGCGGCCCCTTCGTGATTCTCCCCGCAGCCTCTGGTCACCTTCAGGCCCCCGGGCAGCAGCAATCACGGCGTGGGCAGCCGAAGTTAAATGAAATTAAAAATAAGCGAGGTGGGCACTCGCCAGGGCGGGCAAAGCGCTCCTCAGCGCTATAATCAAAATAAAGCGCTCTAAAGCGCTATGGGGCAATAAAGCGCTCCCAAAGCGCTAGGAAGTCCAGATAAAAGCGCTCTCAAGCGCTTGGGGAAAATAAAGTGCTCCAAAGCGCTAGAAAACAGGCAGAGCGCTCCCAGGCGCTCAGGGGGAAGCACAGCGCTTCCAGGCGCTAGAAATCCAACACAAGCGCCCTCCACAGGAAAATGCAGCTTCTCCATGCTGCAAAGGTCCCAGAGATTCCCAGGGGTAAAGCAAAGTCCCCCCCATCAGCCCAGCAAGGCAGAGGGGTCCCCCAGGAGTCCAGGAAAGTCCATCAGAGGTCCAGGAGCTGGGCAGGGCCCAGGGATTCCCCTGAGCCCCAGCAGCAGCATGCCCCTGGCAGATTCAAGTTAGAAACAAGAACATTTTGGAAGGGGGCACAGCCCCTTCTTATACACAGAAAATCCTTTGACGTCCTTGGAAGTCCTTTGAGGCAGGCAGTGTGAGAACCAGCCAGAACTGGTTACAGGGAAGTCCCTTCAGTATCAGGGACAGAGGTGCCAGTCGCCCAGCGGGAGGTGGAGCCAGCTTTGTAGTCAGGCAGGCACAGCCCTTCACTATCAGGTGCCATCTCCTCCCACTTCCCTGGCAGCAGATGCTGCCTTTCATCCATGGGCTGACTTCAGACAACCTCCTTGGCTCTCTAGCCCCTGTCAGCCTCAAACCAGACAGTCAATCCACAAGCAGGCCCAGGCACTCTGGGCCAGGCTCACCAGCCAATCACACGCTAGCACCAACTTAAACAAATATGCCAACTTCCAAAAGTAGTACTTCTAGACTGGACACAGTCATGCCGCATACATCATTTTTCAGCATTCACTCCCACAAGTTCATACATACCAAAATCGCCCCTGCACTCCCCACACATCAGGAACTACCATGGGCATACATATTCCCCATTCATTCCTATGGGAGGGCAGGTCATTCACCTCACATACAGAGAGCTCAAGCACTTTACACTGTACCACAGTGAAAAAGTGCGCAGAGGCCTAAAATCACCAACACCAGGTTCCATAAACAGGCTAGGAAAAAGCAAAAAGTCTAGGGGTGAACCTGCCCAACGGGCCGGGTCCAACACTGTGTAAATACATAAACTGCGCAAAATAATCAGCTGATGTGCTCTAGCAGCCTGGAGGAAGGAGATGGGTATTTTCCTGTGCTGCGAGGTGGGCTAGGCTCAACAGACTCGCACCCGGAGCTCGCTTGGACGAAATATAGAAAGCAAGAGCAGAAATGCACCTTTAAATAAAAGAAGGCCCTGTGTCTATGTTCACAATCATCATTGTTACTGCAGACTAAGGCTCAATTTATTGTCAGCATCTCAGAAGTAAAAAGCGTGTCCAGGATGCAGAGCATCTTTTTTTTTTAAGTTTGATTTATTGAAGAAAATAAAGAGGGAGGGGGGGAGGGAGAGGGAGGGAGATAAGAGTTACAATGAGTAGATGGATGAAATAAGCAATACAAAAACAATTCCATAAAAGTAAGCATAACAAGCATGAGGAATTATGAACATAACATGTGAGTACAAATGAAAAGTAAAATACATTATTTTGAAACTTAATAATTATAGCAATCAGGTAGTAAGAAAAACAGGTAATAGGAAAATCATGGGGGTTTGCGTACTTCAACTGTTGTAGAATCTGCAGGGGGATGTGCAGGAGCAGAGGCAGAAAGATATGTTACCAAAGGAAGCCAAATCAGGTCATGTTTGATAGCCAGGGAAATGGGAGACACATAGTTGGTATCTAGATGGTGATGAAAACAGACCGCATTCCACCAAGATTGGTAGGAAATATTTGCAGCTTGCTTCCAGTTTGAAGTGATGATATGAAAGGCTACAGCTATGAATAGGTCAAGTAAAAGGTAATGGTTGGGAGACTGAGGAAGTTCCGATGAGAGGGAGCCTAGAAAAACTTGTGAAAGGGAAAAGGGGACCTGGAACCAAACATTTTTTGTATTTGCTTCCAAACTAGCTGCCAGAACAGGGAAGTAGGAGGGCAATCAAACAGCATATGTTTGAGATCAGCAGAGGGGCAGGGACAAGACCAGCAGGTAGAGGGAGTTTCTGGTGAAAAACGGGATAAAGCAAGTGGAGTGAATAAAGTTCTGTGAAAAATGAAATATATTTTTGGGTAGTATTAGCAGCTCTAGAGGTCTTATGAAGTTTAGTTCCAAATTTTATCCCAAAAAAGTACAGGCCAATTCTGAGAAAAATCCGACTCCCAGGCAATTTCAATGCGAGATAGGATGCAGAGCATCTCAAGTGAAAGAAGCAGAGGGCGTGGCTTTACAAGCAGTACGGGTCTCCAACTGAACAATAGTCAAAAGATACATCCTCTGGCCTTTCAGTCAAAGTCCTGCCTAATATGGAAGAGCTTATTTTTTTATTATTCTATGATCTACATTTACAGCACCATCTAAACTATCTGCTGAACCAGCTCCTCCGCCTTTCAGAGCTGGGTATGGGTATGGCTGATGTTCAGCTATTCCTCCTCTGGTGCAGGAGAGAACACCATTTCCACAGCTTGCGATTACGTCAAGTCGCAGCAAAGCCACTAGCTTCTCGGCCATATATCCTCCTCAACCCACCAGCCTGGGACACAAAGCAGTCGATGGTCATTCAAAGCTCACCCGGAGGTCATTGAGTGCCAGCCACCTGAAAGCCCCCTCTGACATGGTCCCGACAGTTACATTTTAAGTAACCCTGGGCGAAGCACTACGCTACGCTCGCGGAGTTTGCGAAGTTTGTGCAACTTCGCACTACGCGAGCTGCACGTAGCACAGTGCGAACACGTGTAGTGCAGCGTAGCATAGTGCAGCGGTCATTTTTTGCTTGTTCACGGTCCGCAACGTCATGTTCGCGACCGCGAGCAAGCAAAATGACATCCCAGCGAGATTCTCAGTGCAGGGAGGTCAGGTTTCTCATTGTGAGTGGTTTCGCATGCTCGCGACCGCTCTCAATGAGAAACTACCAGTTCGCGTTGAGAAATCTGCTGCTCGAGTAATAATCTACTTGAGCAGCAGAAAACTACAGCTCGCACTGTGCAAGATGTCGTTTTCAATGATTGCACAGTGCCGGATGCTTGTCCGCACTAAGCAATCATTGAAAATGCATCTTGCACAGTGCGAACATGCTACTACGCAGCTCGCGTAGTGCTACGTGAAGTTCGCGTAGTGCGAAGTGCACTTCGCGTAGCTTTGCGTAGTGCTACTTCGCGAACTACGCCCACCCCTAATTTTAAGGATTTAAAATAGTTTTCCAAGAATTTCAACCTGGCAACCAGGGAGAATTCTAGAAAGCATAGTAATCCCTTGACCGGTCCAGAGCTGAACTACTTTGCTATTAGGTTGAAACCACAAGACCTCCAGAATCACTTGTTTTCTGCAAAGACCTAACAGACATTGCTGCAAAAAGCTCTAATGCTTTCAAGATGTATGCTCAGGGTTCATATAATGTCAAGAATGATCCACAATAGGAATGAGTTGCAAGCTGTATTTGTGCTGTTCGCACCCAATATTATGGTACAAGTAAAATGCTTAAATTAAATGTATCAAAAAACTGAATTTAAGTGAGCAAATCAACCACCAGAGGTCAGAGTTAGTGAGGTGATGCTAAGAGACTGCAATTATCTGTTTAAGCACTGATCAAACTCGAAAAGGAAACACCATTTTTTTTGTTCTAAACGGCTATAGTTTACCAGGTTCGCTTGATTTAATTTTAGTGCAAACGTTTTAGTAGAAAACTTCTCACCCTCCGGTATTCGGTGTAATGCACAAGGAGGGCAAGAGGAGGTGTGTAACCTGATGTACTGGGCAATATATAGGCACAGAAAGCCCAGAAGGATTACCTAACAATTCAGACTGTCTTTGTTGCTCAGCTACTACTTTCCAAACGCAGTCCATTAGTTGAATTTTCGAAAACCAACTTACGTGTAAGATCAGTCTGAAAGTCGGAAAACTTCTTCGGAGTAGGCACCTGGGCAAGGCTAAATTATGCCCGCCGGCCGCACAGTGACGGTCCTTCTCAGTACTTAGTCTCTGGCTGACCGGGTCCTGGGATGCCTCACAAGTCACGGTGCACGCGCACTTTTAATTGAGCTTCTCAATGCGCAGGCACTGGTCGCCCACCCTAATTTCCCACCCTGAAAAACATGCAGACATGCCTGCAGAGACAACTGCATGCCACAGCGCACTATTTAATTATGAAGAGGCCCGGCTGGGGCCCGGGCGTGCGCATGTGCACCAAGCAGACTTGAGGAGGCTTGCTTGCTGGCTCCGCTGAAGGGCCCCCTGAAGTGTGCCCCGCACTGCGTGGGCTGCGGGGGTCTGTGTTACGCTTCTGCCACCGCCCCACGGCACTCCCACCACCGGCCACTACTGCTCTGCCTCCTGCCTTCCCATGTTCTCCATGCAGAGATCTCCAGACATGTGGATATACAAATTACTAGTAAATGTGGGAGGGACTGGGGAAAGGTGTGAACATGGGGAAATTTGTTTTCTAAATGGGACGGGTTTGGGGAAAATTAGGGAGGGGTTTAGAAGGAGCATCTTAATACAAAACACACATCCACATGCAAATCATAAAATACACTTCTAAACTTACTGCAGCTTTTTACATTGTCAGAGAGACTCAAGCATACCACAGACTAGCCTCGCAGGAGGAGAAGCACCAGACAGCCAACCACTGGCACTGCAATACAATCCAGTACAAAATAATGGACGCAGGGAATTTGGACCTCGTATATCTATACTACTATTATAAAGAGAGAACTGTGTCCTTTGAGCCAGGTAAACTCGAAAAAAGTACACCACCAATCCAAACACCCAAGACATCTTTGGAAACCTCAGGGCAAGCAGAAGGACATAGGCTATATAAAAATAAATAATATAGGTTCTTTAAAAAAATTTGGAATAAAAAAAAAGTAGTCCCTTGCAAGTAGCGCCGGCCGCGACCTGCGTGATGACATCGGGAGCGCGGGGAGGAGCGGCGTTCAGGAGCTCATTCTGTCTCCCCGTGAAGAGCTGAGCGGATCCACTTATAAATCCATACCGTCATTTTGTGTTGCGGTGGGCGGGGGGCCTCTGACTCAGGACTGGATTTGGTCATGTGTGGCTGCAACAGGTGGGGCAGCAGCATGCGTGTGTAACCTTTTTTAAATTCCATTGCCACGTCGCCAGCCGCCTTATCATCAGGAAGCACACACGCACCGGAAACGGCAGTCCAGCCCTATTATTTAAGGCAGGAGCGTGTCATGAAGTTTGCAGCACCAGATCTCGGGTAGGTATTTCTGCAATCAATGCCCCGTTTTATTGGCAGGCACAACCTTTCTGAATAAAAAAGCAGACACTTTTCATGTACCAGAGATACTTTCTCCGCATCAGTGTTTAGTTACGGCAGTTCACTTCACAAATTTTAGAGTGACCCCAACTTTCACACCTCGACGGTTGAGCTTTACCCGGAATCCCAGCAGGTCCCACATGCTGCAGACCTCACTCTACAACTTCTCCACATTGCCTGTTGTGCCCCGGAAACTTGCTTGGTTCAGAACTTCTGTCTCTGTGAGGGCGCACTCTATCCCTCACATACATTGTCTCTGCTGCTGTGTCTCCCTTAATGAGGAGAGACTGCTTGACCAGATAGGATGTTTAGAGTTTTAAGGCAGCCAGGGAGCAGCTAACAGATTTGCATTCATTGCCATGCCTTGCTGGCCAAGCCCTTTTTACTTTGCATTGTAGGGGTTTTATTCCTTTAGCCCTTAGACATTGTTAAATGTATTCCGTGTGCGTGCTCTCTCCTCCCTCCCCCCCTATTAAACTCAGGTACGGGCCGGCTCATTAACTATCATTTCGCAGACCAGGCCCAGTAATATTTACCGAGTACACTGCGCTGTGGTATCTATGTCCATTCAATAATTATTATCTGTTGATCTCTATGCCCTGGTGGGGTGCTTGGAGGTTTGTTGGTTCTGGGTGCACAGATGCATATGTGTCAAAGTCCCATTAAATCAGTGTTCATCCTTTCGGCAAATGAGAAGCTCAATTAGGCACCTGTCCCGCTTTTCAACTGTCACTGCTGAGCCTCGAGAAGGCAACACCCTGCATGAGTGCCAGCCCGATTTTCCTCCCGATTGGGACTTTGACAGCGCACCCACTGGGGTTGAAGAAGTGCGCACTACAGCATCCAGAAGGCAATTGGGGTGGTGACGCCCATTTTAGCCAGGTGCTATTAATTGAATGGTACGCACGTACATGCTCTTTCATCGTGCCTGTATACACGCCACGGAAGAAGGGATTTTTCTCCTGAAATGCGTATGGCGTAAGAAGTTTTATGAGTGCTCTTTGAAAGTTTCCTGTCTGCAAGCTGCCATTACAAATGTTAGCAAATTCAGTTTCCTGTGGTGGTTCTTTATTTGGGGTTCCTGCGTGTTGGATTTATTACGGCTTGACCCAGCCGTGAAGAACTGCCCATCCCTGTGTGGGGGTCCGTGAAAATGAAGGTGTTTCGCATCATCCCTCAAGTTGAACGGGGACAACACTGAGCTGATGCTCCTAGGCCCCTCAGATCTTGGCCTCCCCCCTCCTTGTGGCCTCCGTGTCTGGGTCCCCCCCCCCAGCTCCCAAAAACAATATTAAGAGCCTTGGAGTGTGGCTGGACAGATCTCTGTTCTTCAACGTTCAGGCCACAAAACTATCGGCCACCTGTTTTAGCATCATGAGGATGTTAAATAAAATCTTCCCCCTCCTTCCCATGGAAGCGAAACAGGTGGCCATACAAGGTCTTATACACTCACGCCTCAATTTTAATAATGTGCTCTATCTTGGTGCCCCAGAGTACACCCTGCGCAGACTGAAGATAGTGCAGAACTGCGCAGCGCGCTTACTGCTCAAGATCCCTCGTAGACAATCAGTGAGGGCCGGACTGATCAGCCTCCACTGGCTACTGGTCCGGCAGAGGGTTCTTTTTAAGGCAATGTGCATAGCCCACCAAGCATTCTGGGATACAGGCCCCAGCATTACCCGTGACTTAGTTACTCACTACATTCCCAACAGAAGCCTTCGCTCCAGCCAGACCTTTCTAGCAGTGGCAACAAGAATAAAAAGATCCAGATCAGGCGGAAGGACGTTCACTCACAATGCGTCCAGAACCTGGAACACCCTGCCACTGCATCTCAGAGCCAATCCTAACCTTACTGTGTTTCGTAAACAATTAAGGACCTTCCTGTTTAACTCCCCCCGATAACCCTTAGTCTCCTCCTCCTCCTCTGTTCTCCGGTAGGTTCTGGTTACCCTAGCGCTTGGATGCCTCCGGGCAGCAAATCGCGCTCTACAAGTCTACATCTATTCTATTCTATTCTATTCTAAATGCTTCCTCCGGTCCCCTGACGTTCCAGCCCCTCCAAAAACGAAAGTCAGCCAAGCAGGGGTCAAGAAGACAGTGCTTTCTATACCTCCGTGCAGTCAAGGACCGCAATGCAGCCTTCTGGGTTCCTTTGTATGGAGAGGCGGACCCTGGGTTGTGGCCTGGGCGGGCACATGCGCACCAAGCAGACTTGAGGAGGCTTGCTTGCTGGCTCCGCTGAGGGGCCCCCGGAAGTGCGCCCCCCCCGCACTGCGTGGGCTGCGGGGGCCGGTGTTACGCTTCTGCCACCGCCCCACGGCACTCCCACCACCGGCCACTACTGCTCTGCCTCCTGCCTTCCCATGTTCTCCATGCAGAGATTTCTAGACATGTGGATATACAAATTACTAGTAAATGTGGGAGGGACTGGGGAAAGGTGGGAACATGGGGAAATTTGTTTTCTAAATGGGACGGGTTTGGGGAAATTTAAGGAGGGGTTTAGAAGGAGCATCTTAATACAAAACACACATCCACATGCAAATCATAAAATACACTGCTAAACTTACTGCAGCTTTTCACCTTGTCAGAGAGACTCAAGCTTACGACAGACTAGCCTTGCAGGAGGAGAAGCACCACACAGCCAACCACTGGCACTGCAATACAATCCAGTACAAAATAATGGACGCAGGGAATTAGGACCTCATATATATGTATATATATATATATATATACATATATATATATATATATATCAAGCAAAAGGGTGTCCTCAAAGGAAAGGTCGCACACAGAAGGATTTCCACACAGCATTCCAGGCAGCTGCCACCACCACGAGCCTTTGCAGCGTTCAATATGGCAGTGCGCCAGACGTTTCAAGCCGTAGCCCTTGATCACTGGCCTGCAATAAACAAAAAGAGGCATCCACTTGAAAATCGGAACATTTATTGGATGTTAACAGTCCCGCCCCAGTGGGCGTAGGCAGGCAAGGCATCTTGGTAAATGTAGTCCCTCTGCCAAGACTTCAGTTCCGTGTATACCCCAGTGGATTGGATGCCTCATAGTGTCACAATATATCCCCAGTGGGCGAGCGCTTGCATCAAGTCCGTAGTGTAGCTCACTAATGCAATCCTGAAATGAGGCCCCTTCTGTTCCAAATGCGTGCTCAGAGTGCGAGCACCAGGATCTGCCAAAAAGTCAGCAGCGGGACCCCTCCGCGGCCGGACGAGCCGCCAAACATCAAGCAAAAGGGTGTCCTCAATATTAAACGCTGCAAAGGCTCGTGGTGGTGGCAGCTGCCTGGAATGGTGTGTGGAAACCCTTCTGTGTGCGACCTTTCCTTTGAGGACACCCTTTTGCTTGAAAAGTGAAAGAGATTAACTGTCCTAGAGGAGAAATATTAAGAAAGATAGAGAGGGAAGGGAAATAGATTAAGAGAATATTAGAGGGAGGTAGAGATCAAGAACATCCTGGACATAAAATTAACTCAAATTTGGCCAGACTCTTAACACACATACAAAGAGCAGCCAGCTACATACATCATTTACACCTTTACAAATAGAGGGCAATTACTCCAAACTCCAGGAGTTAAAAACTAGCTGCTTATGCTGGTTGAGCTCATCATGGCATTGCTACATTAGTACTACCACGTCTTAGCGTGTCATAATACATCTATGTCCTAGCGTCCTCATCCCAGTCAGTACTATTGAGGTTAACCCTACCCAGCGACAGGAAAAAACAGAAGATACAAGTTCCACCTCTACCTCTGGGCACCAAAAAGAGGCATGGCAATCCCAGAATCCTTTCTTTAGTTACTCCTGCCTTTAAGATGAGGATGCTAGGAATCACAGAGGTCTCTGAGGGCGCAGACTAGCTACCCTCGGTGCCCCATAAAACTCAGTGGCAGAATCATGTTTGAATCCTTTGTGGACAGGTCTGAGAAGGACTGTGGGGGTGAGGGGGGTTCCTAGGCTGAGAAGTCTTTGAGGTTGAGGTAAGATTGGATGGATGCAAATAATTAATACTGTGTATCAGCTGGGCTGGGTGTAGGGCAAAACTCATTATTTACAACCTCTGTAAACAGGAGTGAGTTATTGGTGGAGGTTTGCACATGAATAGTAAGAGCATGGCAGTCTGAGGAGCCAATGTGCATATGAGGGCCTTCTATTTCCCAATGGGAAGGCGGATCAGCATTAAGCACAAAATGGAGGTCAGGTAGGTTCTCTTTTGCTTTTTTCTCCTTGCTATTCTGGTCTGTCGGCTAATCAGCATGAGGAAACACTTTTAAAAGTCTCTCTCTCCTGTTAAGAGGATAAAGACGGCATATTATGATGGAAGGTTTGGGAAAATAGCACTTGGGTGTGTTGAAGCACTTTATAGTGAAGCTCAAAAGATAAAGAGGGAGCTGCCCTTTTGACAGGAAAAGGATTGGGTCAACAATCTTATGAAAACAAAAAACTCCTTCTCCTGAGTTTGGCAAATGATTAGTGATGCTAGATTCCCCTGGGGGCCGTTTGCATCAGTGGGAGGGATTTAAGTATTGCGTAGGTTACCAAATTTACAACTTAATATGTATCAGACCAAAAGAGAGCATGAAAACATTACATACACAAAAATTAAAAGTTTCATTCATTTATTCAAATAATTTAAAAATAATAACACATTATTTCATAAAAACAATCGTGTGCACATTCGTCTTTGCTGTTAGTCAGCTACATTAAAAAACTTCAATTTAAAAAAAAATGCTGTTAAGCATTGTTACACAAGTCTACACATACATCATATTTATTAGACATAAAGAACAAACTGTTGACGCGGCGTTTCGGTGCCTCAAATAATCTTGCTCCTTCTTCAGGACTTGTTCAGTTAAATCATATCTATAAAAAACATACCACAATACATTTCATTAGGTCCAACAATTTAGTCTAACAATTGCACATTGATTCATTAACATTTTAGCTAATCTCCTAATATTTGGTAACCCCAGGGCATGTAGGGAATAGATACTGGATTACAAAATGGCAGGGTTACCAAATATTAGGAGATTAGCTAAAATGTTAATGAATCAATGTGCTGTGATGTATATGTAGACATGTGTAACAATGCTTAACAGCATTTTTTTAAAAATTGTTTTTATGAAATAATGTGTTATTATTTTTAAATTATTTGAATAAATGAATGAAACTTTTAATTTTTGTGTATGCAATGTTTTCATGCTATCTTTTGGTCTGATACATATTAAGTTGCAAATTTGGAAACCTACGCAATTCTTAAATCCCTCCCACTGATGCAAACGGCCCCGAGGGGAATCTAGCATCACTAATCATTTGCCAAACTCAGGAGAAGGAGTGTTTTGCTTTCATAAAACTTTATAGTGAAGCAACAGTCAAAAAAGTATTTGAATCTCATTCAAGACAAAACAGCCCCAATGCTTTTTCATCAGAAGGAGAAAGTCAAATGAACTCTGAGAAACTAAAAGGGAAGTACGTCGACGGGGATCTCTTGACTTCAATTTCTTCCATGTTACGGAAAAATATGGGATTTCTGGACCTGGAAGCACTTGATACATCTACGGTTATCCTTGTAACAGCCATCCAACATTCTTTCATAGTTGATCTGCATATCTATCCAGCTGGTTCGTTGATTGATAGTCTGGTGAGATGTACTCCAATGGCAGAAGACTTTGTACTAAAAGACTCTTCTGATAAGCAAATTGACTCCACTTTGATAAAGGTGAATTTGGGGTCTTTCAGAGTGCACACTGCCCAGTATTTAGCAATGAACTTCAAGCAATTGTCCAAAGTAGTGGAAGAGGAAACAGACTACTCAGTACTGTTGCTCGGGAAAGGGAGGTAAGTAGATTTCCTTTCAGATGTCTTGATTATTGTTGTCAGAGCATTGACTCGAGTCGAAGAGGTATCGAAAGCAGCCAGGATACATTTAATGTTAAGAGATGCATCCTCATTGGTCTGTTCAGCTAACATCCCAAGTTTGCTTCTTCACACCACACAATGTACAATATGAAGGAGCAATGGGTCATTCCGCTTCAGCCATTGGCTCACTTGCACTGTGAGTAACAGAATCCTGCCAGACCACATCAGCACATCTACCTAAGAACACTTTGCACTTGGCCGATTGGCTAATACTTTAGTTTGCCAATGCATTTTTCTTTCAGTTCTGTATTATTTTTTTGCAGTCATTCATGCATGTCTATGCTATCTTTTCAGGTTACAGTAATGTAATTTCAATACTACCTATTCTTTTTGTCAATAAGAATCATATTTTTGCGTGAAGTGCTTCAAAACTAATCAAGGTTCCTTTCCCTGTTCTAAGGACACAACTGATAGGAATCATCACCCACACTGGTCTGTTATGAAGTATATGTGTTGTCTATGTTTATTGAATTGAGATTCTTTATTGCAAGCATGTGAATTCCTCGTTAGGCTGCAACAGGTTCCCTTTTTCCATATTTTTTTGTGGCATGTACTTGCAAAAAAAAAACAAAAAAATACATGAAAAATAAAATAACCTTTACACCTGCTTGTCACAGCCAGACCTATTGGCTATGCCAGTGTTTGTTGAATGGAAAACAGCCTTTACAACAAGGTTTTTACCACGTTGTACGTTTGCCACGCATGTTTTACCATGCATGTTTTCAGAAAGCATATGCTTTTACAACATATGCCTTTACCACACATTTAAGGTAATTTTGGGGGTATGGGAGGTCTCCCCTCACAAATACATTGTTTATATTTATAAGTATATATATAAACAATGCGTGGTAAAGGCATAGGTTGTAAAAGCATATACGATCTAAAAGATGGTAAAACATGTGTGGTGAAGGCATGCAGAGTATTTCCCAGCTTTGTTCCGCCACACAACTTTGTTGAACAAGATCATGCCTATATCTCTTACGCTCTCTTGCCCTTCATCCGGTTTCCCTTGCCTTGCTGTAACATTGTCCTCCTGACACTGTCTCTCGTGCCCTCTCTCTCACTCAACCGCTGGTCCTCTCTTTGAGTAGCTGTAACTGCTCACCCTGTTGCACCCTTATTTAATTTCCCTCTTTTCATCACACTTCTCATCCCTCTACTTCTCCCGAGGTGCTCGTGCCTTTTTTATCTCTCTCTCTCTCTCTCCCCCCCCCCTTCGGCTCGGCTCCCCTCTCTCTGTCTCTCTCTCTCTCTCTCTCTCTCTCTCTCCCTCGGCTCTCTCCTCTCTCTCTCTCTCTCGGCTCGTCTCCCCTCTCTCTCTCCCTCTCTCTCCCCTTGCCTCCCTCCCTCCCTCCCTCTCTCTCTATCTCTCTCTCTCTCTCTCTCTCTCTCTCTCTCTCCTCTCTCTCTCTGTCTCTCTCTCTCTGTCTCTGTCTCTCTCTCTCTCTCTCTCTCTCTCCATCGGCTCTCTCCTCTCTCTCTCTCTCGGCTCGTCTCTCCTCTCTCTCTCTCTCCCTCTCTCTCCACTTCCCTCCCTCTCTCTCTCTCTCTCTCTCTCTCTCTCTCTCTCTACCTCTCTCTCTGTCTCTCTCTCTCTCTCGGCTCTTCTCTCTATCCTTCGGCTCGGCTCTCCTCTCTCTCTCTCTTTTGGCTCGGCTCTCCTCTCTCTCTCCCTCTCTCTCCCCTTGCCTCCCTCCCTCCCTCCCTCTCTCTCTATCTCTCTCTCTCTCTCTCTCTTCCTCTCTCTCTCTCTCTCTCTCTCTCTTCCTGCTCTTCTCTCTATCCTTCGGCTCGGCTCTCCTCTCTCTCTCTCCTTCGACTCGGCTCTCCTCTCTCTCTCTCTCCCTCTCCCCCCCCTCGGCTCGGCTCTCCTCTCTCTCCCCTTCCCTCCCTCCCTCTCTCCCTGCCCCTCTCTCTCTCTCTCCTCTCTCTCTCTCTCCCCCTCGGATCTCCTCTCTCTCTCTCTCTAGTCCTGCCTTTATCTCTCCTGCGCACCCAACTCATCATTGTGACAGCTTCTTAACAGGCCTGAAAGAGAGCGCTCACCCGTTACGTCGTCTACTAATTAATGATTTATTTTTATTCTGTCTCAGATTAATCTGCTTTCAATGTAGTTCATTATAATGCTGTTGGGCAAGACGCCCCTTAATGAAAGGAAACGCGTTCTTCCAGACTAAGTGGCAGTAAAATAATCTGTGTGTGTTTTTGTTGTTCTTTTTGTTTTTTTTAGAAAAATATCAACAAAACATGCTTCAACGTCCCTTTAAATTGCACTTCATTATTTTGGCTCACTCAAAATGATCTATATTTAATTTACTCCTCTTCCAGAACACTTTCCCACGATGCGATGCACATTCTGTGCCTTTGATACTCTGCTTTCGATATTCAGGGTGCACACCAGTGGATTGCTGCTTTTTGGTACAATATGCCCGCTCTGACAGTCGGAAACAAGGATGATGAAATGTGGAGTCCCCCAGGGTTCAGCACTGTCACACCAGTCGTTTGACATTTACCTTTAGCTGCTGGTGCATATCAATGGATAGTTCGGGGCCAATCTGTGAACTTTGTTGATGGCCGCCAAATATTATTGCAAAACACCCTGCACTCCCAGCACAGTGAGCAGAACTTTGCAGCCTCTCCAATAGCACTAAATGGAAGGGATAACATTTTTTTAAAGAAAAAACATACCTAAAAGGTTAGTCTGAGAGCAGAAAGGCCTTCAGAGACAAATGGACATATTGGGCCACAATTGCCATTTGCAAGACCAGTTTCAACCCAGTTAGTGAAAAGTGTGGGGTTTCAATCGACACGTTACTACCATCAGAGTAACAGGTAACATAGACAGTGAAGACAGAGTTTTCTTCTTGAATTTGTAGAAAACATCTTCTCTTAAGCAGACATGAACCATAGAATTCAAGCAGTGCTGTCTTTGATTTTTACACGCCTGTGTTATGCCCTTGGGGTACATAAGGACATGGGTGTCCAGGGTGGTTCCAGGCGGGCCTGATCAAGGTCAAATTGGAGTATATTTGCCCACACTGGGCCCGATTCACAAAGGTAAACTGAAACAAAAGTCTAACTTTACAACTTTCGCTATTCACAAAGGGCATTTACAAGTAGTAAAGTTAGACGTTTGACTCAGTTTTGGTCTCAGTTAAACTTAAGACCAAAACATATGTTTAACTGAGACAAACATCAAACTTTACTACTCGTAAATGCCCTTTGTGAAGTTGTAAAGTTAGACTTTCATCTCAGTTTACCTTGGTTAATCGGGCCCAGTTGTTTACACTCAAGGAATACAAAGGGAACTCATTTTCAAAATTTGTGGCTATCCAGAAAATCTGATTCAAAAAAGGGGGTGGTGATGAACAGAGTGTCTGAATTAAGCAGACCACTCTTACCCAGTCCAAAGATCAGGGCTTGATCCATCACTGTTTTTTAGCTCACTGCACCATCCCAGCTCAGAACCTGGCTACATGCAAATTAGTCTGTTCCTGTCCCAGTGCATGATGGGAACAGGGCAAACCAAACTACCAAGCCAATTCTCATACTGAGAAGGAAACAAGCTTCCGGGGACCGGTTTCTGGCATTTCAGCCGTCGTCGGCCCGGCTTGCTTGAATCCTGATGGTGCAATGAGCAAGGGACTCACATCTGAGTATACCCTTCCACGCTTATGGTGGACAAAATGATTCAGAAAAGGGGGTGGTGATGAACAGAGTGTCTGAATTAAGCAGACCACTCTTACCCAGTCCAAAGATCAGGGCTTGATCCATCTCCGTTTTTTAGCTCCCTGCACCATCCCAGCTCAGAACCTGGCTATATGCAAATCAGTCTGTCCCTGGCCCAGTGCATCATTGGAACAGGGCAGACTAAACTACCAAGCCAATTCTTCACCAGAAAGGAGATAAGCTTCCGGGGACCGGTTTCTGGCATTTCAGCCGTCGTCGGCCCGGCTTGCTTGAATCCTGATGGTGCAGTGAGCACGCTACTCCGGGACCCATAGAGGATTAGTGTTGAATTAGTATAGTGAAACATGGCGGCCACTTGTACTACGAAGTGGTGGGACAGGAGGAGGGGAGAAACACAAAAAACAAAACAAAACAGGCATAAATAAATCAAACAAAACTTACCTGCTCCGACGACCTCTGCCTTGCTCCCGATCTTCGCATCCTTGCGCGTCCTTTGACAAACTCCTAGATCCCTAGCTCCTAGCTCCCAATCCCAGCACTGCTAACATGATGGAATTGGGAGCTAGGAACCTGCGTTCTAGGAGACCAGGATTGGACTGAGCACCTCGGTTCGGCGCTCAGACATAGACTGGGAGCCTGTGTTGGTGTCTCCACACATCTGTACAATGCTGTTTGGTGGAGAAAGGCTAAGTGCGCATGATGGTTTGGCTGGCCCAGAGGGCTGGCCAAACTGCCATGCGCACTTGGCAGTGCCCACCACTCCCCCTTCCTCCCTAGCGCTGCAGCATCAGGATGGGAGGCCACGACCCTCCCTCAGCTTGCTGCTTGCAGGGCTAAAAATAAAATAAAATAAAAATGTTTTATAATCATTTTATTTGTGACCTATGCCTCTGCTGGCTTTCAGCATGGGGGTGACGCTCCTCCGCCATGACGGAGGATCTACCCCTGGTGATGTTAGGGCAATGTCACTAGTGATCAGGGGTGTGAATGGTCCGCTGCATCCCAACAATAGTGTTTTTTTTACTTCCCAAATGTGAGTCTGGCGGGACCTTTTTTCCTTGATTGCATGAAGGTCCACAGCACCTTTGCAACACAATTTCTATTCCACTGAATGTAAGATAAAATGTCATACCAAAGTATATTTTAAAAAATACCAAATAAATCCAAAAGATAGTGCGAAGATGAAACTGGAATCAAGTTGAAATATATCCAAAGTAGCTGATATGTCAGGTACTGGCAAGAGTGGAAAACACTTAAAAATGATCAGCCGGAATTTCAACCAGTGGAAAGAAATTTCATGTGAAAATTGCCTCAATACCTCCTCCCAGTCCTTAAGTGCTGAGCTGTATCTGCAACTTTGTGAAAGGCACCCACTGCCTCCCTAAAAGGAAAAAAAGAAAATCCTCCAGCACAAGGTGTGCCCATATAGGCCAAACACTACCCAGAAACCTACAACTAGAGAGCTTTTGTATGAGGGGACAGCAATCCATCTTGGGACGTCTATATGTGGGATGCTGACAAAGTAGAGACATAGGGCCAGATGTAGGTGAAATAGATTTACCAATTTTTAATTACCGAATTTTACCGATTCGGTAATTAAAAATCGGTAAATCTATGGGGTGGACATGTAGGTATTCCAGATGTGCTGGAATACCGATTCGGATGATTTCGGTATTTACCGACCCGGTAAATACAGAATCGGTAATGTCCATTCATTCCTATGGGCTTTGAAGCCCATAGGAATGAATGGGCATTGCCGATTCGGTATTTACCGAATCGGTAAATACCGATTTTCACAAGGGAGCAGGGGGTGTCACTTTGACACCCTCTGGCACCCCCAAAACAGGCTCGGGTGCCATGTGGCAGGCATACATGCCCTAAGGGCAGGTCTGCCTGTCACATGGCATAGGTGTGCATGCACACATGTGCATGCACACCGGAATCGGTATTTTACCAACAAATTGGATTTGATGGTAAAATACCGATTTGGTAAGGCCTCTGGGACTCAGAAGAGTCCCACCTACATCTGGGTGGCTCAGATTCGGTAAATTTACCGATTTTTTATTTTACCGAATCGGTAAAATTACCGAATCGGTAATTTTACCGATTTGGTAACATAATGCCCCCTACATACGTATCACCTATTTACCGATCGGTAACAGCCGAAAATACTGATTTTCGGCCGTTACCGACCGACCTACATCTGGCCCTAGAGGGTTTTTTTTAGGATATAGTCTTTGCACTTGAACACTATTTTCAGGAGTCATTCATTAAGAATTATAAACTCTTAGAAGTCTGTTTGTTTCTTGCTATTAAAGAAGCGAAAAGAATCCGCCACTTGCACAGTCGTGGATAAACTTTCTGATATCAAGGTATTGCTTAGATGGGGAAGCAATTGCTGGTTGTTAGGTAAACTATATGACATCAATGTACATATATTGTGTGGCAGTCCAGTTGAAAGTAATGTTAACCAAAGAAAACTTTTGCCTACCTAGGAAGGTAGTTTATCTTTAGCCAGCAACATGTAATTAGCTCTGCGTTTCAGCTCTAGGAAGACCCAGGGATTCATTTAAACATAAAGATAAAAAGATTGTCAATAGGTATCATAAACAATTTCAGAGGTTAAGTTCAGGAGTTACTATAACAGAATTACTAAAAGTCTCCTCTTAAATGTTGATATCAAGGTTACTGCAGTGCAGACCAAGCCGAGCTGCACAACCAGACAGGGTGATGATAACCCAATGTCTCTTTTTCTCTCTCTTGTTCCATTCCCCTTTCTCCTGGAAAAGAGAGGTCCACCAGCTACGTTCCGCCGACCTCTCACTCACCACAGTCTACTTCTAGCCAACCTAATGTTTGTGCATGGTGGGAATGGGTTCAGGGAAGTGTGAAAGCTCACATCTGTACCACTGGATCCAAACTGCTATGGTAGGGCATCTTGAATCCTGCTATGGTAGGGCATCTTGACTTTGGTTCAAAGGCAGTGGCACAGAGTCAAGAGAGAGCTGCTCTGGGCTTGCAAAACAGGCAGGGGAGGTGATGGAGAGTGTGTGAAGCCACTTTAAGTGTATTATCACCAAGAGGCCTCCTTACCTTCAGCAGCTACCCTCCTCTTCCCAGGCTTTACCATGTTCTTATACACGTGGCAAGGTGTGGGCAGTGAGTGAAGCAAGGAAAGCCTGTGTAAAACTTCACAAAAGATTGTGTTGCTCACAGGCAGCATCTGATTACAATAGGAACATTGCAACAGTAAAGAATGCAGCCTAAACGAGGCTATCAGGTGGACAAAATTGATAGAAAATCTGTCGAGCTATTTCTAATGTTATTAGGATATTAGAATCAAACCTTTCTGTGTCAAAGTCTACTGGCAAAAACAAGAGGCAGAATTGTTTCTTGGAAAATATCCTTTTACCTTATTGTTGCCCAACTATGTGCTTTTATCTGCATTTTATGTGAGTATTTAGTTTTGAATAGAATTGAATATGTTTTTTTTGGAACAACAGAACACTCACTGGGCATTGGTTTAATACTTCACTGTCCTGAATTCTTGAATGTGCAGCCCACAATCCAAGAGTAAGTGTTTTTTTTTCTTTTACAGAGTTTTATTTAGCGCGAACTTGAACCGGTATCAGAGTGCTTTACAAAGCACCAGTTGTGTTACATGAGGACACATTCATTTTGTGTAGGCATGGGAAGATTACGTGATTTGCCCAGAATCACAGGATGTTCAGCGTCATTGCAGAGACTCAAACCGAGTTCCCCAGATTCGAAGTCGACCCCCATAGCTGTTAGGCCAACTCCTCTCCCCGACTGTTGGACCTTTCTGTCGAGCTACACAGAGGGTTTACTTATCTCACAAGGCAGGGGGCAAAGAGGGATGCTTGCTCCAGGCCCTGCTTTTTTTTCATGACCAAGTGGTGCCACAGCAAAATCTATTTGTATATCACAAAAGCAGGTCTTCCCCGTGATATATTTATTATGTAAAACAACAGTTGATGGACAGAATGCAGAACAATGTCATACATTCACCCCAGCACAGAGATCTGGGCCTAAATCATTGTTTTGCACTCCACATCACCCCAGTTCAGACATGGCCATATGCAAATCAGCCTTGACCCTGTGCCTCATGGGAACAGTCCAGCCCAAACTGTGAAGCCATGTCTTTCCTGGACCGGAATCAAGCATCCTAGGACCGGTTTCTGGCTATCAGCCATCTTCAGCCAGGATAGCATGACTCCAGTGGTGTGGAGAGCATGGGACTCACGTCTGTGCGTACCCATCCCACTCGGGGTGACAAAATGCAAAACAACAGTTGATGGACAGAATGCAGAACAATGTCATACATTCACCCCAGTACAGAGATCTGGGCCTAAATCCAGGGGAACATCACTTACAACGCATTTTTTACAACGCACTACCATTACATCGCAACCATTACAACGCATACCATTACAACGCATTGCGCTGGGGGGCGCTCTAGGATAGGAAATATATTTAATTTACTATCCAACACCTTCCCTGCTATCCACCGGGACTGGAGTTGGAATAGTAAATTAAATAATTCACTATCCAGCGCCTAAAAGCATTATGCGTTGTAATGGACTGCGTGGTAAAAAACGTGTTGTAAAGGCATGCGATGTAAAAGCATGCGTTGTAGTGACACCAATCCCTAAATCCATCGTTTTTTTGCACTCCACACCACCCCAGTTCAGACATGGCCATATGCAAATCAGCCTTGACCCTGATCTCTGGCTGGGGGTGAATGTTTTGCCATTGTGCAACATTCTGTCCATCATCTTGTGTGTTTTGCTGTTCACCCTATGTGGGAAGGGTATGCCCAGACGTGGGTCCCGTGCTTACTAAGCCACTGGAGTCAAGCTATCCTGGCTGAAGACGGCTGATAGCCAGAAACCGGTCCTCGGATGCTTGATTCCGGTCAAGGAAAGACATGGCTTGGCAGTTCGGGCTGGACTGTTCCCATGAGGCACAGGGTCAAGACTGATTTGCATATGGCCATGTCTGAACTGGGGTGGCTTGGTGAGCAAAATAACGATGGATTCAACCCAGATCTCTGACTGGGGGCGAATGTTTTGCCATTGTGCAACATTCTGTCCATCATCTTGTGTGTTTTGCTGTTCACCCTATGTGGGAAGCGTATGCCCAGACGTGGGTCCCGTGCTCACTAAGCCACTGAAGTCAAGGGGTGGCTTGGTGAGCAAAATAACGACGGATTAAACTCAGATCTCTGACTGGGGGTGAATGTTTTGCCATTGTGCAACATTCCGTCCATCATCTTGTGTGTTTTGATATGTTTATTAACTGACAGGTGACATCAATCAGCAACAAGTGATGCTGTTCACTTCCTCCAAATGTGTCCCAGGATATTTAGTGATCTGTGCGCACAAAAAGTTCTGGCAAACCTGTGCCCAGTTTGGGGTTCAGCGGGTGGGCTCAAGACTAGTCCTGGGTGGAACTCGCAGAATTTCACTTTTCAGAATCACGAGGAGTTAAAGAAAAACTGCCTGACATTCCGCAGATTTACGCCAACGGGCAGAAAATGCATGTGGCACTGCCCACGCTGTGATTTCAGCGCCGGTGGCTAAAAACACTCCAAAAAATGTGCACAAACTGCTCTAGGAGTGCACAAGATGGCAGGCATTTTGTTTTAACCAGCCTGCTCCTACAATACCTCCTTGAAAAATATTTTCAAGTTGATTTTGCTGCCGTTCAAGTAAAAAATCTGCTCAGGAAGCAGCCCTCTGACCGGCACAGCTCGCAACCGCCGGTATTCATAAAATCTCGCCAGGAGTCCTCAGAGCAGTGGCGGTGCGTCCATTGGGGGCGTTGGGGCGTTGCCCCACTAGCCATGGACGACCGCACTGGCAGTGGCAATGAAGAATGACTTTTAAAAAATAAATGTGTGATTTAAAGAAATGTAATCTGACCCGAGCGCACTGCGCGCTACCTGTCCCAGGAAAAGCCCAACCGAATCGGGCATCTATAATGAAGTGGGCGGTGGGGGGCGGGGCAGCGGCAGAGTGGCAGGCAGGCAGCGCACACAGACAGGCAGCGGGGTGCTGACTACGCATGCTAAATCCCGGAGTACTACATTTTTTGACTGGCTCGCGCATGCTCATAAGTGTAGACCTTCCCTCCCCCCTCTCCCCTAGCACTCCGATACATAGACAGGGACCCGGGGCCCCGGTCACATCTAGGGCAGATAGGAGCCTGCTCGTGGGCCAATCCTGGCGCAGTGGCACTGTTCACGCTGCGCCAGGATTGGCTGCTGCAGCAGGATGGTGCCGTGATTAGGTGTTGGCTGCTCGCACAGTAATGGCCAATCACATATGGCTATATCCAGCCATGTAGTCGGTGATTGGCCATTTCCCTACGCTCTTGGACAGGCAGGACGTCACAGCACGCACGTAGCACACCAGTGCTGCCAGTGCCACCGTCAACACCAAGAGACTGAGTGAGTAGTAAGTGTGAAACTGAAAGTAGAACGAACTTTCTAGAAGTATAGTGAAGTCGAGGTCCGAGCCGAGATTGAGTTCTAGTGTGTGGGAGAGTAGAGAGAGAGTCAGTCTTAAGGTAGAACATTGATGTTCTTAACACCCCTCATGAATCTGATCCCAACAAGGCAGACTCGAGTCGACATCATTCTGAGGTGGGAAAACTGCGCAGCATGAATTGCCCGGCAGTGACTATCATCTGTTATGTATAGCAGCACTTAGAAACAGCAGAAGCACAATATTTAGCACTATATAAAAAGGTTTTCTCTTAGGTTATTCAGTAAGCATTATATAACACTGCAAGAGTTCAGTTTGGCGTTTCATGTTCGAGGTTTGAGTGTATTTATAAAACTATCATAATTTTACTGATGGTGCCGTTGAGACAACGTAATATTGTATGTTAAAAATAATGGATGATGTTATAAAGATGGTATGGCTTTGGCGGAACTTACGGTGAACATACTACTTTAATTGGTGCATTTCCTGTCATTTGTTGATTTGTGTTCTGTGTACTATTAACCTCCCATCAACGTTAATTTATAATCTCAAATGTTTTCTTACGAATTCCTCTATATTACTTTTAAAAACTACACTTTCAGTGTCTTAGTTATAGCTACAATGTAAAGTCTAAAACTCGCTGGCAATCCCTAGTTATGGTAAGCTGACCACAACATAATTCATGCCCCGGCGCTGCTCATGAACTCACAGACACAGTATTGATGATATCTCAATGACATCGTGCTTGGTTGGAAGCCACAGTCTCGGATTTAGCCATTTGGACTCTCAAATGGACATCACTGACGTTCGTTAATGGATTGAGATCCAAATGCTGGCTCTCGACTAGGCCCTTTGCCAAGCCTACATACCCACAGTGCTCACAGTGCACAGCTGTTAGCTAGAACCACCATTCACAGTGCGCGTGACACTGGTGCCTACTGATCTTCTCCGACCTCGTTGTGACCAGTGTTTGAGTCGTGTTGTATGTGCAGCCTAGGACCCCCTGCTTGGACCTGCTTTGTTTGCTGGACTGACATACAAGTTACTGCGTAAGTGTTGACCAATCCGACACTGCTGTAATAATATACTAGTGCAGCATTGGCATTGCGCGCCCCCCCTTCAAAGTGAATTATTTCCACCCACTGTGAATGTGTTGAACGTCACGTCAGCATTGCAATTTCCTATGCTCCGAGTCTGTCTGTGCTGTCTCGCACGCACTCACCCTCATCATTGATGCGAGCGTCATTCTAATTGGTCGACTCGTAACTTTATTATCATCTTGCATTTGCAAATTAATGTAAGTAACCGTTCTTATGTATTTTTATATATTACTTGTTACATTTCATATCAGGATGCCGAGCTCAGAGGCTATTATACTGTACACACACAGTTAACACTGTCTTCGCGTGGAGTATGTTGCATTTCCTGTTTTGGGCCATCTGACCTTTGGCTGTGTGGGCTGGATAGAGCAGGGCTACTCGGACCTGACGGCTCCTCTCTTACGGCAGACCCAATATATTCTGGGCGATTTATTTTCAGGTTATTGCCTTTGAAAAGCATCCAGAGCTCGGACAGCCCCTGAAAGGCTGGTCGGGCTGGGAAAGCGCCATTTCCAACATGGCTGTGACAGTGGGACATTTTGGGGTCAGTGCTTGCAGTGATTATTGTAAAGGGCACATGGGGGCGAAGGATGGATTAGTGCTGCACTAAGGCCAAGAAATAACCTGTTCTGTAAACTGCCACTGCTTCCTCAACAATACCTGTTTTCGCCACTTTTTCATTTACATCCAATATTGACACTAGTCCTCCTTACAGTAAATACGAAGTTTTGTAGTGGTGAAAAGTCAACTCATGTCAGTAGACCATCATGTGTGTCGGGGACTCCTCAGGCTGTGGTTATAATCCTGCGCCAGGGTTCCCTCGGGAAGGGTTTGTAACATTCCTAAGCCAGTGCTCCCGCAGGACATTTTTTATAATACTCCCATGCCAGGCCTCCATCAGGACTCCTTCAAAACATTCCCACGCCAAGGCACCCTCGAGAGGGTTTTGCAATATTCCCATGCCTGGGTCCCCGAGGATATGTTTATAACATTCCCATGCCAGGGCTCCCTCGGTATACGTTCATAATCTTCCTGTGCGCAGACAGGCTGACGTGGTGCATCTGTTGGGTTTCATGACTTCCATGTATGTGACTCGCTGCTTCCTTAGTAAAGCTCTCTAACGCTTTCGTGCAGTGCAGGCGCTTTATAAAATTGCATCAATAATAGACAACATGTACAATAAAAGCACACCATTCGTATCGCCACGGGAGACAGCTGCTACTCATCCCTAACTTGCTCTTTGATCCCCTGCCCGGCCCTTGGCACTCCTGGGCTGTCGTTTTATTAGACACATGGTGACCTCAGGCTAGCACCTGGAAGCTTTGAGAACTTGTTTGCACACTCACTGTGTGATAATAGCTCCTACTCCTCACCCTGTGAAGGGACCTTTTATCCTGTGGTACAAGTACACGTAAGGTCTGAAGGGGCGGAGGGAGAAGGCACCAAGGATATTGTTAATGTTTTTCCTAGAGAGAGATCAGAGTTTTGTCTAATGGAAGTTTTGACTCATGGAAATGTAGCACAGAAGGTTAATGTGCCTGCTGCAAAGAACATGTACCTGATGAAATCTGTTATGAAGCTCTGTGGTTATACTGAATAAGCGGCTACCTATGTTATATGACAGCTCTTTAATAATGTAATACCTGCACTTTCACAATTGCTTTATTAACCTTCCTGCTTTCTCAAATTTGCTTGAAAATGCACAATTTTTCCACTATTTTTTCAAAATTTTGGAAAAAAACCCTCCCTAGGGGGTTCGGGCTCGCACGCTACGCTCGCTCGCTACGGTGCAGTTTGATTATCAGTTTCCGCCCCACCACTTTCATATGTCACCAGCCGCCACTGCCTCAGAGTGACTGTAAATCACGCTGGGGGATGCCAGACCTCATTCACCCGCGAGCTTTCTGAAGCCTTGTATTGTTCCCGTTGTCATCACGTTGCTCGAACAGAAAAAATAATTCCACCACTTCGTCGATTGCTGGACTTTTGCAGGAACTCCGCATTAGAGTTACCCGGATTCGCCATCATTCTCCAAATCTGAGCTCAGAATTTAAATTCCACCCAGTGTTACCCAAGACATGAAAGGAAAAAAAAGTGGGATCATTGGAGCCGAGAAACCCTGATTGGCCTGTGACACCTTGTAGGAGTTTCCTCACTTGCACATTCCAAAGTATATGGGCAGGAATTGATGAATATTGTATTTTCAGCCACCTGCCGCATAAATATCCTGTTGCATTATTTGTAAGAAATTGTTTCATATAGTCCAGAGCAAAATGTTGTTTACATTGGTGGAATCTTATGCAATCTCCAGCATTTCGCGTTTTATGCAAACGACCTCAGATTACGCCACTACGTCGTGTTCAGTAACTGAGATTTGGTTAGGGTAAGAGCCCTGTCGCTGAAGCATGGGAATAAGTCAGCGATCAGAAAGTGTGGGGCTGTTGTTCACGTCACATAGGATTTTGCTGTTTTTAGTTTGTGCAAAATGCATCCTTGTGTCCATAAAAAGCATGGGGATGTATTTTGCGCTAAATAAGATTGCAAAATGCCAAACTGGCATTTTGAATAATATTGCATAATTTCATTTTTTTTCTGGTCATTTTGCATATTATCTATATAGGAAATTATCCAAATTTTGCCAAGACCTAGGTTTATACTGTAGCTAGGTTGCACATAAACACTCGCAACTTTGGCAGATAACTCATCTGGGATCTAGGAAGAGAAAGTGACCCAGCTTGACACACATTGTTGAAACCCTAAAAGCTAGAATAGACAATGTCATCTCTGCGCCAGCCTTCATTACCCTGCGCCTGCGCGCTCTGCCCGTGTCACCTGGCAGTCGGTGCACATAAGACCTGTTCTCATCTGGTTCCGCGGGAGGCTTCAGTCCCGTGTCATTTGCCCTCAATGTTCTGAAGGTGCTGACACTGAGTTAAAACCCCTTTAGAGAGCGGCCGCCCGCTTCCCAGAGAGCGAGGATTGCTCTAATCATCCTGGAAGGCGTCAAAGATCTCGGTTCCCAGGAGATAAAGGCGATAGAGAGAAGAGGGAGGCGGGCGCGGCTGAGAGCGCAGGAGCTTTAGAAACCGCTGGAGTTCAGACAAGATAAGAGGGGATGTGAAAGCAAAACACAGTCTGAGGAATCTACCTGCAGATGAGCACTGGGGGCGCCAGAGCTCCGCGGAGGCAGAGCGCGTCTTCTCTGGAGCACGCACCCTGTACAGTCTCCGTTTCACCCGTATTTATTAATGTATTTATTTATGCAAATGTGTATAGTGCGGACATTGAACAAAGGTGCTAGAGCGCTTTACAGGAACAATATTACGTTATATGGAAGTTACAGGTGATTTAAGGTAGATTATGCAGCCAAAATTAATGACAAAGGTTAAAAACACAGGATAGATCATTACATAAAACAGAGTGAACAGGCTGTTAAAAGGTTGAGGCAGTATGCAAACTTTACAAAAGGTATATATGACTAAAAACGTTAAGGTATTATAAAGAGTGTACAAAAGGTATCTATGGCCGTAAAAAGGTTGAAGTAGTATGCAAAGTATACAAAAGGTATATTGGCCGTAAAAAGGTTAAAGTAGTATGCAAAGCGCTACGAGGCCTCAGGGTAGCTACGCGCTATATAAATATAATTTCATACAAAAGGTATATATGTCCGTAAAAAGGTTGAGTACAGAGTGTACTGAGTGTACAAAAGGTATATATGGTTCTAAAAAGGTTGAGGTAGAGTGTACAAAAGGTACCTAGGGTCATAAATGGCTGCAGTAGTATACAGCTGTAAAAAGGCAGAGGTAGTAAACTGAGTGTACGAAAGGTATATATGTCTGTAAAAAGGCTGAGGTAGTATACTGAGTGAACGAAAGGTATATATGTCCGTAAAAAGGCTGAGGTTGTATACTGAGTGTTCGAAAGGTTTATATGGCCGTAAAAAGGTTGAGGTAGTGTACTTAGTGTGCGAAAGGTATATATGGCCATAAAAATGTTAAGGTGGTATACAAAGTGCACTAAAGGTATATATGGGCATACAAAATTTGAGGCAGTACACTTGGGGGTTGATTCCGATTCGGGAAAAACCGCTCTGAATAGCCGTAGGCGTAGGGAGCGTTTTTCCCATACGAATCGTACCCTGCAACGTCGAAGTACGATTAGTACCAGGAGCTGGACTCCGGACGAATCGTACAGAGACCGTACGAATCAAATCCCCGTACGAATCTCCCTTGGAATCCGCTGTACGCAACATCCGTACGGTTCGCGGCTGGTTTTTCCGACCCGGCAAGTACGATTTGTGTGGGGTACGCACCGTACACCGCTTTTTCTATGGAAGCCAAAAACATCTGGAGAAGCAGAGTTCGCCTCGAAACAGGTACGGAACGGCCCCCCCTGGGTACGGTGCATGCATCCCATGATCACAGGGGTACGGTGCATACCTCTGCAATCATGGGGTGTACACACCGTACACCGCGATCATGGGGTGTATGCACCGTACCTCTTGTTCGCTGGGTGTACGGTGCATGCACCCTGCGATCGCGGGGTACGGTGCATACACCCCATGATCTCAGGGTTACGCACTGTACCCCTGCGATCATGGGGTGTACGCACCGTAAGGTGTGTATGTGATTGTGTGCTTTTCCGTACGAATCGCCCTTACCTGACATGGACCGTACGAATTGCATCCTCATACCCCGGTCCGGATTGTACTTTCGGGTCGTACGGCATGTGTATGAGTCATATGGTTCACGGTTTCAGCCTTGCAATACGTACGCATTGCGACAATTTGGACGGTTTCACGAAATACGGATCGTACTATGCAACTCGGACGGATGGGTACGATTCGTACAGAGAGGGCTCCGGATACGAATCGTACGGACGTTTTTTTTCCAGGTTGGGAATCAGCCCCTTAGTGTACAAAAGGTGTATATGGGCATAAAAAGGTTGAGTACAGAGTGTACTGAGTGCATAAAAGGTGTATATGGTTGTAAAAAAGTTTATGTAGAGTGTACAAAAGGTACATAGGGTTATAAACGGTTGCAGTAGTATACAGCTGTAAAAAGGCTGAGGTAGGATACTTAGTGTATGAAAGGTATATATGTCCGGAAAAAGGTTGAGTAAAGAGTGTACTGAGTGTATAAAAGGTATATAGGGTTGTAAAAAGGTTGAGGCAGAGTGTACAAAAGGTACCTAGGGTATAAATGGCTGCAGTAGTATACAGCTGTAAAAAGGCTGAGGTAGTATACTGAGTGTACGAAAGGTATTTATGTCTGTAAAAAGGCTGAGGTAGAATACTGAGTGTACGCAAGGTATATATGTCCGTAAAAAGGCTGAGATTGTATACTGAGTGTACGAAAGGTTTATATGGCCGTAAAAAGGTTGAGGTAGTATACCGAGTGTGCGAAAGGTATATATGGCCATAAAAATGTTAAGGTAGTATACAGAGTGTACTAAAGGTATATATGGGCATACAACATTTGAGGCAGTACACTTAGTGTACAAAAGGTGTATATGGGCATAAAAAGGTTGAGTACAGAGTGTACTGAGTGCATAAAAGGTATATATGGTTCTAAAAACGTTTAGGCAGAGTGTACAAAAGGTACATAGGCTCATAAACGGTTGCAGTAGTATACAGCTGTAAAAAGGCTGAGGTAGGATACTGAGTGTACGAAAGGGATATATGTCCGTAAAAAGGCTGAGGTGGTATACTGAGTGTACCAAAGGTATATATGTCCGTAAAAAAGCTGAGGTAGAATACAGAGTGTACGAAAGGTATAAATGTCTGTAAAAAGGAGGAGGTAGTATACTGAGTGTACAAAAGGTTTCAATGGCTGTAAAAAGGTTGAGGTACTATAAAAAGTGTACAAATGGTGCATATGACTGTAAAAATGTTGAGGTATTACCCTCTATAAAGGCCATTGAATGAGTATAGAGGTCTGTGTCAAGAATTGATTACATTGTTTTAGCTAAAATACCGTCGGAAGAGAAGGGCTTTCAGGTCCGTTTTGAAAGTTGTCAGTGAAGTAGTTGTGCGTAGATTTAGAGGTACAGAATTACAGATTCTCGTTGCACTTCCCGAGAAGGATTGTGCCATCCGTTGTTCCTTTTTGAAGCACAGGGTTTCAAGGAGCATTGCTTCTGTGTTTCCCGATGGTCTGGAGCAGCCTGAAAGCTTGAGTTTGTCTGCTCGATCACTGTTGTTTCTAGCATGTGTCTGCCTCATGTTATTGTGAAATACTGTGCAGGTCTTTCATACTGTGATGCTGTCATGTTTGAGTGTTTTTTTCCACATATATAGGATTCTTAAATAGCTTCTGTGGTTACTTCTCTCCATAATGGAGCTCATGGGATGACGTGGTAGCAGCAGTTTCTTTCAGAGAGGAAGGCAGCCAGGAATCATCGGTCAGTGCACTGAAGTGCCCCTCTTCGCTAGGCTGTCTTTGACCAAGAGTCACAGACCTGTTGTGGAGCCAGAATGGGTGTTCTAGGTCTATGGGAGTGATTGTGTCTGCTGTCTGGTTGATTTAAAGAAGATGGAGTGAGTTGGGGTTGATGCTTCAGCCCTCTGAATAGATGTGATTTACAGTCCTAAGTGCCACTCTCATCATGAGCAATGCCAAGTTTAACTTTGTCACAATGAATACTGTCCAATGGGCTTAGGGCTTCATTCATGAAAAGTGACATATCGCTGCGTGAAAACAGCGATGCGTCACTTTTCATAGCGCCCCCCTTGCGAGATGCTGGATGCGTCATATTTACAGTATTACGCATCATGTCGCAAGGAGTTACAGATACTTCAGTATTTCTGTTGTATCTGTAGGTGCAAAAATGATGCATTGCTGGGGTGTGTCACAAAAGTGACGCAACTCCATCATTGGGTCATTTCACATGGGCAAGACCTGCTTCAGTCTTATGTGGCAGGCGTAAGATATTGACGCATTTGCGTCCTAGAAGTGCTGCAGTGAAATCTCATAGATTTCACTGCGTCACTTTGACGACCCTTTATTACGACGGAACGCCCCCCTGCATACATTATATGTGGCGCAGGTATAATGTGGCGCAGGGGTTTACAAAGTGATGCATCTACCTAGATGCGTCACTTTGTAAATATGGCCCAACATGGCACATTTTTTACTCTGCTGGTGCATTACAGAAAGTGACGCATTGGCGGCGCAAAACTGACGCAAGGGCTCATAAATAAGCCCCATAATGTCTCCTTCTTCTGACGAGGGGTTCGCGCTGCTTTTTTTCCTGGAATAGGATATGCTGAGGACTATGTTTGTGATGAAACAAACAACATATCCTCCTTTGCTTCTGACTCAGGTCGATGGGCTTTTGTGTTTCTTCTGTTTTCTAGGACAATCCTGTTTCACTCCCAGTGGTGACGTCATTGCAGGCCACTTCCATGGCACTAGGGTCCCATCCGCACTTCTGCATATTTACCCGAGAGCTCCCGAGTCACAATATTCATGATGAGGTAAGCACTGGACTCTCTACGTTCTGCCTTGCAAGCAAGATGAACTAAGGCAAACCTGGCGATAAACAGAGTATTACAAAACAGTGCTCCCATGTGCAGGAGTTAGACAGAAACACTTCACGAAAAGTTGATATTACAGAACTATTCCAAACTGTTTCTCAGTACGAACAAACTGCCTCGTTTGCAGTCAATCAGTCTGACCTGCTTCTGCAACACCCACAGAAGCATGTGCAGAAAGAGAGAAAGGGAGAGGAAAGAACATACTTAAAACAATTTGGAACATATTACAATAAGCACACGATTGAAACACAGAGCGCGCATCCTTAATAAAACATAACATTCTCCCAGAGTTTGGGAGAATGAGTAGTTGTAGTATGTGGATGACAGACGAGGCCCCTGAGGCACCAAGCCTTAGTGAGACTGGAAAAAAAAGGATTAAGATATTAACAATACCCATGGGCTGTCTGCTACAACCAGACCCTAAAAACTGCAGAAAATGTAAACTAGAAAAATGAATAAAATCAGCAATAATGTCTAGAGAACACTCAGAAACCCTGGGGCCCGAGGAGAGAAGTGTGAAGACAGGGACATCACACAGCCTTCTGGAGGGAAAGATAACAGTTGAGGGCTGCACACAACACAAGCGCACAGACGCACGCACCAGAGCAATGTTGGGAACATTTTAAAAATCTTTTATGCTATCTGGACCAGCCAGGACTCCTGGGGTTTCGGAAAGCATAACAACGAAATTACAATTGAAATTCGCTATAGTTTGCAGGCTAGCACCAGCCCCCAAACGCAATAGGTGAAAAGTCAGTAAAATCAACAAAAATTTCTGGGGTCTAGCCAGGGCCTTGAGTTCAAGCAGCAACAGCAAGACAGGTAGATGGACACACAATTCTGCAAAAAAATAAACATCTATACTCTGTACACAATACTCCACACACATCAGACTAATGTGCAGTAAGTACATGTTCAGAAAATGGGGCAATGACTAATCGTATCCGGGGGAAAAGCAGGGTCTCTACAACCTCTAGTTCTAGTAGAGCATTAGGGCCACAGCAGAAAACAAATAGTCTTAAATAATATCCAAAGCATACAGAGCCCCACCAGGATAGAAACACAGTTGCAGAAAAATCTGCTGAACAATCTATAAACTCAGCAATAATGCACGGGGAGAGGAGTGGCCCAAAAGGCTAGGGTGGTGGACCTCGAATCTGGGGAACTGGGTTCGAGTCTCAGCAATGACGCTGAGCATGCTGTGACTCTGGGCAAATCACTTAATCTCCTCGTGCCTAACAAAAATGCATGTGTCCTCATGTAACTCAACTGGTGGCAACTGGTGCTGTGTAAAGCGTTCTGATAACCGATGTGGGTAAAGTTCGCACTAAACTCTCTAAAATAAACGTGAAGGCTAAAAAAATGATACAAGCATAAGGTCGTTAATCAGCCACCACCACGGACAGACACATACACACTGCTCAGACATAAGCAAAAGTACCACAAATATAAGCCCTTCCTCCTGTGGCTCTGGCCCTTAACTGCAGGGAGGGTCATTAACAGCTGTTATTGCCAGCAGGCGCATAAAGTAACACTGAATGGGAATCGACTCAAACACATGCACAATATCATGAAAACATTACAATTATTTATAAGCAGGGGTGGCATCTTGAAGCAGGATTGGAAAAGAAAGTTTCAAATGTTAAACGTGTCCACGTATCTGAAATATCCCGGCCTATTTAGCATGTATTTATTGCCCATTAAAAAGGCTAGATTTGTGCAAGCTGGGTATTCACAAATGAATACACATCAGGTCGCATCCATTGACTCCTGTGCAATTGTTGGCCACACACTCCCACACAAGGGGTGAAAACGAAAACTGTCTTCCAGGCGAAAAAAACGAACAGAAAAAATGTACAAGTACCCGTGCGGACTCACACTGTGAGCACGAATGAGACATTGTGGCGATACCAACAACTGAAAAAGTCACATGAATCATATTCCCAGTTGTGCTTTAGGCTTACTTTTGGGAATGTTTGTGAATTCCCTAAAGTCGTAAAATTACATTTGAGCGCAGGGATTTGTGTACAGGTATAAATGAATGACTTATTTTAAGTTTCCGGTCTCTGGTGTATTTCAGGAAGAGCTGAGAGCCTGGGGATTTGGAAGATGTGTAAGTAACGTTAAGCAGACACTTGGGAACACAAAAGTGTTAGTAAAAGTAAAGTAATGCTTAAAGATTGACATTTGGAGCAGACAAATGCATCAGAGTAGCGGCTGCCTAAAAGTATCTTATTGTCAAGAGACAGCAGTTCTCTTGGAAATGTTTTTAACAGTCAGTAGTCTAGCACTTGTGAAAAAACATATCATTCCAGTTTCTCGCAGTGAACAAAAAGCTGCTCAGGCTACGCTCATTACATTAATGTTTTTCTTGCACAGGTTATATGAATCTTTGGGGTATATTCTCAAGAACATGCGATAACCATCGCCAAAATAGGTTAACGCAATTTCACATATCGCCGTCTATCGCGGGAAAATAACTCCATGTCAACGTCACATTCGCAACACAGTGGTAACATGCAATAATTTTCCCATAGCGTGTCAAATGTCCGCGATAACATTACCGGGACGGCGATACAAATCCAAACGCGAATAAAGTTGCGTTGGGCCCAACTGTGATAAAAAATTCTGCGATAAGCAGCATCAGGCCTGCAAGTCCCACAAGTCAGGCTGCAAAAACTCCGTATAAAGGTGGCAACAAGAAACACAAACAGAACACTAACAACTGCAAAGCACCATGGAGGTAACCGGACCAAGTACAGAGGACAACCAGAACCCCACAAGCCCCACGGAGGACCAGCCTGGGACCATGGGGTCAGGGAAGGGCAATGAGAAGAAGAAGAGGATGACACAGTTCAGTCCGCAGGACAACAAGATCCCGATAACGGAGGTGACACTGCCACCATCTAATTGCCATTGGTGAAATTGTCAGCACTAAATGTTGCACTTACACATGTCAGAGTGATGTGCTAATGCAGAGGAGTAACATGCACACAGGGAATGTGTCTTGGAATACATGTATTTGCACATGCTGTGCCTGTGGTCATTTGTCCAGTCCCATGATTGCTAACAACAGTCCCAATGTGACGTGCTATTGCTGCTGCTGCTGGTGGTCCACCTGCTTCATCCTCATCATCATCGTCCGGTGCATCTGACACATGGATCCATGGGGCATTGGTGCGTACACATATATTTTGCAACACACAACTTGCAATGATCATCTTGCACACTATTTGCGGGCTGTACAGGAGTCTTCCACCTATGATGTCCAGGCACCTGAAACGTGACTTCAACATGCCAAATGAGCGCTCCACAATGCCCCTGATGTGTTTGTGGGCCTCATTGTACTGCCTCTGGGCCTGGGTGTTCGGGGCTCGGAGGAGTGTCATCATCCACGGGCAGAGTGCATCTCCTTGATCGCCTGTGACAGGGGAGAGAGATGTGTCAATCGGTGGTTCTGCATTCTGTGTTGGCAGGCTTATTAGTATATTGGTGTGTGATGTGTGGGCCTTTGGGATTCAGGTTTGACATGTCTTGCATGTGGCAAATGAGCGTCATCCATGTGTATTACGTTTCCTCACAGCTGCTCCTCACTCCCCCAGAACCTATTTACTTGTGTGCGCTGCACGGTTGCATCACTTGCACTCCTAAGACACACCATTGTCATGACTGTCTGCGCATGTCCAGAAGCCTGACAGTGACACTGTGATATTGGCCATTGAAGGTGTGTGTAGGCCTATGGTGAGGATATGGCAGACACAGAGACACACGCAGTAGTTGCTTTGGTGGCCATCCCGGAAGTGAACCACACCCTGAGCCCCGGGCTATTAATTCCCACTCCTACGCTGGCCCAGCCCACTCCGCTTATGCTTATGCTTACAGGGGGGGACGACATAGCTACATGTTCAAGGTCTACCCCACTGCTTGAGGTAACATGGTTGCGTCCACTGTCGATGACACTACATACACCAGCAGTATATGTCCACATGGACATGTCTGTGCTCTGCATACTTGAGTCAGTCCAGCACATCACCGCCTCACTTGGCATTGTGTTCATTCTGATTCATGGGTCACTTGCCTCCTTCGCACATACTTGGTTCCCACATCTCACCACATCCTGCTATTGTGTGGCAGAGGTGCCATGACGTGGATGGTTTGTCTACATGGCTGGTCTCTGTTACCACATGTCTGGTAGGTGGGCTTGTTGTTTGGCATGTTGTATGTGATGTTGTAACGTGTGCATTCCCACAGTTGTGAGTTGCATGATTGTGGAGTTGAGGTGTGTGGTGTGTTCATTTGGTACTTACCAACAAGCAGTGCATTTCTGTGGGTGCCATCCTGGTAGTGCTGGTTGATGATGGATGTTCGGAAGATGTAGGAATCATGCACACTGCCTGGGTAGTTGGCGACGACGTTGGGTAAGAGTCCCCGGTGGTCCACTATTGCCTGCACATTAATGGAATGCGTGTGCTTTCCGTTGCGGTAATTGTGTGCAGTGTCGGCAGGGGGCACAAGTAGGACATGTGTGCAGTCAATTGCCCCCAACATGTGCGGGAAGCCAGCTATGGCGTAGAAGCCTTGCTTGATTTCCAGCTGTTCCTGCACAGTGTGGGCGAAGTGAAGGTGCTGGGGTACCAAGCTGATGATGGCATCCAAGACAGTTGTGATAAACTCTGATAAGGCTGGCTGTGAGACTCCTCCGACTCTGGCGGTTGTCGGTTGGAAGGTACCAGAGGCCAAATGGTGCAGCACAGCCAACAGCTTTGTCTGCGGAGGGATGTTGGTTGTCCGCTGTGTTGGTACCATCAGCCTGTGCGCAATGTGGGTCAGTATCTGGAGGATGGTTGTCCTTTTGATCCTGTAGTGGGCAATGACTTCCTCTGGCGTTAAGTCTGTGAGGCTGGTGCATTTTCGAAAGGACCGCTGTCTTATTCTGCACTGCCTCAGTGGTAGTCCGGGGGGGTGGTCTGGGGGTGTGGTCGGGGGGGGGCCTGGGGTGGTGGCAGTGGGTTTTGTGGGCCTCTTTGGTCTCCAAGCTGCATGATCAGTAGCTCCATGACGTGTTGGTCTGCCGATGTGTCTCTGGGTTGGGCTCCCTTTTATATTGCAGAATGTCGTCCTGCTTAACACCATTAAAATGCAATTGAAAGGAAGGGGTGGGCCCTTAGGCGACGGAGGGTAGGTAGGCAGTTGCTCGGAAGTGCTGACAACCACGATCTACAAAAAGGATACTGATCGCAATACGATCTTACACTACAGAAGCTCACACCCACAATGCTTGAAAGAAAACCTGCCTTATGGCCAGCTATTGCGGATAAGACGCAAATGTACTGAAGTAGGGGACGTTGACATTCATGCCACAACATTTTGTAATGAAATGGCCAAGAGGGGTTACCCCAAAAAATTATTAAAACACTCCATGAAACGCGCCAGATTCACTCCTAGAGACAGTCTGTTGCAAACAAAAAACAAGAAGGAGTTAGATGGTTTGCGTAACAACGTTTGGCCCCCACACAAATCAATTTAAAAGTATCATCTTGAAAAATTGGCACTTGTTAGAAAACCTAGAGTATCCCCTAAAAAAGCCCATCTTCGCTATGCGAAAAAATACCAGCATAGGACAGCAATTAATCAGAGCGGATAGCTTTATCCCAAAACCGAAAAGTGACCTAATAGCAAAGTGGAAGTTGAAGCCGGTATGTGGTCACCACAAATGTAGTAATTGTGTGTCTTGCCCTTCTACTATCGAGGGCAACCTGTTTGATCATAATGCCATAAAATGGAAACATGACATGTTCACAACATGTAAGACCAAGAATGTGGTCTACGCTGTGGTGTGTCCCTGCAGCAGAGTTTATATTGGCAAGACCTGCCAAGCTGTAAATGTGAGAATTACGCAGCACCGCTCAAGGATAAAGAAAATGGTGGTGTCTGCCCCGTTGGTGGAGCATTTCATTGAAAAGAACCATGATGCAAATGATTTTTAATGGACCGTGCTGACATGGATTGACCCAAGGCATCAATCACCCAATATTGAAAGCGCCTTACTGCGCAAGGAGGCGTACCTCATAATGAAGTTTGATAGCCTCAATAAGGGGTTAAATTGCATGAGCGAATTGAGTAGGGTGTAGCTAGTCGCTACTCTCGTGCTGGTCAATAAACCCTAATTCCCTAGCCACTCCGCCATACGGGCAATAAATAAATGCATCACAATTGCAAGAATATGCACATTTTTGTTCATGAAATTTTTTTTAACACACAACCTGCCCCAACAGCAGGTGACCTACACGCACGCTATGTGCTGCAAAAACCATTCAGCACATTTAAAGTTCTTCATTATATATTTTTTCCATAATACATTTTGGGACTATATGCCCCAGAAGGCCTGTGTTGCACTCACCGGGCCCTGAATACACCTGATTGGCTGATCACTACCATGTGACCAAACCTCCGTTTTTTGAAACCTTTGGTGTTTGTCTACACTTTGCTTCGTGCTCATTCAATGAGAGAAAACAGAAAGATTCTTTTTGAACCAAAGAAGGTAAGACCGCGAACAGCGTGCTGCCCTGCTTTGGGCGCTTGGTTAAATTTCGCCACATTTAGCATGAACACTGATTCTGTGTTTGTTTACCTTTACAGACATAATTCCTACTCACAGCGCCACACGCTCGATTGCGGTGGGCTGTTCAGCCTTCAGAGTTATTACAAAAAAAACAACTTTAAGCACCGTACCTCACGCAAGGTTGCGGTGGACTGTTTGGCTTCTGAATAGAGAAGACTTGTGAGTACGCCCATGTTTTTCTCATAAGTAATGCAAAGGTATTGCATAAATACATGTAGGCGGACACTGATAAAAGCGTTTATCCACACTTTAGGTCACCTTGGAACAATAAACAATGCCTTGACAAGAGACCACCCTTGAGGCTTTCACTTAAGGTAATTTCACTCCCTATTTTGTAGCACGGTGTGCGTGCGGGCACCTTCTTTTAAAGGACAATCATTTGAATATATTCCTTCTCTATTGCAGTGTGAGACACACAGTGGCAGCCACACTACTATTAATAAAAGGTCGCACTCAAGCCCTCAATCAGGTACGACGCATCCAGTGGATGCTTTTTTAGCTTAGTGTTGTTGGTTTTTAATGGATTTGGAGGAACCCTTACTAAACATAGATCCTTCATTTTTTCATTGATAACAGTTCCCCATGGAATCCATTTAATGCTGCCCTGATGAGAGCCCTGTGACTTTCTTAACAGGACTCGAAACGCGTCGGATACGGCACTAGTTCGCATAAAATTCTTGTTAATACATTTAATATGAATGTTCAAGTTTAAAAGGAATGTTTAAACTTTGACTCATGTCGTTCTAAAAAGAAATAGTGCACCACATTGTGGAAACTGAATGCATATTTAATATTGGCAAATTCTTTCTGTCCATGATTAACTGTTTTTTGATAATTGGAATGAAATGATATATGTTGATTTAATGTTCTTTGTATGTCACATGTACATTAGTCCTTTTTTGTTAAGGTCTATTGATGATTAATTCAATGTTTTTTGTATGTTATTTGTACATTAGTCTTTTGTGAAAATTCAGTCGCTAGAGGTTGAGTTGATAATGTTGATTCTCTTGCCTAAAAAATAATCATCTAAAAAACTGATTCTAAAGATACTGACAAAATAAATTGTCTTGGTAAAACTAATTCATTTAGCTTTATCTATTGTCTTACTGAGTGATTTAGTAATACATCCCGGAGGCATAGGTACAATCCCCTTGTTTTATATTAACACCATTAAAAGGCAGGTGTTCATTCCCTGCCGCTAACGCGCCTTATTGCCTGTGTTTGGATCGCTTTGCCGATCTGGCTGATCATTGAAAATATCGCAAAGTGGTGTTTTCGTGTGTTTTTGCACAGAAACGCCTACTCTGGATATCATTAGCGTTAGTTGTCGCTCTCATCTGGGGCGATGTTTTTTGAAGAAACTAACGCTGGAAAACTGGCAATATTGGCAGTTTGCACCAGCTGGAGAATGGGACGATGACATTTTGCCAATTTTGTGGCGCTAAAGTGCTGATAACTCGGCAATAAGTCCTTGAGAATATCCCCCTTTATCTTCATGATTACGTACACAAAACATATGCCATGGCATTAAATTTGGCACAGAACAATAAGCAAGGTCTGGGCGGTCAGTGCTGAATTACAAAGTGCGACAGGCTGTGCAAGTTAACAACAATGAGTGCATGACATCACTTCCGCTTTCTCATTTTACACAACAAAGATCCATGTCTACTAGGGTGATGCCGAATGTGTTGAGGGTCTTCCATAACTAACAGATACTCATGAGCGTTGGGCTGATCATTGCTCCCCTGAAGTGTGTGGCCCTCTGAAGGGTTTGGGCCCCTTATCCTGCAGAGGCCTGTGTTATGCCCCTGCTGCAAGTGACGAAAACCTAGACACTAAAGATTTCTTCAAGGTCCATCTCTGCGTCTGACCTTGCACCTTCTCAGCAGAGTCCTGCTGACTTCGCACCTTCTCAGCAGGGTCTTGCACCTTCTCAGCAGCAGAGTCCTGCTGACTTTGCACCCTCTCAGCAGAGTCCTTGAAGTCCAAAGAAATAGTAAGACTCTTTCCGCCACCACCGCAAGGTCCCAGGGGGGGGAAGAGCAGACCCCAGCATCTCTCAGCCCATGGAGAGTGTCCTCCAGCTCAGCGAAGCTTCTCCAAGGCATTAATACTCAGCAGCAGAGACTTTCAGTTTCCAAGTTCTTACCATCACCTAAGGCACTCACTCTGTGCAATTGTAGGGACCATTTCAGGCTGGACATGGCCCCAGGACTAGTTGCTTTCTGACCTAGACTGTTTTATGTGTCTGTTCACTCTCAGACCATTGCTGGAAGGGTTCCGCTTGATTCTACTCCAACTCCATCGCCATTGTCAGTTTCCAGGGCCGGCATCATAAAGTGTTGCTCGCTCGTTCATGGGGGCATGTTTAGGGTGGGATCAGCATTGCATCTAGATGCCTGCCTAACTTAGGGGCACCGGCTGCCTGCCTCAGTCAGGGGATGCCAGCTGCCTGCCTCACCCACGAGTCGCTAGCTATCGGCCTCACTCAGGGGCGCTGGCTGCCTGGCTCACTCAAAGGACGCTGGCTTCCTTGCTGACTCAGGGGGCGCCAGCTGCCTGCTTCACTCCGAGGCGCCGGCTGCCTGCCTCACTCACAGGACACCGGCTGCCTGTCTGACTCAGGGGGCACCAGCTGCCTGGCTCACTTAGGGGGGCGCGGCTGCCTTCCTCACTCAGGTGGCACCAGCTGCCTGCTTCACTCAGAGGCGCCGGCTGGTTGCCTGCCTCACGGGACGCCAGCTGCCTGCCTCTCTCAGGGGGCACCAGCTGCCTGGCTCACTTAGGGGGCACCAACTGCATGCCTCACTCAGGGGCGCCGGCAGCCTTACTCTCTCAGGGGACGCCGGCTGCCTGGCTCACATAGGGGCACCGGATGCCTGCCTCACTCAGGGGCACTGGCTGCCTGGCTCACTCCGGGGACGCTAGCTGCCTGCCTCAATCAGGGAGTTCCGGCTGCCTGCCTCACTCAGACCACGGCGGCTGCCTGGCTCACTCACGCTACGCCGGCTGCATGCCTCACTCAGGAGGCACCGGCTGCCTGCCTCACTCAGGGGGCGCCAGCTGCCTGGCTGACTCAGGGTGCGCCGGCTGCCTGGCTGACTCAGGGGACGCCGGTTGCCTGGCTGACTCAGGGGACGCCGGTTGCCTGGCTCACTCAGGGGGCGCCAGCTGCCTCGCTGACTCAGGGGACGCCGGCTGCCTGGCTGACTCAGGGGGTGCCGGCTGCCTGGCTCAGTCAGGGGACACTGGGTGCCGGCTGACTCAGGGGGCGCCAGCTGTCTGCTTCACTCAGAGGCGCCGGCTGCCTGCCTCACTCACAGGACACCGGCTGCCTGTCTCACTCAGGGGGCACCGGTTGCCTGGCTCACTTAGGGGGCGCCAGATGTCTGCCTCACTCAGGGGCACCGGCTGCCTGGCTCACTCAGGGGACACCAGCTGCCTGCCTCAATCAGGGGGGGCCGGCTGCCTCCCTCATTCAGGTGGCGTTGTCTGCCTGGCTTACTCAGGGGATGCCAGCTGCCTGCCTCACTGAGGGGAAGCAAGCTGCCTGCCTCAATCAGGGACGCCGGCTGCCTGGCTCACTTAGGGTACGCCGGATGCCTGCCTTACTCAGGGGAGCCAGCTGCCTGGCTCACTCAGGGGACGCCAGCTGCCTGCCTCACTCAGGGGGTGCCACTGCCTGCCTCACTCAGGCGGTGCCGGCTGCCTGCCTCACTCAGGGGCGCCAGCTGCCTGGCTCACTCAGGAGACACTGGCTGCCGGCTGTCCCAGGGGGCGTCAGCTGCCTGCTTCACTCAGAAGCTCCGGCTGGTTGCCTGCCTCACTCAGGGGTGCCAGCTGCCTGCCTCACTCAGGGGGCACCAGCTGCCTGGCTCACTTAGGGGGCACCAGCTGCATGACTCACACAGGGGCGCCGGAAGCCTTACTCTCTCAGCGGACGCCGGCTGCCTGGCTCACATAGGGACACCGGATGCCTGCCTCACTAAGAGGCACTGGCTGCCTGGCTCAATCAGGGGACGTTAGCAGCCTGCCTCAATCGGGGAATGCCGGCTGCCTGGCTCACTCAGGCCGCGCCGGCTGCATGCTTCACTCAGGTGGCACCGGCAGCCTGGCTCACTCAGGGGGCGCCAGCTGCCTCGCTGACTCAGGGGGCGCCGGCTGCCTGGCTGACTCAGGGTGTGCCAGCTGCCTGCTTCACTCAGAGGCGCTGGCTGGTTGCTTGCCTCACGGGACGCCGGCAGCCTGGCTCACTCAGTGGATGCCGGCTGCCTGGCTCACTCAGGGAGCGCTGGCTGCCTGCCTCACTCAGGCGGCACCGGCTGCCTGGCTGACTCAGGGGGCGCCGGCAGCCTGCCTCATTCAGGCGGCACCGGCTGCATGCCTCGCTCAGGGGATGCCAGCTGCCTGCCTCAATCAGGGAGCACCGGCAGCCTGCCTCACTCAGGCCACCCCTGCCGCCTGGCTCAATCAGGCCGCGCCGGCTGCATGCCTCACTCAGGTGGCACCGGCTGCCTGCCTCACTCAGGGGGCTCCAGCTGCCTCGCTGACTCAGGGGGCGCCGGCTGCCTGGCTGACTCAGTGGACGTTAGCAAGCTGCCTCAATCAGGGAGCGCCGGCTGCCTGCCTCACTCAGGCCATGCCGTCTGCCTGGCACACTCACGGGGCGCCGGCTGCCTGGCTCACTTAAGCCGCGCCGGCTGCCTGGCTCACTCAGGGGCGCCGGCTGCCTGGCTCAGTCAGTGTGCGCCAGCTGCCTGGCTCACTCAGTGTGCGCCAGCTGCCTGGCTCACCCAGGGGGCGCCAGCTGCCTGCGTGACTCAGGGGGCGCCGGCTGCCTGGCTCACTCACAGGGCGCTGGCTGCCTGCCTCACTCAGTGGGCGCCGGCTGCCTGCCTCACATAGAGTGCGCCATCTTTGCTGATTTGCTCGTTTTAGCAGACTTTGTGGATTCAGCCACTGAGGGTGGCTCTTCATACGTGAAAGTTGATCCACCTCCTGCTTCAGGGACCTTCCACCTTTCCACAAGGGCTCATCAATGTGTCTGAAGAATTGGAGAGGAAGTCCATTCCTGAGGAGGGAACCGGGCACCATAGCTGATTGCACACAGATTACCAAAGTGTTCACTTAGCCTTTGTACCCTATATATGGAGGTGAATGTATCCTGGTCATGGTTTACAATACATACTTTTTCAGACATGCCAACCCTCCCGATTCAGGCGTGAGACTACCGATTTGAAGGCTAGTCTCCCGCCTCCCGATTCGTAAAAGCAAAAACTCGATTCGTCTGGGGTTCCCGCTGACAGAGAATGGTATTGTGTAAAGTGCTAATACTTCCAACAAAGAGTGGCGATGCAGGGGCTCTCGAAGGGGTTAAAAACCAACAAAGCGTCATTAACTTGGGAATCGTCTTTCAAAAACCTGCGAAGTACTTGGGGGGGGGGAGCTGTTTCAGCCCGGGCTGCCACAGGGGGTGGGGGGTGCATGCACTACCAACAACCTGCCAGGCCAGTGCCCAACACTTGCATCACCCTCTCTGCCTGCCATTATGCTCCATGCTTCCGAAAGGTAAGAAAAAAACGTGCATTTAAGTTTTAAATGTCCGATCCTGCAGCAGCCACTTCCAAAGCCCATACATGCCAGTAACCCGATTCAAAGCCCCATTCTCCCGATTTATTTTTTTAAATCTCCCACTTTGCTCTCCTGAAATGTTGGCATGTATGCTTTTTCCAAGTTGCTTGTCCCACATGGCTTGGTGTTTTCATTTGTTCCACGGGTCTGCTCTCTGCCATTCCCTGAGGCCTCCTTTTGGCTTTCCTCTGCCCCCAGGTCATCCATCCCTGTGGATTGGGAAAGTGCATTGTCTTTGATTGTGAGAGACACTCTCCTTGGGCGTCCTGCACCATGGTGGGAAACACTTGCACAAACTCTCCTCGAGGCCCCTTGCTTTCCTCTTTACTCCATGATGGATGGCGCCGCTACCTCACTGGACCCTAGTTATCACCAGGAGGCGGGCGCGAGAGACCCCTGGTGAAGGCTGAAATCAGGAAATACCAGCTGCTTGGATTGTATTCTGGGTGAGAGATGCCACTCTCGCAGTCGAAGGGCACCTGGTTAGACTGCAGGACACGGATGGCTTTGGGCATGCGCAGTACACCCCGGAGGGTACAAACAGGGCTAGTGCACTATTCAACAACAGAATCTGGTTTGCAGGTGAAATGTCCAGGAGATCTCGCTCATAAGGAGGCCTCCAGTACATAAGCTTGCCTGCTTAGACTGGAAAGTAGGTAAAGCTTCATACTTCACTCCTGTCCTTGGGCAAAGATGGTAAACTGTTGTTTGTTCGGTAGTAGTAATACAAAAATATATTTAGACAGACCATGTTCTAATATACTATAGGATATTTCACATAAAACACATGAAGTCAGATACAATCACATAAAATCTGCCTATCGTCATAGCTAATAAAAAACAGAAGAACTGCACAATTAATGTTTAAAAACACCGTATCATATACAAATCTTACAGCTTCCATCCTGGCAATTATCACGAATGAGTTCAGGTTTCGAAAATTGACGCCTTATTGGTATAAAATATAGACAGTCCACCCACACATGTAAAGTAGAGCAGCTCATCTTCAACCACAGCTGTATTGCTTCCACGCCCTCTCTGTACACGTAGACTGGATGTAGCCCTACTCAGAATGACAGTCCTGCTGCATGCATCTGAGCATCCATGAGCTTGGGGACGGAAGGCTGCGGCCTTGCTCTCAGCCAGGACACTCGAATAATATGTGGAGGTTGGTAAACAATGTTCTATCTCTCGGCTCCACCGAACTCCTTTCTGTTGCTTCCTTTTTGGATAAAACGAGATATCAATTTTACAATCACTTATATTAAAATATCTGGCAAACCTCTGAATATGTTCCCTTACTCTTCTAGCCAGGTGTAATTTGCTCTGACATATTTCTTTCATAGAAAGGCATGGCACTTTCGGTTTGGAAGCAGTTAGCTGTTTGGGCCAAAACCACCCTCCTGCTGCCTCAGATACAGTTCCAAGAGTTCAGCCTGGTTTCAACTCTAACCACTTGGACCCTAACTCCTGGTGGAAGTTCTAAAAGAGTTTCAAGGCAATTTCCTTCTAACTTCTCCAAGTCATGCTTTAACCCTGGGCGGAGTTCGCGGAGTGGGGCTTCGCGGAGCTACGCGAAGTGGGCGAGAAACTACGCCCACCTCCGCACTCCGCGTAGCCCCACTCCGCAAACACCACTGGCCGCCAGCCCCGCCACCCGCCTCCCTCCCGCCCTCCCTAAATACGTTAAAATACAATAATCAAATAATTTAAAAGCACTTACCTTGCCGCCGCTGCCCGCCGCGTCCCCGGGGCTCGCGATCTTCCGTCTTCCGTACTAATGCGCATGCGCGGGCGGCCGCGCATGCGCATTTTCTCGTGAAAATGCGCATGCGCGGCCGCCCGCGCATGCGCATTAGTACGGAAGACGGAAGACGGAAGTAAGTGAGCCCCGGGGACGCGGCGGGCAGCGGCGGCAAGGTAAGTGCTTTTTAAATTATTTGATTATTGTATTTTAAAGTATTTAGGGAGGGCGGGAGGGAGGCGGGTGGCGGCCAGCTACGCTCCGTCTGCGGAGTGCCGCCTGGCTCCGCCAGCTCCGCAAAATGCGGAGTAGGCGGCACTACGCACACTCCGCAGACGGAGCGTAGCTGGCCGCCCACCCCTACTTTGAACCCAGGTCTCTGCCCCATGTAGGATCTGTGGAGGAACCATTGCCCTAAGTGCAGTAAATCGAGGGGGCGCTGTAATCACTTTGGGAACTTCTTTAGTTCCCGGACAGTTGTCAAGGCTTGCTTACGAGTCTCTGAAAGAGGGGATATATCGTTTACAACGCGGGGATTACATTGTTATGCTATTACATCGCAATTTTCACAAGGCAAGTCATTACGACTTGCCCTGGAAGGCGCTCTCGGACAAGGAATAGTATAATTTACTATCCAACACCTTCCCTACCGTATGTAGACTGAAGTCCAGCACCCTCCAATGCAAGTCGTTGTAATGACTTGCGTTGTAAAAATCGCAATGTAATGTACTGCGATGTAAATGTATGCGTTGTAACGTCATACGTCCCTGAAAGACAGACCCTTTTAACCCCTTGGCTCCGGCGGTAATTCCGCGGCAGCACTAGGGGGGAGTGGGGGCCGTGTGGCGCCGCCATGCTCGTGACGGAACCACTCCGTCACGAGCCTCGGGCGCACTGTGCTTGTGACGGAGTGGTTCGGTCACGGCCCCGCCCGCTCAATAGAAAGCGCCGCGCAGGCATGAAATCAGTGCAGCGCAGGCGCGGCGGTGGGGCCATGGCGGAACCACTCCGTCACCAGCACAGCACGTCCGTGGCTGGTGACAGAGTGGTTCCTCACCAGCATCGATGTAGTTAAGGAGGAGAGGTGCTGAAGGTTGTTGAGGGCATGTTACCTGGAACACAGCTGGAAATCAGATGAGACAGATCCACACAGCTTTGTGTGACACATGACTTGGGAGCGGGTCGAATCTGCTTGTGCTGTGGGTGAGAGTGTGACACACCCTGACCAAGACTTGTGTGTTTTATTCAGTGCTTAATTTGAGCTGGTGGTTTTTGGTGCTCCTCGCTGGTGCTCGATTGACAACACCGGCGGTTCTGACAGTCTGCCACAAGGTTGCGCTGCTGGTTAATTTAGAGATTACACAACAACAGTAAATTATGATTTCAATATACATTAAAAAAGACTTTTGCCTGCCGCCCAAGCCCTTCTTATTGGTTTGGTGCCAGAAATAGTCTGAATTGTCACACTTGTAGGAGTATGATGGTTAGTAACAGTAGTTGCTGTAATTGTAGTTGTGTTGTTACTAACACTGGCAGCATGGCAGGGGCAGTGTGTGGTGCAAGCTTCAGTTGCCTTCTGATGAGAGCCCTGGCACTCATTTCACTACAAACTAAGCACTGGTTTTATTTTACAAAAGGTTCACTGTTAAGACTGATTCCTCGGTTGGAACAGCCAGACAACAATCAAAGATCGTCCAAGGTCTCTTATTTTGAAACAGACCAGTTGTACCTGGTCTGCCACTGGACTTGGTGGAGACTCACTTTTGGAATTGGAAAATGAGTGACAAAGTTCCGTTACCTTCAATCAATCAATCAATCATAGACATTTATAGAGCGCTCTACTTACCCGGAGGGTCTCAAGGCGCTAGGGGGGGGGGTGCTGCTACTGCCCGAACAGACAGGTCTTGAGCTTCTTCCTGAAGGCGAGGTGATCTTGGGTCAGGCGCAGGTCGGTCGGGAGGGAGTTCCAGGTCTTGGCGGCCAGGTAGGAGAAGGACCTTCCTCCTGTTGTCGTTCTTCGGATGCGGGGGACGGCGGCGAGGGCGTGACTGGCTGATCGGAGGTGTCGTTTGGGAGCGTAGAAGTTGATGCGGTTGTTGAGGTAGCTCGGGCCTTGATCGTGGAGAGCTTTGTGTGCGTGGGTAAGGAGACGGAAGTTGATTCTTTTGTTGACCGGGAGCCAGTGCAGGTCTCTTAGGTGTCCGGAGATGTGGCTGTGTCGTGGGATGTCGAGGATGAGTCTGGCTGAGGCGTTCTGGATCCGTTGGAGTCTCTTCTGGAGCTTGGTAGTGGTTCCGGCGTAGAGGGCGTTGCCGTAGTCCAGTCGGCTGGTGACGAGGGCCTGGGTGACAGTCTTCCTGGTCTCGGTGGGGATCCACCGGAAGATTTTCCGTAGCATTCGCAGGATGTTGAAGCACGACGAGGAGACGGCGTTGACTTGCTTGGTCATGGAGAGGGAGGAGTCCAGGATGAAGCCCAGGTTGCGTGCGTGGTCTGTCGGCTTGGGTGCGGTTCCCAGGGCGGGGGGCCACCAGGAGTCGTCCCAGGTGGAGGGCCTTCACTGTGAACTGGCTTTCTGCCCCGAGGAATATAGAGTCAACTCCAAGGACTGGGCCGGGAGCGGAGAAGGAGAGCCATCCACTCGCTATCGCAGACTCGGAAAGACCAGAGAGACCCTGTCTACTGTGGAGCCACACGCCAGAGACACCACTACAGGATCTCTGTGAAGTTTGGAAGCTGTGAACTGTGCCTGCATACAATACGACTGACTCTTCCCCAGCCCCTCTGGCCTGACTGAAGTATTGAGGCAGCCTGGAGCAAAGAGTCGTGCTGTGTGGCTGGAGGGTGTATAAGCCTCCAGTGCCCCTTGTGATCACTTCTCAGGACCTTTCATCGACTGTCCATGCAGAATGGAGGAGCCATGTTAAAACAAGCATTGGCATAACCAATAGGTCTCGCCTTTAGGACCTTATAAGTGTTCAGTTATCCAGCCCAATATCCTTGGTGCAACAACATCAAGTGTTGCATGGCTAAACACTTATAAGGCCCCAAAGGCAAGACATATTGGCTATGCCAATGCTGGTCTGATGTGGGTGTGGCGTGTTATGCAACCTCTGTTGTAAATGTTGTGTGAACAAGAGTACCAACCTCTGGTTTCTAAGCGAAGAAAACGAGAAACATCGAGGCGAGAACTAGAACACCTTTTCATTCCAGAAAGTTTACAGCTGTTTTGAAACAGGAGTTTAGCTGACGGGTGACACAACCGTACAAGTACATCAGAAAGTGGACAGATTTACGAGAAGGCTTTCTGGAAGCTACTCGTGCGTGAAATAAACATGAGCGCCTGCAGTCTTGCACTGAACTTGTTTGACAAACCTCCACAGATGATTCTACATAAAGCGCTTTGACGCTATGCCTGGGCACGAAGCGCTATGAAATGCACGAAAGAGCACTGAGAACAACATGGTACTGCACTTGGCAATTAGTGAGGCATAGAGGCACAACGACAACTCATAACGGCATAGAAAGCTACCGTGTGGTTGTTTTGTTTATTGCGTTTATGTTATGGTGATCACTATCTGAGGTGAGGCTGTGAACGCAGACCACAGTATTACAGGAAGTAACGAGCGGATAGAGACATAAATGCACAATATATCACAGACCCCCGCAAAGCTCATACATTATCACCCTGCCCGGCACGCAAGGTCCAGGAGTGGTCGCCGAGACAAGAAACACTACGTTCTGCAGCAACTTCCTCTATAAAAACAAGCATGCGCGCCTCGCTCGGCAGCAGGGGGAGGGGGAGAGGAGTGGGAGAGGAGGGGGAGAGGAGAGGGAGAGGAGGGGGCCTGCGCGATTCTCTTGCGGGAGCCAGCAGCAAGGCAGAATAATTCCTAACATATGGTGCAGCTGCTCACTCCCGCAAGGGAATCACCAAACATGCACACGTTGCTATTCAAGGCAATGCAACGCGTGCACGTTTTTGCAGGCAAAAATGCGCCGATTGCTAAAGGACTTCATCTTATGCAGCGCATGCGCACTGCGTAGGCGACACCTTAAGAGCTGTCACTTTAAGAAGCTGTAACTTCCCAGTGACTGATCCAGTTGTGTCATTTTGGCCTTTTTCATAAATACCTTTTCATTTTAATTAAAAGGTATGGGCTATTTACAGAGTGGTTTTGTCATGCAGGTGTTGTTCTGGTACTGTTAAACCTTAACATACATTCTCTGAAGTTGCCTTCTATCTTGATCCTATGCTTCTAAGCAGTAGACAAGTCTTTCTTAGAAAAACAATGTTTGGCTAACTTTGAGTTAGTTTTGCACAGTAGTGACAGAACTTGCCCCACGTGGAACCCGGCTTCCTTCATTTCTCCTTCAAGACATGTGATGTTCTTGTGTATTTGTCTCTTCTCTACTTCTACATCTTTCCTCCTGTTATCTTTGAAGACGTTACTGTCAGGATGTGTGTCTTAATCACTGTTTGGGGGGTAATGAGACTGTCTGCTATTGTTAGAGAATCCTGATAGGACAGTGAAAAGGAATATGGAATAAAAGGCAGGTGCTATGCAACCGAATTTATGATTAAACAACTACCAGTTTTATTTCGAGTGCCTAAACCACGAAGGCTAAACAGCGATAAAATCCTAACCACTATGTATTCAACCTTTTCTCTTCCTGGACTGCTATTGAAGGGGAGCCACTTAGTGAAACAAGCATTGGGAAAGCGAATAGGTCTCTCCTATACAAGAGCTATTGGCTTTGGCAATATGTTTTTGCCACGTTGTACAACAGGGTGGCTGCTATTCAGCATTGCTAAAAGTTAGTGGCGTGGAGTGTCATAGAATAGACTGGGGGAGTAGTGTATTGTAGACTGGATTTGTTGGACTAGAGTGTCATAGATTGGAATAGGGGGAGTACAGTGCCGTAGAGTTGAGTAGAGGGGAGTAGAGTTCAGTGGCACAGTGGCAGAGAGTGTTGCAGAATGCAGTGTCATAGAATGCAGTACCGAAGAGTGGAATGGCATAGAGTGGAGTGTCGTAGAGCGAAATGGCATCGAGTGGAGTGGGGTGGAATAGGGTGAAGATGGCTGGAGTGGATTCAAGTTCAAGTTCAAGTATTTATATAGCGCACTACTCACCCAGAGGGTCTCAAGGCGCTTGGGGAGGGTGTTAATTATTTATCGAATAGCCATGTTTTAAGTTCTTTTCTGAAGAAGATGTGGTAGATTGAGGTAGATGTGTTGGGTTGAGTGGAGTGGGGTGGATTGGTGTGGATGTACTGGATGGGGTGGGGTGGATTGGAATGGGGTGAGGTGAGATGGATTGGAATGGGTTGGATTGAAGTAAAGTGGGTTAGAGTGGTTTTGGGTGAGGTGGATTGGAATGGGTTGGAGTGGATTGGGTTAGAATAGGGTGGTTTGGAGTAATTTAAGAATGGAGTCGAGGGGTAATTTGGAATTGACTGGAGAGTGGTAGATTAAACTGGGGAGTAGTGACTTGAAATGTGGGGGGCTGGATGGATTAGATTGAGTGGGATTGACTGAACTGGTGTGCCATAGTCTAAATAATGCCATTAAATAATTTGTCACTGACAGGTACTGTACAGTGAGGGATTCTCCTTCCAATTTATACGAATAATTCAATTTAATGGGAAATTACTTTATGTGTAATATCAAAAAAGGACTAGCTTAGTTGTGTCGGGAGACTCAGTGTGTACGTCTGTCGGCAAACCAATTGGTTTGATTGTGAAGCCCTCACCCACCAACCTAGTTGGTGGCATGCTTCATCATCGGGCCCACCACAGTGACACCGAATGTGTCCCGGGTGTGCTTCGACTCCAGATTACTGAGGAGCTGGTATACTTGCTGAGTGTGCTGTGTTGTGGGTGTGAAAGTGAGTTAAAAGCTATGCAGTGGGTTCCAGTTCCCGAGGGTATATGGATAACTTTAATGTCTGGGCCCCTGCTAGCAGATAAAAAGGCAAACTGACGCAGTGGAGTGAGTTATGGGCTCCCACGTCCTATGTGGTAGGTTACTCTATGTTACAGCAACTGTAATAAACACATTTTGACTGAACTGGTGTGGGGTGGATTGAATTGGAATAGAGTGGGGTAGGTTAGAGTAGAGTGGGGAGATTGGACTGCAGTGGAGTGGGGAAGATTGGAGTGGGGTGGCTAAAATGGGGTGGATTAGACTGGAGTGGTATCGATTTAAATGGGGTGGGTTGGAATGAGGTGGGATGGACTGGAATGGAGCGAATTAGAGTGGGGTGGCGTGGGGTGGACTGGAGTGGGGTGGAACGGAGTGAAGTAGAATGGAGTGTGATGGAATGGAGTGGATTGACATGGGGTGGATTGGAGTGAAGTAGATTGGATTGCAGTAGACTGGATTGGATTGGAGTGAGGTGAGGTGAGGTGAACTGGATTGAGTCAGGTGAATTGGATTCGGATGGATTGGATTGAGGTGGATTAGATTAGGGTGGGGCGGAGTGCATTGAGGTGGATTGGGAGGAGATGGGCTGGAGTGGTGTTGGGTGGATTGGAGTGGAGTAGATAGGATTGCAGTAAAGTGGGCTGGATTGGAGTAGGGCTGATTGGGTTGAATGTGGTAGACTGGATTGGGGTGGATTGGATTGAGGTTGATTGGATTACGGTGAGGTGGACTGGATTAGCCTGAAGTGGATTGGATTGAAGTGGGGTAGATTGGAGTGGGGTGGAGTGGTGGAGTGGGCATAATGTTTTGGATTGGAATGGAGCTGAGTGGAGTGGGGCAGATTGTTTTGGATTTGAGTGGGGTAGATTGGAGTGGGGCTGATTGAAGTAGGGCAGATTGGAGTGGGTCAAATGGTTATGAATTGGAGTGGGACTGATTGGAGTAAAGCAAATTGGAGTGGACCAGATTGATTTGGTTTGAAGCGGGCTGATTGGAGTAGGGCTCATTGTTTTGGTTTTGAGTGGAGATGATTGGAGTGGGGCAGATTGTTTGGAGTTGGAGGGGGCAGATTATTTTGTATTGGAGTGAAGTAGGTTGTTTTGGATTGGAATGGGGCAGATTGGAGTGGGCGGATTGTTTTGGATTGGAGTGGGCTGCATTTGATTGGAGTGGATGTATTAGGGAGGGAGTGGGATGAATTGGATTTGGGTGGATTTGAGTGGGGTGACTTGGCATGGAGTGGGTGGATTGGAGTGAGGTGGATTGGATTGGAGTGGGGCAGATTGGAGTGGGTGGATTGGAGTGGGGCAGATTGCTTTGGATTAGAGTGAGGCAGATTGAAGTTGGGCAGATTTCTTTTAGATTAGAGTGGGGAAGATTGGAATCGGGGCAATTCTTTTGGATTGGAGTGGGGCAGATTGGGGGGAGGCAGCTTGGAGTGGGCAGATTGGAGCAGGCAGATTTATTTAGATTGGCATAGGGAAAATTGGAATGGGGTTGATTACAGTGGGGCGGATTGAGTGGAGTAGATTGTTTTGGATTGGAGCGGGCAGATTAAAGTGAGAAGATTTTTGTGGATTGGAGTGAGGAAGTTTGGAGTGGGGCGGATGAGATTGGAGCAGATTGGAGTGGATTGAGTTGGGCAGATTGGAGTGGATTAGAATGGGGCAGATTGTTTTGGGTTGGAGTGGGGCAAATTGGAGTAAGGCAGACTGTTTAGGATTGGAGTAGAGGGGACTGTTTTGGATTGGAGTGGGGCAGAATAAAGTGGAAACACTTGTTTTAGTGTGGAGTGGGGCAGACTATTGGAGGGGAGCATATTAGATGTGGGGAGATTGAAGTGGGCAGATTGTTTGAATTGGAGTAGGGCAGAGTAGTGTAGGGCTGATTAGAGTGGGGCAGATTGGAGTGGGACAGATTGTTTTGGATTGAGTGCGGCAGATTGTTTTGGATGTGAGTAGGGCAAACTATGGTGGTTTGGAGTGGGGCAGACTGTTTTGGATTGGAGTGGGGCAAATTGGTGCGGCACAGATTGAAGTAGGGCAGATTGTTTTAGACTGGAGTGGGGCAGTTTGGAACGGGGCAGATTGTTTCGAAGTAGGGCAAATTGTTTTGGATTGCAGTGGGGCAGACTGGAGTGCATGAGATTGGAGTGAGATAGATTGCTTTGGACTGGAGTGGATCAGAATGTTTTGGATTGGAGCGGGGCAAATTGGAGTGGGGCAGGTTGTTTTAGATTGGAGTGGGGTGCATTTGATTGGAACAGGTGGATTGGGGAGGGAGTGGGTGGATGAGATTAGAGTGGGGTGGATTGTGGTGGGGTAAATTGGTATGGAGTGGGTAGACTGGGGTGATGTGGAATGGATTGGAGTGGGTCTGATTGGAGGTAGTGAGTTAGAGTGGGGTAGATTTCTTTAGATTAGAGTGGGTCATATTGAAGTTGGGCATACATTTGGAATGGAGTGGGGAAAAGTAGAGTGGGTGGATTGGAATGAGGTGGATAAGGGTGAGATGGATCGGAGTGGTGTTGGGTGGATTGAAGTAGATTGGATTGCAGTAGAGTGGTCTGGATTAGAGTGAGGTTGATTGGGTTGAATGTGGTGGGCTGTATTGGGGTGGATTGGATTGAGTTTGATTGGATTGAGGTGAGGTGGACTTGATTGGATTGAAGTGGGGTGGATTGGAGTGGGGTGAAGTGGAGTGGGTGGATGGTTTTGGATTGGAATGAAGCAGATTGGAGTGGGGCAGATTGTTTTGGATTGGAGTGGGGCAGATTGGAGTAGGTCAAATTGTTATGAACTGGAGTGAGACTGATTGGAGGAAAGCAGATTGGAATGGGCCAGGTTGAAGTTGTGCTGATTGGAGTAGGACACATTATTTTGGGTTGGAGTGGGGCTGATTGGAGTGGGACACATTGTTTTGTTTTGAGTTGGAGTGGGGCTGATTGGAGTAGGGCACATTGTTTTGGGTTGGAGTGGGTGGATTGGAGTGAGGTGGATTGGATTGAGTGTGGGCACATTGTTTTGGGTTGGAGGGGGGGCAGATTGTTTTGTAATGGAGTGAGCCAGGTTCCTTTGGATTTGAGTGGGGCAGATTGGAGTAGGGCACATTGTTTTGGTTTGGAGTGGGGCTGATGTGGGTCACATTGTCTTGGGTTGGAGGGGGCAGACTGTTTTGTATTGGAGTAAGGCGGGTTGTTTTGGATTGGAGTAGGATGCATTTGATTGAAGTGGGTTGATTAGGGAGGGAGTGGGATAGATTCAGCTGGATTGGGGTGGATTGGTGTGGGGTGACTTGGGATGGAGTGGATGGATTGGAGTGAGGTGGATTGGATTGAAGTAGGGCAGATTGGAGTGGGCGGATTGGAGTAGGACAGATTGCTTTGGATTAGAGTGGGGCAGATTGGAGTGGGGCAGATTGAACTTTGTTTAATTTTTTTGGATTGGAGTTGGTAAGATTGGAGTGGGATGGATTGGAATGGGGCAATTGTTTTCGATTGGAGTGGGGCAGATTATGGTGGGGCACCTTGGAATGGGCAGATTGGAGCGGTCAGATTGTTTTAGATTGGCACAGGGAAAATTGGAATGGGTCTATTAGATTGGGGAAGATTGGAATGGATGGAGTGGAGTAGATTGTTTTGGATTGGAGTGGGGCAGATTAAAGTGAGCAGATTGTTTTGGATTGGAGTGGGGCAGATTGCGACGGGACAGCTTGGAGTGTGCAGATTGGAGAGGGCAGATTGTTTTAGATTGGAATAGGGAAAATTGGAATGGGGTCGATTAGAGTGGGCCAGATTGGAGTGTATTGAGTGGAGTAGATTGTTTTGGAATGGAGTTGTGCAGGTAAAAGTGAGCAGATTGGAGTGGATTGGAGTGAGGAAGATTGAAGTGTGGCAGATGAGAGTAGAGCAGATTGGAGTGGGGCCAATTGGAGTGGATTCGAATGGGGCAGATGGGAGTGGGGCAGATTGTTTTGGTTGGTGTGGGGCAGATTGGAGTGGGGCAGACTGTTTTGGATTGGAGTGGGCCAGATTGAAGTGAGACCAATTGTTTTCATATGAAGTGGGGCATATTGTTCTTTACTGGAGTGGGGCAGACTGTTGGAGGGTGGCAGATTAGATTAGGGCAGATTGTTTTTGTATTTGTATTTGTATTTGTTTGTATAGCGCTAGAATTGACCCCCGAAGGGGTATCTCTGCGCTCAAAGCAGAACTGTGAGGAGAGGCGACACATTCCAGCAGGAACAACACGGACAGAACAGGAAGGTCTTAAGAATCTTCCTGAACTGCGAGTGTTCGTAACACTGTCTTGAGTGGAGGGGAAGCTCATTTCAGAGGAGGGGACCAAGATAAGAGAGAGCTTTCCCTCCTAATCTGTCCCTTCTCATTCGAGGTACCACGAGTAGGTGTTTAGCACCTGAACGAAGGGTTCTAGAAGGGACATAGGGCAAAGATTTCTCGGAAAGATAAGAAGGGCCCAGATTAACCAGAGCCTTATGAATAATGCAGCATGTTTTAAATTTAATCCGTTGACGGATGGGGAGCCAATGCAGTTTCACAAGAAGAGGAAAGGAAGGAGTCCGGGGTGGAACATTAAGGACCAGCCGTGCTGCCGTGTTCTGCACCACCTGCAATCTGCTGAGTGAGGCAACTTTAGCCGAAATCAGCAGACCATTGCAGTAGTCCAGACAACTTAATACCATCGCCTGGACTAGAGTTTTGCAGGCAGAATCTCGAAGCAAGGGAAAGACACGACAGAGCAGACCAATTACATGAAAACAGGAGCCAGCTGTTTGGGCAACCTGTTCCTTCAGGCTGAGAGCATGATCTAAGCGGATCCCCAGGTTTTTGACTGTGAGCTTAGGAGAGGGATGGGGCCCAGATCAGTTGGCCACCAATCCAGAGTCCACAAAAGGGCTGCCTCTCTGAAGAGCATGATCTTAGTCTTTCCTACATTACACTGGAAGAAGTTATTCCGCATCCAGTGCGATATGGCCCTCATCCCATTGGAGAAGGCCAATTGCTCTGTAGATGAGAATTTGTTTAATGGGAATAGAAGCTGGGTATCGTCGGCATCTGATATTGGGATGAACCCATATGTCCTCATGAGGTTGGCCGAGGGAACGATATAGATGTTGAATAATGTTGGGATCAACCATGAGCCCTGGGGTACTCCCTTGGTCAATTCCCCAGGAGCCAACTGATACAAGCCCAATTGACAATCTGAGAGCGATCCAACAAGAAACTCTTCATTCATGTTAGGGCTGAACCTCTTAACCCAACTTCCTCCAATCTTCTGACCAAAATAACACGGGAAACTGTGTTGAATGCCGCGGATAGGTCCAACTGCACCAGAATCATAGAATGGCCCTTATCTAGGGTCATTCTGATGTTATCCACAACTGTAAGTAATGCAGAATTGGTGCCGTATTTGGGCCTAAAACTGGACTGGGAATGATCTAAACATCCAGTCAGTTTGACATAGTTGGAAAGATGGGTATTAACATGTTTCTCCAATAATTTGCTCCAGAATGAAAGAAGTGAGATGGGACGGAGGTTAGAGAGGTCAGTCCACGGAATATTAAATTTCTTGCGAATGGGTTTAACCTGGACAACCTTCCATTCCCGTGGTACACGGCCCTCTGAAAGAGAGAGATTGATAAGAGATTGTACCGCAGGAGAGAGCTGATTATCCAGAGATGGGATGATTTTGGCTGGGATATGATCAGTGGGAGAACCCGATTTTATCCTATGAATCAAAGTTTCAACCTCTACTAAGTCTCCAACAGTTGCAGATTAACCGTTTCCAGATGGTCCGGGGTCATAGAAATCTGCAGTGGATCACCAGCTGCTCTGATTTTACCGTAAATGAGCTCTATCTTTTGAACAAAATATAAAGCGATGTCATCACACTGTTTTTGGGACGGGTCTACAAACTTTCACATGTCTTAGGATTGGTGAAAGAATGAAGGATTTCATACAGAGTTTTTGAGGAGTTCCCAGCCTGAATTAGCTGGGACATTTGTATGTTTTACGAGCTGCCTTTATGTTTTTGTGATAGCTAGTCAGAGAAACATAATACCTATCCCTATCCACCTCGTTATGTGAGGAGCACCATATTCTTTCCAGTTTCCTGCAAAGCTGTTTCTGACTTTGCAAATGAATTGCAGCAGGGCAGAGTAGAGTGGGCGGATTAGAGTGGGGCAGATTGGAGTTGAGTACTTTAAAGGGGTGGGGAATGCACACCATTTCTTGTTTTCAAAAGTCCAAGTTCATATATATTATTTAATGTTGCGTGCTCCTTGGAAAAGTGCCATGCCCGGTGACACTGAAGAATTGAAAAGCGCTATTATGGGGGAATTTTCACCCCATCCCAAAGGCACAGCTATTCTGAGTGCATCTTGCCTTCTCATTTCAAACCTCGTTTCTCTCATTTTTATCTGCCTAAACATCCATTTACTCAATCTTTACTTTTTATTCCACTTAATTCCGCATGCTTAGAGTGATACCATTTTTCCAAGGTTTCTCATGTTTTTGATGTGCCCATCCAGACATCGCTTCAAAAACACGTACTGACGCATACATTTATCCAGAAGCAGTGTTTATTAAAAACCCAATGCATTTCGGGCTGCTGGGGCCCTTCGTCAGGGGATACTACAAATGAACAATAGAACACATATTTATTATTTTATTTCACCAATGTGTAGATTAAACGTCATCTGTACGAACATTTGATTAAAAATACAGCTCACTCTTCCTCTCCCTAATATCTGCCGTATTACTCAAAAGTCAAATATTTTGCTCAATGCGTAATCAGTCTCTCCACATTTTTGAGAGCAGAAAACCTCTTGTGACTCTTATTTTAAAATAAGCACCCTTTACCAACGTCATATTTAACCCTTTGTTTCATTAAGTTCCTCCAAAATCGAACCCTCTGATGGTGAAACAACCCTTCCCTTTACCCAGCTTTCATCTGCATAACTCTTCACATTCGCCATTCCGGTTCCTACCCGCCATAATTATTTTAACGTCTCTCTGTTCCCCTTGCACAACTCAAATCTTGCGCAGCATTCTTCTCAGTTCTAATCATAATCCTTCAACCTTTAATTTACCCACACAGTCACGAATTGTGCTTTCCCTCGCATTCTTCACCTCAAGTACCTTCTCATAAAACAGCCCGTCCTCATCTTTCTGAAAAAAGGAAGTGTTTCCCATTCCTAGCCTCCCTCCAATTTAAACCCAATGCTTCTGCTGTAAACTCCTCCCACATAATTGTGCTGCCAATTAGCCACCCGGTTTCACTTGCTGATCACACTCTAAAGTTAAACACTAAGTACTGCATTACCCACAATGCAATAACTGTACTCAGAAAACCACAACTATGCAGCTGTGTAAATATAGCCCAAAATCTTATACAACATTGTGAATTGTCCATCTTAATCAAATAAAGCATTACTGATGTCCCTCATACGATCTAACCACCTCGTACATGTTTTAATATCAATCATAAAAACATTGCTGTCTGAACACGATGTTCCGTAAAGCATGCGGAAAATGTCACAGTTATAAATCTTTTCAATGTAAATTCCTTCTTGGCTGGCGCGGGTGCAGACCCAAACTGGGCACATTTCAGTAAAGTACTTTAAAGGGGTGGGGAATGCACACCATTCCTTGTTTTCAAAATTCCAAGTTCATCCATATTAATTAATGTTGCGTGCTCCTTGGAAGAGTGCCATGCCCGGTGACACTGAAGAATTGAAAACCGCCATTATGGGGTGCAGATTGGAGTGGAGCACATTGTTTTGGATTGGATTGGGGCAGATTGGAGAGGGGCAGATTGTTTTGGATTGAGTGGGGCAAATTATGGTGGTTTGGAGTGGTGCAGATTGTTTTAGACTGGATTGAGGCAGTTTGGAATTGGAAAGATTGTTTCGGAGTGGGGGAAATTGTTTTGGATTGAAGTACGTGAGATTGGAGTGAGACAGATTGTTTTGGATTGGAGAGGAGCAGAATGTTTTGGATTGGAGTAGGGCGAATTGGAGTGGGGCAGGATCTTTTGGATTGGAGTGGGGTGCATTTGATTGGAACAGGTGGATTGGGGAGCGAGTGGGGTGGATTGGATTGGGCTGGATTGGGGTGCATTGGTGTGGAGTGGATTAGATTGGAGTGGGGTGGATTGTGGTGGATTGGAGTGGGGTGTCTTGGTATGGAGTGGGTGGATTGGGGTGAGGTGTAATGGATTGGAGTGGGGCTGATAGGAATGGGTGGATTGAAGTGGGGTAGATTGCTTTAGATTAGAGTGTAGGAAGGAAGACAGGGGAACCCTACTCAATATGGAACAAGTTCAAGTTCAAGTTCAAGTATTTGTATAGCGCACTACTCACCCAGAGGGTCTCAAGGTGCTTGAGGGAGGGTGGGTGCATTACTTATCGAAAAGCCAGGTTTTTAGCTGTTTTCTGAAGGAGAGGTGGTTCTGTGTAAGGCGGAGGTGAGTGGGGAGAGAATTCCAAGTTTTGGCCGCTAAGTAGGAGAAGGATCTTCCTCCCATGGTGGATCTATGGATGCGCGGGATTGCGGCGAGGCCTTGATTGGATGATCGTAGTTGTCGGGCGGGTGAGTAGAAGGACAGTCGTGTGTTGAGGCATTCGGGTCCTAGGTCGTAGAGGGTTTTGTGTGCGTGGGTGAGGAGACGGAACGATATTCTCTTGTTGACGGGGAGCCAGTGGAGGTCTTTCAGGTGACCGGAAATGTGAGCTTGACGGGGGATGTCCAGTATGAGTCTGGCTGAGGCGTTTTGGATGCGTTGAAGTTTTTTCTGTAGTTTGGCTGTGGTTCCGGCGTTAAGGGTATTTCCATAATCCAGTCGGCTAGTGACCAGTGCATGGGTGACTGTCTTTCTTGTTTCGGTAGGGATCCAACAGAAGATTTTTTTGAGCATGCGTAGGATGTTGAAGCAAGAAGATGAGACGGCGTTAACTTGTCTGGTCATCGAGAGGGAGGAGTCTAGGATGAAGCCTAGGTTACGTGCGTGATCTGTAGGTATGGGTGCTGTACCCAGGGCCGGTGGCCACCATGAGTTGTCCCAGGCAGAGGGGGATGATCCTAAGATGAGGACTTCTGTTTTGTCCGAGTTTAGTTTTAAACGGCTGTTTTTCATCCATTCGGCTACTTCTTTCATTCCTTCGTGTAGATTGGTTTTGGCGGTGTTTGGGTCTTTGGTGAGGGAGAGGATCAGCTGGGTGTTGTCTGCGTAGGAGATGATGTTGAGGTTGTGTTGTCGCGCAATGCATGCGAAGGGACTCATGTAAACGTTGAAGAGGGTGGGACTGAGTGATGATCCTTGTGGTACGCCGCAGATGACTTTGGTGGAATATGCAAACACAACAGGTGATGGACCGAATGTGGATCAATGTCACACACTCAACCCAGTCCAAAGATCTGGGCCCAAATCCATCGTTTTTTTGCACTCCACACCACCCTGGGTTAGACAATGGCGATATGCAAATCAGCTCTGACCCTGTGCCCCATGGGAACAGTCCAGTCCGAACAACAAAAGCCATGTCCTTCCCAGAACGGAATCAAGCATCCGAGGACCGGACCGGTTTCGAGGTAACACCTCTCATCAGCCCGGCTAGCTTGACTCCAGTGGTGTGGAGTGCCTGGGACCCACGTCTGGGCATCCCCAGCGCACTTAGGGCGGAATATGTAAACACAACAGGTGATGGACCGAATGTGGATCAATGTCACACACTCAACCCAGTCCAAAGATCTGGGCCCAAATCCATCTTTTTTTGCACTCCACACCACCCTGGGTTAGACAATGGTGATATGCAAATCAGCTCTGACCCTGTGCCCCATGGGAACAGTCCAGTCCGAACTACAAAAGCCATGTCCTTCCCAGAACGGAATCAAGCATCCGAGGACCGGACCGGTTTCGAGGTAACACCTCTCATCAGCCCGGCTAGCTTGACTCCAGTGGTGTGGAGTGCCTGAGACCTACGTCTGGGCATCCCCAGCGCACTTAGGGCGGAATATGCAAACACAACAGGTGATGGACCGAATGTGGATCAATGTCACACACTCAACCTAGTCCAAAGATCTGGGCCCAAATCCATTGTTTTTTTGCACTCCACACCACCCTGGGTTAGACAATGGCGATATGCAAATCAGCTCTGACCCTGTGCCCCATGGGAACAGTCCAGTCCGAACTACAAAAGCCATGTCCTTCCCATAACTGAATCAAGCATCCGAGGACCGGACCGGTTTCGAGGTAACACCTCTCATCAGCCCGGCTAGCATGACTCCAGTGGTGTGGAGTGCCTGGGACCCACGTCTGGGCATCCCCAGCGCACTTAGGGCGGAATATGCAAACACAACAGGTGATGGACCGAATGTGGATCAATGTCACACACTCAACCCAGTCCAAAGATCTGGGCCCAAATCCATCGTTTTTTTGCACTCCACACCACCCTGGGTTAGACAATGGCGATATGCAAATCAGCTCTGACCCTGTGCCCCATGGAAACAGTCCAGTCCGAACTACAAAACCATGTCCTTCCCAGAAGTGAATCAAGCATCCGAGGACCGGACTGGTTTCGAGGTAACACCTCTCATCAGCCCGGCTAGCTTGACTCCAGTGGTGTGGAGTGCCTGTGACCCACGTCTGGGCATCCCCAGCGCACTTAGGGCGGAATATGCAAACACAACAGGTGATGGACCGAATGTGGATCAATGTCACACACTCAACCCAGTCCAAAGATCTGGGCCCAAATCCATCGTTTTTTTGCACTCCACACCACCCTGGGTTAGACAATGGCGATATGCAAATCAGCTCTGACCCTGTGCCCCATGGGAACAGTCCAGTCCGAACTACAAAAGCCATGTCCTTCCCAGAACGGAATCAAGCATCCGAGGACCGGACCAGTTTCGAGGTAACACCTGTCATCAGCCCGGCTAGCTTGACTCCAGTGGTGTGGAGTGCCTGGGACCCACGTCTGGGCATCCCCAGCGCACTTAGGGCGGAATATGCAAACACAACAGGTGATGGACCGAATGTGGATCAATGTCACACACTCAACCCAGTCCAAAGATCTGGGCCCAAATCCATTTTTTTTTTGCACTCCACACCACCCTGGGTTAGACAATGGCGATATGCAAATCAGCTCTGACCCTGTGCCCCATGGGAACAGTCCAGTCCGAACTACAAAAGCCATGTCCTTCCCAGAATGGAATCAAGCATCCGAGGACCGGACCGGTTTCGAGGTAACACCTCTCATCAGCCCGGCTAGCTTGACTCCAGTGGTGTGGAGTGCCTGGGACCCACGTCTGGGCATCCCCAGCGCACATAGGGCGGAATATGCAAACACAACAGGTGATGGACCGAATTTGGATCAATGTCACACACTCAACCCAGTCCAAAGATCTGGGCCCAAATCCATCGTTTTTTTGCACTCCACACCACCCTGGGTTAGACAATGGCGATATGCAAATCAGCTCTGACCCTGTGCCCCATGGGAACAGTCCAGTCCGAACTACAAAAGCCATGTCCTTCCCAGAACGGAATCAAGCATCCGAGGACTGGACCGGTTTCGAGGTAACACCTCTCATCAGCCCGGCTAGCTTGACTCCAGTGGTGTGGAGTGCCTGGGACCCACGTCTGGGCATCCCCAGCGCACTTAGGGCGGAATATAAAAACACAACAGGTGATGGACCGAATGTGGATCAATGTCACACACTCAACCCAGTCCAAAGATCTGGGCCCAAATCCATCTTTTTTTGCACTCCACACCACCCTGGGTTAGACAATGGCGATATGCAAATCAGCTCTGACCCTGTGCCCCATGGGAACAGTCCAGTCCGAACTACAAAAGCCATGTCCCTCCCAGAACGGAATCAAGCATCCGAGGAAAGGACCGGTTTCGAGGTAACACCTCTCATCAGCCCGGCTAGCTTGACTCCAGTGGTGTGGAGTGCCTGGGACCCACGTCTGGGCATCCCCAGCGCACTTAGGGCGGAATATGCAAACACAACAGGTGATGGACCGAATGTGGATCAATGTCACACACTCAACCCAGTCCAAAGATCTGGGCCCAAATCCATTGTTTTTTTGCACTCCACACCACCCTGGGTTAGACAATGGCGATATGCAAATCAGCTCTGACCCTGTGCCCCATGGGAACAGTCCAGTCCGAACTACAAAAGCCATGTCCTTCCCAGAACGGAATCAAGCATCCGAGGACCGGACCGGTTTCGAGGTAACACCTCTCATCAGCCCGGCTAGCTTGACTCCAGTGGTGTGGAGTGCCTGGGACCCACGTCTGGGCATCCCCAGCGCACTTAGGGCGGAATATGCAAACACAACAGGTGATGGACCGAATGTGGATCAATGTCACACACTCAACCCAGTCCAAAGATCTGGGCCCAAATCCATCGTTTTTTTGCACTCCACACCTCCCTGGGTTAGACAATGGCGATATGCAAATCAGCTCTGACCCTGTGCCCCATGGGAACAGTCCAGTCCGAACTACAAAAGCCATGTCCTTCCCAGAACGGAATCAAGCATCCAAGGACCGGACCGGTTTCGAGGTAACATCTCTCATCAGCCCGGCTAGCTTGACTCCAGTGGTGTGGAGTGCCTGGGACCCACGTCTGGGCATCCCCAGCGCACTTAGGGCGGAATATGCAAACACAACAGCTGATGGACCGAATGTGGATCAATGTCACACACTCAACCCAGTCCAAAGATCTGGGCCCAAATCCATCGTTTTTTTGCACTCCACACCACCCTGGGTTAGACAATGGCGATATGCAAATCAGCTCTGACCCTGTGCCCCATGGGAACAGTCCAGTCCGAACTACAAAAGCCATGTCCTTCCCAGAACGGAATCAAGCATCCGAGGACTGGACCGGTTTCGAGGTAACACCTCTCATCAGCCCGGCTAGCTTGACTCCAGTGGTGTGGAGTGCCTGGGACCCACGTCTGGGCATCCCCAGCGCACTTAGGGCGGAATATGCAAACACAACAGGTGATGGACCGAATGTGGATCAATGTCACACACTCAACCCAGTCCAAAGATCTGGGCCCAAATCCATCGTTTATTTGCACTCCACACCACCCTGGGTTAGACAATGGCGATATGCAAATCAGCTCTGACCCTGTGCCCCATGGGAACAGTCCAGTCCGAACTACAAAAGCCATGTCCTTCCCAGAACGGAATCAAGCATCCGAGGACCGGACCGGTTTCGAGGTAACACCTCTCATCAGCCCGGCTAGCTTGACTCCAGTGGTGTGAAGTGCCTGGGACCCACGTCTGGGCATCCCCAGCGCACTTAGGGAGGAATATGCAAACACAACAGGTGATGGACCGAATGTGGATTAATGTCACTCACTCAACCCAGTCCAAAGATCTGGGCCCAAATCCATCGTTTTTTTGCACTCCACACCACCCTGGGTTAGACAATGGTGATATGCAAATCAGCTCTGACCCTGTGCCCCATGGGAACAGTCCAGTCCGAGCTACAAAAGCCATGTCCTTCCCAGAACGGAATCAAGCATCCAAGGACCGGACCGGTTTCGAGGTAACACCTCTCATCAGCCCGGCTAGCTTGACTCCAGTGGTGTGGAGTGCCTGGGACCCACGTCTGGGCATCCCCAGCGCACTTAGGGCGGAATATGCAAACACAACAGGTGATGGACCGAATGTGGATCAATGTCACACACTCAACCCAGTCTAAGCATGGGCGAATTTTGCGGATCTCGCGTTCGCGAATTTTGCGGATTTGCGGATTCGCAATCCGCAAAATCCGCGAATTCCCGCGAATTTGCGGATTTTTTTTTTTTTGTGTTCGCAATTGTTTCTGCCAGTTCGCGAGGATTTGGTACTAGTTCGCAATTGCGAACTTACTTGTCGGCTCGCAACGGTCGCGACTATGTTGTTTCTACGTCTGGTTCATCATCACAGCCTCCCAGCACCCTCTGTTTTACCACTGGCACCCTCTCTTTGACCCATGCCACCCTCTGTTACATCAATGCCACCCTCTGGTTCATCATCACTGTAGAACATGGGGGGGAAAAGCAAGCCCACCTGCCCTGCTTGAACTGACATGAATTAATTTGGGGTTAGTTTATTAACAACACCTGCCCTGCCCCAACTGACAATAATGAATTAGGGGCTAATTAATGTGTCACTGAAAGAATTTAAAGTTCCAGCCTGGCACCTGCTTGTCTGCTCCTTTAGCTGTAAATCAGGACCTTTGTGGCATACAGTTAAGGTCAGAGCAGGGTCACACAATAGTTGCAAGCAGGCAACCGAATTCTGGAGGGCCCCCTCAGGAAGCACTACAAAGAATCGTTACAAATCATGAGGTTGACCTTTTGCACCTGCTCATTGCTTTTGCTTTTGCTGAAATCGTTTTTCGGTTTTTTTCGCGCTATTCGCGGGGCGCGGCGTCGTGCGAAACCGACCGCGGAAGCCGCCAATTCGTGCGAATGAGCATTTTATTTTTTTGCGGCTTGTTGTTTCGCGAGTTTTTTTGCAGTATTCGCGAGCCGCTTGCAGCGCAACACGCGAATTTACCCCAAGGTCGAGTACGGGCGCGGCCATTTTGTTTGCGTGACGTATTTCCGTTTCCGCCCGCTATGTATAATCTCGCGCAGTAAGCGCATTGCGAGTAGAGGTTCGCACGAGATCGCGCGGGAAATCTAGAGGTTCGCACGAGATCGCGAGGAAAATCTCGCGCGAACTTACTTTTGCGCTCGTAAACGGGCGCCGGCCATCTTGTTTTTCATTCATTTCCTGTGTCTGGGCATGGTGTTTAATCCTCTTGGTATCTTTGCCATCCTTTGCTTGTTTTCAGTTTTTTTTTTACGATTTTGCTTCTTATCTATCCCTCTCTTTTCCTAGCTGTATATTTTTGTCTTTTCTGCTATTTTTCTTTACTTTTAAACTACTTTTTTAAACTCTTTTCTTTTCTTCTTCCCTATCCTATTCTTTCTTAATTTTCTACTTCTTCCTACCTTACCTGCCCAGACCATGGTCAAGCCAGGCGCCGTGAAGCTGCCCAGGCACTTGAGGGCCGCAGCGGCGGCGGGGAGTAGTGCTGGACCCAGTGGCAGGACAGCATGCGGGAGATTGAGGGGGGAGCAGGTGACGCGACGGGAGATCTTCAGCCCGGAGGAAGTGGGCGCGCTGGTCTACTTCGTCCAGCGCCGCCTGCCCAGGACCATCGCGGGAGGCGGCAGGATCGCGGCCGGCGGCTACAACATGCGGGAGCGCCGGAAGCGGTGGGAGAAGGTGTGCTGGGCCATATCCCACCTCTACGGGGTCCAGCGCACCTACAGCCAGGTCACCCATCACTGGACGGACCTCCTGGACCGCGAGCGCGACCTGCTGGACCAGCTCGGCTTGGAGATCCCCGGGCTTGGTGAGTAGTAGTAGCCATTTAATCACTCACTACTATGATGTTTTCTCCTGCTCTGTGTTGTTGTATTGCAAATATTTGTTTTTTACATGGAGCAAGCCAATAATGCCGCTGATGACCATTACATTGTAGTTAAATTATATTTCAAAATCTTCTGTGCATTTCAGGTGCACTGCTCTCCTTCTCAGTGGCGTTGCTACTATGCTTATTTGTTTTCTATTTTGTGGTCTCATTGGCCTGAGTAACAATTATGTATGAGTGTACTTTACAGAACTGCGTAATGCTAGACACTAGGGGGCAGATTACATTTACAAGCCCCTTGCGCCACGTTTACGTTGCCTTGCGTGACGCAACAGCGGCGTAAACGTGGCGCATCCCTGAGAGTCATTTACAGCGTGACGCATCTAGGGAGATGCGTCACGTTTTAAAGCCATGGGCCTGCGCCACAATGGGTGCGTTCCTAGTATACAGGGTGGGCGGTCCTGCAGCTGTGCGCCTCGCAAAAGTGCCTGCGTGAAATCTACAAGATTTAACGCAGGCACTTCTGCGACGCTGCTACGTCAATTCAATTCCTTATGCCTGCTTGAAGCAGGCGTAAGGACGGACACAGCATGTTAAGTATTGGGTGGCCCTGAGCATTACTGGAGTTGCATTGCGTTGGCGACGTGACTCCAGCGATGCGCCGCTCTTACGTGACGAGATGCGTAACGCAAGTGCCTACCCTTGCGCCAGGGCGCGCCGCATTGTAAATGAGGCGCATCTGCCGTGTCGCAAGGGTAGTTTTGCGTGACGCATTTGATCTGGCGCATCTCTGGAGATGCGCCAGAACACGTAAGTAAGTATGCCCCTAAGGGGCAGAATTGCAATTACCGTCGCATCCCTGCAAAGTAGCAGGGATGCGCCAGTAATTGTGCGGCCCGCTACCACCACCAAACATGGTGCGCCGTATTTGCAATGCGGCGCACTATGGGCCCAAAACGTCACCGAAGCTTTACTGCTGGAGTTGCGTCGCAACGATGGCGCAGCTCCATCAATGCTCTGGGGTACCCTATCTCCCCAATGCTGGGTCAAGCCGTACGTCTGCTTCAAGCAGGTGCAGGGTTTGTGTGACGCATCATTGTCCTAAAGGTGACTGATTGATATTTTGTAGATTTCCCTCAGCCACTATTAGGATGTGTTCCAGCGCAGGAATGCCCTCCCTTGCGCCGGAACGCCCCCTGATGGCGCAGGGCTTTATAACGGGATGCATCTCCCAAATGCGTCACGTTGTTATAATATTATACGCCGCACCATGGCGCCCTTTTTGTTTAGCTGCTGCGTCACAAAAGTCACGCAAGAACGGCGCAAAAGAGCCGCAAGGGCTTAAATCTGCCCCTTCCTTTGTACCCCTGACAATAAGAAAAATAGTGGCGGTGGATTGATAGTTTGACTATTTAAATGACTGGTAATGTAGCAGGCAACTGTTAGTGTTGTCACTGATCTGACTGAAATCACAATGGAGTTTGTCTGTCACTTTGCGTCTTGCCTGCGGACTGCTGCCTGCCAGTCCTAGGTGAACGTTTCAGTACTTTGTTTAGTGAGTTACGTGACTTTCGAAGTCACAGGTCCGCAAATAAATGAAAAGTAACCATAATCAATATAATTTCGCGGAAATATTTTGTTATTGTTCTTTTGAAATGTTTGATTTGGTTGACATTGACAAGCAACAATCATCCATGTTTTCTGTTCTTTCTTTCATGTTGTACGTCAGCTCCCCCCAGGGGCGAGAGGAGGACACAGGAGCAGCAGGCGGCGGATGCTGTTCATCAACAGGGCCAGGATCGGGCAGGCGAGGGCTCCTCTGCTGGCCCCAGTAAGTTTTCATTTTAGACTAGTACCTATTTTTCCTAGCGTTCCTCATTTGACTTTTTTCAAAATTGTCTTTGCTCTTCTTGTAGACTGTATCTAAATTCTTATCCTGCCTCTACTATGACTCCCTGTGGTATTACTAGATTATTCTTATTAGTCTGTCTGTGTAGCTAACTAAGATTGCACGGTCGGCGAAACTCCCATGATTCTAGTCAGCAATAGCTCTATCAACTTAGTGCAGTCCTCTGGGATTGTCCATAATGTCTTTTGAAGTGTTCTATCTGGACTCATGCTTGCAAAAATTGCAAAACCTTTCGCTCAGTCACTCTAGTCTGGACCAAAAAACACAGATTGTATTTAAGTTTAAAAGCTTTATTAAAAGTAAACACATTTATTAAAATGAAGTCATAATAAAACTAAACGTTTAACTGATAATGGAAAAGTGGTTAGTGCTGACGATTAATTGAAGACATTTCTTGTGGTCGAGCCGAGCTCTCACCTGGTTTCAACTTGATCTTGTTGTTAGAAGTCCATCTTCTGTCTGTGTGGAGAAAAATGGTGCGTGTTAAAAAAACAGCCTTCATCAGTTGTGCCAAAAAGTGCAGCAAGACAACCTTCCCTGGAAAAAGGGACATTTTTTTTAACTTTAACGTAGACAGTCACAAATTACATTGTTTTCACATGTCTTCATTCCTAGACCAAATACTAGTGACTAGTGAGTGCTTTATTCTAACATTCTTAAATGTACTTTGTAGGTGGAACATCTGGTGGCGGGGCCAGTGTGGAGGTGGTGGTGCTCGACACGGAGGCGGAGGGCGATTCTTCAGGGGAGGAGGCGGCGGCGGCAGCTGTGAGAGTTGAGACGGTGGTGGTGGCGGCCAGAGGTAAGCTCTTATATATTCCTTACTTATTGAGATTGAAGACTAGCTGGGAAGGCAAGAATATGAGATGCATGGCTGGGTGAATGATGAAGCAATGATGGGTGGAAGGACAACAGCCTGGGTGGGTGACACAGAAACTGTATGTGTCCATATACCTGGATCATTCTACTATCTGACTCTTAGATAGCATATGTGTATCTAGAGCAGGGCTACTCCTAGTACGGCCCGCGGGCCGGTGGTGGCCCGGCAAGCCTTCCTTGGCGGTGTGCAGACCTTGCAGACAATCACTGCTCCCCCGGCCCCCACAGAGCAGAGGCTTTTTTGTATTTCACCTGTTAGCGCCCCTGCATCTCCACTCTGACAATCACTGCTCCCCCGGCCCCCACAGAGCAGAGTGGAGATGCAAGGCCACAAAGAGGTGAAATAGAACAAAGCCTCTGCTCTGTGGGGCCGGGCAAGCAGTGATTGTCAGGGTGGAGAAGCAGGGGCGCTAAAACAAACAAAGCCTCAATAATATGTTAATGGTCTTTTAAAGACCTGTTAAGTACTTTGGTGTTGTTGTCTGTGTGTGCGCGTTGTGGAAGCGGTCTCAACCCGGGCTGAAGGCTGACACAGATAGACACACACACAGTGAGATGACAGAGGGGGAGGGAGAGGGAGGGCAGGAGGGAGAGAGAGATGGAGGGAGGGCAGGAGGGAGAGCAGGAGGGAGAGAGATGTATGTAAATGCTGGGTCTGGTGGCTCAGTGGATGAGGGCATCTGCTGCAGGGACCTGTGTGCAACCTCATGGTCACAAGTTATCGTTTTGCTTTAGCCCCGCCCCCTCTGACTCCGCCCCCACCAGTGCGGCCCTCGGCCCCAAACTACACTGTAAATGTAGCCCCTGAGAGAAAGTTTGTAAGTACCCATGATCTAGAGAGAGTAGACGGTCAGTGGATGAACTAAGTGTAACTTTGAAGAGCATGTAACACTGCACCCGCACGTCCGTTCCAGTGTAGGAAAGGCAAGGAAAAGAACTTTTAATTTTGTCCAAATACTACCATAAATAGTAGCAGTAGTTTGTATTGCAAGCACTGCATAGATCCGGTTATTATGGTGGCCACTCCCTACCTCTCTTAATAAGTTTAGTAGTACTCAGTCATTCATGTGTGGATGTATCACTGGTCACTCAATAAAAAGCAAAGCACCTAAAGTCATCCCATATATAAGCAAAAACATCCCATGTGAAGTGATAGATAATCAGATTATTTATCTTCTTCAATTTTCCATTTCTAGTACTCATTTCCACTGTAGGGTGAAAGTTAAATTAATTAAGCAGTAGCCCTTGAGTTGTAACAGAGTATTCTCAGTGCCACCCGTAATAGAAAAGTAAGAGCTTCACCACCTGCATGTACTGGACGGGTACAGTAACGCAACGGCAACGCAAGTCTAGGTCACTCCTCATGGCGTGCGTCTCTTTTTCTCGGGTGCAAGTTTACTGCGCTGGCATTATGCCGGCTTGCAGAAAATAACGTACCAATTTTCCAAAACAAGAGATAAGAAGAAGAATAAGACTGGTGTACTTTCATAGTCGACTCTAATGGAAGTCCACAGTGCTCGTAGAATTTGTTCCTTAAACTCCCACTAATGTTAGAGCAAGGATGAAGAAGTGTGAGGTTAGATAGATACTGGCCTCAATAGTTATGTAATGCGCTTGCAAGTTGCTAGTTGTACTGCAACACAAATTTCTGCTGAATGATTGAGTTAATCTAAAAGAGCATTGGTTACAGACTATGTCTTTCTTTCTTCATATAGGTTCTCCTTCCAAACGGACAAGGAGGAAGGAGCTGGCTAGAGCGGCCCGGCAACGGAGGATCGAGGCCACTGTTGCGGAATATCGGCGGCTGGTGGCCCTGGAGGACGTGGAAAGTGTGCAGTCGACAACTACAACAACGTCGTCTGCATCGGCCTGTGGAAAATTAACACAAACTTGGTGAACATTATCGGCGTCATCTTGCCCCTTTTCAAGCCCATTCGTGCGCGTAAGCGGCAGCCATTTTGAACACCATGGCCTCCCTGCCCCTCGCTGATAGCCAGCGCGTCTCTCTCTCTCCCTTAACCTCACAAGCATCCCCCCCGCACACTGACAACCCCCGCTCTCTCATGCCTTGGGTCATAAACCCCACTTCAGCGCAGCTTCACCACAGAATCCCATCCTGTTCCCAGCGCGACACCTCCCCTCATTCCTTTCATGGCCTCAGATCCTTTTGATGCAAAACCCCCTTTTCCTGTGTCCCCGTTTGTCTTCCTTGTTCCCAGGCCGCCACCTGGCCCTGCGGATACTGTTTATTACCCCGTACAGTAGGAAGCTTCCCCTCCCCATCAAAAGACCCTCGAACCGACCAAAGCCCCCACCCTATGAGATCCGATCAAACCCATGCATTCCGTGAATCGGCGGAATGCCCTGCTGTGCGGCAACCATCACCTGTTGTGACCGGGGTGGGGAATCCAACTGTAAATGTATGTGGGAACGGGCCTGATGGGGAGATTCCGAGGATGTTCTTTCAACTATCGACGTGTTGCGAGAATGTGTTATGTGCAATAAAGGTCATAAACCCTAGTATAAGAGGCCAGGCCTCAGAGATGTGGCTAGAGCACCTCGTGACGATACTTGCTGTCTGAATTGATGTGTTCTCCTCCGGAGAGAATAAAATCCTCGTTTCCTGCCTTCCAGTCTCCAGCGCCTGCTTCTTCATTGATTAACATTGGTGGGTCATAGAGGCGATACCGCCGGGCAACATAAAAAGGGTCTTTGGTTACTGGTTGTCTTTGGAACCTTTTTTTACAATTGGCGCCCAACGTGGGGCCCATCAGCGACTCGTGGATCCAGTGGGAGAGGTCCTGACGACAGAGTGAACGACTGCAACGATCGGAAGGTACCCTGTCCGATAGACCCTCGTCTGACAGCCGATCATCCGAACTTCACTGGTTCCGAACAGACCTCTCTCGAGTGATCTGCGGTCCTGACTGGGAACCATCAGGAGTGCCACGAGAAGTACGAAGAGAAGAGGACGATCGGGCGCTGGATTCGGAAGACAAGAAACTGTCCATGCGGTCCGGGTAAGGTCGTGTAAACACGACGAATTGCGAAAGTGATAGATAATTGAAAGTGATTGATAATTGTTGAGAAAATACTAGTATTACTTTTTGTTAATTTATTGGAGATTCACTGTCAACAAACGGAGAAACAACAGGCTCTCCCTTTATAAACAGCGAAGGATAGGTACACACCCGTCGGACCTATCTTTCTCCCCCACTGAACAATTGCCCCTTCCCCCCATTGATTAACTGTTATAGATTGTTTTCTGGAGATTCTCTGTCTGCAAACAGGGAAAAATAGGTCCCCTCTTTACAGATAGTGAAAGGGTAGGTGACGCGAACTTTTGCGAGCTTACTTATTCTCCCCATTGACCATATTGATTTTTTATTTTTGGCCTAACATTGATTGCTCAAGATTGGTTCATGAGGTATTCACTACGTGCAAACAACGTAGAATAGAAATATTCTGTCTAGTCTTTGCATGCAGTGATAAGATAGGTAGTGCTGACTATTATCCCATTGTGATCCGTCATGCCTGTCTTCTCCCCACTGGTTAGTAGCCTGTTTAGCCCGGACCGCTTATTAGGGATGAACCATCCAGCTCCGCTGGAAGGCACCCCTAATAAGGACATGTTCACGAAGCATGGATTAGTCGCTATAGCCTATAGCCAGCTGTGGCATAAATATACGAAAAAGGATCGAGAAAGTCAGTGGCCACTGAGAGGATCCTTTGATCTTGACAAAATAGAAACGGTAGAAATAGCCCTTCGTAGGAATGAAACAACACCTATTATGCTCGATAGTCTCGGTATGTGGCGCAAAGAAGCCACACGACGAAGGGAAGGGCCAGCGATGGCACAGTCCCGAGGAGTAGATATGAAAAGAGAACGGTGTAAAGGGGTGTGCCGACAAGTCAACCCCGGAACACAACGACCCGAAGGTAATCCCCCGACACTGCGCACAGGACGAATAGATTTAAAACAGAACCAATGTGCTTTCTGTAAATGCCTCGGGCACTGGAAAGCCCAATGCCCGACTTTGCAGAGCATAGGTAAGAATGGAGGGTCGACAGAAAGGACAGGCCGACAGAAAGGGAAAAGGCGCGAAATAAAAACCAATCAGACTAGTGCGGACAGGACAGATAGAACCACCCCGTTTGATTATGCTCGATGGCACAGATTTCGTCAGACCAATTTTAACGACATGTTAGAGTTTTGGGACTGATTGCTCTCTGTTGCTCCCCCACTCTGAAAACCAAACACAATTGCAGAGCAGTGTAAACAACCCCCGTTAGAGAAAGGACTCAAGGAAGCCAAGCGTCTATTACATAACTTAGGATTTAATTACGGTAAAGAGAACACACAACCAACAGTAAATAGAATAACTAGTAGAACTCTCTAAGAAAAAACAAACTTGACTAATAGGAAAAATACAAAACATATTATGCTCACTCCGGAAGTCCTCGAAATGTAACAGTTCGATGGTCCCGCCCATCCGAAACACATAGCACGTGTGGGGCGGGGCCTGCCAGCAGCCATGAGCCAAAAGAGATCGCCGGCGAGAAGGTCCTGGAGGCTCCACCAAGCAGGCAATGAAATGGTCTTCCCATACTACCCTTCCAGGGATGGCGTCCCCCGGGCCGCGAGTAGGGAGGGGGCGGCTGCAAATGACCCCCTCCCTCGTATCTCCTGGTCCGGCCATCACGAATCTCTCCATCGAACGGATGCAGGGTGGGCAGGGAGGAAGAGGCGACGCGGACGAACCTCTTCCACCTCCACAGGTAGGAGGCTTCCCTGCCCTGGTCCGGCGCCGACGTCCTCCAGCCGGGCGACGGCTATATACCTACGCTGCACAGGACACATAATGCCCGACTGGTATATTTCCTTAGCACGGGACATACAAGACCCAACTGGTATACTTGCATAGCACAGGACACACAATGTTCGACGGGCATATTTACGGAGCACTGGACGTACAGTGGTCCCCCAAGAGTCGGAATCAGGGGTGTAGGGTGGTCATCATGTGCGCCCCTGATTCAAAGGGACGGCGTAGGATGCGCCGGGAGAGGAAGGCGGCACGGACGAGCCTCTCTCCCCTCCCCAGACGAAGGCTCCACTGCTGCACCCTGGCGCCCCGAACCAAAATGTCCTGCTCCAGCAGCATGATGCTCTGTCTTTCGCCATCTCACGAAGTTTCTTCCACTCCTGATGGATACGACAAAGGTGGCTGCCGCAGGGTCTCAAAATGGCGTCTGGGCCCTCGAAAGGCGGGTCTAGGCCGCTGGAGTAACTTTGTCCGAAATTGCAACTCGGGCACTTGCCCGCCTGGGCGCAAGCCCTCACCATCGACAAACATCCCCTCGACTTTGAAGATTCTACCAAAGTCCCAAGAGCCCTCAGCCCCTTCAGGCTTCCGGTGAGGAACAGCTGCATTGATCTCAAATGAAATAACCACGGCACAGCAACAAGATGGCGGTGCTCTCGTGTCTGCATCAGCTTCCGTCTGAACCACCCAGGAACATTATGGGCTAACGAACTCGAGTAAAGTTCCGGCTGAACATCAGCATGACCCGGTAAGAAAGACTCTACCCCCTCCCTCTCTTGATTGACGGTCCACACCACCAGCCCCTCTGTTAGCACAGTTTTCTTTTGAACTGCCGAAAGGGACCCTGGTCCAACCGCCAATCGTCGGGGATATTTTTTCCTCTGGTGCTACTTCCGGACTAAACCGGCCTCGCCCAAAATGGCGCCGGTCTCAATGGAAACTAACGGACGCCTCGTGGTGTTCCTTAACTAATGAAACTTGATGTACTAAGATATATATACGAACCATTGTGCACTCGAGGGGAAAGGGAGGAGGGTTCACTTGGCGAACGTTTGAGAGGGGTTCCGTGAAAATGTTGATTTCAATGAACGATTTATTTTTTGATATTTATTGTAACTGGTACATAACGTCGCTTATGATGCACACCCACGGTTTACATCTAGGAAATGCGATTCCGATGAGCTTGACTGTGTTTCCATTTATGAACTAAAATGCCCCTGATTCCCTCGTCACGCAATGAAATGTTTTTAGTTACTTGCAAATAATAAATTAGGCCTTTTTACATGTTCTTGTGCTATAAAATAACCCCCTACTGTATGTGCTTCCATCGACGACATGTCAGGCCAAATTATGATTGTGCTCTCACATTTTACATACTGAATGATTATACAAATAAAGGTCTTAAAAACTATGAATAGGCATCGCATATTTTTGTAAATGCGGGTATCGGTGGGAGGGTTTTCCTGTGCGCAACCGTTCTGCTCTTTTTTTAAGGTTATCCGAAGAAAAGGTTGTTCGGCCCCGGATTGATGATCGGATCCCAGGTATGATACGTTGCTTCCAAAATATGCGACTAAGCTCAGGAACTAACGTATGAAGAAGGACCTCGACTTCTGAGAATGGGTAAAGTAAAGCGGGGTGATTGATAAAATGTTATTAAGATATGGTGGTCGAAGGTACTAAGGTACCGGGTTAAACGAAGAACTGATATGCCTTAGAACCTCACAGCTTTGGGAATGATTTAAGGATCCCGAAGGCCGGATACATCTACAAAACCGGGTACCTCACGCTAGGCACCTCTGATTCCTTTTTAAGCGTTTCTCTACACACGATCCTTAATGCCATCCTCGAACCTCCCCATGAACCACCTATCACATTGCCCGCCCCCTTGACTTTCGGAAACCAAAACCCTAAGGGATTATATCCCGAAGAGATAAGTACGAGTATGCGGTAAGTAAAGGACTTTCGTGCCCGTACATTTGATGTGTTCGAATGTTGTCCCCCCACCTCCCCCTTTCCCTCCTTTTTCCTTCTGCAGGTTACATTAGAATCCCGATTAGAGTATCGTAAAGGATCTGGAACCACGTCACGCCCGATGCATGAAAACGGACTACCGCTGCAAGACAACACAAAAAGGACGCCCTACCCAATGCACAACCTTTTTGTACCAGATCTAATGCTCTTCTGTCCCAAAACTGCATGCTTTCTACATCCTAACACAGACCCGAAACGTCTAACGTTGGGTAACGCACTGAATAGCCCAAACAATACACGGTCATTCTCCATGTCCCATGTGTACTGTTTGGCCTATTGTCTCTTTCTCTCTCTCTCTCTCTCTCTCTCTCTCTCTCTCTCTCTCTCTCTCTCTCACTCTTTCACCCCTCCACACTTTCCCTCTTCCTAGCAACTGGCACCTAATTGACGAACCTGGTGCACCTCCTGATTGGCCCCAAATACCACAAGTATTTGCACAAATTTGTCCTAAATAAAATTGTATCGGTACCACGTTACTACCTCTCCTTTCCTGCTAAACATGGATGAAATTTAAATTGGCCAATAGGAAAGGGACAGGTAAGACGACTGAGGTTCCCTAAATTTGACCCACAGCCAGGGAACCATTTGTCAGTGGCTTCTATGATAAAATATGTCTGTGGTAATGCGACCATCCCCATTCCAAATTGTCCCCATACCCCAAACAGTAAGCAATGATCGAGACACCCCCGTCTTCCCAAAAAAATGCCCCCAGTTTGGTGTCAGCTGCCCTGAACGAGAGCCTGAAAAACGCCCCCTGCTCTAATTCACTGTGTCCCTAATTGTTTTCCATAAGATCCCTCCTTCCCCGAGGATAAGTTTAATAATTATTGCAAACCACCCCTCCCGAGTTTTTGTAGTAACCAGGTTGCGAGGATTTATATAGAAAGTTAGAAAGATGTGTGCAAAGTTGAAAATTAGATCGAAAATCGAAAGAACTTGTTGCAGTAAGCCTGGTTAAAAATAAGATGTTTTTATGTAATGAAGACTTGTTTAGCCTATGTTCACCCCTCAGAAGGATGCCCATCAGACTGTGGTGAATAGCACGTTGCACTTTTTGTAAAATACAAGGCCCTGAAGACCAGCCTAGCCTTGCAAGACTCGTACTAGGGAAATGGGTCTCTACCAGAAGAACTGACATCTACTATAATAGACGTATGCAATAAATGAGTACCAGACCTCGTACCTATTACAAATGAACGTAATAACCATCAAAGCGCCAAAGAATTAGCCAGCAAAAGGAAGTTGTAAGGAATCCAGCAAACCCATCATCAATTGTTTATACGTTAGCCGCAAGAATCTCCAATGTAGCGAGTGCTTACCCCAGTTGCTTGGCGTTGGGAGAGAAATAGATTTATGTAATTACCTTCTTCTGCAATATCTCTAAAGACTGTCTTTTCAAAACTCATTTAAGGGTATCACTGTCGGAGGAGAAAGAGACCGGATGTGGGAGCACGCGGCCTGACTGCGGATTGTGGAACATCAGTGACGGAGGCCGAGGCGAGACCACAGCAGTAAGGAGACGCAGGACGGGGCACTGTTTCAGACAAAGCTAAGGAAAGGGCTGACCTGAAGCCCCTGCTCTATGATCAACGTGTGCCAAAAAGTCCCCGCTCTCTGAACATGGTTACGGACTCGCCTGTCACAAACTCTCCGCCCCCCTGATCTGTTCCCGACTTGACCTTGCTCCATCCCCTCCTCCTCCGACCTACCATAAGGACTGTTCACACCCGCACCTTTCCACCCGAACTCCCAAGTTCCTCCAAATCCTACTGAGCTACCCAGAGAAGAGTACTCCCTACGTCAGAAGGGAGGGAGCTCCGACTAAGTAGACCACGAACTATGTTAATCTTAGAACGGTGACCTAGAACTCCACCAAGGGTCGCCTCTAAAGAAAAGATGAACGAAGTATGTGGTTCTACCCGCTGCTGAACGCCTCGAAGATGATGGAAGCAACAGGAAATGCCCACCACAGAGACTCAAGAAACAAACAGATCTCACAATTCAGGAACAATCGCATTTTTTTATTGCAAATCTATGCTCTGCGTTACAAAAGAAAGTGCACCTGCTCCAAAACCGTAACGCATTTCTCCTATGAGGTCTGGCGAAACAAAACAAAATGTACCCCTGCCCGCAGACCTCCAATGACTCAATCCACATGAACATTTCTGTTGATAGGTAATCCAGGTGCTCAACAGTGCCAACAGAAGACGGCATAGACACCGAGAACTCTGATTTTTATTTTTATTATATCTCATTTCTCTCCTAATCATCATTGGACTGACTATGCTCCCGCCGAGTACAAAAAAGGACTTACTTGTATGATAACTTACCAGTTCTTATTCCAAATGACTATAAGCATCTATGATCTGTACCCAACGCCCTCGCTACGTAATTCTAGTCTGATATTGCATTACAATGACTTTTTCTGCAACCAACTTAACGATGAACCCGCCTACTAGATGATGAGATTTTTCAATATGATGTTTATAATGTGATGTTTATGTACAGTTCTTTTGCCTAAGTCCCCTCTCCCTTACTTATGATCGCTGCATATAGGTATAGATAGGAAATAGGCCAGCAAGATGTCTTGGAAATGTTAAAGGGAGGACTGTGGAAAATTAACACAAACTTGGTGAACATTATCGGCGTCATCTTGCCCCTTTTCAAGCCCATTCGTGCGCGTAAGCGGCAGCCATTTTGAACACCATGGCCTCCCTGCCCCTCGCTGATAGCCAGCGCGTCTCTCTCTCTCCCTTAACCTCGCAAGCATCCCCCCCGCACACTGACAACCCCCGCTCTCTCATGCCTTGGGTCATAAACCCCACTTCAGCGCAGCTTCACCACAGAATCCCGTCCTGTTCCCAGCGCGACACCTCCCCTCATTCCTTTCATGGCCTCAGATCCTTTTGATGCAAAACCCCCTTTTCCTGTGTCCCCGTTTGTCTTCCTTGTTCCCAGGCCGCCACCTGGCCCTGCGGATACTGTTTATTACCCCGTACAGTAGGAAGCTTCCCCTCCCCATCAAAAGACCCTCGAACCGACCAAAGCCCCCACCCTATGAGATCCGATCAAACCCATGCATTCCGTGAATCGGCGGAATGCCCTGCTGTGCGGCAACCATCACCTGTTGTGACCGGGGTGGGGAATCCAACTGTAAATGTATGTGGGAACGGGCCTGATGGGGAGATTCCGAGGATGTTCTTTCAACTATCGACGTGTTGCGAGAATGTGTTATGTGCAATAAAGGTCATAAACCCTAGTATAAGAGGCCAGGCCTCAGAGATGTGGCTAGAGCACCTCGTGACGATACTTGCTGTCTGAATTGATGTGTTCTCCTCCGGAGAGAATAAAATCCTCGTTTCCTGCCTTCCAGTCTCCAGCGCCTGCTTCTTCATTGATTAACATTGGTGGGTCATAGAGGCGATACCGCCGGGCAACATAAAAAGGGTCTTTGGTTACTGGTTGTCTTTGGAACCTTTTTTTACAGGCCTCCGTGGCCCCACAGGCTGCCACCCAGCACAGTGGTCCACCCAGACTGAGCCGGGCTGCCAAAGGCAAACGCCACCACCGAGCAGCAAGGCCAACAGCTGCCTCTCACAGGCATTGCACCTGCAAGGCAGTGAAGGCACGCCTGCGCCGCACCACCCTGATGGTGTCCCGCCTTCAGCAGGAGCTCGCCTTGCTCCGCGAGGAGCATGATGCCCTGGCCCAAAAAGTTAACAGCATCCACCCATAGTGTCCCTTGCCCCTTTTTTAGAGACTTTTGGGGGGTGGGAATTGGGAGTTGGGTTTTTGGGGACTTTTGAAGGACAATCGTTGGGGTTAGGGAGGGTCTTGCGGGAGATTATTTTGTTAGGGATATAAATATACTTTTTCAAACTTTATCTGAGCATACCTGTTTTTTACTGCTTGCCTGGTGGGTGGGGGTTTAACGTTGACTGTTTTCCTGAAAGTTTAGTTCCATTTTCTTCCTTTAAGTGTAAATGCCCAAATGTTTTCAACACTAAGTGCCTCTCACAGACTAAGTGAAGTGAATCCAAGAGTCCTAGGACTTTAGTAGTACTACCTTCAGTCTCTCGTCTCTCGTACTAATACTCCATTATACCCCCAAACCACCAAACGCTTATCTTACCTGTAATTTGTGTTTGAAAGTAGGGCTAGACCCAGGGCTGGCTCCACGGGAAACACCGAATAAGGTTGGCATTCTTGGTCGGATAAAATTTCCTCATAGCGGTGGTACTAGTGGTGTGACACAGTGGCAGTTGCATGCCTATGAAAAAAAAGAAAATGAAATCTGGTTTGTCCTCCTGAGCAATTCAACGGTACAACTGAGAATATAGCAGGTGACAGAAGTACAGTAGAGCAGTGCCACATTGTAGCCTAACAAATGGTAAAGTATAACTACTAATTCGGTTGAAGTTCTTTCACATTAGCAATGGTTCTTTGTCAAGCAGAGTAAGAATATATCCTCGGATTTCTTCACCAGCCTGTTGCTATCACCTTATCCTCCCCACCCAGCAAGTGTGTGGATTTATTGCTGTAATAATAATTTAGTCACACATCAATCAAAACCACACAGCCCGGGGGAAGAGGGTTAGGGTTTGAAAAATGGATGGGTACGGGGGTTTTTGGGAAAGGTTTTGGGAGACAAGAAAAAATAGCACAGCATAGACAAACTATTGTGAACATAAACAAATCTTTGGGTACAAACCTATCCATCAATCTTTGAAAGTGCATGCACTACTGCATGCATGTCAGTGAAAAGTAAGTAGTACATTCGACAACTGTGGAAAGAAAGAATGCGACAGTACAGGGCCTGTGTGGAATTATTGATAACGATATTCAACATAAGGTCTCTGTAGCCAGATACCCGAGAGCCTTGCTGGTCACTATAAATCCATTCACAACAACACTCAATGGGGTTGGTCTGGAAGGTGTCAGGTTTACTCCCCGTGATCCAGTCGATGCAAATATGATTCCACCTCCAAATGTCACCAACACCCAGAAGTGTAAACACAGGGTGTTCGAGCCATTAGGCGGGGGAGAAAAATAACAAACTAAAATAAAAAATGTGGGATGGGTAAAGGTAGGGTCAGCAGGGAAAGGATACCTGTAACAGAAGACAAGACAGGCATCAGTGAAGTGCTGTCCTAACATACAAGGGTACTCTCATATAGTCTCACTAAATAACCAAGGAAGTAGACAAGTACCTGAGCACCAAGAAAACATTACCTTGGATAGGAAATACTATAGCCCTTCTGCCACAATCTGTGAGGAAGGCCTAAGAAACACATAAACATATAGTTAACGAACACACTCCTGTCGCACCAAACACACTCGCGTTATACTAAGACATCAAACCCACTACTCACAACATACCACAAACATGGAAGAGGACTCAATGTACAAAGGGGGTTCCAAATAGTCAAAGCAAAGATGTATGGTCCAACAAAAAGGAAGAGGGAAACGGTAGTGTGTAGGAAGCAAGAACTACAACACTGCGCTCTCTAAGTAATGACCCAGTAGAGAATCTTTGGTGAAGGTCAAACAGAAAAACGTAGTTGCTGTTGCGACCACCACTGAATTCTGCCAACAACACACCCCACGGTGCACTACACAAAGAGAACTGGGGTAGCCTGTAGTTACCTCACTACATGCCCAGTTATGGAGGTCCTTTGAAATACACAGTTATACAACGGAGACGCGTAGTTGTCCTTACTACCGCGCTCCGTTTTAATAGTACAAAAACGATCCCCGATGTGAACGCTAACACGTGGTATAGACCGCCACTGTGCTCCGCCACACACAATTCAACCAAACAGGAATTCATCAAAGGTAGAATTCTGTTAGAAAACAGTCACAGAACCTCCCTTAACAATCCGTTCAGGCAGTAATCAGCTGACCGCACGGGCGGCCGAAGAGTTTAGAGCGGCTTTACCTGAAGACGCGTGAAGTCCGTCTACCGCCAAGGACAGAACACGGAAGCGCTCCCCACTGAGCCTCAGGGGGGGGGGGGGAAGGTGATAGTCCACAGGAGACACGATAGAAAAGCATGCAGAGCGTCCGCTCTCATGCCGGTGCAGAACAGAAACCAGAATAACGCGCAACAGGAAGCGCGTCTGTTCCCCAGATAAACTTCCTACAAGTCTCCCGCCTACTCATGGGAAATGTAGTTTCATAGTACGGTAGGCGCTTAGGGGCTGCGTAACCTGACAGAAGGTATAGTAGATAGAAAAGGAGAAATTGCTTTTTTTCTAGGTGTCCCCTCACTCACCAGGGTTGCCCCTTGGTGACATGCTTCATCATTGGGGCCATCCCAGTCCTCTACGGCCTGGGGCGTGCTGCGACTTGCGAATTACGTAGGAGCACTTACAAATGACTATGTGTGGTGCAGATGTGATAGTGGAGTGGACTAAGTGATGTGTTAAGGGATCAATTTAGAAGCCTAGAGAGAGCCAAGAAATGCAGTCACAGTCAGAGAAAAAGGCAAGGGATACTGTATGTATGTGGTTGTAGTGGTCCTGTTGGAAGTGGTAAGTAAGTTGCCTGCAGAAAGCAAAATCCTCCTATTAGCGGCACTCCTCCATTGCAGCCGACGCTTCGTCCATCGATGTTGGTCACCAGAAGACACCCTGTAAAAAAAAGCACAGCATAGACAAACAATTGAACATAAACAATTCTTTGGGTACAAACCTATCCATCAATCTTTGAAAGTGCATGCACTACTGCATGCATGTCAGTGAAAAGTAAGTAGTACATTCGAAAACTGTGGAAGAAAGAATGCAACAGTAAAGGGCCTATGTGTAAATTATTGATAACGATATTCAACATAAGGTCTCTGTAGCCAGATACCCGAGAGCCTTGCTGGTCACTATAAATCCATTCACAACAACACTCAGTGGGGTTGGTCTGGAAGGTAGAGTAGATAGAAAAGGAGAAATTGCTTTTTTTCTAGGTGTCCCCTCACTCACCAGGGTTGCCCCTTGGTGACATGCTTCATCATTGGGGCCATCCCAGTCCTCTACGGCCTGGGGCGTGCTGCGACTTGCGAATTACGTAGGAGCACTTACAAATGACTATGTGTGGTGCAGATGTGATAGTGGAGTGGACTAAGTGATGTGTTAAGGGATCAATGTAGAAGCCGAGAGAGAGCCAAGAAATGCAGTCACAGTCAGAGAAAAAGGCAAGGGATACTGTATCTATGTGGTTGTAGTGGTCCTGTTGGAAGTGGTAAGTAAGTTGCCTGCAGAAAAAAAATCCTCCTATTAGCGGCACTCCTCCATTGCAGCCGACGCTTCGTCCATCGATGTTGGTCACCAGAAGACACCCTGTCCACTGCCTGCCTGATGCTGAATTGTGGCTCGCTACTGTGAAGCCTGACTCCATCCTTTTTTCCCCATTGCAGAGACTGAAACCCGGCCTGTAATTATTCAACGAAAAACAGGAAGTGATATAATATTACAACACCACTGATAAATAAATATAAGGTATGTAGGCTGTGGAGTGCAAAAAGTCACAATTTGTTTTTCCTAGTAGACAGTACAATATTTTTGAAAGTGCGTACTCTGAGTCACCTTTTGAAGGATAAATAAGTATGGGCAAATTAATGTAGCGGATCTTGCCCCTCAAGCTAGGTGTACTGTAAACTGTGTTTTAGAACAAAATTAGATCTTCCTAGCAGTGCTCCCACCCAGACCCTTACTAAAGCCAGTCGCAAAAATGTAGAAGACCCCCAATCAAATCTCAAAAAACGAGGCCTAGCAGAAAACTGGTGACAAAACTTACTTTGAAAGTAAAAGTAGGCCGAAGTACCCCCTTCCTAGTTACCCATTACCCACCGTGGATTGCATTCAAACCACTTGCAAGCAACCAAGCAAAAGTAGCCATAGCCAGCATCGCTCCAAGACTCGAAATCCCCCCCACTCAAACACATGCAATAGAAATACTGCTAACCCTAACGAACCCTAAGTTAAGAATAGTGGCAAAGGCTTTCTTTAACTATGCCAAATCCCCCCTTTCCCACCATGGATTTTCTTCAAATGACTTGCAACCAAAATTACACATTCTCACGAGTGCTCTAAGACCCCAGAACTCAGTTGGAAAAATCTAGAACACCCCGAAACACATGCAATCCTGCTGCTAGGGCTAACCCTAACGAACCCTAAGTTACAAAAAGTGCCAAAACTAAAGGCTTTTCCGCGCGGATTTTGTCCCAACCACTTCTACCCGGTATTAGACCTTCCCAGGAATGCCCCAAGACCCGGCAACCCACCCGCCAAGAAGCATAACACCCCCAAACAGGCCAAAAGCAAAATCTCATACTTGCAATATTTCTGGGCCTTCGGTCCAAACGCGCTGCGTAGCTAGGCCATAAGTCGGGGTTGGCACGACGGATTTCCTGAAAAGCAAATGCAATCAAGATTAGAGTGTCCCAGCAGTGCTCCCAGACCACGAAACTCACCCACAAACACCAGGAAGCCCCCCAAACAGGCCCCCGAAAACGCTACATAGAGCAAAATGTCAGAAATAGCAAAAAAAAATATCGGCCTGGATTTTGTCCCAACCACTTCTACCCGGTATTAGACCTTCCCAGGAATGCCCCAAGACCCGTCAACCCACCCGCCAAGAAGCATAACACCCCCAAACAGGCCAAAAGCAAAATCTCATACTTGCAATATTTCTGGGCCTTCGGTCCAAACGCGCTGCGTAGCTAGGCCATAAGTCGGGGTTGGCACGACGGATTTCCTGAAAAGCAAATGCAATCAAGATTAGAGTGTCCCAGCAGTGCTCCCAGACCACGTAACTCACCCACAAACACCAGGAAGCCCCCCAAACAGGACCCCCGAAAACGCTACATAGAGCAAAATGTCAGAAATAGCAAAAAAAAATATCGGCCTGGATTTTGTCCCAACCACTTCTACCCGGTATTAGACCTTCCCAGGAATGCCCCAAGACCCGTCAACCCACCCGCCAAGAAGCATAACACCCCCAAACAGGCCAAAAGCAAAATCTCATACTTGCAATATTTCTGGGCCTTCGGTCCAAACGCACTGCGTAGCTAGGCCATAAGTCGGGGTTGCCACGACGGATTTCCTGAAAAGCAAATGCAATCAAGATTAGAGTGTCCCAGCAATGCTCCCAGACCACGAAACTCACCCACAAACAGACGGAACCCCCCCTAAGAGCACCTCAAAGGCAAGCAAGTCATCAAAAACACAAAAAAAATTCCGCCTGGGATTTGGTCCAAAACACTTTTATCCGGTATTAGAGCTTCCCAGCAATGGCCCCAGAGCCGTCAACCCAGGAGAAAATGAGTAGAAGACCCCCAAACAGCCAAAGAGCAAAAGTACAAAAATGGGGACTTAGTCAATTTTTCACAAATTTCCCAAATCACTCCGCGCGCGCTCTGCAGCTAGGCCCTAAGTCCCCTCTGCCACCATGGATTTGCTTCAAACCTCTTGCAAAGTAAAGTATATATAGCCAGCAGTGCTCCCAGACCACGAAACTCACCCACAAACACCAGGAAGCCCCCCAAACAGGCCCCCGAAAACGCTACATAGAGCAAAATGTCAGAAATAGCAAAAAAAAATATCGGCCTGGATTTTGTCCCAACCACTTCTACCCGGTATTAGACCTTCCCAGGAATGCCCCAAGACCCGTCAACCCACCCGCCAAGAAGCATAACACCCCCAAACAGGCCAAAAGCAAAATCTCATACTTGCAATATTTCTGGGCCTTCGGTCCAAACGCGCTGCGTAGCTAGGCCATAAGTCGGGGTTGGCACGACGGATTTCCTGAAAAGCAAATGCAATCAAGATTAGAGTGTCCCAGTAGTGCTCCCAGACCACGAAACTCACCCACAAACACCAGGAAGCCCCCCAAACAGGCCCCCGAAAACGCTACATAGAGCAAAATGTCAGAAATAGCAAAAAAAAATATCGGCCTGGATTTTGTCCCAACCACTTCTACCCGGTATTAGACCTTCCCAGGAATGCCCCAAGACCCGTCAACCCACCCGCCAAGAAGCATAACACCCCCAAACAGGCCAAAAGCAAAATCTCATACTTGCAATATTTCTGGGCCTTCGGTCCAAACGCGCTGCGTAGCTAGGCCATAAGTCGGGGTTGGCACGACGGATTTCCTGAAAAGCAAATGCAATCAAGATTAGAGTGTCCCAGCAGTGCTCCCAGACCACGTAACTCACCCACAAACACCAGGAAGCCCCCCAAACAGGACCCCCGAAAACACTACATAGAGCAAAATGTCAGAAATAGCAAAAAAAAATATCGGCCTGGATTTTGTCCCAACCACTTCTACCCGGTATTAGACCTTCCCAGAAATGCCCCAAGACCCGTCAACCCACCCGCCAAGAAGCATAACACCCCCAAACAGGCCAAAAGCAAAATCTCATACTTGCAATATTTCTGGGCCTTCGGTCCAAACGCACTGCGTAGCTAGGCCATAAGTCGGGGTTGCCACGACGGATTTCCTGAAAAGCAAATGCAATCAAGATTAGAGTGTCCCAGCAGTGCTCCCAGACCACGAAACTCACCCACAAACAGACGGAACCCCCCCTAAGAGCACCTCAAAGGCAAGCAAGTCATCAAAAACACAAAAAATTTTCCGCCTCGGATTTGGTCCAAACCACTTTTAGTGCTTCCCAGCAATGGCCCCAGACCCGTCAACTCACCTGCAAAGAGGTAGAACAACACCCCCACAAGTGCTGAGTCTTTCTTCATTGGGCGTAAACCAGCCCTCTGCTTTGATGGAAATAGGAGTCTGGAGGAGGAGGATAGAGGAGCATGTTCTTCTGAACTTGTGAACCTGAGGAATGCAGACTGCGGCACCTTCAAATAAATTAGCAAACAAGTGAAGACAGTTCTGCTGATGGGCTTGTTTTTGTGATTATCTGATTAAAGTTTGAATTATATTAACTGTGCACAACAAAGAAAGACAGACACACAGGAATAAAAGTGAATAAGGATGAAAAAGAAAGTTATTGATTCGTTGTCTCATTTTCAGGGCTCGAAGTCGGTATCACGGTCCAGGAATAAGAATAAGGCTTCGTCATCATACTCTGCAAATTCAGACAGGGAGAGCTCAGTGTCACCTGACAGAGTAGAAATTCCCTCATCTATGTTGCTAGCCACCTCCTCTTCATCCGGCACGCTCTCTCGTACTCTGAAATCTGGTGGTATGAGGTGCTGATTCATCTTGATCATTGTTAACCTCTCCACATTTTTGGGCGAGAGGCGGCTCCGTTTGGGAGTTACAATCCCACCAGCCGCACTGAAAACCCGTTCAGAAGACACGCTTGCGAGTGGGCAAGACAAGTAGTTTAAAGCCAGGTTGGTGAGCTGTGGCCACAATTCTTTTTTCCCATGCCAATACGCCAATGGGTCAGAATTAACATAGACCTCTGTTGAGTCATTCAGATAGTCCTTCACCATCGACTCAAGGTCCTCATCCAAGGTTCCTCCACTTTGCTTAGCTCTTGCTGTGCCTCTGACCTTTTGAGAACCAAACCCACGCAGAGCTAGCCAATCCTCTTCAGCCTCCAATGTTTCTGTTGTCTTTCGTGCAGATGATCCGGTTGCCGGTGTCTTTAACGGCTGAGAGGTCACTTGTGCCACAGCCACAGGTGCAGAAATGGATTGTTTTGACTGGGGATGGCCTGCTGATGTACTGCCATTTCCTTCAATTTCCAGCCGTTCTGTTTCAAACTTCTTGGCTGACAAGGCTAGCCAACGTTTGTACTTTAGAACATGTTCATCATCAAAAGGAAAGAATGCTTGGCCTGCCAGCGCCTTTTTGTAGCGTGGATCCAGAATAGTAGCACAAATGTAATGCTGTTCTGAGTGGATCTTTTTAAGACGTTCATCACCTTGTAGGAGCTCTAATAATTGCTCGGCCAGAAGCAAAGAGTCTTGGTTTTTATCTTTTCTAAACACAGAACACACCTCCTTCAGTTGGTCCTCCAGCATGTACAACAATGGGATAGCTTTTCCCAAATTAGAGTCCTCCTTGCTGACTGCACGCGTGAAGAACTCAAAAGGACGAAGCATGTGTGTCAGGCTTTCAACTATGTTCCATTGCGGCCCACCCATCCTCAGCTCCTCTGCACCCTCTTTAAAGAAATATTGGTCGAGTTCCGTATACTGCTCATACAGACGCTCAAGCATGTAGAAGGTTGAGTTCCAACGTGTTACCACCTCCTGGATGAGTGCTTTCACTGGCATTTGATGTTGATATAGCAGGCTCCTCAGCTGCTTCCGGGCCTTAAAAGAATGGCTGAAATGCTTGCACATTTTTCGGCAGGTGTCCAATACACCGTACGCTGCACTGCCTTTATTACCCAAGAATTTTTGGACAACCAGGTTTATACAGTGCGCCAAACACGGCACTCTGAAATAGTAACCGTCCCTCATGGCCTTAACTATATTGGAGCCATTGTCCGTGGAAACATAACCAACCTTGCGTTTTAGTGGGGACAGCCAGTTAAGGACCTTTGTGTTAAAGACATCCAAAATGTTTTCTGCTGTGTGACGTTTCTCCAAACCAAACATGGATAGTGTTGCATGTTTCCGAGCACCTTTAAAAACAATGTTAGTGTCAACACCTGAGTTTAGCTTTGCTTTAGCCCCTGAAAAAGAGACCCAGTGTGCAGTGATGCACATGTAATCAGCGCCTGCGCCACTGGTCCACATGTCTGTTGTCAGATGTATAGTGTGAACAGCACTCTTCTGCAAAGCTGCCCCAATCACCTTCAGAACATCTTCATGTAGTGCTGGAACCGCAACTCGTGCAAAATAGAACCGGCTAGGAACCTTCCATTTAGGGCAGAGCGCTGTCACTAATTCTAGAAAACCAACCCCTTCTACAAAAGAAAAAGGGAGAAGGTCCAGAGCTAGCATTTTAGCCAGCTTAGTGTTATACAGACGGGTCATTGGGTGGTTGCGTTCATATTGCGCTTCTGTAAACAACATCTTTTTAATGTTGCCCTGGACCAAGGATTTACGGGATGATGATGATCTCTTCGACCCAGTTACGCTCGCTGATGAACTTTTCCGCATTGATGTCTCACTCTCTCCCACACTCTTAGTGTGGCTCCCATGGGGTGTGCTGCTGACAGGGGAACTGGGTTTAAGTGAAGTGTTTGAATCGTCTTCTACCTCCTCGTCATCACCAGATGAAAAAACAACGTTTTCATTGCGTGCAATTGCGGCTTCCTTGATCGTGTGTAGGTGCGCAAACCATTGGACATCGTGCGTTCTCCTAAGATGACCTCTCTGGCCTCCGGTACCATAGTTGGAACCCAACTTACCACGACTAACTCGAAGCTTACAAATGCTACAAATGGCTATGTTTTCATTTTTTGGGCAAACACTAAAGAAGTCCCAAACTGGAGACTTGAAATGTCTTCGGGGGGCGGAGGAGGCGGCGATACTGGTGGTGGTGGTCCTGTTGCTAATGCCAGATGAAGTGGAGGATGTGGATTGCCGAACTTCAGTACGTTTTGCACTTTCACCACCACGAATTGAGGTCGAGGACGAGGTGGGTACCTTCTTGCGAGGAAGAAATATGGAAGCGGTAGGTTTTGGTGTACTACTTAACTCCAAATCTAATGATTCCATTTCCATTGCCTCCTCGCCGACATCATCATCACGCTCAGCAGCTTCTCGGGATAGGGTCAAAATGTCTCTTTGCTGCATGCCCGGTGGGGCTGCAGTGACCTTTGTGATGACTGGCTCGTCGTCATCGTGAGAGGCTTCATCACCAGCAGTATCTGTCACTTCTTGTTGAGCCTCATCACACTCCATAGGTTTGAGTTTTTGGACGACCTTCCTTTTACGCTTAGGTACCGGTGTCAGATCATGGTGTGCCTCACTGTCAGACCGCAGTTGTGGTTCCCAAGACAGATCACTTGCATCAGAAGGAGGTGGGCTTGAAGAAGATGTAGACACCCCCCTTGATCTTTTCCTTGCTAGGGATGTGGAAGACAATGAATGATCATCAGGAGGAGTGGCTTCCAATGATACCTCGGCTTCATTGTCGATTTCCAAATGTGCCCCTACTTCGGGAGGAACAACTATTGTGGGCACTTGTGAACCTCCATGCACCTTTGCTTGCGCATCTCCTTTTGCTGCCTCTCCTTCCACATGTACTTGGGCGTGTACTTGCACATGGTGTTGTTGTTGCGGCTGTGGTTGTTCAACACTTGTCAGATGAGTTACAACAACCTGTGTTGATTCAGGGACATTGCTGCTACTTTCTTGCGATGAGCCAACATCACTGGTCGATGCTGATTGGAGAAGTACACTGACTGCCTCTGAAGCACTCAAGGGCTTTGACTTAAGTTGGCGTGGTGGTGGAGGCACTGAACCCAATGGAGCAGGGGTGCTGCTCCCAGCTTGGTCCCCAGCAGATCCTGCTGCTGCAGGCGTACTTTTTTTTTTGCTCCCAAAAAAAGTGGCGGGTGGCACACCAGCCTCCTTGGTAACTTGCTTCTTCTGCTCCTTACTAGCAACTTTCTTGCTAGAGGAGCTACGGAGAACTTTCTTTGGGGGCGGGGCCATCTTCTTCAGAGCAGGTCAGACAGCAGGCCGCAGTTGCACGAATTGTAGAGTTGTCTGAGGCCAGACGTGACGTCGCGTGACGTTATGCTGCACACACACACCGCTGCAGGACTTCTTCCAGGCACTGGTGGTTCTCTTGAGTCTTGTGCACCTAAAAAAAATGGAAGACAGAGGAACATCAGTTCAGTTATAGAGCACCAAAAAATCGAAAAACACTGCAAAATCAGCACAATCCCAATCCATCCATGCCCTCCATAATGTTTAAATTCAAGACAACCCACAGAAAGACTAGGCCCATGCAAGACTCACTACCCCTGGGCATAAATAAAGGTTGAAAAGTAGGCAAAATGGTTGGAGGCCTAACAACAAAGCCTGCATTTAAAATGGCCACTTGCCTGCCAGCACATGGCCAGTGCCTGTAGCTGCACTCAAAATGGCCACCAGCCACATGGCATGTCCCTCCCCATGAACACCCCCAAAAATCGAAAAACACTGCAAAATCAGCACAATCCCATTCCATCCATGGCCTCCATGATGTTTAAATTCAAGACAGCCCACAGAAAGACTAGGCCCATGCTAGACTCAAATACCCCTGGTGAAAAGGCCACAAGTACAGGCCCAAAAAACGAAAATCACTGAAAAATCTGCACAATCCCATTCCATCCATGGCCTCCATGATGTTTAAATTCAAGACAACCCACAGAAAGACTAGGCCCATGCAAGACTCACTACCCCTGGGCATAAATAAAGGTTGAAAAGTAGGCAAAATGGTTGGAGGCCTAACAACAAAGCCTGCATTTAAAATGGCCACTTGCCTGCCAGCACATGGCCAGTGCCTGTAGCTGCACTCAAAATGGCCACCAGCCACATGGCATGTCCCTCCCCATGAACACCCCCAAAAATCGAAAAACACTGCAAAATCAGCACAATCCCATTCAATCCATGGCCTCCATGATGTTTAAATTCAAGACAACCCACAGAAATACTAGGCCCATGCAAGACTCACTATCCCTGGGCATAAATAAAGGTTGAAAAGTAGGCAAAATGGTTGGAGGCCTAACAACAAAGCCTGCATTCAAAATGGCCACTTGCCTGCCAGCACATGGCCAGTGCCTGTAGCTGCACTCAAAATGGCCACCAGCCACATGGCATGTCCCTCCCCATGAACACCCCCAAAAATCGAAAAACACTGCAAAATCAGCACAATCCCATTCCATCCATGGCCTCCATGATGTTTAAATTCAAGACAGCCCACAGAAAGACTAGGCCCATGCTAGACTCAAATACCCCTGGTGAAAAGGCCACAAGTACAGGCCCAAAAATCGAAAAACACTGCAAAATCAGCACAATCCCATTCCATCCATGGCCTCCATGATGTTTAAATTCAAGACAGCCCACAGAAAGACTAGGCCCATGCTAGACTCAAATACCCCTGGTGAAAAGGCCACAAGTACAGGCCCAAAAATCGAAAAACACTGCAAAATCAGCACAATCCCATTCAATCCATGGCCTCCATGATGTTTAAATTCAAGACAACCCACAGAAATACTAGGCCCATGCAAGACTCACTACCCCTGGGCATAAATAAAGGTTGAAAAGTAGGCAAAATGGTTGGAGGCCTAACAACAAAGCCTGCATTCAAAATGGCCACTTGCCTGCCAGCACATGGCCAGTGCCTGTAGCTGCACTCAAAATGGCCACCAGCCACATGGCATGTCCCTCCCCATGAACACCCCCAAAAATCGAAAAACACTGCAAAATCAGCACAATCCCATTCAATCCATGGCCTCCATGATGTTTAAATTCAAGACAACCCACAGAAAGACTAGGCCCATGCAAGACTCACTACCCCTGGGCATAAATAAAGGTTGAAAAGTAGGCAAAATGGTTGGAGGCCTAACAACAAAGCCTGCATTCAAAATGGCCACTTGCCTGCCAGCACATGGCCAGTGCCTGTAGCTGCACTCAAAATGGCCACCAGCCACATGGCATGTCCCTCCCCATGAACACCCCCAAAAATCGAAAAACACTACAAAATCAGCACAATCCCATTCCATCCATGGCCTCCATGATGTTTAAATTCAAGACAGCCCACAGAAAGACTAGGCCCATGCTAGACTCAAATACCCCTGGTGAAAAGGCCACAAGTACAGGCCCAAAAAACGAAAATCACTGAAAAATCTGCACAATCCCATTCCATCCATGGCCTCCATGATGTTTAAATTCAAGACAACCCACAGAAATACTAGGCCCATGCAAGACTCACTACCCCTGGGCATAAATAAAGGTTGAAAAGTAGGCAAAATGGTTGGAGGCCTAACAACAAAGCCTGCATTCAAAATGGCCACTTGCCTGCCAGCACATGGCCAGTGCCTGTAGCTGCACTCAAAATGGCCACCAGCCACATGGCATGTCCCTCCCCATGAACACCCCCAAAAATCGAAAAACACTGCAAAATCAGCACAATCCCATTCCATCCATGGCCTCCATGATGTTTAAATTCAAGACAGCCCACAGAAAGACTAGGCCCATGCTAGACTCAAATACCCCTGGTGAAAAGGCCACAAGTACAGGCCCAAAAAACGAAAATCACTGAAAAATCTGCACAATCCCATTCCATCCATGCCCTCCATGATGTTTAAATTCAAGACAGCCCACAGAAAGACTAGGCCCATGCAACACTCACTACCCCTGGTCAAGGCCCCAACAACAGGTCAAAAATCGAAAAACACAAAATTTTACAAAAAAAAAAAATCGAAAAACACAGAAAAATCAGCACAATCCCAATTCATCTATGGCCTCCATGATGTTTAAGTTCAAGACAACCCACAGAAAGAATCAGTCCACCCACCACTGAGTACCCCTGGGCAAAAGGCCCCAAAACAGCCCAAAAATCGAAAATCCCAAAATTTTAGTTGCAGCAACTGTAATGCCCCAAACAAACTTACTTGTAAAATTTCTAATCCAACAGTGATCCAAAGAAAGTCAAAAAGGCCTCAAATCCAAAGATCCAGCAGCATCCACAAAAAGTAATCCTTCCAGGTCCACATCCAAATGAAAAGTGACCAGGAGATGGACAAAGCACTGGGAGGAGCCTGCTGAACAGGAACAGGAAGTTGAAGACTATGGGGCACTTCCTTCCTCCCACCCCCCTGCCCCCCTCCCCAAAATGGACTCCTCGCTAAAAAAGTGCAGGCAAATGTCAAACTAAGGAGTTATTCACATAAAAATCATCATTTCTAGAAGGTTTATGCTGCTTGCTGGTGGATTTCTTGTGCAGAATTGCAAATTTATATTTTCGCTCGCCGCATCTCAAATCTCGCAATTGCGAAGTACCGCGAGACGTGATCTCGCCGTACTCGCGTTGACAAACTATCGCTGGCAAGCCGCGATGACGTAATCGCGCTCGCCAATTCCCGCGGGATCACACAGCAAGATCCAAAATGGCGCAGCACTCGCAAACTATCGAAAAAAACAACTCGGCAAACGATGATAAACGCCGCGCGCCGCAAAAATTGTATCACCAACGCCGCGCGCCGCCAAAAAAATCCGCTGCGTGCGAATTTGCGGATTTTGCGGGAAATCCGCAAATCTCGCGGATTGCGGATTTCCCGAAAATCCGCAAAATCCGCGAGCGTAACGGATTTTCCGCCCATGCTTAACCCAGTCCCTCTGCTTTGAATGGGGGGAGGCGGACTCTCTGGGTTCTTCCGTTCAGGAACGAGATGATCCAGTCCAAAGCTTTTCCTTGTATTCCGATGTTGCTGAGGCGTTGGGCAATAGTTATATAAGGAAAAACAACGGTTCCTGTAGATTGATAAGATACCTTTGTACTAAAGGAGGCAAAATTGCAATATTTTAGAGGGTACCTCAATGACAGAGGGCGGAAGAAACACTAACACAGGAGAATCCATGTAACATTTTTATACATTTTTAGACCAGCTGTCCCACAGGATATTTATCTTCATTCTGGTTACAGTGCATTGTCACTGGTTAACATTTACAAAAGGGATTTCCCCCGCTACGGCTGTAGCGAAGTACGCCCTGTGCCCATCGGGCTGCATTCCAACATTTTCTGGCAGTTTTTCCTCATATTGAGTACCCGGACGGGTTCTCACGTGAGTAACTTCTTTTCTTCTATTTTTCCATGTGTGGCACACAATTCACGAGACTGCCCAGGTACATCCTCAGATGTCCCTTCAAAGTAAGTCCTGAAGAGACCTTACACTGACTATAGGGTCGAAACGCCGTCGACACACAGAAGAAGCGAACCATTACACAGCGCATGTCATTGCATATTGCTGCTGTCTACATAGAGATTATTCTTGTTAATGGTTGATTTAAAACATTGTGGAAACCTTGTATATAGAAATTCACACTGTCACTTAACTTTGGGTTCCCGTTCTCACTTCGGACACAATGCACTAATGTTTTTTGATTTTCAAATTATGTTTATATTGCTTTTGGTCGAAAACATTTATAAAAATGTTACATGGATTCTCCTGTGCTAGTGTTTCTTTCGCCATCTGTCATTGAGGTACCCTCTAAAATATTGCAATGTTGCCTCCTTTAATTCAAAGGTATTTTATCAATCCACAGGAACCGTTGTGTTTCCCTATATTAGATTAGAGTGGGACAGATTGAAGTTGGGCAGATTTTTGGGGATTGGAATGGGGAAAATTAGAGTGGGGTGGATTGGAATGGGGCTGATAGTTTTGGATTAGAGTGGGGCATATTGGGGTGGTGCAGCTTGGAGTGAAGAGATTGGAATGGGCAGATTGTTTTACATCGGCGTAGGGCAGATTGGGATTGGGTTGATTAGAGTGCAGCAGATCAGAATGGGGCGGAATGGAGTGGATTGAGTGGGACAGATTGTTTTGGTTGGAGTGGGGCAGATTGAAGTGAGGCAGATTATTTAAGTATGGAGTGGGACAGATTGTTTTTGGCTGGAGTGGGGAAGATTGGTTTGGATTAGAGTGGGGCAGACTGTTGGAGTGGGGCAGATTGTAGTTGTCTGATTGTTTTGGATTGGAGTGGGGCAGATTGGTGTGGGACAGGTTGTTTTCAAATGGTTTTGGGCAGCTTGGATTGGGGCTGATTGTTTTGAATTGAATGCAGCAGATTGTTTTGGACTGTAGTGAGGCAAATTGTGGTGGGGCAGATGTGAGTGGGGCAGACTGTTTTGGATTGAAGTGGGGTGGATTGGTGTGGGGCAGATTGAAGTGAAGCAGACTGTTTTAGACTGGAGTAGGGCAAATTATTTTGTATTGGAGTGGAGCAGATTGTTTTGGATTGGAGTAGAGCAGATTTTGATGAGGCAGATTGTTTCAGAGTGGGGCAGATTGTTTAGGATTAGAGTGGGGTAGATTGGAGTGTGTAACATTGGCGTGGAAAAGCTTGTTTTGTATTGGAGTGGGGCAGAATGTTTTGGATTGAGTGGGGTGAATTTGAGTGGTCCAGATTTGAGTGGGGCAGACTGGAGTGTGGTGTGTTGGGAGGACTGGAGTGTAGTGGATTGGAGTGTAGTATAGTGGATGGGGTGAATTTAGTGATTTGGGTTGGATTGGGGTGGATTGGATTGGTGTGGGGTGGATTGGATTGGGTGGGGTGGATTGGTGTGGGGTGAAGTGGAGTCGATTGATGTGGACTGGAGTTGGGCAGACTAGAATGGGGTAGATTAGGATGTGTTGCACGATTATGTGTTATTGTGTTGTAAACAGGGGACCCCTACGTATAGTGAAGTTTGCTAATTACACATTAGAAAGTAACAATGTTGCTTTGCAATAAAAGAATCCTCAGCTTTTGAGAACAGCGCCCACGAGCAAAAACAAGAGAATACATGAGTGCAAAGTAAGAAAAGAAGACTTCGCAACATACTTATAGAAAATAAATCTTTGCAATTTTGTTTGTCCTGCTGGGCTTGTTGTTGCCAGTCACAAGCCTTCTGTTTGCAGGGCACTAAAAAGTAAACAGAGCAAAATAGTACCTCAATAATGTTGGATGCAGCAGACGGGCACTGATTAACTTGAATCAATCAGTGCTCGGTCCCTGCTCCACAGAGAGGAATGGAAATGATGCTAGAGCTGCCTTGACAAATTATGAGGCTGTAAAGAAGAGTGCCACACAAGCCAACAAACTGCAAGCAACGGGCAGGCTCCAAGCCTTTTTCTGTTAACAACAGTGTCTCACAGGCGAGATGCTTGCACTTGCGCATACTCTCATCTTTTAACTCGTTAACTGCGGCGGCAAATCCGCTGTGGTGCGGCTGTTTAGCAGAGTGGGTGGGGCCGCGTTGGCCAAAGGACGTGCGCAGCACTACGGAGGTAGTGCTCGCGACGGCCGTTGGCCGACGAATGCACACAACGGGTTAACAACAGTGTCGCACAAGCTAGATGCAAGACGATCACGCACATCGATAGAATTAATCAAAAAAGGTACGATTGTCATGTAGCTAATACTTCACCTCATGAGTATTATTTTGTAGTTATGCCCGTTAGGGACCCTGTCTGCAATTGCCACTCGACAGCTAATCCTCACACCATCAGTAAAGAGCAGTAAACTGAACGGTAATAAAGACCGACAATATTTAGAATGGGTAAACTCGAGGGTGCTTGCAACACGCATATTTTAACCATCAGCGTGCATGGCACATTAAAATACATACGTCGGAAAACACAGGTGTATCTAAAATCATATTGCATATGGGAGAGGGACTGAGACTATAGACTTTGATTTTTTTTTTTTTTTAAAGTAATCATCATGGCAAACCACACAGAGATAGTATATTAAAATGTAACTCTTTCACTGTAGACTATTCCTACTAGGAAAGTGAGGAATCAAAAGGGAATAGACTTGAACCATACATTATGAATACATGAGGACCAAAGACTGCACTCTATCGTCTAAAGTAAAGGTCAGTCAATAAATGCAATTTTGGGCAGTATAAATTTCAAGTAATAGCTTTGTAGGATAATATGATACAATCTGAGCCTATCTTGTTTCGGACGCCTCATCATGAGAGCTACACCAAAAAATGCCTGCTTCCTCCCCGCAATCAAGATAAGGAATACTCCCCGAGTGATGTACTTATGATTAATTTGGGGTAAAAGCGCTCTTTCTGTCAATATTTGAGCCTACCAGATATACAGGGCTATAAAAGAAGTCCCTAAAAACATATACTCGCCCCCCTCTTTTTCATGGTTTGCTTGTTTGTTTATCCACCACAAAGAGAAGTTTATACCCACATATAAAGGAATCCAGATACTTCTGGTTATCATCCAATCTAAGGTGAGATTAAACTGTAAATACCTCCTGTACATAGCTCAGAACTAAAAACATGCAAGGGGTCCTTAGATGTCCTAGATGGAACTATCATTATGTTCTTTTTTTTTTTTTTTTTTTTTTTTTTTTTTTTTTTTTTTTTTTTTTTGGTAGAGCGCGACAGCTGCCCCAGCAATGAGGCGTCCCGGCGCTAAGAACCCAGGGTCCTGGTCTGAATAGAGGAGCCAGGTAGGAGGGGGTTTTTACGGGCAAGGGAATAGGAACGTTTTAACTGCCTTCCGGAAAACCGGTAGGCTGTCAATGGAGCGAATGTGTTGTGGCAGGTCGTTCCACAGCTTGGCTCCGAGGAACTTAAAGGAGCGGCCGCCCATGCGGCTGAGTTTTATGCGTGGGACGTGTAGGAGGTTTTGGTTTGAGGATCTTAGGTTCCGTGACGGCGCATAGGGGGTGAGAAGGGGTCGAAGCAATGGAGGACTGTTGAGTTTGAAGATTTTGAAGGCCAAAATGAGGGTCTTAAACTTGATTCTGGAATCAACGGGGAGCCAGTGTAGTTTTTTGATGGTCGATCTGGCTGAGCATCTGCGGGGGAGGCCGACCAGAGTTCTAGCCGCAGAGTTCTGCACGCGTTGGATCCGCGCTATCTCGCATTTGTTGGCACCCAAAAGGAGCACATTGGCGTAGTCCAGACGTGAGAGGATTGTGGCTTGTATAATGAGTTGGCGGGTTTTAGCGTTGAAAAAGCCTAGTATGTGGCTGAGGCTTCTCAGCAAGCCAATACAGGTGCCGGCAACTTTTTTGGTATGTGACCGAAAGTTGAGTGAGGCGTCCATCCAAACACCTAGATTTTTTACTAGGGTTTTGGGGGGAGGGATGGTGCCTAAGGAGGACGGCCACCAGTGCTCATTCCAGAGGCTGGTGTCTTTGCCAAGGAATAGCACCTCTGTCTTTCCGCCATTGAGTTGAAGACAGTTCATTGTCATCCATTGTGCGACCGCAGAGAGTCCGTTTTTAAAGTTAGAGGATGATCTGTTGGGGCCTTCTGAGAGAGCGATGGCCAGTTGTGTGTCGTCAGCGTACGACACTAATGTCAAGCCCCATTCTTTGGCCACTGCCGCCAATGGCTGGACATAAAGATTAAAAAGCGATGGGCTCAACGCGGAGCCCTGCGGAACTCCCTGCGGGATGGGGTGGGGTTTGGACAGGAAGGGGGGGGCGGAGACTCGAAAAGTCCTGTTTTCGAGGAAAGATCTGAACCACTCCAAGGCATGTTCAGCTACTCCAAAGGTCTCCAAACGATTAAGGAGGATGTTATGAGACACCGTGTCAAAGGCCGCGCTGAGATCCAAAAGGATCAGCGCAGCACTTTGACCGGCATCTAGGATCGTTCGGAGGTGCTCTGTGGTGGCTAAAAGAGCAGACTCAGTGCTATGGCCTGGTCTAAACCCATTTTGTGATGGGTCTAGAATGTTGTTATCGACCATATGTTGGGATAGAGCACTGTTGACATGCGCTTCGGCGAGTTTGGACAGCCATGGAAGCAAGGAGATTGGGCGAAAATTCTCCGGTTTGGATGGATCAAGGGTGGGTTTCTTGATGATAGGCGAAACCCACGCTTGCTTCCAGGTAGATGGTACACGCGCTGAAGTAAAGGAGAGGTTCAGGATGGTGATGATTGTCGGTAGGAAGAAGTTGAGAGATTCTAGGAATTGAGCCGGGCGCATAGGGTCCGCAGGGGAGCCAGATTTGACTTTTTTGCAAAGTCTGGTGAGGATATCGTCAGAGATTTCCGGGATGTGAGTCAAGATCGAATAGTTATGGGTAGGCGAAGGATTGCTGGGTGGGCTGGGGGAGTGCTGAGGAAAGGAGGTGTAAATTTTTTGTACTTTATCAACAAAGAACCTAGCGAGGTCTTCGCATTGTTGTTCGGAGGAGATACTCGGGAGGGGGGCTTTGCTGCTCTGAAGTTCTTGTACTAGCTTGAAAATTTCTTTAGCAGGGGTGGGGCTAGATTCGATCTTATTGGAGTAGAAGGTGGTCCGTGCAGCACGGATGGCTTTGTGGTATGCCTTTAGCAGAAGTAGATATTTTGTTTTATCTTCTACGTTGTACTCCCTACGCCAAAGGCGTTCTGCCTTTTTGCACTCTTTGCGCAGGTTTTTGAGAGTGTCGTTGTACCAAGGGTTGGAAGGGGAGTTACGGCCTTTTGCCCATTTGGCAGGAATGAGATTGTCTAGTCCGTCCGTGATCCATTTATGAAACGCACTGTAGTTGTCGTTGATGTCGGAGTTGTTGTCAAGGTGGAAGTCCCCTAAGGTCGAGTGGAGGGCATCTCGAGATAGTTTATGCCATTGTCTTTTTAGACGGCGGGTCGGTGCCATGTTGTGCTTGCTTTTATTGACCAGAATGGTCAATTTAATGAGGGAATGGTCCGTCCATCCCATAGGGAGGGGGGCCTCTGAGGTGAGTTTCTCTAAGTTTGAGAAAACTGGGTCCAGGATGTGACCAGCAAGGTGAGTTGGAGTGGAAATGAAGGAGTCGAGCTGCAGTGCGGAGAGATCTGCAAGGAGCGTTTTGATCATAGGGTCGTTTATAAGATCAAAGTGAAGATTGAGGTCTCCCAAGATCGTAAAGTTAGAGCTTTTAGTTATTAGGGAGGTACTTGTCTCGAGAAGAGCCTCAATGAATTTTGAAGTGGGGCCAGGTGGGCGGTAGATATAGAGACCAGATACAGCGAAGTTAGGATTTATGATAATTTTGAACTGGGCGCTTTCACAGTCTGGAAGGTTCTCTTTAACAAAAGAGCAAGAAAACGTTTTCCTGTAAATTATAGCGATACCGCCACCTCTTCCATCTCTGTTAATTGTCGACATGAGATAGTCGTCTGGCAGCGTAAGGTTGGGAATGGTGGAGGTGCCGTCCCGTAGCCAGGTTTCGCAGAGGAAGAGGATGTCTGGATTGTCGTCCAGAATAAGGGTATTGACCTCAAGGTGGTGTTTGACTAGCGATCTTACGTTGAGGTGATAGATCGTGATGGAGGTAGTTTTCTCCGGTGCTTGGAGCTGCTGAATGGAGTGGGGTGTGGCGGTAGAAAAGCTACAGTTTTGACATTGTAGGCACGTGAGGCCGGGCTTACCTGTGGTATTAGCGCAAGACCGCCCGGGGTTCAGGCTGTGTAGTGGCTCGCTTTCGTAGGAGAGGGTTAGTGACGGAGTTAGGCCAGGGGGACTGGCGAGAGGCGATGACTTGGCGAGGACGGGCGAAGACGGGCTTGCCTTAGGCGCGCCTTCGGCGCGCAAACGGCGCGCCCGCTGCGCCCGTCCGCTGCGCGTACGGTATTGACACATCCCTTATAGGAGGGAGAAGGGGGAGGAAGGGGGGCGTGGCCTCCAAGGGGGCGTGGCCTATCAGCACGCCGGCAATGGCGCCGTGGACGATTTTCGTGAGCCCGCTGACAGCGTGAGGCAGCTGTGCGGTGTGCTTTTTAGGACCGAGTCCCGTGAAGCCAGGTGAGTAGTGCTTAAAAACAACAAGTTATTCAGTGACACAAAATTTTTAAAATCAATTAGCGTCTAGCTCCCGGCTTTTCGCCTCAGGAGGTTCCAAGGTTCTGGCAGGTGTGCGCTATAGGTCAGCGTTGTATACCTGCTCGGAAGGGGGCGTGGCCTCCAAGGGGGCGTGGCCTATCAGCACGCCGGCAATGGCGCCGTGGACGATTTTCGTGAGCCCGCTGACAGCGTGAGGCAGCTGTGCGGTGTGCTTTTTAGGACCGAGTCCCGTGAAGCCAGGTTCCCATTCTCCCTTAATGGACACAATAACACATCTTGTGACTGTGTCACACTGCATTTTGATTCTATTTAGCAGACTTTGTATGAATCTTCTTTTCATGATATTAAAAAAAAGAATATTGTCCCACACTCAACTGTCCTTGGTGCAATGTGGTGTCTCATAGCATATGTTTAAAGTATCTGTTATACTAAGCACTAGAGATTAAGTCATGTGTCCTTCTACTAAAGGTTAAGTCATAGGTACATTACACTTTGTTTGTAATTTCAGGTACCCTGCACACACACGCTGAGGAGAGAATAAAACTCTTTCTGATCTGGTCCTGAGGAAGGTGGTCTTAACCCACCGAAACGTGCGTAGACCTGGCATGGAAAATACACAAACAACATCTGTGTTACCTCAACCTTAGAAATAGTTTTTGTTGGGATTGGAATAAATGTGAAGATGTATGAACGAGTAAGTGTGTTTGATGGTTGTTGTGTGACAGACAGGGTTCTATTGTCTTGTATTGTAAAAATAATTGGATTTTAAAAACACTGTAAAGATCATGGTATTCTTCACTGCATTTTAAAATTGATTGAATTAGAATTAATATCTATGAACTTGATGTATACACAAGAAATGATCTAAAAAAGAAAAAAATATTTTTGATATACTACAGAAAAAGAAAAAATAAATAAAATATGTAAAATGAAAGTACTTATTTTGTTGCACCTATGTTACTAAGAAGGATAACTGATTAATCTGATGAACTTTGCCACATAAGAAAGTACGAATTGACCACAGGGGAATCTTAGTATGTTTATCTTGATGTTGTCCTCTCTTTTCCCTGGTCATTAATTTAAATATAGAGAGGGTCCTATAATTCATGCGATTGCACAAGCTAGATGCATGCACTAAGGCATGCTCTCACAGATTCAACCCTAAAAAAGAATCCCTCACCGACCTGACTGATCTTTCAGGGACACTTTGTTGGTTCACTTGTAAAAATGTTAGTGAACTCAACCATCCAGTGGGGGGCGTGGCTTGGACGCCGATCGGGATGGTGGCGTGAGCTCGCAGCTCCGCGCGGAATCCCGCTAATTCTCCTGATTTCTGCACCCTGGGCGACCCGTGCTTGACACTCCTGCCCTACGAAGTGTAGGGGGGCCGCTGGGTGTCGGTAGGAAGTTGCTGGGGGACTGCTAGCCCCGAGGAGACCCTGTTGAGCGACGGCTGAGGTGTCGCCGAAAGTGCGAAGAAAATGGCGGCGGGGCAGACGGGCGGCTCCGGGTATCGACATTGAGCGGCCTTGGCCCCGACTGGCGGAGGACTCTGCAGCCGAGAGAGCGAAGCAGTAGGGACTGTGGTGACAGTCCTGAAGATCAGGGGACGGGGACACCGGCTCCGCTCGAATTTTGAGACTATTAGCTGGCCGCTATCCCCCTCTTTTCCCCTCCTCCTCCTGGCTCACGAGGAGGTAGGTCAGACGGTGTATCCCCACTTGGCCCTGGGAGCTGGGGGCGTCGGCGGTGGCACTTGATCCTGCCCAATATTGGGAAGCTTGCACTGTCCCGCGAGTGCCGGGACCAGACGGGTTTCCTGGCCTGTGACGCAGTACCCTAAGATGGCGGCTTCAGGAGGGCTGGTGGCCGTGGAGCGCGGACAGGGGGACATGGCGGCGATGTCCCAGATGGGCGAGACCCCCCCGCCGGAGTTGGACCAGGAGCAGCGACTGAATAGACGCCTGGATGCCATACTGGACGCAATTACCTCGACTAAGGAGGCGTTGCAGCAGGACATTGCGCAAGTAGCCACAGGGCTGGGGCTATTGCGAGCGGACCATTCGAAGCTGGCGGATAAGGTCAAGGACCATGATCAGCTGCTGTTGGACCTGAAACCGTCGGTGGTGACAGCGGAGCATAAGATCACGGACATACTGGCCAGGTTGGACTCGCTGGAGCGACGTGCGGAGGATGCTGAAGGCCGCAATAGGAGGAATAACGTGCTGGTCGTAGGCCTGCCGGAAAGAATTGAGGGGGAGGATGCGGTGGCCTACATGGAGGACTGGTTTCGAACTGTGGTGGCGCCGGAGGGGCTTACTCCTTTCTTTACCCTGGAAAGAGCCCACAGGGTGCCGGCTCGCCCGCCAGGACTTGGCCGCCCCCCCCCCGCCCGATGGTGGTGCGGCTTCTCCATTATAAGGACCGGGACCTCCTCATCCAGAGGGCCCGGACGTTGGGCCCGTTTGAGGTGGAGAACAGCAGGGTCACAATCTTCCCGGACTACACCCAGGCAGTCCAAAGGAACCGCGCATCGTTCCTGGCAGTGAAGAAGGAGCTGCGAGAGGAGGGCATCCAGTACTCCTTCCTCTTCCCGGCCAAGCTGCGGGTTATTCTGGACGAGACCACGCACTTCTGTCAGACTCCGGACGAGGCATGGCAGTGGCTGGAGTCGTACAGGGCGGGGACGGACAGGTCGCACAAAAGTAGGCGAGATCGGCCTAAACCGCCTCAGATCAGACAATCGCAACGCATCCAGTCCCGCAATAGGCGCCAGCGGGAGAAACGGGAGGCCCAAATGGCTCCGGAAAAGAGGGATGTGCTCGCAGCGACGGCGGCCATCACGGGGTCGCAGCAGGAGAGTGAACTGGTGGAGTCGGACTCTGGCGGTGAGGGCAGCAGGAGAGGAGAGGACCTTTCGGAAGCGGAAAGCTCGAAGGGGCCGGTGGTGACCCCGCAGACCTCTGATGGGATATTTCACGGTTGAGGCTGTGTTGAGACTTGGACATGATCTGATGGTAGGGCGGTATCCTGCTGGTTATGGGTGGGTTGCCGGGTAGGGTGCCTCGCGGGCAGGACGGGATGGGAGTGCGGGGCGTGGGCTCCGCTAGCTGGGATCGGCGATAACTCACCCCCCCTAAGGCCCTTAAGGCCTTCTGTGGTGGAGACCACAGGTTCGGAGAATGTGTGGTTGGTTTGAGGTTTGGATTGGGGCTGACACTGGGTTTGTAGGCTCTGTCCTGGGGAGTGGGGTTTGGGGTGTTTTTCTTTCTAGAGTTTCTTTTGGGGGGGGCAACTGCTTTGGTGGGGATGTGAACTGGTGTTGTTTGACCTGGACTGCTTGCTGCTGGTATGGGGACGTTACCTAATTTAAAATGCCTAACGTGGAATGTCCGGGGGTTACGAACCATGGTCAAGCGCCACAAGGTGCACGCATATCTGGTACGAAGGGGGGTCCAGATTGCTATGCTACAAGAGACCCATCTGACAAAAAAGGAATGTGCTGCGTTGCAAAAAAGGTGGCGGGGCCAGGTGTTCGGCACCACTTACTCAGCCTATGCCAGAGGGGTACTGATTTGGGTGAAAGCGGAGATACCGTTTCAGGTGCTGAACCAAGTGGTGGATCCTGAGGGCAGGTTTGTGGCGGTGGAGGGGCGGTTGTATGGTAGGGATGTGGTGCTCTGTTGTGTGTATGCGCCGAATGCTGATTAGGCCCGGTTCTTCGATGGCCTTTCCGGTTCCTTGGCCTCTTTCCTAGAGGGCCCGGTGGTACTTGGGGGGGATTTCAACTCGATCACGGACGTGGTATTGGATAGGTCCCACCCCCCCCTTGTTGATTCCCTGGTGCGTAGGTTGGCCATGCATAGGAAAGGACTGGCAGGACAGGTGGGGGTTGCGGGATGTGTGGCGGGAACAGCACAGGGACACCAGGGACTATTCTTTTTACTCGGCTCTCCATGCACTACATGTGAGGATAGATTCAGTGCTCTGTGGCGGATCCCTGGCCCCATTGATATCACACACAGAATACCTGGCTAGAACCATTTCGGATCATAATCCCCTATTGGTACATATCCAGTGGCAGCGGGAGCGCTCAGCAATCCCAACATGGCGGCTCCGGCCAGACACGCTAGAGGACTCAGTGTTTAGTGACGCTGTCTAACAGGGCATCGATAATTACTTCGGCGAGAATGAGGGTACAGCCACGTGCAGGTCCACTGAATGGGATGCGATGAAAGTGGTGGTGAGAGGGGTATGTCTGGGTCGGTTTTCGAATGCTCGTACGACTGTGTTGAATGCACTTGCAAAGGCGGAGGAGAATCTGAGAGACTTGGAGCGGCGTAGACCGGCTAGGCCAGATTTACAGGCCCGGTTGTTGGAAGCGAAGGAGGTGGTCGCCACCGAAACGGAACGGCTGAGGTGTTACGACTACAGGCAATACGCGATCAGAGCGCATGCTGAGCGGGACAAGGTGGGCACGCTCTTGGCCAGACTCGCTAACCCTGAAATTAGGGGCTGCCCGGTCCTTAGCATTAACAACGCAATGGGGGAGACGGTATATTCTCAAGCAGCGGTGTTGGAGTGCTTTCGAGTATATTACGAGCAATTGTACCAAAGTCAGTTGGGAGCGGAGGCCTCGGAAATTGCAGAATACCTAGAGGCGAGGCAGCTTCCGGTCCTTGATGGGGAGGACGCGAAAGAGTTGGGCGGCCCGATCACGCTTACTGAAATACGGGTGGCCATTAAAAATATGGCTCGGAATAAAACACCCGGGGTGGACGGGTTACCAGTGGAATTCTACCAACAGTTTGTGGACAGCTTGGCGCCCAGACTGCTGGTGGTGTATACGGAGGCTTTTGAGTCAGGAGGTTTGCCTGAGTCCATGAGGGAGGCTTTGATTGTGCCGCTTCTAAAACCCAGCAGGGATGCGACAGATGTGAGGTCCTATCGCCCGTTGTCCATGCTGACGGTGGACTACAAAATCCTGAGCCGGATTCTGGCCACCTGGCTGGCCCCACACATGACGAGCTTGGTACACAGGGATCAGGCGGGGTTTATACCCACGAGGAGCACGGCGATGAATGTCCGCCGCCTGGTGGGGATAATGGACGCCATTTTGGACGAGGATGGGACCCAAGCGGTATTATCTGTGGACATAGAGAAGGCGTTCGATAGTTTGGAATGGGTCTTTCTGGATGGAGTGCTGGAGAGGTTTGGCATAGGTGATGGGTTCCGCCGGTGGACGAAGGTCCTGTACTCCTCAGCGAAGGCGCGGGTACGTCTGGGTGGTTTGGTGTCTGCGGCGTATCCGGTGGGTAGGGGCACGAGACAGGGGTGCTCCCTTTCCCCCCTCCTGTTCGCTCTGGCGATGGAACCCTTGGCGGTCCATGCCAGAACGGGTGACAGATACGCGGGGATAGATAGCGGCGGGCGGCTACATCACATCTCGCTATATGCGGACGACCTGTTGCTGTACTTAGACGACACGGAGCGGGCCCTGGAAGGAGCGATGGACCTGTTGTCGGAATTTGGCCGGTTGTCGGGCCTTAAAGTCAACTGGGCGAAGACCTGTGTATTCCCGCTGAGAGCGGGGACGCCCGGCCCTGCTCGTGACCTAGGGGTAGTCTGGGAGCCATCTTGCTTTACTTATCTGGGAGTCCGTATCTACCATGAGACCACGGACCTATTAGACGGCAACATTGGTCGGTGCGTTCGGGCGCTGAGGGGCAGCATGTCCTTTTGGTCGACCCTTCCGCTGACGGTACTGGGTAGGATTGCTCTCTTGAAAATGGTGGCGCTCCCCCACCTCCTGTATTACTTCAGGACGTTGCCCATTTGGATTCCCCAGAGGATCTTTAGGGATCTGAGGACGATGATTATTGGTTTCCTGTGGGACATGGCCGCCGAAGAGTGGCTCTGAGCACGTTGCTACGCCCCAAGATTGAGGGGGGGATGGCTGTTCCTGATTTTGAACTATATTACTTGGCGGCGCAGCTCCAGGTTCTCACGCAACATGTGGCCCGGGTGTTTAGGGGACCGGAGGGTGACCGAGAGCTGGGGATACAACGCCATGTGCTGTCTTATATCGTTATGCAGCAGAGGCTGGAGCTGAGGGGCCTCACAATGGAGGAACGGACGCTCAGGCAGTGCTGGCAGAGGAGTCTTAGGAGAGCGAGGGCGACTCGGCCTTATGCGCCAGAAATCCCGATTGGCATGTTGACGGCCCTACCACACGGGGGCGATTGGTCCTCATTGCTGGAATGGGAGGAAGCGGGTCTTCAGGTGGTGGGAGACCTGTATGTCGACGGGACCTTGGTGCCCTTTGGGGTGCTTCAGGAGCAGTTCGGGCTGTCTGACGGGGGGTTCCTCTTGCATGCGGCGGTGGTAGCGGCTATACAGAAGCACTGGAAAGGTGGGCTCATAGAACCAGACACGACTATGGCGTGCCAGTACGTGGTGATGGCGGCGGGCACCTTTAAGGCTGTGACCTGCCTCCATAATCGGATGTTACACGAGGGACTGGAACCGCTCCAGGGGCTCAAAGCTAAATGGGAGGAGAGTGTGGGCAGGCCCATCCCAGACACGGTGTGGAGCCACATTCTGCGGCGCACATGGAAGGGCACGAGGAATGCGCATTTCCAACAAGTTCATTTCTTTGTGCTACATAGGGCCTATCTGACCCCGGAAAAAATACGGCGGTACTTTCAGGTGCAGGACGCACGGTGTCCGAGGTGTTCGTCTCCGGAGGCGGACATGGACCATTTGTTTTGGGGTTGCCCGCATTTGGAGGCCTACTGGGCAGAGGTGGGGGACCTACTAAACGATGTGACCGACAGGGAGGTGGATTTCGACATGGCGGCGTGCCTGTTGCTCTGGTTCCCGCACACCAAACATACTAAGGTGACGAGCAAATTTATTGACTTGGGCCTGATACTGGCACAAAGAGAGATCTCGTGGCATTGGAAGTCTAGGAGCGGGCCGTCAGTGAGGAGGTGGAAGAATGAATTGTTGCGGTGGTCTGAGTGTGAGAGCGTGCTTCGAATGAAACAGGCTGTCAAGCTTGGTAATGAGACAGCCTTGGATGCAGCGCGTGCGTGGGAATTGGTGGTGCAAGCCTTGCGTGACTCTTTAGTGGAAGATGAGGACTGAGTGAATGGGACCTGTGGACACTGCGAGGCGTACTAACTCAGAGTCGTCATTGACACTGTAGCGGGATCCATACTACACTTCAGGACGGGACACACTCCATCAGCAGTTGCCGGGGTGGGGACACTGGGGGGTTGTTCAGTGGGAGTTCGGGGTGGGCCGGAAGCCAGGAGGTTGGGTGACCGCGATGGCGACACTGTGCTGGGAAGGGCCTGCGGGCGTGGGTGATGCGCGGGAGGAGGCAAGGGGCGCGGGCCAGGTATGGAGGGCCCAACAGTGCGCGGGGCGGGTCAGGAAGCGGATGGTAGCAACGACCTGCATATGTGGGATGGCTGACGATGATATTTGTTGTGGGTGGGGGGGTAAAATGCGGATACGTAAAATGATCTTTCGACCATTGTCCCAATGGGACATTCACCGTGATGCCTTCCTGCTATTTAAGGTACTACGCCGCCCGGCCTCCGGGATGCGGGCTGAATGGCTGTGTATGGTTTACGATTTAATGCTTGAACGGGGGGACATTACGAGTGGACTGGTTGAGCCATTGTATTCTGTGGTTTCTAATTCTGCAATAAAAACAAATTAAAAAAAAAAAAAAACTTAACCATCCAGTAGTCATCTCCACATAATTCGACACTGCACTTATATCTGGGGGGCTGATTCAGAGCTGAGTGCTCATGGGAAATGCTCAACATGCGCAGGAAGTGCTAAATCCATAGGAGAATCCACCACAGAAACTCTTCCACTGTGCACTTCCTGTGGGAAAGGAAAGTCCACCAGCAGCTTCTGCTTCTCATTAAGCACTTAGCACACACCAGGGAGTATTTCCGGTCTCCAGCATCATCTAAGGTCAGTTCCTCCAACCTCAAACCTCAGCTAACACAATAAAGTACACAGTGGTGGTGAGCTGGGAGCAGACAGGCTGTCTTGCTAAAAACAACGGACTTCTTTCATCAGGAGGCTTCCTTACTCACCAGTCAACAGAAAGTGAAACTCTTGGTTTTATAGTTTCAGTGAGGAGTAGCGGGTGGGTGTTAGGCATTGATTTTTTTATTCAGATCCTTGTCCGGAGTTTCTAAGGGGGTTAACAGCAGCAGAACTACAAGTCCCAGACTGCGCATAGAACACTGGATTGGATGAGGGTCTCAAGCTAGGACTTTGGAAACTTGAAACTTCTGCCTAAATACAGATCTCAACATTCTTGGGGGGATTTTAGGTGTAGGGGGCCTAGTAGATGATACTGAAATCTCTTTCTGAAGAGGGTGCCATGACATTAACTTGTAGCATTAATGGAGCCTTTAATGTTGCCACCTTTCTCAGGGAAAACTACCAGCAGCGCATGTGTATGTTGGGAGATTCAAAAGTGTCCTGGGCTGATACTTAAAGAACAGTTTGTGTAAAATCCCCATTATTTTTAGGTCGAGCCTGGGCAGCGCAATAGCTTCTCTGCAAGGCATGCTGTATTCATGAAGGGACTTAAACCTCCGCCCAATTTCCCCCCATATTTTTCATTGGCTTGTGTCATTGTCCACTGTTAACTGTGGCTGTTCATTGGTCAATAGGCTTAGTAGTCACTCCTTAGTACCGCCTTGTCTCATCGGCGGACCTGCAAAAAACTTTGGAGTTTGGTTTAATAATAACCTCAGATTTGAGGATCATCTAAAAAAACTTACTGGGATTTGCTTTTCTACACTCAAAACATTACGCAGATTTCTTCCTTTGCTCCCGAGAGAGGCCAAGGAGACGGTCATTCGCGCTCTTATATTATCCAGATTGGATTATGCGAATGGCCTCTTCTGTGGACTTCCGGCCTATTTGATTCATCGCCTCCAAGTCATTCAAAATGCTGCGGTCCGGCTGTTGTTTAATATACCCAGAAGCTCTAGTGTTCGTCAACCTCTTAGAACTCTTCACTGGCTTCCAGTTGCTCAAAGGATTTTATTTAAAATCCTTGTTCTGGCATACCGAGCAGTCCATCAAACTGGCTCAGTTTATCTAAGGAAAAGATTCTCCCTTTATGTTCCTAATCGCCCTCTCAGGTCAACCAATCTTCACCAAATGAATGTTCCAAAGTTTAAATACAGCAGGCTCGGTGGCCAATCCATCTCTGTCAGAGCGGCGAGAGCTTGGAATACCCTTCCTCTCCAGTTGAGAACATCCTCATCCATCATGGTGTTTAGGAAAGGCCTAAAAACCCATCTCTTTAACATCACCGCTTAATGGCTGTCTCTCTACTCTGGATTTACTCTGATCTGTCTCCCCTTTCTCTCGCGCCAGGATACTATTGTTTTAGTAACAGAGCGCGCTACAAAAGCCTCTATAATAATTTTGTAACCTCCCATGGCGACGCCCCCTGTTACATGTGTTGTTACTCGATAGGTTTTAATCACAGCCTTCGAGCACCCTTTTTTCAAATAGCTTTGCCCTGCGTGCTGTTGCAGGCAGGACAAGCTCTTTCCTAACACTTTTTTTAAAATGTATTGCACGAACGGATTTACAATGCAATAGGTCTTGCATTTGCGAAAGTTTAAGCTATTGGCATCGTAAATGACAATGCCTTTTATCTGTTTTAAAATCAATACATTTAAAAAAAAGCATTGTCGTTTACAATGCTAATAGCTCAAAATCTTGTAAATTGTACACCTATTGCATTGCAAATGCTTGTTTAACACAGCAATTCAGCCTAAAATGCCTGTAAAGCCATTTAGAAACAGCCTAAATAGCATTACAGTCCCTTAGAACACTGCCTTCCTTTCTTCAATTTTGTATTTCAAAAGGGGTAAAAATTCTGTATTTCAATGATTTTCCTGATGTTTTACTTGGTCGAAATAGCGGGCAGACAGGTAAAAAGCTGGTCGAGTGGTAACTCTAGCGCTGCCTTCGTTTATTAAACAGTGATGGTTTCAGTTCGCGCGCGCCCTCTGCTGTTGGGTCACACACACCTGTAATTAAGCAGTCCCTGGCGGGCCCTGCCTTCCGTTAGTGAGCAGAGAGTTAATTGAATGCCGGACTCAGGTTCGGGCAGTGAAATGTTTACCTTCGGTCCCTGCAGCTGGGAGCCCAGAGTCCTCGGGGCCTTGTTATTCTTCAAAGAAGGGCGGATTTATTGTCCCAAGTGTGTCTCTGCGGAGGCCCCGGACTGGTGTACACTTGCATTCATCCAATTAACCCCGTGACCTGGAGGCGATAGGTAATTAGGCGAGAAATCTTATCTGAGACACAGACACGAGCATCGGTGGGTGATGCTGTGCGCGCGCAGCTTGACCTGGCACTTGTCACGCTCGCAGAAATGTTCACACAAAAATCAAACTTGTCACACTCACAGCCGTGTCCACTCACAGGGCCGGCCCTAGGCATGTGCAAACTGTGCACCTGCACAGGGCCGCCAAACCCCAGGGGCCGCCACGTCTCCAGTCGATGAAGGGGGCCCCTCAGCTGAGCCCTCCGGTAGAGAGCTGTGTCTCTCTAAAGCCGCTGCTGCTGTCTGCAGCCTGCTCCTTGCTCCTCGCGCTGCTGACCTTTGACTGAAGAGAAACAAAGTATCAACTTCTATTGTTTCTCTTCAGTCAAAGCCACGAGCCAGGCCCGGAAAGAGGAGGGGGTGGGGGCCCTAGGATGGTGCATTCTCCTCAGGGCACTATTCCTTTGAGAAGGGAGGAGACCAGGGCTGTCTGTGAGGGCCCAAAACTGCTTCCCTGCCTCCCCTACAAGTTATCTAAAGACACAAATACAATGTTGAAGCTGGCTCTGTGTTTCCACATCAGCATTTTAAAAGCATGCTTACATTTTCTGGATGGGCTCGACTACGCATGTTTAACAGTGAAAGAGATTTGCACACCCCTCTTGAGTGGGCCTCGGTAAATGTGCAGAGCTGGCATGCTGGCATTTGGAGAGCTGGCATACTGGCATGTGGCGAGGGCGCAGTGTTCTGCTATGTGATTGTGCACAGGTTGGCCCATGGTGAATTATAATTATTAGAAAGAACGCTCCAGATGCAGAAGCACTTCCTCAGCCACCAAGTTTGGGACAAGGAACGAGACAGTGAGTAAGTTTATTTTTATTGTTGAAAGGTGAAACAGGGGTCTCGGTGGAATGAAGTAAGGGAAGATTATCTCTGTTCAGACAGCCTGTAGGTCCTTTCTCCAACATACGTGCCTGTGTAATATAGTTTGTAATCACTGTGACATTTTTAGGAACTTTTATACATAATAGAAACTGTGTTTTCCGACAAGTCATGGTTCTTTTAAACAAAATACACCTTTAATTGCTTGCTTTATCGTAGTCCGTTTCACGCTCACCCTGACATCTGTTTAAGTCCTCCGAGTCATTTGTTAAGTCATTTGTTATTCTCTCGGTGTACCAAGTCAACCTTCCCTCTGAGTTCGGTAAGCTGAGTTCCATTGACAATCGTTATGTACAGCACATAGAGGTGTCAAAATGGCATTTGTACAAACATTAATTTTATTGAGAGAGAAAAGCATCCTCATTAAAACATGAATGCATGTGAGGGTGATGTGCTCTCTGCCCACCCTTGTGTGGGCGATATATTGTTGGTAGTTCTTAGTATTTAGTGTGCATCCTTGGCTTGGGATGGTGGCACTTTCCTTGTATAGTCAGAGTACATATGGATACTGGATGAAAACTGCAAACTGGTAGTAGAGCACCTGCCATGCATTTACTAAAAATAAAAAGCTTGTCTATTAGGTCAAAATTATTTTGTTTGAAGAAAGTGATCAGCTTACGTTTTGGAGTCCAGGCGGAGGGGGAGAAGGTTGCAAGGCAGAGGGGAGAAGGGTGCAAGGCAGAGGGGAGAAGGGTGAAAGGCAGAGGTGAGAAGGGTACAAGGCAGAGAAGAGAAGGGTGCAAGGCAGAGAGGAGAAGGGTGCAATGCAGAGGGGTGAAGGGTACAAGGCAGAGAAGAGAAGGGTGCAAGGCAGAGAGGAGAAGGGTGCAAGGTAGAGAAGGGTGCAAGGTGGAGGGGAGAAGGGTGCAAGGCAGAGGGGAGAAGCGTGCAAGGCAGAGGGGAGAAAGTGGAAGGCAGAGAGGAGAAGGGTGCAAGGTAGAGAAGGGTGCAAAGTAGAGAAGGGAGCAAGGCGGAGGGGAGAAGGGTGCAATGCAGAGGGGAGAAGGGTGCAAGGCAGAGAGTAGAAAGGGTGCACTGTAGAGAAGGGTGCAAGGCAGAGGGGAGAAGGTTGCAAGGCAGAGGGTAGAAGGTTGCAAGGCAGAGAGGAGAAGGGTGCAAGGCAGAGAGGAGAAGGGTGCAAGGCAGAGGGGAGTAGGATGCAAGGCAGAGAGGAGAAGGGTGCAAGGTGGAGGGGAGAAGGGTGCAAGGCAGAGGGGAGAAGGGTGCAAGGCAGAGGGGAGAAGGGTGCAAGGCAGAGAGGAGAAGGGTGCAAGGCAGAGGGGAGTAGGATGCAAGGCAGAGAGGAGAAGGTTGCAAGGCAGAGGGTAGAAGGTTGCAAGGCAGAGAGGAGAAGGGTGCAAGGCAGAGAGGAGAAGGGTGCAAGGCAGAGGGGAGTAGGATGCAAGGCAGAGAGGAGAAGGGTGCAAGGTGGAGGGGAGAAGGGTGCAAGGCATAGGGGAGAAGGGTGCAAGGCAGAGGGGAGAAGGGTGCAAGGCAGAGGGGAGAAGGGCGCAAGGCAGAGAGGAGAAGGGCGCAAGGCAGAGAGGAGAAGGGTGCAAGGCGGAGGGGAGAAGGGTGCAAGGCAGAGAGGAGAAGGGTGCCAGGTGGAGAGGAGAAGGGTGCAAGGAAGAGGGGAGAATGGTGCAACGGGGAGGGGGAGAAGGGTGCAAGGCGGAGGGGAGAAGGGTGCAAGGTGGAGAGGAGAAGGGTGCAAGGCAGAGGGGAGAAGGGTGCAAGGCAGAGGGGAGAAGGGTGCAAGGCAGAGAGGAGAAGGGTGCAAGGCAGAGGGGAGAAGGGTGCAAGGCAGAGGGGAGAAGGGTGCAAGGCAGATGGGAGAAGGGTGCAAGGCAGAGGGGAGAAGGGTGCAAGGCAGAGGGGAGAAGGGTGCAAGGCAGAGAGGAGAAGGGTGCAAGGCAGAGGGGAGAAGGGTGCAAGGCAGAGGGGAGAATGGTGCAAGGTAGAAAAGGGTGCAAGGCGGAGGTGGAGAAGGGTGCAAGGGGGAGGGGGAGAAGGGTGCAAGGGGGAGGGCGAGAAGGGTGCTGCAAGGCAGAGGGGAGAAGGGTGCAAGGCAGAGGGGAGAAGGGTGCAAGGCAGAGGGGAGAAGGGTGCAAGGCAGAGGGGAGAATGGTGCAAGGTAGAAAAGGGTGCAAGGCGGAGGTGGAGAAGGATGCAAGGGGGAGGGGGAGAAGGGTGCAAGGGGGAGGGCGAGAAGGGTGCTGCAAGGCAGAGGGGAGAAGGGTGCAAGGGGGATGGAGATGAAGTTAAAAATGTGCCCCCCCCCGAAACATTTCTGCGGATGCCCATGGAACGCACACTACTTTGTGAGAGAGAGTGGGAGAGAGTGGAGAGAGAGAGAGTGGAGAGAGAGCGTGGAGAGAGAGAGTAGAGAGCGAGAGTAGAGAGCGAGAGTAGAGAGAGAGAGTGGAGATAGAGTGAGGGTGGAGAGAGAGGGTGGAGAGAGAGAGTGGGGAGAGAGTGGAGAAAGAGTGGAGTGAGGCAGTGGAGAGAGAGTATAGAGAGAGTGGAGAGAGAGAGTAGCGAGAGAGTAGAGAGAGAGAGTCAGTGGAGAGAGAGTAGAGAGAGTGGAGAGAAAGACAGTGGAGAGAGAGTAGAGAGAGAGTGGAGAGAGAGAGTGGAGAGAGAGAGTGGAGAGAGAGTATAGAGAGAGAGTGGAGGGAGAGAGGGTGGAGAGAGAGAGTGGAGAGAGAGCGTGGAGAGAGAGTAGAGAGAGAGAGAGAGAGTGGAGAGAGAGTAGAGAGAGAGAAAGTGGAGATAGAGTGGAGCTAGACAGTGGAGAGAGAGAGAGTGGAGAGAGCATGGAGACAGTGGAGAGAGTGAGCAAGAGAGTGGAGAGAGAGAGAGTGGAGGGAGACAGTGGAGAGAGAGTGGAGAGAAAGACAGTGGAGAGAGAGTAGAGAGAGAGTGGAGAGAGAGTAGAGAGAGAGAGTGGAGGGAGAGAGAGTGGAGAGAGAGTAGAGAGAGAGAGTGGAGAAAGAGTAGAGAGAGAGAGTGGAGAGAAAGTGGAGCTAGACAGTGGATAGAGAGTGGAGAGAGACAGTGAAGAGAGAGAGAGTGGAGAGAGAGAGAGAGAGAGAGAGAGAGAGAGAGTGGAGGGGGTGGAGCTAGACAGTGGAGAGAGAGAGAGAAAGTGGAGAGAGAGACAGTGGAGAGAGAGAGTGGAGAGAGAGAGTGGAGAGTGGAGAGAGAGAGTGGAGAGTGGAGAGAGAGAGTGGAGAGAGAGAGAGGAGAGAGAGAGTGGAGAGAGAGAGAGAGTGGAGAGAGAGAGAGAGGAGAGAGAGAGAGAGTGGAGAGAGAGAGAGGAGAGAGAGAGAGGAGATAGAGAGTGGAGAGAGAGTGGAGAGACAGTGGAGAGAGAGTGGAGGGAGGCAGTGGAGGAGACAGTGGAGAGAGAGATAGAAGAGAGAGAGAGTGGAGAGAGAGAGTGGAGAGAGAGAAGAGAGAGAGGAGAGAGAGTGCATAGAGAGTGGAGAGAGAGTGGAGGGAGAGTGGAGGGAGAGAGTGGAGGGAGACAGTGGAGGAGACAGTACAGAGAGAGAGTGTGGAGAGAGTGGAGAGAGAGTGGAGAGGGAGTGGAGAGAGAGTAGAAAGAGGGTAGAGAGAGTAGATAGAGGGTGGAAAGAGAGTGAGAGAGAGAGTGAGAGAGAGAGTGAGAGAGTGGAGTGAGAGAGTGGAGAGAGAGAGGGAGAGAGAGAGCGGAGAGAAAGAGAGAGTGGAGAGAAAGTAGAGAGAGAGTGTGAAGGGAGAGAGGGTGGAGAGAGTGGAGAGAGAGTGGGGAGAGAGTGGGGGAGAGTGGAGAGAGAGTAGAGAGAGTGGAGGGAGACAGTGGAGGGAGATAGTGGAGAGAGAGTGGAGAGAGAGTAGAGAGAGAGAAAGTGGAGAGAGAGACAGTGGAGAGAGAGTGGAGAGACAGTAGAGATGGAGTGGACAGAGTTGAGAGAGAGAATGGAGAGAGAGAGAGAGTTGAGAGAGAGAGAGACTGACTGACTGACTGACTCAGAGACTGAATACTGACTGACTGAGAGACTGACTGGCTAGGAAACTGACAGAGAGAGAGAGCAAGATTGGCTGACTAAGAGAGTGACTGACTGACTAACAGAGAGAGAGAGACTGATTGAGAGTGAGACTGACTGGCAGAGAGAGAGACTGACTGAGGTAGAGAGATACTGACTGACTGAGGTAGAGAGATACTGACTGACAGAGAGAGAGAGACAGAGAGAGAGGGAGAGACTGACTGACTGAGAGAGATAGACTGATTGACTGCGAGAGAGACTGACTGACTGAGAGAGACTGACTGACTGAGAGAGACTGACAGAGAGAGAGAGAGACTGACTGAGAGGGGGACTGACAGGGAGAGAGAGAGAGAGACTGACTGAGGTAGAGAGAGAATGACTGACTGAGAGAGACTGACTGACTGGGAGAGAGAGAGACTGACTGGGAGAGAGCGAGACTGGCTGACAGAGAGAGAGACTAAGAGAGAGAGAGAGAGAGACTGGGAGACTTACTGGCTGAGAGAGAGACTGTCAGAGAGAGATAGACTGACAGAGAGAGAGACTGACAGAGAGAGAGACTGACTGAGAGAGAGATTGACTGACAGAGACTGACCGAGAGAGAGACTGACTGACAGAGAGAACAGAAACTAAAGAGGGCTCATGGAGCTTTGTTTACTTTTCTGTTGTCTCCATTTCTTGCTCTTTCCATAACACCTCAAGCAGTAAATAAGAGGCCGTCGAAAGTCCAAGGTTAGACACGCCTGTGATGTCATTGGGTGTGAAAGGGAATGACATGTCGCTTTTTGTCACCCATAACATTTTGGCGAATCGATGTCCATGAGGGTCCGGACCCCCTCTTCCGGGGCCCCCACCTACGCTCCCTGCACAGGGCCACCATGAGCCTAGAGCCGGCCCTGCCACTCACCACAGCTTGACTCGCGTAAACAGCTGTTTTTTTCTTGAAATACAGAGCACAAAGATGACAAAAATATCTGTCGGTTCCCAACTCCCCGAAAGTAAAAAGCAAGCTCTCCCTCGTCACCCTTCTCTGACCACTGGCCGGGTCCTTCTCGGGCAGTGCCGGAAGTTACTAAAAACTCCCCGGGGCTTATCTACAAGCCCCTTGGGCTGGCTTTGCGTCACTTTTTAGATGCACCGGCGGCGCAGTGTTCTGACATATTCACAAGGCCACCCAAAGCCTTTTCATGGCTTGTAAATACGGCCCCTTTTCACTCATCACTTTGCGTGAAAGGGCCGTGCGATGGGTGTAGCTGTGGGTGTTCCCATGCAACACCCATGGATACTGCCGCATGCCCATATTTACAACATTTTGGAAACCTCTGAATGCGTAAGAATTCAACGCCCTTCCCAGGGGAGGCCCAAGTAGGTGTAAACAAGGAGAAATACATGTATTTCTCCTCGTCTTTTCCTCTTTCTATGCATGCTGTATTCTGCAGCACATACCTCCAACGCAGGCACCGTTGAACCATGGTGCAAGGGAGCCTGCTGTGCCGCAGGGCAGTCAATTGTGCGACAGCACAGGGAAACGCATGGGGATGTGCCATATTCTTGTACATATGAAGTGTTGTGTTGTGTTTTATAAAACTAAGAAAAATGAAATTTAACAAGTGCCTCTATATGCACGAAGCTGCTGAACGATGTTCTTATTGCAAGGTACATGCGTGTGACTTTAAATTCTATTGGTCACTCTTTGTAGTGTGCAACTGAGGGGGATTCATTCTGTTGGGATAGAATTTACTGCAACTGGGATGGAACCTACATTCATGATTAGACTCTGATTAACATCTTCTTTGGAGCCTGCTTTGAGGCCCAGGAGCGTCAAGATTAATCTGTAATTTGTATTGTAATTGTTTCTATTTCTAATGGTTTTAATTAATTAGACAATCATATTTTCCCATCTAGCAGCAGGCCAGCTGAAAAGCAAGGCCCTCTGCTCACTGGTATTCAATCAATGCCCAGCAAACATGTCTCCTCCTTTAAATGTAAGGCTATGAAATGACTAAGACTCACATTTTCATGTCCTGGACTTTAATTTTACAAATCACTGCTGTGAGCTGTGTTCAATTAAATGGAGCAAATGAGATCTGAATACATAGAAATCACTGATTTGTTAATTCAGAACCCAGAGCTGGAAGCATGTTGCATCTGTATGTTGTTGTTGTAAACAGATAGCTAGGTTCTGTTCAGTTGCCTATAAAGTGCCTCATGCAGTTCTCTGGCTCCCTAAAAGGACTGAGAATTGGGGGCGTGGCTTGGCACTGAAGAACAATGGTTGCTTCTTCCTGAATCTTTCTGGAAGATGTTGTATCCCAGCATCACACAGACATCACCAATGCCCAACTACAGTTTGCCTGGAGTGCAGGGTGTATTTGCGAGGGCATGGGATGCTATACCCCACAGCGACCACCTCCCACTGTTCAACTACATGCTTCCCAACACACACAATGCCTCTGTATTTTACACAATTTCCACTCCCTTCAAACAGTCACATGCTGAGGAGGCAAAATCACACAGTTGCTGGCAAGGTGAGCTGGCAACCACTGTATTACATGGATTGCCATCTCGTCTTTCGCCTCTGTAAGCAGCCGATGTCCATTAAGAGATGTGAAAACATTCCAACACACTCCAAGACATTGGCGACAGCCTCAAGGACGCTTTCTGTTTTTTGGAGGGTGAAGCGGGGTGGTGAGCGTGGTGGAGGACAGAGTGCCTCTTGGGTAGAACTTAGCATAAGGCCCCGCCCCCTCCTTGCAGCGCAGTGGAGAAGAGGGATCTTGCGGCCCTGAGAGAGGTGCTTTCAACGGCCATCTACCAGAGAGGTCAGTGCCCGTTGTCCCTTTATACGCGCCGGAGACTGTGGAGCGAAGACTGCACTCACCCCCCACTCCCTTTTGACACAATACTCGTCCTACCCAAGGACCACAGGAGATGCCCAGTCCCAGGAACTACAACAGTTGGAAGGGAGAGAGGTCGGCGACCTCCTCTGCTCTTGACCCACCTGTTGACACTGAACACTTAACACTAAGTACCGGAGTTCAGCACAGTCCCCGTGGACATGAGAACCCTCCCACCCCCGGAGCATCTTTGAAGTGGCCCAAACAATGGTACCTACCGGGAAGTACATTCCGCTATATGGACATAGAAAGAGGACTATGCCGGGGGATCTGAGGTGGCCATCTTTGAACAGGCGAGCCCTCAAACAAAGACCTTGATGATATAGAGAGAAGGGCCTGGTGCTCACACCTGATTGTCTTTTGCTGCCGCTTTTCTACACCCCCGCAGAGATCCCTCAACGAGAAGGGAGGTGGACACCTAATGAGCCCTGGCACACACGAGTACGGTCAACACAGCAGTTCTGGACAACACAGCAATGGTGCAATCCCTGCCTGGAGACACCATAATCCGCAGTACACAAATTGAGTGAGTGGAAGGAAGACCTGGAGAGATAGAATGCCTCCTTGACGAGCAAGGAGACGGGGCCCTGAGATATGGAAACTGCACAAGACCTAGAGAGATAATGGGGCAATTCTACAAGAAAATAACGCAGCGCGGTGCCGCAAGTCATTTGGCTGTGCTGTGTTAGTTTTGAAGCACTGGGATGCAACATATTTACAGCAATATGTCACAACTCTGTGCTTCCCCCTGCGCTGGCGCTCAAACGTCTGCCATGCGTCGATGCAGGCACCCTTGCACCATGATGCAAGGATGCCTGCGTCATGGGGAGATTGTATTTGTGCTGGAAGGGACACCTTCCTGCACAGAAACAATCAATGGAGTTGATTTCCTGTTCCAATGTGTGCTGTAGAATGCAGCAAGCATTGAAAAAGGAAAAAAAATTAGGAGAAATATAAATGTTTCTCCTCGTTGTACCTCGCTACGCCACCCCTAGTGCGGCGTAGCATTCTGACGCATTTCCAGATTTACGATTTCTCGTAAATCCGAAAATGCATGAGTGGACATGGGTGTTGCGTGGGAACACCCACCTCAAACACCCATGTCACGCCCCTAACACGCAAAGTGTTCCGTGAAAAGGGGTGATATTTACAAGCACACGTTAAGTCACGCAGGGTGTCTTTACCTGTGCTTGTAAATATCACTCAGCAGGCTGTGCCATCGGTGCGTCCCGCAACGTGATTCACCGGCTGCGCCAGGGGCTTGTACATCTGCCCCAATGTGTATATCACAGGTGTCCCGAATCAGGCATAGAAAGAGGATATGTTTCAGCTCCAGCGCACACTGATTCCCACTTTGTTGAATGTAACTTTTCCTCCTCATTAAGCCCTCTGGAGATGGCTCGACTGCTAAGTAAACCCTGGCAGAATTTTATTTCCTCAAGCGGATTTGTAAATTTTGGGCAACTCCGCATTATCATTGTAACACAGAGTTCATGCCAAATTCTGTCATTTGTCACGTGGTAGAATTGTGTTTCCCTTTTGAGCAACGCAAGGACAACAGGAACAACATGAGGCTTCAAAATGCTAGCTGGAAAGCGTGAGCGAGATTTGCCGTTCCGTAGCGAGATTTTAGGTGTCTAGGAGGACTTCCTGCGAGATTTTATGAACGTGGGTGGTCACAGTCAAAGGGCTGCTTACCAGTAGATTTTCTATTGTAGCGACAGCACAATTCACTCGAAAATAGTTTTTCAAGAAGGTATTCTACCCAAACGGATGTTCCAGGTCATTTTTTTTGCGCAAAACACATTTTTATTTTACCTACTTTTTTTAACAGGAAGGTCACTCTGTTGAGACTTCTCTGTTGGGCAATGCATGCTTGTAGTAGGTTGTGGAGAGGGACTAGTCTCGCCTTTCAGACTCCTCTCTCAGATAATGAGTGTGCATAGTAGGGTGTGGGGATGGACTGGCCTCTCCTTTCAGACCTCTCTTTCAGAGTCTGCCTAGCAGAGTTCATCGAGAGACTGGCCTATCCGATGAGACCGCTCTCTAGTATGATGGGTGTCCATAGTAGGGTGTGCGGAGGAACTTGTCTCTCCACCGATACCCCTCTATTGTATGACGGGGTTTGGCAGTGTGGGTAGAGCCTTAACTCTCTACACAGAACTCTTCCCAAGCCTGCAAACATTAGACTCTGATAAACTCCATCTCCACTAAAACTCTTTCCTACAGTGTGTATTCAAAGGACACCTACTCCTACCTATTTCTAAACAAATATTTGCATTAGCATTCTATTTTTCAAAGTACTTACACACCTTCTCTCAATGATAAGGGGAACAATATTAACTTCTCTTAATAGAGTGTATTGGCAGTTCACCTAATCCTTTTGACTATTCATGATGCCGCGAGAGTCCCATGAGATCGCAATGAAAAAAACAAATATGCATTTATTTCCATCACAGTAGTTATGCCTTAGAGACCTCCTCTCTGAATATAGGGTAGGTGCCTTTCTGCTGCCCCATAATATCGATTTTCAACTTAATTCCCACAACACCTCCAATTTTTCACAGTAATAACAGCCATTTTATTTCCAAACCTCCAACAGCCAGCCAATCAGAGCGCTCGGTCTGGCAGGACAGAGTGCCTTCTTCAGGCACAGGCTCCCAGCCTGCCCTGCGGCCAATCCTGAACCTGCGCTCACTTGAGAAAAGCTTCAGGATTGGTCTAAGTATTCTGGATTGTCACTCCTGGACAGACTGGGAGTCGGTTCCTACTCTTTCCAACCCCAGCAATGCAGCTGGGGTTGGAGAAAGCTTCACTGCACATGACGGTTTGGCCGGCCTGAGACGTCAAGCCAAACCGTCATGTGCAGTGAAAGGAGTCGACTACCAAACCCCTCAGCATTGTCAGCCCGCAGGCCATGCCCTCACGGCGACAAGAAAATAAACATAAAATGAGTGTTGTTTTATTTTTCCATTCCTGACATTTTTGGTGGGCCGACGCTCCTCCACCATAGCGAAGGGGCCGCCGCTGAGTATGGGAAAGGAAATACTGCTAGATTACTAAGTTCAGGGTGTTGTCTGAGAGCCTGTGGTGCCAGGAATCAGACTGCTCTAAGCTGCCCCTGAGAATAACTTTTTTGCAGACAGAGATACAGCATCTACTCATAGATATCCTGCCGTTCTGCGATCATGGGGTCTGAGAGTTTCCACCCTGTAGCTCTGATGCCAATGCCCCTATCACCTGGGTCTGGCTGCCTCTGAAAAGATCTGTGCTCCACCTGAGCACTGATAATTACATACCTTGCCTCAGCTCTTTAGGAACTTTGCATCTGTTCTAAAGCCCCTTCTGAACCAAGGCATTCCAGAAAGAAAGTGTTATTTCTGAAGTTAATCTCTTCACACTGACATAAGTGTGTTGATTCACTCATGATATAATGTCACCCAAAGTGTCACACTTAAAGGATTGAAATGTCACACAGAAGCTCACTGTCAACATGGAAAATGTCACACATCAGCAACCTGAAATCTCAGCAGCTTTGAGGGTGCTTTACATTAGCACTAAATTGCATTGCACAAGGTCAGAATTAATTGAAAATAAAGTGTATTCATTGTTATTGTAATTAGTTATGTAACTGAGTTTTCATCACTCCTGCCAGCACAGCATTTGAACTCTTCCCTAAGAATGTCTGCATTCTTGCTACGAGTGCGGACGTGGCAGCAACATTGTGCATATAGCTGACAACTGCTTGTTATTTAAAATCTGGCAAGTTTGTAATGCAAAGTGTATGAAGAAGAGGCCTAATATTTAGAAGGAATTTCAAAGTAAAGCAGTAAACTGAGATGTAATATAACAAATTATTTTGGAACGTCTCCACTGCACACCCCAGTACGTGAGAGAGGTTTTGTGATGCATGTGGATAAATGTCAGCATTTCCTCATGTCACTTCCTGTGATGTCATCACGTGATATGATGTCACTTCCTGTACTGTCGCTGGGGTCATAGGTTTGTTGGTGAGGTTCTCTCTCTCCAAGCTGCACTGGAGGGGTCAGAGGCATGGCATGTCTGCCATATAACGCATTCTTCCTATGGCGTGCACAGCGCTGGCGGTGTAGACCAGTGGTACTCAAAGTACGGCCGGGGTTCACAAGTGGCCCTCCTGGCCTATACCTGTGCCCCCTCATCAACAGCAGCACTGGGCTGCTGTTTTCTCCACTCAGCACTAACACTAGGAAATAAGTTAAATAAACAAGCAAGCCTGTAAAGGTTAATTGAAGTTAAAGAAAGGAAGTAACTAGGTTATCTTGTACTGCCTAACTCTAGAAAAATCTTTATTTTTTAAGACATCTTGCAGCAAAAGTGTAAAAATATGTGGTGTCTTCAAAATTCAAAATGTGTATTCCATTAACATGCAGAACTGTTTCACCTTAGTGCGTCACTTTATAACAGTTTTTATTTATATATTTATTGATTTACAAGAGTTTTTTATAGCGCTGGCTAGACCCGAAGGTATCAGAGCGCTTTACATAAGGTTCAACAATGTAACAGAAAAAGATCAGCAATTACACGTTAAGTAAAAAAATAAGCAATACATTTAGAGAGGAGAGAAAGGAGAGATAAAAGTAGTGGAGGGGGTAAGGGTAGGTGAGAAAGGGAGGATGAGGGAAGAGACAACAGGAGAGACGAAAGGAAGTCTGTCTAAAGACCCACTGGGTAGGTGACGTCGAAGGAGGTCCAAGGAGGGAATCCACGGCCAGTCTCCCCTTTTGCTAAACCAGGTAGCTCCATCAAGCATCAGACAAAAGAGTTCAATCTCAAGTGGCGAGGAAAGAGGTTCACAGAAAAACAGGGTGGGGACAAAGGGCAAGGGCAGGTGAGGGCAAAGGTCAGAAGCTGGAAAGCGTAAGAGCAAAGAGGGGTGAGGGGTGGGGGAAGGGAAGGGAAGGAAGAGGGGGAGATAAGGTCAGGAGAGACGTGGGAGAGTTTGCCCAAAGTCTGGCTGGGAAGGTGATGGTCAAGGAGGGAGTCCAAAGTCTATCTCCCCTTTAGCTTGCGAGGTTGCTCCACCAGGCATCAGACAAAAATAGGTAGGTCGCGGGGGCGTGGCCAATGACATGGCAGCGTGAGACGTGCTCCTGTGGAGCTCCCGGCGAGCTGATCTAAATCCGACTTTCAAAGAATGTCCTGAAGCCCCGTTTTCATGAAAACGGGACGATAGAAGACCCGGCTTACACACGGGTCGGTGACGGAAGCAAACAGCAAGAACCATGGCGTTGAAGGAGGGCTGGGTCCGGACGCGCGACCCAAAATGGCGGAGAGGCCCTCGCTGGAGACGGGCCTGAGACGGACGGAAGAACTACACGGGCCCGAGGCATTGATACACCTTCAGAGACCTACAGGGAGGATCGGAGAGGGGCAGCGACATCGGCGAACGCACTAGCTTGATCCGCCTGGCACCGGGTGTGGAGGTGGCGTGGGGGGTGCTTTAACCCCGAGGAGTCCGAGGAGGAGATTGCGGTGCTGCGGTGCCTGCCTACCTGTAAAAAAGGGGTTCCAAAGACAACCAGTAACCAAAGACCCTTTTTATGTTGCCCGGCGGTATCGCCTCTATGACCCACCAATGTTAATCAATGAAGAAGCAGGCGCTGGAGACTGGAAGGCAGGAAACGAGGATTTTATTCTCTCCGGAGGAGAACACATCAATTCAGACAGCAAGTATCGTCACAAGGTGCTCTAGCCACATCTCTGAGGCCTGGCCTCTTATACTAGGGTTTATGACCTTTATTGCACATAACACATTCTCGCAACACGTCGATAGTTGAAAGAACATCCTCGGAATCTCCCCATCAGGCCCGTTCCCACATACATTTACAGTTGGATTCCCCACCCCGGTCACAACAGGTGATGGTTGCCGCACAGCAGGGCATTCCGCCGATTCACGGAATGCATGGGTTTGATCGGATCTCATAGGGTGGGGGCTTTGATCGGTTCGAGGGTCTTTTGATGGGGAGGGGAAGCTTCCTACTGTACGGGGTAATAAACAGTATCCGCAGGGCCAGGTGGCGGCCTGGAAACAAGGAAGACAAACGGGGATACAGGAAAAGGGGGTTTGCATCAAAAGGATCTGAGGCCATGAAAGGAATGAGGGGAGGTGTCGCGCTGGGAACAGGATGGGATTCTGTGGTGAAGCTGCGCTGAAGAGGGGTTTATGACTCAAAGCATGAGAGAGCGGGGGTTGTCAGTGTGCGGGGGGAATGCTTGCGAGGTTAAGGGAGAGAGAGAGACGTGCTGGCTATCAGCGAGGGGCAGGGAGGCCATGGTGTTCAAAATGGCTGCCGCTTTACGCGCACGAATGGGCTTGAAAAGGGGCAAGATGACGCCGATAATGTTCACCAAGTTTGTGTTAATTTTCCACAGTCCTCCCTTTAACATTTCCAAGACATCTTGCTGGCCTATTTCCTATCTATACCTATATGCAGCGATCATAAGTAAGGGAGAGGGGACTTAGGCAAAAGAACTGTACATAAACATCACATTATAAACATCATATTAAAAAAATCTCATCATCTAGTAGGCGGGTTCATCGTTAAGTTGGTTGCAGAAAAAAAAGTCATCGTAATGCAATATCAGACTAGAATTACGTAGCGAGGGCGTTGGGTCCAGATCATAGATGCTTATAGTCATTTGGAATAAGAACTGGTAAGTTATCATACAAGTAAGTCCTTTTTTGTACTCGGCGGGAGCATAGTCAGTCCAATGATGATTGGGAGAGAAATGAGATATAATAAAAATAAAAATCAGAGTTCTCAGTGTCTATGCCGTCTTCTGTTGGCACTGTTGAGCACCTGGATTACCTATCAACAGAAATGTTCATGTGGATTGAGTCGTTGGAGGTCTGCGGGCAGGGGTACATTTTGTTTTGTTTCGCCAGACCCCATAGGAGAAATGCGTTACAGTTTTGGAGCAGGTGCACTTTCTTTTGTAACGCAGAGCATAGATTTGCAAATAAAAAATGCGATTGTTCCTGAATTGTGAGATCTGTTTGTTTCTCGAGTCTCTGTGGTGGGCATTTCCTGTTGCTTCCATCATCTTCGAGGCGTTCAGCAGCGGGTAGAACCACATACTTCGTTCATCTTTTCTTTAGAGGCGACCCTTGGTGGAGTTCTAGGTCACCGTTCTAAGATTAACATAGTTCGTGGTCTACTTAGTCGGAGCTCCCTCCCTTCTGACGTAGGGAGTACGCTTCTCTGGGTAGCTCAGTAGGATTTGGAGGAACTTGGGAGTTCGGGTGGAAAGGTGCGGGTGTGAACAGTCCTTATGGTAGGTCGGAGGAGGAGGGGATGGAGCAAGGTCAAGTCGGGAACAGATCAGGGGGGCGGAGAGTTTGTGACAGGCGAGTCCGTAACCATGTTCAGAGAGCGGGGACATTTTGGCACACGTTGATCATAGAGCAGGGGCTTCAGGTCAGCCCTTTCCTTAGCTTTGTCTGAAACAGTGCCCCGTCCTGCGTCTCCTTACTGCTGTGGTCTCGCCTCGGCCTCCGTCGCTGATGTTCCACAATCCGCAGTCAGGCCGCGTGCTCCCACATCCGGTCTCTTTCTCCTCCGACAGTGGTACCCTTAAATGAGTTTTGAAAAGACAGTCTTTAGAGATATTGCAGAAGAAGGTAATTACATAAATCTATTTCTCTCCCAACACCAAGCAACTGGGGTAAGCACTCGCTACATTGGAGATTCTTGCGGCTAACGTATAAACAATTGATGATGGGTTTGCTGGATTCCTTACAACTTCCTTTTGTTGGCTAATTCTTTGGCGCTTTGATGGTTATTACGTTCATTTGTAATAGGTACGAGGTCTGGTACTCATTTATTGCATACGTCTATTATAGTAGATGTCAGTTCTTCTGGTAGAGACCCATTTCCCTAGTACGAGTCTTGCAAGGCTGGGCTGGTCTTCAGGGCCTTGTATTTTACAAAAAAGTGCAACGTGCTATTCACCATAGTCTGATAGGCATCCTTCTGAGGGGTGAACATAGGCTAAACAAGTCTGCATTACATAAAAACATCTTATTTTCAACAAGGCTTACTGCAACAAGTTCTTTCGATTTTCGATCTAATTTTCAACTTTGCACACATCTTTCTAACTTTCTATATAAATCCTCGCAACCTGGTTACTACAAAAACTCGGGGGGTGGTTTGCGGTAATTATTAAACTTATCCTCGGGGAAGGAGGGATCTTATGGAAAACAATTGGGAACACAGTGAATTAGAGCAGGGGGCGTTTTTCAGGCTCTCGTTCAGGGCAGCTGACCCCAAACTGGGGGCATTTTGGGAAGACGGAGGTGTCTCGATCATTTCTTACTGTTTGGGGTGTAGAGACAATTTGGAATGGGGATGGTCGCATTACCACAGATGTATTTTATCATAGAAGCCACTGACAAATAGTTCCCTGACTGTGGGTCCAATTTAGGGAACCTCAGTCGTCTTACCTGTCCCTTTCCTATTGGCCAATTTAAATTTCATCCATATTTAGCAGAAAAGGAGAGGTAGTAACGTGGTACCGATACAATTTTATTTTGGACAAATTTGTGCAAATACTTATGGTATTTGGGGCCAATCAGGAGGTGCACCAGGTTCGTCAATTAGGTGCCAATCGCTAGGAAGCGGGAAAGCGTGGAGGGGTGAAAGAGTGAGAGAGAGAGAGAGAGAGAAAGAGAGAGAGAGAGAGAGAGAGAGAGAGAGAGAGAGACAATAGGCCAAACAGTACACGTGGGACATGGAGAATGACCGTGTATTGTTTGGGCTATTCAGTGCGTTACCCAACGTTAGACGTTTCGGGTCTGTGTTAGGATGTAGAGAGCATGCAGTTTTGGGACAGAAGAGCATTAGATCAGGTACAAAAAGGTCGTGCATTGGGTAGGGCGTCCTTTTCGTGCCGTCTTGCAGCGTTAGTCCGTTTTCATGCATCGGGCGTGACGTGGTTCCAGATCCCTTACGATACTCTAATCGGGATTCTAATGTAACCTGCAGAGGGAAAAAGGAGGGAAAGGGGAAGGTGGGGGGACAACATTCGAACACATCAAATGTACGGGCACGAAAGTCCTTTACTTACCGCATACTCGTACTCATCTCTTCGGGATATAATCCCTTAGGGTTTTGGTTTCCGAAAGTCAAGGGAGCGGGTAATGTGGTAGGTGGTTCATGGGGAGGTTCGAGGATGGCATTAAGGATCGTGTGTAGAGAAACGCTTAAAAAGGAATCAGAGGTGCCTAGCGTGAGGTACCCGGTTTTGTAGATGTATCCGGCCTTCGGGATCCTTAAATCATTCCCAAAGCTGTGAGGTTCTAAGGCATATCAGTTCTTCGTTTAACCCGGTACCTTAGTACCTTCGACCACCATATCTTAATAACATTTTATCGATCACCCCGCTTTACTTTACCCATTCTCAGAAGTCGAGGTCCTTCTTCATACGTTAGTTCCTGAGCTTAGTCGCATATTTTGGAAGCAACGTATCACACCTGGGATCCGATCATCAATCCGGGGCCGAACAACCTTTTCTCGGATAACCTTAAAAAAAGAGCAGAACGGTTGCGCACAGAAAAACCCTCCCACCGATACCCGCATTTACAAAAATATGCGATGCCTATTCATAGTTTTTAAGACCTTTATTTGTATAATCATTCAGTACGTAAAATGTGAGAGCACAATCATAATTTGGCCTGACATGTCGTCGATGGAAGCACATACAGTAGGGGGTTATTTTATAGCACAAGAACATGTAAAAAGGCCTAATTTATCATTTGCAAGTAACTAAAAACATTTCATTGCGTGACGAGGGAATCAGGGGCATTTTAGTTCATAAATGGAAACACAGTCAAGCTCATCGGAATCGCATTTCCTAGATGTAAACCGTGGGTGTGCATCATAAGCGACGTTATGTACCAGTTACAATAAATATCAAAAAATAAATCGTTCATTGAAATCAACATTTTCACGGAACCCCTCTCAAACGTTCGCCAAGTGAACCCTCCTCCCTTTCCCCTCGAGTGCACAATGGTTCGTATATATATCTTAGTACATCAAGTTTCATTAGTTAAGGAACACCACGAGGCGTCCGTTAGTTTCCATTGATACCGGCGCCATTTTGGGCGAGGCCGGTTTAGTCCGGAAGTAGCACCAGAGGAAAAAATATCCCCGACGATTGGCGGTTGGACCAGGGTCCCTTTCGGCAGTTCAAAAGAAAACTGTGCTAACAGAGGGGCTGGTGGTGTGGACCGTCAATCAAGAGAGGGAGGGGGTAGAGTCTTTCTTACCGGGTCATGCTGATGTTCAGCCGGAACTTACTCGAGTTCGTTAGCCCATAATGTTCCTGGGTGGTTCAGACGGAAGCTGATGCAGACACGAGAGCACCGCCATCTTGTTGCTGTGCCGTGGTTATTTCATTTGAGATCAATGCAGCTGTTCCTCACCGGAAGCCTGAAGGGGCTGAGGGCTCTTGGGACTTTGGTAGAATCTTCAAAGTCGAGGGGATGTTTGTCGATGGTGAGGGCTTGCGCCCAGGCGGGCAAGTGCCCGAGTTGCAATTTCGGACAAAGTTACTCCAGCGGCCTAGACCCGCCTTTCGAGGGCCCAGACGCCATTTTGAGACCCTGCGGCAGCCACCTTTGTCGTATCCATCAGGAGTGGAAGAAACTTCTTGAGATGGCGAAAGACAGAGCATCATGCTGCTGGAGCAGGACATTTTGGTTCGGGGCGCCAGGGTGCAGCAGTGGAGCCTTCGTCTGGGGAGGTGAGAGAGGCTCGTCCGTGCCGCCTTCCTCTCCCGGCGCATCCTACGCCGTCCCTTTGAATCAGGGGCGCACATGATGACCACCCTACACCCCTGATTCCGACTCTTGGGGGACCACTGTACGTCCGGTGCTCCGTAAATATGCCCGTCGGACATTGTGTGTCCTGTGCTATGCAAGTATACCAGTTGGGTCTTGTATGTCCCGTGCTAAGGAAATATACCAGTCGGGCATTATGTGTCCTGTGCAGCGTAGGTATATAGCCATCGCCCGGCTGGAGGACGTCGGCGCCGGACCAGGGCAGGGAAGCCTCCTACCTGTGGAGGTGGAAGAGGTTCGTCCGCGTCGCCTCTTCCTCCCTGCCCACCCTGCATCCGTTCGATGGAGAGATTCGTGATGGCCGGACCAGGAGATACGAGGGAGGGGGTCATTTGCAGCCGCCCCCTCCCTACTCGCGGCCCGGGGGACGCCATCCCTGGAAGGGTAGTATGGGAAGACCATTTCATTGCCTGCTTGGTGGAGCCTCCAGGACCTTCTCGCCGGCGATCTCTTTTGGCTCATGGCTGCTGGCAGGCCCCGCCCCATACGTGCTATGTGTTTCGGATGGGCGGGACCATCGAACTGTTACATTTCGAGGACTTCCGGAGTGAGCATAATATGTTTTGTATTTTTCCTATTAGTCAAGTTTGTTTTTTCTTAGAGAGTTCTACTAGTTATTCTATTTACTGTTGGTTGTGTGTTCTCTTTACCGTAATTAAATCCTAAGTTATATAATAGACGCTTGGCTTCCTTGAGTCCTTTCTCTAACGGGGGTTGTTTACACTGATCTGCAATTGTGTTTGGTTTTCTGAGTGGGGGAGCAACAGAGAGCAATCAGTCCCAAAACTCTAACATGTCGTTAAAATTGGTCTGACGAAATCTGTGCCATCGAGCATAATCAAACGGGGTGGTTCTATCTGTCCTGTCCGCACTAGTCTGATTGGTTTTTATTTCGCGCCTTTTCCCTTTCTGTCGGCCTGTCCTTTCTGTCGACCCTCCATTCTTACCTATGCTCTGCAAAGTCGGGCATTTGGCTTTCCAGTGCCCGAGGCATTTACAGAAAGCACATTGGTTCTGTTTTAAATCTATTCGTCCTGTGCGCAGTGTCGGGGGATTACCTTCGGGTCGTTGTGTTCCGGGGTTGACTTGTCGGCACACCCCTTTACACCGTTCTCTTTTCATATCTACTCCTCGGGACTGTGCCATCGCTGGCCCTTCCCTTTGCCTACTAGACGTTTGGAGGGTTGTCCGTCGTGTCCCTTCACCTTTTCTAAATTAGTCGCCTTCCCTTCGTCGTGTGGCTTCTTTGCGCCACATACCGAGACTATCGAGCATAATAGGTGTTGTTTCATTCCTACGAAGGGCTATTTCTACCGTTTCTATTTTGTCAAGATCAAAGGATCCTCTCAGTGGCCACTGACTTTCTCGATCCTTTTTCGTATATTTACGCCACAGCTCACTATAGGCTATAGCGATCAATCCATGCTTCATGAACATGTCCTTATTAGGGGTGCCTTCCAGCGGAGCCGGATGGTTCATCTCTAATAAGCGGTCCGGGCTAAACAGGCTACTAACCAGTGGGGAGAAGACAGGCATGACGGATCACAATGGGATAATAGTCAGCACTACCTATCTTATCACTGCGTGCAAAGACTAGACAGAATATTTCTATTCTACGTTGTTTGCACGTAGTGAATACCTCATGAATCAATCTTGAGCAATCAATGTTAGGTCAAAAATAAAAAATCAATATGGTCAATGGGGAGAATAAGTAGACTCGCAAAGGTTCGCGTCACCTACCCTTTCACTATCTGTAAAGAGGGGACCTATTTTTCCCTGTTTGCAGACAGAGAATCTCCAGAAAACAATCTATAACAGTTAATCAATGGGGGGAAGGGGCAATTGTTCAGTGGGGGAGAAAGATAGGTCCGACGGGTGCGTACCTATCCTTCGCTGTTTATAAAGGGAGAGCCTGTTGTTTCTCCGTTCGTAGACAGTGAATCTCCAATAAATTAACAAAAAGTAATACTAGTATTTTCTCATCAATTATCAATCACTTTCAATTATCAATCACTTTCGCAATTTGTCGTGTTTACACGACCTTACCCGGACCGCATGGACAGTTTCTTGTCTTCCGAATCCAGCGCCCGATCGTCCTCTTCTCTTCGTACTTCTCGTGGCACTCCTGATGGTTCCCAGTCAGGACCGCAGATCACTCGAGAGAGGTCTGTTCGGAACCAGTGAAGTTCGGATGATCGGCTGTCAGACGAGGGTCTATCGGACAGGGTACCTTCCGATCGTTGCAGTCGTTCACGCTGTCGTCAGGACCTCTCCCACTGGATCCACGAGTCGCTGATGGGCCCCACGTTTGGGACGCCAATTGTAAAAAAGGGGTTCCAAAGACAACCAGTAACCAAAGACCCTTTTTATGTTGCCCGGCGGTATCGCCTCTATGACCCACCAATGTTAATCAATGAAGAAGCAGGCGCTGGAGACTGGAAGGCAGGAAACGAGGATTTTATTCTCTCCGGAGGAGAACACATCAATTCAGACAGCAAGTATCGTCACGAGGTGCTCTAGCCACATCTCTGAGGCCTGGCCTCTTATACTAGGGTTTATGACCTTTATTGCACATAACACATTCTCGCAACACGTCGATAGTTGAAAGAACATCCTCGGAATCTCCCCATCAGGCCCGTTCCCACATACATTTACAGTTGGATTCCCCACCCCGGTCACAACAGGTGATGGTTGCCGCACAGCAGGGCATTCCGCCGATTCACGGAATGCATGGGTTTGATCGGATCTCATAGGGTGGGGGCTTTGATCGGTTCGAGGGTCTTTTGATGGGGAGGGGAAGCTTCCTACTGTACGGGGTAATAAACAGTATCCGCAGGGCCAGGTGGCGGCCTGGAAACAAGGAAGACAAACGGGGAAACAGGAAAAGGGGGTTTGCATCAAAAGGATCTGAGGCCATGAAAGGAATGAGGGGAGGTGTCGCGCTGGGAACAGGATGGGATTCTGTGGTGAAGCTGCGCTGAAGAGGGGTTTATGACTCAAAGCATGAGAGAGCGGGGGTTGTCAGTGTGCGGGGGGAATGCTTGCGAGGTTAAGGGAGAGAGAGAGACGTGCAGGCTATCAGCGAGGGGCAGGGAGGCCATGGTGTTCAAAATGGCTGCCGCTTTACGCGCACGAATGGGCTTGAAAAGGGGCAAGATGACGCCGATAATGTTCACCAAGTTTGTGTTAATTTTCCACATACCCCGCCGCGGACATGGGACACTGGCTGCCGCTTCGCCTGGGGCGAAATACGACACACGGAGCCGGGCCCCGGCTCCGACGTCAGGGGGAGGAAACGCCGTCTCCGTGCTGGTGCTCGGCCCCGAGTGAGGAGACGGAGGGCGCTTTAGCGTTCCCTCCTCCCCCCCCACAGACGGCGGAGGGGACACGACGCAAAGGGGATCGCCTTCCCAGCTGTACCGCCCTGATACGCAGAACTAAGCAGCCTGCCCCGCTGGATCAGGGGCCTGGGGCGCCCCCCCCCCCCCCCTCTACCCCACCCCGGCGGACTGAAGGTGAGCGGCGCAGGGAGCCGAGGCAGGCCTGCTGCAAGACGGGAGGAGGCAGGGATCCGGCGATAGTGGCGGCTGACCAGGCTGGAGGTCAGCGCCCAGAACCCCAGGAACGGGGGTGAGACAGACCAGACGGGGGCCCAGTAGTGGAGGATAGGGGACGACAGCGACTGACGACACACTGGAGGGCCAAAGAGGATAACCCTACGGGCTAGGGTACATCCCTGGAGGAACTTGGTGGCTGTGGAAGGCCCGGGAGCTTGTAAGCACCACAACCTAGGCATCCTCTGTGACATGCCCCCATTATCCAGGGCCTGTGGACTCAGGCCCATCTACCCATGCAGGGAGCCGGAGATACTTTGACCCGTGTTGGGAGGCAGTGAGGACTCGCTGAGCTGGTCCGCGAGTGTACTGGGCGCCCCGGGGCCTCGGAGCCAGTTACGAGGTCGATGCAGATAAGAACCAGGAGGCCCATGGACTAGCCCCAGGCTGCTAACGCCCCGCACTACAGGGTCAGAAAAAAGTACCAGCGCCACCACCGATGACATTGTGCATCGCAACTTTGAAAACTGAGGAACGCCAGGACCCGGAGAGGTTCGGGAAGAGTTGCTAGAGGCCAGCGGCGGTAGCAGGCAGGAACATTAGCTGATCACACCGGCGGTCATCCTGTGGCAGGCAGAAGGGGGAAGAAAGACACAGTCCCCAAGACTCCTAGACTAGGGACCATGGATCGGTATGCCACAGCCCAACCTCAGGTAGAGGCCCCAGCCCTGGGCCCAAGCTCGGACACTGAGTTACTAATCGAGGCGATCCAAGCATCTAGGACAGACATACAAGAGTTTTGCTCAGTGCTGGAGGTTAATATCAGAGAAGTGGGATCAGAGGTAATGCTATTAAGACAAGATTTCCGGAACTTAACTGAGAGAGTGACCACAGCAGAAATGCGGATAGGCAAGGCAGAAGACTCTCTCACCACCCTCCGGAAAGATATGGCGGAACTTCAGGCCTCTCACCGCCAGTTATTGTGGAAGGTGGACGATGCGGAAAATAGGGCCCGACGCAACAACCTCCGCTTCATAGGCTTTAGGGAAGGAATTGAAGGGACCGTCATGGTGACATTCCCATATAATTGGCTATGGAAGACCTTCCCGAAGACACAATTCTCAAACTGCTTTTTGTTTGAAGTGCACATAGAGCGCTGTTGGTAAAACCGCCGGAGGGAGCGCGACCACGGCCGGTCATAGCTCGCTTTCTCAACTTCGCAGACAGAGACCTGATTTTGAGAGAGGCCAGAAAGATGGGGGAGATCCAACTGGAAAACACCAACATCATGATTTTCCCGGACTATAGCCAGGAGGTACAGAAGCAGCGGCGCTCCTTTGACACTGTAAAAAGAAAGCTGAGAGACCTGAATATTCAGTATATGTTGTTATTTCCAGCAAATCTGAAAGTAATATACAAAGACCGGACACACTTCTTCACTCATCCAGACGATGCATGGCAGTGGCTGGAGGAACGCCTCCAACCCGGAGATTGGAGGCGGAGGGCGCGGATGCCGTGGCTCGGAGGTCCACAACCAGATTTTAATGGGAAGGGCCGAAGACACAGAGAACGAGGAGACCAAGGAATAGGAGAGGACTGGAGACAACGCCGTACCCAGGCCCCTCCGAGGTGGGCCGTAAGAGGGGGAACTCAGACTCGCCCGGAGGGAGGGATATGGCGGGGTATAGGGTCAGATGCCTGGGGAGGAACGCCCGCTCAGAAGAAGAGGAAGAAACGGAGGGCCGCTCCTCTGGGGGCGAAGAGGAAGGGGCACAATCCTTAAATCCCCTGGCGGCAGTTATCCAGAACTTGGAACAAAGATGCATCTGGCCAAGCGGAAGACCAGAGAAGTGACTCACAGGACTCCCATTCTTGAACGGTGGCAGCTTTGGACACTGGGGTTCTCAGCTCATGGCCATGGAGCACGCAAGTTGACTCATCCCACCCCCTTTTTTCCCTTTTGTTACTTTGTTGTACTGTTTTTGTGACACAGTATTGTATTGGCTCTACTGGGTTGATCAGAAAGGGAAGGGTTACATGTCCCCTGATTAGACTGAGAGCCTAGGTTGAAGGGGGATACGAGGGAGGGGGACAGACCTTCTCTACTTACGGGCCTATTTCACTGGAAGATAGGATTGAAGGGAGGTAGAGGTGGGGGATGGAGGAGGGAGTTATGAAAGTTCTAAGTTCTGGGAAGTTGAGGGTGGGGGTAGGGGAGGGGGGATGAGAGAGGGGGGGAGGTGGAGTGTGGGGGGGATTGAGACACGTCATCATGATCACATGTACCGAACTACAGGTCTCTGCACCAGCAATACACCAGTTCACTAACACATACAGTCTGTGGCAGGATGTCGGGTAGGCAGGTGGATGCACATCATAACTTAGAGGAATTCTCAGTATTAACATGGAATGTGAATGACCCGGGTAGCAAACTCAAGCGGGGCCTGGTAAATGCTTAGGTTAAAAGGGTGGGCCCAGACCTTATTCTGTTACAAGAAACTCACCTCCTGGGCAACAAGTGCGGCTTCTTAGCGAGGGGACACTATAAATTCCTGGCACATGCGGGCTTCTCGAAGGGCTCGAGAGGAGTGGCCTTACTGATAAGAAAGAGTCAACCATTCCGGGTGGCACAAGTCTGGGCAGACCCACAGGGGACATATGTAGGGGTGCGAGGTACTTGGAGGAGTAAGGATTACACAATAATATCGACAAATGCCCCTCCTAAATTGCATGCAGCCACATTACGTGGGGTCGCGGACGTCCTTCTTAGCAGTTCGGATACCATACAGATATTGGGATGAGACTTTAATGATGTGATGTTCCCGCCCCTAGACAGAACGGGAGATAGGCCAAGGGATCAGGCCCAGACCCCCCTCTTTAATATGATTAGGGCACTGGGGTTGACAGATATATGGAGGTGGTTACACCCGGAAGACAGGATGTATTCCTATTTCTCTGGAGCTCATAAGGTCTATTCCAGACTAGATTATATCTTTATGGCCCGACATATAGTTTCAAGAGATGATGTAGCAGAATACAAAGCCAGGGGGATATCTGACCACTCACTAGTGAAGGTGGGACGAAGGAAGCAGCAGAGACAGGGACAGTGGAGACTGGCGGCTTGGGACCTGCAAGACCCGATCGTGCTGAAGGGCCTGAGGGCAGATGTTAAGGTATACATAGCTGAAAATTTGGGTTCAGTCTCGTCAAAGGTAATCTTCTAGGAGGCCTTTAAGGCAGTCATGAGAGATTGAGCCCAAAATAGGCTAGCGGAAAGAAATCGGGACACCCAGAGAGAGCTAGAGACGCTGGAAGCCCAGATATTGGAACTGGAAAGGGAGTACCAGGGTAACAGAGACACAACGAAGCTCCGTAAACTGTCGGACGTGCAAGGGCACTATAGAGACTTGGTGACGGGCGAGGCAAAGAAGCAGGTGATGGCGACATTGTATCACCTATATGATGTGGGAGACAAGTCAGGCAAACTACTGGCCTGGCTAAGTAGGAAAGAGAGAGACGCACGATGGATAGACCAAGTTAGGGATGGCCAAGGAAACCTCACGGTAACAGATGGCCAGATTGCGGAGGCTTTTGCAACACACTACCGACAATTTTATGAAGCAAGAGATCTGGGAACGTAAGATGATGCTATGCGCTATATGGATCACATAGAGCTCCCGGGACTGGCAGACACAGACATAGAAGATTTAGAGGCCCAAATTACACTCGAGGAAATTAAGAAGGCCATAGCTAAGTTGCGTGCGAGGAAATCCCCTGGCCCAAATGGGTTCCCGGCAGAGTTCTTCAAAAAAACGAAAGACCTCCTGGCTCACCACCTACTAGGGCTGTTTGAAGAGGCGGCCCAAGAAGGAGAACTCCCCTGTTGAACTGCATTTTTAAAATTCCATTTGTGTTGCCATGCTCTAGGCAACTTGTCTGAAAAATGTCCTCTACGTCCCCATTGAATCTTGCACAACCCCCTGCTCCTTGTGGTTGAGCCAATTCCAAGAAGCCTACCTGTGTGCCTTCCCCCAGTTGTGCCAGAGACTCAGCCCCATCCTGTCAATTGTTGGTAACTCAGCCTGTCACACCAGCTGCCCTGTGACCACCCCCAACTGAAAGAGGAAGCACAAGGTTAGGCCCTGAAACCACACCAACTGATAGAGGAAACACAAGGCTGTACACTGTGACCACACATTCCTGTGGTTCTGCCAATTCTTGGAACCAGCAGCAGATAGTTCCTGTTTTAAGAAATAGTTCCTGTTCTTGACTGTAAGCCAGAGCCAGAGATAAAACCCTTCAACTGAAAAGAGCAAGATAACATTTCAACATCACATGCACTCTCACGAGACATAGGACATGCCCATACCTTGACACATCTTGTTTGAAATTAGTTTGTCACTTCTGCTTGTCACTTCCTTTTTCTTTCTTTTGCCTACTGATTGGATATGTATAAATATTCTGCTGTGTGAATGAAACTTTAGACAACTCCTGAACCCGCTCGGTGAAGGAGCTCTCCCTAAACTCGAGTTATTGAATAAATCCCTCTTAAATCGAATACCACGGACTCCTCTCTTTACTTAATTTAAAGTATTTACTAATATAGAAATTCTAAGATAAGGTAATATTAATTATTTACCACCCCCCCAGATCTGCGCATGGCCATGATTATCCAGATAGTTAAAGAAGGCAAGTCGCCAGATGATTGCTCCTCCTACCGTCCTATATCACTTCTGAAAATTGAAGTAAAACTACTGGCAACTGTACTAGCACTCAGGCTACGAAGGGTGATCCCAGACTTGGTCCACCTGGACCAGAAGGGGTTCCTGCCGGGCAGGGCCACCAGATTTAACCTAAGACGGACTCACAACTGGCTGCAGGAGGTGGGTAGGAGACAGGACCCACACTGGCTCCTTTCGCTTGACGCTGAAAAAGCGTTTGATGCAGTGCGCTGGCCATTCCTACAGGGTGTTCTTGTCCGACTGGGTTTTGGTCCAAAATTCCGGCAGTGGGTATGACTCTTGTACACAGACCCTAGGGCAAGGGTGAAAGTGAACGGGGTTCTGTAACAAGATTTCCCAGTGCTGCTGGGAACAAGGCAGTGGTGTCCTCTATCCCCATTGCTTTTCATGTTGACAATCGAGGTGCTGGCAGCGACAGTTCGACAACACCCGGAGATAAGTGGATTTAAAGTAGGACCCCTAGAGGTGGCGGAGGAAAAAATATCATTATACACGGACAATGTCCTTCTATACGTTACACATGCAGAGACAACGATACTGGTGCTCTTTTCGGAACTGGAGCACTATGGAGCGCATTCGGGGTATAAAATTAATTGGCATAAATCGGTCATTTATGACCTTAGTGGCAGAGAACAGTAGACAAATCTCCCGGAAAGGCTACAGAAGACAGTAGAGGGGTTCGTCTATCTTGGAGTGTTTGTGACAATGGATAGAAAAAGATTGTGCGATAAAAATGTCAGACGGATAGTGCGCAACTTTATAGAAGACGCGGCTAGATGGAGGCTACTTGCCACTAACGCTTCTAGGTCACGCGGCTATGTTCAAAATGGTGACGCTACCTAAACTCCTCTATGCGTTCCAAAATGAATATTACCCTCTCCCACGATGAGTATTCCTGGATATAAATTCGGAAGTCCGGACCTATCTGTGGCTAGGTAAACAGCCTAGAGTAGCACTGTCGACCCTGCAGAGACACCTATACAGCGGGGGGATCTCTCTCCCTAATGTCGAGGCTTACTACTGGGCAGAACACCTAATAACGGTTAACGATTGGGTCCACGCCTCGGCCACTCACCCCACATACGCCCTTGAAAGAAGCACTATGGGTATTCGCCCATGTACCTACTATTTATATGGGGGTAAAGGGAAGGGACGATTGCTGCCGGCCACCAGACTGACGCTGATGATTTGGAATAAAGCAACTAGGGCCATAGGATGGGAGAAAAAGCTAACAAGACAAACACCACTGTGGCATTGCACCTGGTTGCGGGAACTGACTAAATTGAAGGGGTTAAAGAAATGGGATGATATAGGTATATCAACGATAGGGGACGTGACTGTAAGGGGGGTCTTGAAATCATTCCCGACTATGAGGACAGAATTCGGACTGCTTCCCATGGAATACCTTATGTATGCTTAGATGTGCCATGCGTGGCGGGCAGAGGAAATACCAGAAGACACCTTCCCCGAATATGCCCCCCTAGAGGGTAGGTTACTGCAGGAACAAATACCTGAAAGGGCAGTATCACTCACATATAGGACCCTTATGAATAACATGTCAGACGGCCTGCCCACCCTTAGAACCAAATGGGAGAGGGATGTAGGAGAGATGGACTTGGTAGACTGGGAAACGGTTCTCATGCACCCGAGAGAGGTAGCCATTAAGTCCCGGCTGAGACTCATACAATTTAATGTCCTCCATAGAACCTATTTTGATAGGGTACGTCTATACAAAATGGGGAAGACAGGAGATACGAACTGCCTCCGATGCGGCCAGGTAGGGGGAGGGGGGTTTCCATATAATCTGGTCTTGCCCAATGATCCAAGTATACTGGGGGGAGATACTGAAAGAACAGGAAGCAGTACTATAAGCCCCTCTGTACATGGACCCCAAGCTAGTCCTGTTAGGTAGGACAAATGATACAGATATGGCGCGCCCAATACTAATCTTCCTGGTCCTGGCCCTGGTGGTGGCTAAGAGAGATGTTGCAAAACACTGGGGGGCGGCCACGCCACCGCAGATTGAGGAATGGAGGAGAGGAATGGACCTCTACATGACGGCAGAAAAGGTCACTTACAAGGCAAGAAGCTGCCCCAAGAAGTTTGGAATAAATGGAGAAAATATCATGGCCTTGATGGGGGCTGCAAGTGGGAAAGCAGGGAAGGGGCACGTTCAGGCACCAGAAGGCTCAGAGGGGATTCAGACACGGCGATACGGACAATGATATGGACAGCGCCATGGAGCTGGACGGAAAAACAGAATGCAGTATTATTTTTAGACATGTGGCAGGGGGGGTGGAGGTCTGGAGGGCAGGGGATGCTGATTGATGATGACGTAATTGTATTATTGTTACTGGAAAAAATGCAAATAAAATGATTTCTAAAAAAAAAAAAAAATAGGTAGGTCTCAGCTGTCTAGGGAAGTTAGCAGGGTATAGGTCCTGGTGCGTGGGCAGGGACCGGGACGGCTCAAGGCTGGTTGATGTCCTGACGGTAATTAATGATTAAAGACCAGGGGAGGAAAGAGCATCGCACAGGGTCTCACGGAGTCGGCCATCTGGAACTGAGGCAGGGGGTACGAGTCATTGCAAGTTCAGATACAATCAGTCCCATGACTCTCTATAGCCCAGAAGGGAAGTGTTAGGGCGGCCATCTAAAGATCCGGTCGAAAACGCTGGGGCAGAGACAAATTGTAGCCATCTGTGCCATCAGTGCCATGAGAAGGATTTTTTTTTAAAGCAATAGTTTTCAACGTGAATATACAAACTTTGATTCTCCCCCCCCACCCTGACAATAATGTAAATAGTGAACTAAGATGCAAGTCAGTTGTTAAGTGCACTATTTAGGTCGGTACCTATTATACATGAAAAAATTACAGTTTTATCGTTTATTTAATCATCCTTTACGATGTGGATTTTACTCCGCAGTACCCTTTCAACGCTTCTTTTACAACGCAAGTCGTAACCACGACTTGCGCTGGAGGGCGCTACAGGACAAGGAATAATTTAATTGACTATCCAACACCTGTACGTAGGCTGGTGTTGGAATAGTAAATTAAAAAATTCCTAAGTCCGCACCCCTATAACGCAAGTCGTGGTAATGACTTGCGTTGTAAAAAACGCGTTGTAATGGTATGCGTGGTAAAACCATGCGTCGTAACGTCGTACATCCGGAGGTGGTTACACCCGGAAGACAGGACGTATTCCTTCTTCTCTGGAGCTCATAAGGTCTATTCCAGACAAGATTTTATCTTTATGGCCCGACATATAGTTTCAAGAGATGATGTAGCAGAATACAAAGCCAGGGGGATATCTGACCACTCACCGTTCCTAGTGAAGGTGAGACGAAGGACGCAGCAGAGACAGGGACTGTGGAGACTGGCGGCTTGGGACCTGCAAGACCCGATTGTGCTGAAGGGCCTGAGGGCTGATGTTAAGGTATACATAGCTGAAAATGTGGGTTCAGTCTCGTTAAAGGTAGTCTTCTGGGAGGCTTTTAAGGCAGTCATGAGAGATAGAGCCCAAAATAGGCTAGCGGAAAGATATCGGGACACCCAGAGAGAGCTAGAGATGCTGGAGGCCCAGATACTGGAACTGGAAAGGGAGTACCAGGGTAACAGAGACATGACGATGCTCCGTAAACTGTCGGACGTGCAAGGGCACTATAGAGACTTGGTGACGGGCGAGGCAAAGAAACAGGCGATGGCGACATTGCATCGCCTATATTATGTGGGAGACAAGTCAGGCAAACTACTGGCCTGGCTAAGTAGGAAATATAGAGACGCACGATGGATAGACCAAGTTAGGGACGGCCAAGGAAACCTCACGATAACAGATGGCCAGATTGCTGAGGCGTTTGCAACACACTACCGACAATTTTATGAAGCAAGAGATCTGGGAACGCAAGATGCTGCTATGCGCTATATGGATCACATAGAGCTCACCGGGACTGGCAGACACAGACATAGAAGATTTAGAGGCCCCAATTACACTCGAGGAAATTAAGAAGGCCATAGCTAAGTTGCGTGCGAGGAAATCCCCTGGCCCGAATGGGTTCCCGGCAGAGTTCTTAAAAAAACGAAGGACCTCCTGGCTCACCACCTACTAGGGTTGTTTGAAGAGGCGGCCCAAGAAGGAGAACTCCCCCCAAATCTGTGCATGGCCACGATTATCCCGATAGTTAAAGAAGGCAAGTCGCCAGATGATTGCTCCTCCTACCGTCCTATATCCCTTCTGAACATTGCAGTAAAACTACTGGCAACTGTACTAGCACTCGGGCTACGAAGGGTGATCCCAGACTTGGTCCACCTGGACCAGAAGGGGTTCCTGCCGGGCAGGGCCACCAGATTTAACCTAAGATGGACTCACAACTGGCTGCAGGAAGTGGGTAGGAGACAGGACCCACACTGGCTCCTTTCGCTTGACGCTGAAAAAGCATTTGATGCAGTGCACTGGCCATTCCTAGAGGGTGTTCTGGTCGGACTGGGTCTTGGTCCAAAATTCCGGCAGTGGGTACGACTCTTGTACACAGACCCTGTCAAAGTGAACGGGGTTCTGTCACAAGATTTCCCAATGCAGCGGGGAACAAGGCAGTGGTGCCCTCCGTCCCCATTGCTTTTCACGTTGACAAGGTGCTGGCAGCGACAGTTCGACAACACCCAGAGATAAGAGGATTTAAAGTAGGACCACTAGAGGTGGCGGAAGAAAAAATATCATTATACACAGATGATGTCCTTCTATACGTTACGATTTAGAAAAGGGGGTGGTGATGAACAGAGTGTCTGAGTTAAACAGACCACTCTTACCCAGTCCAAAGATCAGGGCTTGATCCATCACCGTTATTTATCTCACTGCCCCATCCCAGCTCAGAACCTGGCTATATGCAAATCAGTCTGTCCCTGGCCCAGTGCATCATGGGAACAGGGCAGACTAAACTACCAAGCCAATTCTTCACCAGAAAGGAGACAAGCTACCGGGGACCGGTTTCTGGCATTTCAGCCTTCTTCGGCCCGGCTTGCTTGAATCCTGATGGAGCAGTGAGAAAGGGACTCATGTCTGAGTATACCCTGCCACACCTATAGTGGCCAAAAACGATTTAGAAAAGGGGGTGGTGATGAACAGAGTGTCTGAGTTAAACAGACCACTCTTACCCAGTCCAAAGATCAGGGCTTGATCCATCACCGTTATTTATCTCACTGCCCCATCCCAGCTCAGAACCTGGCTATATGCAAATCAGTCTGTCCCTGGCCCAGTGCATCATGGGAACAGGGCAGACTAAACTACCAAGCCAATTCTTCACCAGAAAGGAGACAAGCTACCGGGGACCGGTTTCTGGCATTTCAGCCTTCTTCGGCCCGGCTTGCTTGAATCCTGATGGAGCAGTGAGAAAGGGACTCATGTCTGAGTATACCCTGCCACACCTATAGTGGCCAAAAACGATTTAGAAAAGGGGGTGGTGATGAACAGAGTGTCTGAGTTAAACAGACCACTCTTACCCAGTCCAAAGATCAGGGCTTGATCCATCACCGTTATTTATCTCACTGCCCCATCCCAGCTCAGAACCTGGCTATATGCAAATCAGTCTGTCCCTGGCCCAGTGCATCATGGGAACAGGGCAGACTAAACTACCAAGCCAATTCTTCACCAGAAAGGAGACAAGCTACCGGGGACCGGTTTCTGGCATTTCAGCCTTCTTCGGCCCGGCTTGCTTGAATCCTGATGGAGCAGTGAGAAAGGGACTCATGTCTGAGTATACCCTGCCACACCTATAGTGGCCAAAAACGATTTAGAAAAGGGGGTGGTGATGAACAGAGTGTCTGAGTTAAACAGACCACTCTTACCCAGTCCAAAGATCAGGGCTTGATCCATCACCGTTATTTATCTCACTGCCCCATCCCAGCTCAGAACCTGGCTATATGCAAATCAGTCTGTCCCTGGCCCAGTGCATCATGGGAACAGGGCAGACTAAACTACCAAGCCAATTCTTCACCAGAAAGGAGACAAGCTACCGGGGACCGGTTTCTGGCATTTCAGCCTTCTTCGGCCCGGCTTGCTTGAATCCTGATGGAGCAGTGAGAAAGGGACTCATGTCTGAGTATACCCTGCCACACCTATAGTGGCCAAAAACGATTTAGAAAAGGGGGTGGTGATGAACAGAGTGTCTGAGTTAAACAGACCACTCTTACCCAGTCCAAAGATCAGGGCTTGATCCATCACCGTTATTTATCTCACTGCCCCATCCCAGCTCAGAACCTGGCTATATGCAAATCAGTCTGTCCCTGGCCCAGTGCATCATGGGAACAGGGCAGACTAAACTACCAAGCCAATTCTTCACCAGAAAGGAGACAAGCTACCGGGGACCGGTTTCTGGCATTTCAGCCTTCTTCGGCCCGGCTTGCTTGAATCCTGATGGAGCAGTGAGAAAGGGACTCATGTCTGAGTATACCCTGCCACACCTATAGTGGCCAAAAACGATTTAGAAAAGGGGGTGGTGATGAACAGAGTGTCTGAGTTAAACAGACCACTCTTACCCAGTCCAAAGATCAGGGCTTGATCCATCACCGTTATTTATCTCACTGCCCCATCCCAGCTCAGAACCTGGCTATATGCAAATCAGTCTGTCCCTGGCCCAGTGCATCATGGGAACAGGGCAGACTAAACTACCAAGCCAATTCTTCACCAGAAAGGAGACAAGCTACCGGGGACCGGTTTCTGGCATTTCAGCCTTCTTCGGCCCGGCTTGCTTGAATCCTGATGGAGCAGTGAGAAAGGGACTCATGTCTGAGTATACCCTGCCACACCTATAGTGGCCAAAAACGATTTAGAAAAGGGGGTGGTGATGAACAGAGTGTCTGAGTTAAACAGACCACTCTTACCCAGTCCAAAGATCAGGGCTTGATCCATCACCGTTATTTATCTCACTGCCCCATCCCAGCTCAGAACCTGGCTATATGCAAATCAGTCTGTCCCTGGCCCAGTGCATCATGGGAACAGGGCAGACTAAACTACCAAGCCAATTCTTCACCAGAAAGGAGACAAGCTACCGGGGACCGGTTTCTGGCATTTCAGCCTTCTTCGGCCCGGCTTGCTTGAATCCGGATGGAGCAGTGAGAAAGGGACTCATGTCTGAGTATACCCTGCCACACCTATAGTGGCCAAAAACGATTTAGAAAAGGGGGTGGTGATGAACAGAGTGTCTGAGTTAAACAGACCACTCTTACCCAGTCCAAAGATCAGGGCTTGATCCATCACCGTTATTTATCTCACTGCCCCATCCCAGCTCAGAACCTGGCTATATGCAAATCAGTCTGTCCCTGGCCCAGTGCATCATGGGAACAGGGCAGACTAAACTACCAAGCCAATTCTTCACCAGAAAGGAGACAAGCTACCGGGGACCGGTTTCTGGCATTTCAGCCTTCTTCGGCCCGGCTTGCTTGAATCCTGATGGAGCAGTGAGAAAGGGACTCATGTCTGAGTATACCCTGCCACACCTATAGTGGCCAAAAACGATTTAGAGACTCTGTCCCTCACCACCCCTTGTTGTAAATATTTTTGTCCACCCTAAGCGTGGAAGGGTATGCTCAGATGTGAGTCCCTTGCTCATTGCACCATCAGGATTCAAGCAAGCCGGGCCGAAGAGGCTGAAATGCCAGAAACCGGTCCCCGGTAGCTTGTTTCCTTCCCAGTGTAAGAATTGGCTTTTGTAGTTTGGTTTGCCCTGTTCCCATCATGCACTGGGACAGGAACAGACTAATTTGCATACAGCCAGGTTCTGAAACTGGGATGGTGCAGTGAGCTAAAAAACGGTGTTGGATCTAGCCCTGATCTCTTGACTGGGTGAGAGTATTCTGTTTAATTCAGAGACTCTGTCCCTCACCACCCCTTGTTGTAAATATTTTTGTCCACCCTAAGCGTGGAAGGGTATGCTCAGATGTGAGTCCCTTGCTCATTGCACCATCAGGATTCAAGCAAGCCGGGCCGAAGAGGCTGAAATGCCAGAAACCGGTCCCCGGTAGCTTGTTTCCTTCCCAGTGTAAGAATTGGCTTTTGTAGTTTGGTTTGCCCTGTTCCCATCATGCACTGGGACAGGAACAGACTAATTTGCATACAGCCAGGTTCTGAAACTGGGATGGTGCAGTGAGCTAAAAAACGGTGTTGGATCTAGCCCTGATCTCTTGACTGGGTGAGAGTATTCTGTTTAATTCAGAGACTCTGTCCCTCACCACCCCTTGTTGTAAATATTTTTGTCCACCCTAAGCGTGGAAGGGTATGCTCAGATGTGAGTCCCTTGCTCATTGCACCATCAGGATTCAAGCAAGCCGGGCCGAAGAGGCTGAAATGCCAGAAACCGGTCCCCGGTAGCTTGTTTCCTTCCCAGTGTAAGAATTGGCTTTTGTAGTTTGGTTTGCCCTGTTCCCATCATGCACTGGGACAGGAACAGACTAATTTGCATACAGCCAGGTTCTGAAACTGGGATGGTGCAGTGAGCTAAAAAACGGTGTTGGATCTAGCCCTGATCTCTTGACTGGGTGAGAGTATTCTGTTTAATTCAGAGACTCTGTCCCTCACCACCCCTTGTTGTAAATACTTCTATACGTTACACACCCGGAGACAACGATACCGGTGCTCTTTTCGGAACTAGAGCGCTATGGGGCGAATTCGGGGTATAAAATTAACTGGCATAAATCGGTCATATATGACCCTAGTGGCAGAGAACAGTGGACAAACCTCCCGGAAAGGTTACAGGAGACAGTAGAGGGGTTTGTCTATCCTGGAGTGTTTGTGACAATGGATAGAAAAAGCTTGTGCGATAAAAATGTCAGACCGATAGTGCACAACTTTATAGAAGAAGCAGCTAGATGGAGGCTACTGCCCCTAACTCTTCTAGGTCGCGCGGCTATGTACAAAATGGTGACGCTACCTAAACTCCTCTATGCGTTCCAAAATGAATATTACCCTCTCCCATGACGAGTATTCCTGGATATAAATTCGGAAGTCCGGACCTATCTGTGGCTAGGTAAACAGCCTAGAGTAGCACTGTCGACCCTGCAGAGACACCAATACAGCGGGGAAATCTCTCTCCCTAATGTCGAGGCTTACTACTGGACAGAACACCTAATAACAGTTAACGATTGGGTCCACGCCTCGGCCACTCACCCCACATATGCCCTGGAAAGAAGCATTATGGGTATTCGGCCATGTACCTACTATTTATATGGGGGTAAAGGGAAGGGACGATTGCTGCCGCCCACCAGACTGACGCTGATGATATGGAATAAAGCGACCAGGGCCATAGGATGGGAGAAAAAGCTAACAAGACAAACGCCACTGTGGCATTGCGCCTGGTTGCTGGAACTGACTAAATTGAAGGGGTTCAAGAAATAGGATGATATAGGTATATCAACGATAGGGGACATGACTCTAAGGGGGTCTTGAAATCATTCCCGACTATGAGGACAGAATTCGGACTGCTTCCCATGCAATACCTTATGTATGCTCAGTTGCACCATGCGTGGCGGGCAGAGGAGATACCAGAAGACACCTTCCCCGAATATGCCCCCCTAGAGGGTAGGTTACTGTAGGAACAAATACCTGAAAAGGCAGTATCACTCACATATAGGACCCTTATGAATAACATGCCAGACGGCCTGGCCACCCTTAGAACCAAATGGGAGAGGGATGTAGGAGAGATGGACTTGGTAGACTGGGAAACGGTTCTCATGCACCCGAGAGAGGTAGCCATTAAGTCCCGGCTGAGACTCACACAATTTAATGTCCTGCATAGAACCTATTTTGATAGGGTACGTCTATACAAAATGGGGAAGATAGGAGATACGAACTGCCTCCGATGCGGCCAGGTAGGAGGGGGGGTTTCCATATAATCTGGTCTTGCCCAATGATCCAAGTATACTGGGGGGAGATACTGAAAGAACAGGAAGCAGTACTTTAAGCCATCCTGCACATGGATCCCAAGCTAGTCCTGTTAGGTTGGACAAATGATACAGATATGGCGCGCCCACTACTAATCTTCCTGGTCCTGGCCCTGGTGGTGGCTAAGAGAGATGTTGCAAAACACTGGGGGGCGGCCACGCCACCGCAGATTGAGGAATGGAGGAGAGAAATGGACCTCTACATGACGGCAGAAAAGGTCACTTACAAGGCAAGAGGCTGCCCCAAGAAATTTGGTAGAGTTTGGAATAAATGGAGAAAATATCATGGCCTTGATGGGGGGCTGCAAGTGGGAAAGCAGGGAAGGGGCACGTTCAGGCACCAGAAGGCTCAGAGGGGATTCAGACACGGCGATACGGACAATGATATGGACAGCGCCATGGAGCTGGACGGAAAAACAGAATGCAGTATTATTTTTAGACATGTGGCAGGGGGGGTGGAGGTCTGGAGGGCAGGGGATGCTGATTGATGATGACGTAATTGTATTATTGTTACTGGAAAAAATACAAATAAAAATATTTCTAAAAAAAAAAAATAGGTAGGTCTCAGCTGTCTAGGGAAGTTAGCAGGGTAAAGGTCCTGTGGGTGGGCAGGGACCGGGACGGCTGAAGGCTGGTTGAGGTCCTGACGGTGATCAATGATTAAAGACCAGGGGAGGAAAGAGCATCGCAGAGGGTCTCACCGAGTCAGCCATCTAGTACGAGTCATTTCAAGTTCAGATACAATCAGTCCCCATGACTCTCTATGGCCCAGAAGGGAAGTGTTAGGGCGGCCATCTTAAGATCCGGTGGAAAACGCTGGGGCAGAGACAAATTGTAGCCATCTGTGCCATCAGTGCCATGGGAAGGATTTTCTTTTTAAAGCAATAGTTTTCAAACATGAATATACAAACTTTGATTCTCCCCCCCACCCTGACAATAATGTAAATAGTGAACTAAGATGTAAGTCAGTTGTCAAAAGCACTATTTAGGTCGGTACCAATTATACATGAAAAACATTACCGTTTTATCGTTTATTTAATCAAACACAGGAGAAGGTTTTGTACAATGCACATCCAGAAGTCATGTATTTCAACATCCTTTTATTTTTGATAATGAAGAAAAAATTGGGAAAGTGAATTTCACCCTTTGGCCGCGGGGGTAATTCCCCCGCTGTGCTGGGGGGAAGGGGGGGGGGGGGGGACGCGCACAGGCCCCAGGGCTCGTGATGAGCTCAGCTCGTCATGAGCCACGGTGGCTGTGTGCTCACGCCCGTTTGTGTGGAACGCTCAGCACAGTGGAGGACTTAGCCCCCCCCCCTGCGAGCGTTGGAGCCGTTATGACGAGCTGAGCTCGTCATGAGCACACGGCCACTGTGGCTCATGACAAGCTGAGCTCGTCATGAGCATGGGAGGGGTTAAACTATTGGCTATGATCACACAGTTTGGTTAAGTGGGGAAGCCGGGATTAATCCTCGGTTTTCTGGTGTCACATTTTGCTGCTCAGCCACTGGATGTATATTATCTTCTTTCCCTATGTCAACCTTACCCCCACTTTCTTCTCTAGCAAAAAAAGAAGCCTTTACAGACAAGTGGTCCGGGGGCTTGGAAAGAGATGCACAAACAAGGCCACGGGGCCGGAGGCCCAGACCTCCTCGAAGACATCATCGATTGATTTCACGTGGCGGTGGTTCTGCCAGAGCCCAACAAGAGAGCGGTGATTTAAGGCTCTCTGCACAGCTCGAGCGCAGCGCGGCTCAGCGCTCAGTAAATCTCCCGGTTAATGCCGAGGGCTCCAGGCGGAAGGGGGGCAGGCCTTGCACTTGACTTCAGCAGATAAATCCCCATCCACTCCTCTGAACGTGAGTGCTGGTCCGAGCTGTGCGTGTGTGTTATGCAGGCTTGACTGAAGTAGCACCCAGGCAGGTAAGACAGCTCAGTGGGTTCACAGCGTGCTGCAGTGACCCGTGGACAACTTCAAATGAAAGATACACCGACTAAAGGAAGATTCAAGTACTGCTGTTAAAGTCCAGCTGCTGCGGCGTGGTCACCTGCCGGAGCCTCGTATGATGGGGGAAGGCCCAGTCATAACATGTTTTATCTTGGTATCTTTATTAATTGCCCAATTGAAGAAGATGTGGGGGTATTTATGTGGCAATCAAGGGTTGGTTTCCAAAAACCAAGACACGTAGATCCTCTCTACGTGTCAATGCGTCAGATTTCAATGTCAGGGTGTCGGGGTACTGGGGCTCAGACTCAACGATTCTGGGTGTATGCCCACCTGCATGTAAACTCAGCCATTATAAGCTATGGTCCCTTGAATGGGGAATATCAATATTTACCCGGGAATAATGGGTGTAAATCTACATGTTTTCACCCGTATGGGTTAGCAGACGTTTATCACTTCAACTGAGCATCAGGGGTATATCTTCGTGAGATCACAGAGGTGAGAACCTAAAATGTACCAATTAAAAAAGTGTTGGGCTGCAGAGTGAAGGGGTGAGCTGACCAGGGTTCGGGATGGACTGTCCCATGGGGAACAGAGTCACTGCTGATTTGAATTGCGGACCTCTGTCTCGAGTGGAACAGTGGCACAAAATGATGGGTTGGCATGCTGCCTCAAGCGCTTGCCAGTGGATTGACTTTTTGCAAGCATTCGTCCTATCACCGTTAGGATCTTTGATTGCCTGGTCTGAGACTGGTGCAGCTTTCCAACCTTCTACTGACAATGTTTGTGAGTTCCAAAACGTTGTAAATTTGCACTCATTCAAAGACTACTACTTTGTGTCCAGATGTACCACTTTTTTGGGAAATAGTCACTATTTATATTTAATTTTCGAATCCAAAAAATGAACAAGTTAAAACTTCTTAGTAAAATGAGAACAATGAAAAAAAACTAACACAGACATAGCAGATTCGACTCAGGGATTGCAGACCCAACTTCAAAGCCAAGAAAGCATTCATTTGTGGATGCCGCACCCAAACACCCCCGTGAAGCTACACCCCTGCTGAGTAAATGGCAAAGGTCAGCGAGAGGGGGGGCTGGAACAGGCTGGGTTTGATAATAGGGGGTAGGTACTGCGTCTGTGGCAATAGCAGGCTCTGACCTCGCTGGGGGCATTGTCTGCTCTCTACGTGGTGCAGGAAGGGGCGGGTGGAGGTCAGTCCAGGCCCTCTCCAGCTGCGGTTTCAATGGATGCAGATCCACACCCTGTACAACGGCATATGGGGTTTTCAAAACTGGTAATTTCAGGCTTGAAATCACCAGACCACTTGTGGTATGGGGGGGTAGCATTCCCTCTTGGCATACTGCACCACAACTTTCATAATGAGTGACAAAGTGGGGAAGAAATATCCTCTAAGTCTGACGAAGAAGGGTGGGCTCTCGTTTCAATCAAAAGGTCAACTTAAAAAAAGTCAATATCAAACCACCTGCGTTTTTATGTGATTCCATGTGGACAGTATGTATTTCCAAGTGCCCAAAGCTTGAATTCAATGTTTATATGCGGTGCCATCAGAGGTGAAAGTGGTATATGGATTTGACTATGTCCTGCTAAAGAAAATCTATTGTGATCGTACAATGGCTTTACAGTGCTCCCATTGCTTGCTATTGGCTGGCTCTATTGCCACTCTCATTTACTTGCACCTTATTAGAAGGCTTGCTTTCCTCTTCTTGAGTTGGTCCCGCCCTTGGAGCATAACCTCTTTACAATCCTTTTGCTTGGCTGACTTGGATTAGCTGACTTCTATGCTTCCATTACTCACATCTAGGGAACTACTTTTTCATTCAGCATTCTCTGACAGTGCATGTTTTTTTCTAGCTCTCCCCTTTGTCTACAGCCCCCACCCTCAAATAACCCACCCATGATGTGTTGCTCCCCGCCCCTCCCAGCTTGTCTTCAAAATCACATTGACAGGGATAATTTTCCTCAGCCTTTAAGGGTTGTTTGTGTTTTACTTCCTGCATCCCACATGTTGCATGAATGCAGATGCTTTGGCACTCAAAGGCACTGGAGGAAGGGCCATCTGCTGCAATCACTCAGCTGGTGTCAGAGGCAGAAGATGTACTTGGCATCACACTTCTGTCTGAGACCCCTAAATCTTCTCTGTGGACTACTTCAGAGGAGCAAATGGCTGAATCATGTGGAAAGTGTTATCGCCTTGGCAAGATTTCCTCTTTACATTCGGATTCTTCCTTCTTCACCTTTTTAAATTCTGCTCAGTTTCCTGAGTGAAAAGCATTTTAAGAATAAACCATGCCACTTATAAAGATTGAACATTTTGAACCCAACCTACAGTTTAGAGATGCCATAAGGGAAGTGTTTGCTTTTTAGACAGTATTTAGAAGAGGTTTTTATTTTTTATTTTATGTGAACCATACTTTATGAACAAACATTGGTAAATCAACAGCTCAGCACTAATATTATAGAAGTGAGACATGTTGGCCTTGCCAATGCTTGCTTCTAAAAGCAATGCCGTCAATCCAAGGATGAAGATTTATAATTTTTAGCATGGCGTTTTAGGAGTTAAAATATGTATATAAACATTTTAATACCAATTACAACAATATTAATTACAACAACAGCTATAATAATGGTGATAACATTAATAATAATAAAATAATAACGATGATAACAATAATACTACAACTAATAATAATCATAATAATAATAATAATAATCATAAGCATATTAACAACAACAACTAGAAGCCTAGGGTAGCTTGCATTGACGGAGCTGATGCGTGGTGATGATTATCCACTTACCCAGCGTGCACTGCTCACAGTGGCTCCACTTCTGGGGTTGCCGGGTGACTTTAGAAGCAATGTGCAGGACACGCTACTGCCTGGTGCTAGGTCTGACTTCTGCTTACCGACTGCAGCCTTTCTTCTTTTCCCACCTGCAAGCTTTGAAGACAATGTTATTAATACTTCACATATTTTCATTTGAGTGTTAAAGTTTATCTTTAACTTTATGAGTGCAAAATATCACTAATGCTAACCCACGCTCACAAGGCCCTCCACGACACAAGACCAGCATACCTGAACAGCCGACTCAAATTCCACGCACCCCAAAGGACCCTACGATCAGCCCAGCTCTCTTACAACATAGTCCCCGCACTAGAAAGACCAGATCGGGAGGCCGCTCCTTCTCCTTCCGCGCGGCCAGTGCCTGGAACGACCTTCCGCTCCACCTCAGACATATAACATCGCTGCCCATCTTCGCAAGAAACCTCAAAACCTGGCTCTTCGACAGGCCCCCTCCTTGAGGGAATGGAACCTGCAACCCCCCTGCATCCCCCAGCGCCTTGAGACCCTTACGGGTGAGTAGTAAGCATGGGCGAATTTTGCGAATCTCGCGTTCGCGAATTTTGCGGATTTGCGAACTCGCAATTCGCAAAATCCGTGAATTCTCGCGAATTTGCGGATTTTTTTTGTGTTTGCGCGGGTTTCTGCCAGTTCGCGAGGGTTTTGTACAATTTCGCAAACGCGAACTTACCTGTCGGGTCGCAAGTTTTGCGAACTTGTTGTTTCTACGTGTCCAGCCTGTTTGGGACACTCTTCTTCATCACTGCCACTCTCTGTCACCACTGCCACTCTCTGACTACTCATGCCACCCTCTGGCCCACCCATGCCACCCTCTGTTTCATCACAGCATCCTCTGGTTGTCCAGTCAGTGTACATTATTGTGGCAAAGCAAAGCACACCTTCCCTGCCTCAAGTGACCTGAATTAATTTGGGGCTGATTAATGTGTCACAGAATATTTTTTTAGCTGCCACCTGCTTCCTTAGTGCTTCCTGATTAGTGATCTTTTGCACTTGCTAAGTGCTTTCATTGTTGCAAAATTAGTTACAACACCTGCCCTGCCCCAACTGACAATAATGAATTAGGGGCTGGTTAATGGATTTGAACTTCCAGCCTGGCTCCTGCTTGTCTCCCTTAGCTGTAATTCAGGACCTTTGTGGCATATGTGTAACTATTCTGAGGTTCAGAGCAGGGTCACATAATAGTTGCAAGTAGGCAACTGAACTCTGGAGGGGCCCCTCAGGAAGCACTACAGGAAATGGCTACTAATGATGAGCCTGAACTTTTGAACCTGGTAAGTAGTTTCAGTTTTGCTAAGATCGTATTTCTGCAATTTAGCGCTTATTCGCGGGCGCGAAGTTGTACTGGGAAGCCGTGAACTCACGCGAACAGTGCGAGCAAAATCCGCTGCTCGCGGATTTGCGGATTTTGCGGGAGATTCGCGAATCTCGCGGATTGCGAATTTACCGAAAATCCGCAAAATCCGCGAGCGAAACGGATTTTCCGCCCATGCTTAGTGAGTAGTCGCGCTTAACAAACACCTGATTGATTGAAATACAGCATTGTTTTATGTTTTCAAACGTGGGCTGGATTAAAGATTCCAGCCGTATTGACAACAGCAAACATAATGCTTTATCACTGCATTTTAGTGCATGGTCCTTCTGCATTGAAGCTTCCCTCTGTAGGAGAATTGACTCACCGTAGTTCTAGAAACATTCTTTCAGTGTATTCACTGTGTGCTTAACTGTGGTGCGATTACCCTAACTCTACCCCTGTGTTCAAGATCCCTACCATTTGTTCAGTTTTATCCCACCTAGGCTTACTTAATCCTGCTGATAGTGCATGAGCGTCTTTTGAAATCCTTCTGCGGCTCTTCCGGTTCTTGACTCCTCCCACTCTGCCAGTAACCTCTTGAGCAGCAAATCGAGTAGTTTTGAACTAAAATTCCTGGTGCAGAACTGTCATGGGGGAGTCATTCAGAATGGCCAAGCACTGGAACTTCAACCAGTGGTGTGTGAATTCACAGACTTTTTGTCTGACATATATTTTGTGGTATTTCTTGAGGTATTTTAGCAAAAAATAGGATTTTGGAGCGATTTTTGATTTGCTGTTGTCTTGGTTGACTTTTTGGTTAACCAGGTGTGCACGTTGAATAAAAAAGTCTAGCGAGATACAAGCAGAAGACTGGTTTAATCATACTCGTCTCTCAGTTAGAACTAGACCCCTGTTGGTTTCTCAACACAAGCAGAGATACCCCTGCGGGGATGATTCGCTGCCCTTTATTAAGTTTCCATAATATGACATAACAAGTTGTGCTTGGGTATGAAATTATACAATTATGGCAAATTACGTAATGTGAAATTTTGGGAAAGATTACAATTTTCAAGAATGGTGAAATTTGGAAATTTCCAATTGTAGTCGGCATAGTTAATGTTTACCCTTTAATTTAGACTGTACTCCAATATGTGAATTCTCACCAAATGAGTAAGAAAGTGTACCAAGGTGTGAAGCTCACGACTAAGGAGTTACACAAAATAACCTAACACACACCTGCTGGTCTACAACTACCAAAGGTAAAGGACGCCTACATCCTATGGCTGCCAACCCAATCAGAACCCCACCCGCAATGTTGTGCGTCACCCTGTGTGTTCAGTATATACTCCTTTACATACCGTTGTAAATGAACCCCAGAATATCCGTCTGCCTATTAACCATAGTGCAAAGAGGGAAAAGGTCTTATTATTAAGCCTGGAGAAAAAAATAATAATACTTAATTACCGATTCCTGAATTTCATGTTACATGAAATTCCCCAGATTACTTGAAAGTTTGCATTACGCCATTGGCACAGTTTTTGCACCCAAAAGACTCATATGTTCCCAAATGATTTTATCCCAAGACATTTGTTTGCTGAATCAGTCTCGTGTGAGATTTTTTTTTTGCCCATTTACACTCAAAATGTAATTATGAAACCCAAAATGAGATTAGCCTATATAGGAAACTAACACATAAATGTAATATTTATTTATAAAGTTTTATATAGCGTAGTGACCCTTACAGGGGTGGAATGCCTGCACCTCAATGAAAAGGGTTAAGTAAGTTAACAGCAAACACTCTTTTGCATTAAAAACATAATTTTGCACAATTAATATGGAATTTTTAAAACTTTTGTGTGAAACATTTGCATAATTTTGCCCAACCTTACTTTCTATTTCTTCTAATTGTTTATGAATATTCTTATTTCATACTCTTTGCAGATTTTTTGGTGCTAATTCACAAAGGCACGGAAAGCACGATAAAGGGCATTATATATGTTATATGTTGTAAAAAACAATAACAAATTCTATTGAAATAAAATATATATATATATATATATATATATATATATATATATATATAAAAAACCAAGATTATAACCAAGTGAATGGGCCCCATAGTTTTTTTCGATATTCTAACTGCAGCCAGTTAGTTGGTTTGTGTGCAGGACTACATGTATTCCGTGACTTCATGCATGTGAGTCTCCATGATACAGTACTGCATGTACCCCATGACTGCCACAGCTGGGTTTCAGGAAGCAGTATCACATGTAGCCTCCACCCCCTTATGATGCAGGGCCCGATTCACAGAACTAATTTAGGACAAAATCCTAAACTTACTACTTTTGGTATTCACAGAAGTTAGGATTTTGTCTTAAAACAGACTTAAGACAGACTTAAAACAGACTTAAGTTAGGATTCTGTCTTAAATCTGTCTTAAACTTAAGACAAACTCCTAACTTCTGTGAATGTAAATGTAAAATGTAAATTGATACTTGTATAGCGCACTACTCACCCGCAAGGGTCTCAAGGGACTTGTACGAATACCGCTGTGGAACACATCCTGGCTTTCCCTGTGAGGCGTCCACTCTTGGGCACCCCTAAGGTGGAGGCCAGGCATCCTTAGTGTTGTGGGGTCCGTTGTGGAGATTAAGCACGCTATTGCCCAGAGTTGCAGAGTGGGACTGCATGATTGGAATTGGCACCGAAACAAGAATTATCAGGTCCGTGGAATTTTTGAGCCCAAGACACCCCGAGGCGGGGAATTGAACCCTGGTCCTGGGCCAGACCTCTGCATCAGGGTCTGCCACTCTAACCATTGAGCCACACTTCTCCACTGTATACCAATGGTAGTAAGTTTAGGATTTTGTCTTAAGTTAGTTCCGTGAATCGGGCCCGCAGTATTGTAGGTATTCCATGAACCCACTCAGTTGTACATCGAAGATGCAGCCTCATAGTGAACACTAGTGCACGCTGGTGGTGCTCAGTGTGCAATGACACATATATTCTGCATCTGTACCAGGTTCCGAAGCCATGCCATACTGACATTATTTCATGAACCCATTAATACATGCTGAATGTGTGTGTACTCAGGATGCAGTGTGACGTGTTCTGTGATCTAACCCAATTGTGAGTTTATTCTGTCAGTGCTCTAGGGGGTGTGCAAAATTCACGTAATTTGCTTTTGCACAATTGCATCAAATTTTGGCAAGATTATGAGTACCGTTATTAAAATTAAAATTGGCATATTGCGCTGTATTTTAGTGCAAAATGCATCCTTACATTCACTATGGACGCAAGGATGCATTTCGCTCTAAAATAAGAGCAAAAAAAGAACTGTGAACAACAGCCGCTCGCGCTCTGTCATTCGCGTTGCACTCATGCAGTCGCAGTTAAACTTTACAGTGAATAGCGCATTAATGGCAAATATTTCCGCAAAAGGCGCAAAAGGAGCAATGTCATGTAAGAGCACGATTTTAGGAATTTCACGTAATAAGAGTAACACAAAATTACCAAAATTAGACTAATAGTGCCTGCGTCACACAAATGTTCTGGGCTGTCTAAAATATATTCTGTGACTGCATTTGATATGTCATGTATTCTGTAACAACCTGATCGGGTATTCGGGATGTTGTGTATTCAGGACACAGTATGTCAGGTGTTCTCTACTTGCATCTGATGAGGAGCACAGGATGTAGTCCCACAGGTTTTCTATGATTGGACCTGATTGATTGGGGGTTCAGGATGCATTACGTCAGGTATCCTGTGACTACTTCTAGCTAAGTGTTCATGATGCAGTCTGTCAGGCATCCTGTGATTGCATCTGATTGGGTGTTCAGCATGCAGTATGTCAGGCATCCTGTGACTGCATCTGATTCGGTGATCTGCAAGCAGTATGTTAGGTATCCAGGGACTGCATCTGATTGGGTGTTCATGAGTCAGTCTGTCAGGTGTACTGTGACTGCTTCTATCTGGGTGTTCAGGATGCAGTCTGTCTGGTTTTCCGTGGCTGCATCTGATTGGGTGTTCAGGATGTTGACTTGCATGTATCCTGCAACTGCATCTGATTGGGTGCTAAGGGTGCAGTATGTCAGATATTTTGTGACTGCATTTGATTGGGTCGTCAGGATGCCACTTTACAGATATTCTGTGACTGCATCTGATTGGGCGCTGTGGGTGGAGTATGGCAGGTGTTCTGTGACTGCATTTGATTGGGTCTTCAGGGTGCTGTTTTACAGATATTCTGTGACTGCATCTGATTGGGTGTTCAGGATTCAGTCTCTCAGGTATTCTGTGACTGCATCTGATTGGGTCTTCAGGGTGCTGTTTTACAGATATTCTGTGATTGCATCTGATTGTGTTCAGGATTCAGTCTCTCAGGTATTCTGTGACTGCATCTGATTGGGTGTTCAGGATTCAGTCTCTCAGGTATTCTGTGACTGCATCTGATTGGGTGTTCAGGATAGATTACGTCAAGTATTCTGTGACCACCACAGCTAGTTCTTTCCACTTCTGCTGTTAAGAGGCTCAGGAGCAAGCAGGGTGCAGTTCATTCCCGCGGCCCTTTCATGACCGTGCACCGAATGCCACTTCTCCAGGGCGGCTTTTGCTTCTCAGGGAAGTAGGCCTAATCCCTGGTTGACAGCTCGTATGATGGAAATCCAGGGAGATTACCAGCTTCGCCTGAGCTCACAAAGCGTGAAAGAGCGGCTAAGCCTCCATGAGAGACCTGGACCACTCCGGCTCTCAGCAACGGCAGGAGGCTCCCTCCACTGGATGTGCGGCGCGTCGCGCAGGAGTCACCTTCTTCGGCTGGCTTGAGCATAAACTAACACAAGCGTCTACACTCAAAACAAGCATTTGCAATGCAATAGGTCTCGTATTAGGAAAGTTAGAGCTATTGGTATTGTAAATGACACATTTTTTATTTAGGTTTTGTTTTTGAAAATTGCGAAATTAATAGCTTTGTCATTTACAATGCCAATAGTTATAACTCTCGCAAATGTGACACCTATAACATTTGTAATGCAATATGTGTTGTATTTACGTGACTTACATGTATTGATATTACAAATAACAATGTTTTTTAATTTTTTTAAATAATTAATACTTAAATAAAAGTTATTGTAATTTATAATGGCAATAGCTTAAACTTTTGTAAATAACATTTGTGAAGATTATGTTCAGTGTATTTTATTGTGACGAAAGTCCAAGAACATATGTCAAATATTAATCTCTTTTTGTTACATTTGTAATAAAGCTTGAAACATTGAGAGAACATATTTGAACCAGTTGTTGTTGAATGGTTGCACAGATTGATGCTGTGGTGGAGCTCAGCGATGTTGTGGTGCCCCTGAGTGATGCTGTGGTGGTGCTGAGTGATACTGTATGCTATTCTATGTTTTGTTTTGCTATCCTATGTTTTGTTTTGTTATGCTATGCTATGCTGTTTTGTTATGCTATGCTATGTTTTGCTATGCTATGCTATGTTTTGCTATGCTATGTTATGCTATGCTATGTTTTGCTCTGCTTTGTTATGCTATGCTATGTTTTGTTGTGTTTTATTATGCTATGCTTTGTTTTGCTATGCTATGCTATGTTTTGTTGTGTTGGTATGCTATGCTGTGTTTTGCTATGTTATTATGTTTTGTTATGTTGTGTTCAGCCATGCTATGTTTTGTTGTGTTAAGCTATGCTGTTTTGTTCTGTTTTGTTATGCTATTTTTTTTATGTTATGCTATGTTTTGTTATGTTATGCTATGTTTTGTTATGCTATGCTGTTTTGTTTTGCTATCCTATGTTTTGTTTTGTTATGCTATGCTATGTTTAGTTTTGCTATCCTATGCTTTGTTTTGTTATGCTATATTTTGTTGTGTTTTGTTATGCTATGCTATGTTTTGTTGTGTTTTGCTAGGCTATGCTTTGTTATGCTATGCTATGTTTTGTTATGCTATGCTATGTTTTGCTTTGCCATGCTTTGTTATGCTATGTTTTTTTATGCTATGCTATGCTTTGTTGTGTTTTATTATGCTATGCTTTGTTATGCTATGCTATGTTTTGCTGTGTTTGGTATGCAATGCTGTGTTTTGCTATGCTATATGTTTTGTTATGTTTTGTTAAGCCATGCTATGTTTTGTTGTGTTTTGTTATGCTATGTGTTGTTGTATTTTGTTATGCTATGTGTTGTTATGCTATGCTATGCTTTGCTGTGTTTTGTTATGTTTTGTTGTGTTTTGTTATGCTATGCTATGTTTTGTTATGTATGGTATGGTTTGTTGTGTTTTGCTATGTTTTGTTATGCTATGTTTTGTTATGGTATGTTTTGTTATGCTATGCTTTGTTGTGTTTTGCTATGTTTTGTTTTGCTATGCTATGCTTTGTTATACTATTCTATGTTTTGTTTAGCTACGCTTTGTTTTGTTATGCTATGTTTTGTTATGCTATGGTATGTTTTGTTGTGTTTTGTTATGCTATGCTTTGTTATGCTATGCTATGTTTTCCTATCCTATGCTTTGTTTTGTTATGCTATGTTTTGTTTTGTTATGCTATGCTGGTGAGGGTGAGTGAGGGTGAGTGAGGGTGGGTGAGTGAGTGAGGGTGGGTGAGTGAGTGTGGGTGGGTGAGGGTGGGTGGGTGAGTGAGGGTGGGTGGGTGAGGGTGGGTTGGGGTGATGAGTGAGGGTGAGTGAGGGTGAGTGTGTTAGAGCGAGGGTGAGGGTGAGAGGGTTGTGAGGTTCTGTATCCTATGCTTTTTTTGTTATGCCATGCTATGTTTTGTTATGCTATGTTGATGAGGGTGAGTGAGTGAGGGTGAGTGAGGGTGTGTGAGGGGGTGTGAGAGTGAGGGTGAGGGTGTGATGGTGTGTGAGGGTGAGAGGGTTGGGAGGATGTGAGGGTGATATTCTCCCAAACCCTGATGTGCTGACCTCATGATTAACACTCAACAATGAGTGGCGGAAAAGTGAATCAACCAATATGTGCACCATGTGCAGGAAACAAAATGGTAAAAGTGCCAATATAAGAACGGTCAACAACAGTCCTAGTGCTACAATATGGCAGTGAACCATATCAAATCAGTCAACTCAACATGGCCTTGTATGTAATAATGTGACCAAAACCCAGTGTCACAATAAACAAACTAGCACGACTTCATGAACCAGTCATCTCCCCCGCTCAGTACCAAAGCACACAAACTTGCACATACTTGTATTCACCCTTAAGCGTTTTTAATTCCAGAGTCAAGGGAGAAGCTGTGAATATGTACCCTGGCACTGCAATAGCCGCTTTTATTTGAAACAGTGAAAGTGGAAGGAAGCGCATGACTGACTTTTGAAAAGTGCTTTCTCAACAAGCGCGAAGTTGAAAATTGATATTTTCAGTGCGATGTCAGTTGAAATGCACATATGTACTACCGCTGGGTTGTGATTTGGTCCGCCCAGATTAGCACTGCACCACTGTAATCGGTGAGCTGTACTTACAGCACGGCCACTTTAAATCAATATCTTCTCTTTGTCTGGTGCAGCAGCATCGTTTTAAAGTGCTCCGTTCTAGCTCTCTGCTGCAGCAGGCTGGTTCTACTTCTGATCATACAGTCACGTCAGCTGATTATAAAACAGGATTTGTGTGCGTTCAGGAGTAAACACAGCTGCCTGCTGTGTGCCTCACCCCCGTGCAGCCAGCCATGCCGTGAGATGGGTCCTCGTGTGGTATCAGTGGCTGTCACCGGATAAAAAGAGAGATTTTTGTTTGTAAAGAAATACAAGTTCCAGTTACTTACAGCATGGCGGTGCTCGAAGGCAAAAGATGCACAAAGGCCTCTAATCTCGACGAAAGCCTGTAAAGACCTGTAATTACACGGCAGGGGTGGGCAACACAATATGAATAGGAATTGAACAAAGGTCACATCGGCGCACTGTGGATAGAGTCAGCCTGGTGAAAAGTGGTGAATAGCCTGCCTTTGAAACGGGCACGCCATTATGGCTTTCCATTTACTGTGCTGAGCGCACGAAAACATGGCTTTATTGCGTGCAGCCGGGATCCCTTTCAAGTCAAAGAAACTCAGTAACTTTTAGACGCCAGCACACATTGTGAAAATAACGTCAAGGCAGCGTAGGCAGAAATATAGATTTATATGTCATTGTTTTTCATTTTTTGGTCAGCTATTCGGTTCTTTTACTTCACGGTTGTGTTTATATCTGTTGCATGGGGTCCCACTGCACCACGTAGTGTTTGCTGTTTAATCCTAAAATAGAAGTTTAACCATATGGTACTCCGAACTTTGGGCTTGCTGCCTCTGGTGCTACCCGCTATTATGGAAGCACTGCTCTTTTCTCTCTGGTTTGTCAGCAAACGTGAATTTCCATTTTCCAGTCTGAGAGGAAATATGTTATGACTAAATAAGCATTTCTCCCGTGCCGAGTTGTCTCTAGTCAGTATTTGGGCGAGGTGGTGTGTGCTCAATGCGCAAGATGTCAGATCTGCCTCAGAAAACGCCACAGAGCACACAAACCCTGTCTTAAAGGTTTGCCGAACACAGATGGGGTGGAAAACAACGAAGGCCAGGAATCCTGCAGGTCTGCACAGAAACATTGAAAGACAAGCATTAGCAAAGCAACCAATCAAGCGGAAAACGAAAGCCGTGGAAAACTAGATGTGCCGGCAGGCCAGCAGTGAATAATTAGGGGAGAGAGAGGGGAGGTGCTGGGGAACAGATGGCCGTGAAGCAGGGGGCGGGGCAGCGGAACCCTTTGAAGTCACGGCCTGCAGCCGTGAATAAGTGACGGCGGGGGTCGGGGCAGCGGAAGCCTTTGATGTGGCAAATGCTGCTGGCAGGGGGAAGCTCGTGCACGAGGAGCTTGTCACGTGATTCCATTCTCGTGAACTATTGAAAATCCGGATCATAAAAAGTGGATGGACGGCAATAGGTTCGAGTAAACTCGACCTAAACATATATGCGCAAAATATATATATATATATATATATATATATATTCTCCAAAATCACTATTCTAAAACTTCTCATCCCGGAAAAGAACAATGAGGAGTGGACCCAGGTACTGGTGAAAATCCTTAGAGCTTTATTTGTGCAAAATAGAAAGCCAGCAATCCGCCATGACGCGTTTCGCCTCTACCAAGAGGCTTGATCACATGACATGCCATAAACATTAAAGAAAGCATTTATAGTGCTAAAAAAGTGCGCGAAATCGGCTACTCATTAAAACAGTAAACAGTGAGGAAATCCTACTTCAAATCTGTTGTTTTTGGACAATGAATAAGAGACATAGTGTCTAAAAAAAACATGTGATATATAATATAAATATTCATACAAAAATATACACCTCTGTACTTCATTTGTAAAAAAAATATATACGTTTTCTAAATTCATATATATATATAAACAATATATACATGCCTATTTACAAATTGATTTAATATATTCAATATCTATAATGATTTTCTTGTCCAAATCCATTCCTTTAGCTGGTATATATGATATAATTTGCAATCTATACCAGCCAATTGTCAAAAATGAAAAAGAGATAAAATTATCTAGATCTCCAAACACAATTGAGCTCCTGTGAGCATTATCAACCTATGAGTAGCATGGAATAAATTCATTTCTTAGAGCTTTATATTAATGCCTTCCTAGAGTGCTGTAGATCAAGTGTATATTATACTTTAGTGCAAGTGTTGTAAAATTCTTTGTAATTTTTATCTACCCAGCTAAAAACGACTGAACCAATTATCGACCACACATTGATGTTAAAAACTTCTTCTAGGCAATACATACTGAGTGATATAGTCCTAGTTAAAATCAGTGGTCACTCTCTCAACCTCCTACTAAGACACGCTACAAAGGTTCTGTTGCAATTTCCCATCTAGTTCAAATCAGTTAAAGATCAATTAAAGCTAAAGACAGGTATATAAGTCTTCGCTGGCATTTAATCCTCCTGGGCTTTTTCTGTCTAACTCCAATATATAACGTGTCTCTAAGAGGCGCAGTTTGGCTTCCCTATTGGCTCCACGTTTCAAGGGTAAGATGGTGTCTACCAAAATATATTGGAGATATTTGGGATCACTTTTGTGTTTAGTTTCGAAGTGCCGAGCCACAGGGTATGCTTGGTCTTTTCCTGATATGGCTCTGATGTGTTGCAGTATCCGTTTGTGGGCGGACAAGCGGGTGCTGCCCACATAACATAGCCCACTGGGACACTGCAACACATATACCACATATTCCATTTTACATGTCAATGTTTTATTGATCGGTATTGGTTTGTTCTTGAAGGGACTTGAGTAGTGAGTTATAGTAATGCCGTAGCGACAGGCTTTACATGACATACATTTCTTAAAGCCTTTACTTAAGGCCATACAGGTGCCGGAGATTGTAGTATCAAGACTGTTGCTGACCAAGGCATTAGCCATCGATGGGTATCTTCTAAATATCAATTCAGGTTTGTTGGCCACCAAACCCCCAATTACTGGATCCGCCCCACCAAATTCCAATTTTTATTAAAGATTTCCCTGATTTCTAAGTGTTGTTTATGGTATGTTAGTATGGCTCTTGATTGAATCTGTGTACTGGCTACCTCTAGATTGCCTCTTTTGTTCTTGGGGATTAATGCCTGTTGTCTCGAAATTGATTTAGTACGGGCAATGGCTTTGTCAATTGTTTCCTCGGTATATACCCTTTCCAAAAAGCGCCTCTTACTCGCTTCTTGAGCCTTAACACAGTCTAGATCAGAGCTACAAATCTGTCTCAATCGCAGCATCTCCCCATAAGGGATGCTGCGAATGAGATGGCGCAGGTGTTGACTGGTTGCATGTAGCACCGTGTTGCCCGTGGTTGCCTTCCTGTGTAATCTGGTTGCCAGGCTGCTGTTCTCGACAAACACCTCCACATCCAAAAAGCATACTGACTCCTTATTTATTTCAGAAGTGAACTGCAAATTAAAGCTGTTGTCATTTAACAGTATATATATATGTATATATATATATATATATATATATATATATATATATGTATATATATATATATATATATATATTCACTGAAAAAACCATAGGTTATAGACCATATATAGTTAGGGATTAGCATTTAAAAAACCTTATTTTATTTGCACAAAACCATTGAAATTCCATATATAGTTAGTTGCACTAACTATATATCGCGGACCCGCAATCCACTGCTAATGATGTCACATATTACATCATTCATGACATGGTCAGTGACATCACTGATGACATCACTGATGACATCTCAAATGACATCACTGATGACATCACTGATGACATCTCAAATGACATCACTGATGACATCACTGACATCTCATTTGACATTACTGATTACATCACTGATGATATCATTTATGTGATAATACATCTTCAGACTCTAATATAACCTTTGATACACTCAGTGTAAACAGGCACTCACAGACTGTCACACATCCATGGAGTTACTCACACACCTATTCAGTCATGCAAAGAATCAATCACATCTCCATTTCCTTAACTATACAGTTATACACACCTTACTTATTCAAACATATACTAACACATATTTACTCTCTTATACAATCCTTGATACAAGTTCACAATGATTCATACAGCCACTCTCACATTCACTGACTCTTATGTTCAGTTATTTATATATGTCAACTCTCACATGGAGTGTGTTTTACATATGTACTTACTTTGACATGTAGAACTGAGATATCCATTCACTCACCAATATACTCATGCACACAGTCAACTGTCCATACAGCTGTTTCTACATGCACTTTTGAACCCATACACCTAGGGAATCAACCGCTCACACATCTATGCACAGAGTTATACACCTCCCAGCCACCCACAAACACACTCAGTCTCCCATACAAATACTTGGGCAACCATTCAATAACCCATATAGTTACTGATATAGCTACTGATTTAAACATGCAGCAGTTTACAGAAGAACATAAATATTGATTGCCAAATTAAGACACTTTAATCACTAACCCATGCACTCAGTGAGACACATTTAATCATTCTCTCATACAGTCAGTCATGCACCTACTAAATCCTTCATCCAGACACTTATACATCCACTCATTCTTCAATATGTAAGACATATTTTAATTTTACAGAAACATACAGTCACTGGGTGTTGTCATCAGTGATGTCATCAGTGATGTCATTTGAGATGTCATCAGTGATGTCATCAGTGATGTCACTGACCATGTCATGAATGATGTAATATGTGACATCATTAGCAGTGGATTGCGGGTCCGCGATATATAGTTAGTGCAACTAACTATATATGGAATTTCAATGGTTTTGTGCAAATAAAATAAGGTTTTTTAAATGCTAATCCCTAACTATATATGGTCTATAACCTATGGTTTTTTCAGTGAATTTTCAAGGTTTTGTAAATGCAAATTCCTAACTATATATGGTCTATAACCTATGGTTTTTTCTGTGAATTTCATTGGTTTTTTAAAAGCTAATATCTATAGCTGTAAAATATATTCTTTATTAAGTGACGTATCACGTAGCCCGTGAGACGCCTCATGATGCATCGCATAACCGTGACGTATCGTCTCTGCAGCGCAAACCAAACCCAAAACGTAAGCGCGCCAGAACACGCTTAAAGATATATATATATTTTTTTAACCTTAATTAGACAAAATCCACACGTGCACATATCACAAACGTTCAAAAAACACAATATGTCGGACTCCCGTTACGCTGCCGGTTAGCTGCCCGGTTAACGTACCAGGAAGCACCTTTACCGCGAAAAATCGCAATTTTTTTTTTCACCCCCCAGGGAACTTTAATAGCCCCCTCATCAATCCTAGGGGTTCAGGAGGGGTCTGCCTTACCCCTTTCATTCATTTACACCTTTTTTTTTTCCACCTCTTGTCTCTCGATCCCACAGAGAGACAAGATGGCGGCCGCTCCAGACTGTTTACAATGATAACAGCCAATCAGCTTCTCCTCAGACTCCCGTTACACTGCCGATTAGCTTCCCGGTAGCTGCCCGGTTAGCTGCCCAGTTCGCGTACCAAGACGCGTCTCTACGGCGAAAAAATCGGATTTTTTTTTTTTTTTTTTTTTGGCCCCACGTGGCTTTATAATATCCCCCTCATAAATCCTAGGGGGTCAGAAGGGGTCTACCTTGCCCTCTTTCCTTAATTTCCCCCTTTGTTTTGGCCTCCTCTTGTCTCTCGATCCTACCGAGAGACAAGATGGCGGCCGCTCCGGACTGTTTACAATATTGACAGCCAATCAGCTACTCCTCAGACTCCCGTTACACTGCCGGTTAGCTTCCCGGTTAGCTGCCCGGTTAGCTGCCCGGTTCGCGTACCAAGACGCGTCTCTACGGCGAAAAAATCGGATTTTTTTTTTTTTTTTGGGTTACACTGCCGGTTAGCTTCCCGGTTAGCTGCCCGGTTAGCTGCCCGGTTCGCGAACCAAGACGCGTCTCTACGGCGAAAAAATCGGATTTTTTTTTTTTTTGGGTTACACTGACGGTTAGCTTCCCGGTTAGCTGCCCGGTTAGCTGCCCGGTTCGCGAACCAAGACGCGTCTCTACGGCGAAAAAATCGGATTTTTTTTTTTTTTTTTTTGGGTTACACTGACGGTTAGCTTCCCGGTTAGCTGCCCGGTTCGCGAACCAAGACGCGTCTCTACGGCGAAAAAATCGGATTTTTTCTTTTTTTTTTTTGGGCCCGGCATGGCTCTATAATATCCCCCTCATCAATCCTAGGGGGTCAGAAGGGGTCTACCTTGCCCCCTTTCCTTCATTTCCCCCTTTGTTTTGGCCTCCTCTTGTCTCTCGATCCTACCGAGAGACAAGATGGCGGCCGCACCGGACTGTTTAGAATGTTGACAGACACCGGAGAGCCAATCAGCTTCGCTTCGCAAAGTTCCGATACGCGAAAAGTTCGCGAACCGGAGCGCTGCCCGGAGCGCTGTTACAGATATATATCTTGATTTAAACGTTAATTTCTCAAAATCCACTGAAGCACATATATTGAGACCTAGCAAAGGCACATCGGGCTAACAGTCCCTACAATTTTGCCAAGTTTCGTGGAAATCCATTCAGCCGTTCGGGCTAAAAGTGAGTCCAACCGCCCTATGGAAATTAACATGGGAAAAACGCGTTTTGGGACCCCCCTTTTTTCTCGGCCCCCCCTTGACGAACCCCCCCCAAATTTTCAGGAGCTGCTCAGAAACAAAATGTGCCATTTTCCTGAAAATTTCAGCCGATTCCGTCCACAAACGCCAAAGTTATTAGACATAGAATTTTCAAAAGTCCCATAGGAAAAAAATCCTAACTATATATACCTACTGGCTATCGCCAGTAGGTAATATATATATATATATATATATATATATATATATATATATATATATATATATATATATATATATATATATATATATATATATATATATATATATATATATATATCTCCAATCCCCCAGGACCGGCGAAGCAGGAGACAGACCACAAGTTTCTTTCAGGTAATTTTAATTGCAGATCTTCGTGGTACAACCAACCATGACGCGTTTCGGGCTTTGCAGCCCTTGTTCACATGCAAGGAGTAGCTGAATTCAGTAATTTTTAAAGTGCATTTTGCCCTGCCTGCTGCCCGCCTCCAAGAAAGTCATGTGACCAAACAACATGGAGAACAGACTACAATCGCCTGTGTCCATTATTAGGAAAACAGAGTCGTTTTTATATATACCTATTGCATGTGATAAAAGCAATTGTAAATAAAAACAACAATTCGAAATTATCGCATTACAAATACTCTGCATAAATGCATTTTGTAAGTACCATTATATCATTTTTTGAGCAATTGGTCAAGAAAATTCATGGTTGCATTTGGCATAGCAACTGGTTAAATCCATTATGTCACCAAAAGGGAGACCAACGTACATATTCATAGAGGCTAATTGTGCTGACAATTCCAACATAATCTTTGTCCTTAGGGACAAAAGAAGGGAGAGCAAGGTGTGCAATAGAGCAAAAAAGTGCTACAGTGTTAACGACCAAAAAGCTAGGACAACCCTGCCTAGTGTGCAAAGAGGCTTTATATAAAGTTCAAACATTGACGTCTAAAAAGTGATAAAATCCATGATTTACAGTTTACTAGTTAAAAAGAATGCACTTAAAACTCATTACCTGTATTAAAAAAGGACTAAGCCAGCCATGTTATTCAATTAAAGGTAAATATAAAATGCAATTCTAAAAACAGTAATTTCATCATGATTTTTAAAAGTGAAAAAGTGAGTGCAGTGACCAATTACATGGTGATAAAACATAATTATTGATAGGGAACAAAAATGCCACAGATGTAAAGTGGCCGGAGGGCAGAATAACAGAAAAGAAAAAAAAAAAATATATATATATACATAAAAAGTAATAAGACCCTATAGATAACAGGGAACCTGACTATTAAATCGCATAAATAGTGGTAGTTGTTTGTTTCCATCATACACAGGGGAATAAATGGGCAACAGGGAACCTGACTACCCATTTAAACAGAGAACCATCCAAATGTGACTTCATAGCCTTGCCATGTTGACTGAATCAGTGGGAGCAAAAGAAGTTATGAGAGCAAAACATGTTTGCAATAACAGGGTAAGAGAACCTGCTTCGTAGTTATGTAGTGGCTAGAGAAAGTTGTGGATATCTCCGGTGTTATTGAGGCCGTTAGGCCACTTACTTTCGAACTCTAGAATGAAGCGTGTCTCAAGCTGCCTCAATAACTGCTCCCTGTTGCCTCCCCTCCGGAAGGGCGGTACTGATCCCACCACAAAATACGTAAGACACTTGAGATCTTTATTGTGCCTTAACGCAAAATGGCGTGCTACTGGATAGGTGGGATCATTATGTAGTATTGCCCTGAGGTGTTGCAGAATTCTGACATGCACCTGGGCTTTAGTACTTCCTATGTAGTGTAGTCTACAGGTGCACGTCAGAACATAGACTGAGAAGTCGGTTTTGCAATCATGGCAACCCTTGATTGGAATGTCTATTGAGCTGAAGGGTGTGCGGTAATGTGTTTTGTTCTCACCAAATTTGCACGCCCTGCAGTGTGTACATTTGCGGAATCCAGACTTAACTTTTAGCCACGTACCTATATATGAAACCTTAAACCTAAAAGCAGATAATATAAGAAACTAACACATAAAATGCAATGGGTGGAACGCCTGCAATTGACTCAGGCAACAATCAAATCCATACTTTTGTTTTCTTTTTACAGCTGCCCCATTCCATTAACCATATGCAAATCAGTTGTGGCCCTACTCTGATAGAAACAGTCCAGCTCACACTGCCAGGACATATCCCCTCTGAGTGGGGACCCAAAAAACCCAGACCAGTTTCAGTCTTCTTGGGCCTCATCAGTGACTATAGCTAGAATCGTTCAACCTTGTTGAGTCTCATCAGTGAGTGCAGCTAGAATCATTCCGCCTTGTTGAGTCTCATTACTGAGTTCAGCTAGAATCTTTCAACCTTGTTGAGCCTCATCAGTGAGTTCAGCTAGAATCTTTCAACCTTGTTGAGCCTCATCAGTGAGTGCAGCTAGAATCTTACTGCCTTATTGAGTCTCATCAGTGAGTGCAGCTAGAATCGTTTAGCCTTGACAGGCCTCATTAGTGAGTGCAGCTAGAATCTTTCAACCTTGTTGAGTCTCATCAGTGAGTGCTGCTAGAATCTTTCAGCCTTGTTGGGCCTCATCACTGAGTTCATCTAGAATCTTTCAACCTTGTTGAGCCTCATCAGTGAGTGCTGCTAGAATCTTTCAGCCTTGTTGGGCCTCATCACTGAGTTCATCTAGAATCTTTCAACCTTGTTGAGCCTCATCAGTGAGTGCAGCTAGAATCTTTCAGCCTTGTTGGAACTCGTCAGTGAGTGCAGCTAGAATCTTTCAACCTTGTTGGGCCCCGTCGGTTAGCTCAGTTAGAATCGTTCCAACTTGTTGGGCATCGTCAGTGGGTGCAGCTAGAATCTTTCAGCCTTGTTGAGCCTCATCAGTGAGTAGAGCTAGGATATTTCAGCCTTGTTGGGCCTCCTCAGTGAGTGCAGCTAGAATCTTTCAGCCTTGTTGAGCCTCATCAGTGAGTAGAGCTAGGATATTTCAGCCTTGTTGGGCCTCCTCAGTGAGTGCAGCTAGAATCTTTCAGCCTTGTTGAGCCTCCTCAGTGAGTGCAGCTCGAAACTTTCAGCCTTATTGGGCCTTGTGAGTGATTCCAGCTGGGATTCTGCAGCACAGCGATCAGATCCAGGCCTTGGCATTGCCATTGCACTGGAGGTGTCACATTAAAGCAACAAAAGGTGATTGCTGTATTGCATCTAATAGTCTCAGCCATAGAGAGAAGAGTGAAAAGAAATATGTGTGGGACACATAGGGAAAGAGCAGCTCTAGAAAGGGAAAGAGAAACAGAGAATGTTGAAGAAAAAGAGTGCCAGAACATCTGAACGAACATCAGAGGAGAAAGATGGAAGAATAAACGAGACAAGGAAGGCAGAGTCGGCAGGAGAATGTTCAGAACAAATGGTTAGCTCTATTTTTTCCCCATAGCAATAATTTTTTCATTACCACCTGAGCTGTATGATACATTGTGCCCTGGGGGTGCAACGGGCAAGGGCCCCTGCTATGTGTACCACTAGGGCACAATGGCATTTCAAATGGGGCATCAGATGCTTGCACGTCCCGTTCTGTAATTCCGATAGCACTGGTGCACATGTAGCACGACCGCTATCATGAGAGGGTGCTCCCTCATTTGCATGGGGCCATTACCACATGCAAAAGAAGGAATCTTTTTGCTCTTCACCCGTGGAGCAGATGCCAACAGGCACTTAGAAGGAGTGTTCACAGTGTGCAACGAAAGGTGTTGCGCTGTTAGTGCACCTCCTGAAGGCAGCCCACTGATGGGAAGAAAGGTGGTCTCATGAACCTCCCAGACACCACCATTCTGCAAGGGGATCTCTCTCCCTCACTTAAAGCGCTGGTGGGTAGCCACATGCACTGTGAAACGCAAAGCAGCTTTGAAGCAGCAGCTCTAGTTTTCACTGAATGTGTTGCACTTGCCACCTGGTGGTAGTAACACCTTTCCCTGATATGTCCCAACAAGTGGACACTCTGATGGGACCTGGACAGAAAACAGGAGCAGCACCAAAATAAAAGTAGCACAATTTCTCTAAATTGTGGTCGTTTGAACTTGTAAAGACATGCTGTGTAGGGGTTTTGCAAGATATGGGAGACTGAATGCAATTGTGCTTTCTGCGGTCTATCTTTGTGGCAAAGTCATGAAAATCAACAGCAAAAGCCAGCCCACCTGACCATAAAACTGGCCCACAACAGTAAAAAGAAAAAATGGACCGCACACAAACTACCCCTTCAGACACTGACAGGTTTCCTTATGTCCAGTCTGACCCAGGGCACATCATGGTAATTTGGTGTCCTATGTAAAAGGTGGTGGGGTTAAAGTGAATTTCTGTACCGGCCGGTGCAAATCTCAGTGAAAAGAATGCCCTGACAGTTAGTGCTCCTCAGTGCGTCCAGGAATCCAGGGACCCTCACTGTTCCATATGGGGGTCTTCAGAGTGTGGGTTGGGGAATCGAGGGGACCTCACATCTCAATAAGGGGATCTTGATAGAGTCGGCATTGAGGGATCCATAAGGAATCCAGTGTTAAAGATGGGGTCTTGACTGGGAGAGGGTTGGGGTATTGAGGCTGTCTCAATGGTCCTTTTGGGTGTCTTGACCCTTTTATCTTTTACGAAGGTTAAAGTTCCACACCATTAGAAGAGATTTTGCCAATCATTAAAAAGCTAATTATATTAAAATTATAATGTTTCCTCAGTTATGAGCTTCTGGAATAACTTCTTGAGTAGTATCAGGAAATAATCTGGGACCCTGCAGTCCCTGGCATGTGGGGAACTCACATTAATCTCTTGGAGCCATATTAAGTCCAAATGTCTTTGTGTATCTGTGAGGTGGCTTTATGGAGAGCTGAGTATTGCCAAGTGGGTGTTTGCAGGTGGGCAAAATTGTATGGGAAACTCACATTTTGCAGGTAGACTCTGTCATTTTCCTTTTAGTCACTGACTCCACTGGACAGGAAAGAAGGCATGCTGTGTATAGAACTCTATGCCCTGGACATTCCTGTCTTCCAGTTAGATGCCACCCCTGGTCCTAAAAACCCGCATGGGCAGAAAACTGGTACTGATACCAGCATCAGTCTTCTGCAGTGGCTGCAAACTCACATCTTGGTACAGAAATGTCCTTTGAATAGCTCTGGGATTGGCTCCCCTACCTTATGTTAGACTGCTAGGAAAGAAATCACCAAATGCCACTGTTGGATTTAGTTTTGTTCCCCTTGGACACAACAATCACCCATGTTTACTGAAACCCTTCCAATTTTAAAGAACCAAGTCATATAGGGTCTCTCTGAGGGCAGGAGGGCACCCGACGTACATCACTCGCAGGGAAGGTGACTATTGTCCTCTCATCGGTTTGCGGGAGACTGGCATTGGTGGCAACATTAATCTCTATGGAAAGGGACAGAACCTTTCTGCCTGCATCCTTCAAGGGGCAGATGCCTACTGGGCTCTCTTGTTAATCAATCAATCAATCAATCATTCAATCATTTGTAAAGCGCACTACATACCCACGAGGGTCTCAAGGCGGTGGGGGAAGGGGCGCTACTGATCGAACAGCCAGGTCTTGAGTATCCCCCTGAAGGTCAGCAGGTCTTGGTTCTGTCGTAGGCTCAGTGGGAGAGTGTTCCATGTCTTCACGGCAGGTGGGAGAAGGATCTCCCACCGGTGGCTGTTCTTCTGATGCGCGGGAAGGTGGCGAGTGAGAGGTCGGCGGAGCGTAGCTGGCAGTTGGGGATGTAGAAGGAGAGCCTTCAGTTGAGGTAGGCTGGGCTGGTCTTGTGGAGTGCCGTGTGTGCATGGGTGAGGAGCTTGAAGGATATCCATTTGTTGACGGGGAGCCAGTGCAGGTTTCTCAAGTGGGGGGTGATGTGGCCGTGGCATGGTACGTCAAGGATCAGTCGTGCCGAGGCGTTTTGGATGCTTTGTAGTCATTTGATGAGCTTGATCTGAGCTCCTGAGAGGGCGTTTCCGTAGTTGAGTCTGCTGCTGACGAGGGCCTGGGTGACTGTCTTTCTTGTATCTGTCGGGATCCATCTGTAGATCTTGCAGAGCATGTGGATGGTGTTGAAGCAGGAGGAGGAGAGGGCGTTGACTTGCTTGGTCATTGAGAGCGTTGAGTCGAGGATGATTCCCATGTTGCGTGCGTGGTCGGTGGGTGTCAGGGCTGCCCCCAGTGCCGTCGGCCCCCAGGAGTCATCCCAGGCTGAAGGGTTGGAGCTGAGGATGAGGACCTCTGTCTTGTCCGAGTTCAGCTTCAGACGACTGGTCTTCATCCAGTCGGCGACAGAAATTAATTTCTTCGTGGAGGTTGGCTTTGGTTGTGATGGGGTCCTTGGTGAGGGAGAGGATTAGCTGAGTGTCGTGGGCATAGGAGATTATGTTGAGGTCGTGCTGTCGGGCTACTTGTGCGAGTGGGGCCATGTAAATGTTGAACAGCCTCGGGCTGAGGGAGGATCCCTGGGGTACGCCGCAGATGATCTCGGAGGCTTTGGAACAGAATGGGGGAGGCGGACGCTCTGGGTTCTGCCCAAAAGGAAAGAGGTGGTCCAATCCAGAGCCTTGTCTTGGATTCCTGCGACGTGGAGGCGTGCGCATAGTGTGTGGTGACAGACGGTGTCGAAGGCGGCAGAGAGGTCTAGGAGGATGAGTGCTGCGATCTCGCCGCTGTCCAGCATGGTCCTGATGTCGTCGGTGGCGGCGATGAGGGAAGTCTCGGTGCTGTGGTTGCTGCGGAACCCTGGCTGGGAAGGGTCCAGGATTCTGTTTTGTTCGCGGTATTGAGTTAGCTGTCTGTTGAGGGTTTTCTCAATGACCTTGGCCGGGAAGGGGAGCAGAGAGATGGGCCGGAAGTTCTTGAGGTCTCTTGGGTCTGCCTTAGGTTTTTTGAGTAGGGCATTGATCTCGGCGTGTTTCCAGATCTCTGGGAAGGTCCCGGTCTGAAGGGAGAGATTGATGATGTTGCTTAGGTGGGGTGCGATGGAGCTGCTTGCTCTGTTGAAGACGTGGTGCGGGAATGGGTCTGACGGAGAGCCGGAGTGGAATGTGTGCATGGTCGTGATGGTGTCATTGATGCTCACTCTGGCCCCGGCTAGCAGGGGGTCGTGGTCGATGGTGTGCGGAGGGTCTGTTGTGTTGCTGTGTGTTAGGGCTGTCTGGGTGTTGAAGCTGTTGTGCATGTCTGCTATCTTGCGGTGGAAGAAGATGGCGAGGGAGTCGCACAGGGCTTGCGACAGCGGGATGTCGTTGGTGTTGGAGCAGGGGTTGGAGAGTTCCTTCACGATGTTGAATAGCTCCTTGCTAATGTGTGCATTGTTGTCGTGGTGGTTTTTGGTGGATGTCCTCTTGGCCGCCCTGATGAGGTGGTGGTGGTTGCGTATGGCGTCCTTGTGTGCCTCCCGGATTTTGTTCACTATGCCATTTCTTCTCTAGTTTCCAGCAGGATTTCTTGGAGGCTAGGAGCAAGACCACTGACTCATTGACAGTGAAATTGCTCTCCCACCCTCGCAGCTCCACCATTAAGTGAGGTGCCCCTGCCCCAGCACTATTGAGTGTTAGTGATCGAGGCCCTCCTCCACCCGCAGGTTTCCCTGCACCTCATCCCTGGTGGTCCAGTGGACCTCTGTCTCCTTTCTCTCACTCTGCTCCTTCACTCGTTTTTCTACCCTTTCTATCTTTCACCCTTCTGCACCTTTCTGCATCTCTTTTGTGCCTTATTTCTGCCCATTTTCCCTTTCTCTCCCTCTGCTCCTTCACTCGTTTTCACTCGTTTTTCTACCCTTTCCATCTTTCACCTTTCTGCCCTTTTCTGCATCTCTGCTCTTTTGTGCCTTATTTCTGCTTATTTTCCCTTTTTTCATTATCCCTTCTTTCCTCCCTTTACCTTTCCCCGCCGCTGCTGCCCCCGCGGCCCCTCCCCCCCAGTGCGACCGGCCCAATCCAGCTCCTCTCCCCGCTCCCGCCTCCCAGCTGTCCAACCCTCCCCGACCCTTACTTAATGGCGGCCACTGCACGGCCGCGCAGCGGGTGCGGGCTGCGGGCGCGCCGCTGGTGCACCGAAGGCGCGTCAAAGGCAAGCACGTCTGCCCCCGTCCGCGACCCGTCCGCGACCAGCACCAGGAACCCTGGACCTCCGCCCCGCCAACGCTACGACCCAGCAGCACTCCACGCACTAAACCCAGGCTGCAACAACAACTGCAAGCTAGCATCACCAGCCGACACCCATGGACCCGTCAGCTGTCACCGCTGCCGGCACACCTGCAGCACCTCCAAGAACACGGATCCAGCACAACTCGCCCACAAGAACACAACCGAACCGAAGACCCTGCAATGCATCCTCCTCAACGTCCGATCCCTCCACAAACACGCCACAGAAATCTGGGACCTCCTCGACAGCACCACCCCGGTTTGTAGCATTCTTCACCGAAACCTGGACCAACGCCACCTCAGGACCGGACATCACCATCGCCATCCGCCAAGGATACAAGATCTACAGGAAGGACCGCCCCACCCACCCAGGAGGAGGAATCGCCATCGTCCACAAATCCAGCCTCCGCCTGAGCACACTCCCTGATGAGTCCACAGAACTGATGGAACACCTTCACTTCAAGATACTGGCCAGCCCCACTGCCGCCCTCCGAGGAACCCTCATCTACCGACCCCCTGGACCCCGCGGACCCTTCGCCAACTCCATCACGGACATTATCTCCCCGCAGGCCATCGCATCCACCAACTAGACCCTGCTGGGAGACCTCAACTTCCACCTCGACAATCAACTGGACCCCAACACCACATGCCTCCTGGACGACCTCCACAACATTGGACTCTGCCAGATCGTGACCGAGCCCATGCACTCAGCAGGACACACCCTCGACCCCCTCTTCACTACAGGAAACTCCATCACCTTCAGCCACACCACCTAACTCCCATGGACCGACCATCGTTGCGTCCACTTCACCTTCAGAACACCCACCATCCACAGACACCAGCACCTGCTTCCACAAAGAAACTGGACCAAAATCACTGACGACCAGCTCATCTCCTCACTCAACAAGTCCACCCCAACCATCGCGGAAAACGACGACCCCAACACCGCAGCCTGAACCCTGCATAGATGGATCTCGGACAGCACCAACACCATAGCCCCCCTCAAGAAAAACAACAATACCCGTGCCAAGAAAGCCAGATGGTTTACCACCGAACTTCGAGAGTCCAGGCGCACATGCCGCCGCCTCGAAAAGGTCTGGAGAAACACCAAATCCACAGAAGCCCACAACAACTTCAGAGCCGCCACCAACGCTCACCATCAACTCATCGAAGAAACGAGGAAAAAAGCAATTGAAGACAGAATCTCCACCCACGCACACAACAGCAAGGAACTCTTCAGCATCATCAAGGAGTTCGCCCAACCCACCAGCGAGTCTACCGACATCCCTCCCTCACAAGACCTCTGCGACAAACTCAGCACCTTTTTCCACCACAAAATCAAGAGCATCTACGACAACTTCGACGAAGACAACCAATACACTGAACCCTCACCAACCACCCCTGACACCCGGAAACCAGCGATTGATGACTGGACAGCCCTCACCACCAAAGACACACTGAAGACAATGAAGTCAATCCACTCAGGGACCCCCACTGACCCCTGCCCCCACCACATCTTCAACAGAGCCACTGACACCATTGCACCCATGCTCTGCCACACCATCAACCGCTCCCTGGCGACCGCCTCGTTCCCCGACGACGGGAAACACGCCAAGGTCAACCCCCTCCTGAAGAAACCCTCAGCGGACCCCACCGACCTCAAAAACTACTGACCCATCTCCCTGCTCCCTTTCCCAGCGAAAGTCATCGAGAAAGCCATCAACAGCCAACTCGTCACATTCATTGAAGAACACAACAACCTCGACTCCTCCCAATCCGGCTTCAGAAAAAACCACAGTACGGAAACCGCCCTCCTCGCCGCAACAGACGACATCTGCACCCTACTGGACAAAGGAGAAACAGTAGCCCTCATCCTCCTAGACCTATCAGCGGCGTTCAACACAGTCTCCCACCGCACCCTAATACGCAGACTCTACGACGCAGGAATCCAGGACAAGGCCCTCGACTGGATCTGCTCCTTCCTCTCCGGCAGGACGCAACGGGTCAGACTCCCCCCTTTCCTCTCAGACCCCACACCTACCACCTGCAGAGTCCCCCAGGGCTCCTCCCTCAGCCCGACGCTCTTCAACGTCTACATGGCTCCACTTGCCCCCATCGTCAGAACCTACGGACTCAACATCATGTCATACGCAGACGACACCCAGCTCATCCTCTCCCTATCCAACGAGCCCAACACCGCCAGACGCAACTTTCGAGAAGGCATGGAAGCCGTCGCCAAATGGATGAAAAACAGCTGCCTACAACTAAACACCAACAAAACAGAAGTACTCATCATGGGCCCAAACCCCGATGCCTGGAGCGACACCTGGTGGCCCACCGCCCTCGGAAACCCGCCAACCCCCACAGACCACGCACGCAACCTGGGAATCATCCTGGACTCCGAGCTCAAAATGGACCGCCAGATCAACTCTGTCTCGTCTTCCTGCTTCCACACCCTCAGCCTCCTTCGTAAGACCTTCAAATGGATCCCCCTCGAACACCGAAAGACAGTCACTCACGGCCTGGTCACCAGCAGACTCGACTACGGCAACGCACTCTACGCCGGAATAAACAAAAACCTCACCCGCAAGCTACAGACCATCCAGAACGCCGCCGCAAGACTGGTCCTCAACCTGCCAAAACACTGCCACATCTCCCAGCACCTGCGCACACTCCACTGGCTCACCGTCGAGGCGCGAATCACCTTTAAGATGCTCACTTACGCACACAAGGCCCTCCACGGCACCGGACCAGCATACCTGAACAGCCGGCTCAAATTCCACGCACCCCAAAGGACCCTACGAACAGCCCAGCTCTCCTACGCCGAGGTCCCTCGCACCAGAAAGACCAGATCGGGAGGCCGCTCCTTCGCCTTCCTCGTGGCCAAAGCATGGAACGCCCTTCTGCTCCACCTCAGACAGACAACATCGCTCCCCATCTTCGCAAGAAACCTCAAAACCTGTCTCTTTCGACAGACCCCCTCCTTGATGGAATGGAACATTCACCCACCCCTAGCGCCTTGAGACCCTCACGGGTGAGTAGTTGCGCTTCAACAAACTCCTGATTGATTGATTGATTGAGTTCTGTGGTGAACCAGCTGGCACTCTTGCTGGTGTCTCTTTGGGGGGGTTTCTTCAGCGGGGCGAGGGTGTTGGCGCAGTCCTCGATCCATCGTCTGAGGCTGTGGGCAGCGTCGTCAGTGTTGGAGGGTTCGGTGGGTGTGCTGAGAGCGAGGTTTGCGTGTAGTTGGTCTTCGGTGATTTTGCTCCAGAAGCGGCGGGGGATCTGTTGGGTGCAGTGGTGTGTGTTGGGTTTTTGGAACGCGAAGTGGATGCAGCGGTGGTCGGTCCAGAGGAGTTCGGTGGTGTGGCTGACGGAGACGTGCGGGCTTGAGGAGACGGGGTCTCTAGTCTCACTCAAGCCTCACCCCTTGTGGCAGGTGGGTGGGGAGTGTGTGTGAGGTAGGTGACTGTGAAGCCAATGTGTGTCTGTCTGACTGACTAACCACAGGCATCCTTTGCTGCTTCCTTTGTGTGAACAGCAGTTCAGAATGAAAGGCTGATGTGGGAATTCTGGTGTAATTTATTTGGCCTGAGAGCAAGACCCTGGAACATTGCATGTTTTTCCCCAGAGATGTACTTGTAGCTAGACACCACTATCTAGTCAGTGGTCGGCATAAAATCCCCTTTTTTACTTGAAACTAAGCCCTGGGACCTTGCTGACTCATCTCCCAGACGTGGCACTGTAGGCTGGTTTCAGTACGTGGTGGGTAGGAAGTTCATATAATTCCTTTTAAATCTTAGCCTCTGGTACCCTTTCAAGGCACTGTTAGGTCCACCTCCTCTTCTCTTTGCATCTGTCTAGCAAAGACTGTGGTTTTTCAGCCTTAGTCTAATATACTAACACAGGAACCTGTGGTGTGCAGACCCAGAGAGAGCTCCAGAAATAATGCCCTGCATCTGGATGCTCAGTATGGTGAAGTCCCCCAAATCTCAACTTGATACAATCAATGATTATTCAACCTGAATAAATACTGATTAGTCTGCCAGGAAATCTTACAATCAGTCTCAGAAGTCGTAAATCAATGTGTCTAAAATACGTCTAAGCTTCACAGCTGCAATCTTTGTTCACCTCCAACTTAAGCCCAAACTTAGACATCAAGACCTTTAAAACATATCTGTTGGTGGCCTGGAGAAAGGACTGCCTCTCTGAGGAGAAGGGGTTGGTGGACTACATCCCCATAGAGGGGAATCACCTTTGAAAGTTCATCAGCCTAGCTGCTTGCACAGGATAGGAGCTTTACAAAGTAGACAAGAGTCATTGATCCTGCTAGAAGTGCTGCCTGAGGGAAGGAGCCACTCTCTGTTGAGGGGGTACTGGAGAGAAATAAACCTGCAAACCAAAGATGTCTAACGAAGGATGCCACAGCCCAGCTGCTTAGTGACTAAGGCGTAGCGTAAGAAGGACAACTTTCCATCTAACATTAATACTGTGTGTGTTCCTGGGGGATAATCAGCTCTACAAGCACCTCAGTGGTGAGCCGTCTTTGCCCAAGTGGTTCCTAGTTGCCCCCATTGTGACCCTGAGATTACTCCATCCTCTGTCTAGGTCTAGAGTAGGGATGGGCATAAACAGAGTCCTTCTCCCTAGCGTAGTTATTTCAAAATTAATCAAAATTATGCATAATTACGTAAGAAGCAAAATCCAGCATTTAGCACTTGCTTCTTAGTGCAAAATACACCCTTGTGTTCAAAATTGACCTGAGAATGCATTTTGTGCTATGAAAATAGCACTAAGGGGCCGATTCCGATCTCGCTCCGAAGGTCTCCTATTGGCATCCACCAAGTAGCAGGTCCGAGTCCAAAGCGTGATTTCTGACCGACTCGTACAGCTGTACGAGCGAGCAAGTACAATGTGAGAAACGCGAAATGGCCAACCAAATCGTTTTTGGGTCAGTACTGCTCCGTATGTCTCGCCCGTAAGCAAACCGTGCTGTGCAATGGAGGCGATTTCCGACCTATTTATTTATTTTATTTGCGGGTTTGTATAGCGCTTGATTCGACTCCCGAAGGAGTATCTCTGCGCTTTGGCAGCCACAACAGCAAGAGGTATGGGAGTTAGCTAGAATAGATGCTAAAGTTGAAACAAAAAGGTTTTAAGTTGTTTCCTGAATGGTAAATGTTCCGAGCATTGTCTGAGAGCTACAGGGAGGCTGTTCCATAGAGAAGGTCCAGCCACCGACAAAGCCTTGCCACCGTGTCTAGCCTTCTTAGTCCGAGGGACACATAGTAAGCCTTGGTCACTGGATCTGAGGGAGCGTGTAGGGATATAGGGAGTGAATTTGTTTATTAGATAGTCAGGGCCGAAACCGTTAAGGCATTTATGAATAATGCAGCAAGTTTTGAATTTGGCTCTCTGTTTTATAGGCAGCCAATGAAGTTTTGCCAGCAGAGGTTGGAAGGGGTATGGGAAGGGCGTTTAGGACTAATCGGGCTGCAGTGTTCTGAACCACTTGGAGTTTTGCCAGAACTCCTTCATTAGGGGACAGAAACAGGCCATTGCAGTAGTCTATGCGGCTCAAGACAAGAGCCTGCACTAGTGTTTTTCTGACTGAGTCGGGGAGCAGTGGGAATACTTTCTGTAGAAGTCCAATTACGTGGAAGCATGAACCCACAACGTAATTGGTATGCTGCTTTAATGAGAGTTCCTGATCTAGTCAGACTCCCAGATTTTTTACAACCTGCTTCGGTTCTGGGACTGGGCCAAGATCTTGTGGCCGCCAGTCCGGGGTCCACAGAAGTTTGGCTTCTCCAAACAACTTGACTTCGGTCTTCCCGACATTGCATTGAAGGTAGTTGGATGACATTCAATGTGCTACCGCCTTCATACCCTGGGAAAAGGAGTTCTTGATCTCGGTGGTGAGATGTTTAAAAGGGAAGAGGAGCTGGGTATCGTCGGCGTAGGATACCGGGATGAAGCCATAAGTTCTCATGATGTTAGCCAGGGGTGCCACATAGATATTAAAGAGGGTGGGGCTCAGACAAGAGCCCTGTGGCACCCCTTTTGAGATCTCAGCCTCCTCTGAGCGATAGGCCCCCATGGTCACCCGTTGGGACCGGTTAGATAAGAAACTCCTAAGCCAGGCTAAAGCCTTGTGTTCCACGCCAATGTTGGCCAGCCGAGTTGTCAGGATGTTATGAGACACGGTGTCAAACGCTGCAGACAGGTCCAATAGTACCAGGATCACGGAAAAGCCCTTGTCCTGATACATATGTAGATCGTCTGCGACTGACATCTAGGTGGTCTCGGTACTGTGCTTGGGCCTAAACCCCGATTGAGAATAGTCCAACCCACCTGCTAATTCGATATAATTAGATAAATGGCGGTTTACATATTTCTCAACAAGTTTGCCCAAGAACGAGAGAAGGGATATTGGCCTTAAATTGGTGAGCTCTGTCCATGGGATAGCAGTGTTTTCCCTAATAGGTCTGACTAAGGCCCTTTTCCATTCCTTGGGGACCTCTCCGTTGTTTAGGGAGAGATTGACCAATTTTTGAATCCCAGGGCCTAGATCATTGGCAAGCCTGGGCATTAATCTCGCCGGAATTATGTTGGTAGGGCATCCACTCTTAATCTGAGAGATTAAGGATATCACCTCCTCTAAAGAGATAGGGGGAAACATGTCGAGGAAGTGGGTGGGGGGTGTTACTGCAACTTTCTCTACAGCTGAACTAGGAGGCAACTTCCCTCCACCAAAGGATTGGGTTGAGCTAATAATTTTATCATAGATTCCGTCTATTTTTTGGGTGAAAAATAGCGAAATGTCGTCGCAGAGTTGCTGCAATGCCAGCTCAGGACTTTCACAAGCCATTGGTTTCACGAAAGATTGCAGAATGTGATAAAGCACTCGAGGAGAGTTTCCCTCAGTCATAAACTGGGATGCAATATGGGTCTTTCGTGCAGCACGAATGGCTTTGTGGTATGTGGTAAGAGAATGCCAGTAAAAAATGTTGTCCTCGGTCAGCTTGGATCTTCTCCATTTCTTTTCGAGTTTTCTGGCTGCTTGTTTTAGTGATCTAAGATGCTCTGAGTACCAGACTTCATGTTTTTGTGCAGGACAAGTTTTAAAATGTTTTAGTAGAACAATTATATTTACTGCTGTGGCTATTGCCCCTTCAAATTTGACCAGGGCAGTCTCCATGTTCTCAATAGAGGTCAGGGTGGGTTCAACATATCTGCCTTTGAAAGACTCATGAGTCATTTTGTGCCATTGTCTTCTTTTAGTGGGTAGGGAGATCTGACTGGTTGGCGGGGGTTAACCATAGGAATATAAAATTCAATAATAAAATGATCAGTCCACTCTACTTGGGAAGGGGGTAGACCTTTGATCAACGGGGAGTTGGTCAAGACCAGGTCCAGGGTGTGTCCTGCCTTATGTGTAGGACCGTTGTTGACTTGTTTCAGTCCCAGTGAAGACAAATCTGCTAATAGGGATTGAGCCTCCTTAAATTCTGCTAATTCACTATGAACATTGAAGTCACCTAAAAGCAGGAAATCTTCATGTTCCTGTACGTAAGGAGCCAGTGGTTCTAAGAGTGGGATGGAGAAGTTGGTACATGGACCGGGGGCAGTATACTAGAGCTCCTTTCTTGCTCCCTTTGGGCGTGGTTTTGATTTTAATGATCAGATGTTCTAGCTCAGGGGTACATAGTTCTTCAATTACCGAGATGTCTATTTCTTGCTTGTGAACAATTGCAATTCCACCTTCTATTTTGACGGGCCGATCTAATCTGACTATTTTGTGCCCAGCTGGGATTCCTAAGGTTATAGCTGGGACCGAATGGGGCTTTAACCATGTTTCCGTCGGGGGCGGAGCTAGCCGGCGTCTATGGCGGACGCGTAAGAGCAGAGCTCCGCGTCGGCGCCAACTAATATCCGACAAAGATCCTTGTTCAGCAAAGAAATCCCAGCGAAAACGGCAGGAATTGTCGACCCTGCTCCTTCCGCAACTCCACCCGAAGTTGGGGGTCGAGGCACGCTCGGACACACCATTTTTCATCGGCTGCGAGGTGGCGAGAGACCAGGCCGCGATCCCCGACCTCGCTTGAGAGCCGAGACCGAGTTACGTGACCCGACGTGCGGCCACGCGGACAAGCTGACCTAGACCCCTCCGGGTCCCGGCGAAGGCGGACCCCCAGACTCCACGCCACCTCATCGACACACAGAGTCACCAGCTGGTGGGGGCTCCCAGAGCCGTGAGACCCCTAAAAACCCTGGGCTAACAGCGGAGAAGGCGGTGAGCCACGTGGCACAGGTCGGGGCCTGACGAGGCGCCATCACCCAGGTCCCGTCGACGGGCGAACCCCTCAAGCCCTGAGCAGGAGAGCGGCTAAGTACCAACTCAGCCGGCACCCCGGGCGGAGCCCGCCACGCTCCCCAGACCCAGCGGCATACCCACGTCCATTGCCGCAATGAACCGCACCCAACGGGGGCAACGCACTGATCACCCGCTGCACCCCCCTCCGTAGTGCGGACTTTAGGCTGTCTGGGAAGCGCGGCAATGGTGAAGGGGGACAGGACCCAGTCGAAGCTATCGTTCGACCAGCGCCGCCAGAAGGAACCAGGCCCTCCGGCCTCCCAGTCGCCAGGAGCGACCAACGACCCGGGTTCCTCGCTCTGCGCGGAAATAAAAGGCATGCTCACTACTATGGAGAAGGGCCTGCAGGAAGGGATGTCGGCCATTGGCAACAAGATCGACGCCCTGGCGTATCGCATGGACCGCATGACGGAGAGGGTGGATAAACATGCGGAACGACTCGACATGGCCGAACGCAGACTGACTGAGGCTGAAGAGGCGCAAACGGAGTGGGACGCTGACCGAAAGCAGTTTGGCCACCTGCTTCAGGTGATACAGGAAAAGTCGGAGGACTTGGAGGCGCGCTCAAGGCGATCCAACATACGAATAACGGGTGTGGCCGAGACGACCCAAACGGGTAAGATGGAACTTTTTGTCGAAAAACTACTTAAGACACTCTTGGGAGACGACACCTTTTCCCCAATGTTCATTGTGGAGCGCGCCCATCGCACCCTTGGACCTAGACCACCCCCGGGCGCAAACCCCAGGCCGATAATTGCGAAATTATTGAACTACAGAGACAGGGACGCGGCGCTCCGTGCGGCCCGCGAGAAGGGGTCACTGCAACACGAGGGGATGAACATATCTTTATACCCTGATTTCACCACCAAAGTGCAGGAAGAACGACAGCGATTTGTCCGGTACAAGCAACAATTGAGGGACCTTGGCCTGGACTACGCCATGTTATACCCAGCGCGGCTGCGCATTAACCGACAGGGGCACTCACACTTCTTCACGGATCCCAAAGAACTGCAAAAATCCTTGAAGGTGTGGATGAGGGAGAACAGAGGGAGCTCAGAAACGCGTGCAGCGGAACAGTCAGGCGCGGAGGACCTGGAGGAACAGGACTGAGGAGCGAGAGCGCTCTTATGGACACACCGGCAGACCGCTGCTTCGGGGGCACACATGGCGTCACTCCGCTTTGACACGATACGCTCTCCCCGCTCAGTCTGAACTGTGGAATATCTAGGCCCCCTGAGCGCCCTAGAGGGGGTGAGACCTGAATGATTCGGCTGGGTGCCCCTGGGCCCTCGCACTTGCGGCACACTGCAACCTTGGATGGGCTCATCTGCCCTGGAACCGGACACGATACAGGTCAGAGGCGGCTGGAGGGACGGGTGGGGGGGCTCGGACAGAGAGCCGGACCTTGTTAGGCACTCCTTGCTTGCTGAGCTTTGCCTCTAAGGCGCTGGCGTGAGGGCTATGTATGAACATTGTACGGAAGTCCAGGTGAGACAGTGGACGACAGACAGAACAAGTAGGCTACCTCTGCCCCAGCGCTGCCAGCAGTGACGGCTCAGATTGAGCCAGTTTGAGGTGTTATTGAATGGGATTGCTAGAGGGTGGGGGGGGGGACACAGGGGATTCGGTCACACCAGGTTGGGGTCGGTTGACTGTGGGAGGTGGGTGGGGGTTCTTGTTCTGATGTTCGGAATGTTCGGGGGGGGGTCACAACTGTGTTCTGCAATGTTCCATGCCCTGGAGGGGACGGGTGGTGGGGGCACATGTGGGAGGGCGGGGTGTGTACTGCTGGTGCTCATTAGATGTTGCCGCTTTCCTAATGGCTGAAACGATACTAGGGGACCCACTGCTTAACACTGAAACCCTAACTGCGTTGACATGGAATGTAAGGGGTTTAAACGACTACCGGAAACTCCGCAAGGTGCTGCACTACCTCCAAAGACACCATGTGGACCTGGCTCTGCTACAGGAGACGCACCTACCCAACACCAGTAGAATGCTCACACATAGAGGTTTTCAGGGTAACTCCACTTATGCGGGCTTCACCTCACACGCTAGGGGAGTGCTCACGTGGGTAAATCCTAAATCTAAACTTTCACTCAAGCTACTCAGAGCAGACCCAGAGGGCCGATTCGTGTTAAGCAAATGCACGGGTAAGGGACATAATCTCCTGATCATGAATGTGTATGGCCCGAATTATGACTCCCCAGATTTTTATGCGGAGCTGGCAGGGCACTGTGCTGAATGGCCCACAGATAAACTGCTTTGGGGGGGGGGCTTTCATTTCACCTTTAGCCCTGAACTTGATAGGTCGGGGGGGGGGGGGCCCCCAGGCGTCCGGCAGCAGCTGCGCAGCAAATGCAAGCCGAAATGGTGAGACTGGGGCTGGCGGATGTCTGGAGGGAGAGGCATAGCGAGAGGGGGGGTTACACACACTACTCAGCGTACCACAACCTCCACACTAGGATTGACTACTGGCTTTCCCCCATTACTCTACTGGCGATGGTGAGGGACTGCAGAGTGCTCCCGCGGACGCTGTCTGACCACTCCCCCATACTACTGGTTCTGAACACACCACAACCTAGAATCCCCCCGTTCACGTGGCGCTTCCCACCGTACTCTCTGTTAGATGAGGCATTCCGGGCGGAACTAGGGGAGGACATAGACACGTTCTTTTCTAATAACGTAGGCACAGTGGATAGCTTCGGGACGGTTTGGGAAACATTTAAAGTCTATGTTAGGGGTGTCGTCATAGCCAAGCATTCCAGTGTCCTCAGGGCTATCAGGAGTAGACTGTCACTGCTCGAGGGGCGAATTGGGGATTGCGAACGCCAACGACTGACGGACCCGTCCCCGGAGGGTGATGAGACGCTGCGGGGGCTCCTGACAGAGTTCCACGAGGAGGCGGACAGAGAGGTCAGACACCTAGGGAAATACGCAACGGCCCGCGCATACGGTGAGGGCGACCGGCCGGGTTCTCTGCTAGCCAGGATTATGAAGGGCGCCAGGCGACGCCAGGGTGTCACTGAATTGCGCTCTGCGGACGGGGAGACACTGACATCGCAGGGAGATATACTGGCGGAATTTAAAGGATTCTACCAAGACCTGTACACCAGCAAGATCTCGGGCGTGGAGAGCCACATAGACAATTACTTAGACTACATCAAAATGCCGTTCTTAGAGAATTGGCAGAGGGAATTCCTGATGTCCCCTATACTCCGAGAGGAGATTGCGGACGCCCTAGACAGCATGAGGTCAGGAAGTGCGCCCGGAATCGATGGATTGACCGTCGCCTTTTATAAGGCGTACAAGGACAAGCTGCTCCCCTATCTCTCCACCCTCTTTGATGAGATCTGCGAGTATGGTGCGATGCCCCCTTCTATGAGAGAAGCACTCATAGTGACGATTATGAAACCTGGCAAGCCGCCTGACCTCCCGGGGTCCTACCGCCCCTTGTCCCTTATCAACGTCGATGCGAAGCTGTACGCTAAGGTACTGGCAAACAGACTAGCGCTCGTCGCCCCAGAATTAGTTGCCCCAGAGCAGGCGGGTTTCATCCCGGCCAGAAACCTCACGTACAACATCAGAACGGTTATGGGCGCCATCCAACACACCAAACATGACACCAAGGCAGTCGCTGTCTTCTTAGATATGGAGAAGGCATTTGACTCCGTGGAGTGGACGTTCATGCGCAAAGTCCTCAGGAAACTGGGGCTGGGGGACCTTTTCCTCCAACTCCTCGGCGCACTTTATCACCAACCCACTGCGAGAGTTCGGCTGGGTGACGCAGTTTCGGAGGCGTTCACTGTGAGCCGAGGCACGAGACAGGGCTGCCCCCTCTCGCCGCTACTGTACGCGCTGGTCGCGGAACCGCTGGCTTGCGCGATGCGGGAATACCACTCCTACGAAGCCATCAGCTACCCTACCTACAAGATCGGTATCTCCACATATGCGGACGACACGTTGTTGTACGTCAGGGACCCGGTGAACAACCTCTCATCGGTCCTGCGGGAGGTGGTACGGTTTGGGGCCCTTTCGGGACTGAAGGTGAACTGGCCAAAGTCAGTGGCATTCCCTCTGACCCCTGTTACCGAACCCTTCGAGATGGACTATCCACTACAATGGTCCACGGACCCGGTCAGATACCTGGGTATAAAGATACACACAGATCCAGACATAGTGTTACGCGAAAACTACGGGGTTGCCTATAGTAAACTAGTTGATGATGTTGAGCTCTGGATTAAGCTTCCGCTATCTTTAATGGGCCGCATCGCCTTGATGAAGATGGTGGTCCTCCCGAGATTTTTGTTCCTCTTTAATAACCTCCCGATTGTCCTCTCCAGGGCTTTCTTCACGACCTTAAACAAACTCCTTATCAGGCTCGCCTGGGCCGGGAAACAACCCAGAATCCAATGGAAGGTGCTCCAGCTCCCATACGAGCAAGGGGGACTGGCTGCCCCAGATCTGGAACGTTACTATAGGATAGCGCAGGCCTCCCACCTCCATACCTGGATACACGGCGACCCGGATATCCCGCATGTGATTCTGGAGCGCCTTTTCGCGGCCCCTACTCCACTCCCGGCGACTATCTGTAGCCCTGGCGACCGCAGAGTAGGCATACTGGATTCCATCCGGTCCACTAACCACGCTTGGAACTCCATAATGCAGAGGCAAGATAAGATACTACTGTACGCCCCTAATATGCCGATACATTGGGCACTTTGGCTTCCTACTTTGGCGGAACCTGGTGTACACAAAGCCCTAGCTGATCTAGGGGCGCACACGCTGGGGGACCTTTTCCAACATGGCAAAGTTAAGACGTGGGACCAGCTGGTGCGGGGGCTTGACCGCCCCTCCCTGCTCCATCGCTTCCAGTATCACAGGGTGCGCAGCGGTCTTCTGGACTTTCTAGGCCCCGATATGGAGGAACCACCTGCGATACCAGAGCTAGAGTATGTCATTCACACAGAGTCCCCGAAGAAGCTTACTTCTAAGCTTTACAATATGGGACACGCCCACACGGCATTGCAGTACACGAGGGCGCGACTGGCCTGGCAGACCGATTTAGACATGCACATTGACGATGGAATGTGGACGTACTGCTGCGCGGCCACCAGGCGGATCTCGCTGAATGGGAGACACCGCCTTCTTCACTTTAAATTCCTGCAACGAGTATATTATACACCTGAAAGATTGCATCGCTATGGGCTTCGCGACTCACCCCGTTGCGAGAGATGCCACGCCCCAGTAGCGGACTTCATGCACGTGGCTTGGCTATGTCCGGGAATCAGTAAATTCTGGACGACTATATTTACGGAAATAAGCAAAATTACGGGACAGGAACTGGACGCTAACCCGGCACTCGCTCTGCTGGGCTATGCGAGGAACGTGCCGGCGCCGGTGCGTAAACTGGTCAGCATGGGCATGCTACTTGCCAAACGGGTCGTGGCCTCCTGTTGGATGAAAGGACCGCTCCCGACTCTAAAGCGGTGGACTAACGACATGCTGTACTGTAACACGCAGGCGGAGACTTATAGCGAATTGCTCCCTCCCCGTAGCCGCCCCAAAAACTTCTGGGAGCTCTATCGCATTTATCTCTACTCCAGGATGGACGATGACGACTTGGCCTCGGGAGGGGATGAGGGCCAGGAGGGTGCGGCGAACATATATCCCCCCTGATTCCAGCGGCAGTACCGCTTGCTAGACAGCCCTGCAGTGATAGGTAGACGTTCAGCCATTCCCAGCCTTACGGGATCATACACACACCTGGGCACTCAGCAGGAAATGCACACCACCACACCACACACCACTCCAACAGATTGCACCTTACACCACAGGGAACATGCAGACTAGGGACCGGTTACGAGGGGATGGGGTTCGGGGTTGGGTTGTTAGTTGGGAGAAAACATAAAATTTTACAGATATGTCTGACTATGCATAGTGCACGATGCAATACTACTGTCATTCCATGTTGGGACCTTCACCGACCGGCCTGTACACTGGACAATTCCAAGCTGGGAGCTTCTTCTGGGTGCCCTCATTGTAAACACTACTGTCTCATTGGTAAGAAGACCTGGCCTACCGCCGGCCCGAGAAGGGTTGTAGGTGAAGGGCCCTGTATGCATTGTAATGTGCTATTGTTTGATAAATAAAAAAATAAAAAATAAAAAAAACATGTTTCCGTCACGAAACATATGTCAGGTTTTTCAGAAGTGATAAGGTCCCACACCTCTGTGGAATGTTTGGACAGGAATCTAATGTTACACAGCAGATTCTTACTCCCTAAAGAGGTATCTGTATCTACCCTGTGGCTATGGGCGGTGTTACAGTGTATCTGCTCCCTCTCGAGTGGCTGTGGTTGGCTACCACTCGGGGCTATGTCCTCAGGTGGTGTATGGAACTGGGTTTTACAATAGTTGCAGGAGAACGGACCTTCCATGTTGATATCTGTCAACTTATTACAACCCCTCGGGAGGCAGTTTCGTACGCCTAACAGTACCTGGGCTGTATACATTCTTAGAGTGCTGGGAGCGGTTAATAGGGCATCAGTGGGGATAGCCATAGTCCCTGGTCCCTGGCCACGTCCTGTCGCGGATGGGCGCAGACGGGCTAGTCTTTGGCTCGTCTTAGGCGCTGGCTAGGGCGCCCCTCTGCGCGCAACCGCTGCGTGCTTGAGCCGACGAGTGGCTAAATAGCCCTTTCAGATGAGAGGCTAGAGCGCTAACCGCTTGACTGTCCCGGGGTGTCTGGGCGTGTCTGGCTCGTACCTGTCCCGCCCTCCGCTCAACTGTATAGGATACCAAGTCGGACCAGGGCGGGCAGGCTGAAACACTGAGCGCAGACTTCCAAGATAAGCCCTGATGCCCCTAGCAGTTCCGGGGGGATCGTAGATGCACGGTGAGTGCGAGATTTAAAATTAGCAATCAATTTCAATTCCCGATAATAGTACAGCGTGGGTGATTTAAAATTAGTATGAGTCAATTCTGAACGGCGAAAGTGATTTTAAAATTAGTATTCAATTCTAAAACAGTTTACAGAGTTTACAGCGTGCTCTACAATGCTGAATAATGTTCCGCTTTGCAAGTATTACCTGGTGCCAAGCGGGGTCGGGAGACACTGCCACTGTCGTTCCCTTACCGCAATCAGCCAAGCCTCCTCGCCTCCTATATAGCCCTTTCGGATGAGAGGCTAGAGCGCTAACCGCTCGACTGTCCCAGGGTGTCTGGGCGTGTCTGGCTCGTACATGTCCCGCCCTCCGCTCAACTGTATAGGATACCAAGTCGGACCAGGGCGGGCAGGCTGAAACACTGAGCGCAGACTTCCAAGATAAGCCCTGATGCCGCTAGCAGTTCCGGGGGGATCGTAGATGCACGGTGAGTGCGAGATTTAAAATTAGCAATCAATTTCAATTTCCGATAATAGTACAGCGTGGGTGGTTTAAAATAATTATGAGTCAATTCTAAACGGCGAAAGTGATTTAAAAATTAGTATTCAATTCTAAAACAGTTTACAGAGTTTACAGCGTGCTCTACAATGCTGAATAATGTTCCGCTTTGCAAGTATTACCTGGCTCCAAGCGGGGTCGGGAGACACTGCCACTGTCGTTCCCTTACCGCAATCAGCCAAGCCTCCTCGCCGCCTAAATAGCCCTTTCAGATGAGAGGCTAGAGCGCTAACCGCTCGACTGTCCCGGGGTGTCTGGGCGTGTCTGGCTCGTACCTATCCCGCCCTCCGCTCAACGGTATAGGATACCGAGTCGGACCAGGGCGGGCAGGCTGAAACACTGAGCGCAGACTTCCAAGATAAGCCCTGATGCCCCTAGCAGTTCCGGGGGGATCGTATATGCACGGTGACCTAGAAAGTCTGATGCACGATTCAGTCAGCTGGATCGAGTCAGGGCCTCTAAACGTATACGCTCCGGGAAGCAGACTTCAGAGGTCCGCTCTGGACCCCCCTTCACCCGTAGCTTCACAAGTCAATCACAAGGGGACCCAAGGGTCCCCCTACACATGCATGTACGGTGCCGGTGGCACAGATGCATCCCCACTACAGGGGGCGCCCTTGTGCGCAACTTACCTTTTTCGTCAATGGGATCCTATGTACGCGTCGTACACCAGGCTCCCATTGACTTCAATGGGGCTCCGAGCGACCTGTGTCCAAAAGAGCGTGTTCGCATCGTATTCGGCTGCTTGGAGCCCCGGAGCACGAGTCGGTCGGAAAGCCCTCCGGATCAGAGTCGGACAGAGCCTTCTCCCAACGAGATCGGAATCGGCCCTAAATGTTGCAGGACACGAACAGCAGCAGCTGGTAGTCACTCGTTTTCTCTAAGATCATTTTTTCCATTCTCTTGTGGTATGATTTTTGCCCCAAATTACTGTTAAATACTCAAGCTGGCATTACTGCATAACTTTGCATCACAAGGGTAATGAGTAATAACTGAAATCACTCTGATTACTGAAGCGTAATAAAGATTTTGCCCAGGCCTAGTCTTCAGGTGACCAGTGGGGGTATCTGGTGATGCTTAACTAAACCCAGCACCACAAACCACATCAAAATCAGTGCAGTTGTGACTGAAAAATTGAACTTGAATTCCAGTTGCGTTGGTCCTTTTGTGCCCTTGTTGGGTCCCCTTACTTCCATGGGGTCCTTTGTGAGTGAAAAATTCAACCCTGATCGATGGCTTTAACAGAAGAGGCCTTTAAAGAGTATAGCATCAAAAAAGATGCATCCATGCTTAGAGCTTTCCCAAGTTTTGCCCCCTTTTAGTTTCATTGTCAAGACCCAGGGAATTCTATCCCAGGTAGTAGAGGAGAACTTTTTATCCCATATCTGGATTAACGTACACCCCACTCCACATATCCCTTCCTCCCCAGGGTCATCAGTCGTGTAAGTGTCTTTTCTGGCTGTTTGGTCGGCGGAGGGATACTTGGGCATGGAGAAGACTCAGAAGACTGCTGGCACAGCGCAGGGTTGGCACAGGCAGTGCCTTCCCTGGTTGCGACCACCACAACACACTGTTTGGCCCCTTCACTGCATATGGCAGTGTGCATAGGGAGTGATGCATAGGGAGTGAGGACCAAGGACTACTACTGCAGAGTTTCCTCTTGTTCCGAGTATGAAGAATGTAAAACTTCTGCCACCACTTTCTCCAGAGACTGTGCCAAAGCCAATTGGATCAGTTTGTGCATTTAGAAACCCTGTGACAATTGCAATACGGAAGGGTGGTACCAGGTGAGAAGACTGTATCAAAAACAGCCGATAGGGTCTGTAGGTGGTGAAAACCCTACATTGCATATGTGTACCTGATGTTCATTTGTTCTTTGCAAGTATACTATTTAGCTGGGTGTGTAGTTGCTGGACTTTTCTTTTTATGGTAAAAGCCCAAGCTGCACATTGATTTACCGTTTGTTAGTATATGCTTTACTGTTATGTTATGTTATCTTATGTTATGTTATGTTAAATATATATGTTCTATAGCGCTCGACTCACCTGGGGGCATCTCGGCGCATGACTAGAAATATTCCTGAGACTGAAAGGAAGGCAAGAGAAATTAGAAAAGGAATCCTTTAGCTGTTTTCTAAATATGTTATAATTAGCAATATTGCGAAGGGGATCTGGTAGCTCATCCCAGTATCTTGGTGCTAAATACGAGAATGCTTTTCCTCCAGAGCGACACAGCTGTATACGCGGTACTTGTAGGAGACCCCTGATTGTCACCCACACCCCCTACTCTTTGAGTATGCTTTGCATTGTTTCATAACACATGTATTTGTAAAGCGCACAGTCACCCACAAGAGCATCTCGGCACTGAATAACAGATGTTTATTGTTACCCAACTTAATGGTACTCATTTTATCGACCTCAGAAAGCTGAAAGGCTGGGTGGACCCACAGGGATTTGAAACTGTAACCACGTGGTCGAACACAGACCCCTACAGTGGAGGCATTAGTCCAGTATGCCATCAGACCAGCTTTTCTACACTAAAGGGCAAGTGCTAAGGGGGCTTCCTTGGTGCTCAGTCTGATGTCCAGTATTAAGGTGGCCCCAGGAATCCAGGGGTAAAAGACGGTATTCCCCGATTACCCTGGAATCCCCCAAATCAGGTCCCCCAACCCACTCCCAGTGCAGTTCAAGGAACCCCAAACATGCAGCACAACATTTCTAAACTGGGGCTGGCTCAGGCTCTCCTCTGATGCTGTTGCGATGGATTTGAGACATTTTTTATGAGTTAACACATAATTACAACAAAATAAAGCAGACTGCTACATTCAGGACTGGGGTTACTAGAAAGATAACCACGGCCACTCTTCAGCAGCACTGCAACAGCCCTTAGGAAAGTGTCCGATTGCACCAAAAGACATTCTTGCAAGGGCAAAAGGAGTACGGAAAAGTCAAAATGTGATTTTTCTTGGAGCCAAGGTAATCTTTACACTGAAGCAGCAGACGTGCTGTCCTTATATATAACATTGTACATAGGTTCAGATATTAATGGAAGCATCAGTGTGGCGGTCATTTTATAGAGCGAGATGGAGGTCGCACTTGACATGTTCATTGTATAGACTTTTTACAATATAAGATGCTGTCCGGGCCAGGGGCTTCAGGATAAATTAAATGAAATCCAGTATTTGTAAAGTGCAAAATCACCAGAGGGGCCATCGGGTAGGCTAAGCAAGTTATTGCCCAGAGTCACATGGTGCTGGACTAACCTGCCGCTGGCACCGTGGATTGAACCGTGAACCCCGTCGTCCGAAGTCAGGGGGATTGAACCGTGAACCCCGTGGTCCGGAGTCAGGGGGATTGAACCGTGAACCCCGAGGTCTGGAGTCAGGCGCCCTTGCCGCTGCGCCACACCTATTCCAAGGGCGATGAAGCAGAGATAACTTATTTTCGTGTTGCATTAGAACTCTGCCACATCCCTGGTTTTCGTCTCCTGCCTGGCTCCCTGCCTCCTGAGACTGGCAGCCTTGGTGGATGGGCAGAGACGCTCCAAACATTGGCAGCCGTCCTGGTGCCAGCCCAGATCCCAGCACCCCCCACCGAGCAGACGCAATTAAGACCCGCGGAGCCGGAAGCGACGTCCCTTCTCCGCCAACCATCTCCGTTCGTGAACAGAACCTTATGAATCTTAAGAGCCTGCCGAGCGCAGCATTGTCTTCAGAATTAACAAAAGTGAGATTAATAATTAATTGCCTGCAAGCTAATTAGCGTTCCCTGGGGCAGCTGTGTACAGAAACCCTCATATTTTCAAACATTACATCCTGCCAACATCGTGGCGGAAAATCGCTCTAAAGTGTTTACTGTCAGCTTTGGAAGTCTGTGATCACTGGAGAGCCGTCTATCCACACAGAGAATGGCGCAGACACACAGGAACGCACACACACACACACACAGGCCCATGCAGACACAGACACGTAAACACAGACACACAGAAACGCACACACACACACAGGCCCTTGCAGACACATGCACGTAAACACAGACACACAGAAACGCAGACACACAACCACAGGCCCATGCGACACAGACACGTAAACACAGACACACAGAAACGCTGACACACACACACACAGGCCCATGCAGACACAGACACGTAAACACAGACACACAGAAACGCAGACACACACACAGGCCCATGCAGACACAGACACGTAAACACAGACACACAGAAATGCAGACACACACACATAGGCCCTTGCAGACACAGTCATGTAAAGACAGACACACAGAAACGCAGACACACACACACAGGCCCATGCAGACACAGACACGTAAAGACAGACACACAGAAACGCAGACACACACAGGCCCTTGCAGACACAGACACGTACACACAGACACACAGAAACGCAGACACACACACAGGCCCATGCAGACACAGACACGTAAACACAGACACACAGAAATGTAGACACACACACACAGGCCCTTGCAGACACAGACACGTAAAGACAGACACACAGAAACGCAGACACACACACACAGGCCCATGCAGACGTAAACACAGACACACAGAAATGCAGACACACACACACAGGCCCATGCAGACACAGACACGTAAACACAGACACACAGAAACGCAGACACACAGCCCAGGCCCATGCAGACACACAGACACACAGAAACGCAGACACACAACCACAGGTCCTTGCAGACACAGACACGTAAACACAGATTGCCTGCAAGCTAATTAGCGTTCCCTGGGGCAGCTGTGTACAGAAACCCTCATATTTTCAAACATTACATCCTGCCAACATCGTGGCGAAAAATCGCTCTAAAGTGTTTACTGTCAGCTTTGGAAGTCTGTGATCACGGGAAAGCCCTCTATCCACACAGAGAATGGCGCAGACACACAGGAACGCACACACACACACACACACACACACAGGCCCATGCAGACACAGACACGTAAACACAGACACACAGAAACGCAGACACACAGCCCCAGGCCCATGCAGACACAGACACGTAAACACAGACACACAGAAACGCACACACACACAGGCCCTTGCAGACACATGCACGTAAACACAGACACACAGAAACGCAGACACACAACCACAGGCCCATGCGACACAGACACGTAAACACAGACACACAGAAACGCTGACACACACACACACAGGCCCATGCAGACACAGACACGTAAACACAGACACACAGAAACGCAGACACACACACAGGCCCATGCAGACACGTAAACACAGACACACAGAAATGCAGACACACACACATAGGCCCTTGCAGACACAGTCATGTAAAGACAGACACACAGAAACGCAGACACACACACACAGGCCCATGCAGACACAGACACGTAAAGACAGACACACAGAAACGCAGACACACACAGGCCCTTGCAGACACAGACACGTAAACACAGACACACAGAAACGCAGACACACACACAGGCCCATGCAGACACAGACACGTAAACACAGACACACAGAAATGCAGACACACACACACAGGCCCTTGCAGACACAGACACGTAAAGACAGACACACAGAAACGCAGACACACACACACAGGCCCATGCAGACGTAAACACAGACACACAGAAATGCAGACACACACACACAGGCCCATGCAGACACAGACACGTAAACACAGACACACAGAAACGCAGACACACAGCCCAGGCCCATGCAGACACACAGACACACAGAAACGCAGACACACAACCACAGGTCCTTGCAGACACAGACACGTAAACACAGATTGCCTGCAAGCTAATTAGCGTTCCCTGGGGCAGCTGTGTACAGAAACCCTCATATTTTCAAACATTACATCCTGCCAACATCGTGGCGAAAAATCGCTCTAAAGTGTTTACTGTCAGCTTTGGAGGTCTGTGATCACGGGAGAGCCCTCTATCCACACCGAGCATGGCGCAGACACACAGGAACGCACACACACACAGGCCCATGCAGACACAGACACGTAAACACAGACACACAGAAACGCAGACACACAGCCCCAGGCCCATGCAGACACAGACACGTAAACACAGACACACAGAAACGCACACACACACAGGCCCTTGCAGACACATGCACGTAAACACAGACACACAGAAACGCAGACACACAACCACAGGCCCATGCGACACAGACACGTAAACACAGACACACAGAAACGCTGACACACACAGGCCCATGCAGACACAGACACGTAAACACAGACACACAGAAACGCAGACACACACACAGGCCCATGCAGACACAGACACGTAAACACAGACACACAGAAATGCAGACACACACACATAGGCCCTTGCAGACACAGTCACGTAAAGACAGACACACAGAAACGCAGACACACACACACAGGCCCATGCAGACACAGACACGTAAAGACAGACACACAGAAACGCAGACACACACAGGCCCTTGCAGACACAGACACGTAAACACAGACACACAGAAACGCAGACACACACACAGGCCCATGCAGACACAGACACGTAAACACAGACACACAGAAATGCAGACACACACACACAGGCCCTTGCAGACACAGACACGTAAAGACAGACACACAGAAACGCAGACACACACACACAGCCCATGCAGACGTAAACACAGACACACAGAAATGCAGACACACACACACAGGCCCATGCAGACACAGACACGTAAACACAGACACACAGAAACGCAGACACACAGCCCAGGCCCATGCACACACACAGACACACAGAAACGCAGACACACAACCACAGGTCCTTGCAGACACAGACACGTAAACACAGACACACAGGAACGCACACACACACACACACACACACACAGGCCCATGCAGACACAGACACGTAAACACAGACACACAGAAACGCAGACACACACACACAGGCCCATACGACACAGACACATAAAGACAGACACACAGAAACGCAGGCACACACAGGCCCTTGCAGACACAGACACGTAAACACAGACACACAGAAACGCAGACACACACACACAGGCCCATGCGACACAGACACATAAAGACAGACACACAGAAACGCAGACACACACAGGCCCTTGCAGACACAGACACGTAAACACAGACACACAGAAACGCAGACACACACACACAGGCCCATGCAGACACAGACACGTAAACACAGACACACAGAAACGCAGACACACACACAGGCCCATGCAGACACAGACACGTAAACACAGACACACAGAAATGCAGACACACACACACAGGCCCTTGCAGACACAGACGCGTAAACACAGACACATAGAAACGCAGACACACACACACAGGCCCATGCAGACACAGACACGTAAACACAGACACACAGAAACGCAGACACACACACACAGGCCCATGCAGACACAGACACGTAAACACAGACACACAGAAACGCAGACACACACACAGGCCCATGCAGACACAGACACGTAAACACAGACACACAGAAACGCAGACACACAACCACAGGTCCTTGCAGACACAGACACGTAAACACAGACACACAGGAACGCACACACACACACACACACACACACACAGGCCCATGCAGACACAGACACGTAAACACAGACACACAGAAACGCAGACACACACACACAGGCCCATGCGACACATACACATAAAGACAGACACACAGAAACGCAGACACACACAGGCCCTTGCAGACACAGACACGTAAACACAGACACACAGAAACGCAGACACACACACACACAGGCCCATGCGACACAGACACATAAAGACAGACACACAGAAACGCAGACACACACAGGCCCTTGCAGACACAGACACGTAAACACAGACACACTGAAACGCAGACACACACACACAGGCCCATGCAGACACAGACACGTAAACACAGACACACAGAAACGCAGACACACACACAGGCCCATGCAGACACAGACACGTAAACACAGACACACAGAAATGCAGACACACACACACAGGCCCTTGCAGACACAGACACGTAAACACAGACACATAGAAACGCAGACACACACACACAGGCCCATGCAGACACAGACACGTAAACACAGACACACAGAAACGCAGACACACACACACAGGCCCATGCAGACACAGACACGTAAACACAGACACACAGAAACGCAGACACACACACAGGCCCATGCAGACACAGACACGTAAACACAGACACACAGAAACGCAGACAGACAACCACAGGCCCTTGCAGACACAGACACGTAAACACAGACACACAGAAACACAGACACACACACACAGGCCCATGCAGACACAGACACGTAAACACAGACACACAGAAATGCAGACACACACACACAGGCCCTTGCAGACACAGACACGTAAACACAGACACATAGAAACGCAGACACACACACACAGGCCCATGCAGACACAGACACGTAAACACAGACACACAGAAATGCAGACACACAACCACAGGCCCTTGCAGACACAGACACACAGAAACGCCGACACACAACCACCGGCCCTTACAGACACAGACAAGTAAACACAGACACACAGAAACGCAGACACACACACACAGGCCCATGCAGACACAGACACGTAAACACAGACACACAGGAATGCAGACACACAACCACAGGCCCTTGCAGACACAGACACACAGAAACGCCGACACACAACCACCGGCCCTTACAGACACAGACAAGTAAACACAGACACACAGAAACGCAGACACACACACACAGGCCCATGCAGACACAGACACGTAAACACAGACACACAGAAACGCAGACACACACACACAGGCCCATGCAGACACAGACACGTAAACACAGACACACAGAAACGCAGACACACAACCACAGGCCCTTGCAGACACAGACACACAGAAACGCCGACACACAACCACCGGCCCTTACAGACACAGACAAGTAAACACAGACACACAGAAACGCAGACACACACACACAGGCCCATGCAGACACAGACACGTAAACACAGACACACAGAAACACAGACACACAACCACAAGCCCTTGCAGACACAGACACACAGAAACGCCGACACACAACCACCGGCCTTTACAGACACAGACAAGTAAACACAGACACACAGAAACGCAGACACACACACACAGGCCCATGCAGACACAGACACGTAAACACAGACACACAGGAACGCTGACACACACACACAGGCCCTTGCAGACACAGACACGTAAACACAGACACACAGAAACGCAGACACACAACCACAGGCCCTTGCAAACACAGACACACAGAAACGCCGACACACAACCACCGGCCCTTACAGACACAGACAAGTAAACACAGACACACAGAAACGCAGACACACACACACAGGCCCATGCAGACACAGACACGTAAACACAGACACACAGGAACGCTGACACACACACACAGGCCCATGCAGACACAGACACGTAAACACAGACACACAGAAACGTAGACACACACACACAGGCCCATGGAGATACAGACACTTAAACACAGACACACAGAAGCGCAGAAACGCAGACATGCACACACACACCAGTCAGAGTGCAGACACAGACACGTACACACTGAAACGCAGACACAAACACACACAGACTCAGACACAAAAAGACACTCTGGCAGATTATACAGAGAAATAAACATACATAGCAGTGGCATTAGGTTAAATGATGGGGTGAGGGGCCTCTGAGACCCCAATATGTCAAGGAAATTCATAGACTTTAAGCTGAATGGGTCCCTCAAACTCCCCCACCACACCCATGGCCCGGAGGGGCAGAGGGGGCCCACGTCGCACCACGATACACAGCCACACAAACAGGCAAACAAAGGCCACCACAAACACATACAAAGACAGATATAAACAGACACATAGGCGGAGGCACCAAAAACATAGACTGGCACAACAGACAGACAGATTCTTGGGGGAGTGCACACACAGTAGTCATAAACACAGAGACTATGGGGCAGATCCACAAGGAAGTGCTGCAGCTTGGCACCGCAAACTCTTTGGCTGCGCCACGGGCACTTCCGAAGCAAAGTGATGCGACATATTTACAAGAATATTTTGCATCTCTATGCTTCTCCCAGTGCTGGCGCAAAAACTGCAGCCATGCGCTGGCACAGTCACCCTTGCACCATGGTGCAAGTATGCCTGCGTCGAGGGGAGATTGTTTTTGTGCAGGAAAGGGCACCTTCCTACACAAAAACAATTGCTACAGACTTTTTCCTCTTTCAATGCGTGCTGTAGAATGCAGCATGCATTGAAAGAGGAAAAAATGAGGAGAAATGAAAACATTTCTTCTCGTTGCGCCTCGCTACGCCACCTCTAGGGTGGCATAGCATTCAGATGCGAATGTATGACGTTACACCGCTTACATTTAAAACGCATGCCTTTACAACGCAGTTTTTACATCGAAACATCCTTTACAACGCATTCCATTACACCGCATGACACTACATCGCATTTTTAGAAACTACCTTTACAACGCATTCTATTACATCGCATTACACCTTTACAACGCATACCATTACATTGCATTTAAGGTAAGTATTGGATAGTATAGGGGTAAAAATTACTATTCTAACTCCAGGGGATGCAACAGTAGGGTAAGTGTTGAATAGTGTAGGGGTAAAAATTACTATTCTAACTCCAGGGGATGCAACAGTAGTGTAAGTGTTGGATAGTGTAGTGGTTAAAAATTACTATTCTATCTCCAGGCGGTGCAACAGTACGGTAAGTATTGGATAGTGTAGGGGTACTATGCGTTGTAATGGTATGCGTTGTAATGGTATGCGTTGTGATGCCTGAAGTGTAGTGACATGCGATGTAGGGTTTGCGTTGTAATGGTATGCGTTGTAATGCCTGTGTTGGAGTGACATGCGTTGTAATGGATGTTTCGATGTAATGACTGCGTTGTAAGTGTAGTACAATGTAATGGTTGCGTTGTAAAGGTTGTTTCCCCTCAGACGCACCTCCAGATTGACTATTTCTCGTAAATCTGGAGATGTGTCTTGTTCCATGGGTGTTGCGTGGGAACACCCACAGCTACTCCCATGGAACGCCCCTTCAACGCAAAGTGCTGCGTGTGAACGGGCTGCATTTACAAGGAGAGAAAAAGACATGCAGGGTGGCTTTTCCTGTCCTTGTAAATATGGAGGAGCCCACTGTGCCACAAGTACGTCACAAAAATTGACGGACTGTTGGTGCAGGGGGTTTGTAAATCTCCCCCTAAGTATACGGAGGCATGAGCAGCTGAACAAATTCCGTTTTTGATTGCAGTCTCCATCCTCTCATCCCTGTGCCTCACAGCCCCACAATTCCCTGCCACAGATTACCATTCTCCATTCCCCACTGCCCCACTCACTGTTCCTGAGTCTATCTCTTCTGGTGTCTTTTCGGAGCTGGACTTGACATTCTGACACCATGTCACTTCTCTGTAGGCTGAAGGGAAGGGGGGTTATTTCACAGCAGGATGGGGTGTCATGACCCAAGCATCCTCCCATTCTAGTTGCACAATCCTGAGGTGTGTGGCAGGTTTAAACATTTTTGCAGGCTTCTAATCCAGCCAAGTGCCTATCTGGTCTCCTGCCGCTGAATATCCCAGCTGGAGTATTGTCAAGGTTCATGGTTGTCTATGAGCCTATGTGAGTTTGGCGGCCCTGATGGACCGCCATACCACGGTGATAGTGCAGCAACCACCGTACTGGCAGACCGTCCATCCTATTACGAGTTTGGCGGTTGGACCGCCATTAGAGTGCCACAACTGCTGGGAATCTGTGATCTCTCGGTAGTGGCTCTGCATTCAGAGGCTAACAATCACACCGCCAAGCATATTACGATTTTCCTCACCGCCACAGTTTTCATGGCAGGGAGCCTGCCACGGAAAGTGAGGCAGTGAGGAAACAAAGGGGGCAATACAGTGTCCCGGTTGCCTCAAGGTCTGAGGATACATGTGCCCCCCTGTTGGACTTGGCCCTTTATGCAGGGTTATCCCCAAACATTTTGCTTCTTCCTCCTATTTTTCCCTGATCTGTTGTTGTTGACTGTAGGACTCTGGGCACTTTACCACTGTTATTTAGTGCAAAAGTGCATATGCTGTCAATTGCTTGTGAATCAAATGCTACTCGTGGGACTGCAGCACTGATTGTGCCACCCATATGAGTAGCTCTGAAAAGGTAACTCAGGCCTGCCACCACAGTGTCTGTGTGCAGTTGTTAACAACCATGTCGACTTGCCAAGTGCACCCAATTGCCAGGCCCTAATCATCCCCTTTTCTACATGTAAGGCACCCCTATGGTAGGCACAAGGTACCCCTGAGGGCAGGGTGCAGTGTATGTGAAAGGTAGGACATGTACTGGTGTGTGTGACATGAACTGATAATGAAATACTGCCAATTTAATTTTTCACCATTGAAAGGCTATCTTACCCCATAGAATAGAATAGGTGTTTATTTATAACATCTTTATATTTATAAGATGTTATGAATTGATGGGTTGAATCCATCACCGTTCTTTAGCCCACTCTGCCACCCCAGTTCAGAAATTACTATATGTCTTCCCTGGACCGGAAACAAGCTTCCGAGGACCGGTTTCTAGCATTCCAGCCGTCTTCAGCCCGGCTTGCTTGAATCCAGTGGCAAAGTGAGCAAGGGACTCACGGCAAGCCGGGTCAGACTGATTTTGCATATAGCCATGTCTGAACTGAGGTGGCAGAGTGGGCTAAAGAACGGTGATGGATTAAACCCAGATCTTTTGACTGGGTGTGAGTGTTTGATTGATTCAGATTCTCCGTCCATCACCACCCCCTTTTGTACCACTTTTGGCCGCCATAAGTGTGGCAGGGTATGCTCAGACGTGAGTCCCTTGCTCACTTTGCCACTGGATTCCAGCAAGCCGGGCTGAAGACGGCCGGAATGCCAGAAACCGGTCCTCGGAAGCTTGTTTCCGGTCCAGGGAAGACATGGCTTGGCAGTTCGGGCTGGACTGTTCCCATGAGGCACAGGGTCAGACTGATTTGCATATAGCCATGTCTGAACTGGGGTGGCAGAGTGGGCTAAAGAACGGTGATGGATTAAATCCAGATCTTTTGACTGGGTGTGAGTGTTTGATTGATTCAGATGCTCCGTCCATCATCACCCCCTTTTGTACCATTTTTAGAAAGTAGGCATTTTCTTGTTTAACCATTTTGTGTGCCTCTGTCTGTTTGTGTTTTGACTGTCTGGGTAGAGTGACAAATGCTGGGGATGTGCATTCACTGTAGACAGCCACTGGGTGTTGAGGTGTTCCTGGCCCTTCCTTGATTATTCAGAGCAGGGGTGAATAGACCCTGGCTGAATTTAGAATAGTGGGAGGAGATTTCATTGCATCTGAATAGGGTCTGAACAATGCTGTCTCTCCACCCCCTGCGGTCATGCTGCACCAGTGAGGACAGAACTAGTTTTGACTGGGGTCAGAGACCCTTGCACAAAGAGAACAAAGACATTTTGTGGTATAAGTGTTAGACCTAAATCCCCTAAACCTTAGATTACTTCTGGACTCAAGAGGAACATTGCCAAGGAGAACTGCTGAAGAGCAGTAAGGAGGAATATTGCTCCATTGATGTGTGCTTTGTTGGGGGGCTGGCCTGCAGTTGCTGTTTCTGCCAAGGAGAGAACAAAGACTGGAACTTTGCTTTGAACCTGCTTGAAGAAGATCTCCAAGGGCCTGAAGTGTGCTTGCCTCCTGTTCTGAAGTCTCAGGGACACAGACTTCCCCTCCAGCTCCCCTGAACCCTCTTGCTTAGAGTTCTGACTTGCCAGGAGGTGCCTATTCAGTTTTGGCCTTGGGAGGTTGTTCCTGCTGTTGGAAGCTGAAGTGAACCTGAAAAAAGCAGGAAAACCTGTTTCCGACGCCCTCAGTGATGCAGCTGTGATTCCACGACCTGCACTGAGGCCCAGGGCACCACTCGTGAAGTGAACAATGCACCGCCCAGCCTGCTCCGCAGCACCGATGGTCGTCAACACCCGCCAACGCCTGCAGTTATCAGCCGTGCCCGACGCCAGCGCTCGCCAACAGCTGCATCCAGTTATCACGGCGCCCATAACCAGTGAGGGTAACTCCACAAACTTGCCAACTTCGTTTCGTCACTGGAACCGATGCCTCATCGCAGACGCAACTGTCTTCACCTGTAATGGATTCGACACGTCGCCTCCTCATGGACACAATGCCTCACCTCCCCTGTGGCAGCCAGGAAGCCAGCCTCGACCTCGGCACCGACGCCTCACCTCCACGACGCTGTGCATCATCATATACTTCATTTCAAAGGTACTGTTTGTTTGGGGGTCAGTGTGACTATGTGCCCTTTTGAGCCTCGCTGTCGGCGCCGTACTTTGGATTTATTGCCGTCACGACGATGCAATAGCCCCAGGTGGAGCTATTTGTTTTCTACCTGCTTTATTTTTTCAATAACTGTTTTAAAGTCGTATTTCATTACCTGTATGTTGGATTTTTGTTGTTTTGGTCTTGTTGAGTTTAGATAAAGATACTTTATTTTTCTAAACTGGTGTGGTGTCCATTTGTGGTGTTATCACTTTATTACTCTGTGTTTGGAGTACAAATACTTTGCACATTGCCTTTGAATACACCTATCTGCTCATGCCAAGCTACCAAGGGCGAGAGCAGGTTATCTAAAGTGTGTATCCCCTTACCCTAACTAGAACCAAGGGTCCCTATTTTGACAAAGGTACCTACCTATGCTAACTAGAGACCCCCATTTCTAGTACCGTTGAGGGACCGCCAAAGGACCTCCTGGCAGACCATGAGAAAACTCCTAATCGGGCAGGCGGCTGGCAGTCAAGTTTTGGCCTGTGGGAGTGAGTTGGAGGCATGGCGGTCCACTCTCAAACTGCCAAACCCGTAATCAGACCCTAATTCTCAGTGTCTGTGTAACACCCTGCCCCAGTGTTTCTCCATCACAATGTCTTTGTCTGTATCTAAATGTGTGTGTCCCTGTGCCTGAGTCACGGTGATTGTGTCTGTGTGTTGTTAGGTTGACCAGTGCCTCCCTTTCTCATTGCCCCCCTCCCTGGTATCACACTGACCCATATCCCTATGTCCACGTGTGCCTTGGCACAGTGACACCTATTCCCTATGTCTCCTAGTCCCTGCGCTGCCCGATATCATTCTGCCACATGTGCTGTGTCTTTGTGACTCTCCTTGAAATCAAAAAGGAAGCCACAGCTCTTGCCTTTAGAGTCAGCACCGGGACAGACCCCACGTAAAGGCAAAAACTATCTTGTCCCACCATTAAATTCACCATCTTTCTTCTGACCCACACCATCTTCGAAACCAGCTGCATTTTCTTACAATGCCATCACGGACCAGCACCTCACTTATCTTGCAGACAAGCTCTTGTTCTGGACACACCCTCAGCCAGGACACCAACAGACTGCAGACTACAAAATGCAAAAAAGAAAAAGGAAAAAACAAGTCAGAAGGCCCTCTTCATCTATTCACCCGGGATCTGCAACAACACCCCCGTATCCATGAGGACCACCTCAATACTGCTCCAATTTAGGAAAGAGCTGAAGACGGACCTCACTAATAGCAACCCAACTCCGCATCTGCTGTTGCCACTTCCCACCAACCGCTGAGAGAAGGGTTCTTGTGCCCTTGGCACTGTTGACGAAGGGTGTTGCATGTGCCACTGTCTTCAGGTTCCCGGGTCTCCCAGAGTGACCCGTCCTTGCTGTCAGCACTTATAGTCAAGTGTCCAGAGTCGAATGCTGCTCCATAGCTCTTACTGGCATTGCGTGATGTTGAGATCAGGGTGCAAATGACAGCTAGGCAGTGGCACCCAGCAGCTCTCAACTGGACCAGTGGGATATGGTGCCAGTGCATGATTTGAGCAGGAAGTTTGAGGAGTTTGGGTTATGCAGCCAGCCTGACTCTGAAATATAGTAAGATATGGCCACCACAGATATTGCTGTAAAATACACAGGTCCCTCAGAAAAGAAACCATTCAGGTTCATCCAGTAGGACCCAGAAGTTAATAGTAAAGTAAGTCCACCAATAGTTAATTATTCTACTTTTCATAGAAATATTGGGGCATCATTTTGATAGACTGGCCTTTCTGCCTCCCACAGTCCTTCTCTGGCCGCTGACTACCTTGCAATATGCACTTTGCAGTGGGTAACGAGTGCCTGCAGTGGGGGTGTAAGTCTAATACAGCATTAAAATGGATGGTGTGGCGTTTTGTTGCAAGGTAGGTTTTAGTGTGGAGAAGTGTGGCTCACTGGTGTGGAGAAGTGTGGCTCACTGGTTAGATGCGGCAGGCCCTGAAGCAGAGGTCGGCCCGGGACCTGGGTTCAATTCCCGACGCGGCAGGGTCTTGGGTCAATGTCCGCGGACTCGATAATTCTCGCCTAGGTGCCTACGCTAACCATGGGTCCCACTCTGCACTCTGGGCAATAGCTTGCTTAACCACAAGACTGCTAAGGCAATTCCCCTCCTGTGCTGGAAATTGTTATAGTCCATAGATCATGACGAGCTCAGCTCGTCATGAGCACACGACCAGTGTACTGCATGATGAGCTGAGCTCGTCATGAACAGCGAAGGGGTTAATCTCCACAACGGCCCTATCAACGCCGGGGATACCTGGCTTCACCTTGGGGGTGCCCAGGAGGGACCATCTCACAGGGAAAGCCAGGACGGGTTCCCCAGCGGTAAACAGCACCAGGATGCCCCGAGTGATGGGGTAACAGTGCGCTTTAGAAGTATACATACATTTACAGTATGGTGCGGTATAGTGAGATATGTTATGATAAAATGTGGTGTTTCATAAAATGCTGAAGTGTGGTCTGATGTAGGATGATATCTGTATGATGTGTTGAATAGTGTGGTGTGGGGTTGGATGTGGTCGTACAGTCTTGTGTGGTGTGATGTGATATAAGGTGGTTCTTTATGGTAAGGTGAGAGCGTGTAGTTGGGTAAGATGTGTTGTATTTGGAGTGTGGTTTGATATAGTGTAGTATATTTTGGTTGGGTATGATATAGCATGATGTGATGTTGTAAAGTATGCTGCTTTGTGTTGTAGTAAGGAGAGATGAATTGATAGTATACGGGTGGTGCAGTATGGCGTGGTAAGTTTCTTGCGGTATTGGATGGTGTGGTACATTGTGAAGTGATGAAGGCTCATGTTATGAATGATGCTGTGGAGAGGAATGGCAAGATATGGTCTACACTGTGTTGTGCCATGTGTTCTTATGCTGTTGTATTTTGTAGTTTGTTGTAGCAAAATGTGGTATGGCCCTCAAATGAAGGATAACTGAAGGTCGTGTGATATAGAATGATGAGAGGTAATATGGTGTGTTGCATAATGTGGTGTGGTATGCTGGCATATAACATAACACGTGTATTTGTAAAGCACAGGTTCACCCTAGCAGCGGGGCATCTTGGCGCTGAAATAACAGATGTATATTGTTACCCAACTCAATGGTACTCATTTTATCCACCTCAAATGGATGAAAGGCTGAGTGGACCTGCCAGGATATGACCCTGTGACCATGAGTTTGAACACAGGCCCCTGCAGTGGATACATTAGTCCACTGTGCCACCAGACCAGACCCAGCTATAATTTGGCTGGGTGTGGTAGAGTGTGATGAGGTTGGGTATGTTATATGGTGTGGTGTAACTAGATATCTTAGTAGTGTGATGTGGTGTGTGGGATGTTCTGTAGTGTAATATGGTGCTGTACAGTATGATGTGTTGTATGGTGTGGTGTTGGATAATGTGGTGTGGCATGACTTCTTGTCATGATAAATTGTACAATTTATTGTTGTGTAATATAGTGTGGTGTTAGGTGATGCATAAAGGTGTGGAGCTGTAAGTGCAATTGAAGGTCTGCTAAGTTGTGATTTGATTAGTGAGCTGACATATGTTGGTCTATTTGTGGCATGGTGTGATGTGCTTTGGAAGATGTGATTTAGTGTGGTACTGTATCGTTTGTTGTTGTGGTGCAAGTTGCTTTATAGTGTGCAGTAATTAATTTGTAAAACATTAAGTCCCGGGGCCCAAAGTCCCATGTCCGCACTACGAATATTGAGGGTGCTGAATTCCAAGGCTGCGGAGTCTTGATTCCACCTCATGTCTCTTTTATTCCCCACCAGACACTAGCAGCGGCTGCTCATGATGCGGTTCATGTGATTTTGCATTTAGCGCTATTTTCTTACTGCAAAATCCAGCCACATGTCCATTTTGTATGCAAGGGTGCATTTTGCATCAAGAAACTAGTCCTCCATGTCAGGAGTAAGTTGAGGAAAAATTCTACCACAAAAGCTTATTTAGCGTGCAAGAGCAACTGATCGGGCTGCTATAAGGGGTCGTTTGTGAGCTAAGGAAATAGTGCCAAATGCAAAATTACTCTTATCATACTTATCATTTAATTCCTGTAATCTCACAGAATTTTTAAACAATTCTGCACGATTACACAGACTTATGCCGGTTACGCCCACCCCTAATTCTTTCTCATCTTTGCTTTCTCACGTTGTCATGGTTTTTCCATCTTTGTCTTTCTCTTTCATTCCATGTCTTGTGTTTTTCTCCCTCTTGCTCTGGGTGAAAGACTAATGAGAAAACAAAAGTGCTGGTCCCTAAAAATAAGTGGCAGTGGCCCCCACCAGCACCCACCCGCTCACATTAGCGCCGATAGTGGGATTTGTAATTGCCATACCCTTCGTATACTCTTGTTGGGTTGCAGGCAGCATTCGCTTTACAAGGCCCATCTTTGGCATCATTTTGTCGTTGGCATGATGAGGGCTCTGAATTTGCCCATTTAGGGCATTGAAGTAATTTGACTAAAAGTTGTCTGATAATGAGCTGCATCAGAAAAGCTCATTACTGTAAACTTAGGGCCTCATTTAGAAGCCCATTGGGCCGCCGGTGCATAATTTTTTCAGACGCACCGCTGATGCTGTGTGCCTGGCCATATGTACAAGGCCACGTAAAGTCACCCTGCATGAATTTTCAAGGCTTTGTAAATGTGGACCCCGTTCATGCATTACTTTGCGTGAAAAGGGCATTCCATGTGTGTTGCTTTGGGTGTTTCCATGCAACATTCATGGAACCTGACACATTCCCAAATTTACTGTGGGTCCGATTCACAGAAGTAACTTAAGACACAATCCTAAACTTACTAGCATTTTGGTATTCACAGAAGGCACTTACTCATTTCGGTATTCACAGAAGTTAGGACTTTTCTCAGTTTAGGAGTAGTAAAGTTAGGACTCCTAGCTTTAGGACTCCTAAACTGAAAAAAATACTAACTTTAAGACTTTTGGTATTCACAGAAGGCATTTAGGAGTCCTAAAGCTAGGACTCCTAACTTCTGTGAATACCGAAATGAGTAAGTGACTTCTGTGAATACCAAAATGAGAAAGGGCCGTCTGTGAATACCAAAATGGTAGTAAGTTTAGGAATGTGTCAGAATCCTACACCTCTTGTAGAGGCATAGGAGTGGCGCAACGAGGAGAAATACTCATATTTTGCATCACTTTTTGTTCTTTCTGCGTGTGCAGCATTTTGCAGCACACACAGAAGGAGCAAATCGCCTTTAATGATTATTTATGTGCAGAAACGTGTCCTTTCCTGCACATAAACAATCATCCCTGCGACACAAGTAAAATCACGGAATAATTGGTAAACTTACAACTGATGACCTATCTGGAAGGAGCAAATATCCTACACCTAAACCAATATGAATTCAGGCCACACAGCATTCTATGGAATCAGCCCTCCTGCACACACAGCTAAATCCCTTAAAGCCGCCCTTGACCAGGGAAAGAGTGCTGTGTTGGTCCTATTAGACCTATCGACCGCTTTCGACACGGTCTTGCATGACATTCTTCTTGACCGCCTCGAATCATATGGTATTTCCCACCTCGCCCTGGCCTGGTTAAAATCATTCCTTAATAATCGACGGCAAGTCATCACCCTCGGACAATACCAGTTAGCAGAAAAGCTTCTGCTCTCCGGGATCCCACAAGGGTCTGTCCTTAGTACAGTGATTTTTAATGCCTATGTGGCCCCACTGATCAGCTTGATATCGTCCTTCAACATCGAGACCATCTAATATGCGGACGACACTCAGCTAGTCCTGGTCCTAGATGAAAACACCACTCTGGATGAGGAAAATCTCCATTAATGTCTCACAGCAGTTTTCACTGGATGAAAACCAACCACCTGTAATGCAATTCAGAAAAAACTGAAATCATGCAATTGGAGAAAGGGAATGATTTCTGCCCCAGTCTACGGTGGACGACCAATAGAAAGAAACCTGGGGGTCAGATTTGATTTAGCTCTGTCCTTCCATTAGCAAGCGGTTTCTGTGGCAGGCACCTGCTTTCACCTGATCAAATCACTAAAAAAGTTCTTTGATCTACTCCCCATCACAGTTGCAACAGCCTTAATTACATTCAGAATTGACTATTGCAAAAGCCTTCACGCAGGAGCTAAGAAGTCAGTACTACTCAAACTCCAGACGGTTCAACATGCCGGGGCCCGACTAGTGTTAAAATGGCCTTGAAAATCTTCAGCATCAGCAGCGCTGGAAGCACTACACTGGTGACCTGTCCATAAAAGAATTCTGTTCAACATCCTGATGATTACTTTCAGAAGCTTCCACTGCTAAGGCCCTCAGTATCTTCGGTCCAGGTTCATTCGCTATTCACCATGCCGCATTCTTCGATCCAACCAATGTAAAGCTCTGGAAACATCCAGCATTTAGATGCATCTCAAAAGGAGGGAAATCGATTGTAGTGTTGGGCACAAAAGCCTGAAACAAACTCCCTAGTAGACTTAGCACCATTCAATCAGGAACTCTCTTCAGAAAGGCCTTGAAAACTTGGATTTTCACCACCTCAGACGCACTACGCAGAGGACTCATCTAAACTCTTCCCTCTCAGCTCACCATTTCCTTCTGCCCGCAAACTAATCTGCTACAGCGCAATGATACCCCTTTGGCGTGACAGTTGCACTCTACAAATACTCTCTAACATAACATAACACAGGCATCCTTGCACCATGACGCATGGGTGTTGGGAGAAGGACAGGAATGCACCGTATCTTGTAGTTAGGGCGCATTTCTGCCCTTTTATTTTGGCTCATGAAATCGCAGCAGGCGCTGCTCTGCGTCATAATATAGTAAATGAGGTCATTTGTCTCCTGATGCCATAGTGCCAGGGGGCAATCCTAGGCAACATATGAGTGGGTGAAAAGGAACGAGGTATAGTGAATTGTGTCTTAAAACTACCCTCCCTCATCTCATTCTGCCCACTTTAAGGATGCATTTTTCATTTTCTGGAATCGATTCCTAAAACAACAAACCCATCATTTCTGGTCTCTCTCCAGCGATGAAAGTGCTGAATCACATCACCGCCAGCAGCCCTCAGACACAGCAATCAAAATCACCGGGACTGCGACCAGCGCAGCGCCGCGGTCTTTAATGGAACCGAAGAGGAAATTGATTAGAAAACAACAGTCCTGGCTGCCCTGCAACATGGACTCTGCTGCTTCCAAGTGTAGCTGTAAACACCACCAGCAGAAAAAGCACAATTTAATTACGATTCAGCATGGCTAATGTGTCCAACCAACTGGGCTGCCAGATATGCCCGAGGAACTCGTGAGTGTGTGTGTGTGTGTATGTGAGAAATTGTATGTGTGTGTGAGTGTGGGTGTTTGCGTGTCTGTGTGTCTGGCTGTGTGTTGTGCACATGTTTTGAGTGTGTGACACGTGTATGGTAGTGGGACTCTGCTTATAGTGGGCTTCTATGTACTGGGACAACTGGGGTTCATTTTGGATGACCCCTGGCTTACCATGGCACAATATGGATGGTGGTACAGCTTCCCCAGACAGTATACTACAGACTGGACCTTTGACTGGAGTGCGGAGACTGAGAACCTGAAGTGAAGGAGGATGAGGACTGAGCTCCCCTTAGAGATTGGTGACAGCCGGGAGAAGAGATCACATGCTTCATTGTTCTTTTGACTAAAATACTAGTGTTCCCACTGCTGACGTTGGAGTCACTGTGCTCTGTCTTTGCTGAGAAGCGCCTACTGATTGGCCAACTACCAAAAGTCATCCACAATAGATGTGATCAGCCAGAGGCCACAATCCATCTGCATATGGCCAAGTGAAGCCACAGCGGACGTAGGCAAGCTCATCCCAATACAATCTGGCCTAGAGAGACTGCAACTGCTGAAGACCAGAACACATTAATCAATCAATCAATCAATCTGGGTTTTGTAGAGCGCACTACTCACCTGTGAGGGTCTCAAGGCGCTGAGGGTGTGTGTGAGCAGCTCCGTTAGGGTCCATCGAAGAGCCAAGTCTTCAGTTCCTTTCTGAATTGGTGCAGTGTCGAGATCTGTCGGAGGTGAAGGGGGAGTTTGTTTCAGGTCTTGGCCAAGATGTAGGAGAAGGATCTGCCACCTGCTCTGGCCCTGTGGATGCGAAGGACTGTAGCTAAGGTGAGGTCGGTGGAGTGGAGGTTTCTCATGGGTGCGTGGAAGGAGATTCGGTCATTGATTTATTGGGGTCTGATGGTGTCGAGGTATTTGTAGGCGTGTGTGAGCAGTTTGAAGTTTATTTTTCTTTTGACAGGGAGCCAGTGGATGACGTCGATGTGCTGGGTGATGTGGTCAGGTCGTGGGATGCTGAGGACAAGCCTGACTGCGGCATTCTGGAGGGTCTGGAGTCAACGAAGGAGTAGCGGAGTAATGGAGTGGAGCGCACGTTTCCATAGTGCAGTCTGCTGATGATGAGTGCATGGGTGACGGTCTTCCTGGAGTTGGGGGGATCCATCTGAAGGTCTTGCAGAGAATGCGCAGGGGGTTAAAGCATGCGGAGGACACAGCGTTAATCTGGTGGTTCATGGTCAGTAAAGAGTCGATTATGATACTGGTCCGTTGGGGCGTGTGGGTTTCCGAGGGCAGGGGGGCCACCAGGTGTTGTCCCATGCAGAGGGGGTGGAGCCGAGGATGAGGACTTCTGTTTTCTCTGCGTTGAGTTTCAGGCAGCTGTTGCTCATCCAGGTTGCAACAGCTTTCATCCATTCTTGAAAGTTTTGCCTGGTGATGTCGGGTTACTTGATAAGTGAGAGGAAGAGCTGGGTGTCATCGGAATTAGAGATGATGTTGACTCTGTGGTTTCTGACGATGGTTGCGAGGGGGGCCATGTGGACATTGACGAGTGTCGGGCTGAGGGAGGATCCTTGGGGTACTCTGCATCTGATGTCTGTTGGTTCTGAGAGAAAGGGCGGGAGTCTTATACTCTGTGGTCTGCCTGAGAGGGAAGATCGTATCCAGTTCATAACCATATACAGGTTTAGACACAGGTCGATAGTAGACCTACCAGGACTGAATCTGAATTACAGATCTGATAATATGTTGTTTTCGTCTACCAGGAAGACTATCTATCTAGGAGGAACCGCCCAAGGACTTTACTAGAGAATCGATTAAAGATATTGGCCTGTAGCATTAAGGATTTTTCATATTTTCCTTTTTAAAGATTTGGACAATAACCAAAATAGCCCAGGAAGGGGGATCCTTTCCTGACAGCAGCATTTATGGTCTGGGTCAATGCTGGTGCCCCAATTTCCATGTCACATATGTACAGGTCAGGAGGGATCCCATCCAGTCCTGGAGCATTGTTGCTAGAAAAACCTACAATGCCCCGTTTCACTTCATCAGTGGTGACTTTTGAGTTAGATGCCACATATATAGTCTGGTCTCATGGTCAAGAGTAGTGGGCACACAGTTGTAGATCCTTTCGAAGTGCAAGACCCACTTATTAGAGGAAAGTGTAGGATTTTGGAAGGGTGAACATGTATATTCCCACTCCAACATAGGCAACGCAGGAACTATTAAAGTTTAGAAAGCTTTGATTTAATTTTCCCATCCTTAATTAATAACAAGTAAATTGCACACATGGAAATAAATATATTGTATATTTAAATAAAAACTACACTATGGGGTCTATTATAATGGCAGGTGGATCGTCACGCCTACACGGGCAGTGGCGATCCACCCGCCATTATACACCGCCCGCTACCCATTTCCACCCGCCATATTACTATGGCGGGGGGACCCTGGCGGACGGAAAGACCGTCCGCCATTTTTCCGCTGGTCAACCCGTCGACCGGGCGGAAAAGGGGCTGGATATGGTGGCGGCGTCTGGAAGACACCGCCATCCAAATTAGCATACAGGCAGATTAGTGCCTTTCCATGGCGGCAATGTGGGGGCCTGCAACGGATCCCCAGGGTGTATGGGGAGTGGGGGGGGCACATGGGGGGTACCTATGGTACCCCCTGCATTTGCATGGACGACGTGGCAGGCACTGTGCAGTGCCTGTCACGTTGTGCATGCAAATGCACACAAGCCTTTTTTGTATTGCAGCGGGTGCTGCTGACAGCACCTCCCACCGCAATGCAAAAAATGCGGGATGTTCCCATAAGTGTGGTGGGGGCATCCTAATTGCCCATGTGGGACCGCCACACACGTAGCGGGCGGTCCCATTTCCCAGGGCGATGGCGGGCAGACATCATAAACAGACTCCTACATTTTTATAAAAATTATTACATTATTAAATTATTAAAAAAGAAAAACTCAAAATGAACATATAACATTAAACATAAAACAAATATTTAAAAATTAAATCAATTAACAAATTTGTAAAATAATTTTAGAATACTTCCCACCCTATTAGCCTAAACTTCCAATATCCAAAAAAAGAAATTACATTAATAACAAAAAAATTATAATACACATTATCAAAAATATAAACTACAAAATGAATTATCAAACAAGAAAAAAACATAATATAATTAATATTAAAAAGTTAAGCACCAATTAAATAATGAATACATTTTTTAAATTACACAATTACCAAGTAAACAAAATTATAACCAAATTGGTAAACTTAGCTATTTAATAACAAATTAAAACGGATAAAAAATAGAATCAAGTAAAATAATTAAGATGTCTAAAAAACTGCCCCATTCCTCTGCAAAACTAGCAATGTACCAAAACTATTTACACAACATTTAAAAAAAACTTAAAATGTATTGCATATAAAAAAGCAACACAACAGTAAAAAATAACTAAACATATGTAACAGTGAAATAGTACAACATTATAACACAGAAACGAATAAAATTCAACAAAATAATATAATTGAAAAAGACGTTATTCCTACCTTCTATTTTCTGGCCCATGACATTTTTTAAAACCACTATATTTTTGACATGATATTTGTATCTCAGGATACTTTTTACAAGATATTTTATCGGAATACCACTGGCACAGAGAAGATGCTGCATGCCTACAGGAGAAGATTTGGCTGAAACTGAAAGTACCAAACTCCATCAGAAATGGAGGCGACAGATATAATGCATGACATAATTGGCATATGCAAGAGAGGCGTGGGAGTGGATCAGGCGAGTTGTACCCTGACAGTGACTCCACATAGCACTGAGTCGGAGAGCAAATATGTGATAATGTAGTGCATGTTGGATGATGCACATGGGGAATATCCTTTACAACGCAACTATTACCACGCACTACCATTACAACGAAACTTTTACAACGCAGGGTCCATTGCAACCCATGCCATTACAACGCATGCCATTACAACGTAAGTTTGGGTAAGTATTAAATTTAATTTTAACCCCTACACTATTCAACACATTCCCTACTGGTACGCCCCCCTGGAGTTAGAATAGTAAATTAAACCCCTACACTATCCAACACTTACTATAAAAAATACTTACCCATACTTACGTTGTAATGGCATGCGTTGTAATGGACCCTGCGTTGTAAAAGTTTCGTTGTAATGGTATGTGTGGTAAAAGGATGCATTGTAACGTCATACAACCATGCACATATAGCAGTAGCTGGCCTATATGCACTCTACAACTCACACATTGGGTACCAGGACACCTTGACTCCACACATAATTGACTAGTACATGTGCTTACTATATGAGGGTAAGAATACACATATGCCCCAGAGACATCATTTTGGACAGACCATATCCTCCTGGTGCACTGGTGGGGAAAGACGACGAGGGCTGCAGAGCCTGGGCATGCCACTGAACCCTAAAAGATCCCTGATGCTCATTAAAACCAGGGAGACCAGAATATACATTTCACTCTCCAAGGCACGAATTATGTTCCAGGCTGGACTTGGTTCTTTACTCATAACGCTTGATTGGAATATGCTGAACTCTGGGGTGCCCAATCTTCAATCATCACCTGACTCCCTCCTATATACCAATATGAGCAATGGTCTAAAAATGACATATGAGATGGGGGGCATAGGGGAGTTGAGGTCAGAGTATATTCCCAAATCATCTCTTTTTATGTGGATGACATGATGCTTTATGTAAATGATGTAGAAAGGGACTTGGACCAGTCTTTGGAAACCTAACCTAAGTTTGGTGGATTTCTGATTGGACAACCCAGTGCAGTAACCAGTGCAGCAGAACTACCATTTGCTGCATATTCTGCAGTTTTAACAAAAACGAATTTTGTGTCTAGTTTAAATGGAGCAAAAGTTACAAAAAATACTGCAAAGTGTGTTGCTGCACAGTGACCGGTCCTTCGCAAAGGTTAACTGGTCACCGTTCAATTACTTATAGCTGAATTTGGATATGGAACTGTACTGATGAAGTGAAACATTTGCTAAAACTGTGCTAACGTGTGAAAATGTCAAAATAATCAAGTGATACTGTCACACAATGTGACACAACAAAATGCATAATTTGTGTTTTCTTGCTACATAATTTAGTCAACCTTGCCACATAATTTGGGCCTCCGCTGCCGCATAATTCTAGTGGCACTGCCTGTATCCCTGTGAGATTGTCTCATAGTTCACCTTACTAAATCATCTCACTTCCCAGTCGCAGAAAGAAAAGTAGAAAACAACACCACCTCAAAAGAATAAGGTGCAGTTTGTCATAAAACATAGTCCCACACATTCACCTGTCTTGGAACGCTCAGCAAACATAGCAAGATAAAATCAAAAAGGTAAAGACTTTTTTTGTTCACCTTTTGAACTCCAGCATGTGTTTTTTCGGGGTGCTGCAGCACCCCCCAGCCCCGCACATCTACTTCCAGCGTGTGTGGGCTTTTTTCTGATTATGAAAACATTGTGCCAGCTGTTTAGGTCAGATGGGCTGTCTCAGCCCTCAAATCCCCCCACCCTGATGATAAACAGTGCATTTACTGTGTGCAGACTGTTCAAGGCAGTTTGGAAGCTTGTCAGCTGGCACTGAGGATTGAAAGGCAGTGAGTGCCCTCCCTCACTTCCCCTGTCAGGCGCAGGTAAGAAACAGCTAGCAACGTTCGGAACTCCCTCTGAGCACCCAGCGTTACAAAATGTAGTACATTGCACAACTCAGGTTCTCTTCAGTAGAGAGCTAATAAAGAGAACAACTCCCACACTCTCCTACAGGGAGGTAAGAGTGACTTGTGGGTACAGGAGAGGGTGGAGGGAAGGGAGGTGAGGGTGACTTGAGGGTAAAGGGGTGAGTGGAGGGAAAGGGAAGTAAGGGTGGCTTGAGGATACAGGGCTGGGTGGAGGGAAAGGGAGTGAGAGAGACTTGAGGGTGCAGGGGTATGTGGAGGGAGAGGGCGGTGAGAGTGACTTGAGGGTACAGGGGTGGGTTGAGAGAAAGGGAGGTAAGTGCGCCTTGAGGGTACAGGGGTGGGTGGAGGGAAAGGGGGTAAGGGTGACTTGAGGGTGCATGAGTGCGTGGAGGGAAAGGGAGGTGAGGGTGACTTGAGGGTAAAGGAGTTAGTGGAGGGAAAGGGAAGTAACGGTGACTTGAGGGTACGGGGTGGGTGGGGGAAAGGGAGGCGAGGGTGACTTGAGGTTACAGGGGTGGGAGGAGAAAAAGGAAGTGAGGGTGACTTGAGTGTACAGGGGTAAGTGGAGGAAAAGGGGGTGAAGGTAACTTGAGGGTACAGGGGTGGGTGGAGAAAAAGGGAGGTGAGGGTGACGAGGGGGGTGAGTAGAAGTAAAGGGAGGTGAGGGTGATGAGGGGGGTGAGTAGAAGTAAAGGGAGGTGAGGGTGATGAGGGGGGTGAGTAGAAGTAAAGGGAGTTGAGGGTGACTCGAGGGTTCAGGGGTGGGTAGAAATAAAGGGAGGTGGGAATGACTTGAGGGTTATGGAGTGGGAAGAGGTAAAATGAGATGAGGATGACTTGACAGTCATAGGGTGTGCAGAGGTAAAGAGAGGTGAGGGTGACTTGAGGGTTCAGCGGTGAGTATTGATAAAGGGAGGTGAGGGTGACTTGAGGATTCTGCGGTGAGTAGAGATTAAGGGAGGTGAGGGTGTCTTGAGTGTTATGGGGTGGGCAGAGGTAAAGGGTGTGAGGGTGACTTGATGGTTTATGTGTTTTAGAGATAAAAGGAGGTGAGGGTAATTTTAGGGTTCAGACCTGGGTAGTGGTTCATGCGAGGGTAGCTTGAAGGTTTAGGTATGGGTAGAAGTAAAGGGTGGTGAGCATAACTTAAGGGTTCAGGGGTTCAGAGAGGTAAAGGGAGGTTCTGGGGATTTGAGGGTTCAGTAGTGGGTATAGGTAAAGGGAGATGAGGGTGACATAAGGGTTCAGGGCTGGATTGAGTTAAAGGGAGTTGAGGGCGAGTTGAAGTTTAGGGGTGGGAAGAGGTAAAGGAAGGTGAGGGTGCCTTGCAGATTCAGGGGTAGGTAGAGGTAAAGGGATTTGAGGATGACTTAAATGCTCAGGGTTGGGTAGAGGTAAAGGGGGTGAGTGTGAGTTGAGGTCTCAGTGGTGGGTAGAGGTAAAGGGAAGTGGGAGTGACTTTAGGGTTCAGGCATCCATAGAGCTAATGGGGAGGTGAAGTGACTTAAGGGTTCAGGGGAGGATAGAAGTAAAAGGAGGTGATGGTGACTGGTGAGGGTTAATTGAGGGTTATGGTGTAAGTAGAGTCAAAGGGACGTGAGGGGTGATTTAAGGGGTTAATTGTGGGCAGCTGTAAAGTTGAAAATAAACCTTTTTAAAGTCATTGTCTGTCTGATGATAATAAAGCATCTTCAAAAAATCCCAGTGGAAATGCGTGCCAGCTTCTGAACTGCCTGCCTCACACACAAAGCCCTGGACACAGGGAAACCGGAATACCTTGCCTCCAAACTCAAGAAAGCCGGTCAGTCAAGAAGCCTCAGGAGTTCCAACTCCCTCCTACTCATGCCCCTGAAAAGCGTAAACAAAAAACTGCAGCCCGCTCTTTTGCAGGCAACCCTCCTAAAATCTGGAACTCCATCCCAGACGACATCAGAACTACCCCCTCCTTTACAAAATTCAAAAGCCTCCTAAAAGCCCTTGATCTAAACTGCTCCTTCCCAAACTCAATTACGTGACTCACACGCCTCCACCAGGCAGGCACCCATCATCGCGCTCCCACCGGGCAGCCATCCGACATCGCGCACCCACTACCTACCTCATCTCCTCTCCCCAACCCTTCGCCTTGATTCAGCACCGCTAAGAGAAAATTCCATCGTAAGACTTGCTTTCCCTAGGCATTGAGATTACCTCTTGACCCCTCTACCTCAATGATACACCGAGGATCCCTTGACCTCTCTACTTCAACAACGCACCTCAGACGTTCAGCAGAACTGTAAAATTTAATTTCTTTTTTTTTAACACTTATGTATATGCATACCTTGCCACTATTCTGTATGTGTCTTTTCTAAATCCTGCTGTAAAGTGCTCCGATACCCTTGGGTCTGGCCAGCGCTATTGAAAACCTCTAAAATAAAAATAAAATAAAAAAATAAAGTTAACCAGTAAATAAATATGACACATTGCCAGTGGTAATTTATAATTACACATACTGTACAGCAACAGTCTTAAACGAAGGGAGTATATTTACAGCTTCATCAGCAATTAAAGCTACATGAAATGTATGTATTGGAAATTGGTCACATGCAGCAAAGTTTGTTATTGTCAGTTGTTTGCATTCATCTCTTGGAAATTCTGGAAAGTGCATGTTTCAATTCTGATGTTTTCATGTTATCTTGCAAGCAAAAGCCACAAAAAAAGTACCACAATCTGGGCACAAGCAGCATGGAAGTACACTAAACATGATATAAATCAGTACTTAGTCCATGCTCCATGGAAGAAAACACAAACACAGAGTCAACCTGAAGTCTGAAAAGGAAAATAATAAGATTGAGAATGAAGCCAGCCAATGGTAGGTAATGGGCGGGCTAAATCTCAGCTTTAGTGTAGTTGGCCCAGGCAGGCTGGAGAGGGTGTTATTCCATTGTTCCCACCCCAGCACTTTGAAAAGTGTCACTTGTTCCCCTCTAATGACATGTGAAGGCGGTGACTGGCCGCCACTCATAATCTTTTCCAACCCTATTAAAATGAGGACGCATCCTCCGATCTGCAACCTGATGCAAACCTCTAAACTCCACACGCGGCAATCACCTCGGAGGGCTAAACTGCCGCAAGTGGCTTATTGCTGGGATCAATTTCATTCGCTGAATGTCTTCTGAGAGTGAAGTAAATTGGAATGCTAATGATCGAGGGAGTGAGGCGATGGAATAAAGCGGTCAGATTATGTTTCCAGCGGGGTGAGTTTCTGACGCCGTTGACGAGGGCCAAAAGCCATTTTTTATTAGTTAATTCCTACTGGGATGAACCGCAGCGGCGGCTCCTCTGCGGCTCCTGGCGCAGGATCGTTGCCCCACTGCTCTTTCAGCAGTGCACACAGGAAAAACAAAATGATAATAAAACAAGTTTATAATCATTTTGTTTTTCTTCGCTGTCACTGAGCTGAGTCTTGAGGGCGGGGCCATCCGATGGGGAGTCAGCAACAGGGAGAAGGAATGGTGTGCACCAAGTGCGCATGTTGGCTGTCTCAGCCTGGCCAATACAACATGCACACTTAGCCTTTCTCCAACCCGGGCTGTGTTGTACAACCTGGTGGAGAAGAGACACAGGCTCCCAGTCCCTGTCTGAGCGCAACACCAGGTGGCTCGGACCAATCCTGGAGCCGCTGTCATGAAGGTAATAGCATTACCAAAGTGATTCAAAAGGGGATGATGGACGGAGAGTTTTGAGAAAATCAAACACTCAACCCCAGTCAACTGATCTGGGTTTAATCCATCACCATTCTTTAGCTCACTCAGCCACCCCAGTTTAGACATGGCCATATGCAAATCAGTCTGACCCTGTGCCTCATGGGAACAGTCCAGCCCGAACTGCCAAGCCATGTCTTCCCTGGCCCGTAAACAAGCATCCTGGGAATGGTTTCGGATTCATAATCCTCATCAGCCAGGCTATCTTGAATCCAGAGGCCAAGTGAGCAAGGGACTCACGTCTGAGCATGCCCTGCCAACTTAGGGCGAACAAAGCGATACAAAAGGGGATGATGGACGGAGAGTTTGAGCAAATCAAACACTCACCCCCAGTCAACTGATCTGGGTTTAATCCATCACCATTCTTTAGCTCACTCAGCCACCCCAGTTCAGACATGGCCATATGCAAATCAGTCTGACCCTGTGCCTCATGGGAACAGTCCAGCCCGAACTGCCAAGCCATGTCTTCCCAGGACCGGAAACAAGTATCCTGGGACCGGTTTCGGATTCCTAATCCTCATCAGCCAGGCTATCTTGAATCCAGTGGCCAAGTGAGCAAGGGACTCACGTCTGAGCATACCCTGCCAACTTAGGGCGAACAAAGCGATACAAAAGGGGATGAAGACGGCTGAAATGCCAGAAACCGGCCCTCGGAAGCTTGTTTCCGGTCCAGGGAAGGCATGGCTTGGCAGTTCGGGCTGGACTGTTCCCATGAGGCACAGGGTCAGACTGATTTGCATATGGCCATGTCTGAACTGGGCTTGCAGGGTGGGCTAAAGAACGGTGATGGATTAAACCCCGATCTGTTGACTGGGTGTGAGTGTTTGATTGGTTCAGATGCTCCGTCCATCACCACCCCCTTTTGTACTGCTTTGTTCGCCATACGTTTGCAGGGTATGCACAGACGTGAGTCCCTTCCTCACTTTGCCACTGGATTCAAGCAAGCCGGGCTGAAGACGGCTGATATGCCAGAAACCGGTCCTCAGAAGCTTGTTTCCAGTCCAGGGAAGGCATGGCTTGGCAGTTCGGGCTGGACTGTTCCCATGAGGCACAGGGTCAGACTGATTTGCATATGGCCATGTCTGAACTGGGGTGGCAGAGTGGGCTAAAGAACGGTGATGGATTAAACCCAGACCTTTTGCCTGGGTGTGAGTGTTTGATTGGTTCAGATGCTCCGTCCATCACCACCCCCTTTTGTACTGCTTTGTTCGCCATAAGTTGGCAGGGTATGCACAGACATGAGTCCCTTCCTCACTTTGCCACTGGATTCAAGCAAGCCGGGCTGAAGACGGCTGATATGCCAGAAACCGGTCCTCAGAAGCTTGTTTCCAGTCCAGGGAAGGCATGGCTTGGCAGTTCGGGCTGGACTGTTCCCATGAGGCACAGGGTCAGACTGATTTGCATATGGCCATGTCTGAACTGGGGTGGCAGAGTGGGCTAAAGAACGGTGATGGATTAAACCCAGACCTTTTGCCTGGGTGTGAGTGTTTGATTGGTTCAGATGCTCCATCCATCACCACCCCCTTTCGTACCGGTAATAGCATTACCAGCATGAGATCAGCGTCTGGATTGGCCAGGGAGTGTCTGAGAGACTCTGCATTGGCTGCTGAGAGTCAACAGGAGCAGGTGAGCAGAAGACCACTAGGGTTGGTCAGCAGGTTTTTATTTTCCCGAAGGTTCTCCCCTGCACGGCACCATGTGCTGCCCCCGTGCTGACCCCCCAGTTTGACTTCACATTAGCCGCCACTGGCTGAAAGGTGAGAAGCGTCGCTCTGTCAATCGATGAAAATGCCGGTCACGTCCTCCAAGTCCATGGACAAGTTCCACCCGTCGCCTATGGTAAGTTTCTGCGAGCTTTATTCCTCACTGGACGCCAGTGTATCACCTGCAAATGTTACCGCAATCCCGAAATCGCATTACTGCACTACCCTAAATTTAGATTTTACATTTACATGGTAATTTAATTTGCAAAAAATATATTTTTTTTTTCTCCAAAAGCAAAATGTTTTTGATATCTATGACCTGAATACTGGACTACACAGGTTGTTGTTGGCAGAAGAAAGAGGGAAAATGTTCTATTGTTTAAAATGTGGGATTTTCATTTTAGTGAAAACGTCTTGCGGTGCCAACAAACAGCTATTTTATGGATGTTGGAAGATTCTTAGGGGCATATGTAACACAAACTGTTTTGCGAGTCCTTAATAGCGATTTTTAGCGAATCGCTATTACAGACTCACAAAATGAAATGTATGTAAGAATCGCGATAATAATTGTGATTCCTTAATATTCCTTAATTGCAAATCGACAATTGTGATTCGCAATTAGGGAATACCTTCCCATTCATTCTTTTGGGCCTAGAGGCCCATAGGAATGAATGAGACAACACTTGCAATTTGCGAGTACCCATTAGGTACTCGCAAATTGCAAATGCAATTTCAATGGTGCAAGGGTGTCAAAAGGACACCCTGTTGCACCCCTGAAAAATGTATGTGTGCACATGTGGTGCACATGCATGCTTTAAGGGCAAAAAAGTGCATTTTTCAAAGAAATCACAAATTACCACCAAGAATTACCACCAACTGGAAGTTTACTGGTAATTTGCGATTTCTTAAGACAAAATCGCACAACTTGGGTGCTTCTTGCATTGCATTTAAGGAATTGCAATTTGCGATTCCTTAAATACATTTGCAAAATAGGGAATCGCAAATTTTGTTATTCTCTATATTGCGAGGTCCTTTTGGGATGATACATCCCAAAAGACTTTTTCCCGTTCGCAAACGGGACGATTCTGAGAATCGGCCCGTTTGCGAACGGGAAAAAGGGTTCATACATATGCCCCTTAAGGGGTTGTCTGCAAGATTCACACAACAATGGGTCCTAGCAGCAGTCAGACTGTGCAGGTCTTGTGTGCCTTAGATGTAGGGGGTGCTGATGAAACAAAGGGCAATGCTGGGTGCCGCTGGTAAGTGTGAAACTGAGAATTGCTGCTCCACTGGAAGATTTCGCTAATTCACAGGAACAATCACCCACATTCATCAAGGGTTTTTGCATTCGCAAACCGTGCGAATCGCAATTTTCGGCCGTTTGCGAATGCAAATCCTTTTTTTGGGATGCATTAAGGTTTTGGCTATTTTCGCAATTTAAGAAATCGCAATTAATTTGCGATTTCGTAAAATGCGATAGCATTTAAGAAATCGCAATTTTGCGATTTCTTAAATGCTATGCATGATCCTTTTGAAATTGCGAATTCGCACTTTGGAAGGGGTAAATTAGCATGAAGTTAAACTTCATGCTAATTTACCGAAAACTTTCAAACATGCACTAGTTGCATATTTGAAAGTTTAAATTTACACACACACATGTCCTTGGGTCATGTGTGTGTGTAAATTGCATTTAAACTTACATTTCAGGGGTGCAGGGAGGGGTTCTTTGGACCCCCCTGCACCCTTGAAATTGCATTCACATTTTGCGAATCGCAATTTAAAATTTGCAAAAAGTGAATGCCTTCCCATTGATTCCTATGGGCCTTTTGGCCCATAGGAATCAATGGGAATTGCGAAATCGCAAATTAGAATTTGCATAATATTTGCAATTCGGTAAAAATTGCGATTTTTACCGAATCGCAAAAATTATGCGAATAAATTGTTGCATCCCGTTTTGCGATTCCTTATTTGCGATTCCCTAATTTTCGCAAATAAGGAATCGCAAAACCTTACATTGATGCATGTGGGGGAATGTCATTTCTGTGAATGATGGGATTTGTGTAATTTTCATAACCTATGGAAAATAATTCACATGTTTAGCCATCATTGCAGCGAGTATGCACAATAAACTGCAGATGGTATTATATCTGTGTACACACTGATGTGGTGGGGGTAGGTTGCTTTCTATTGCCATTGCAGGGGGAAGGTTGAGGTTCCGTGACAATTTGAACCCGTGTTTTCAAGTTTGTCGGAAATACATAATATTAGTATCAGCGAACCGCAAATGATCCATTTAGCATATCCTGGTGTTTTCGCTACGATACGAGCAAGAGCACTCCTGTTATGAACACATTTCTGATCTACCCATGGCATCCATCTTAGATCATGGCCGCCATTTTGTGTTTCCTTGCCCTCACATATGCAATAGCCTCTGATCACTTCATTCACTTCACTTTGATTAAGGACAAGTAGCCTTAGCCGGAGATTCACCTCTTTCATGACACGTACACCTTAAACCAGATCACGCTGAAGCTGCATGACTCGACAAAGGCTGCCTCCTCTGCCCGAGGCCAGCCCACCTGAACTGGTTTTCCTGCCCATTGTCCTGATCATGATTAGGCGGCCGAAGCCGGTAGCCTTGCCCATTTACAACCTACAAACATCTCTTATCCCGCTTTCCTATCTTTTGCACCTGGCTCTGCTCCTTTCCTTCTGGGCCTTTATTAGGGGGAGGTAACGAACTTTACGATGAGGCGGTCCGGCTCTTGAATGCAATATTGACAAGGGATTGTGATGGACTAGTGGGAACCCCTCTTCGTGATGTTTGGCATCAGATATTATCGACAGTTCCTGTGTAACGCCAAATATTTATTGTTTAAGACACAAAGGTTTGGGAATGTACTGACATGTGAAATATTTGCCTGAAGCACAATTGTTGGTATATAAGGAGCAACCCACAATGTACAAATCGAACAGTCTCCTAGATTCTGCCCGTGTGTAGATTCTGTGATTTCTGTGTCCCTGCAGTAATAAACCTTTGGTCTTTGACGCCACCATCGAGAAGCCCGTGTTTCTGTTCATTTGCGCACCAAGGCAGGTGGAACTCCGGGGTCTTTGGGTGTTGTTCCCTGACACCTCTGGACGGAACCAAAAAGTCCAGAACTCCAATTGGCGCCCAACATGGGGCGACGTCATTCGGTACCGGTCCAAAAGCCTGAAGAGTTCGAGAAGCTTCGTGTGAAGATTCCTGAGGGAGGCGCCCCACTTCATCGATCCCGGCATATCGCAAAAGTGGCCCTGAAGTTCTCTTCCACGAGGGTTCCCGTTCAGGACGGCTGCAGTGGGCCGTTGCCTTGACCGTCGCCCTGTCTTGGACCCGAGGTGCAGCCTTAGTACAGCGAAACGTGACGGGTTTCTCCTTGGTGACGTCTTCAGTGCCTCAGTTAAGTATTTAGTGATAGCTAGCTGGTTACTTTGTGAGGATTGTTAAAAATTCTTGATCGGTTCTTGGTTTGGTTTGGTTTCGTAAGATTATCACTAGTTGTTCTGGGTACGATAATCTATTTGGTTCAGTTTGGGTATCGATACATTAGTTTGGTTTTGGTAGGCCTAAGTTCTTGGTTCAAGTGCACATATCTGTTTCGTGTTTTGTTTGTTTTGTGTTCCAGACTGAAAATGGTAAGTCGGAAAATGTTGTCTTGTTTTAGTTGCAACAGTGACTCACGATTGGAGGATTCTTGTTTGGTTCCTCCGATTGGGACTCCCCTTTATGACCTATATTGCAAATTTGGAGTGGGTCCTATATCCTATAACGAGGTGTGGGTCCGTTATTGTAAGAAGGATGGTGTCCTTAGTTGGCCACTACATGGTAGTTTTGAGCCCGAGATCCTTGATAATTTAGAAGCGAAACTGTTTAGTAAGAAAGCCCGGCCGGCAATGTTTGATTCTTTCCGTTATTGGCGAAAAGAATCTAAACAGAGAGAAATGAAAAGGTTGAAGAAAGAACAAAAAGAGCAAGAGGAGTTAACTCTAGAACAAGCAACTAAACAACTGCAAGATAATGAGTGCGAAAAGGCTATAGACGTAGCAATTAGAGAGCATAATTTAGCGATTGACAAGTGCTACCCTGCCTTGCCATCGAAAACAGCTAAGATACTGGAGGATCCCGAAAACGATCCTCTGTTGTCTTATCTGTTACGTTCACCTCCACCGTACGCACAAGGTGCTGCGGCCCAACTTGTACCGAATGTTCAACTGCCGGTTGCTGGACAACCTGGTGTTCTTGTTCCTCAGAATCTAGTTCCTGTACCTCCTGTGGTTAATGTGAATGTTCCTACGGCTCCTCCTCTTCCTGGGTTGCCGACTTCTATACCTGTATCTGTCTCGCTTACACCTAATACTTCACAAACTATTTTCATCGATACTCCTACTGCTTCGCAATCTGTTCCTACCTCTACTGTGTTCTCTACGTCTGCGAGTATGTTAACTCCACTTTCTGTACGTCGAAAAATAACTGAGTCTGTTGCTAATATTCTGTCTCCTCTATATAAATCCTTAATTAAGACTCCTACTTCTGATTCAGTTCAGAGACGTAGTCAGCTACCAAGTACTGAAGAACGGGGAGTTTTAGATTCCACGGCTCTCAGATGGATTACGAAAGTTAGAAGATATAATACGAGAGATGTATTAGATACATTTATGCAGTGGAAGGAACCAACGCAACGATACGTCTTTGATGAGATGTGCTCGTTGCTACGTGAGGAAATAGAGGAAGATGATGTCGAATCAGACTTGGAGGATTTAATTAAGGTGCAAAAAGAGTTTGCTGCAGGAATGATAGTGGGTGATAATATACAGGAAGCGATGGAACTTATTTTGAGTTTTAGGAATGATCCATCTCTTCGTTCGCCGAGAGATTTAGAGAAAGGTAAAGTGAAGCTAAGTCGCCAATATCCTATGAGGGAGGTTCCTCCAATTTGGCGCGAAGCTGTGCAAGCTGATGCGGTTGCGGGTATTGCAGCTGCTCCAGCACAGTTCCAACGAGTATGGATACACATTCCATGGAAGCGAGCTGAAGTACTAGCAGTGAAACAGGCCTTGCCAGATCCACGTAAGAATCCGGCCGGATATTACAAGGAATTGACACAGACAGTTGAAGCCTGTATAATGAATTTGGCAGACATTGACATGCTATTTGGCAATGTAGTTCCACAACCAGTGTGGGCTAAAATTCGTAGAGAGGATCATCAGGCTGCTTTAGGTGGTGATTGGGCAGCTATCACTGCAGCAGATGGTCAGCAAACGGGTGGTGCAAAACCCGAACCCCTAATTGCTAATCTTCCAGGTAGAATAATTGACTTAATGAAGACTCTGATGCCTGCGTTGCGTGTTAATTGGGATAAATTATCCGCATGCAAGCAAAAGAAAGACGAAAGTGTCTCCGACTTCTTCACGAGGTTCGAAGAGACTTTTGTAGACCATAGTGGTCAGGATATGAGCACTGAAGGAGGGCAAAGATTGTTTGTCGATAAATTTGTGCATAATTTGTTACCTGAATTATGCAATAAATTAAAGGATTCAGAGAGTGCGTGGGCTGTATCTACGACAGCGCAAATACTTGCTACTGCGCAGTACTACGAAAATAGGGATAAAGAGGAAAAGGAGAAATCAGAGAAGAAAACGAAAGATTTAAAGACTAAGGTTCTTTTACAGCAGGCGTATCCGCCTCGCACGAATCAGACTAATATGCAACAGAATTCGTATCAAAGGACAGATTATAGTTCAACCAGGCCTCAATATCAGTGGAATCAGTGTGCGTACTGTAAGAAAGAGGGTCACTACAAGAATGAATGTCCGATTCTAGCGCAAAATAATGCAGCAGCAGCTCAGAGAGGTCGTGGTGGTTTTGCGCAGAATTCTAGAGGTCGAGGGCGAGGTGCTATGCCTCCGCAAACGAATGATCGTCCCTCTAATCACTTTGATCAACAAAACGTACAGTCAGCTCAACAGAATAGATCTCAGCAATATCTTGTTGAGGATTATTGTGAAGTTGATGAGGGATTCCAGCAAAATGGGTACTAGGACAGCCATGGACAGAGAGAGGGAGTAGTATCAGTTCCAGTGGATCAGAGTGGGCCTTATGTCGCAGTAGCAACATCAGGTGTAGTCGAACCGTTTCTGTTGGATACTGGTGCCGCAAAAAGTTCTATCATTCATGCGAAACTCCCTGGCGCACCTTTGTCTGGCTCAACGAATGTTTCCGTAGGTTTTTCAGGCGCCCCTGTTTACAACCCGATATCTAATCCTTTGTCTATTTCTGTTGGACCATGCCAATTGAAAGCACCCTTGATTTTGACGACAGGTTGTAATGAAAATCTGCTTGGTTTGGATTTGTTAAAACGACTATATGCGACATTGTACTGTTCTCCGGAAGGAGTACAGCTTACTTTGGGTAAAAGACTCACTTCTCCGATGTACTTGTCAATGGACGCACTCCCGCCAGAGCTGCGCTCACTCCCTGATTCTCTTTGGGCGACTGGTCCTAATGATGTAGGCCTTTTGGAAATACCACCGTATGTAGTAACTTTGAAAGCAAATGTAAAATTTCCCAGAATTCCCCAATATAAAATATCAAGTGAAGGAGAACGTGCACTTTTATTGATTGTGCAAGATTTGATTAAGAAAGGTGTGGTTGAAGAAACTAGAGGAAATGTTTGTAATAGTCCTGTATTGCCAATTCTGAAACGAACTGATCCTACGAAACCTCCAGTATATAGGTTTGTCATAGATCTTAGAGAGGTTAATAAGATTGTGGTTCCACAGTTTCCTGTGGTTCCAGACATTACTGCCTTGTTAACATTGATTCCTGCTACAGCCAATTGGTTCTCAGTCATCGACTTGAAGAATGCCTTTTTCAGCATTCCGATAGCCGAGGAAAGCAGGGATATTTTCGGCTTCTTTCTAGGAGGTCGAAGCTTCAGATTTAAACGCGCTCCACAAGGCTACTGTGAGAGTCCATCTATTTACAGTCAAGCATTAAAAAGTCAGCTAGATTCTTTTGTCCTTCCTCCAGGTTCTGCCCTAGTACAGTATGTAGACGATCTTTTAGTGGCTGCCGATGACAAGGAAACTTGCAAAGCAGCTACGGTATCGTTGTTACATCATTTGTCTGATTTGAATCACAAAGTATCACCTTCCAAGATGCAATACTGCTGCCAAGAAGTGACCTACCTAGGTCATCTCTTGTCAAAGGAGGGAAGGAAGTTGACCCCAGAAAGAATAAAAGCAATTACGCAAATGAGTGTTCCACGCACACAGAGAGAAGTACGTGCCTTTTTAGGTATTACCTCCTACTGTAGGCAGTGGATTCCAAATTTTTCTCTTTTAGCGAAACCATTGGTAGCTTTGACTGAGAAAAATGTTCCGAGTCCGGTGCCATGGTCTGATGAATGTCAAGAGAGCTTTACCGAATTACGAAAAGCCTTGTGTTCAGCTCCTGTATTGGGTACACCTGATTACAGTAAACCATTCACGCTCTACGTTCACGAGAGAGAAGGTTGCGCGTTGAGTGTCCTGACACAGAAGTTTGGTGATAAACAACGCCCTTGTGCGTATTTCTCATCAACATTAGATCCGGTAGCTAGAGCGTTGCCTAGTTGTTTGAGAGCTACAGCGGCAGCTGCGGCTTCCATTCGACAATCTGCTGGTTTGGTGATGAACAACATGCTAGTGGTCATGGTTCCTCATGCAGTGGATACACTCATGAACCGAACGAAGACACAACACCTTACCAGTGCGAGATTATCTGGTTACGAACTGACACTACTAGCGAGTCATATTCAGATCAAAAGATGTAATGTATTGAATCCAGCAACGCTGTTGCCGACTGATCAAGAGTCGAGTGATTCTGAGCCACATGACTGCTATTTTAAGACGGAGGAAGAGACAAAAGGACGCATTGACCTTAAAGATACTCCGTTACTCGATCCAGATGGCACGCTGTATGTGGACGGGTCATGTTTTAAATTGGAGAATGGTGATGTGACTGCTGCTTATGCGGTGACAACTTTGAAGACGATTGTGGAGACTGCAAGAGTGAGTCAGAATTCTGCCCAAGCTGCAGAATTAATAGCTCTAACGAGAGCATGTGTTTTAGCTGAGGGAAAGAGAGTGAATGTGTTCACAGATAGTCAGTACGCATTTGGCGTGGCCCATAGTTTTGGCCGGTTGTGGAGAGAAAGAGGTTTCATTACGTCCCATGGGACTAAGATTCAACATGGTCAGCTAGTTAACGACTTGTTGGAATCTTTAACCTTGCCGACTGAAGTTGCGATTGTAAAGTGCAGTGCTCATAAAGCAATCACGGATGATGTTGGGCGTGGGAATGCTTTTGCTGATGAAATTGCTAAACAGACAGCTAGAGATGTGATGAGTAGAATGTATGTTGCAACGTCTGCAAGATGGATCGCTGAGTCTGGGATGTGTGAAGACACAATGGAAAGTGTGAAGGAGATTCAGAGAGAAGCGACTGAGAAAGAGAAACGTGTATGGAGAGAAAGTACGGGCAAGTTGGACTCGAATGGATGTTGGATTGATTTGACAGAGCAACAACGTTGGATGTTGCCGGATGCGTATGTGCTTGCAGTAGTGACAATGGCGCACGGAGTAGCGCATATAAGTTCTAAAGGTATCTGTAAGATGTTGGCTCCGGTCTGGAAGAATGATGGGATCAGTAAGTGTGCAGAGAGAGTGGTGAAAAATTGTATGGTGTGCTTGATGCATAACCCTGGCAAGGGAACTCCAACTCCAGCTGGTCATTTCGCTCCTCCTTCCTGTCCCTTTGAAGTGATTCAGTTAGATTTCATTCACATGGAACGCTGTAATAACTTGAAATACGTCCTGGTGGTGGTTTGTGCTTTTTCCAGGTGGATAGAAGCATACCCACTGAAGGACAATACCGCCTTATCAACTGCCAAAATTCTTCTCAAAGAATACTTCCCTAGATTTGGAATGCCACGGATTGTATGGTCAGATAACGGAAGTGAGTTTGTAGGGAAAGTTATGCAGAGTGTATGTGCAGGCCTTGGTTTGAAACAAAAATTTCATAGTGCGAACCATCCTCAGTCAGCTGGTCTAGTGGAGGGTTATAATGGCACCCTCAAGCTGAAGATAGCCAAAATACAAGCATCCACAGGTTTGGCTTGGCCAGACGCACTTCCTTTGGCCTTGTTATCAACGAGAGCAACAGTGCATTCTAGAATAGGGCTTTCTCCATACGAGATTGTGTTTGGCCGCCCGGCAAATGTCTGGGGTGTGCCAAGGCCTAAACAATTTTGCTCCATTGAATATCCTATGTTGATAGACTACCTTTACGACTTGACTGCTAAATTGAGTCTTATTCATCAACAGGTCTTCGATGCACTACCAAAGCCTCCGGAGAGTCCAGGGCATCAACTGAAACCGGGTGACTTCATTGTGGTCCGGAACTTCGCGAGGACAAAGAATCTTCAGCCTCGCTACATCGGCCCCTTCCAGGTCCTGCTGGCAACGAGGACAGCCGTACGTGTTGCTGGCCGAAAGAACTGGATCCACGCTTCTCACGTAAAGCGTGTTCCATTACCGCTGCCTTTTGACGACTGGGTGAAGAAGGGGATTGGTGCCTCCGAATCTGAAATCACCCCGAAATTTATCCCTTTCAGTGATGCCGATTTGATTACTGACACTTTGAAACCTGACTCTCCTCCAGAGAAAACTCCTTCGAACATTGAACATTTGTCTCCAGCATCAGAAGAAACTTTGTTATCTGCGAACTTAAACTCTGCAACAGCTGCTAGTGATGCACTATTTTCCGATCAAACAGTACCAGCGAAGAAGAGATACAACCTTAGAAGCCATAAAAAGGACTAATAAAGCAGGCAACTGCATATTGTAATTTTGATATATATATATATATTGAACTTTTTGCTTTTCAGCCAGGAAGTTTGCTATTGTTTATTGTTTTTAAAATTGCCTTGCCGTCTGGGTAGCCGTAGGGTCGTGGCTGTGTACCTAGTTTGAATTTGCAGGGGTCTGACACAAGGTCGATCTTTCTGTTGGTTTTGGGAACTCCCAGGGCTGATAGAGGCATTTTCATCTACGTACACATCATCAGTGGTCGCGAGCGGATTGTAGAAGATGGAGCTTCCTGCGCTGCAACGAGAAAATGTGATTTACGTTCGCAGAAACAGACTTAATAGAATTCTTCACAGCAAATGTTTTCTGATGCAATGTGCCGTTACATTTTTGATTGTTTTAGCAACATTGGTGGGTGGAATAGTCTTTGGTATAAAACTGATTTTTGTGCCAGTTACTACAGTACCTCCCCTTGATCCTGTTACGTCTACTGTTTCTTCTATACACTCATTTCACTCATTTCCAGAACATGAGCAAGCTCGACGCTCAGAATTCATCAACAACACTTTTGTACAGCTCTTGCACCAACACCAACTGGTAGTTAACACTACAGACTGCTGGGTGTGTGGCTTGATACCCCACACTATGGATAAAGGTATTCCCTATCTGGTTTTGCCTTTCAGCTATAATGGATCATTTCAGGCCCTTCAAACCATCTTTGCTTATGCCCTTGAGACCTATCCTCCACGTCCACCACGTTCCACTAAATATAACTCTGCCAACAAAGCTTTAGTCCAGGGAATTATTGACATGATCAAGGATGTCAATAATACTCCATCATACCCTAGAGACGAACTACGAGTGTATTTGAGTTGGAATACTTCAGAGTATCGCCTTAGTTTAGGAGAAAGCAAGCGTAAAAGCTCAACTCCAATCTGGGTCGTGCCCCACCGAGGTCAGGTCTGTTTACAAGGTAATGGGAGAAACCCGAGAGCTCAGCTAGGGAGGAGTGAGTGCGTTGAGACTTATGTGTTTCCGGCTAACTCTTCCCCTGCCTTCCTTACTGCTAGGGGTACCTATTTCATTTGTCGAGACCGAGCTTATACATGGTTGCCTGCTGACTTTTCAGGTTCATGCTATATTGCTCGATTGTTGCCTCCAACATACACTGCTTCATCTGATTACCACAGAACCAGAGTAGCGAGAGGTGTCTTCAGCAAAGAAGATACTGCTGGTCAGGAAGCTGGAGACTTTTTCAAAGGCTTCCTTCCGTTTTGGGGGCCTATGGCCAATAGTAGAAACATACGTCAGCTAACACGGGTAGTTGAATCTACTATTACCGAAACTGCTGGTGCCCTTAGCAATCTAACGGCTGAGCTTCAGGCGGATAGACTCATGACGTTGCAAAACCGTATGGTTTTAGACGTTATTCTTGCAGACCGAGGTGGGGTATGCAGAATGATCCAATCGAGCTGCTGTGTCTTTATTCCTAATAATGCTCCAACAGTCTATGAGGCGATCTCTAAGCTACACAAGATTTCCGACTCTATACATGTAGACAAGGGAAACTGGTCCTTTATGGAGTGGGTTTGGACTCTGATCTCAGCGTGGGGATGGAAGGTTCTAATGGTCATTGGTGTCATCTTAGTATTCCTCTTCTCATGCTGCCTGATTATCCAGTGTGGTCCAGCCCTGTGTGGCCTTTGTGCTGCAACCTGTTTTAGGAAACCACCTGCGTTTGGAGAAAAGGCACGAGAAAGGATGATGATACAACAACATGTCACTGACCTGATGAGTATAGAACTAGACTCTGATATAGACTGAGTAATTGCCTATGTAAGGGCAAAAGGAGGGTCTGAGGTTCCGTGACAATTTGAACCCGTGTTTTCAAGTTTGTCGGAAATACATAATATTAGTATCAGCGAACCGCAAATGATCCATTTAGCATATCCTGGTGTTTTCGCTACGATACGAGCAAGAGCACTCCTGTTATGAACACATTTCTGATCTACCCATGGCATCCATCTTAGATCATGGCCGCCATTTTGTGTTTCCTTGCCCTCACATATGCAATAGCCTCTGATCACTTCATTCACTTCACTTTGATTAAGGACAAGTAGCCTTAGCCGGAGATTCACCTCTTTCATGACACGTACACCTTAAACCAGATCACGCTGAAGCTGCATGACTCGACAAAGGCTGCCTCCTCTGCCCGAGGCCAGCCCACCTGAACTGGTTTTCCTGCCCATTGTCCTGATCATGATTAGGCGGCCGAAGCCGGTAGCCTTGCCCATTTACAACCTACAAACATCTCTTATCCCGCTTTCCTATCTTTTGCACCTGGCTCTGCTCCTTTCCTTCTGGGCCTTTATTAGGGGGAGGTAACGAACTTTACGATGAGGCGGTCCGGCTCTTGAATGCAATATTGACAAGGGATTGTGATGGACTAGTGGGAACCCCTCTTCGTGATGTTTGGCATCAGATATTATCGACAGTTCCTGTGTAACGCCAAATATTTATTGTTTAAGACACAAAGGTTTGGGAATGTACTGACATGTGAAATATTTGCCTGAAGCACAATTGTTGGTATATAAGGAGCAACCCACAATGTACAAATCGAACAGTCTCCTAGATTCTGCCCGTGTGTAGATTCTGTGATTTCTGTGTCCCTGCAGTAATAAACCTTTGGTCTTTGACGCCACCATCGAGAAGCCCGTGTTTCTGTTCATTTGCGCACCAAGGCAGGTGGAACTCCGGGGTCTTTGGGTGTTGTTCCCTGACACCTCTGGACGGAACCAAAAAGTCCAGAACTCCAAGGTGGGCGTGGCTCGCAAGGGCCTCATGTGGGTCATGACAGCTCCACTTCCTCAACAATGTAAATAAATGTAAACATCTTGGCAAATCCATATATAAGGCTTCATGACATGAGGCCTTTTAATGTGTAAAATATATAAACCGGAAATGTCCAATGAATGTCCAGGAAAGCAGGACACATGCCAGACAGACCGACAATGAATCTTAATGCAACGTGTGTATCCTGAAAATCTGAAATGGAAAAGGTCATGCCTGGCCTGCGCTGGAAAACCGTATGAAAAATAAAATTATTTAACCAGGACAGGGGATAAAAGCTCTTCAAATAGGCTTTGTCCAGCGGTTTTCAAATACAAGATCATTGCATCATTAAAGGTGTTCGTAAGACTTGTTTTTCTCTTCAATTCTCGGGATAGGCTCGACCACAGAAATAGCATGGAATTTGATATTTCCTCTGTAGTGATAGATATGTTTGACCCATGCAAGCGAAATTAAATGTAACCCAACTTAGAACCAGTGTAGTATTACACATAGATTCAGATATTTATTGCATTTTACAAAGGTGGAATGCTATAACACAATATTATCACATTGCTATCAAAGGGCAGTGTTATTTTAGCACTTTATGCCACAGGAACTTTAGAGGCAGGTGCTGCTGTTGCATAGAAAAGTAGCAGCATTTGTTCACTTATCTCAAGCAAAAAATGCATACACAGCACAATAACACACACAAAGAACAATAACAACACAATTAAAACACAACACGTCGCAAACTAACAGCACTGTCAAAAACTGCATACAGCAACCACAATACATCACAACGACATAAAATTGCAAAAATGCTGCTCAATAGCACACCAACATAAAAAGTAAAAGAACACACCATTTCCACCAAAAATGCCACACAACAAAATGCAAAAACATTCGTGCAGCCCATTGCCACCGCCAGAGACTCGAGTGGTAAAAGGTGTTTGCACCAAGCACTGCCTTAAGGCCGGATTAGCTCATTTATTATTCACTGCCCATTGCAAGGAGCTCCGCATAATGTCCTGAAAGGGCATTTTTAAATATATTTTTTCGATCCTGTTTGTGTCCCTAGAGGGGGCATGGGCACCACCAAGCATTATTTTTAATGTTGGGCGGGGGGTGGGAGGGGCGCAGGGAGTACAGTGGCCCCCCTGCAGCATTAAAAAAATCAGTAAGTCTCCTGGGTCTTTCAATTCATGACCCCAGAAGACCTTTCCATATTTTTTTAAAGCACCCCCTCTAAGTTAGAGCTCTATGCTTCAGCTCGAGAGCAGAGCTCCCTTGTGGTCCGTACTATGGTTCCACTTTGTAGCTTGAAAAATGTTTAAAAAAAGACTCAGAGATGTGTTTAATTTTTTATACGGCTTTATTGCATTTGTATTGACTATCACTTTCATTACACCTTGAACTGTGTGTTTCATTATAATTAGTGGTCGTTTCTTTACAGAGACAACACATGTGCTTTATGTTTGCTGCTTAGATATCCTGACTCCTTCATAAAGCCATTAGGCCCACCTTTATATTTTGGCGTTCTGGCCCTTTGACAAAGTCGGTAGCTCTGCCTTACTGAAAATGACACCCTTTATATGCTGCCATGCACACCCGCAGGGGGTTAGGAGGCCTGACCCTGTGCATAACCCCTGCTGCATGGGGCGGATTGAGCACCAACAGGGGTTGGGGGCATGGCCAGGGCTGCGGCCAACCCCATATTGTGCATGGCGGAACTTGAGGTTGGCAGCCTGTGAGGGGTTGGACGCAAGGCCAGGTCCCCGGCCAGGTTCTGTGGTCCAATATTACAGGCCTACCCCTTGCTGGGCATGGCCGTAGGCATGGGGTTGGCATTATGTATGGGAAACATATATATTACTTGAAATAAAAAAAACTAGAAATTCACTGTTAAGAACAAAGTTTAGAGTGATTTTAAAGTTATGTACGGAAATGATATCTCAAATCCTAGCCATACACTGCTATTGACCTCACATTATACATTTGTATTCTTGAAACGAAGGTTTGGATGATATATATATATTCAATGAAAAAACCATAGGTTTTACACACGTTATAGTTAGGAAGTAGCATTTACAAAACCTATGAAATTCACTGAAAAAACCATAGGTTTGACACATGTTATAGTTAGCTGGATATTTTACTCATATAAAACCAATGAAATTCCCCCGCTATAGTTACTTCAGCTAACTATAACTCGTGCTAGCAATGCACTGCTGATGACTTCACATATTACATCACTCATGACATGGTCAGTGACATCACTCATGACATCACTGATGACATCATCCAGTGAATGGGTTAGTTCTGAAAATTAAATATGTTTTATATATGTATATCTGAAGGTTGATGGAAGAAGAATTGAGTATATAAGTGTACAAATGGCTGCTTTTTAGGTGAAAAATAGATTGTATAACTGACTGATTAAGTATATCTTAATGAGTACATGGGTTAGTGAGTAATGTTTAAATATATACATATCTGTATCAGTCTCTCAGTTTCTGTGTAAGTGGCTGCATGTGTTGGTGAGTAGCTATATGAGTGATACATAATGTCTATATAGGTTATTGTTTGTTTGATTATTAGTTGGAGTGTCTGAGTGTCTAAGTGTCAATATGCTTCGTTGGGAGATCTTACGTAGTGCATAGATGCATGATTGAGTGACTTACTGTTTGTATGTGTTGTAGGCAGCATATATGCTGGACTGTATGGGTGAGTGAGTGTGTGTGGTGAGTAGGTATATAGGTTATTATTATTATTATTATTATTATTGCATTTATTGAGCGCACAGCTACCCGTAGGTTTCCCGGCGCTTGCCTTGGGAACCCTTCCTGGCTTTTCCCTGTGAGATAGCCCCTACAGGGCATCCCCAAGGTGAAAGCCAGGCATCCCGCCGCAGGGGGCCGTTGTGGAGATTAAGCAAGCTTAATGCCCAGAGTTGCAGAGTGAGAACCCATGATTAGAACAGGCACCGAAGCGAGAATTATCGAGTCCGTGGACATTTGAGCTCAAGACCCTGCCGCGTCGGGAATTGAACCCTGGTCCCGGGTCTGACCTCAGCTTCCGGGTCTGCCTGCTCTACACCGTGAGCCACACTTCTCTTATTATTTGTTTTTTTCTGTTTGAGTGTATATATGACTGTCTAAGTGAATGAATAACTGTTTTAATAGTGTATTTCTGAGTAAGTACATATGTTTTAAACTAGTACATATAAGTTATGTGTGAGTAACTCTATGGTTGAGTGTCGGTGTGTAACAGGATGATCAGGATGTATCAGTGTATAAGAACATATGATGACTGAATACATATATGAGTGACTGTATATAATATATGAGTGACTGTATATGTCTGTTGATGAATAAGTGGTTGTGTGTATAGATCTTCAAATTACTAAATAGGTGTGTTCTAAGTGGCATTGGTATGGCTATTGTATTGAAAATGTTATTTTCTATTTTTGAGTGTGTGTAATAAAGGTTATATTAGGGTGAGTGAAGGTCTGCCACTCTTCCACAAGGATGATGTCATCAGTGATGTCATTTGAGATGTCATCAGTGATGTCATGAGTGATGTCACTGACCATGTCATGAGTGATGTAATATGTGAAGTCATCAGCAGTGCATTGCGGGCGCGCGAGTTATAGTTAGCTGAAGTAACTATAACGGGGGAATTTCATTGGTTTTATGTGAGTAAAATATCCAGCTAACTATAACATGTGTCAAACCTATGGTTTTTTCAGTGAATTTCATAGGTTTTGTAAATGCTACTTCCTAACTATAACGTGTGTAAAACCTATGGTTTTTTCTGTGAATTTCATAGGTTTTTTAAATGCAACTTCCTAACTATAACATGTTTAAAACCTATGGTTTTTTCTGTGAATTTCATAGGTTTTTTAAATGCAACTTCCTAACTATAACGGGTTTAAAACCTATGGTTTTTTCAGTGAATTTCAAAGGTTTTGTAAATGCTAATTCCTAACTATACCGTGTGTTGTACAATTGTGGTCGAATGTGTGCATGGTTTCATCTCTCTTGATATACAATGGACGTCGGCGGTTTGATGTACAACAATCCTTTAACCCCTCCCACGCTTATGACGGAACCGCTCCGTCATAGCCCTCGGGTGGGCTGCGCTGGTGACGGAGTGGTTCAGTAATGGCCCGCCCGGCACGCCTGCGCGGCGCTGATTTCGCGCCTGCGCTGACGATCTGAAGAACGGGCGGGGCCATGACGGAACCAGATGCGTCACGTTGTAAATAGCCCGCACCATGGCGCATCTTTTGCACCACCGCTGCATCACAAAAGTGACGCAACGGCGGCGCAAAACAGGTGTAAGGGGCTTGTAAATCTGCCCCAAGGTGTCTAAAGGTAGGGTAGTGAGTTAAGGGAAATTAAAAATTATGGGAAGAGCAGTATGGAAAAGAAAGTAAAGGAGGAGGAGTGGCAGGAGGGGAGTGAGGATGGACATAAGGAAGGAGAGTAAGGGACAAAGAGATTCGCGCCTGCGCTGATGATCTGAAGAACGGGCGGGGCCATGACAGAACCAGATGCGTCACGTTGTAAATAGCCCGCACCATGGCGCATCTTTTGCACCACCGCTGCGTCACAAACGTGACGCAACGGCGGCGCAAAACAGGTGTAAGGGGCTTGTAAATCTGCCCCAAGGTGTCTAAAGGTAGGGTAGTGAGTTAAGGGAAATAACAAATTATGGGAAGAGCAGTATGGAAAAGAAAGTAAAGGAGGAGGAGTGACAGAAGGCGAGTGAGGATGGACATAAGGAAGGAGAGTAAGGGACAAAGAGATTCGCGCCTGCGCTGACGATCTGAAGAACGGGCGGGGCCATGACAGAACCAGATGCGTCACATTGTAAATAGCCCGCACCATGGCGCATCTTTTGCACCGCCACTGCATCACAAAAGTGACGCAACAGCAGCGCAAAACAGGTGTAAGGGGCTTGTAAATCTGCCCCAAGGTGTCTAAAGGTAGGGTAGTGAGTTAAGGGAAATTAAAAATATCGGAAGAGCAGTATGGAAAAGAAAGTAAAGGAGGAGGAGTGACAGAAGGGGAGTGAGGATGGACATATGTAAGGAGAGTAAGGGAGAAAGAGAGATACATAGAGTAGGGTAAGGAGAATGAAGGTAAAAGAAATGGAAAGATGGTGAGGGAAGGGGATTTGAGTATTATAAAAGGGAGGTAAGTGACCCCCAAGGCAAAAAATAAAATTTTTTTTGCACCCCGCGATTTTTCCCCCCAATTTTTTTTTTTTTGCCTTGGGGGTCACTGTGGGACCCCCTGAGCAGGCCTAGGGGGTCAGGGTGCTTCTACCCTGCCCCCTTTTCGAGTTCTACACCTTGGTTTTTCTGCTTTCCTGTGCCTCAGTCTACCGAGGCACAAGATGGCTGCCAACAATTTCTGTTTTAGAGTGTTGACAGACAGTGGCAGCCAATCAGCATGAAGCTCGTGCACCGCAAGATGCGCGCACGGTGCGCGCTTATAGATATATAATTGATTTCAACTTTAATTTTCTCAGCAACTACTGGAGGGATTTACACCATTTAAACAAAAGCGTGATCTGCGTACCAGACCCTACCATTTTCCCAAATTTGGTGTAATTCCGTTCAGCGGTTCGGGCTGTAGCCGTGTCTAAAGGTCCTATGGAAATTAACATGGGGAAAACACAAACTTTTTTCTCGGCCCCCACTTGACGAATCTTCCCGAGATTTTCAGGGAAGGAGCGGAGCGGAGCGAGCCATCTTCTTTGAGAAATTCGCGGAGATTCATCAACCGGCGCCAAAGTTATTTCCAATAGAATGTTGCGGATTTCCTATGGAAACTAGGTCCTAACTATAACTACCTACTGGCTACCGCCAGTAGGTAATATATATATATATATATATATATATATATGTATATATATATTCTGCTCCTTTGCACCAGGCAGGTGCACTCACAAACGGGTGCCGTTTTCGCGGTGGTGCTGCCACATCACAAATTCATGCTCTCACTCCGTAGTTTGTAAGGAGGTAGGCACCCTCGGGACTCGTTTTTCACCCATTGTTTTATTTTCTCTAGCAAAACATAACGCGTTTCGGCTGACGCCTTTGTGAAATGTTTTGACAAAGGCGTCAGCCGAAACGCGTTATGTTTTGCAGGAGAAAATAAAACAACGGATGAAAAACGAGTCCCGAGAGTGCCTACCTCCCTACAAACTACGGAGTGAGAGAGTGAATATATATATATATATATATATATATATATATATATATATATATATAAAAATATATATTTATATATATATATAGAGAGAGACAGAGAGTCCAAATCCTGAAGTGGAGCAACTTGAGGCAACACGACAAAGCAGGTACAGACCACTCGAGTGTTTAAAGTGAACAGTGCTTTATTTCTCTATGTCTGGCGGCACGACGCGTTTCGACCGGGGCAAACCGGTCTTGATCACATGACGAGGCCAGAAACAAGCGAGTCTTAAATGCAGATAGAAAGTATCAACTCCTCCCAATTCGTCATGGACATAATAGTCATACTACTCAAGTGAACATTACTACTTGAAAGATAATTTCTTGAAGCTCACAAATGAGCTATAATATATAAAGTGCATAATATCAGTATATAAATAATACAATACACACAATATATTTAAAAGGTATCACAATTGCGGGCAAGTGCCCAATGTCGCCCAATCTTCAAATAGTCCTTCACAATGCCGTATGTCGTTATGCAGTCCATCAAGGAGGTCGATATGTACTTTATATATATATATCTATAAAAACTGCTGGTCGTTGCCAGTAGGTAGTTATAGTTAGGACCTAGTTTCCATAGGAAAAGCGTTTTTTGATTTGCCAATATCTTTGACGCCGTTTAATGAATCTTCGTGAAAGTTTCTAAACTAATGGCCCGCTCCGGTCAGCTTCTGTCTTGAAAGTTTCAGGGTGATTCGTCAAGCGGGGGCCGAGAAAAAAGGGGGTCCCAAAACGTGTTTTATCCATGTTAATTTCTGTAGGAAAATTTTGTCGCAGCTACAGCCCGCACTGCTGAACGGAATTACACCAAATTTGGCAGAGAGGTAGCTCCAGGTCCAGAGTGCACTCTTTGCTTTAAATGGTGTAAATCCGTTCAGTAGTTCCTGAGAAATTCATATTTAAAAATCATTATATATCTGGTGACCACGGTGGATCGGCAAACCCTCCCGAGCACAAGCTTAATTCTGATTGGCTGCCAACACTTTAAACTAAGAAGTGTTGGCAGCCATCTGGTGACTCGGTTGAACCAAGTCACTAGTAGAAAGGTTAGAAAATAAGAAAAGACGTGGGGTAGGAACGCCCTGACCCACTAGGCCTGGTCAGGGGGTCCCACAGGTACTCACAGGGCCCAAATTCAGCAGGATTCGTGAATCCTGCCAGAAAAAAAGTGAACAAAACAAAACAGGTGGATGGATTTGGGCCCAGATCCTTGGACTGGGGTGAATGTGTGACATTGATCCACATTCTGTCCATCACCTGTTTTGTTTGCAAATTCTGCTCTAAGTGCGCTGGGGCTGCTCAGACGTGGGTCCCAGGCACTCCACACCACTGGAGTCAAGCTAGCCGGGCTGATGAGAGGTGTTACCTCGAAACCGGTCCGGTCCTCGGATGCTTGATTCCGTTCTGGGAAGGACATGGCTTTTGTAGTTCGGACTGGACTGTTCCCATGGGGCACAGGGTCAGAGCTGATTTCCATATCGCCATTGTCTAACCCAGGGTGGTGTGGAGTGCAAAAAAACGATGGATTTGGGCCCAGATCCTTGGACTGGGGTGAATGTGTGACATTGATCCACATTCTGTCCATCACCTGTTTTGTTTGCAAATTCCGCCCTAAGTGCGCTGGGGATGCTCAGACGTGGGTCCCAGGCACTCCACACCACTGGAGTCAAGCTAGCCGGGCTGATGAGAGGTGTTACCTCGAAACCGGTCCGGTCCTCGGATGCTTGATTCCGTTCTGGGAAGGACATGGCTTTTGTAGTTCGGACTGGACTGTTCCCATGGGGCACAGGGTCAGAGCTGATTTGCATATTGCCATTGTCTAACCCAGGGTGGTGTGGAGTGCAAAAAAACGATGGATTTGGGCCCAGATCCTTGGACTGGGGTGAATGTGTGACATTGATCCACATTCTGTCCATCACCTGTTTTGTTAGAAAAAAAGTGAAGCACGGTTTTCCGTGCTTCATTTTAATGAGCCCCCAGATGGGACAGGTCAGGGGGCAATATGCAAAATATATGCGGGGGCCACATGGGCCCCCCAGCCCCGGGGACTGCCACCTCCCCGGGGCTTTATTTATTATGCGTAGCGGCACACGGCCCCTCGCATCTCCAGGGAGCATCATCTCCCTGGGGCTTTAGTTAGTTAGTTGCAGGGGGCATTGCGGGCCCCCCCAAGCCCGGGGACAACTATCTCCCCCAGGTCATTATGAATAATAAGTGTGAGGGCACTCGAGCCCCCCCACACTGCCCCCGGGACCTCTGCCTCCCAGGGACACTAATTATTGAAATACCGGGGTCCATTGTGGCCCCTCTGCTACCTGCCCAGGGCCGATGTTTACGTGGGAGAGCCATGCAGCTCCCCTCCTGGAGCACTCGATGGCCCTGGGGACCGCCACTCGCCAGGGCCGGCTCAAGCACCCCCAGGACATTAAAGTTTGCAATGACAGGGCGGGAGCAGTGTTCCCACCCTGTCATTTGAAACACTGCTTTGCTTCGTGGTAGCAAGAGCACAAAACCTGCTCTTGCTTCCATGAAGCAAAGCCGATTTTGGACAAGGGGAGCTGCATGTTAGCAGCTCTCCTTGTCCAAAAGCATTGCCGGCTCCCGCAGGAGGCGGGAAGCCAACTGGGACCACGGGGCATTGGGGCCCCCCCGCTGTCCCCAACATGAGGACAGGCCCGGAGTATGGCGTCCCCGGCGCCAAAAGAGGCACGGCCCCCCTCCTGTTAAATAAAAAAATAAATAAAAGAGGCAAAGCCCCCGTGGGATACGGTCCCTGGGGCAGAAAAAACCTCAGGAGGGGGAGCCACGCAGCCCTTCTCCTTTAGGTGTAGTTTTTAAAAACAAATGGCCATGCCTCGGGGGAAAGGCCCCGTGCTGAAATCGGTCTCGGGAGAGGGGCCACGTGGCCCCTTCTGATTTTTTAATTTTTATTTTAAATGGCTTAGGCCCTGGGGGATGGGGCTCCAAGGGCCCACAAAATATTAAGGGAAGGGGAGTCATGCAGCCCCCCTTCTAACAAAAAGAAAAAAATAGAAAAGCTGGCATCTCGCTGGAGGCCCCGCTCCCTGCCTGCACCAATCTGCAAACGCGCCTCCTGGCACGTTCTAAGATGGGGGGTTTAGTCCCTTTGAATCCTGAGGGTCCCTTGGGGCCAACTAGTCCACGAGGTACCTCCAGTGGGATTGCTGAGAGGTGGTCCGAGGCCAGGCCCCTTTTTACACCACTCCGCAAACGTGCCTCTTGGGGCATTGCTGGTGGGGCAAAGAGGTCCTCTTGTGTCCTGAGGACCTCAGGAGTAAAAAGTACTTCATCCCCCAAGCAGCAGTGCGCCAGGATGTGAGCTTGCAGAGTGGTGTAAAAAGGGGGCGTGGCCACGGACCCTCCTGGTACCTCCTGTAGTCCGAAGCAGAGGAAGTCCTGAGCGCTGGTTGGAGGCTCAGGCCTCTTTCTGCACCACTCTGCAAACACGACTACTTCATTATAGTTAGAAATTAGCATTTAAAATACCTTAGAAATTCACTAAAAAACATAGGTTTCATGGACATTATTGTTAGAAATTAGCATTTAAAAAACCTTGGAAATTCACTGAAAAAAAACCATGGGTTTCAGGGACGTTAGAGTTAATTGAACGTTTAACTTGTACAAAACCAGAGAAATTCGTCCGTCATAGTTAGTTGAGCTAACTATAACTCGCCCCCCTGCAATGCAATGCTGATGACGTAACATATTACATATTACATCACTCATGACATGGTCAGTGACATCACTGATGACATCTCAAATTACATCACTGCTGACATAACCAATATCTTAAAGTACATGACCCAATAACACCAATCCAAAACTCCACAAGGATATATACATCCTTCCAGGCAGACTGATAATATCGGCTACAGGCAGTTTGTTTGAAACCTCATCCAGGTACATCAATCAGTTTTTGCAAGATATAGTAAAATCCCTGCCGGCCTATATACAGGATACCGGGGATTTTCTGCAAAAACTTTATAGCGTCCCCTCGGAAGAATCCGATCTATTAATCACATTAGATGTGGCCTTGTTATATAATAGGATAGCACACAGTGATGGCCTAAGGGCAATTAGACACTTTCTGGTAACCAGACCTTTAAACCTATACCAACACTCTGAAATGCTGACCACAATGGCTGAAACATGCCTGGAAAACAACATTTTTCTATTTGGGAGAGACAACTATAGGCAATTGTGGGGGACAGCAATGGGCACCTGCTTCGCCCCCAGCTATGCAAATCTTTACATGGGCTGGTGGGAGGATATATATATATATATATATATATATATATATATATATATATATAGCACTTTCTCTCGCTCGGCCGCACTAACAAACAAGCCCGCACTCCAAGGTAACCCTTTTTGGAATTTTTATTGCAATTGACGTGTTTCCACCTCTCCAGTCCCTACTTAACATACAAAACACAGTAGACATGGTGCATCAACACAGAAAAAAGACTTTTGCTATATATTTCCTGTATGTATATTAGTCACAGAGGAAAGACTCAAAATAAATATAAAAAAAATATATTGTTTCCGACAAAGATTGAAGTGGTTTAAAAAGGGAATAAATACATTTGCCCAAATAAAATAGAAACAACTTGACAATCGGTGATGCAAACTGTGTAAAGACCATATCATGAATCTCAAAAGTATAAATATTCAAGTGACCAATGGCTACTGTACATAGGAGAATGTCAGACAAAGTACCACGGGGCTTATTTATGTGCCCTTGCGTCACTTTTACGCCGCTGGTGTGTCACTTTTTGTGAGTAAAAAATTTGCCTTGTTGCACCATATTTACAAAGTGACGCATCTAGGTAGATGCTTCACTTTGTAAACCCCTGCGCCACTTTATACCTGCGTCAGGTATATTGTATGCAAGGTCAGCGTTTTGACGCAAGGAAGAGTCATAGAAGTGACGCAGTGAAATCTATAAGATTTCACTGCACCATTTCTTGGACACTAATGCGTCAAAATATTATGCCTGCCTCATGGCAGGCATAAGACTGACGCAGGCACTAACAACATGGGACTTGCCCAAGTGAAAGTACACATTGCTCGAGTTGTGTCACTTTTGTGACACACTCCATCAATGCGTCACTTTTGCGCCTACAGATACGTCAGAAATACTGACGTATCTGTAACTCCTTGCGACTTGATGCGTCATACTATAAATATGACGCATCCTTAGTGTCGCAGGGAGAGCGCAGTGAAAAGTGACGCATTGCTGTTTTCACGCAGCGATGTGTCACTTTTCATAAATGAGGCCCCACAACTATAGGGATCTACCAATCCCCGGTGTCCTAATATTGAGGGACTGTCTCATCTTTAGCCAAACCTGTCATACCTCGCAAGTGCTTGCTATTGGGCTAGAATTAATCAGAACAATAATGAAATGTAGAGGGAATAACACAGAGTGGGCTAATTTGCTCCAAGGATGGCTGATACACCTACCACACCCAGATATTTATCTGGAAAATAATCAATCACATGGTATATATATATATATATATATATATATATATATATATATATATATATATATATATATATTACCTACTGGCGGTCGCCAGTAGGTATATATAGTTAGGATTTTTTCTCTATGGGATTTTTGAAAATTCTATGTCTAATAACTTTGCCGTTTGTGGACGGAATTGGCTGAAATTTTCAGGAAAATTTAACATTTTGTTTCTGAGCAGCCCCTGACAATTTGGGGGGGTTTCATTAAGGGGGGGGCCGAGAAAAAAGGCGGGTCCCAAAACGCATTTTTCCCATGTTAATTTCCATAGGGCGGTTGGCCTCACTTTTAGCTCGAACGGCTGAATGGATTTGCACGAAACTTGGCAAAATTGTAGGGACTGTTAGCCCGATGTGCCTTTGCTAGGTCTCAATATATGTGCTCCAGTGGATTTTGAGTAATTTAGGTTCAAAAAAAGATATATATCTGGGCGGAGCCTAACCACACATCTGATCTGATTGGCTGTCAGCACTTCATCCGAGAAGTGTTGGCAGCCATCTTGGGACCAATATACATGATAGCACCTCATTAAAAAGCATTGTAGTTAATAGAGGGTTTTAGGACTTTAGTTACATTATAAATCATTTGTTGATGGTACCATACTCGTTTTAGGAATTGTGGTGGGTTCTAAGGTGATTTTACCATGTGAAAAAACCTTCTGCTGTGATATCATGAATATTGTTTGAAAGAAAACTAATATCTCATGATTTTCCCACAGTGGTTTGGAAGGGGATCTATAAGCTAAACTGAAAGCATATTTTCTGTAAATTCACATTATCTTTCTCAGTCATGTGAAAATGAAGTCTGACATTCTCAGTAAAACATGTACATCCAACAAGGACAGAGACTGTCAGTTGATTCCTTTGTGTTCTACTGCAGCCTCCTAGAGTGTTCTAAAGAACAACTAGAGCGCTAACAGTCCTACTTATTACAAAGGTATGGCACACCTGAAGCCATCTTGATTGGAAGAAAGTGGTAACTCTTAAAACATTTAATTTAAGAAGAAACAACATGAGGGGGTATATTTTGCCATAGAAAGTATGATTAGTGCTGCAGAATGAAAAATCAGGGCACATTTTGAGTGACTTCTCAAATCCTTTTCTATTTCATTCAAACATTCTGACATGCAGTCTCCCAAAATGGCCACCAGAGACAAAAGAGCCCAAATGTAGCCCAAATATCACCCAGATGTAGCCCAAGTATAGCCCAATGACAGAATGTCCCAGAGTGTTCTAAAGAACAACTAGAGCGCTAACAGTCCTACTTTTACAAAGGTATGGCGCACCTGAAGCCATCTTGATTGGAATAAAGTGGTAACTCTTAAAACATTTAATTTAAAAAGAAACAACATGAGGGGGTATATTTTGCCATAGAAAGTATGATTAGTGCTGCAGAATGAAAAATTAGGGCACATTTTGAGTGACTTCTCAAATCCTTTTCTATTTCATTAAAACATTCTGACATGCAGTCTCCCAAAATGGCCACCAGAGACAAAAGAGCCCAAATGTAGCCCAAATATCACCCAGATGTAGCCCAAGTATAGCCCAATGACAGAATGTCCCAGAGTGTTCTAAAGAACAACTAGAGCGCTAACAGTCCTACTTATTACAAAGGTATAGCACACCTGGAGCCATCGTGATGGGAATAAAGTGGTAACTCTTAAAACATTTAATTTAAAAAGGAACAAAATGAGGGGGTATATTATGCAATAGAAGGTATTATTAGTGCTGCAGAAAGAAAAATTAGGGCACATTTTGAGTGACTTTTCAAATCCTCTTCTATTTCATTAAAAAATTCTGACATGCAGTCTCCCAAAATGGCCACCAGAGACAAAAGAGCCCAAATGTAGCCCAAATATCACCCAGATGTAGCCCAAGTATAGCCCAATGACAGAATGTCCCAGAGTGTTCTAAAGAACAACTAGAGCGCTAACAGTCCTACTTATTACAAAGGTATGGCACACCTGAAGCCATCTTGATTGGAATAAAGTGGTAACTCTTAAAACATTTAATTTAAAAAGGAACAAAAAGAGGGGGTATATTTTGCCATATGAATTATGATTAGTGCTGCAGAAAGAAAAATTAGGGCACATTTTGAGTGACTTCTCAAACCCTCTTCAATTTCATTAAAATATTCTGACATACAGTCTCCCAAGATGGCCACCAGAGACAAAAGAGCCTAAATGTAGCCCAAATATCACCCAGATGTACCCCAAGTATAACCCAATGACAGAATGTCCCAGAGTGTTCTAAAGAACAACTAGAGCGCTAACAGTCTTACTTATGACAAAAGTATGGCACACCAGAAGCCATCTTGATTGGAATGAAGTGGTAAGTCTGAAAACACTCAATTTAAAAAGGAACAACATGAGGGGGTTAATTTTGCCATAGAAAGTATGATTAGTGCTTCAGAAAGAAAAATTAGGGATCCTTTTGAGTGACTTCTCAAATCCTCTTCTATTTCATTAAAAAAATTCTGACATGCAGACTGAAACATGCCCTTTGAATACCAGCAGCAGACGTCCCTGGTGAGCAGTAGCTTTACTACAGTGATCTAATGTGCAACTAGAGTGCTAACATTCAGAATTTATGGCAAATGTGTGACACATCTGAATGCCTTCTTGATGGAACCAAAGTAAACAAGCATTGAAAATGCAATAGATCTCGCCCTCGTTTAAGTTAAAGCCATTCTGTTTGTAATGAGGTGGCTTTTTAGCTTTGCTTTTATTAGTGTTTTTTCAACTTTCATGTAAATAACCTGCATCTGTATGCATATAAGTATATGTATGCATGCATTTATGTTTGTATTTATATAGATATACAGATGATATATGTTTATATATGTATGTATATATATATATTCACTGAAAAAAACATAGGCTATAGACCATATATAGTTAGGAATTAGCATTTACAAAACCTTGAAAATTCACTGAAAAAACCATAGGTTATAGACCATATATAGTTAGGAATTAGCATTTACAAAACCTTGAAAATTCACTGAAAAAACCATCGGTTATAGACCATATATAGTTAGGAATTCGCATTTACAAAACCTTATTTTACTCACACAAAACCATTGAAATTCCATATATAGTTAGTTGCACTAACTATATATCGCGCACCCGCAATCCACTGCTGATGATGTCACATATTACATCATTCATGACATGGTCAGTGACATCACTGATGACATCACTGATGACATCTCAAATGACATCACTGATGACATCTCAAATGACATCACTGATGACATCACTGATGACATCTCATTTGACATTACTGATCACATCACTGATGATATCATTCATGTGATAATACGATGAACCTCTTCAGACTCTAATATAACCTTAGATACAATCAGTGTAAACAGACACTCACAGACTGTCACTCATCCATGGAGTTACTCACACACCTAGTCAGTCATGCAAAGAATCAATCACACCTCCATTTCCTCAACTATACAGTTATACAAACTTTACTTATTCAAACATATACTAACACATATTTACTCTCTTATACAATCCCTGATACAAGTTCACAATGATCCATACAGCCACTCACACATTCACTGGCTCTTATGCACAGTTATTTATATATGTCAACTCTCACATGTACTGTGTTTTACATATGTACTTACTTTGACATGTAGCACTGAGATATCCATTCACTCACCAATACACTCATGCACACAGTCAACCGCCCATACAGCTGTTTCCACATGCACTTTTGAAACCATACATCTAGTGAATCAACTGCTCACACATCTATGCACAGAGTCATACACCTCCCAGCCACCCACACACACACTCAGTCTCCCATACAAATACTTGGGCAACCAATCAATAACCCATATAGTTACTCATATAGCTACTTATCAACACATGCAACAGTTTACAGAACAACAGACATAATGATGCACAAATTAAGACAGTTTAGTCACTAACCCATGTACTCAGTGAGACACATTTAATCACTCACTCATACAGTCAGTCATGCACCTACTAAATCCTTCATCCAGACACTTATACATCCACTCATTCTTCAATATGTAAGACATATTTTAACTTTACAGAAACATACAGTCACTGGATGTTGTCATCAGTGATGTCATCAGTGATATCATTTGAGATGTCATCAGTGATGCCATCAGTGATGTCACTGACCATGTCATGAATGATGTAATATGTGACATCATCAGCAGTGGATTGCGGGTGCGCGATATATAGTTAGTGCAACTAACTATATATGGAATTTCAATGGTTTTGTGTGAGTAAAATAAGGTTTTGTGAATGCGAATTCCTAACTATACATGGTCTATAACCGATGGTTTTTTCAGTGAATATATATATATATATATATATATATATATATATATATATATATATATATATATATTTTTTTTTTTTTTTTTCAGCGAAAACCACAAAGGCGTTATTGAAAACAGCACTGATGACAGCGCAAGTTGCATCATTAATGATGACCCTGGGCATGCAGGGGCACAAGTTACAGTTACTTGAGTGAACTATTCCTGGTGAGTGCTTTCCATGCTCCATCTACCTACTCACCCAACTAGCTGGCACACATGTTCACCACTCCCAATAACGTCTCATATCTTTCATATACTAATCAATTTCAATTAATTTATCCTTACTCGAACCACTAGAGTAAATGCAGAAGATTTCGAGAGCATGAATTTAACATAACTCATCCTACAAGGAACAGGAAGCACATATTTTTAATCTGCTACCTATTTACCTCTAAACTTGGGTTCTGGAGTAGCGTGCTACTCACGCACAGTGCTTAAACACCTCCTCAGTGGTAGAAGGTGCTATATAAATAGCATTTTCAATTACAATTACAGGCACTGTAGGTGCTGCTTTCTATACCTACAAGACCTTTCCACAGGTGTCTGTGCCCTATGGGCACTGCAGGTATGACTATAGAGTGCAGAAGAATCCATGATTATGTTCAGTGTCGTCAGATCATGGTTACAACTAATTCTTTGTCAGTGCCATGGGTAATAAGTGCAGGGCATACCAGTGTATGTAGGGCAGAGCAAAAACAGTTCTGTCTGTGACCACTCGGTGGTGGGTGGAAGGCATGGCTTTCCCCTGATACAGGTACATGCAGGTACAGTGGGTGCAGGCAGGGGTAAAGACCAAACCATGCTTCCCCCCCCCAACACCACTGGGGGCATTTGCATTAGTTTCAGAGCACAATGTACTGTTCCCAGTAGACACTGGACGTAGCTGGGGCGAATAATATTGTAAAAATTAGGAAATTGTTAACGGCATGAGACAATTATTGGCCATGACCATATACTAACCTACATTAGAAATTACAAATTCCATGAAAACAATTTATTGGCAGAAGATTTTGGTTATGAACCAAATCCTAAAAAGGTCTGATAGGTGCAAGTTATGCTTTGTTATCCAACTATACCTCCACACCACCAACGCACTGAGCAGAACCTCAGACATGACACCACATGATCATTACATCATCAATTACATCATGGATTGCATCGCACATCACGTTGTGAGTGACATTATTGTCAATGCAAGCACTGGAATGCCATGTGGAGTGTTGGTTTACAAGCAATCTAAGAGTCAGAAAAAAAGAGTGGGGACAGGTAAACAGAGATCAGTGGGACTTGAATGCACCTTTTCCTGAAATTGTTTCTATTTACGGTGTGCTAAGCAAGTGTCATCCCACAGCTATCTGCAAACCACTACAAGCGTGTGGCTTTCCCATCCCACCATGGACTGTTCTTGACAGGATGGGTAGAAAGGAATGAATGGGTCTCCAACAGCCTTATAAGTATCCACCCACAGAGGTATATTCTGATTGGAGAAACGTGACTTCTTCCTTTGTATTCTATGGAATTGTAACAATGCTAACTCAGTTTATGAATTTTTTGCTGCTAGCAGAGGCACGTATACTGTATTCTAGAGAACAATAGTTAAAATACACATTTTGAACTATTTCAGTGACTCTGCCTATTCTCATTGTGGACAAGTACAAGTGAGTGAGCGAAAGAGTACGTCTTGTTCCCGCGATTCCTGAGAGAGTCAGGAGTGTTGTGTTCTGGGTTGTCTAATCATGTGTAGCTCTGTGATCTTTGTAGGAGAATGATTGAGACACTATAGCTAGTCGGTTTGAGATTTTGGGTACTAATGTGGTAGATTGATATGATATGATATGATACATGGGATTTGTACAGCGCACGTTCACCAGCGGTTTCTTGGCGCTTGAGTGGAAGGGCTGAGGGGTACAGTGACGTGAAGGAATTTGTTGTTGGCAAGGGAGAAGAGCCAGGTTTTAAGTGACTTTCTGAAGTGGGCATAAGAGGGGAGAAGAGTTCTTGGGGAAGGGAATTCCAGAGGAGTGGAGCCTGGGTAGAGAATCTCAGGCCTCCATGCCTCTTGCATCTGAAGGAGCAGGGGGACAGTAAGTTGGAGCCGGAAGAGCGTAGGGCGCTGGGAGGGACATAGCGGTTTAATTGGGAGGAGATGAAGGAGGGTCCCTGGGAGGATCGGGTTTCGCAGATCAGGCAGCCCAGTTTGAAAAGGCTGCGCTGGGCCACTGGGAGCCAGTGGATGCTCCTGAGAAGGGGTTTAGTGTGACTGAACTTAGGCTGGCCATGAATAAGCCTGGCTGCTTGGTTCTGGATGAGTTGGAGTCATTGAGATTGGTATGCAGGGATGCCGGCGTACAAAGAATTCGCGTAGTCAATGCGAGACATGACTAGTCCCAGAGTGACCTGAACGAGAGCTTCATGAAATAGCAGTCTGCTGATTTTCTGAATACGGCGCAGATGGAAGAAGCAGACGGAGACTACTGAGTTAATTTGAGCCCTCATGGAGAGGTCATTGCTGATGGTGATGCCTAAACTCTTGACAAAATCGACTGGGGAAGGAGGGGGACCAAGGGAGAGGGGCCAGAAGGAGGGGTTCCAGGGATTACCTTGGGGCCCAGTGAGGACTAACTCAGTCTTGTCGGGGTTAAGTTTGAGCTGGTTGGAGTTCATTCAAGAGCTGATGAAGGTCATGATGGAATGGACGTTTTGAATGGAGGAAGGGGAAGGGTCCAATACAAAATGCTGAACAGCCTACTGTTTCAACATTCTCATTGGCTGCCGTTAGCCAATCAGAATGTGTCTAGTTGGTTAGGCCCTTCTGTCTTGATGCTTTGAACCCTTTCAGAATGACTGTCTGTACCCTGATCCTCTGTAGTGTAGTTCCTAGTTTCCCACTAGGCCCTGCGCATTGGAATAACATAAACAGTAGTATCGACGTGGAACTGCGGATATTCCAGGCCTCCACTGACTATGCTAAACTTAATTGGGTTGTGTTACCAACTAGCTCAGAGGTCACTGGAAACTTTCTTCTCTGCATAGGAAGTGATCAGCTTCCTTGGCACAGACAAGAAGGGATTCAGTTTTCCAACAACCGTGCAACATGACAACTTTGCTCCTCAGATCAAGAGTCGATCTCTAGGGTCGTGTGAAACAATAGACATAGATTTCACTGAGCCAGTCTAGTGCAGTTTACTTTCACAATATGTAGAGAATAGAGAGACGGGCGTGTATCAATAAAGGTTAACATTTATTGAACAGTCTTTCTTCTCATACAAGAGAAATGTATTGCCACAATTGCAATAACTGTTATTATAAAAAGTACGTACAGTAAGATAAGAATTGCGAAATAGAACTGTAAAAGCATTGATATGGTTTCTTAGCCATACAATGGTTTAAAAGTAATAAAACATATATACAGTCATATATACATTAGGCTAACATACTCAACTGGTGCTTCTAACTAAGCCTACCCCGGTGTGCCTGACCTAAGCCTAACACGTGAAAAGGGGAGTAAGTAAGTAGCTTAAGTTAAGTTGGTTTTGCCAAGGTTTGTTTCAAGAATTCTCTTCTAAGGGTTTAGTCAACACCATACCTCTGAATAGAATGATGGAGGATTGGTATCTCCTTCAGGGGTCTCTCTCGATATCCCAGTCACCCGCGAGGGTAAACCGGAAGCGCCGGGACTGGATTTCTCTGCACGAGAAAGGCAGCGGCTCTCTTCAGCGCGTCGAGGAAGGAGGGGTGACAGCGTCCGCGGGCAGCTGGGCTGGATGTCTTCGCAGAGGACGGCTGCACGGCTCCTCAAGCGTACTGAACCACAGTTCGCGCTGTAGCGGCGATAATGGTAATCAGTAGCTTCACCACCACAGGATAGCAGGCTGCAGCGACAGAGTGCTAGTTGTTACCAACACGGGGTCATGCAGGCAGCTGGCATCAGCAACAGGTTCGCTCGCTCAACAGCAGCTAGCTTCGCATTGCTTAAGGCAACATTGGTAATATTTATACCTGACAGGTGCCGGGTTTGATGCAAGTTTGCTGGACATAAGACGTCAATTAAAGATGTCACTAGGAAGTGACAGTTATCAGTTGCTCATTAGAGTTCCATTACTAATCAAAACATAGCAAGCGGGGATTTCCAGGTTTGCTAAGTTTTTATCTTGTTGAAGAACTCGGAGTGTTATCTAGGAATATCAGATAGTGACTGCTGCTCTGTCATTGCACTAATTGGTCGCAAAGGAAGTAGCAGAGAGTCATGCTGGAATGTGGCTCTGTGGCTCTGCTCGTGTGAGGCCAGAGATGACTTTTCAGAAAATCGCACTTGAACGGTTATGCCAATATAGGGAACAAAGGGCTTTATAGCCGAATAGGGGCATAAGGTCACAGTATCGATCAGGAACCTAGATAAACACATGACACCCACTCCACGTATTCATGTCCATCAAAATTACTAAAACTAAGCAATTAGATGCATGTGTAACATTGTGTAACATAGCCCACCCCAAGATACATAAATGCAAAAATAGGCGTACTTGCAATACATGGAATTTAGGTACTGTACGTTGTTTAAAGCATAGTAATCATTCAAAAGGTTATCGCATATAAAATCAATGAACGATTATGCAAAAAGAATTACACATGAAGTATCTCTGACAGAAGAAATGCGAGATAAATCATCACATAAAAATGCATTGTAATAACATGTGTGCTAGAGGCTGGTGTGATGTTGTTATGTCTCTAGATGTGCTTAGAAATAGAAGTGTGAAGCTTCTGTTCTCTAAGAATAGTTTTTACGTTAAGCAAAGAATTGTTCGTGCCAAAAAGAGAGGGTCAATATTTAAAAAAATTGTCCAATCAAAAAGTTATTGCTTCAACGGGGAAAAATAGATTTCCAAAGCTCATGGCAGGTCTTGTTGATTAAAACTGAAGGCCGAATTCAGAGTTCATGGGAACGCTGTGTGTCGGAAAGCTCTTCAAAAGTTATTGTTTCTCTATGGGAGAGAACATCGTATCAGACAGGCTCGCAAAGAATTGGTCTACAAAATCAGGTGATAGTTCAACCAAATTAGATAGCGCTGTAACTTGGCAGGTGTGAGAATGATTGCTGTCATCGAAGGCAGGACCAGCAATGCTCACAGAATGTTGTACCTGGATGATGTTGCTTTTGTCACTCGCTCCACTGTTACCACTTGGCTGTAGTACAGGAGTCTCCACGAATGCCGTCATCAGGATTGGTAGCCGCTGGGGACAACACAATGCGTGAGCCGTTATTGGACTTAGCAAAGTATCGACGTCCATTGGTACTGCTGATGGAAGTGAAAGACAGATGTCCAACACGCATTCCTCGCCGCAAAGCATACACCGTAGCACAGGTAAAATGCAATTTTGCCATATCGGTCTGAATGAAAGGAACCAGGTCATGTTTAGATCTCTCAGCCTGGCCAATCCGAGGACGTTAGTTATCCTGTCCCTGTAGCGCATTGCTAGGATTGTCTCTTCCATTCCCATGGGAGCTATGTCTGAGCCGAGGCTTGCCATAACGTAGCAGGATGGTCAAAAATAGAATCCCTGCGATGAGTCCCAAAAATAGTGGAATACCACCAAAGATGGAGTGCACAAAATTAGGAAAGATTCCCAAAATTGCCTGGAAGGGTGTTAGCAGTCCCGTAAAGACTGTCTTAAATATGCCTGGGATGCTTGTTGCACTAGACATGTTAAGGAGTTGGCTAAACATTTCTACGAAATGCACGGGGCAATTTGTTGATAAAAGGTCATGGACCTCAGTAGCCGTCCTTGCGACTAGAAGATCATACGTCTCTTTAGATGACGTTATAGGCACTGTTGTCTGTAAAAGCACAGATTTCATTTTGCTTAATGTATCAATTCGTATAGAATAGAGATTCAGACGAGGCCAGAGGGGAGTCACTATGTCTGGAGGCCCGCTCGGGAACAATGCTTGCATACAGCATTTGACCATGGATGTTACTTGTACTAGATAACTTAGTCCGGGCGCGAGGCCACAGCACCTGTGATCCGTTCTAAGAATGTAACTCCCGTTTGAAAGTTGCATAAAGAAGGGCTCTATCTGAGTTGCAGGTGTGACTAGCTGGTGGCATGAGAGGTTGTTTGAATTTCCATCACATGCTCCGTGTAAATTAATACCCTGACACAAAAGTATACCGCTTAGTGAGTGTTTACAGTTGTCACCACTAAGAAATACATTTTTGTCGCTGTCACTATAGCAAGAATGAGTGTATGGTAATTTCCATTCGGATTTAATATATCCCTTACCCAATTGTTCATACTGGCCAGCAGGTATGTACTCAAGGCATTTATGAAATCGGAAAGTTGTTATCGGAATTGTGATAATTCCGTGTATTATCCATTCAATGACAGGGCTCTCTGACATTGTCAATGGTAATCTCTCGAGTTTCTCGATGCTCAAGATTGTATAGTCTGCTCCTTTCTGTGCCAAACTGATCTGTTTATCAGTAAGGTTAAAAATGGAAAATAATGACGTTGTGTTTATCAAACGCCAAGGCACATAGCCTGAACGAAGGTTTTGCAGCGTCCAGCCTAGTTCAATAATAGAGCGTAGTTGAGACTGGCCATGTTGTAACATTAGCAAATCTCTGTCTATCACATCAAAGGCAGAGGATACAATATTGTCCAAAGAATATATTCTGGAAGACAGAGTCATTAACCCATTGTCTACCACAGAAAGTGATTTCTCCAAATTAATACGATCAATTTCTCGTATTTTTTCAGCAGTTTCAATTTGCTTTACTTTCCAAGCCTCATTGTAAGCAGCATAGATACTGGTCGCTATGAAACGCTTTTGACGCTGTTTGCGTGGTCCAAGAATGAAATCGCGCAAATCAGCACCATCTTTTAATAAAGACAAGTGTTGCTTAATTTCAGCCAGTGTGGATGTAGTTAGCCATTCTAGGCAGAGTTTCCCTACACTGTATGTTGTTATTATTCCTGGATGTTGTCTCTGGGAATATCTTGAGTCTAATCTGGTCATTTTTAAACCCTGTGTTTTATTCAGGAACCTATCTTGACAGCTATTTGTGTCTGTAGGCCAGATTAACCATTTTTTCCAAAAAGGATGTGTTCTGTTGAAATGTAAAATGTGTGACACGTCTAACTCATTATCTGCAGTTGCATTCTCAGCTATTGGCTTTGGTATAGACGGTGTTTTCATTTCTTTGTTCTTAGCTAGGCCAAGACAGGATGTTTGGTGTACAGTGTCATTTAAAAATAACATTTGTTCTGGTATCATGCAGGTTCTAAATAGTGCTTCTATGCCTTGCACCTGCCAATCTTTTGTACCCCAAATTGTTTTCGTTTCAATATTATGTTTCCAATAATCAAAACCAAATGTCATCATTTTGTCATAAAATGCTTCTGAATATATCAATTTAGAATTTGTCAGCATTGTTTTCATTCCTGTTTTCTCTAACAGTTTATAATAAAACGTTTCTGCATCACTGGTGTTAAACCCTGAAAAATATTTGAATTTCTCAAAAAATGCTTTAGAACTGCTTTTAGGTGGTGTAGAACAATGTTCCCATTGATTATACATAAAAACATTTCTAGGCTGTGCAGATTTATGCAAGTAATGATCCCCATAGTGGGTGTAACAGAATAACTGCTCATAACTAGATGAACCTTGTAAATAATCATGATCTGTGAATCTAGCTGACATCACTAAATCAGACATCATGTCATTAATACTGTTAAAGTCCCAATCATCAGAGAATGTACTTGGTGTCACAAAGTCATTTAAGGAAACCTTTAGTTGATGAGGATACTTCAGGATTTCGACCGGACCATAGATCTCATAGTCTGTTTTCTCCCATACCACCCCACCAGGTATTGGAATTGCTGTGACATTTACTGTTGACAGTTCTCTTTTCTTCACGTGGGATGATCTGTGTGGTTTCAGGACTAGGTTGATGTTCTGACTTGCTGTGTCCATTCAATTGTAATGAACTTTCCTAAAATTAAAACTAAAATTAGGCAAAGTAGGAGTATGAATACCCCTGAGATAATCCAATGCTCAATCAACGGTGAATCCAGATATAGTTCTTTGATCTGTTGAAGGAGTCCTGTCGTATTTTCTTTAGAATACTTTTTTGTTTCTGGCATTACTTCGGGGTCGTTTAAATCTTCAGAGAAGTTGTCGAAGTTGATGAAATAACCAGAGGCAGTTCTGTCAATTGATGGGATTGTTTTTTCAATCTGTCTCTCGGTAGCACTTTCTGATGCCACATTAGTGTAGACTGGTGTTTCTTGACGAACTGTTTCAATTTGTGTTTCAAGAGGCACGAGTTCCATGGCATTATTGCATAGTCCTTCATTGTGCACTGCAGGCTGATCGAATGTGATGAGTCTTTCAGTTTGAACCTCTTGGATTGTTGCAAGTTTGGGTATTCTGTTGTTTCTTGGGAGTCCACTGGGCCTACTGTTGATTATAGGCCACATGCTTGTGGTTTTACCAGATCGATGGACACGATTCTGTTCTCCTTTTTACCAGCAAGGGGCGGTAGCACAACTGATCTTGTTCCGGTGACTGCCAAGACAGGTACTGCTTTTCTGTAAGAAGGCCCAAATTCCTTCTTAACCGCGATCTTTTCTCTGACTAGATCCCCAATCTTTGGAATCCAGACAGGCCTTGCTGGGGCTGTTGCGGGTGGTGCCTCGTCAGTGGTACTTGGCTGTTGCTTTAACTTTATGTTGCTTAATGATTTTCTTGTTTCATTCAGTTCCTGTAAAACAGCCAAACGGTCTTTTACTTCAAACTGCTTTGTTTCTTCTTGTACCACTGATATCTGACTATCGAGGTCCTGAACGTTCATTCTAATTCCGAACAATAGTTCGTATGGGCTGAAACCTTTTAGAGAATTTCTTGGCATGTTGTTAAGACTAGTCTGGACACTTATTAAATGTTTGACCCACCCAGCGCCTGAACCTAATACCTTCGCTGTTATAGATTGCTTTATGTCCCGGTTTTTTCTTTCTACCACACTTGTGCGACGGACAAGAATACCGCAACCCAATTCCCATGCTAGCCATGGCCTCCTTATAAGCTCGAGAGCTGAAAGCAGGACCTTGGTCAGAATGGAACGTGGTAATTGCGTATGTGCCGATATGGACTCGCTAATCTTTTATAACAGTTCTAGGCGTCAGCCGAGTACTGGAGGACTCATTTTTAAAGTGCTTTTCGTCTTAACTAATTAATAGGACGCAGGATGGGGTGCAGGCAGCGTTACGCTCTTTCTGACTGGTAGCTGGTAGCAAGGTTCGCTACTGCGATCCCTATTGCAGTTTTCACAGTTGTTTGCATATATTTGGTGTTCTACACTCATTCCTGGCCACCAGTATACTGATTGTAATTCAGTCAGAGAAACCTTAATTGTTTGGTGTCTCAGACCCAAACCCATATGTGCATCTGCTATTAAAAATATTCTCCTGTTCGTGTTTGGAATTACTCTATCCCCCACTCCAGGGATTCGAGCAAACGGAACGGAGTTTGCATCGATTATGTATGCATAATTGAGTGGATAGTTTACGGGTAGTGCTGCACAGTCGCCTTTTACGGTAGTTTTTACTGCCAGCATGGTTTCCCCGTCTATGTATTTATCTGTACGCTTTTTTGTGGCTACGGAAGCCGGTTTAGTTGCTTCCGCGGTGGCTGTTTTAGCCAATGAATTCCCTGCAACGTGAACGCCAGCACGTTGAAGACTCTGTGCGTGAATCACGTGAGTCTTTTGTAGTTCTTTGTGTAAAAGAGCTACCTCGTTCCAGAGCTTTTTATGCTTTATTGTGGCACCTGTGTCATCTTTGTAGTCGTTTTCGATCCAACTCTGCAGTTTGTTGTTGAAAGAATTGACGCAAAAATGAGAATCGCACACTATAAGTGTGGGGAATTCGCGTTCTGCATTTTCGAGCGCCATCTTTAAAGATCTGATTTCAGTTCTTTGAACCGAACAGTACTTTACTGATTCGGTTTTTGTTATTTTCGGTCTGAATTTACCGCACAGCCAACGACCTTTAGTGATCGCACATGCTGCATCGTAGGATTTTCTCTCTACGTTGAAATGCTGTACAAAGCTATCTGTATAGATTATACAGGCATATAGTGGGAGAGGCAGAATTTCGATTGGCAGAGGATATTCTTCTTCATATTCTAAATCATTCAGTTCTTCGTATTGCGGGGCGAAATAGTATTTTACGTCTTCCGCTCCTAGAGAATCTATGCACTGTATCCATTTCGGATCCAGTGACACTGTAGGCAGGTTTACTGGGCTGAATAGCGCTTCGAAGGCGGATTCCGCTGTAAGGATATTAATCCGTTTGCCGTGTGCTAGTTCTCGTTCATTTGCTAGTGCGATTTGCACTGCGTTCACAGTTCTTTCTGTGTGACTGAATGTTTTTTCTGCTTGTGTGTACAAGTGAGATTTAATTGAAATTGGTACCTTTTCTCCCTCATTAGAGGTTAGGTACGTGAATCCGCATCTTCCTTGGATGACTCGGATTACAAGATCGATCGTGTTGTCACGTGTATCTAATTTTGTTTTTGCTAACATGTCTGTTTGCAGTGATCTCAAAATTTCTGTGTGTTTTTGAGTCCAATTGATTTGTTTTAAATCAGGTTTAATTAGTTCGTAGAGAGGTTTAACCCTCTCTGCGTAATTTAGGATGTAAGTTCTTCCGAAATTCAGAAAACCTAGTATAGATTGTAAATTCTTCAGCGTTTTTGGAGCTTGGAGTACAGCGCACTTCCCTACGAAGTTGTCCGCTAGGCTTTTCCCTTCACTTTATAATTCGTACCCTAAAAACAGTACTGTCAGATGGGCAATTCGGGACTTTTTAAAGTTGAATTTGTAACCCTCTGCTGCGAACCCAAGTATGATGGTGTTCACTCTTTTCAAGTGAGTATCCAAGTCGTCGTCTGTGAGATAAATATCATCTACGTAAGATAATGCTTCATCATCATAGATTTGTAGTAACTCTGTTACCCTAGCTGAGAATAGTCCTGGGCTGTTCTTGAACCCCTGTGGGAGTCGACAGAATTTTTTCTGCGACCCAAATGCGGAGAAAGCGGTCAAGTATCTGCTTTCTGGTGCAATGTTTTGACAAAAGAAACCATTAGAAATGTCTAATGTCGTTTTGTATTTTTTCCTAACTATGTTATTCATTAGGGCTGCACTATGCGAGTTTTGTACTGCAAAAGTTTTGCAACATGTATTAAGGTGTCTGTAGTCCAAAACTAGACGATATGAATTGTCTGGCTTGGAGACAGGAAACAAAGGATTGTTCATTTGAGAGGTGCATGTTTCAATCACCCCCTGGTACTCAAGTTGATCTAAGATCTCCCTGACCTGTTTTTTAGCTTCTTGCTTTATGGGATACTGCCGTTGGGCAGTTGGTTCACTTTTTAATTGGATTTTGTGAGGAGGTGAATCCTCATCCCATCCTACATGATTTTTATACAATGCAGGTGCCTGGGCTACTGCCCATTTCCTTGCATATGTGTATTTTTTATGAATCGGTATGTGATTCGAGAAGGCAGGCATAATCACTTCTTCGCCACGAGGGCACTCCTTGACAAACTCCGGGGGCCAATCTTTTTCAGCTAACAGAATATCATAGCCTTTTGAGAGTTTATCCCAAAATAGACCCTTAATTTTCCTAGTCTTATCACCCTCCATACGCAATGTTATTTCGTATATTTTATGGGGCTCGCTAAGTCTGGCGTCGGCAGTTTCAACCTGAATGTATTCATTCGTGTCCACTGTCTCCAGATGACTCATCAAGTTCTTGCGCGCTATACTGATTTCTGCTGCACTGTCCAACATTGTCAATGCCCACTCCCCGTTTTTCAACTGTGTCCTCAGTATTCTCGGCATGGTTGATTACTCTAATACTGGCTACCTTCTTTTTCTGAAATTGAGATTTCTTATTTTGAGCAGGTTCCTTGTCTTTGGACTTGGTGTGCTCTCCTGGGTCTGACCGTCCTCTTCTTTCCGAATTCTGTGGAGAAGATCGAGAGGGACGTGTATCAATACTTTGATATCTATCAGGTTTTTTTATATTATCCCTATTTCTAAGGTTATATCTTTTCTCAGAGGACTCCCTCTGGGGAGACTGGCGTTCTCGAGTCGGAGTTCTTTCCCTCCGTCGAGGAGACCTTCCTCTGGACTGGAAAACTTTTTCCTTGGGAGTGGATTGTTTATTTCCATCCCAGCTCTTTTTAGGAGTGTTTAAATTATTTTTAATAAATAATTTTTCAGGATTTTCGAGCAGTTGGGGCTTTACTGGTTTCCCACCCAAGCTGTCTCTACCTAATTCTTCATAGCATTTCTCTATGATTTTTGCAAGCTCAACAGGATCTTTTATATCTGTTTCCTTCAACTTCTGGCGGATCGCCACAGATGCTGCTTCTCCCTTTACGTTGGCTAATAATATAGCCGTGACCTGCTTGAAGTCTTTCAGTAATTTCATACCTAGATTTAAAGCGGGCTCTGGACCGAATTCATTTTGAATCTGTTTTAGCACGTCTGGTATTACCGCCATAGACGGAACACCGTGTGTTTTTGTGTAAATGGAAGCAAAGACTGTACCCCAAGTGTCGCAGTCCTCCACGTGTGGTGCGATTCCCATAGGAAGGCAGATGGTCAAGATTCTGTGTTTCTCAATAGGGGTAGTATCAGGAAATACTGCCTCTATTTGAGTGATTTTCTGGGCTAACCAGAAAGGAATTTGTTCCCGTTTTACGGGTGTTTTACCAAGACATGACTGTATGTTCTGTGGTGTAATTTTATTTGTGTTCCCCTGATGAGGGGTCAGCTGGTGTGTATTAACAGCTGGCTGGACTGTTGCAGTCCGTATTACATATTGGACTAATTGCCTATGTATTTTTATTAATGTGTTTAGCTGTGCTAACAGCTCTTCCTTGGACATTTTTGCAATGTCAGGATGTGGTGCGTAGCTGGCTAGAACCGGCCACGTGGCTCCTGGTCTACCTAGTGGACCGAGCCTGGTAATGTGATCATTGTGTTTTAGGGCGCCATTAAACCAGAGCAGGTGCTCTTGAAATTTAAGTGGAATTTCAACCTCCTCGAAAGGGGCGTACTCATCCGGAGGTTCCTCTATTTTGTAATAGTGAAACTCTTGTGTTATAGCGTTTACCGCTGGAAAGTTTATCCATGAATAGAATACCTCTGTCTGCCGATACTCGTGAGCCTCTATCACGAAAATTACTGTACCACCTTGAGGTGGCAGTCCGTTATCTATAAGTTTTAAAGTTATAGATCTTCTTAACTGGACCGGGATGATAATAGCATCCGGGTCTGTGTATTCGGGACCTTGCTGCGTCGCATCTACTGCGGCCCCAGAGGTTCCGTTATTTTCTACTGACATTTTAAAAATGCAGGTTTGCAGAGTAGGTCTCCAAGGAGACAAAGATTAGATGCACAATATTTTGGAACACTGTATCCTTCAACGTTGAATAAACCAGAGCTTTACATAGGAATCTCTTCCTACTAAGGTCGGGCGGATTTTAACCTTTCACCCACTCCAGACGTCTATTGGAGTTTTTACGGGAGAAAGGGGTCTGTGAAATATGCACGACTGAGTTACTCTACAAGTCTTACGTTAGTTTATCGCCTTACCAAACGTTGGGCGCCATGTAGTGTAGTTCCTAGTTTCCCACTAGGCCCTGCGCATTGGAATAACATAAACAGTAGTATCGACGTGGATATTCCAGGCCTCCACTGACTATGCTAAACTTAATTGGGTTGTGTTACCAACTAGCTCAGAGGTCACTGGAAACTTTCTTCTCTGCATAGGAAGTGATCAGCTTCCTTGGCACAGACAAGAAGGGATTCAGTTTTCCAACAACCGTGCAACATGACAACTTTGCTCCTCAGATCAAGAGTCGATCTCTAGGGTCGTGTGAAACAATAGACATAGATTTCACTCAGCCAGTCTAGTGCAGTTTACTTTCACAATATGTAGAGAATAGAGAGACGGGCGTGTATCAATAAAGGTTAACATTTATTGAACAGTCTTTCTTCTCATACAAGAGAAATGTATTGCCACAATTGCAATAACTGTTATTATAAAAAGTACGTACAGTAAGATAAGAATTGCGAAATAGAACTGTAAAAGCATTGATATGGTTTCTTAGCCATACAATGGTTTAAAAGTAATAAAACATATATACAGTCATATATACATTAGGCTAACATACTCAACTGGTGCTTCTAACTAAGCCTACCCCGGTGTGCCTGACCTAAGCCTAACACGTGAAAAGGGGAGTAAGTAAGTAGCTTAAGTTAAGTTGGTTTTGCCAAGGTTTGTTTCAAAAATTCTCTTCTAAGGGTTTAGTCAACACCATACCTCTGAATAGAATGATGGAGGATTGGTATCTCCTTCAGGGGTCTCTCTCGATATCCCAGTCACCCGCGAGGGTAAACCGGAAGCGCCGGGACTGGATTTCTCTGCACGAGAAAGGCAGCGGCTCTCTTCAGCGCGTCGAGGAAGGAGGGGTGACAGCGTCCGCGGGCAGCTGGGCTGGATGTCTTCGCAGAGGACGGCTGCACGGCTCCTCAAGCGTACTGAACCACAGTTCGCGCTGTAGCGGCGATAATGGTAATCAGTAGCTTCACCACCACAGGATAGCAGGCTGCAGCGACAGAGTGCTAGTTGTTACCAACACGGGGTCATGCAGGCAGCTGGCATCAGCAACAGGTTCGCTCGCTCAACAGCAGCTAGCTTCGCATTGCTTAAGGCAACGTTGGTAATATTTATACCTGACAGGTGCCGGGTTTGACGCAAGTTTGCTGGACATAAGACGTCAATTAAAGATGTCACTAGGAAGTGACAGTTATCAGTTGCTCATTAGAGTTCCATTACTAATCAAAACATAGCAAGCGGGGATTTCCAGGTTTGCTAAGTTTTTATCTTGTTGAAGAACTCGGAGTGTTATCTAGGAATATCAGATAGTGACTGCTGCTCTGTCATTGCACTAATTGGTCGCAAAGGAAGTAGCAGAGAGTCATGCTGGAATGTGGCTCTGTGGCTCTGCTCGTGTGAGGCCAGAGATGACTTTTCAGAAAATCGCACTTGAACGGTTATGCCAATATAGGGAACAAAGGGCTTTATAGCCGAATAGGGGCATAAGGTCACAGTATCGATCAGGAACCTAGATAAACACATGACACCTCCACCGACCCATTCTGCGGTAAGCTGCTTAAACACCGAACATGAGCTGCTGTCCTATGTTTGGTCAATTCATTCTCCATTTTATAGACTGACTAGTGGAGAAGTGTGGCTCAATGATTAGAGCGCCAGACCCTGATGCAGAGGTCTAGCCCGGGACCAGGGTTTAATTCCCCGCCTCAGCGGGTCTTGGGCTCAACATTCCACGGACCTGATAATTCTCGCCTCGGTGCCTATTCCAATCATTCCAATCATGGAGTCCCACTCTGCAACTCCGGTCAATAGCTTGCTTAATCTCCACAACGGCCCCCACAACGCTAAGGATGCCTGGCCTCCACCTTGGGGGTGCTTCCTCACAGGGAAAGCCAGGATGGGTTCCACAGTGGTATTCGTACAAGCGCCTTGAGACCCTTGCGGGTGAGTAGTGCGCTATACAAGTATCAATTTACATTTACATGACGATTTAGTGTTTTTTTTTTTTTTGCGAAAACCTGCCCTGCATGCAAAACAAATAGGCATTGTCTGTCATGGGTCACAAGCCTCTTGGCTTGTCAATGCTTGTTTTGTTTTGTCATAGTTTTAGCAAAACTGTATTGCTGGGAAAGCTGCTGGAACTCCATCACTTTAAAAAAAACGGAAATTTAAGGTTAAAAAAGCACTAATTTCAATAGTAATCACTGGCACCGAAGGGAGCTTCTTTGTTTGCACCTGTGCTCTTTGTGAAAGGGGAGAATGCTGTCACAATGACGTCAGCAAATGGCTGAAGTGGCTGACTCACTGCCCCGTGCTGTGTGCAGTAATGGGTGGAACAAAAGCATGAATGCCACAATATCTTACCAATGGGTGACTGAAAACCTCTATAATTAAAGTATATTATACATATAATTCTAATATAATCAAAAGGTCTTGGCTGATGCCATATTTTAAAAAGATTGTTTGATTCCACCATTTTTACATTTCTGCTTAAATCGTTTGCACAGCACCACAGAGCGGCTGTTTCTTAATTGGAAGAGACATCTTGCCATTATCCCCCTCATGACGTGTGTCACAATAGCAAAGAATTCTAGCAGCAGGACTGTTTTCTGATCATGTATATAATTGTCTGCTCTAAAACCTGCTGGAACATACAATGCCACATTGTGTAAAGTGCATCGTGCAATCTCCCTAGAAGTTCCTAAGCTGCAACAATTGTATCACAGTGAATTGAGCATTTGTCTATTTAAATGATTCATTTAAATGATTCAATTTAAACCCTTTGAAAATACATCTATAATCGCTGCAGTTTTAAAGGCTGCTGTATGTTTATTGCTGACTAAGATTCAAGGTGGTGTGGGCGTGTTGGAGAAGGCCCAGGCAGATAAATATCAGCCTATTGTCCTGATTACACAGCCCAAGTGTGCTTATGTGCGTCACTTCCCTTGGCAGAATAAAGCTCTTGACTCCCTACCGTCTTCATCACTTTGTTGTAAATTGGGACACTTAAAAGAATCTCAAAATTGAGGTTGAGCCCCATGTTCAAGAATACACATTAAAAAACGCAAGAAAGGACATAGCTGTTCCTAAAAGACTGCAGATGGCGAGCCAAGGCTTCTGAAGATGCATGCAGCCGCCTGCCTGTACCCGTAGACACCGCGGGCGTGCATACATCATGAGCAGGCATGCCGCGCCATCCACTCCTAATTGTTCTGCGCATCCTGAGTCCCGCCGTGCTCAGCCACTCAGGAGCCATCAGCGGCACAGCAGTGTCGCCGGAACTCAACTGCACCTCCCTCTGGGAGCAAGGAGCTCAGCGACAACAGAGACGCAGTAGCCAACTTCCGGAGTGCGCTATAATGAGGCTAAAAGGGGTGCAATCTCAAAATGGTCTGCCGGGCAGGAAGTGCTTCCATGTTCACAGCTGTAGCGCCCCCCTCCCCTGCCTGGGCACTCGCCAATGACTACGCCACACATGGAGATTCATTTTACATGTCTTTATTCATCAGTGTGTAAATGCAAACTCAACCTTCTAAAACTGCATTCACTTCACTATGCTCTAACACTTACGTCATAGGTCTACAGAGTCCATCAGGAGCCAAAAGAGTTCCGTTATTTCTAACTCACATGGCACTACATCTCCCCCTTTTTTAAATAACAATTCACAGTTTTTTACAAATATATATACATTTTTTATATATATATATATATATATATGAGCTGATTGAGATCAAGGGCAATTTTAACTGCAAAACTGAGTACGCAGTTTATGTGTTGAATTGTGTTTGTGGTCTTCGCTATGTAGGAAGCACCAAACTTGCAGTACAAGCTTGTATATTACAACATTTGCGAGCTACTGTTAATTCAGATCAAACATATCCCGTTGCAAGACACGTAAAGCCCGAACATGGGAACAATCTGAATGTTTTATCTTATTTTGTCATTGACAGTGACAGTGTCCCTATAAACAGAAGAGGAGGGAACAGAGACAAAGCTCTGAGACAATTGGAAACCAAATACATTCTAGAATTAGACACGAAGAGCCCACAAGGTCTAAATATGTGTGAGGACATGTATCATTATTTGTAATTGAATATGCAATCGTAATTATGTGAGTATTTGGACACAGGGAGATTTGTAGTGGTCTTATCTAATTTTGTATCGCACACATTGGGTTTTTAGATTTCATATACAGTAATATATTTATGTCTTCAATGGATTGCCGGAGGATGTGTGTATTATCATGAATTTAATTATTTATGGTTTTTATACTATTTATTGGCGTTCTTTTGCACAGATGTAGATTGCACTGTTTTCAATATATGAATACCCAGCTGCTATGCACTTGATCACTTTATTCTCGCAAAATCTGCATACACACGTTCCTTAAAACATGACTTAATACTATTACCATCATTGCTGATTTACCCGCTGTAAGGGGTTCCCGGCTGGGATCCCCCATAGATTTCATTATTATTTTACACTTTATTCACTCTCTTGCACTTTCTTTTGCACAATAGCACTTTCATAAATTTAGATAAAACTCTATATGCTTGTCTTTTTACATATGACCAAGTAGCTGGTTGATCAAATACTAAGAATTTGTGATAGATCAATTGGGATGTAATTATACTGTATTAAGCAGATATAAGATAATATGATTTCATTGCCATGTATTGCTATGCTTTTAATAATAATTCTAATATTTATTGTTTTAAATATGAATTTAGCAATAAAATCACGATGTTGAATTTGTTTTTTCCCAAAATATATGTCATGTGCAATTTTTTTGTATTTATACAGTTATAAATTGAATTACGACATTTATCATTGAAAAGCAGACGAAAAGTGAGTCTGTCTTCCATCGCCATACAGCTATGACTGATGGTCATGTGGTATATGACAGAAAGTGCTCTGATTGGTGTTTCACTGTTTAAATAATATGCACTCACAAACGCTTGTATCTGGTGAGCAAGGCAACAGGTTCGCCGAAACGCATCAGATCGCGCCACCCTTGACACTATGAAAAGAAAATAAAAAAAACGGTGTCCGTTTTTCTCCTGGTGAGTGCAGACTTGAGCGGTGCGCTGTGGGTGTGTCAGCATATATATATATATAATATATATATATATATATATATATATATATATATATATATATATATATATATATATAACCTACTGGCGATTGCCAGTAGGTAGTTATAGTTAGGATTATTTTTAATACAAAATCACAACATTCTATTGTGAATAACTTTGGCGCGGTTGGGGAATCTGACGGAAAATGTCCTCAAATTTGCCTCGCGTCGCCCCCGGTCCTTCCTTGAAAGTTTGTGGGGGATTTGTCAAGTGGGGGCCGAGAAAAAATGGGGGTCCCAAAACGTGTTTTCCCCATGTTAATTTCCATAGGGCGGTCGACCTCACTTTTAGCCCGAACGGCTGAATGGATTTCCACCAAACTTGGAAAAATTGTAGGGACTGGTAGCCCGATGTGCTTTTACTATGTCTCAAGATATGTGCTCCAGTGGATTTTGAGCGATTTAGGTTCAAAAAATATATATATCTATGGCGGCGCCCCGGTATGCGCACCGGGGAGCGCTCCGGGCGTGCTACGCGACTTGCGCGCGGAAAGCTGATTGGCTCTGGGGTGTCTGTAAACATTCCAAACTGTCCGGAGCGGCCGCCATCTTAAGATCTTGAGTCTCGGTAGGATCAAGACACAAGAGGTGGCAAAAACAAAGGGAGAATTGACCATAAATGGGCAGAGTAGACCCCCCTGACTCCCTAGGTTTGATGTGGGGGCTATAAAAGGGCCCAGGGGGAGAATTTTTTTTTTTTTTTTCGATTTGCATGGGGGGAGCGCTCGTACGCGCACCGGAGAGCGGACCGGGGAGCATACCATGTTAAAAACCCAGTGAAACTGTAAAATAATAATTTAAAGTGCTTAGAGGTAGTGATGCATTGCTGGAGTGTGTCACAAAAGTGATGCAACTCCAGCAATGCGTCCTTTCACATGGGGCCAGCCCCATGTGAAAGGGCCTGCGTCAGTCTTACGCCTGCTGTGAGGCAGGCGCAAGATTTTGACGCAATGGTGTCCTAAAAGTGACGCAGTGAAATCTCATAGATTTCACTGCGTCACTTCTACGACCCTTTCTTGCGTCTATACGCCCCCTTTGCATACATTACACCTGGCGCAGGTATAATGTGAAAGGGCTTGCGTCAGTCTTTTCTTACCCTTCCACACCACTGTTCTTTTACTACATGTTCTTCACTTATCCACATTCCCCATGTTCACTCTCCTTCTCCTCACTCACCTTCTTTCAGTCCCCCTACTTCAGTTCCCTTCACCTCTTGTCCCTTTCTTTACTTTCTCACTCATTTTCATTTCCTCTCCTCTCTCACTGCACTCCACTTCAGTTACTCATTTTGAATTTGATAAGAATATAGCTCTTTTTTGAGAGCTGGAGGTAGTTCTAAAAAGAACTGTTTTTTTCTTCTTTTTTATGTTTTTTTTCAGAACAAAAACAAAAACAGGGAATGCAAAACTGCTCAACAGGAGCAAAAAAAGGGGAAAAATTAGGGCTGGGGAAGGCAGCGGTGTTCTTGCCTCTTGCGTGCAATGAGCTTGATGCTCTGCTCACCATAGCAAAGCAGTTCATCGCATTGCTTGCACTTTATAGTAATGTCACTAAAAACAGGTTGAATGTTCGGAATCGTCTCCAATTCCGCTGCACGTCGTCTCCCTGATGTTGTGGCTCCTCCTGTAGATGTAGAGGCACCATCCCTTGGGGGATTACGTGCCAGGTCTCGGACACTCTCCCGGGCATAGTTCTGGGGGTGCCTGCGTTGGACGTGGTGAATCATTGTCGAATTGCCAAAACTGTACTTCCTTTTTGGGTCACCTCGGGAAAGCACAGTTTGGCAGATTTTGCATTCTACTTTGGGAGCATTCACCTTTATTAAACCTTCAGGTATTGAAAAAAATTTCCAAATAAAATGCTCCTTGATCTTGGGCTGAGGAGGCTCTTCCTCAATGAAGCCATCTGAGTCCTCACTACTGCTGGATGGTCTAGCTGCCATTCTTTGCACAAAATGGTGGAACAGAAAAAAACAGGTCTTGCTGTCTCCAATGTGAAAGAAGAAATGAAGGAAATGGGTGGGGTTTTCATTAGTTGGAAAAAAAAAACTGATAACAACCAATGAAATGAGTTATTTTAAGGTCACATGACCAGGGCTTTCATCATTTGGAAACCAAAACTGTCCTGAACCAATAAAAAGTGCTATTTTTAGGTCACATGACCCGACGGCGCGTCACGTAAGCGCGTCGGATGCTTACGTTGCACGATCATATTCGCTCGAGTGCTTCCGGGTGTGCTTACGCCGTGCGTATCACGCGGACGCGGCTACGCAATACATCACGATGATGTTTTCGTTCGCGGCAATAGCGCTAACGGGACGCTCACCGTTGCGCGCCCCGAGGCACGCCGGAAAAGTGCGCTGTCCGGTGCGCACACCGGGGCGCGCACCGGGAGCGCACCAGGGCAAAAATAATTTAAAAAAATGTTTTAAAAAAAAAGTATTATATAAATGTAGAATATAGGATTCATTATAAAAAAAATTACATTTTATAGGTTTGAGGCCCTATAATATATAGTTAGGAATTAGCATTTCAAAAACCTATGAAATTCACTGAAAAAACCATAGGTTTCACACCAGTTTTAGTTAGCTGGAAATTTAACGGACATAAAACCATAGAAATTCCCACGTTATAGTTAGTTGGACTCACTATAACTTGCGCGCCTGCAATGCACTGCTGATGACGTCACATATTACATCACTCATGATATGGTCAGTGACATCACTCATGACATCACTGATGACACCATCCAGTGAATGTGTGAATGTGGAATTCGCGCCACGCAGGCGTGGCGAGAGGGCCGTGACGGAACCGTTCCGTCACCAGCACAGCCCACCCGAGGCTCGTGACAGAACGGTTCCGTCACGAGCATGGGAGGGGTTAAGGAATTGCTTCCCATTTATTCCTATGACCCATGAATGGGAATTGCATGCGCAATTTGCGAGTACCCAATAGGTACTTGCAAATTGTGCATGCAAATTCAAGGGTGCAAGGGTGCCAAAAGGACACCCTGTTGCACCCCTGAAATTTCAATTTATCCACATGTTGCACACACACATGTCCCAAGGGCCTTTGTGTGTGTAACATGGGAATCGCAAATTACCATCAAGTTTAGATTGACAGTAATTTGTGATTCCTATTTGTGAAATAGCAAATTTTTACTGGGTAATGAATTGCCTTTAAGGAATCGCAATTTGCGATTCCTTAAATCCAATCGCAATTTGAGTAAGTGCAAATTTTGCGATTACTTAAATTGCGACTATTGCATTTGGGATGATGCATCCCAAATGCAAAAATACCTGTCGCAAAGCGTTTGCAACCGTTTTTTATGTTGATGCATGTGGCCCACAGTGCCTTGAAGGAGTGGCCAGTAAACTCCATCAGAGAGATACCAGAAACAGTGGAATAGGGTTTGCTGTTCTATTGTTCTGTCGGGCTTGTATATTTTCAGGCTCTCTAATAGAACAGTCAGAGTGCATGAACTACAGCTACCGGCAGGCACGTGGCTGAAGGGAGACTGACGCATACAGTAGCAAATCAGACTTCAAGACTTAAAACCTGTAGACTATGAACGAACGTAAGAAGTAAGCCAATGCCCCGTTGCCAGTCGCAGCGCTCCCAGAAGGAGCAGAACGCTGCTGGGTGGTGGAAGGAGGCACAGGAGCTGTGCTGCTGGAGGCAGTGGCAGCTGTGGTGGTCGTGAACCTGGAGGGGAGTTAGTGGTTCCAAAATAGCCCCACCCACCAGGATGGTTTTTGGTCTTCCTCCATGTACGCTTGTGATGTTACAAATTTCCCTTCAGAAAGGCCAAAAGTGAAATCTTCAGTAGGCTTGAAGTGTGCCAGCTGTGGCGTCTTCTGTTTTAATGAAGGTCTTTGTTTTATTATCAGTCACCAGGTGTTTTCCAATCGCCGCGTGTAAAACTATTGTGCAAGTGTTGTATTGTCTTTCGACATGCAGATGGCAAGGGCTGTGGGCTCCTCTAATGCCCATAGTTTTGAACAAAATAATGTGGCCGGAGAGAATTCTTGGGTCCAAGCACTCTCATTGGCGAGTGGACTCCAGTAGCTTGAAAGAGCCCCTGGGGATGCTTTAGCAAGTGGCACGCGGCAGTAGCAGTGTCCATATCTGACACGGCAGCCCGACCCGTGCAGACTCCAGAGCCCTGCCCTTTACTGGCTGCTTGGCAGAAATTAGCAGCATCTGGTTGGCAGACGAACTCATGGCAGCATGAACAACTGTTTCATTTGCTTCTGCTATGTGGAAACGGATTAGATGCACTGTTTCGCCTAATTAACCTTTTCCACTGTGCTGTGCCGCCCTGCGTGCCCCACTGTGCGCTTCATGGCAGCTCGCGGTACTTGCTGTGAATATGTGTTTCTGCTACTTTCGAATCTCCCTCAGGGTTGAGGTGGTTCTCCGCAATTTAACAAATAATCAACTGGATCTCTATTTAGCACTTTGCCACTTATTTGTGACAAATCTAGGGTTAGCGAGCAATACTCCGCCCACTCGTGGAACTCTGCGGAATTCGGCGGGGTTTTGCAGCAGCTCAGCGGAATTCCGCAGAGCAAAGCTCCGCGCGCTCCGCCCAGGCCTTTAATGTTTTGCGATCTCTGTGCTTTAAACATTCCGCTTGCGAACCCTACTTATAATGAAGTGGGTTTAAATGACTCTTGAGTGCATCAGAAGCTATCACTGTAGATGGAATGTGATGCTTCGACCACACCCAAATATTTTGCTGAAAAGAAAAGTATTTTGGCACACTATCAATCAATCAAAGCATTTATATAGCGCACTACTCACCCGGAGGGTCTCAAGGCGCTGGGGGAGGGGGGGTCCTCTACTGCTCGAACAGCCAGGTCTTGAGCTTCTTCCTGAAGGAGAGGTGGTCCTGGGTCAGGCGGAGGTTGGTCGGGAGGGAGTTCCAAGTCTTGGTGGCCAGGTAGGAGAAGGACCTTCCTCCTGTGGTGGCTCTTCGGATGCGGGGGACGACAGTGAGGGCGTGGCCGGTCGATCGAAGCTGGCGTGTGGGAGCGTAGAAGTTGAGGCGGCTGTTGATGTATCCTGGGCCTTGGTTGTGTAGGGCTTTGTGTGCGTGGGTGAGGAGAGGGAAGGTGATTCTCTTGTTGACCGGGAGCCAGTACAGATCTCTCAGGTGTCCGGAGATGTGGCTGCGACGGGGGATGTCCAGGATGAGTCGTGCTGAAACGTTCTGAATCCGCTGGAGTCTCTTCTGGAGTTTGGCGGTGGTTCCGGCGTAGAGGGAGTTGCCGTAGTCCAGCCGGCTGGTGACGAGGGCCTGGGTGACCGTCTTCCTGGTCTCGGTGGAGATCCACCAGAAGATCTTACGTAGCATGCGCAGGATGTTGAAGCACGACTATGACAACTGAATCTTAGCAGCTAAATTTGGTACTCCGTACGTCATGATTGACCATTATAACAACCAATGGTTGATAAATGTAGGCTGAAAAAAATATGGCTAACACAACAATCATTGGCTGTAAGGGTGGACCCATTGGCCCTATCTGTGTGTGCTGTGCAAAGATGATCGAGGTTCCACTAAAACTACTGCATCTGTGTCTAACCACGCCTTCAATGGGGCATGAAATGCCTTAGAGCTTATTTATAGTTTCACAGGTGTTCGATTTAAAAACACGCACATGATGCATCTAATAAACTCATTGATCATGTCATACAAATGGGTGATACATGTTGAAGGCATAGATGCTGAAAACCCTTGACACATTTTTACTGCTACATCCAGCCAACTGGAAAGCAGGCATTTATAGGCATTTACACAAAGGAATTACATTACAGGTATACTACATTAAATGTGTAGCATGGTATATCTAGCAAAAGACATATTATGCATGCTCCCCATTAGGATATAATCATATCTCAAAGTGTTTTCACCTTAAAGGCACAAGTTAACAAAATGTAGGACAGAAAAAGATTGGTGCTCCTGACGGGGACTCATTAGAAAACATGAATATATTGACAAAGGGACTGATTTATTATTTCAATAGATATGTAAGAATGCCAACAAGGGATTTGCTTTGAAAAAATCAAATAAACACCAATCACTGGAATAAATCTGTTGTCAAGCCCGGCAATGGTGGCTGACTCATGAGCAATCAAACTTAGATTCAACTTATTTATACTTAGAGAGAATCTTACAAAGAACAATTTAAACAAAAGGTGTGTGTAATTTCATAAATATAAATATTTAATACGAACAAGTGAAAAGGGTACAGAATATACCTACATACAAAAGACTGAGGTAAATCAATTTTGTACAGAATTTATAACCTCAGAGTCCAGTACGCAAACATCTATTTCAAGATTTCTATGTAATGGAACATGAATCTGATGCAGCAGAAAAACAATCCCCCCCAAAAAATTATTGTGGAAACAGATGTATTAGTTGACGTTTCGGTCTCTATGGCTGATCAGCCGTTGGACCATCTTCAGGACGATTAATTAAAAGTTAAATGTTTGACCCTTATATCTGGTCAAAATTTTTTTGTTTTAGACCAGCGGAATTCTAGTTCAATAGATGGTTCCCAAAGAAAGACTAGCACCAGACAAGTAATAAAAACTCTCCAAGCTTGTTAAGAAATTCAAGCACAGCAATACAATGGATTAGCTGTAGATATCAACTCGCTGAGTTGCTTCCTGCACTCTCCATTATATCCCCAAACGACGTTTGGCAGGTGGCCATCTGTGAGGAGCACTGAGGACAATGCGCCATACCTAGCGGTCACTGCTGGCCCAGCGGCGACCACTGTGCCTTCAGAGGAAACGCTGTCATAGGGGTGACTTTCAAGGCACTACAAGTTTGGTGTGAATCTGCCCTCTTTCAGGCAGTTGTGCACCAAATGTTTTTGTTTTTCAAATACAAAGCAGAGCTGAAATTTATAAATGAAAAACAAAAAACTAATGACCCCACACCCTGAGAGTTTTTCCTTTTTTTCAGAGTGAGGATGCTGTGATTTTCTTGGTGGTGGTGGACATAAAAAAACTTCAAATTCTCATCTGTATACAGAGGCGGCTCTTCCGTTATAGCGGAGGAGCGTTGCCCCACTGACATGCCCCCAGGGATGAAAAATAAAATGGTAGTGAAGTTATTTTTTGCAACCTCGTGCCGAACGGAATGTCAAGAGGATGTGAGGCCTGCTGAATGGTAGCAGGTAGGAGGGTGGTCTGCCTTTGCACTCGCTTAAAGTGCGCATGTCTCTTTGGCCAAGCCAGACAGACATGCCCACTTTAAACCTCTCAACCCAGCTGTCTTAAGACAACTGGGTTGAAAGTAAGTGTAGACCTCCAGTACACCATGGAGTGCCAAGATTGGCGGATTGCTCCAATCAGTGCACTACTGTCATGCTGGTTAACAGCATGAGAGCAGGCCAGGATTGGCCTTGGAGTCTGCCTCGAGGAGAGAAGACGATTGAGGACGTTTCGCTTGTTGCAGGAAGGTAAGTGTGTTTTATTTAATGTACTTTTTTTTTGCCACCTGCCACACCACCCTCGGGACATGCCAGCCGCCACGGTCTGTAAATTGAGAAGGCAGTCTAATGTCCTTATCCCTGAGGTACCTACCTGATTGGGCGGTCAGGGTAAGGTAACCTCCAGTTGGGTCAGCAGGCGCACCACCTTTGGAAAGACAGTAATAATAATCATAATAATAATAGGCAAGCTTGTAAAGCGCATGGTTACACCCACTGATGTGTCCCCGTGCTGAGACACTGACTCGTCAGGTGTAAGGGCCAGGGGCAGGACAGAGGGCTTTATGTACGGAAGAGCCAGGTTTTCAGTTTCTCCCGGAAGAGTAACTCCAGTGATTCAGCACATAGGAAGAGAGGAAGTGCATTCCAGTACTTAGAGGCCAAGTAACTGAAGGAGCAGGCTCCCATTCTGCCTTTTTTTTACTCTCGGGACATTAACCAAGTAGGTTCCGGTCGATCTAAGATGACGAGTTGGCGTGTATGGAGTCATATTCATGGTGAACTACCCTACGTACCAAGGTCAAAGCATCCCTAAGTCTTCAACTAACCATGGAGCTGATGTAGCACAGAGCCTAATTCAGTCAAGATTCAATAACGAGTTATATGCTAGTCAAGCTTTGGGGTTAATTGATGTGATTCCAAGGGAAGCATTTATTACAAATGTTTATAGAATTTAAAAAGTGGCCCGCATTTTTACTAAGTTTACAAACTCAGGGCCTCATTTATGAGGCTCCTTGCGCCATCGGAACGTCACTTTTTGACCTTCCGTGGCGCAGAAGCCTGCGTGATATTTATCAGGCTGCACTAAGCCACTTGTTTTGGCTTAATGCTGCCTGATAAATATCAGTCCCTTTAACGCAGTGTTCTGCGTTAAAGGGGCGTGTAATGGGTGTTGCTGGGGGCATTCCTAGCAACATCCATGGCCTTTTGACACTGCTCAGATTGACGAGAAATCGTACATCTGAGGAAGTGCCAAAAGCTTACGCCTCCCCAGGGGAGGCGTAATGGAGGCGCAACGGGGAGAAATATCTTTATTTCTCTTTTTTCCTGTTTCTATGTGTGCTGCCTTCTGCAGGAAAAGAGGAAAAGCCTCTTGTGATTATTTTTGTACAGAGAGGTTTTCCTTCCTGTACAAAAAGAATCATCCCGGCAAGGCCAGCACCCTTGCAAAGGTGTCTGCGTTGGTGCTCGGCAGCCCACTGTGCGCCGGCACAGGGAAAAAGGACAGAAATGCACTGTATCTTATAGATATGGTGCATTCCTGCCCTTTTCTTTTGCTGTACGGAAGCGCAGCAGGAAGGCCTGCTGCGCTTCCAGACGGCAAAACCTCATAAATGAGGCCCACAGTGTTTGGTAATGATTGCAAGGTCTTGTAAACGTTGCAAAATCGTGCATGCAAAAGATTTCTCAGGCAAAATCTTATTTATCTAAAAATAAAAGAGCAGGGTCTCTTAATACTTCCAACTGGTATGGAGTAATCCTGGGCGTAGTTTGCATAGCAGCACTACACGTAGCTTCACGTAATATACTTTGAACTCCACATAGTACACGTAGTCTGCGTTGCATAGCTGATGACACTGTGTACTTGTTTGCACTGTGAAAAACTTGCAAAATAATTGCAAATGACATCCTTCACATTGCCAGTTATGATAAAATAAGTATCTTTATTTTTATATGCTAAAGAGCATATAGTACTTTTACAAAAGTGAAATAAAAAAATTAGCAAGCAGTGAGAGAGGTGATGCTTTTGGGATCCTCCCTAACCTAGGTGGAGTACCAAACAGATGCTTTGAAAACAAAAAAGCACATCTTATTGAACTATTTGGTGGTGTTCCCATCCTCTTAGGACCACCCCAAGCACAGTTATTGGCAAAAAAAAAATTCCAACCAAAGACCCTGCAAAGCATTATGGTATGAGATTAGCAGTGGGCAGTGAATATTATATAGTATCCAATATCAAAATAATTCTACAAAGAGCTGCAGTTCAACTGGTCATTAATACATGTCCCGCACAAGTCAAATGCAAATGCTTGATGAAAGGGTTTCAATGGTTTTGCATTTGACTCGTGAAGGACATCTAGTAACGACTAGCGGAACTGCAGCTTGATGTAAGAATAATTTCAATTCTTTGCATTTGACTCGTGAGGGCATCTAGCAACGACTAGGTGAACTGCAGCTCTTTGTTGAATTATTTTGATATTGGATACTTTAATATTCACTGCCCACTGCTAATCTCGTCCCATAATGCTTTGCAGGGCCTTTGGTTGGGATTATTTTTTGCCAATAACTGTTCTTAGGGTGGTTCTAGGAGTGTGGTAAATAAATTTTACCTAATCATTTTTTCCATATAATTATCAATACAAGACAGCTCATTCAAATGAGAGGCAGAGTCCGTGGAATCTGAGTCATACGGGCTTTAATATAATGCTTCGAAGCATGGGACATCGGGTTCCATCACCACTCAGGTTCAGGAAGGGACGTTCTCACTTTTTATTAACAGTACACATTATATATAGTAAAACAGTATGCATGGCAGTGAATACAGTAGGCGTAACAGGTGAAAAGAGAGGTGATAAGAACACATGTGCGTAACAGGAGGCGTACACATGGGCGTGCACTGGACATGTCAGAGAAACGTCACATGAAACGTCACAAGTGGGTGGATGCATAGAGGAAGTTGCAGAATCAGCAGAAACTTCTAACCTATATGCGCGCGCAGCTGAGCATGACGTGTAACCGGGGAGAACTGGGGCTTTGACTTTTGCACGAGTAGAGGAGACTAATGTCTGGGGTGTCAAAACGACCCGTACCTATAGCATATCTGATATCGTATGTTTTGAGGATGTAGTGTCTGGAGTAAAAGGTCTCTCGGGCAAGGGCCGTTCAACACTAAATGCGAGTGCGTGCAAAGGGATCTTCATGTAGAGTGCGGGGGCCATGGGCCTACCATGGTAACAGGAGCAGTAAATTACTTGCATGGAGACAGGAAGGCAGGGCCCTTTGCTCTGCAGCCGGGAATATGTTTACCTATTTCACTAGACTGGAATGTGTTTTCGAGGAGGCTGGACAGATAACTTGTAGGTAAAACATCATCTTGGCAAGCGAACCAGGCCGAGCCGGGCACCGCTCGTCTGAGGCAGGAAGTAAGGCAAGGGTCAGGGATGCATACAGCTTTCAGAGACAGGAGAGATGGGACTCGGGGCCTCGTTTAAGGGCCTAACTCGACTGGGCCAGAAAACGTGGACGAAAACGTGAAAGTGTACCATGTAAAGACGTTGGCACCGTAGGTCTAGAAACCTAATTAACAGGATATTTATGCATGGCTGGATAACTGACATGTTAACGTTGGACGCAAATGTATTTGCGTCTCTCTAGCATGAACAGGAAAGAAGATACACGACATACAAGGAACATGGGTGCATGGATAGGGTGCGGGTAGGGGGACACTTTGGCTACCTGAAAATTTCTATTACCTCATTCCCTCCTTGGCCCCTACTTCACCCTTCAGGATACATCTATATTCATGAGACCATCTATCTGTTCATATAACATCATTTGTTCATCTTTTATCATTCGAGAACGGGAACTTGGACCTGGAATACAGGCTGTGGCGCACAAGCCGCAAATCGCTGGTCCACATTGCAGACATAGACAACAACTGAATACTATAACCAATATTATACCTAGGAATGATAGCAATTTCCATCCCCAAGCGGATATCACACTCCAGAGCCAACCGGACCAAGTCCAGGTGTCTGGATTCTGGTGGATCAGGTGAGCTATTTCATGAAGCCTAGTAATAGCCTTATACACGGATGGCGCGTTATTTGGAATAAAAACACAACAACTGGATCCGATGACTCTACAAGCCCCGCCCCTATCGGCCAGGATGACGTCAAGGACAAGGCGATTTTGAAGAACTACGAGTCTCATAGCAGATTGTTCTTCAGTTAGGTTACCTAAGGCAGAAGTAGTTTCATTCACTACCGTTTCAAGTGTGCTCGTTAACCTGCGTATTAATTTACTGTTCTGGACAGGACCTATGAACCAGAAATATCCTTTAACATAATCCCATGGAGAACCAGAAACATCAATAACAGGAGGTAGTTCTCTTCTATGTCTAATATTCACAAGCCGGGAATTTCGATGATAATCAGGCGGGGCTAGAAAAACAGGTGGCAGGAGGAATGCAATATAACACGTCCCATCCCAATCAGGGGGCAGATGAACATAAGCTGTATGTCCACAAATAAAATAAGAATGGTGTGAGGCTTTGAAAGTAGACTTTCCTTTGTCACTGAATTCGACCACAGTATTACAATCACTGTGTCCTAGATGTACTGAGCCATTCTTTCTGACGCATAATTCACCTTTTACTGGCAAAACTGAAATAGACGGCAAGTCCGAATTAGTCTCAGACTGCACATTCAGGATCATGAGGTTAAGTGTAAAATTACCTAATCCATACACTTCATTTTCTAGATCGGTCCCTGTCCTTTAGGGAAGACCTTCTTGGTCTGGGAAACATATTTTATTCATGACTGTGTTCAGGTTCCCCCATATCCAATCACCTTGTGAAACCTTGGACTTACTATCTAGGGAAGACATTAAAGCAAACCATGCACCACATGAACCATTATGTGTGAACGAGTAAGGAAAGAGAGGCAGAGCTCCCTTGTATTTCTGGTAAGGTGGGAATCGGCCACATACCCAGCAATTAGTGGTATTGCTGGTCTGATGAGTATGATGTAACATACGAATGAATGTATTGTTACGCATTGCTAATCGATAGGAGAGTTCATGGGGAGGCAGGTCGCTGAAAGTGTGCTCCACAGTGTCATTAGAGGAAACATGTACACATGAATCAAGAGGAAAAAAGACATGTAACATTAAACTTATACATATTATCGTAAGACTCAGAAGGAACATGGAGAATAAGGCGATTATGCATCCACTGTGCAAAACTTTACAGTGTTTTTTTCTTTTCTCGTTTCGCCTATCTCTCTGACTACTTGGGTCTATCTTGTTCATGTCAGAAACCTGTCTAACCGCTTCACCCAGGGGGGACTTAAACAATTAAATGCTGTCTGACTTACTAGACCTCAGCTTTAAGCGATACTCCTCTTGGGGAGTTTTCTCTAGCAGGGGAAGTTTAGAGTCAATGTCCGGGAGGGGGCAGTCCTTAATCACAGTATCTGGACACAGTCCATGAATCGTCTTGATGTGGCTGGAATGCACCCAGCCCTTTCTTCCTTCCAGCTTGACCGCAGTCCTCGTCGTCATCAAAACCAACTTAGGCTGTCTCCACCTCGGCTCCAGCGGACTTTTCCTATCGAAATTTCTCACAAGGACGTGTTCGCCGGGGACCACTTCATGCAGTTTCACTTGGGTATTGTCTGGGAAGGCAGCGGCGACCTGTGAACGACAAGATTGTAGTGCAGACATCAAGGAGGCCAAGTAATCTGTCAGCATAGAACTGTCAACATCTGTGATTTTCTTTGGCATAGGCATACCCCACATATTGGGAGGCCGCCCAAAAATTATTTCATAGGGAGACAATCCTGTCCTAGAATGGGCTACCATACGCATATAAAAGAGTGCAACTGGCAATGCTACGATCCAATCTACACCTTTCTCTGCACATATTTTGGCTAATCGGGTTTTCAGGGTCTGATTGTGTCTTTCGACCAAACCAGCTGCTTCGGGATGTCGTACACAGTGGAACTTCCACTGGTAACCTAACAGGAGTGAAACCTGTTTCATGAGCTCGGACGAGAATGGCTGTCCATTATCTGAGTAAACGACACGGGGCAAGCCGTATCGCGGGAAGAATTCACGAACCAACTGCTTGGCAGTGGTCGCGGCAGTGTAGTCTGGGACTGGATATGCTTCTGTCCATCGGGAAAGGGCACATACAACTACAAGAACATATTTAAAACTTCTACATCTGTCCATCTGGATATAATCGATCTGGAGGACTTCAAAAGGATGATCGGGAGGGTGGAAACCACCTTGTTCCACGGGAACACCTTTGCCTGGATTGAACTGACAACAGATCATGCAAGTACGCACTTTCTGTTTTGCTGCTGCTCGTAAATGATTATTGAACCAGAGGTTTTGAATGCTGTCTAACATGGCTTTTTCTCCTAAGTGTGCAGGACTATGTGCTGTATTAATGATAACTTGGACCATAGAGTCGGGGAGGAACCATGTGGCTCTTCCCTTCGTCATCCATCCCTGATCTGTGTGGATCCCTCCTTGTTCAGTCCATTTCATCTGGAGTGGCATGTGTCTGTATGTCGAGCACGTCTAGAATGGGATCCTTCACTGTCATACAATGTGTCTGTGATATTACGTCAGTCTTTGTCATGTCCGTTAGGATGTCTGTCTGAGCTGTGAGTTTGGCTGTTCGGTCTGACAGGTCGTTACCCTGGGAAATAGTGTCGGTAACTTTTGTATGTGCTTTGCATTTCATAACTGCAATGGCTGTAGGCAAGTGTATTGCTTCTAACAGAGCTTGAATAAGGGGACCATGTTGGATCTTGGTACCATGAGAAGTTAAAAAACCTCTTTCTTCCCAAAGAACACCGAAGTCGTGAACGACTCCGAATGCATACTGCGAATCTGTGTATATGTTTACATTCTTGTTCTTGGCTAGTATACAGGCTTGGGTCAGAGCAATGAGCTCTGCTGCTTGGGCAGACAGTGTGTCAATGCGATGTGTTTCTAAGACTTCAGTTTCAGTGGTCACTGCACATGTGGCCACTAACTCTCCTGTACTCGTTCTCATACATGAACCATCCATGTAAAGTGTCAGGTCGGGATCGGGTAGTGCGATGTCTGTCAAGTCTTGTCTGGGCTTTGTTACTGTATTGATGACTTCTACGCAGTCATGTGGTGTCGGGTCAATCGTGCTCGAGGGTAACAATGTGGCAGGATTTAGTATGTTGCAGCGTCTGATTTCTATGTGTGGCTGAAACAATGTCAATTCGTATCCGGCCAGTCTTGCTATGGTCAGATGCTGAGTCTGAGTTCGGTTCAAAAGAACTTCCACGGAATGTGGAACTTGTACTGTCAGGGGATGTCCTAACACTATTGAATCGCTTTGTCTGATTGCTAGGGCTGTCGCTGCAACTGATTTTAGGCACGCAGGCAGAGCCTGGGCCACTGGATCTAATGTACTCGAAAAATAAGCACAAGGCTTATGGTGTCCTGCTTGATCTTGTGTGAGAACAGATAATGCTGTGCCATCGCGTTCTGTAACAAAAGTGTAAAAGGCTTACTGTAACATGGTGTCGCTAAAACTGGTGCTTGACATAAGGCTTTCTTTAACTCGTCGAAAGCTTGTGTGTGTTCCTGAGTCCAAGGGAGGACAGTCGAAGTCGCTGCCTCCTGTGTTGTCAACTGTATGAGTGGTTTAGCTAGAAATGCATACTGAGGGATCCATTGTCTGCAGTACGAGGTGAGGCCAATGAAGGCCCGTACCTCCTTTTGTGTCTTGGGTTGTGGCAGATGTGCAATTAACTGGATACGTTCTGGCGTCAGTTGTCTCCCCCATTTGGACAGCAAGTGCCCAAGGTATACCACTTGCTGGGCACAGAATTGTAGCTTCGAAGGGGACACTTTATGCCCCTTTTCGGCCAAGAAACATAGGACAATCAGTGACGCGTGCTCGCAATCACGTTCGGTCCGTGCAGTTATCAGTAAGTCATCGACATATTGGAGCAGAGCAGTGTCAGCAGGCATGTGAATACTGTCTAGTTGTCTTTTCAGGGCTTGACTGTAAATACTGGGACTTTCCATGAACCCTTGAGGTGCACGTGCAAATTTAAAACTTCGGCCATTTAATGAGAATCCGAACAAAAATTGGCTTTCCGCATGAATGGGGACACTAAAGAAGGCGTTCTTAAGATCAATTACAGTAAAGAAAGCAGCTTCGGAATCAATGGCAGTCAACAAAGACGATATGTCTGGCACTACTGGGTACTGGGGAACAATGCATTTATTTAGCTCGCGAAGATCGATCACCAGTCTGTAGACTGGAGGTGCATTTGGGTCTGTTCGTTTAAGAATCGGAATGATTGGGGAATTACATACATTGGAGTCAGTTTCTATAACTACTCCTTGGGCAATCAATTCGTCAATTATTTTCAATAAGGCCACTACAGCCTCGGGGGGCAATTTGTATTGTCGGATTCGGGGCAGTACAACACCTTGCTTGAGAGTGACACGATAAGGTGTGATGTGCATACATCCTACATCAGTTGGACCTTTTGCCCATAAATGTGCTGGTACATTTTTCAATCTTGGATCAAAATCACGTAACACATAGTGACCCTTAAAGTCACGTAAAAACAATCTCACTCCTTCCGGAGAACAACATATTACAGCTCCTAGAGCTTTCAACGTTTTAATACCAAGTAGATTTTCAGGACATGCTTTCGTAAGTAACAGGTCAGTAGTTCGGGACAATGGACCAACTTCGAGAGAAACTGGCTTTGATACTTCATTAACAATAGGCTTTCCTGAAAAACCCAGGGAAACATTCTGTGAGCCTGAGAGGGGTGCCCCTGGAACTTCGTCATGACTGATGGTCGTTCTACTTGCCCCTGTGTCAATCAAAAATCTTCTGTCTTTCCCTAATACCTGACTATGTACATAGGGACCATCTTGATCTACAGGAACCTCAATAAGGGGCAAGCCAACCTCCCTCTCTAGGCTGTTTCATGTGTACTGCTGGTAATCGGGGTAGTCAGACTGTGCATACTGGTACATTTGTTGCGTGACATGTTGAGTGGCAGCAATAGGCTGTGGTTGCGGTTGGGGTTGGGGTACAGCTACTGTCTGTGAAGCTTGCTGTGGTGACTGTTGTGTATTCTGTGCGACATGCTGTGGGACGTGGTCCTGTCTAAGAGGACGCGGTCTCTCTTTCGTTTTGCCTGTAGCAATATTGTGCTTTAAAACCAAACATTCATTAATATAGTGACCTGGCTGTTTGCAGTAATTGCAATTCCCTTTAACGGGAGCTGCAGACTGACCTGGGGGTGCTGTACCCTTTCTTTGACCGTCTGCTGGAACAGTCTGGGCTACTAGTACTTTCATTTTCGTGTCTTTCATACGTCTCTGTTCGTGTTCGTGTTCCTCTCTAATTCTGTTCTGGTGGTACTGTAACATTTGTAACATTTGGGAAGGTGTATTTGCTTGCCATGTGCTCTCGACTTTCAGGACTCTATTCTTAACCTGGGGTAAGGAATTCTCAACTAATTTGGTCACAAAAAGATGTGGATATGACTCGCTACTTGTTTTCAGGCCACTATTAATAATAAAACATTTCTCGAATCTCGAATAAAAATCACTAGTGTCTTCGTCTTGTTTCTGTTTGCAGGCTGAGATTGCATCCCAGTCTTCCTTTTTGGTTGTCAATAACCTCGGCAAAACCTGTACTAATAATCCTGGTAATTCTTTAGTTTTGTCCCCAAGACCTAAACCTGGGGTACGTCTCGTTTCTTCGTCTTTTAATTCAGTCCAGTTAATCTTTTTATCTCCCACCTCCCATTCTTTTTCTTTGAGTTTCTCGTAAATACCTGCCGGTAACAATACTTTTAACATTTTCATAATATCGGGATATGTGTAATCTCCCATGAGTAACATGTCTTTTAATTCACGGTGGAACCCTGCTGGATCTTTATCATGACAGGGCACTATTTTCTTCATTTCCAATAATTCCATTTTACTTAAGGGCGTGTATACAAATACGCGTTAAAGCGCACCCCCTGGAGACGTCTGTACGGGATGAACTTCTCGTAAGGGATTCTGTCTGTCTATGTGAAAAGGATGGTTTACTGGAGGTGGAACGGGAATAAAATGTGGAGTCAGAAATGTTCTGTATTTATGACGTTGTTCAAGAATCACATTAATCAAATCGGTACCTAGGCCTCTCCATCTATTCAGGAGTAATTCATCCAATATATTGTATAGGGGACCTGGATCAGAATGCTGACTCTCATATAACATAATGATATGCTGGATCATGTATATACCAGCTAAACGTTGTTCAGTTGGAGTAAGACTCAAAAATGTTTGCGCTACTGAATCGTCTTTATATACACTGCTATTATCAGCCCACTGTACTGCGGACCGTGCTAGTTCTTGTTCACGCATTGTACTAAGTTCGTTGTAACCTATTCTATCTTTTAGGATTTTATCAGTGGCTTGGAACAAATATTCAAGAGAACATTGCTCTGGTATCGGGGAAAGGAAGCGTTTCTTGTTTTCTGGACGAATGGGTCTGTCAAACGGTCTATCCATGGAATATTGTTTAGGGAGTTTCACTCTACCTACGTACGCTATCCTGTCTGGATTCTCTATTTCTTCCTCCTCCGAGGATTCATTCTTGTCTGACTCAGCTTCCTGTTCAGCCTTCTGTCTGTTATGTATTGCTACGATTTCTTTACGGATCTTTCTGGTCATGGCATCTATACAATTTTGTTTATCATGTTTACAATCTGCAATATTTTGATTCCATTTAGTCAGTACATCCATCTCTTCTTGAACTACACCTGGCCGATCTTGTTCCCTTATCAAACCATTAATTAGGAATCTTAATATTAACCCTTGTGTCTCAACTTTCTGATATGCCATGGCCTCAAGAATACATTCTGGTCTCTCCCCTGTTCTAATAAAATGATATATTTTGTCTAGATGGTCTGGCATTTCTGGTAATGTCAACAAATAATCTGTAACACGTCGTAAACGTAACGAGGCTAACATCATGTCTCCTTTCTTGCCAGGTACTGGATCATATCTACAATCTGTAATATACTGTTTAAGCTTTTCATGTGGCATCGCTTTCGGAGTACGCTGCGTTGCTAAGTGTCTGATTGTCATTCGTTGTAATTGTGGCGGGGTGTGAGGGTGGCCTCCTGCGGCACCTCCTGAAGCAGAAGCGTGGGCATGACCTGACGTCATGGCGGGTGGAAAAGGTACATGTGATGGGGTTGGACTCTGGGTTGCATCTGTCGAAAAAGGATTGTGAGGCCCAGTAGTAGGGGGGCCAATAGCAGTCGCAGAAGGGGAAGTGACAACAGGCGCGGGAAGCGAGTCTTGGCGTGGAGGGGTCGTGGCTTGAACAGCCGGAACAGGCTGCTGTGCATTATTAACGGGTGGTATGGGTACATTGGTATATGCTGGAGCTACATCATCTAAATAGGAAGAAAGGAAAATATCTGCTGCGGTCTGTTTGTGACGGAGTTTAGTCGGGACCAATGGTGGTGGCAAGTTACGTGGTACTTCCGGGGTCGCCTTGGGCAGGCCCTCGGCTAGAACTGGATACAGTCCGGTAATAAGTACATTTCTCTGTCTGTCTTGTTGTTCTATTCTGACTCGTTCTCCTTCTTCTAGTAACTTTTTCTCTCTAGCTTTTTCGGATTCTTCTCTACTTCTTTCTGCTTTTCTGATTTCTTTTTCATTTCGTCTATGAGCTTCTTTACGCCATAATTCTATGGCATCTTTCTGGGATTGTCTGGCTTTCTTTTTCCAAAGTGCTTCTTCTACTCTCATGATGCAATCTGCATCCCATGTCCCTGAGAGAGGCCATCTATACTTTTCTTCCAGACCTTTAGTGTAATCCGCCCATAATTCTAGGTACAGTATGGCATCTAAGCCATGCTTATTATACATAAAATGACCAGGAGTGTCCCTAGGCGGGACAGGAACTGATTCTTCCAATATCCCTTTCCTAGTACCTATCTGACGTAATTTCGAGAACAGCGGCATGGTCGGATCACTTTAAACGTGGACACAGTAAAACACAGTAATGAATAGCAAAACAATCATTCATACCACAACACTAAAACACATTGAAAACATATTACCTGATACATAGAGAACACATAAAAGCGAGACTGAAACTCGAGTTGCAACACTAGAATACTGAATCACTGGATAACTAGATGCACTGCTAAAACAGTACAGACCGGTCCCATAAAGAGACACGTCGGACCGTATCCACCTAAGTGAACACGTACGGACCAGGTCTGTGTACCCAGACCCGTCTTGACCGGGAACAAATTAATGAACCCGTCTAGATGCGTTCCCAAAAACGGTACTCACCGGGAAGCAGAAACTGAAGGCCTCGGAAACCGGACTGGACTGGACTGCGTCAGGTGACGATTCTCCTACGCATGCACTTCGGAACAGGTGGGCCTCTGGACACCTCGGACTTTGCTCTCTCGACTAGGGGCTCTGGTCGGGATCCTCCGCATTCCTCACCGCCTCGTCTGGACGCCGGACCGCAGTCTCCGTCTCCCTCGTGGGCCCGAGGGAAGATAGCAGGAAAACCCGCAAACGTGCACGGTTTCCTTCGGGGCTGTAGAAGGGGTCAAAGGCCGCGTGACTTCACCAGCGAGTGGGGAAGGGGGGGTCCCTATTCGGGTGCCAAATTATGTGGTAAATAAATTTTACCTAATCATTTTTTCCATATAATTATCAATACAAGACAGCTCATTCAAATGAGAGGCAGAGTCCGTGGAATCTGAGTCATACGGGCTTTAATATAATGCTTCGAAGCATGGGACATCGGGTTCCATCACCACTCAGGTTCACTTTTTATTAACAGTACACATTATATATAGTAAAACAGTATGCATGGCAGTGAATACAGTAGGCGTAACAGGTGAAAAGAGAGGTGATAAGAACACATGTGCGTAACAGGAGGCGTACACATGGGCGTGCACTGGACATGTCAGAGAAACGTCACATGAAACGTCACAAGTGGGTGGATGCATAGAGGAAGTTGCAGAATCAGCAGAAACTTCTAACCTATATGCGCGCGCAACTGAGCATGACGTGTAACCGGGGAGAACTGGGGCTTTGACTTTTGCACGAGTAGAGGAGACTAATGTCTGGGGTGTCAAAACGACCCGTACCTATAGCATATCTGATATCGTATGTTTTGAGGATGTAGTGTCTGGAGTAAAAGGTCTCTCGGGCAAGGGCCGTTCAACACTAAATGTGAGTGCGTGCAAAGGGATCTTCATGTAGAGTGCGGGGGCCATGGGCCTACCATGGTAACAGGAGCAGTAAATTACTTGCATGGAGACAGGAAGGCAGGGCCCTTTGCTCTGCAGCCGGGAATATGTTTACCTATTTCACTAGACTGGAATGTGTTTTCGAGGAGGCTGGACAGATAACTTGTAGGTAAAACATCATCTTGGCAAGCGAACCAGGCCGAGCCGGGCACCGCTCGTCTGAGGCAGGAAGTAAGGCAAGGGTCAGGGATGCATACAGCTTTCAGAGACAGGAGAGATGGGACTCGGGGCCTCGTTTAAGGGCCTAACTCGACTGGGCCAGAAAACGTGGACGAAAACGTGAAAGTGTACCATGTAAAGACGTTGGCACCGTAGGTCTAGAAACCTAATTAACAGGATATTTATGCATGGCTGGATAACTGACATGTTAACGTTGGACGCAAATGTATTTGCGTCTCTCTAGCATGAACAGGAAAGAAGATACACGACATACAAGGAACATGGGTGCATGGATAGGGTGCGGGTAGGGGGACACTTTGGCTACCTGAAAATTTCTATTACCTCAGGAGGATGGGACCAGCACTGAAGTTCAACAAAATGTGCTTTTTGTTTATGCTCTTTGTGTTCAAGGCATCTGCTTGGTCCTCCCCCTAGGTTAGGGGGAACCCCAAAATCATCAGCTCTCTCATTGCCTAATGTTTTCATTGAAAAAGTTCACTTTTGTGAATTGGTTATATGCTTTTAAGCATGTAAAATTGCTTTTTCAAAGCATCTGAGGATGTTGTTGTTTAGCTGCTATGCTAAGTGATTCAGCACAGTTTGTGTACTGTACTACGTGCAATTTGCGAAGTGTGAATTAGCACAGCCTAGTGTAGTATTAGGCCCAGTGTTAGTATGGAGGCAACCACTGGTGCTAGAATGTAAAATCTGTCAGCTAACCTGTGTGTGTGTGTGGGGGGCATGTTCCATGTGTGGGGCATTGCTGGTAGAGATGGTGCATCGCTAATCCTGGACCATGATAGATGCAGCGAAGTCTGCAGAAAGTTCTGTTGTCCTGCAGGTAGTCGCTGTCCTTTTTCTGGACTTCAGAACCTGCCTGCGGCATCCTGTGAGCTCCTCCTCGTGGACCTTGAGTCCAGTGGACTTCTGCAGCATCTCTGAGGCATGCCAGGTTTGTAAGTCAGTCATTGTCGTCCATGATTGGCTGCCTCGGTTGAGACAGTTCTGGGTAGAGGTTGCTAGATCGAATAGGGTACCCATGTCCAGGCACTGCCTCTACATGCGGTCTCTTTAACAAATCGTAAAAGAAAATGCCTCACTTCACTCCTTATTATGTGCTAACCTTGATTATACTATGGTGCTGGAAGCAGGGAGTGAAATAATGGAGGTCGAGGAATGAAATGTGCTTCTCTAATGAAGTGAGTGACACTGGCAGAGCATGTGCTAGGAAGCGTAATTATGGGGGCAGTGATTGAATTGTTAATTGAACAAGAGTATCATCGGAGGGCACTTAAAATAATATAAAGGAGGCTTTGGAGTCCTGTTATTTGCTCATAAAAAGCCCAAATAGACTTCTGAAATAAGTCAGAGAGGCTTGGAAGGTTGGTCGAATTAACACCAGAACAGGAGCGGCTGTTGTCCACGGTGCTATGGTTTCAATGCATCCTCGCGGGAAAAAATTGGCACAAGGATGCATTTTGCGCAAAAATATAGCGTGACATGACAGGTTCGCATTTTGCATAATTACTTATAATTTCAGGTAATTATGCCACCATTCCACATAATTGCGAGAAAGCAAATTATGCACATTTTGCACACACCTAATTTTGACCAGCGCAACGTATATCCATGTCGCCGAGAGCAGAGAACACGTGCTTTGTAGCAGCACATGCGCTCCCTTACATGTACATTGTTCTGAGCATCTCCTGCGGAGGTGCGACCACCCACCTGACCCAGAATGTTCAGCAGCTGCCCCCATTCACTGCCCAGCAAAAGCCAGAGAAGGAAGCCCGTGAAAGACACAAAGCCCAAGGAAATGTACTGTACCCGGTCCAGTGTTTAAATGGGCCGGTACTGTCCGGTACAGAGCACCAACACTTTTTTATTTTGAGAAGGAGAGTACCAGCACTTCTTAAGGGTGACGTAATACTTTTAATTGGAGAGTACCAGCACTTCTCAGAAACAAAGAGGTACTCTGCTACAGAGTAGCTACACTTCAATGTTTCCATTTCAAGCACTGACTAGGACTGAAGGGGATTTCAAAATGTAAAATAAGTTTTGTCTTTCGTTGGCCTTATTTCCTCTCATTTCACCAACATTTGAATAAGCATTGACCAAAATACCCAATAAAATGTACTTGGTCTGCTTCTGTCTACAGCGAGAAGCAGCAGCCCAGGGCAATGTTTGCCTGAACAGAGTTCTGTGCTTTGCGGTTTCCTTTCACCACCAGGACAGGCACTGAAGCTTTGCTGTGCGGGCGCCATCTTTAAAAACCTGCATTGCAAAGTTATTTCTTCTTCAGAAACAAACTTCCAAGGTGATACACTTGTAGCGAAGTGCCCAGTCCACCAAATACAAAATAAGGCCAAAAGCTGTCTTTATGTGTTCCTGGAATAAAAAATGTATATTACACATATTCTAAACTGGTGCTCATGTGCTGAGCAGTCAGAAGGGCACTTTGGAAGGTGGCACTGGAGAAAAGTCAGTAAAAGGGTTAAATTAGGGAGGAAAGCAGAAAATAAACAATATGATTATGTTTATCTCATTTGAGAAAGGCAGGAAGAAAGAAACTTATCTGCCCAACATCAGACACACTGTCACCAACAGGTCTGGAATTTGTGTTTATAACATGACAGCACATGGTCTAAAATGTATAACTGTCTCTCAAAAACAGGCCTGCCTTCATAGTCTGCCATTTCTATTTTTAAATACTTGATTTTACACAAGGTATGTTCTGTTTGGTAAAAATAGTTTGAAGAGAAAGTAGTCACATGCAATCAATCAAACAGCATTGCAAAGCCAAACACTGCCACCCCTAGGCATATCTGGGCGCTGTGTCTCCGTTGAAGAGCCAGGTCTTGAGTCTCTTTCTGAAGTCTGCCAGCGAGGGAGCCGTACAGAGCTGGAGGGGAAGGTCGTTCCAGGTTATTTTCAGTGATGTAGGATGAGCAGCCACTGATAGGGCTTTGATGGGAGCAGGGTGTGTGTGTGAGCGCGAGTGACGGGGAGGGCAGGTGTCTAGAGAGTTGGTGGAAGTCGATGGTTGATGTACGCAGGTCCTAGGTCTCGGAGGGCTTTGTAGGCGTGCGTGAGGATCTTGAACTGGCCTTTTTCTGGATGGGGAGCCGGAGGGGGTCTCTCAGGTGGGGGTGATGTGGGTTCATTTGGGGAGGTCCAGGATGAGTCTGGCTTCAGCGTTCTGTGTGGGCTGGAGCTGGGTGGAGATGCCGGTATAGTGGGCGTTGTCGTGGTCGAGGCTGGTGGTGACGAAGGCCTCAGTGACGGACTTTCTGGTGTTGGCTGGGATCCATCTGAAGATTATTCAGAGAATGCAGAGGGCGTAGTTATCTTCCTATAGATATACATTAGTGAAAGAAACAGGGACACTGCCTTGCTCTCACTCTTGGCATACATGAATAGAGAACTGTGACGAAAAGCATAGCGATCTCTCTGTTAAATAATGATGATAGCATATAGATAAATCATCCCTGTGATCAATATTGCCAAACATGCTGGCAGAACCAGAGGACAAAAATGCCTCTTAGTAATTTAAAAAAGTGGAAAATTAATACTAGGCTGTTTGAAGAACCCAGAACGGGTCGGGTGGGCTATGTTTGACTAAAAAAAACAAAAGTACTGTTACCTTAAATACGCATTTCATTTGAATCATGGTGTGGAGAAATGTAGGATAAGGGTTTAAGCCTGAAGGGACTATGAAGTCAGTAAGCCACAAAATCAATATGTACTTTTAAATTGAAAACTAAACCATAAAGGGATGGATTCTGCACTCTCTGTCAATTGCACTTTCTTGGCTTTAAACCCTCCTGAGCAGTGCTCCTGCATGCATTACTTTTACAGGAATGTTGAAGGTGGCATGGAGAGAGCAGCTTTTGTTAGCTTGCCTCATGACCTTAATTGAATAATTGAGAACAAGTATTCCTGTGAATGGAAGAAACAATGTTTTGTGATCAATTTTCAAAAAGGACCTAAATCATTGTCTGAAGTGAAAGTTACAAGTGAGGAACATTTCTGTTTATAAAAACAAGCTCTCAGAGATATTTTTGTTAAGAAAATGCGGTTGCTAAAGTTGCCTCAATGTTATTAATTCATTTTTGGGAGTTTCAAAAAAAGGAAAGAAAGAAGGTCTCCTGCTAGGAGTGAGCTGTGTCAAATGCGCACGTGCTTGTAAGGTCCTGGAAAGTCTCTGTCGCCCTTCTGTTGCAGATATAATGGGAGATAAATGCAGAATATTTGCTTGCATGTTATAAATAACATGGGAGTGTGACATGCACAAGAGGACTTTAAATCTCATGGGGCAAATCGGTTCAAATATAGGGCTTTTTAGTGGACATAAAAGAAGAGATTAATGAGCACGTTTGGTTAACTTGTGTTTCTTATATTTAGACATGTGAAGTACATGTATGTTCATTTGTAGAGTCAAGAGTAGAAAAGGAATAGAGCTAGTGTAGCCGGTGTCAACATACGGTCACCCATTGTTGATGGTGGTGAACCGCAGGAATTTGTTTCATGGTGATAGAAATCACATATGTAATTTAAAGCTTATTTTGAAGAGTAGAGATTCGTGAACATGCTCTGAGGAATGCTATTGGGATAACCTATGTCTCGCGTGTTTATGATACAATGTTATGCGTGTGAGTATTTGCTTGTGGGCCCAAGAGCAAAAGTTGCTGTTGTCAGCTTTTGGTCATCCTTTACTGTTAGTAGAAGCTGTAGGAATGATGTCTCCAAACTCACCGGTTATTGTCACTAGTCTAGATGGCTCGTACATATTATTATTATTAGGGGGCATTTTCATTTAATCCTATATCAAAGGTTCTAAGACCGTAGATTCATCTTTGTTCTTTTTGAAAGAGAATGCGTTCAGCTTCTCCGTCTGTCTCATCAAATGTTTCCAAAATTGCTCATACAAGTTCATTGGCTGTATGCTGGTAAGTGAGTAAGTGCTTACTCACCCTTGTGGTGGCTTCTCAGATCTCAGATGTTTTTAATCCTTTTGTGGGAAAATATAGGCGGCAGCCATTTTAAAGATTCAGACATTATAATGTGCCAATGTTTGTTGATGGCTTTCTTAATGCTGTTGGACGCTGCGCAGTCGGTGGTCACACATGTGAGGATGTTATTATCCTTCGTGTTCTCTGTTTGTTCCAGGAGGTTATCCATGTTCTGATTCCTGGCTCTCTTCAGACACTTGTTGATAATTCGGTTGGGGTAATACCTCACCTTCGGTTTTTCCTGTAGTGCTGAGGCTTGCTTTATATAATCCTCTATATTGCCACAGTTGTGTCGTATTCGTAAGATCTGACGGTAGGGGAGGTTCTCCCTTAGTGGTCGTGGGTGAAAGCTTCGAAGGAGAGAAGGCTATTCTTGGCAGTAGGTTTATAAAAGGTCTTAGTTTTAAGTTATTCTTCATCTATACTACTATTATAAAGAGAGAACTGTGTCCTTTGAGCCAGGTAAACTCGAAAAGTACACCACCAATCGCAACACCCAATACATCGTTGGAAAGCGGGGGTCCAGTAGAAGGACATAGGCTATAAAAAAATTAAAAAATAAACGTTAAAAAAAAATAAACAATAAAAAAAAAGTAGTCCCTAAGAAGTAGCGCCGGCCGTGTGCACTAACAACGTGGACGTGCGTGCTGACATCATCTAGCGTGGGGAGGAGCGGCGAAGTCGGGCTGATAGATGAAGGCATAGATAAATGTGGCATAGAGTCCGGGTGAGTAAAGCTGCATTTAAGTTGCACCTTTCTGTGCCGAACATTGTCTGTCTGGAAATACTGGGATATATTCAGTGAGGTCATAAAGCGAAGAATGTTCTTTTGCTGTTGCAGCTGCTGGGTACCCTCCACACGCTCGCACTTTGCTTTAATGGTTATATTTGCTTTCATTCTCTGACCGCAGTGCGCTGTCTGCTCAGTGTTACTGCTGACACGCTGTATGTTTGCCTTACTTAAGGGAGGGTTGCAGGGCTTGACATGGTTGGTGAACTGTGTAAGACACTTGGAAGCATAACTCGGGTTCCAGTAAACGGACCCAGCAGATGCCTTGCTGGAAATGTTCGGAGCTGTTCGGCGTCCTGTGCAGCACAAGTGTCTGTGCGAGGGGAGGGGGCGGCTGACGCTGGCTGAATTGTAACTGTACTATCTCATGTGTAATAGGAAGGGGCCAAGCTGAGAGCGGGTTAAGCGTGTTTATGTTTTAAAATTATTTACAGGGCTCTGCGCTGCAGGAAGAACTCATTCTATGACAGGTTTTGCAAATCTGAGAACTGAAGACCAGCTCCGGCTTTACCGCTGGTGGAGCCCCGTGCAAGAATCTCCCCCGCCACCCTCACTACTCCCCCCCCCCCCCCCCGCCTCTCCGCGGATTCCCTCAGTAACACCCTCCAGCAGTGCGCACAATCTCTCCATATAGCCCCTCCATCACATGCATTTTATTTATTTTATAATACTATGAATACCACTGCAGGGCGTCAGAGCACTTTACATCACACCAACAGATTATAAAGAGACAATGAACCATACCTGTGTAAATCAGTCTACATGTAATGTACATAAAACAATGAGGATTAAAAGGTGTTGGAAACACGTCATCCACATTAGTAGGCAGTACATTTTCAGAGTGTTTGGTTTGGAGAAGCGCAAACTCAGGATTTAAAACGTGCCACAGTGGTTGGGTTTACTAATAAGAATGTATTTCTCCCAAAGTAACCTTTTTGGCAACATTAGGATAATGAAAAGTATAACACTCCAGCCTATACCATGATGATTGTTTGCAGCTCTTTGGTGGCAGTTCATAGGTCGCTGTCATATATCAAGATTGTAACTTATGAAGTGCAACAACAAAAGGATCTCTGTGATGAAAGCAGTAACCCACTGAGCTAACCACATAAACTAAAGTTCTGTGATCTACATGGTGTACGTTCTTTGCAGTAGGCATGTTAACCCTTGGCATTCCTTTATGATGAGTCAAAACTGTCAATAGGTAAAACTCAATCTCTCTCCAGCAGGAACATTAATTATCAGAGTTAGCTTGACAAGTTTATTGTTTCCTGAAAATTGCTGGACACACAAGGAACTCTGCAGCCGGTGCTTTTAAAGCCATAAGGTTTTTCTAAACACAGCACCCCCACTCGTGGTCAGGGCCAGGTGCAGCTGCACTGGTCGCATCGCATTAAAGCTGGACCTGCTAATGACTCATTTCATACCACAACAGCAAGCATTCTATTCAGAGATACACGGTTCTTACTCCCTCATCTCTTTATCACATGTTCTCCCCGTCCAAATATTTTGGACCTTAAGCGCTGGGAGGAGGCGGAACGTGTGCGGCTGACAGAAGCGCTGGGAGGAGGCGGAACGTGTGCAGCTGAGTGAAGCGCTGGGAGGAGGCGGAACGTGTGCGGCTGAGTGAAGCGCGGGGAGGAGCTGTGAACTGTGTGCGGATGATTGGGGGCCATGAAGGTGGCGGTAAGGCAGATTGGGGGCCCTGAAGGTGGCGGTTGCACTGCGGGGGACCCCCGGACAACGTCGGGACGTGCTGCGGCCCTGAAGCAGCCTTTTGCTCCCGGACAACGTCGGGACGGGCTGCTAGTTCTTGATAAAATAAAAATGGGTCAGAAAGCAAGGAGAGGACAGACCTAGATCCCCTCAGGGAAGGCTGCCACTGCTGTCTCCCTATCTCCTCACCCCTTCCAACATCCACCCATACAGCCTCAATAGAGGTACCATAGGCAAACATCCATTAGTGAGACATCATCGAGCGCACCTCTGGTATCCTCAAGCGAACTTCAGATGTCTTTTACGAGGCGGGTGCTCAAGTACCCCCCAGAGGTAGTGTGCAAGATTATTCTAGGCTTTTGCGTTTTGCACAGCATCACCATGCGACTGGGCTTACACGTGACATAATTAATGATCTAGCACCTCACTCAGGTTCCCTGGGTCAACAAGCACATGACTGACTAGTAGCCTTTCATTTCATTAGAGGTGCTAGCTTGTTTGCTGCATTACAGTCGGTGATGAATGGTGAACTATGTCACCATCCAAATATATCCTGAGACACCACTCATTGATGTGATACCATCTTGTCACATCCAAACTTGCAAGTCATCATATATTATGCATCACTTACTTATTCACCCAGATAGTATGTTATAATTACATTTATCAAATGGAAACAGTTGTGTAGCGTACGCTCAATAACATATAACACACATGAACACTTCAACAAATCGTCATATTTGCATGCATCTTTTTTTATAGCGAATTCAATCCTGGTCTTCTCATTGTACTTCAGGTGCCACTTGGGAGACTTTCACAACCCCAGATATGTGCTCCCTTATATTGCATAATCTCCCTTTGTAGCAAAGTCCTCTGCCTCTGATATGTAGGAAAATAAATCCACAGTCGAAGCAGAGATCTCCATAGTCTCCATAGTCTCCATAGTCTGGGTTTACTCCTCTGTCTACTGTGACGAAACAGGATATGACATACAGGAACAGGAAGTAGGCCATTCTGAGCCATCAAAGGGCAACCACCTGCTACTCCTTTTACTGTGGGAATCTCCAAATGGCTGAGGTTGGAGATAAGAGGGTCCCACAGTTTCTCCCACCAGATATTAAAAATAATCAGGGAGGGAATATGCCAGGAGCATCCTCAGCTTTACTGGTGGACCTGAAACCCAGGAACAATGCAGCATGGACAGAGAGTTGGCAGGACAGTGCCACACTCCACAGTGCAGTGGGTGCATTCAACACTGGGGGAACTTATGGCGCTGGGCGAGGTTGAATGCAGAGGAAATGCTGCAGACATTCTCCAAGCCCCATACAGGTTACTCCAGGATCTCAGAGGTGGGTTACTATGAGCACCCTGGCCGACTCTCAATGCTGAGCCACAGGCCCACGGGTAGCAGCGAAGCAGTGAATTTTTCAACACAAGAACTGTAAAACTTTATCTGTGGTTTGTACGTTTTGAAGTGTCATGTCTGAAGTTTAATTTGTTTGTTTATGTCCGTGTTGTCAGTATTTTTTTCATTAGAAGTGTACCTCAACAGTGGAGAAGTGTGGCTCAATGGTTAGAGTGGCAGACCCTGATGCAAAGGTCTAGCCCGGGACCAGGGTTTAATTCCCCGCCTCGGCGGGTCTTGGGCTCAAAATTCCAAGGACCTGATATTTCTCGCCTTGGTGCCTATTCCAATCATGGAGTCCCACTCTGCAACTCTGGGCAATAGCTTGCTTAATCTCCACAACGGCCCCCCACAACGCTAAGGATGCCTGGCCTCCACCTTGGGGGTGCCCAGAAGTGGACGCCTCTCAGGGAAAGCCAGGATGGGTTCCACAGCGGTATTCGTACAAGCGCCTTGAGACCCTTGCGGGTGAGTAATGCGCTATACAAGTATCAATTTAACATTATCGCATTGTTCTATCATGTCAGACACATATCATAGACAGTGTGACACACAAGTCTTTGTTTTTTTTTCCTACACACATAAAGTTGTTATTTTCATGTTGGTTACAATTATCAGCCATCACATGTCCACATTATACCCACACATACTGTGCTAATCAATAATTAACTCTTGACCTTCAAATCAGGTGTTTGCTCTTTTTTACCATCACAAAAGAATGTTATGGAGACATTTCCTTAGTATGGTATCCAAAATAAATCCCTTTAAAATACCTAAATATTAATGTTTAATCAGGAATACATATGTACTTCAGCTGAACCTTGGTTCACTAGAGTAGCCAACTGTTAGAAAGTGGCACGCACATGTCTAGGGCCCAGATTTGGTTGAATTTGTGGTTGATGAGTGGGAACAGGTAGATTTGTGGCGAATGAAGATGGGTTTTTGTAGGGTTTGTAGGTGGAGTTAGGCTTGCAGGTTTGCATTAAGCCAACGTGAAATTTAAATTATGTTGGCATAGTTTGTTTAATTTCATGAATTTCACATTACAATTTTTATGCAAAATTCCTGGAACAAAGCATTACACCAGCTCAGAAGATTATGTCGCTGCTTGTGCTAAATTATAGAGTAAGAACAAAGCAAACAGCCAGAAATGCAAGTTGCACTTGTGTTTTACAAACTTTTTTAGTGAAAAGTGCATCCTCGTTTCAAGAAGGCGCCCTAGGATGTATTAAACACTAAAATATAGCACTAATTGGCAGATTTCCATTTTGTGTAATTATGCGTAATGTTGCATAATTATAAAACATTTTTATTACAAAACTATATTTTAGTAAATTGCGTGAATTTTCACACCCTTATTTGGCAGTGGCACTATGCACCAGGCGACTGGGTGCATAACTTGGCCCTACTGGTTGACATCAGTACCTCAGCAGTATTTATGGTCTGTATCATTTGCATGGCTCTGGACACTCACAGGGGTGACAAGTGGCACTCTACAAATCGAGTGATTGATTGATTGAATTCCTGCTCTTTCAACACTCAGGACTGGTCCAGGTGTTCCACCAATATGATCTGCATCATTTGTCTGGCCTCGGCATCCTCCTCCCGCAGCGCACAGTAGTGTTCCTGGTAGAACTTTGCAATGTCTTGGAAACATTCATTCTAAGGTCTGTCTCTGTCTCTCAAACAACATTGGAACCGTTTCCAGGTGTTGTGCAGCGTCTCCCCGTTTTGATGAATGTTCAGGTGCACAGAGGTCTTTGGTTGGAAAAACGGATACGCCCAGAGGGGAGGTTGTCCATTACATTGAGGGTTGACATCTGGGAGGTTGTGAGAATGTGATTGTTGAAAGGCTAAAAAGCCCTCCTGCATTGGAACGAGGAGCGTAGAGTCAAGAGTCAAACTTGCCCGGATGGGCGGTAGGTCTTTTGCCTTCCTTGGTCCCTCTACCTGCAATTCCTTACCCACAACCCTCTGAAATGAAACTAATTATATACAGTTCCGCAAATCTTTGAAAACCTGGTTATTTGACAAATAATGACCCTACCACTACATGGCCCCCTTCCTTGACTCGTCCTTTGCGCGGGGAAACCCTTTTTGGGTAGCTGTTGCGCACTATAAATTTAAAAACTAAACTAAACTAAACTAAACTAAGTGAGGTACCTCCAGGGTGAGTACATGTTCAGCAGAGTCCTACATAACCAGGACATGCTTCTATGGCTTCCTACTAGTTCCAACTCTTATGAGGGCTTTTGAACCGTTTCTGGATCCCAAATAGGAAAGGGTGCAAGCAGGGCATGTTCTTCTATTGACGATTTAGAAAGGGATAGATTCATGGTTTATTGCAACCAAACTCTTTAGTTCCCAAGGCTCCAGGAGGGGTGGTAACTGATTTGCAAACGTGAAAGTGTCCCCACAAATGAGAAGCATTTTTTCTTCGCTTTTTAAAAGCAGCATTTGTGAAAGCAAGTGAAAGGCTAGAAATCTGCTGTCTCTTGGAGGCTTTGATATTTGCACTCACAGTCAATCGCAGGGGTTTGCAAATTGCAACCTGCCTAATTAATATTCATTATGTAGATCTATTTGCAACCTTCTGCTAATGGACAATTTGTGATGCGACCTATTAGTACACAGATTGCATCACAAATGTATTTCCTTTTTACAACCCAGTCAGCATGAAAATTGCACATCTCTAGTTTGGTACATCTTGTGCGGAGTGAGTTTAAAATTCCAAACCATTTTAAGATATCTTAGTGGGTCATGGTTGGGACCCACTGAAAAGAACTGTATGTAATGTGCAGGATACAAATGTGAGTTAATGGAGGTCTAACTCAGGCTTTACTATTTCACCGGCTGATAAAATTAATAGCATTTATCTGGGTAGTAATTAACACTTACGATGTCGGTTGGAAAGCCGCTGACCTTAGGTCGGAGGCTTTCCGGCCAAGATCGTTGATTTCACTTCCGAAAGCCTAAGTACAATTTAGGCGGTCGGAAGTGAAACCGGCCAGTCATTTCGGCTGGATTCTGATGGGCCCATGGAGCCAGTCTGCCAGTTGGAGACCGGCCCGTAATCCATATGGATGGCGATTACGATACTCAGTTTCCTGCTGGCTTTCCATACTGGGCTATCCGACATTGAAAGCTGTCGAAAAGCGAGTTTGGGAGCCCCTAGCAGTGCCCCCTTGTGTTTGTGGCCTCAAGTTGGGGGACGAGGGGACACCAACCCTGCCCTGTGTTGCAGCCACCCTGATGTGCCTGCCACGCGGTGCATGGATGAACACAACCTCCCTTTTCCCAATGGGAGCTTGTGCTACAGTTGGTTTACGGTCGTAGGACATGCTCCCATAGGGAAATGTGAGTATGCGATCTCACCATGTGTGGTTGCATCGTAATTAGGCAGTTGGGACCACCGACTGGAGGTCGATCTGTCCCATTTCCGCAATCCCAACATCATAATCCGCCCTTCATTATTTAGTACCAATAAACAATGGTATGTTAGCTAAATGCTCATTACTACATATTTATTCAGCTAAACTTACAATAAATGATTTATGTTGTTGATTACAAAGAGACTATTTTCATTCTGTACCACAGAGACAGGATGCAGCATCTTCAGCAGATTGTCTAATCTACCATTGCTCTGTGCACATTTTGTCAATCTTAACGTGGAAAACAGGCCACCTTTTCAGCCAGCTTGAAAATGTATAGTGTTTGTCTCACTCTTTGTTCAACTTTTGTCACTTATGAATTGAAGCAGAATTGACTGGAGGGGTGTGACAGGCCCTCTGACCTCCCCCACAAACTATCCAAGACACTGACAGAGCTTCCCTGAATACAACTTTAAAGGGTTATTAAATGAGTGTCTTCAGTTCAGAGGATTACAGACTGCTTGAGAATCTCCTATTTGGTTCACTGTTTATTTCCTATGGAACTCTTGGTAGTCTTATGTTGAAAGAGGAGGGAACATATGACCTCTTTCAAAATATTTGGCAGCCAGGTGAGGCTGGGAAGAAAGGGCGTCGCCCAATAAAATCATTGAGTGAGAGTCAGTATGAGGAGGGCCGAGCAGTGCAGAAGAATGAAGCCATGCAGATGAAAGTCACACTGCGTCCTTCCCTCCCTTGCCTGCTCATTGTCATTCTTAGGGGCTGATTCGGATTTCGGCCGGAAGAGCTCCGAACATCAACCGAATTGGTCAGATCCCGGTCGGATTCCTTCCTGACCGAGCCATTCCGATGGACTCGGTCGGAAAGGAATCCGACTCAGATTTCCGGATTACGGATGACAGACTCGGAGAGCCTGTCCGCAGTCCGGAAATCCTCCAATAATCCCCCGGTCGCCTCCTTGCGAACGAGGGAGTACGATGGCAGCTTTTCACTGCCTTTTCGTGCCGGTCTGTCTGAAAAGGTCGGAAAGCATGCTTGCATTGTAAGGTATATGAATGCGACCAAACCCTGCTCTGGCCCGATGTCGGACGGACTTAGGTCCGTCCGACATCGGAATTGTCCCCTATGTGTTACAATTGGCCCCCTGATGTCTTTAACTCAATAGAGTTAACAAAACAATGGGCAGAGCAGGAATTATCTACTCTGACATCCCCACCTCCCCATCCCTCAATTGGATCCTGCTGAACACCTTCTGATTTTAACTATATTAGCAACTCATTTGCCTTCTCTGGACTGTTAGTCTATCACACCTGTTGGATTCACAACTGGAATGCATGTCTCAAGAATGGAATGCTTTACATCGTAGTGTGTTTGAAATGTTATCTTTCAAATGTGTGACAGTTGCTGTGTAACCTGCTTCCCTGATGGTGATGTACAAAGGAGCTCGAGTAAATTAGAGAAACTTACAGTATGCATATGTGCTTCCAAATCAGCATCCCTGTATTCTTGCCGTCGAGTAAATATCGGGTGCACGAATATCGTTGTCAAGAATATCAATTTGAAGGTAATATTGATTTTTATCTTTTGTTATATATTTTGTATATATTTTATATGTATATTATATAGATTTTATTGTTTAACACCTTGGGTGCTATGGGTTTTCCCGCTGCATGCTGGATCCTTTGAAATCCCATTGTTCATGACAAAGCCAGCTCGTCATAAGCGCAGGGCAGGTAACACCCATGACGAGCTGGCTTTGTCATCAGCACCGAAGGGGTTAAATATTTTGTATGTTTTTTAATGTATTTGTAAAAATTTTAGTAGTTCTTACATTTTAAGTAATTTTTATTATTTTTGGTACTGTAGTGGGTTGTGGGTTTATAGGCGTACAAGGTGCAAAGTAATTTAACTATAATAAATGAATGTTTTCTTTATAAACAAAATTTGGTTAAGTAATAAATAATAATTAATGTTTTTAATTGTAAAGTTAATTTATTTTAATTGTTAATTAATATGAATTATTATTAATTAGTAATGAATTATGTTAGTATTATAAATCATGTTATTTAATGGAATGTAATTTTCATATGTGGGTTGAACAAAGTTTTAGGAGGAGGGCAGTAATTAATTTTAATTAATTAATAATTAATTGTAAATTCTTTAATTGATCATTAGTTAAGTTAATAGTGTAAGTTATTTTTCTTTTACATTTTTATGAGTGGCTTGTGGGATTTATGTGTGTGCAGGTTTGGAAGTTATTTAATTGTAATTAAATGTTTATTATTTAATATGAATTATCTAATTGATAATTAATCAAGTTAATTGTGTTAGTAGTTCTTTACATTTTATTTTAGGAGTGGGTTCTGGGATTTATAGGGGTATATGGTGGAATGAAAGTATAACTAAACTTATGTTATTAATTAAATGTATTAATAAACAGTTTTTAAGATAATTACTTTATATTTCAAATAATATTGTACTTAATTTTTAATATTGTTTCTAATATTTTATCACACATTCTTATTTTTGTGAATTTTTCTATTTTCATTATTTTTTAAACTGTAATATATATTACATTTGAAATGTTTAATTGTTACATTTTTACTTTGTTTTTTAATTTAGTTTTTGAATTTGTAGAGATGGTGTTTGTTTGTAATATAGTACTGACTGTAGTGGGAATAAAATAAATATATATTTTTTTAATTCAACACTTTTTATACTGTTGCATTGACTGGAGTGGGAATATACATTTTCACCCTCCGCAATTCAACACTTTCCCTATTGCTGCACTGACTGGAGTTGGAATATTAATTTTTACCCCTTTGCAATCCAACACTTTTCCTACTGTTGCACTGACTGGAGTGGGAATAGTAAATGTTGTCCTTCTGCAGTCCAACACTTTCCCACTATTACTATTACTATTACAAGGGTAATATTTGTGTTTTCTTATTCACAGGAGATAAGGAAGGGGTCCACCCAGTGTACGGTCACTTTACGAGTTCCCTACCCTTTTCTACCCTACCCTTTTCTTCCCCGGGCTCGGGCCAACACTGAAAGCAGAAAAGAGACTTTTATGTTTTATATGTACAATATAATGGATTCTATTTTCTTATGAAATTTTAAGAATTCTTTTTATATTTTGTCTCTCACGAAATCTGCTTATGACAATAGGATATTATACAAATATGGTAATTTAGAACTGTCGGTTGGATGCAATGTATTTGGAATATAATTATAGAGACTGTATTGATAGAATCGACTCGTATATAATTGGCACTAGACCGCATATATAGGCTATTTACTGAGAAATGCAAGTGTGACAATATAACTATTTCCAAAAACATATGGTTATAGGCACTAGATCGAAAACACAAATAAAGTGGGTAACTGATGTAATTTTCATGCCCAAGCCACTAGCGCGTCTAAAAAAGATAAACATGTCTAAATGTCATAACATATGAAGGTAATATGAAGTGATTGCATTGAAAGGCAGAACGTTCGTATCACGACATGTCTGCTAAATGTGCCTACTGGATGGTTGGTAATTTTGCATAAAAGTCGAATCAGCTGATGCGTTTATCATACCTACCACCTAAATGATAAAACAAAATAATATTATTGCGTATCAAGAGAGAGAGAGAGGACCAGAAAGCTAGTCCTTATCCCTGGGGTTTATATGTAATTTAATCAAAAGGAGACTAGCTCATGTATTACGAAATTTGACAAAAGGACTCTAGTATGTTTCGTCAGGGGGTAGGAACACCTGGTAAGTGTGCTCATGAAGCCCTCACCCACCAACCTAGTTGGTGGCATGCTTCATCATCGGGCCCACCCAGTGACACCTAGCGCGTCCCGGGTGTGCTTCGACGCCTGATTACAGCGGAGCAGGTATGTCGCTGAATGTGCAGTGAAGAGTGTTATGAAAGTGATTTTAAAACGGCTTGGCGGGGTCCCAGTACCCGAAGGTAAATTAGACTTTAATACCTCGGCCACCGTCAGCGGTTAAAAATAAGGCTGTTGGATGTTAGAGGCGAGTTACGACCTCCTACATCCAGTGGTGGGTCAACATGTTTCAGCCAGTGCCTTATGAATATGCTGGCTTTCTTCAGGACCTATATTAAAAATGTATATGTGATTAAACTAGTGGGTGTATAATTCAGACTATGTGTATACACGCCCTAAAGTGTTTTTCTATGTGTGAGAGGGGGATTCCCTTCTCAAAACACCTGTACATTTAACATATATGGACAAGGACAAAACATACAAGGAAAAAAGAGAGTCACTAACATATATGGCATTATATACATCTGATTGCCGACACTATAGCGAGAGGGGTGCTGGCTATAGACGGCTATAGTGTAATGGTATTGGTGGTACCATTAGGGTGAAGTTCGCAATTTTAGTTCGGGAGTGGAGTGGCTAAAACACGGTTTTCACATACATAGTGCATATGTGGGAAGAGGCGCAAGAGTTGGTTCTTACGCTAGTTTTAGCAGTTTTTTGCTCCAAGGTAGGGAAGTGGCGAGGGGTTGACCCTGTGGGAAAGAAAGGTATTGGCCACTCGCATTAGGAAAACTGTAGGGAAGAAAGGTAGCGCTTACCAGTTGTAGTGGTTGTTGTTTCTCATACTCACAGCTTTTCTGGGCAGAGCCTGCTCTGGACCTGTAGTGCCTCCTTCGCATACCGGTGAATAATGGCCAGTTCTGCTGAGTGTTATATACTGTGTTTGATTGGATAATCATGTGCACCTGCATATTGGAGGTAAGAGTAAAAAGAATCGATCTGCCGAGTCATAGTGCCTAATCGTGCACCAGGGCGTTGCTGTTATACTACATGAAGTAGGTGTGCATGTGCGGAGCCCGTGGTGAGGAGTGCGCATGTGTGGGGCGCCAGGGCGTTGCTGTTACGCTTCGTGAAGTAGGCGCGCATGCGCGGAGCCCGTGATGTCCTTTTGTCAAATTTCGTAATACATGAGCTAGTCTCCTTTTGATTAAATCACAAAACAAAATAATATCCATACAATAAAGGAAATGTAACCATAGCTATGTATAAATATCCACAATACTGACAAGGCACTGTGCCTGAAAATGGTAATTGAGGTTCCGCGATTCTGTACCCGTTCCATAAAAGTCATCGTATCGTGACGATTTCGGTATCAGCGAACCACAAATGACGAGTGCGGTATGTACGAGTGTTTTCATCATGTTCGATTGATGGATTCACTGTGTATTCATAGATTTCGTTCCGAACCTTTGGGTTCCATTTTGTGTATGGCAGCCATTTTGTGGTTGCCCTCACATAGGCCGATGACTACGGCCGAGCGAGTCTTTGGGACACGTACACCTTTAGCTGACTTTTAGATGACCTGAACGAACTGACTCCATTGCCCGAAGCTAAACTTGTTGAGCCAGTTCCTTGTTCGGCAGCTGGTCAAGATAGAGATCAAAGAGCATGACATTGCTGAGTTTATGGTACACGCACACACCCTTCTATCTTGCTTCTCATCTGTTTCTGTTCCTTCTTTTATGGCCTATTTATGGTTTGGATTGTGGTCCTTTTATTATGGGTTCGTCCGGCCTGTCCGAGCAAGAATGTTGGGTTTTCCCTTGTAATTGATGGTGGGCTGGACAACTGAAAAGTGGGCTTGCCGTTATGCGATACCTTTTGCAATGTCACTTTGTGATTGGATAGTTTGTAAATAATTGTTGTTTGTTAGGAATGTGATTTTTAGCATAAAAGACGATGTCTCGCAATACTAAAGGTGTGCAGTCTCTAGCGAACCACCCGTGTCGTCCTTCGTAGACTTCTGTTCCTGGTTGCAGCCAATAAATTTGGACTTTGACGTCACCGAGAAGTATCCTGTGTCTCTGTATTCTAAGACAAGTGAACCCGAAGACATTGGGCCTGCCCCTGGTGCCGCTGGGTTCTAAAACCCAGTTCTTCAGTTGGCGCCCAATGTGGGGCGACTTCAGCGGTACCGGTCCAAGCCTGAAGATCGTGAGGAGCTTCGAGAGAAAATTCTGGAGGAAGGCCTACCACTTCATCGACCCCTGTATGTCGTTGTGGTTTGAAAGTCTTTGCTGCGAGGTTCCCCGCTTTCCGACGTCTACGAAGGACTGCTGCCCTGACTGTCGCCCTGTCTTGGACCCTTTGACGATTTGTAGAGTGAAACGATAGACGGGTCTTCTGGTGACGTGATCGATACCTCAGTTAAGTATGAGTGGAGCGTCTCCCAGTCCTTAGTTTTTGGGTATCCCTTGGGATCTTTGATTTGGAACTTGCAAGCTCCAAAGCCGAGGGACTCGTGTATTCGTGAGTCTATCGTATTCAATATTCCCTTGAAGTTTGAAGCTAGACTAGTGAGCGAAGATGCCTGGTCTTAGCAGACTTGGAAAGATATTTTGTTGTGGTTGTAATAGGGATTCCCGATTGGAGGACTCGTGTTCGGTACCTCCGATTGGAACTCCGACCTATGAGCTCTATTTGAAACATGGCGTGGGCCCCATCACGTATAATGAAGTGTGGATTCGCTACACTAGGAAGGATGGTGTTCTAAAGTGGCAACAATATGGTAGTTATGACACAGAGATTTTATATAATCTAGAAGTTAAACTCTTTAAGAAGAAAGCCCGGCCGGCGATGTTTGACTCTTTCCGCCTTTGGAGAAAAGAAGCCAAACAGAAAGAAATTAAATTATCAAAGAGAAATAAAAGAGAGAAGGGTATCTCGATAATGCAGTTTCAAGATAACAAAGAAGAACAAGCAAGTGAGCAATTGCACAGGCAACGTAAAATGGCGATTGATAAATGTTATCCAGCTTTGCCACCTCTTCAGCAAGGTGCAACGAAGGACCTTGAGAAAGATCCTTTGATGTCCCATTTGTTGAGTTCGCCACCCCCTTATGTGAAGAGTGCTACAGCACCTGCGCAACCTCTGGTTGCTTTGCCTCCTGATATTGTACAGCCGGAAGCTCCTCTTCAGTTGGCTCCTATTCCTCTGGTGCAGACTTCTCAAGAGACGCCGAGTTTGCTACCTGCTCCGTCTCCAATTTCTACGACTCTGTCTCCTGTACTTGCTGCTTCTTCTGCTACTGCTCCTACGTTGGTTTCCTCTCAGTCTTCTTTGTCTCCTGTCCTTTTGTCAACTTCTCCTTCTGTTTGACAAAGAATGACTGATACTGTTACTGGTCTTTTGTCTCCTTTCTTTGGGTCATTGAGTATGACCCCTGTTTCAGCGCGTAAACAGTTGCGTAGCCAAATGCCTGGTCCCGAAGAGCGGGAAGTATTGGATAATTTAGCGCGTAAATGGGTTACTAATTCTTTAAGATATACTTTAGAGTCTGTTATGGATGTCTTCCGACAATGGGAAGCACCGAGGCAGAGGTATGTTTTTGACAAGATGTGTACTTTCTTTCGTGAAGATTGGGAAGATGGTGATTTGGGACAGACTCCGTCTGAGTTGTTCCGTGTACAGTCCGAGTTTGCGAAGGGAACTATAGTGGGCCTCGACGTTGAGAAAGCAGTTGCGACATTGTTGTCGTTTAGGAGCGAGTCTCCTTCTCAGCCGTTGTTTGAGCCTGATCCTTCAGTTAGGAGAAAAGTGCGACAATATCCCATGAGAGAGGTTCCTCCGGTGTGGAAAGAGGCCGTTCAGGCCAACGCCTTTGCTGGTATTGTAGCTGCACCGGCTCATTTTCAGCGTGTTCGGGTACATGTTCCGTGGAAGCGAGCTGAAGTTTTGGCCCTTAAGCAGACTTTGCCTGATCCTCGTAAAAATCCTGCAGGGTACTATAAGGAATTATCACAGACTGCAGACTCATGTGTTATGAATCTAGTCGATATAGACATGTTGTTTGGAAATGTAGTTCCACAGCCTTTATGGGGATTGATTCGTCATATGGATCATGCGCAAGAGTTAGGTGATACATGGAATAATATTGGTGCCGCGGATGGTCGACAAGTTGGTGTTGCTAAATCTGAGCCTTTAGTTGCAGAACTCCCTGGAAGGATTATTACTTACATGAAAACTTTGATGCTTGCTATGCGAGTAAACTGGTATAAATTGTCTGCATGTAAGCAGAAGAAAGACGAAAGTGTGTCTGATTTCTTCACTAGGTTTGAAGAGACGTTTATCGACCATAGTGGTCAGGACATGAGTACGGAAGGTGGTCAACGGTTGTTCGTTGATAAGTTTGTGCATAATTTGCTTCCCGAGTTGTCTACTAAGTTGAAGGATTCCGAGAGTTCTTGGGCTGTTTCTTTGTCGGCGCAGATATTGGCTACTGCACAGTACTATGAGAATAGGGATAAGGATGAGAAAGATAGAGCAGACAAGAAGACTAAAGAGTTGAAGACGAAGGTTCTTTTGCAGCAAGCAAATCCACCTCGTAATAATCAGCGTGATTATCAGCAACCTCAGCAGTATCAGAGAAACTCGCAAAGGTTTGAGTCTTCTGAACCGCGTTTTCCTGTAGGTCCTAATCAGTGTGCGTATTGTAAAGAAGAGGGTCATTTTGAGAATAGTTGTCCGGTTCTGTTACAGCGCGCGAATGGTGCTTCTGGTGTGAGAGGTCGAGGTGTTCAGCAAGCTCCTAGAGGTAGGGGACGTGATGTGTTCCCCCAGAACGCGCGGATCAGCAGAATGGTGCGGCTAGTAGGAAGACTCAGTACTATGCTGACGACTACTATGTCGAAGGTGAAATATGGACGGTAATGATTGCTAGGACAGCCATAGACAATGAGAGGGAGTTGTTTCAGTTCCAGTAGATCAGAGTGGACCTTATGTTGAAGTGATTACATCAGGTGTGTCAGAGCCTTTTCTGTTGGATACTGGTGTTGCGAAGAGTTCTATTATGCACTCTAAACTCCCTGGTGCACCTTTGTCTGGCTTGACGAATGCTTCGGTAGGTTTTTCTGGCGCCCCGGTTAGTAATCCGATTTCTAGTCCTTTGTCTCTTTCTGTTGGACCTTGTGAATTTGAAGCACCCCTTATTCTGATGACAGGTTGTGGTGAGAATTTGTTGGGATTGGATTTGTTGAAAAGATTGTATGCAGCGCTACAGTGTTCTCCTTCAGGAGTACAGCTTACATTAGGTAAGAGAGTGATCTCTCCGATGTATTTATCTAAAGATCGACTTCCAGCATAATTGTCTTCTCTTCCTTCTCTTCCTGATTCTCTTTGGGCTACTGGTCCTAATGATGTTAGTCTTTTGGAGATGCCGCCATATGTTGTGACGCTGAAAGCGAATGCTAGATTGCCACGTATTCCCCAATATAGGATTTCTAGTGATGGTGAAAGAGCGCTTTTAGCAATCATCTATGATCTGATTGAGAAAGGTGTGATTGAAGAAACAAGAGGTAATGTGTCCAATAGTCCAATTTTGCCTGTTCTGAAACGTACCGATTCTTCGCAACCGCCTGTGTATAGGTTTGTGATCGATCTTCGCGAGGTGAATAAGATTGTAGTTCCGCAATTTCCTGTTGTGCCGGATATCACTGCTTTCCTGACTATGATTCCAGCTTCTGCTACCTGGTTTTCGGTGATTGATTTGAAGAATGCTTTCTTTAGCATCACGATTGCCGAGGAGAGTAGAGATATTTTTGGCTTCTCTTTAGGAGGCCGAGGTTTCTGGTTCAATCGCGCTCCTCAAGGCTATTGTGAGAGTCCATCCATCTATAGTCAAGCTTTGAAAACACAGCTTGATACGATTGTCTTACCTGATGGTGCTGCCCTTATTCAGTATGTTGACGATTTGTTAGTTGCTGCTGATAATGAAGAGATTTGTAAAGAGGTTACGTTCTTGTTGTTGCGTCATTTGTCAGACTTCCATCATAAAGTGTCTCTTTCGAAGTTGCAGTATTGTCGACAAGAAGTGACCCACTTAGGTCATCTCTTATCGAAGGAGGGAAGAAGATTGACCCCAGAACGAATTCAAGCGATTGCGAAAATGAGTGTGCCAACCACACAGAGAGAAGTGCGTGCTTTCTTGGGTATTACGTCATATTGTAGACTGTGGATTCCGAATTTTTCGCTTCTTGCGAAACCTTTGTTAGCTTTTACTGTTAAGGATACTCCGAATCCTATTCCTTGGACTGACGAATGCTAGAAGAGTTTTTCAGAGTTACGTGATGCATTGTGTTCGGCTCCTGTGTTGGGTACTCCCGACTACAGTAAGCCTTTTACACTCTATGTCCACGAGAGAGAGGGATGTGCATTGTCAGTCTTGACACAGCAGTTCGGCGATAATCAACGTCCATGTGCGTATTTCTCGTCGACTTTGGATCCGGTAGCTAGAGCGTTGCCGAGTTGTTTGAGAGCTACAGCAGCAGTGGCTGTCTCTATTCGACAGTCTGCTGGCTTGGTGATGGATAATACGTTGATTGTGATGGTTCCACATGCAGTGGATACCTTGTTGAATAGGACCAAGACACAGCACTTAACTAGTGGTCGATTGTCAGGTTACGAGTTGACACTCTTAGCGAGTCATGTGCACATAAAGAGATGTAATACGTTGAATCCAGCTATGTTGTTGCCGATTTCAGTAGAGACTGATGTTTCTAAATAGCATGATTGCTTTCTTAGGATAGAGGAGGAAACGAAAGGTAGAATTGATCTTAGGGACACTCCTCTTGCAAAGTGTGATGGTACCTTATGGGTAGATGATTCGTGCTTCAAGCTTCCGAATGGTGATACGACTGCGGCATATGCTGTTACGACTTTGCATACAATCGTTGAAGCTGCACGTATCCCACATAATTCAGCTCAAGCAGCAGAGTTGATTGCATTGACAAGAGTGTGTGTGTTGTCAAAAGGGAAACGAGTGACTGTATATACTGACAGCCAGTATGCGTTTGGTGTGGCTCATAATTTTGGTCGCTTGTGGAAGGAACGTGGGTTCCTCACGTCTCATGGAACGAAGATTCAACATGGTCAGTTGGTGAATGAACTTCTTGAGTCACTTACTTTGCCGTTGCAAGTTGCAATCGTGAAATGCAGTGCACATAAGAAGGTTACCGATGACGTTGGTTGTGGTAATGCGTTAGCGGATGAAGTTGCGAGAGAAACAGCGAGAAATGTGATGAGTCGAATGTATGTTGCGGGTCCGGCGAGATCGGTTCCGGATAGAAGTATGTGTGAAGATACGATAGAGAGTGTGAAGTCAATTCAGGCTGAAGCTACAAAGAAAGAGTTGAGCGTATGGAGAGAGAGTATGGGAAAATTGGATTCGAATGGTTGTTGGGTTGAGTTGTCAGAGCATCAGCGATGGTTGTTACCTGATGCGTACGTGCTTGCAGTGGTTACGATGGTGCATGGAATGGCTCATATCAGTGCGAAAGGGATTTGTAAGTTGTTGGCTCCAGTATGGCAAAATGCTGGAATTCCTAAGTGTGCAGAGAATCTGGTTAAGAATTGTATGGTTTGTCTGATGTACAATCCTGGTAAGGGAACTCCAACTCCAGCTGGTCATTTTGCACCTCCGACGTATCCGTTTGAGGCTTTGCAATTAGATTTCATCCACATGGAGAGGTGCAACAACTTGAAATGTGTACTCGTGGTTGTTTGTGCCTTTTCGAGATGGGTAGAAGCATATCCCCTGAAAGATAATACTGCTTTGTCCACAGCTAAAGCCCTTGTTAAGGAATTTTTCCCTAGGTATGGTTTGCCGAGAATGGTCTGGAGTGACAATGGGAGTGAATTTGTGGGTCAAGTGATGAAGAGAGTGTGTGATGGTTTAGGTATCCGACAAAAGTTCCATGCTGCAAATCACCCCCAATCTGCAAGTTTGGTGGAATGCTATAATGGCACCCTTAAATTGAAGTTGGCCAAGATTCAGGCGTGCTCTGGTCTACAATGGCCCGATGCTTTGCCATTGGTACTTTTGTCAACTAGGATGACTGTACATTCTCGAGTGGGACTTAGTCCTTACGAGATTGTCTTTGGTCCCCCGGCAAACATATGGGGAGTGCTGAGGCAGACCAAATTCAGTGAGATTGAACACCCTGTAATGCTTGACTATCTGTATGAATTGACTGCTAAATTGCGTGTCTTACACCAACAGGTTCATGATACATTGCCTCAGGCGTCTGAAGATCCGGGACACGTCATCAATCCTGGTTCCTGGGTCCTGGTCAAGAATTTTCAGCGGTCCAAGAACGATCAGCCCCGCTGGACCGGACCTTACTTGGTGCTATTATCTACGCGATCTGCAGTACGAGTGCACGGGAAAAAGAACTGGATCCTCTGCGTACATTGTAAGAGAGCTCCTTTGCCTCTGCCGTACGACCGGTGGGTCCCGGAGGGTATTCCTGATTCAGTAACTGATACCGTGCCTCGTTTTCTGCCTTTTATTGATGCACGTTTAATGGGACAAATTCTGAGAGTGAAAGCGACGATCTTCTGCAAGAAGCTGTGCCACTGTCAGTTCAATTGGACACTACTGAACCTGAACTTTTGTTTCATGATCAGACATTGCCTGGTAAAGGCCGTTATAATTTGCGACCAAGAGTCGTTGGACTAATAAAGTGAAATTCTTTTCTTTGCTATTTTTGAGGTTAAGCTCTTCCATCTGAGAAACTGTTTTGACCGATTTTTGTTTTTCGAACCGCCATCCGGGTTCAGCTGTAGGGTCGGGGTATAAAGACTCAGAGCGTACTGCCGTGTAGATACAAGGTCGACGGTTCTGGTTTGGTCTAGGGCGTTCCCTAGGACATTCAGAGGTAAACTGAGCGAATCGAACCAACTGCCGTGAACAGCACGGTTAGAGGATGGAGTTTTTCGAGATGGAGAGACCTGTTGAAGTAATGAGCTTTGAGAGCAAAATGTGCAAACTTATGAGTAGAAAATGTTTCTTGATATTATGTCTTTTTATGCTACTTAGTCTAATGATGTTTCTGATGGGATATATTATATTCTCTTTTCAAGTGACGTTTGCACCCACTATACAACCTATGCCTTCTCCTACTGTTTCTTCGCATTCTTTTCACCCTCTGCCTGAACATGAGTCCATTAGGAGATTGGAATTAGTTAATAATTCTTTTGTTCAACTTCTGCACCAACACCAGCTAGTAGTGAACAAGACTAATTGCTGGGTGTGTGGCCTTATGCCCCATACTACTGATGAAGGTATTCCTTACCTGGTGCTGCCATTCAGCTATAATGGTTCCGTGTGGGCATACAGAACGATGTTCATCTATGCTCGTGAAGTCTACCCCTACGTTCTGCGAAAGACAATCCAAAGAATAGTGCTCTAGTTAAGGGTATAGTAGACATGATTTGAGGAATTAATTCCTATGAAACTATCCCGAAAGATGAGACACTAGCGTATATTGGATGGAACGTGACTGGATATGGAGTTAGTCTGAGTGGAAACCAGCAAGCGAAAAGATCCTCTCCGATTTGGATCGTACCCCATCAGGGTCATTACTGTCTGCAAGGTAATGGCAAGAATCCGAGAGCTCAGTTAGGGAAGAGTGCTTGCACTGAGACGTATGCTTTTGCTTCCCAGACTTCCCCATCGTTTTTAGCAGCTAAGGGTACCTATTTTGTCTGTTACGATAGAGCGTACACATGGTTGCCCCCTGATTTCACGGGCACATGTTTTGTTTCATTCCTGTTGCCTCCTACGTATACAGCTGCGGCGGATTACCACAAGACAAGAGATGTTAGAGGTGTCTTCAGTAAGGAAGATACTGCAGGACAAGAATTAGGAGATTTCTTGAAAGGTTTTCTGCCGTTTTGGGGACCTGTGGCTAACAGCAGGAACATCCAACAACTGACGAGAGTGGATGAGTCCACCATAGTTGAAACTGCCGGTGCCCTTAGTAACTTGACTGCTGAGCTCCAGTCGGATCGCCTTATGACTCTTCAGAACAGAGTTGCGTTAGATGTCATACTTGCAGATAGAGGAGGGGTATGTAAATTGATTCAATCGAGCTGCTGCGTTTTCATTCCAGACAACGCTCCGACAGTGTACCAAGCCATTTCCAAGCTACATAAGATCTCCGAGTCTGTACATGTGGACGAAGGAGATTGGTCGTTAATGGGATGGTTTGGGGGATTGTTATCCACCTGGGGATGGAAGATTCTGATTATCATTGGGATGGTTTTAGCTATCCTTTTCCTGTTCTGTCTTTGCGTACAGTGTGCTCCTGCTATATGTGGCCTTTGTGCTACTTCGTGTGCGAGGAGACCTGTCCAGAGAGAGCTACGAAGTACTAGGATGATGCTACAGCAACATATTGATGATCTGATGAATATAGACCTGGATTCAGACTGACATGAGTTTGGGTTTATTGCCTATGTAAGGGCAAAAGGAGGGACTGAGGTTCCGTGATACTGAACCCGTTCCATAAAGGTCGTCGTATCGTGACGATTTTGGTATCAGCGAACCGCAAATTACGAGTGCGGTATGTACGAGTGTTTTCGTCATGTTCGATTGATGGATTCACTGTGTATTTATAGATTTCGTTCCGAACCTTTGGGTTCCATTTTGTGTACGGCAGCCATTTTGTGGTTGCCCTCACATAGGCCGATGACTACGGCCGAGCGAGTCTTTGGGACACGTACACCTTTAGCTGACTTTTAGATGAGCTGAACGAACTGACTCCATTGCCCGAAGCTAACCTTGTTGAGCCAGTTCCTTGTTCGGCAGCTGGTCAAGATAGAGATCAAAGAGCAGGACATTTCTGAGTTTATGGTACACGCACACACCCTTCTATCTTGCTTCTTATCTGTTTCTGTTCCTTCTTTTCTGGCCTATTTATGGTTTGGGTTGTGGTCCTTTATTTATGGGTTCGTCCGGCCTGTCCGAGCAAAAATGTTGGGTTTTCCCTTGTAATTGATGGTGTGCTGGACAACTGAAAAGTGGGCTTGTCGTTATGCGATACCTTTTGCAATGTCACTTTGTGATTGGATAGTTTGTAAATAATTGTTGTTTGTTAGGAATGTGATTTTTAGCATAAAAGACGATGTCTCGCAATACTAAAGGTGTGCAGTCTCTAGCGAACCACCCGTGTCGTGCTTCGTAGACTTCTGTTCCTGGTTGCAGCCAATAAATTTGATCTTTGACGTCACCGAGAAGTATCCTGTGTCTCTGTATTCTAAGACAGGTGAACCCGAAGACATTGGGCCTGCCCCTGGCGCCGCTGGGTTCTAAAACCCGGTTCTTCATAATGAAATGATAGGCTGGAAGAAAATGTCCTTTAAAAATGTGGATAAATGTTTAATATATGCAAAACGATCAAATGTACTGTTTTGAAATGAAATTGCATTTTGATACTGAATACTTGCACATTACAACATTAAAACAGACTTAAGTTAGAATTTTGTCTTAAGTTTGTCTTAAGTCTGTCTTAAGTTTGTTTTAGGACAAACTTAAGACAAAATCCTAACTTCTGTGAATACCAAAAGTAGTAAGTTTAGGATTTTCTCTTAAGCTAGTTCTGTGAATCGGGCCCTTAAAAAGGCGGGCATGTGGGGTCTAGCAATACAATGGTTAACCTCTTTTCTGACTAGAACAATGGAGTCACTGTCTCTCCTTTCATTTAATTTGACTCCCTAAAGTCTCGATCAGGGAGTACCAGAAAACTCATCACTAAGCCCCACATTATTAAATCTATATGGCACCTTTGGCATCCCTTGTTAAGTTCAATGGCTTCCAAATCATCTCATAGGCAGATGATACAAAACGTATCCTTTCCACTTCTGATAATGTTAATGCCATGCACACCAGTTCCAAACCTGTCTGTCTGAGGTGGCCACCTGGATGAACCAGGTCTGAAGCTTCCTCCCTGGATATCCCTGTATACTGATCTCTGATATCTGCACTGCCATCCAGTGCAGAAAGGTTGCCTGGTCAGAGCCAGGTGCAGGATTTTTGGAGGAATCAAGAACATGGGACCCACATGCCTTGGTTCCTGTTGGCCACCCTGTGCTCTTGTCAGGAATATGAGATCTGAAAACTATACATTACTAGTCATTCTCAGATCTATAAAGGGTAAGGATGGGAAGAAGATCATTCTCCCTCCAGGCCAGAAAGTTCTGGAACCCTTGGCCTCTTTCCTTGTGGTTTGTTATAAAATAACTGGGGGGCATATTACCAAGCAATAGCGATAATTATCGCTATTGCTTGTTTAGAGACAAAAATTTACCGCTGAGCTGCGGCGATTTTTACCGCAAATAAACCTTGGTATTACCAAGGTTTATCGCAAATGCGATAAAAATCGCCGCAATGCATGAATATCGCTGAAAAGTCAGCGATATTCATGCATTACCGAGCTAATGCTCTTAGCCATGTTATCCACCTCCCATTGGATAACATGGCTAAGAACTGCTCAGGGCAGGTGTTAGCTTTTGGAGATATTCGCGCTTAGCGCGAATATCTCCAAAAGTTGGTAATAGGAGATAGTGATGTTAGCAACTGTTTTCAGTCTCTAACATCTTGGCACGCCCACTTTGCATGTCATTAGAGATAAATATCACTGACATGCAAAGTGGGGCCCAAGATGGTCGCTATCTCCTACTAGCTGTTGCTAACTGGTGTTAGCGACAGCTAGGTAATAGGGAGATCATTTTATCTCCGCTTTCTTGGCTTTTAAAGCCAAAAAAGCGGAGATAAACCCCCTTGATAATATGCCCCTGGATTTCTGCAAGCTACTAAAAACTTGGCTCTTCCCGAAACGTTCTTTCCGACTGGGTTTCCTCTAGAGACAGTCAAATTTTAGTTCCATGATGCCCTGCCTGGGCGATAGTGCTCTATATCGATGCTATCTTCGTTTCATTTCATGCATCCCCCAAGGCTTAGTCAACATCATTGTGAAGTGCAGGGTGGCCAGGGCAGGAAAGAACACTATAAAGGTCATGAATTTGGTGGTGAGCGATCAAAAGTCCTGGTTAGGGAACAAAGTAGCAAATGTTCAATCTGGGTCTCGGGCAGCTTAGCTCCATCTTCACTCAATTACCCAGGTGGCCAATCAGGTGCTTCTGTCTGTAGACCTACATGCTAAGCCTCCTGCAGCAAATCACACTTGTGGGCCTAGAGGGTACGTCTCCAACAGCTGGCCACACATGTATGCTGGCCTGCTGCTCATGCCTGTATGCCTGCATGCTGCTCCTACGAGATCAAATCAGGTTGGTGCACCTGCATGCAGTCTGCAGCTATACCTGCTCCCTTTTCTCAGCCATCTAAAACATTTCACAGCACCAGTCGATGCAATAATGGTGAGCTGGTATCTCCTGCTGAGGCGTGCCCTTTCACAACACATACGAGAGGGAGAACAGTTGCCAGATGCCACCCCCCTGAAAGATCGCCTGCTGACTGAACATATTCCCGGCAAGGCTATAGCCATAATATATCACAAACTGGTCAATAACGTGCCTGATCCATTGGTGGCATTGAGAGAGGCCTGGGTTGGAGGACCTCAGTGGCCTAGATGATGATGCTTTGCAGGAGGCCCTGCAGAGTCCTTGTGAGGTGGCCATTCAGGTGAGATTTCACCAGGTTCAGCTCCGGGTTCTTCATCGTTCCTATTACTCCAGGACCAGGTTGTTATAATTGGGAGGTCACCCATCTCGTTATGCCTGCAGGGCTGTGGTAGGAAGGGGACTAAGTGTGAGCGGGAAATCCGTAACGCTCGCGGATTTTGCGGATTTTTGGGAAATCCGCAATCCGCGAATTTTGTGGATTTCCCGCAAAATCCGCAAAAAAAAATCCGCAAACGTAATGTGTTCAAAAGTTGAACCCCCACTCATGCAACTATTTTACAATGGCGCCAGCAAGCTGCCAGCGCCATTGTAAAATAGTTACAAAGTTAGCTTGCACAGGAACCACTAGATAAAACGAAGCAGGTGCTGCTTTATTTTATCTAAGTGCTTCCTGTGCAAGCTAACTTTGTAACTATTTTACAACGGCGCTGGCAGCTTGCTGGCGCCATTGTAAAATAGTTGCATGGCTGGGCACAGGTCTGCAGCTCACTTAAGGGACCCCTGCGCCCTTCGGGGCGATTGCATAGTAACACACACATGGTCGCTCGAACTAGTTGATGCTCAAATTCAGTGACTCATTCATTAGCCCAAAAACAATTGTGAGCATCGTCGAGGCTGGACAGGTGTGCCTTCTTCCCAAATCTACCATGGAAAATCAGCTGTGATGCTGGATAGGCTTTGCATCCTTGACTTTCACGAGCGCAATACCCGTGCTGTTCCTGTAACCAGGAGCTTCTTTCTCTTCATCTGCTGAACTGATCTTTCTCTGACCTTTTATTCACACAAGAGGCACATACCCTACTGGGCACATTGTGTTCGCACGGGTTTCTGCAAGTTCGCACGCGTTTTGTACAATTTCGCAATTTGCGAAATTGTACAAAACCCTCGCGAACTTGCAGAAACCCGTGCAAACATAAAAAAAAAAATCCGCGCGGATTCACGGATTTTGCGGATTTTCGCAATCCGCAGATTCGCAAATCCGCAAATTCGCGGATTGCAAATCCGCAAAATCCGCTCATGCCTAAAGGGGACCTTCTTCCATATTCTCTGGGAGTGTCCAGTGATACAAATGTACTGGTGTGGAATGGCACAGACAATGGCAGAGGTGATGGTTCTGAATGACTTATGTAGGTAAAACGGCTCATATGGATGCTTTTGGGGGCGGCAGCATGGCCCAAGCATACAAAAATGTGGTTTGCATTAGTTGTGGGGGTGACCAAGAGTAATATAATGAGAGCCTTGGTGTAGGAAGGTAGGATCCTCCGGCATGGTTACCCCCACTGTTTTGCCTGGTGCTGTGATGGTTTCTGACTAGTATGACTGGGATCCCGATAATCAGGACCACGGTCTCTGTGCGTTTTCCCTTAAACTGGTATGGTAAGTACTTAGGTACATTCAAGATTGGATACTGGTGTACCTATGTCAGTCCCTACTATATGGTACCAACGTACCCACTGCATAGGTACACCAGGGGTTCCCCATGGGCTGAAGCATACATTCTGCCACCCATGGGAGACCACTCAAACTGTACCTATAGGCCTGCCTTTGCAGCCTGTGTAACTGGTTCCAGGACCAAGTACAAAAGGTATACATTTCCATATATCTTAGGTCACTGTACTTCAAGCCTATAAGTCACCCCTAAGGCAGGCCTTACAATCTTGAAGGCAGGGTGCTTGGTTTAAAGTGCAAGGCACCCCTGCATGTGCGGGACACCGCTACAGCCTACCGAGTCTATTCTCCCGGGTTGTAAGTGAGACAGCCATATAACATATAGAGGGGCACCGCGTCATTACGCAATGACCAACTAGAAACTGGCTGTAACGAATACTATGATGTTTGGTTTCAAACATGTTGGAATCATACCCCCACGCCATAAACAGTGTAAGAGGTATGATTCCATGCACTGTAAAGTTCCTCCGGGAGGCCCTCAGTGCTCCCGGTACCAGTCTTCTAGCCACAGACAGCACAACATGGCTGCTGCCGAACAGGGACATGATCCTGCCCTCCTGCTGCTGAGCCAAGCTCAAGCATGAGAAGGCAGAACAATAGGTATCCTGTCACAGGGAGGTTTGACCACCTACCAGACAGGGTTTAGTGTATTGGGGACAGGTGGGAGTGCTTGCCAGCACCACTCAGTCTGCTTGAAGGGCACATGTAGGACCCTCCTTGCACAGTCCAGTTCAAACCAGCACAGGAGCCTTTTTGCTCACACTCTGGTGTGAAACTAGACGAAGGACATGGGAGTATCCTCCTAACTGTCCGACCCCTCCAGTGGGAGGGAACCCTGAATCGTCCCAACCCTTTCCTTAGAGTATTTAAGGGCTTACCTGTGGGTGGGTCTCTAGATTCATCGTGAGACAAGATTTATTTTACACCACTTTTTCTTCTACCTTCTGGGCACTCTGGACTTTGCTGGACTTCATTCTGAGCATCAAGACTGCAAATGGGAAGAATACTGCTGCTCCTGATCTCATCGCCCTGCTCGTCTGCTGCAACATACATACCTGTTCTCTATATAGAAAACTTTCCATGGACTGCGGGCATCCAACACACCTGAAGGAATCTCCCTTAAAGTGAAGGAGTTACTTCCCTGCATCTGCAGGTACGGCAATGAAGCTGACTGGTCTGCTGATCCCAGGCTCCCATGCACTCCGAAAGTCTCAGCAACACAGGTGGTGGTTCTTTGCTTCCCCCAAGGCCTGCCCTGTCCTCTTGCCAAGTTTGAGGCCAGTATCCCTCCTCAGAGCCGCAGGAACTGAAACCCCTGTGCACTGCATTGACTTGCCGCAGCAAGTCTTGTTAGCTTCCTTCCATCAAGATCATCGGGCTCCAAGTAGCCCCAACCTCTAGCATCTCCTGTGACCAACATCGTCATCCTCACCACATCACTTGCACAGTGGGCCTGCATCTTTGGTGAGCTGTTCGAGGTCCTCTCACGACTCCAGCGCTTCCGGCCTGTGGGTCCTATCGAGGGTCTCCTTTGATTTCTGTGGGTTCTTCTGATTGATCCAGATTCCCTGCTTGTGGTGAATCACTTGGACCTTGCTGGTCCTGGCACAGCACCTTTTTTGCTTTCCACGTTGTTTGCAGTTGCCAAGGCTTGTTGGTGCTCCCGACAGACACCAACCCCTCAACTCTCGACATCCAATGTGGGACAGCTCATAAATAGCTACTGGTCTTCCACAGCATTGCCTGGTCCTCACAGCTGCAGCTCCAAGCTCACCATTAACTCTCCTGCAACACCCGACATCAGTTGCCATTTGGCTTCCATGCCACCTGGTCTCCCCCGAGTGGCATAGACTTTGTCTCCTCTGCTTGTAGGTATTTCTCAGCCTAAATCCACCTTTAGGTTCCACTGGACACTTTCACCTTCTCCAGCAACAGCGCCTTCCTGAAGTTCTCCATTGGTTTCCACTACGGCTTCCAACGCCACTTCGCACCTATGCACCCAGCATCCCTGGTGTAGGCATCCTGTTTCCTAGGGTATCCATGGGTGGGGATTGCTCTCCAGCCTTCTCTCTTCCACTGGGTTTCTTCAGAGTCCACTGAGAAGGGTCCTTCCCATTTAAAATTGCAACTGCGACTTACCCATTGACTTGATCGATCTTGTGGTTGGTTCCCACTCTGCACATGGACTCCGTGGGGCTTCTGGTTACTTACCTTGGGTGGTTCCTTGGGTCCCCGGCACTTCTACATCTTCTAGGTATAGTCTTGACTTGAGTCATGGTTCACATACCACTATTTTAGTATATGGTTTGGTCTCCCCCTGGGACCACTGTGCATTTCGTGCTACTGACCTGTTTCTATTGAAAAGTATTGTGTGCATTGTGTATATCCCTGGTTAGGAGATATCTGTATGTGTTAGTGAGTATTCAATAACAAATACATATTTTTACAACTACACTTTGTGGTTCTTTTTTACGTTATCTATATCAATAAGATTATGTTCTGGTAAAACAAGCTGCTTCACACTCCTTCTGGAGTTAGCCTGAAGGCTGCTCTCCACAGCTACCACTGAGAGAGCTTTCTAAGGTTGTCTAAGACCACTAACATCACCATGAAGGTTGTCTGGATTGGTGCAAGGTGCCCACTTACATAAGTGTGGACCATACACCAAGCCAATGCACATGTTATATATATTCTAAAATGCACAGGATTCACAAAGAACAAAGTCTGGGATGCTCCTGTGCAAATCTGCATCATGCTTACATATTTAACTTTTCTGCAAAGCATGACTGGGCGCTTTACGGTGTGTGAAGTGGAGCACTCATGTCATTCTATTAGCATCTGCACAACACTAGAGTCCAACAAGCGGCCAAGGATGGGAGGTGCAGACGAGACACGCCCACGAGGGAAGTCAAGGCCAGTTCTGAAATGGAATCCTCGATACCAGGGTGTGATGGTGCCAGTAGCTCCGTGAGACCATGCTAATGCAATGTAGCACTAAGCACCTCAGATCTCTCATACAACAAAAGAACACACCCACATTTGTTGATTCACAAAAGAGGAGTGAATGATTTGCACCCCAACTCTGTGTCCCTGAATGACCTTAATTTAAAACTGGCTACGTTTTTGTCCTGTTTTTGTAAAGTGCTGTGTGCAGCTTTCCAACCACTTCTCTAGAGCGCTGTGACAGATCCAACGGAGGAGGTGAAGAGCGGGAGCAGATGCCTGAACAGTCATTCAGAGGCTAGCCGAGGGTGTTTGTCCTGGGCTGGCTGCAGCAGTAGGGACATCAGAGAGGGAGAGAGAAGCGGAGGAGTGCACCCGCGAGTGGTGCGTGCGCGCACGCCAGCAGTCTGCTCATTTTCAAGCACTGCATTCGTGCTTATGGCGCACCCCTGCTCACTCCCGCAAGGTGGATGCCGCCACTAGCACAAGTGTGTGCTTGAAAATGACCATAGCGATGACTAAAGGTCCTCCTAAACAGTGCATACGTGCTGCGTAGGCGAGACCTAAAAATGATGGGAACCATGAAAAAACAGATTTTCTGCAGTAAGTGATCCATCCCAGAAGCATATTCTACACTTTCAGTACCATGTGCTCCTGAGTAATGTCAGTTGCCCCCTGGTCAGGTCAACTTGGACCACTTAGACAACCCCGCAGTGGCATCCTAAGCCCACAATTAGTCCAATCCTGATGGGAGAGGAGCCCTTCTTAAATCTTGCTTAGATGAGGCTCAGAATGTCAAGGGAGTGGCAGTCACACAAGCAAGCCACCCTTTCTCTCTGTTTATAGCCAATCTGGAGTTTAAGACAAAGGCCTCCATGAAAGGGTCGTCTTGCATGAGGTGGCATGAGGGGGAGTGGGAGTGGCTCCTTGCAAGTTGGTACAGATGTTCTGCTTTAAAACAATCCATAGGGAAGGGCAGGAATTTAGGTGCATCTGTTCATATAAGACTTCTGATTTCCACTGTGTGCAGGGTGCTGGCAGCATCCTGATCTGACAGGTACAGGGATGGCTTTATATTTGGAGTACACTTGGCATGCCACCAACATGACATCACAACTGTTTTACCATTATGAAACCCTGAGGCCTGCTGGTTACACATAGATCTCTGCCGCACATACTTTAACCTCAACGCTGTCTTAAGATCTTTTTTTGATCATTGGCCCTAGCCAAAGTCTTTTGACTAAATAATAGAATTTGTTTTTGTTGTAATTGTTTCGGGGCAGAGGGTGTTATAATATTAGAAAACCATAGTCTGGATTAACAGAGCACTATCCTCCATTTGCAGCTCCGTTGATACACTGTATAACAACAACACGTTCGATGCACGCGCAGGCCTTTACGCACTGTGAACGGCAGCCATTTTGGATCCAGGCCGCCATTGGAATAAAAGCACATCAGTCGATGCCTCTCTCTTCACGGGCCCTGCAGTAACATCAATGGTAATGGGGTAGTGGTCTGGCGGCGGCCTTCCCCCCATTCCCCCCCTTTCCCCCTCGCCTCTTAACTACAGCCGACGCGCGGCGGCAAATGCAGGGATCGCCACAGACGGTAAAAAGTCTAGCTACGCCACAGTGTAACATTCCTTTTGATTGAGTCTGCAGAGATCAGCGGAGGGTGCGCGCAGATGTAAAGGATGCTTGATCTGCAGCCCCCTGGCTGTTTAAGCAAGACGTGCTTCAAAAGGCGCCAGAAGAAACGCGCTCCTCTGGAAGGGATGTCTTGGTTGTAAAATAGACGCTGTTTATTGACTGTGGCTCTGATATGCATGTCAAGAGCAAACAAGATTATTTCAATATGTGCATTGGCTCTTTCCTCCTGGCCCGCGTCTCCAGGGGCACAGTATTTAGACTTCTTGTGCTTTGTGGTTTCTGGCCAAGACCTCGACACTAACAGGGTTACACTCATACCACACACTCCGCAATCTTTACACAATGTCCAGTGAAGAGACCCATTGGAACAGTAGTGCGGATGTGGCATAACGACCCGAGCTGCCTCCTTTGGAGTCAGTGGAAACCAGGTTCGAGTCTCGGCGGCGGAGTCAACGTCCTGTGATCTGGTCAAATCACTTATTCTCCTCACTTATTCTCCCCGTGCCTACAATTCCTCGCCTTGAGACCCTCACGGATGATTTGCCACGCGTTACACGCCCTGGTTTTATTTCAATTCTGGATTGCATCCTGGAAAAGTGCCAGATTCAGGATATTGGCTTCCGCTACCTTGTCAAGGTAAGCATATATAGGAAAGTGTATGATCACTACTCTTAAATGCAAATCTGTCTACCTTGATGTTTGCTGAGAAAGATAAGGTCTGCTGTAGGGCTCTGAAAAGAATGCTCCCTGCCTGGAGCTCACCAGAGAAAATGATTTAGGTTTTCAACCCTCACCTCAGCACTAGACAATCTTGAGTCTGCACTGAAGTCCTTTTTCACAGCACTGATTTCAGCTCTGAGAAGGGCACTGTGGTTCTACAGCAGTGGTTCTTAATTTTGACTACTATGGAAACCAGAGGTGCAACTAGATCCACGTTTTGGGGGGCGGGGGGCTACTAAAAATGTCTGGGGGGGCTCATTCTTCCAGTGATAGTCAGAAAGGAGATGCAGGGGCTCTAAGAAAGTGTATAAAAACAAAAAAAGCCTTATTTGCAAATAAATGGTCTTTTAAAGACGGGAAGTACTCAGGTGCAACTGTGTGCGTGACCGGGGAGCTGTCTGAACCCGGACATCCACACATGACGGGGGGTGGCTGAAGCCCTTTCAGCCCAATGAGCACTGCGAGCCTGATGGAAACCCACTTAATCATTCCTGGAATTTGGGGACCCCAATGAATCATTATTGAAATCTGGGGACTCCTGCTTAGACATTACTGGAAGCTAGGGACACCGACCTATGTATTTTCGATTACATGAACCTGCAAAACAATACACAAAAAATATAAAAACAAGCATTCTGCAAATAAACAAATGATCATTGTAACTCTCCCCCCCCTCGCCCCCTCTGACTTGGACCTTGGAGTGTGGGGATGCAGCTGGTACCACATGCTTCTGTTTCAAGCTGCGATTCACGGAGTGTGCTGGGTCTGATGCTGAAGGTGGGGACCCTCTGTGCAAGTTGCATGTCTCAGCGGTAGAGTGGGGTGTGGAGGCGGACCCGGATTGTGGAATATTATCTCCACTGTCCGATAGCAGACGAATGAGGGAGTCCCCCCTCTTGCTTCGTTGCTTTCCCCTGCAGCGTGATCCTCTGGAGGCGCTGTGTATATTTTGGCACTCACTGAATGGTGCGCTGCTCTTCCCTGGGTGTACGCACTCTATGGTGAGCATGATTGCGCATTGCGTCACGATGGCCTGGTGTTCGTAGTGCCACTGGGGTGCAGTGGGAGCCTCCTGTGGTGGTGAACTGACCCTGCTCACATCTCTCGGATGCTGAATGCCTCTGTGAGGCCTACTTCATTTCATTCTGGTATTGGGCTGCGTTGCTCGTCCTTGCTGCTTTGGAGTCCGGGGGCCTGTGTCTGGCCCTAAAGTGTTGGGAGTGCTCCCTGGCCATTTCTGGAAGCTGCCCCGGATAGCGCTCTGCTCATCGGAACATGGAGCGTCTGAAGGGCACTGGGACCAGAGGGTCGAAACCGGTTCAATCCAACAAACTCGACAGGTACACGATCTTTAAGGATGTACCGAGGGGCAGGCTGTCGGAGGACTCGGTGAAGGGGGCGCTGACTGGAGGTGAATCTGAGCTCTCTCTTAAGGATGTCATGGACGCAATCTCTGGAGTTAAGGCCTCACTGGAGCAAAAATGGACTCAATGGCCATAGACATCAACCTAATCCGTGCAGACATGGGTAAACTCAACGAAAAAGTGAAGCAGGTTGAACTTACCACCTCCAGTCTGGTAGAGTATCTCTCCCAGTTGCAGCAGGAGGTTGGGGAGCTGCGTGGTTCGCGTGTGGCCTTCGACCTTAAGTTGGATGACTGTGAAGGCTGCCTCCGCCGTAATAATCTGCGTATCCTGGGTGTGCCTGGAAAGTCGGAAGGGCAGGCCCCTGACCAGTTCGTGGAGGATCTTATCCTCAAGCACCTGCAACCAAAGGGTCTCAGTAAGTTCTTCATCATTGAGAGGGCACACAGGGTCCAGGGCGGCCGTCCCAGACCGGGTGCTCCCCCGCGGCCCATGTTGGCCCGAGTCCTCAACTACCGAGATAGGGACGCTGTTCTTCAGTGTTCAATGGCCAGTGCTCCCCTTAAATATGAGAATGCTACCATTGCCTTCTTTCCTGACTTCACGGAAAGAGTTCAGAAGCAACGAAAATCCCTCTTGTCCGTGAAACGTGACCTGCGGGAGAGAGGCATGAAATACTCTATGTTGTTTCCGACCCGTCTTAGATTGAGGCAGATGGTAGGGCATGGTTTTTCGATCAACCGGAGACAGTATCGGAGTGGCTTGAGGTTCGGGCCCCCGGATCGAGCGAATCATGGAAGAGACGGTGACTCAGAGACTCAGCCTTCTTGAGTGGGGGTTCAGTTGTGTGTTTCGGGAGTGTGGGGGGTCGGGGGTGTGTGGGGGTGGTGGAGGCGGAGCGAGAGGTATCCTTGATTCACTGGGGGGGAGTGACATAATGTTTGCATAACTATATTTTTCATGGCCTCATTACTATATGTCCTTTTGGGTGCTGGCCGGAGCTCCTATGATCTATCCCCCTAAGTACCTTTTTTGTTCTTTCTTTTGAATGTTTAGGGCGACAGGCACTCTGCATTTTTCAATGGGATGTTCTAAGCCTAATGGGCAGGGCAGCGGGGTGGGGGGTGTTGGGAAGGGAAGTTTGTTTCACCAGTTGGGTGGATTGTTTATGGCATCAGCAGATTGGTCTTGTTTATCATGCAGCAGATAGAGTATTGTCATATCTTTTTTGCATATGATGATGGGGGGTAGGGAACTGAAGATTTTGAGTTGGAATGTGAATGGGTTGGGGGACAAAATTAAACGTAGTGTGGTTCTCCAGTATCTTAAACACCAGGCACCAGATGTGGTTTTGCTTCAAGAAACACATTTAGTTGGAAATTCATGTAGGGCTATGCACAGAATGGGATATAAGTTGGTGGCCCACGCAGGTTTCACCTCTGGCTCCAGAGGAGTGGGTATCCTACTTCGGAAGGCGCTCCCTTTGGTGATAGATTCCACGTGGGTGGATGATAGGGGCAGGTATGTTGGCATTACGGGACGGTGGGAGGGACAGGTTCTTACCCTCTTGTCGGTTTATGTCCCCCCGGGCATGCAGAGTACCTCATTCGCTGATTTGGGAAAGCTTTTGCTCGAATTGCCGATTGGGCTTTTGATCTTGGGTGGTGATTTTAATGTGGTTGTCTCTGGAGTTATAGATAGACATCCCCTGCGAGATTTGGGGCGCGCCGCGCGATGGCTACCCGACTTCATTGACGCTATAGGTTTAGTAGATGGGTGGAGATTGCTCCATCCTGACCAGAAACAACACATTTCACTCCGGTGCCCATAACAGCCTTTCTCGTTTGGATCACTGTCTTGTCCCGGCGGCCCAGGCAGCGTACGTCGCTGAGGTTGTCCATCTCGCAAGTGGTATTTCGGCTCATTCCCGCTCTGGTTTCGGCTTTGTATCGCTTCGGGAACGGCGGGTAAGGTAGCCCCCATTAACCCCTGGTATCTACATAACCCCAAACCTCGTAAAGACCTTATTATGGCCCTAGATGAATAATTTGCGGAAAATGAGGGATCGGTGTCCTCCTCCATGACTCTTTGGGAAGCCTTTAAGACTGTCATCAGGGGTCAGGCTCTATCTTTGATAGCTGGTACTAAAAATGAAAGGAATAGAGGGGTTGTTGATGCAGAGACTGAGATTGGTCAGCTGGAGGGGGAGCTGGAACATGAGGTAACACAAGCTAAGCTACATCTTTTAAGCCTTAAGCAATATGATTATAAATCACTAGTCACTGATAGTGCAGGCTTTATGATCTCGGGGATAAGGCGGGTAAACTTATCGCCTGGTTGGACAAAAAGGACTGGGCTGACTGTGTCGTCCTAGAACTCGTTACAGCGGAGGGATCCACAGAGTATTGTCGATAACTTCGCGGTGCATTTCCAAACTGTTTACACTTCAGTCTCTGACCGACCCGAGGAGGATTCTCACCTATTGCTTCGTGATATACAGCTCCCGCGCCTATCTCTTGAAGATCGTGATTTCACGGATAGTGCCGTAACGGCTGACGAAATAGCCCAAGCTATCCGCTCCTTGAACTCGGGTAAGGCGTTGGGCCCCAATGGGCTTCCAATTGAACCCTACAACCTCAGACCTGATAAGCTTTCTCCCTACCTTAAATCCATGTTTGTCGAGGCCCGGGAAAAAGGTATCCTGCCCAGAGATCAGAGGGTTGCGTCCGTGGTAGTGATTCATAAGGTGGGTATACCCAAGACCAATTGTGCCTCTTATAGGCCCATCTCTTTATTGAATGCGTAACCCAAAATTCTGGCCAAACTTCTCTCTAATAGACTAGTGAAAGTGGTCAGCAAGCTGATCATCCGAACCAGTCGGGCTTCATTCCCCATAGGAACACGGCCCTAAACTTACGTAGGTTGCATGGCGTTATAGCCAGAGCTCATACTTTGCAGGAACCAGCCGTAATCGTTTCACTGGATGCCACTATGGCTTTTGATACTGTAGAATGGTCCTATTTGTGGGTGGTCCTGTCTAAATTTGGATTTGGCCCTGAATTTATTAGCTGGGTGCGCTTGCTATATACCGAGCCGCTTGCCCAAATAGTTGTTAATACTCGGGTCTCGGTGCCCTTATGTCTTGGTTGGGGTACTTGGCAGGGCTGCCCTCTCTCACCTCTTCTTTTCTCGTTGGCCTTGGAGACCCTGGCGGCTTGGTTGCGCTGGGAGCCATCTATCAGGGGCATTCGGTGGTCCCCTGACTGGGAGGACCGAGTTTCCTTGTATGCGGACAACATTCTGCTTTATTTGACCTCTCCCCGGAAGTCCCTTATTGTTGTATGCAATATTCTGGCCTCTTTCGGTAAGAACTCAGGGCTTTCCATCAATTGGGGAAAATACTTGTTGTTTGTCCTTAGGAGGGAACAAACGGTCCCTCTGCGGAACTGTCCCATTCAAATAAGTACAGTTGGGTTTAAGTATTTGAAGATCTTTATCTCTCTTGACCCCGCAGTTTGGTATGACCAGAACACCCTTCCCCCCTTTGCAGAGGCTTCGAGGTGATATTGCTAATTGGAGAAAACTTCTGCTCTCCCTTTTGGGGTGAGCGGTCCTTTTTAAAATGATGGCATTGCCTCGGTTCCTCTATGCCCTTCAAAATAGCCTAGATGTAGTGCCAGCCAGCTATTTCCGTGAGGTGGAAGGGTTGCAGAGTAGTCTTCTATGGGAGGGCAGACCCTGTATCGCTTTAGCTAAATTAACACTCCCCTGGTATAACGGTGGCATTGCCCTCCCAGATATTAAACGGTATTATTGGGCCTCACAGCTGGCCGCAATCAATCATGGAATGTATGGCCCCATTGCAGATCCCGGTTATAAAAGGGGGTGGTGATGGACGGAGCATCTGAATCAATCAAGCACTCACACCCAGTCAAAAGATATGGGTTTAATCCATCACTGTTCTTTAGCCCACTCTGCCACCCCAGTTCAGACATGGCTATATGCAAATCAGTCTGACCCTGTGCCTCATGGGAACAGTCCAGCCCGAACTGCCAAGCCATGTCTTCCCTGGACTGGAAACAAGCTTCAGAGGACCGGTTTCTGGCATTCCAGCCGTCTTCAGCCCGGTTTGCTTGAATCCAGTGGAAAAGTGAGCAAGGGACTCACGTCTGAGCATACCCTGCCACACTTATGGCGGCCAAAAGCGGTACAAAAGGGGGTGGTGATGGACGGAGCATCTGAATCAATCAAACACTCACACCCAGTCAAAAGATCTGGGTTTAATCCATCACTGTTCTTTAGCCCACTCTGCCACCCCAGTTCAGACATGGCTATATGCAAATCAGTCTGACCCTGTGCCTCATGGGAACAGTCCAGCCCGAACTGCCAAGCCATGTCTTCCCTGGACCGGAAGCAAGCTTCCAAGGACCGGTTTCTGGCATTCCAGCCGTCTTCAGCCTGGCTTGCTTGAATCCAGTGGCAAAGTGAGCAAGGGACTCACGTCTGAGCATACCCTGCCACACTTATGGTGGCCAAAAGCGGTACAAAAGGGGGTGGTGATGGACAGAGCATCTGAATCAATTAAACACTCACACCCAGTCAAAGGATCTGGGTTTAATCCATCTCTGTTCTTTAGCCCACTCTGCCACCCCAGTTCAGACATGGCTATATGCAAATAAGTCTGACCCTGTGCCTCATGGGAACAGTCCAGCCCGAACTGCCAAGCCATGTCTTCCCTGGACCGGAAACAAGCTTCCGAGGACTGGTTTCTGGCATTCCAGCCGTCTTCAGCCCGGCTTGCTTGAATCCAGTGGTAAAGTGAGCAAGCTTCCGAGGACCGGATTCTGGCATTCCAGCCGTCTTCAGCCCGGCTTGCTTGAATCCAGTGGCAAAGTGAGCAAGGGACTCACGTCTGAGCATACCCTGCCACACTTATGGCGGCCAAAAGCGGTACAAAAGGGGGTGGTGATGGACGGAGCATCTGAATCAATCAAACAATCACACCCAGTCAAAAGATCTGGGTTTAATCCATCACTGTTCTTTAGCCCACTCTGCCACCCCAGTTCAGACATGGCTATATGCAAATCAGTCTGACCCTGTGCCTCATGGGAACAGTCCAGCCCGAACTGCCAAGCCATGTCTTCCCTGGACCGTAAACAAGCTTCCGGTTATGCCATGGATAGATGGCTTCTCCCCGGAGGCAGTTATAATAGATCATTGTACCTAAAGCCAGCAAGGCTAGACTTGACGGGCCGACTAAGCATGCCGTCCGTATCTGGCATAATTCCACAAACTCTTTGCGTTGGAGGGACATGTTGACGCTAGCTACCCCATTCTTCGATTCGGAGCGGCTGGGTAAGCTCTGGAAGACGAAAGGATTCGATAAATGGGGCCTGATAGGGATTTCCACCATTAACGACATGTGGGGCAAGGGGAGGGTTAAATCATTCGAGGAAATGCAGGCTGAATTTGAGCTGTCGAGTTTTGAGTATTTCCGCTATGCGCAAATTCAGCATTCGCTACAGGCGGCTCTGCCTGGGGATGCGGATCTTCCAAAGGCCTCCCCACTTGAGGATAGAATATTGGATGGACACCTCCCCGAGAAAACAATCTCCTTGATCTATAAGAAATTGATTAATCACAGGGCGGATCTACTTATGGAGTTGAGGGAGAAGTGGGTGCGGGATGGGATAGAACTTGATGATGAGGACTGGCAATCTGCTATGTCCTCTCCTAAGGTGGTCGCCATTCCTGCAAGGCTACAGCTTGTTCAATTAAAAATACTACACAGGGTTTATGTCACGGGGTCCCGTCTTGTTCACATAGGACTGTCTGATACCGGATTGTGTAGACGAAAGTGTGGAATTGTGTGCGACGTTCCTCCATATCATCTGGGAGTGTCAATATATTTCTGAGTACTGGCGTAAGATTCATAACACTATACATGAGGTCTTGGGGGTCTCTTTACTACCAGAGGCGAGGAGATGCCTCCTTAACATATGGTAACCCACTGACCTCAACTCTGCACAAACACAGCGGGCTACATTGACTTTTATGATAGCGAAAAGGAATATTGCCCAGCTATAGGGATCTGCGCAGCCTCCCACCCTTGAGATCTGGAAACATAACCTAGACTGGTGTATATTGTGTGAGAAGACTGTTTTTGTTGCTAGAGGCCGCCCCCGAAAGTGGGCTTCGATATGGGGACCCTGGAATAAATACAGAGGTGAGATTTGTGTACCACCCAGGGATGCAGTTTTTATTGTACCCCCATCCCCGTAAATTTCTGACATATGTTTATTCATGTTCCCTGTACCCCCAATATGTGTTATATTTGCTATGACATAATCCTCTGTAACTGTGTCTTTTGCTGATGCTTTGTTTCAATAAAAAGAATTGTTAAAAAAATCATTTGACGCTTCCCATCGTCCATAGTATATTCTGCTTGATGTACCCACTACTCACACAAATCAATCCGAAGATACTGAATTTTTACTCTCCTATTTTACATTTGTTCACATTTAGAGAATGTTTTATTTATATAGACTTTAACAATGTGCTAATATTGTTTCATTTTCTAAGCAGTCACGGACCCCCCCGAGTAGGTTTCGCGAACCCCCAGGAATCTTCAGACCACAAGTTAGAAGCCCCTGGTCTAGAGGGACAAGCCGTGGCACCTGCCTTACTGAGTGTCACCACCGTCTGTTCACCAGGCTGTAGAGGAATGATAGTGGTGGCAGCTATACAATTGTAGTGTCAGGACAGGCCTTTTTGACTGTCTCTGTGAGCGAGAGTTGTCTACAGACCTGTGGCATGTTTTCAAATTGCTCTTCAACCTCCCTGAAACCAGCTTGCTATCCATGTGGGACATGGATGACAGGTGTGCCCTTGTGGGTCTGTGTGTCATTTGTGTGTGCAGAGGTTGTGTGTGGAGTGCACATTTTGCAGACTGTGGCCATATAGTAATCCATTTTGTTTCCCTAAATCCAAGTTGTACCTAAGATGGAGGGCAGAGAGCGCCCAGACAGTATGTGAATTGTAGGTTTTCTTCTGATATTTCTCAGGTCCTTTGCAGTGAACCAGATACTAAAGTGTGGCAGAAGAGAAGAAAGAGGGTTGCTTTGAAGTTTAGAAAAATACTTTGTCATTTTCTGTTACATTGTTACCGAGAAGGGCAACCGCCATTGGTTAACTGGTAGTTTAGTGGGACAGCCACTCCCTCTTCAGCCTTTGTTTTGGGTTTTCCTAAAAGATGACTCTTAATTAAGCCCAACCTTCTTGCAGACATCTAAGGCAAAGACCATGTATAGACCACTTTGCGAGGAATAAGCAGAAGGTAAGAACTGCCCGAACAGGGCCATAGACATGGACTCAGGAAAAACGCAAACTCCATCTTCAGTATTTCTATATATATGAGACCAAAGCGTTTAGCCCAGTTGCCGCAATTTCTCCTCCGGAGTCCCATACCAGGGGCAACTGAGAGTCTTCTGTGCTCTTGGGTTTGGTATAAACAACCAACTTCTGCCAGGTTCAGAACCAGTAACCTGTGGACTCCTACAGCCTCCCAGGTGAAGCCACCTGGGGGGCTACTCTGAAGAGAATCAGGCCTTGCACGAGGAAGATACCATCTGGAAGAGGGGGAAAGAGAAGAAGCTGGGGTAATGAGAATTGAAACTGCTGCTGTGACTTTTGGAAGGCCTGCAGTGCTCAAGCCGGAGGGTAAGATCTAAGAGACACTGAGCATGAGTTGATCAGGTGTGGCCGTGACTATGTACATATATGTATAATGAAACTAGGTTATTGATTGATGAGTGAAAACCTTAGTCCAGCAACAATGGCATCCTTTAGAGTACCCCAAATCTAACATGTGCTTAACCCTCTCATAGCTTGGCACAAAAGCAGCGAGGCTTAACTTAGAGGCAATGGGTAAAGTATTTATGTGGCCCACAAATAGTAATAAAGTGAAAACACGACACATGAAAAAACATCAAACCAATTTGGAAAAATAAAGAAAAATAAAATGGCAGTGCTAATGATAGCACTGATAACGTATTTATTTTTACAAACTCTGCCAAAGTGCATTGGAGCACTTTACATGAGCACCAGTTGCATTACACAAGGTCAGGTTAAACACTTGTATTTTTTTTAAGGCACAGGGAGATTAAGTGATTTGCCCAGAATTACAGGATATCGAGCCGACACTGGAACTCCATCCTGGTTCCCCAGTTCCAAACTCAGTAGCTTTGGGCTTACTTCCACTCTTCTCCCAAAATGCCTGGATGCATCATCCAGCCATTGTAACAGGGTCCTATTGGGTTTGTACTCTTGAAGCAATTCAACAAGCTACAGATGTGACCAATTTTCTGTCACAATCAAGTGATAATAAAGATAGCATTTGACCATTTGCTAGACACAAAGCATCTGTGCCATCAATATTTGATGAATGTTGCACTGTTTTTAATGGTATTTATCCATCAATCAAACAAAATGTCTACATAGACTTTAATGGAGTCACCCCCTATTTAAGCTTTGAACCCCCTCCAAAAAAGTGTTCATATCCCTTTCACTTTAAAGGATCACCCAATTAAAAACTCCACAAGACCTGCAATTTTAAGCCAAGAGGTTGGCAGTTATGCATTTGCCATTGATAAGACACCTTCTACGAGGACGTATGGACAACCCTCCGTGGCTTGCTAAAGCACACTGCACATGTTGGTGAGAAGAGCACAATGGCATGCAACTAGGCCTGGGCAGAATTTCAATTATGCCGTAGTAATAGGAGTAATTTTGATAATTCTGCAATAATCTTTCTCATGGAATTACCGAAAATTATGTGATTATTCCTGCTAGCCTATCTTTTGGAACAAAAATCATTAAGTGTAACACTGCGGAAATCTTAGATAATTCCGAGTGATTTACTACACAGGATTACGTGAGTTACGCCCACCCCTACATACAACCTTGGAACCATGCTCACAACCCCAGGGAGAGTTAAATCACCTCTAATTGAGTCACCCCTACATTCTATACTCTTCAACAATCCCAATGCCTCAAAATCCTCAGTGAAGGTCTGCAAATAAACATCCATACCTCATAGTCATTTTTGTTAGATAGAATTTGTCTATTCCACTGTATTAGAACTATTTAAACTGACCACTTACCCATACATCGACTGATGAACAATCCATTTTTTTAAAAAAGCTTTAACTTTTCTTACAGAATTTTTGCAACAATCTTTGTCTTTAAGTCCCCAAATATTTTGAAATATACCACTGCAACAAGCATCAGATGCGCTCATCCTTTACTTTGTTTAACCTGGAGTACAACTCGCACCCCAAATATTACTGGTTTGTAAATGGTGCATCATATATTTCATCATGCACTGCCACACTTGCCTCCACGGCTTGCGCTGTTTCCATTCTATGCACCCACAATTGTATTCTCAGTAACTCTATGCTACATATATCTACAGTAGATGTGCTTCCTCATAGTTACATGACATTATGCAAACTTATGCAAAATGCAAATTTATCATTTAGCGCTATACTTTAGTGTAAAATGTGACCTTGTATCAATTACACATTACATGCTAAAAAAGTGCAAAAAATCCAAAGCACAGTAAACAATAGCTACTTGCGTTCTGTTGTTTCAATGCATTTGCAGGACATTTTTACAGCGCATGTTGTGTTTCTGGGAAATTATTACAGTGAATTGCCTGTAATTACACAAGGCGAAATATTGGCATAATTTGGGGAATTTCATGTAACAATGATAACATGAAATCCAAAACAATTATGTAAATTACATCGCTGTAATTTACATTTCTTGTGGGCCTAGAATATAGCCCCTTTACCAACAATTTTCTCTTTTTAAAAGATGTATGGGCATATCGAGTAATGTGAATAGCAGTTTCAAAGATGTCATCTGTGATGTCATTATTGATGCAATCCATAACGTAACTTGAAATGTCGTCAGTGATGTCATCAATGAGGTCATTTAACATTTCAAGAGTGATATAATATGTGGAACCATAAGCAGCCAATGACCAGGGTGCAAGTTATAGTTAGTTCACTAAACTATAACTGACTAATTTCAGGGTTTGTTTTGGTATTTAAACTTTAGTTCTTATCTTATTTCAAAACAAACCTAACTAGAACAGCAATTTATCCTTTATTGCAAACATTGAAATGTTATTTTTTATTCATTTTAAAACATAGATAGCTATACATTTTGATTCCCTCCCTACCCCTATTCATGACCCAACCATGAACCTAAAGCCCCCATACTAGCCCTCCACACTACCCATTCCTAATAATTAAAAATTACTACCCCTTAACCCAGGAAACTCTGGCCTATCTGCAGAATTAAGCAGCTGAGGCCTGCAAACTAGACTCAGGCTAAATCAGTATTACACCTGCATAATCTAGTGAAATGTTAGTTCTTTTGCATTACTCGTGGTATGCAAAATTCACAAATTTAAACTATTACACCAAGTTGTGTAATTATTAGATGTGGGCAAAACTCAAAAAGAGTTTTACTACACAGAGGAACAAAAAAACTCAGTAAGATTCCACGGAGTTCGCCACGGACAGAAATAAGCAGGAGAGCTGCAATTTAGCACCAGTAGCGCAGGCAGTGCTGAAAAATTAGCACAAACTGCGCCATGCGATGTGGAAGCACACGCAGCCATTCAAGTTGATTTTGCTGCTCCTCGAATAGAAAATCTACTCAAACGGCAGCAAATCTACCTGAGAACCAGCCCTATGACCACGACCACCCGCGTAAGTAAATGGCGCTAGTAATGCCAAAACTCACTAGTGCTGGCATTTCTTGAGCACGGGTGATTGGTGGAATTTAGCCAGTTACAAGATTAACGCAGAGATGCCAAATTCTGCCACCCATAGTAATTTGACTTCATTCACCTAAAATATTGACCGTAAATGCATTGGAGCAACACAAACAACAGAAAGCAAGCAGCTGTTGTTTGCATGCTTTTTTCTGTTTTTTGTGCATATTTTGTCTTGTGAAATACATCCTTGCATTCAAATTGAAAATGAGGCCACATTGTGCATTAAAAAAATTGTGCCACATGCTAGTTTTGCTCTTTGTGTCATTTAGAGTAATTGTGCATCATTTTTCTGAAATTCTGCATACTTACACAAAAGCAAATTACGTGAATCTCACACATCCTACTAAAAACTCCCAACTACACCTATGCCTGATCACTAAATACCCTTTACTACCCCAAAACTCAATCTATCGCTGAGGTGTAAAAATCTTTACTACACCTTAGCACTACCATCCCTGAGCCCTAAAAACTACTTACTACGCGTATACACTACCCATACCTCAACCCTAAAAATCCCTTAATGCCCCTATACCCTACGAATCTCTGAAATAAAAAAAACCTTACTACCAGTATTCAGAACTGAATCCTGAATCCTAAAAACTCCTAACTATCGCAAAGACTACCCATACCTGAACACTGAACCCCTTTACTATCTTTAAACACAACCCATGGCGTCACCTAAGAGTGGTAGAACTAGAGTCGATGTGAAACAAGCATACCTCATTTCTTATTATCACAAAGTCACTATGAACAGGCCACAAACACATAAAACACTTCCTACCGTCTAAAATAAAAGCAATCCCTTGAGTTTGTTAGACAAGGACACCAACGGATCAGACCTGGAGATCATCGTGAGTCACATGCTAATGCAGGCCATAAATAGATGACTGAGAGCTCCCTCTTTTATTACCTTTTTTGTTCAGCCTAGGCTAGCTCAGTTGATTAAAGTGCCCCCCCCCCTCAGATGATCTAGCTATGTGTGTAATTTGCAGGTGTAAGGTTTGAACCCCAGTAAAGTTGATCCTGTCTTTCATCCTTGTAAATCAAACCAGATATGTGCTATTGTAGAGAGTGATGCTGCTGTCAGTTATCAGCAGTGTCAACCTGGTTGGGTATGGCCTCTCTAGCAGCCAATACACTCGAGGATGATCCCCTTTGCATCAGCTGCGTTGATATTCCAGCTCTTAAAAGGTCTAAAGATTACAATGGGCAAGTCCAAAGTGAGCAATGATTGCTTGAAACAGTATCAATAATTGTCTTTAATGCGGTACGGTCTGCAATTAATGCAGTTCATAAAAACCTAATATTTTTGGATTTTTTAATGAGTATATTTTTATAGATTTATTTCCTGTACACAATTCCAGAGCCGAATCAGATGAAATGCAGAAAACTCATTATTTTCAATAAAACGTCCACAAACGACAGCTGTGGCTTCCTCGCCCGTGTTCATTAACCTTGTTAGTTAATTACTCGCATCTTTGGTCAGATTCGTTGTTTCATGTCTGTTATTTTTTGTAATATTTGGAGATATATCAGCTGCGGATTATACAAATGGGATGAGGCAGGTGTGGGATGGTGAAACCAATATCTCACACTTTGCGCTGTAAACACTGAAGATGGGAGCCGCTCATAAAAATCGGTTGCACAGTAGACAGTAGGTTAGTTCAAAGTGATGAATAAAATGATGGTTAATGAGATGTCTTTTTAATGTGAGGAACCCTGATGCATCCTTTCTCCACGCAAGTCCAAATAAGCATTGGTATTAGGTACCCAAGGAGTCGTTCAGACATGAAACCTCCTAAGCTGGAAAGATGAGAAATATGGGCTCTTAGCTCTTGATACTTTCTGCTGCCTGGGAATTTTCATGAAAAGGATGCTTGTCCTCACCCACTTCAGAGGCACTCTTTATCAACAGATACCTTCTTCGCTTAGGTACTTAGTGGGCTTCACTGGGCGCTCTTCGCCAGGTCAAGGATTTGAGCACGAATCAAGCCCGCACACAACCACTACGTTGGTTGTTCTCCCTGTTGGTCTGTGACAGAAAGGAACGTTTGGTGAAATGGAAATCGCAGTGCTGTAATGCATGTTACTTCTGGAATTTCATATTATGCTTGTTACGCAATATTCCTGAAATTACGCTGTTATGCATTTTGCGTAATTATTTACTATTCGCAGGAAATACTGTAAAATGTACCACAAACACATGTGTACAACTGAACACGATCAGGTGTTGTGCACGGTACTTTATTTAAATGCGTCTTCGAGACAAAAATTGATGTGAGGATGTATTTCACGCTAAGATATCTCGAGAAATGACAGATTTGCATTTTGCATAATTATGCGTGTTTGCGCAAAAAATTGCTGACATTTCACTAAGCAAATTACATAAATTTTACACACCAAAAGCAATAATTATTAATTCCGGTTTTATTGCATTAGGGACCTTGAATATTAAAAAGGTGCAGACGAGGATCCAAAAGTAACATCTTTATTATTGACCGCTTCATCATGGACAAATGTAATGTCCTAAACGGATTGTGCAGTGCAAGCCTTTAGTGTGGCCAACATGTTTCTGCCCTCCGTGAAGCTATACAATTGGCCAGGGGCCTTCACCAGGACTGTTACCTGCCTTTCTTACACTCTGTGTTGGTCCCACACTTACCAATCTTGTAGAATGACCAACCAAAGGGGGAGGAGGGCTGAGAACAAGTGCATCTGATGATCAGGATGGAGTTGGTCACATGATGACTATTAGAGTAGTTTTTGCAACCTTTCAAGATGGTAACTCTCACTTTGTGTCATTATGTGCACGGAGTGAGCACTACTGGGAACTAAATGACGTACCTTAGGAGGATCCCACCATGGGGCCAGATGTACGACCCGCCAATCAGCGAGTTGCAAATTGCGTTGCATTTGCGACTCGTAATTTGCGTCACGCTAATTGGAATGCACAACAGTGTATCAGACACTGTTTGCGATTCCTAATGGGGTCGCAAATTGCATGCCTCATTAATATTAATTAGGCAGGCACAATTTGCGACCCCTTTAGGAATAGCTAGCATTCACAGGGATGGTGGCCTGCTGGGGCCAGCAGACCACCATGTCTGTGACTGATTTTTTAATAACGATTCAGAAAAGGGGGTGGTGATGAACAGAGTGTCTGAATTAAGCAGACCACTCTTACCCAGTCCAAAGATGAGGGCTTGATCCATCACCGTTATTTATCTCACTGCACCATCCCAGCTCAGAACCTGGCTATATGCAAATCAGTCTGTCCCTGGCCCAGTGCATCATGGGAACAGGGCAGACTAACCTACCAAGCCAATTCTTCACCACCCCTTGTTGTTAAATATTTTGTCCACCCTAAGCGTGGAAGGGTATACTCAGATGTGAGTCCCTTGCTCATTGCACCATCAGGATTCAAGCAAGCCGGGCCGACGACGGCTGAAATGCCAGAAACCGGTCCCCGGTAGCTTGTTTCCTTCCCAGTGTAAGAATTGGCTTGGTAGTTTGGTTTGCCCTGTTCCCATCATGCACTGGGACAGGAACAGACTAATTTGCACATAGCCAGGTTCTGAGCTGGGATGGTGCAGTGAGCTAAAAAACGGTGTTGGATCTAGCCCTGATCTCTTGACTGGGTGAGAGTATTCTGCTTAATTCAGAAACTCTGTCCATCACCACCCCTTGTTGTTAAATATTTTGTCCACCCTAAGCGTGGAAGGGTATACTCAGATGTGAGTCCCTTGCTCATTGCACCATCAGGATTCAAGCAAGCCGGGCCGACGACGGCTGAAATGCCAGAAACCGGTCCCCGGTAGCTTGTTTCCTTCCCAGTGTAAGAATTGGCTTGGTAGTTTGGTTTGCCCTGTTCCCATCATGCACTGGGACAGGAACAGACTAATTTGCATATAGCCAGGTTCTGAGCTGGGATGGTGCAGTGAGATAAAAAACGGTGTTGGATCTAGCCCTGATCTCTTGACTGGGTGAGAGTATTCTGCTTAATTCAGAAACTCTGTCCATCACCACCCCTTGTTGTTAAATATTTTGTCCACCCTAAGCGTGGAAGGGTATTCTCAGATGTGAGTCCCTTGCTCATTGCACCATCAGGATTCAAGCAAGCCGGGCCGACGACGGCTGAAATGCCAGAAACCGGTCCCCGGTAGCTTGTTTCCTTCCCAGTGTAAGAATTGGCTTGGTAGTTTGGTTTGCCCTGTTCCCATCATGCACTGGGACAGGAACAGACTAATTTGCATATAGCCAGGTTCTGAGCTGGGATGGTGCAGTGAGCTAAAAACCGGTGTTGGATCTAGCCCTGATCTCTTGACTGGGTGAGAGTATTCTGCTTAATTCAGAAACTCTGTCCATCACCACCCCTTGTTGTTAAATATTTTGTCCACCCTAAGCGTGGAAGGGTATACTCAGATGTGAGTCCCTTGCTCATTGCACCATCAGGATTCAAGCAAGCCGGGCCGACGACGGCTGAAATGCCAGAAACCGGTCCTTGGTAGCTTGTTTCCTTCCCAGTGTAAGAATTGGCTTGGTAGTTTGGTTTGCCCTGTTCCCATCATGCACTGGGACAGGAACAGACTAATTTGCATATAGCCAGGTTCTGAGCTGGGATGGTGCAGTGAGCTAAAAAACGGTGTTGGATCTAGCCCTGATCTCTTGACTGGGTGAGAGTATTCTGCTTAATTCAGAAACTCTGTCCATCACCACCCCTTGTTGTTAAATATTTTGTCCACCCTAAGCGTGGAAGGGTATACTGAGATGTGAGCCCCTTGCTCATTGCACCATCAGGATTCAAGCAAGCCGGGCCGACGACGGCTGAAATGCCAGAAACCGGTCCCGGGTAGCTTTTTTCCTTCCCAGTGTAAGAATTGGCTTGGTAGTTTGGTTTGCCCTGTTCCCATCATGCACTGGGACAGGAACAGACTAATTTGCATATAGCCAGGTTCTGAGCTGGGATGGTGCAGTGAGATAAAAAACGGTGTTGAATCTAGCCCTGATCTCTTGACTGGGTGAGAGTATTCTGCTTAATTCAGAAACTCTGTCCATCACCACCCCTTGTTGTTAAATATTTTGTCCACCCTAAGCGTGGAAGGGTATACTCAGATGTGAGTCCCTTGCTCATTGCACCATCAGGATTCAAGCAAGCCGGGCCGACGACGGCTGAAATGCCAGAAACCGGTCCCCGGTAGCTTGTTTCCTTCCCAGTGTAAGAATTGGCTTGGTAGTTTGGTTTGCCCTGTTCCCATCATGCACTGGGACAGGAACAGACTAATTTGCATATAGCCAGGTTCTGAGCTGGGATGGTGCAGTGAGCTAAAAAACGGTGTTGGATCTAGCCCTGATCTCTTGACTGGGTGAGAGTATTCTGCTTAATTCAGAAACTCTGTCCATCACCACCCCTTGTTGCTAAATATTTTGTCCACCCTAAGCGTGGAAGGGTATACTCAGATGTGAGTCCCTTGCTCATTGCACAATCAGGATTCAAGCAAGCCGGGCCGACGATGGCTGAAATGCCAGAAACCGGTCCCCGGTAGCTTGTTTCCTTCCCAGTGTAAGAATTGGCTTGGTAGTTTGGTTTGCCCTGTTCCCATCATGCACTGGGACAGGAACAGACTAATTTGCATATAGCCAGGTTCTGAGCTGGGATGGTGCAGTGAGCTAAAAAACGGTGTTGGATCTAGCCCTGATCTCTTGACTAGGTGAGAGTATTCTGCTTAATTCAGAAACTCTGTCCATCACCACCCCTTGTTGTTAAATATTTTGTCCACCCTAAGCGTGGAAGGGTATACTCAGATGTGAGTCCCTTGCTCATTGCACCATCAGGATTCAAGCAAGCCGGGCCGACGACGGCTGAAATGCCAGAAACCGGTCCCCGGTAGCTTGTTTCCTTCCCAGTGTAAGAATTGGCTTGGTAGTTTGGTTTGCCCTGTTCCCATCATGCACTGGGACAGGAACAGACTAATTTGCATATAGCCAGGTTCTGAGCTGGGATGGTGCAGTGAGCTAAAAAATGGTGTTGGATCTAGCCCTGATCTCTTGACTGGGTGAGAGTATTCTGCTTAATTCAGAAACTCTGTCCATCACCACCCCTTGTTGTTAAATATTTTGTCCACCCAAAGCGTGGAAGGGTATACTCAGATGTGAGTCCCTTGCTCATTGCACCATCAGGATTCAAGCAAGCCGGGCCAACGACGGCTGAAATGCCAGAAACCGGTCCCCGGTAGCTTGTTTCCTTCCCAGTGTAAGAACTGGCTTGGTAGTTTGGTTTGCCCTGTTCCCATCATGCACTGGGACAGGAACAGACTAATTTGCATATAGCCAGGTTCTGAGCTGGGATGGTGCAGTGAGCTAAAAAACGGTGTTGGATCTAGCCCTGATCTCTTGACTGGGTGAGAGTATTCTGCTTAATTCAGAAACTCTGTCCATCACCACCCCTTGTTGTTAAATATTTTGTCCACCCTAAGCGTGGAAGGGTATACTCAGATGTGAGTCCCTTGCTCATTGCACCATCAGGATTCAAGCAAGCCGGGCCGACGACGGCTGAAATGCCAGAAACCGGTCCCCGGTAGCTTGTTTCCTTCCCAGTGTAAGAATTGGCTTGGTAGTTTGGTTTGCCCTGTTCCCATCATGCACTTGGACAGGAACAGACTAATTTGCATATAGCCAGGTTCTGAGCTGGGATGGTGCAGTAAGCTAAAAAACGGTGTTAGATCTAGCCCTGATCTTTTGACTGGGTGAGAGTATTCTGCTTAATTCAGAAACTCTGTCCATCACCACCCCTTGTTGTTAAATGATTTTTTAATAAAGCAACTTTTTTTTAATGCAGGAAATAAAACGGGATGCATTTCAAAAAGAAAAATGAAACTTTTCAGTTTTATTTTTTTAAGGGCAAGCAGTGGTCTCTGGGACCACTGCCTGCTCTTAAAAAATATTTTCCCACATACTCACAAAGGGGAAGGGGTCCCTAGAGGACCCCTTCCCCTTTGCGAGTGTTTTACCATCTGCTTGAAGTAGTTGCTAAACAGTGAGTGTTTTGCGGCCGCAAATGCGGCTGCAAAACATCAGTACATAGCATGTTGACTCGATATTAGGAAGGGACGCCGCTTCCTTATAGCGAGAGTCGAAAATGCTATTTTGCAAAATAGCATTTTTACATGCTATTACCCTTTTTTGCAGCCGCACACGGGAGGTTCTCCTGTTTGCGGCTGCAAAAAAGGGTCGTACATCTGGCCCCTGGTTCTTGAAGGATGGTAGTAGCGAAGAGGTATCCGATGAGGAAGCATGCTACGGGAAGCAGGTGAGTGCAACCATCCTTTTTTGTAGGAAAAGCCCCAGTGAGGAGACAGTCTCAAAAATGAATAAACACCTCCCTAGCTTAGGGGAGCTCCTGTTTGCAGTTTGCACCATCCATTGGACTTACTTTATGGTGAATCAAGCTGGTTGACTGAATGACGCATTGAATAGAGATCTCGGTGTCACCAGGAACAACTTGTTTCCAGGTCACAAGATTGCAGGATGACTCCCAATAACCGGAAACACACATTTCAGTGCAGCTTTTTCCTTCTACACATCACAGCAGTCTAGTTCTATTAAAGTAAACCGGGACTACAAGTCCCAGAATGCATTGAGTTGTCAATTGTACCCCTTGACCTAAGTAAGATGTTTTTAGGCCCTTTTTAAGTGTTGCAGTTAATTTTGGGGTATGTAGACTGTTGGAAGAAAATGTCTTCTATTATCTGATCCTCGCCTCGAAATGGATATAATTCCTTAAGTCAGTGGAAAGGTGAGCGCTTGGCAAACATATTTCTGAATTATCATGTGCCAAGGCCTGTTATTCTCGAATGCCTCAGAATAAATTACGTGTTTCCACCAATTTACGATTGGGGTGAAATTTACAGATTAAGGCTATCCATATTGCACTATCATGATTGCTCTTGCACAGGGAACCACTCGCCATATATTTGTGGTCACAGTTGAGTTTGCAGTCGTTATTTGTCTCGTGCCAATTGTCCAAACACATTCTAAAATGGAAAGCAGTGCCTGCAGGAATACACGTCTGGTGTTACTCATCCTGGGATAGGTATTTGCTACAGTCTCCACATGGTTACAATTATGCAGTAGGGTTGGCTTCCAGAAGCTCCTCAGTGGCTCATCAGAACTTTGAAGCGCTATAAAGATGAAAATGTGAAATCAGTTACATAAGACTGAATGAACCCCACATTTTAGTCAAAGGCAATGAATGTGATAAATATAAGAACACAACTTTTAGTAGACTCTTTTGCAAATGCATCCATTGACTTATGCTGCAGAACCTGTTTGGGGTGGTTCTCCTTTCAAATGTCTTTTCCAGGCTGATCTCCAGACACACCTCACTGCAGGGTGGTCTCCGGCCTGGAGTACCCACAGCAGACACAAACAAGCATTGGAAATGCAATAGGTCTCGCACCATTAGAGTTAGTGCTTTTAGAATTGTTTATGGGTTTTTTTTGTAAATGTTTAGCATTTTTGTTTCCTGTAGCCTATGCTAAAGAATTACAAATAAAAAAAGCCATAAACATTTCTAAAAGCTCTAACTGAAATGGTCTGAGACCTATTGCACTATGTGAGGGTGAGGGGTTGAGGGTGAGTGAGGGTGAGGGTGGGTGAGGGTGAGTGAGGGTGAGGGGTTGAGGGTGAGTGAGGGTGAGGGGTTGAGGGTGAGTGAGAGTGAGGGTGGGTGAGGGTGAGTGTGGGTGAGTGAGGGTGAGGGTGAGTGAGGGTGAGGGGTTGAGGTTGAGGGTGAGGTGTTGAGGGTGAGGGTGAGGGTGAGTGAGGGTGAGTGAGGGGTTGAGGGTGAGTGAGGGTGAGGGTGAGTTAGGGTGAGGCGTTCAGGGTGAGTGAGGGTGAGGTGTTGAGGGTGAGTGAGGATGAGTGAGGGTGAGGGTGAGTGAGGGGTTGAGGTTGAGTGAGGGTGAGGGTGAGTGAGGGTTGAGGGTGAGGGGTTGAGGGTGAGTGAGGGGTTGAGGGTGAGTGAGGGTGAGTGAGGTGTTGAGGTTGAGTGAGGGTGAGGGTGAGTTAGGGTGAGGGGTTGAGGGTGAGTGAGGGTGAGGGTGAGTGAGGTGTTGAGGTTGAGTGAGGGTGAGTGAGGGTGAGGGTGAGTGAGGGTGAGTGAGGGTGAGGGTGAGTGAGGGTGAGGGTGAGGGGTTGAGGGTGGTGAGGGTGAGGGTGAGGTGTTGAGGGTGAGTGAGGGTGAGGAGTTGAGGGTGAGTGAGGGTGAGTGAGGGGTTGAGTGAGGGTGAGGGTGAGTTAGGGTGAGGTGTTGAGGGTGAATGAGTGTGAGGGTGAGGGGTTGAGGGTGAGTGAGGATGAGTGAGAGTGAAGGTGAGTGAGGGTGAGTGGTTGAGGGTGAGTGAGGGTGAGTGTGGGTGAGGGTGAGTGAGGGTAAGTGAGGGTGAGGGGTTGAGGGTGGGTGAGGGTGAGTGAGTGTGAGGGGTTAAGGGTGAGTGAGGGTGAGGGTGAGTGAGGGTGAGACCTAAAAACGACTTGAAAAAACAAGATCACACAGAAAACCAGCTTCTATTTCAAGTTATTTGTTGGAGCCCTCACACCTCTCAGAAAGTAGGCACTCTGAATTTTTTTTAAATGTATTTTCTTTTCTTTAATGGTACACATTCGCAACTCAAAAGTGTAAAGGAGTTGATAAACCAAAGGAACAGTGAATTATATTTAATTTCGATAATTTTATGGAGATTTCATCGACCTCTGCAGCAACAGCATGTCTGTCTGCATGCGTTTGTGTCTGGGAGAGAAATAAAACGTGTCTTGCAAATCACCTGTGTACCAGGTATGCTGGAGTCTCCGAAATACGATTTATTATTAATGTTAATACATGACAACATACACAAGAAGCACCTTCTCTACATGCTACCACGCGAGAATGAGCATGTTAAACTCTGCAGAGCACACTTTGGCATGAAGCACCCGGCTGCGGTGCAGTGTACAGTCTGTCTGCAAATAACTCGGCACTGGCAGGCAATTAGTGTGCATGAACAAGTGAAGTTTTTATCGCACCGACCACGCGCGCTGAGCTCTGAGGAACATTCCCTAAATGTGCTGATATTTTGTGAAACGGGCACATGCCAAATGCGTGATGTGTGGCGCTGCTCAGTGAGACACAACACCACAACTTAAAAACAGTGTTCACAACAAGTTCTCACTTCCACTCTCTTGACAAACAACAGGCATGTCTAATTCGATATCAGCACGTTGTTATTGTTCACGTGCTCCTGAAAAGTAAAGTTATTTTCACATGCTGTGTTAGCTTTTCATGTAGCGCAGTACTTGTTAAAGCATATAGCACACCTTTGTTAGCGGAACTTGAATTTCAACACACAGCATTTACTGTTCGTAATACATGCAGTTCTGATTATGTAAACATCATTAAAATGCTGTGTTGCACCTTTCAGTTATCTGAAAGAAAACGCATCGATAAATCATTTAAATACTACTTCGCTTTACAGACACTTCTGTGCGAAAGTTTAAGTTTGAGACCAACAAGAAGTAACCATACCGAACATGAAAAGAGTATGGGGCTATACAAATAAAAATAAACAACACGCAATTCCTTTCCCGCATTAAAACACCGCCCAGCCGAGAAGAAAGTCACAAACACCCAACTCCAATGACATTCCAACTTCAAAGGAGCCAACAGAAACACAGGAAACGAAAGAAAACTGCTGCAGAGAAGCTCTTCCAACTGCACAAAAGCCAGACACCTACCTAGGAGCGAGGAAACGCTGCATCCACCGGCGTCAAGGCGAAGGAAAAGTTAATCACTAGAGAAAAAAAAATCGAAAGAGAAAGCAGGGTAACCTGACCCAGGAGGGGGGAGGAGGGAGGAGAAATGCGTCTCGGCCGGAGCAGGGGGCGGAGAAGGGAGAGCGGGCTTTGAAATGCACTTCACACGGCCGGCCGGTCGTGAAACTGAAAGCATGGCCAGCCGGCCGTGAAAGCCTTTGATGCCGCAGGGGGTGGAGCGGCACCAGCTGGGAGAGTAGGCAAGGCAGGCGGCTGGGGGCATGTGCACGCGCTTTTAAGCTCAATGCGCATGCGCATTGAGCTTAAAAGTCACGGGCACTGCAAGGAATCGCCACGATTCCTTGCAAGTTGGACAAAGAGTGGATAAGCCCCCATAGTCTCGCTTGCTCGATGCGCATGCGCATCAACAGGCGAGACCTAAAAAGGTGTGAGGTTTGTGTGCTTGGTTGTAAGAAGTCTAACTGGAAGTGTAATCAAGCAATATAAAAGGATGGTCTTCACCTAAAGGGTACCCTTCAATTCGAAACAGACTCTGCAGTCCTATGCCTCACCCCTACACTTACCAAAAAGCAGTACAGGAAGTCTAATCAGCAAATGCTTGCTAATAAAGCCTTCTTTGCATTTCCCAGCCTCCATCGGTGTCACCCCAATATCAGGTTCTTCAACTTCCAGCCACAGAAATGGAGACAAAACACACCCAGTGGTCGGGCAAGCTGTCCTTGCCCTTCGTCTTGTACCATGCTAAGCTGAGGGTGTTAAAAAATGGATCCCACCTTGCTTATTAAAGTATACAGCCAAACATGAGAATTAACATCAGAAGACATCCACTGCAGCATTAGCAGAATCTCCTTTTAACTGTGTGAGTTATTCCTCATATTTTCTTACATTGCTATGATCGTTAGATTCATTCTTCCTCTGTGTACATCTTAAAATTCTCATTTTTTCCCTCAATATGAGTCAAGTCATTACGCTATGCTTCCAACCCCTGAGCCGGTAAGCTGTTGTTGCATGGTGCAGTAGACTAGTAAACGCCTAAGTGTTGACAGAGTGTTTGCCTGGTTCTAGTGTCATTAGAAGTCCCTAATATCACACTATCTTCAAGTGCAAATAATGCTTTTTCTTTCTTTTGCCTTGCATTCTTAAATTGTATGCTATCTTAAAATGCATCCTCTATATTCTAAAAAGTCAACATGAAAAGCTGTTCTTTTGCTTAAAAACTTTAAGTTATCATCTCTTCTTTACTTTCAAATGGCCTTCTCCTCCCTTCTACTGTGCATGTTTCTCTAAGCACAACCTTGTCTAATCACAGGAATGTTCACCTTTTTACCTATTAATGTATTTCTGAAAACTGCCCACAATTCATTTAAAAGATCACAACCTCTCCTTTGAAAGCCTAGCCCCTGCAACCTAACACTGAATCTCCTATAGCTCATCTATTAATGTCCCCAGTTCTTCTGCTTGAACTCACACCACCTCCCCACACAACAATACCTACACCTAATTCTTCTTAATTTAATCAACCACATGCAAACCGGAGTAAGTGTATGGAATAGTTAATCCTGCACACACAAGACTAATCCCAACAACCAGCAATACCAGTAACCCTGAACTAACCACTAACCTTGGGTTCCGTAGCTTCATGCTGCCCGGCATAAAGCATAAAGCATAAAACGGACAAAATGAGTTAGACATCCAACCTCCATATCAGATTCCAAGAAACTCATCTGCGGAGTCCCTCAAGGATCATCACTCAGACCAGAACTCTTCAACATCTACATGACGCCCCTCGCGGACATTGTCAGAGCCCACAGCATCAACATAGTATTCTTTTCAGACGACACACAGGACATCCTCTCCCTTACTGACTCAATGAGCACCACCAAAGCAAACCTCTCCAACTGCATGAGCAACATCACTGCTTGGATGAAAAGCAACTGCCTCCAGCTCAACACAGACAAAACCAAAGTCCTAATCTTTGGCAACAACCTTGAATGCCCTCCGAACTTGGCACCCCCACCCACCTCTGCAGACCATGCCATGTACCTCAGAATTATCCTGGACACAAACTCTCCATGAGCAGACAGAGCAACACAGTCTCCTCATCATGTATCCACATCCTGCAAATGCTACGCATAATTTTCAACTGGATCCCACTGACTTCATTACGGAAACACACTCAACATTAGAATCGCAGCCCATGTCCTACACCGACTCCAAACTACCCAGAACACCGCCACACAACTTTTTCAGAACATCCTGCAAAATAACCACATCTCTCCACTTCTCAACAATCTCCACTGGCTCCCAGTACAGGAAAAATGTAAGTTCAAGCTACTCACCCACGCCTACAAAGCTCTCCACAACACTGGTCCAGAAAACCTCAACCTCCGCCTCAAATTCTACCAATGCACCAGACACCTTCGATCTGCATCCCAGGCAAGAGCATACCTCCCTCGAATCAAGAAGCCCAGAAACGGAGGATGATCCTCCTCATACCTCACATTCAAGACCTGGACCGACCTCCTGCAACACCTCAGAACCTCCCACCCCCTCTTGGACTTCAGAAGGAACCTCGAGAAATGGCTCTTCCAGATGAAAGCAGCATGATCTCCCCCCCACCCCCTCCTCAGGCTTGCCCTATTCACTGCCTCGATACCCGCACAGGTGACTAGCCGCATTCTTCAAATTCACATAACATAACATGACATCAGGAGTGGTAAGTGTTATATACAGCTACAATTAAAATGTATTTGCTGACAGGTAGTATCTGTCCCAAATTAGGAAAAACACATAATGTTGCCTGAAACACATGTATTATCAAATTGCACAGCAGCCTTTGCACAGACCGATGGGGCTACTATTGGTGCAGGCGGCTTTGAGGTAGGGAAACATCATTTCGTAGAAGCACGCACATTGTATGTAGTAAAGTACTAGGGTATGCAGTGCAACTGGTTTCCAGCTTTTTTACATACACAAGCAGACTTTTTGCTATGATGGATCTGTTTGTAAGCATGATTTCATTTTAAAACAGCGACTAGCACGCTACTCCGGAGCCCAAGCTTAATTGTTAATCCAGTGGTTAAATATTGATTATTGCGATGATTAGTCATCTGCTCTCTTTTGTATCATTTGTTTATTGATTTTCAATTAAATACTGTGCCACAATATTGCATCCATGGATATTGTTCAAAACAGAACAACCTTATGCACATTTCCTGCATACCAACCGTCTAGGAAGCTGGCAATAAAAGAAGTCCCCCAGTTTTAGCACTCCTCCCACCCCCTTACTCATGCAGCGCCCCACTCCATCTTCTACCCCCACAACCCTGCATAACTCAACAGAACAGAAAGGAACCCATATATTCTCTGAGTTTTGTATATTAACTAAATCTGTTCATCATCGCACCAATTCATACATGTCTTCCATCCGTTGCCTACAGGAGGGTGTCTTTGTTGTCTTCTAAAGTCTCAATATTCCCAATTCCGCCAACGCCATTGATAACCAATGCTTCACATAAGACGTCAAGGTAGGGAACCCTGAAAAATTATGCAGAAGTGCCAACTGCACATCAAACGTCAGGGGTTCTCCCAGTTCTGCCTCAAGAGTAGACTTTATTTGCCCCCAATAAGGAGATACATTGTCATATTCCTCTATGATGTGCACAATGTGCCCCCCTGTTCCTCCCACACCTCCAGCACCCTGATATAGGACTCAGTTTTGCACTGTAAAGTTTCACCGGGGTCCAGTGCCATCTATGTAATACTGTAAAGTGGCTATCCTTCAGTCTCGCCTTCCTCATACCTCAGCCGTGATCAGTAATCAGGTCATCCCTGTGTTCATCATCAAATGTAATTGCCAGTCGATGTTCCCATCAGCTCCACACCCCATTTCTGTTTCTGAGCGAAAGGGGGAGGATGTATCCTTACGGCTAGAGCGGTGGACCTCGATGCTGGGGAACTGGGTTCGAGTCTCGGCAACGACGCTCAACATCCTGTGATTCTGGGCAGATCACTTAATCTCCCCGTGCCTACCAAAAATGAAGGTGTCCATCTGTAACGCAACTGGTGCTCATGTAAAGCGCTCTGATACCCGATGCCTTGGGTCTAGTTCGAGCTATATAAAACTCTAAAAAAAATGTTTTTAAAAAGACGTAATCAATAAGAAGGGTGTATGATCCTAATACGCCCCCCCAATTTGTCTATGTATGTATGTGTGTGTATGGTCATGTGCTGTCAAGAAAAAAAACATTACATGTATTTTCTCCAGTTACTTTGTGATAGATTAAATTAATACCAGTTAGGTGTAATCATTAGAGAGGTGTAGTGGGTTCAGGTGAATGGTTGGTGGGATAGATTTGCTGGTAGAGATTAGGTAATGTTTTTCATGTGTCTAAAAAAACTAGTATAACAGAAGTTTAGGGTCTTCACCTCTTTTGCATGAATAACTTAGAATAGCTTAAGGACTGGTAGTGGGCGTCTCTTACCTAAAACCTTCCACTTGTATCTAGTGGCAGAAACCCAATGAAAGCAGTGTAATACTATGACAAGGAAGTAATACAGAATACTAAATTGGTGCAAATACTGTGGGGCAGATTTACAATCCCCTTGCGCCTCTTTTATGCTGCTGTTGCGTCACTCTTGTGACGCAGCGGCGGCGTAAAAGATGCGCCATAGTGCGGGGTATTTACAACGTGACGCATCTCCCAGATGTGTCACATTGTAAAGCCATGTGCCAGAAGAGGCGTACCATCGCAGGGGGAGGCGTTCCGGCGCAGGAACGCCTCCCAAAAGTGGCTGAGTGAAATCTATAAGATTTCACTCAGTCACTTTTGGGCTCATGCTGCGTCAAAACCCTGCGCCTGCTTGAAGCAGGCGTAAGGATTGACGCAGCATTGTACACATAGGGCCCCCCTGAGCAATGCTGGAGCTGCGTCGCGCTTGCGACTCAATTCCAGCAATGCGACGCTTTTACAGCACAGATGCTTGATGCATCTGTGCTGTATTTGCCCCATGGTGTACCGCATTATAAATGCGGCGCATCCATGGTGGCGGAGCTGCGGCGCACAATTACTGGCGAATCCCTGCCGATATGCAGGGATGCGCCAGTAATTGTAAATCTGCCCCAATATATTCTAACTCTACGAAACCCGCAATGTGGCCCAGTAATAACAAAGTGCTGAAAAGGAGGGATTTTTAAAGAAGTGTGACAGGACCGGAATTAGTTCATTCCTTCAAAGTATCTAAAAAATAACCCTAAATACCTTCAGTGACTAAGAATGTTCCTAATAATGGCACAAGCAAAAAAGTCTTAGAAAACAACTATTTAACTTTCACACTTAACCACGGTATTCGGCAAAAAATATATCCATTAAAAGTCTTTTCTTTCTTTAACTCACTGCCCATGTCAACATCCATTAACAAACAGTCTTTTCTTTCTTTCCTAGAATCCAAATGTCTACATCCATTACAGCAGTGAGATCCCAATGCAGGAAGGTGAGGCGCTATCCAAAATAATGTATATGCATACATCCCTACCAAATTAGAAGATCAGGCAGCTGTTGGTAAATACGTTTGTGCTCTTGACTCCTCAAGAGCATGGAGAACGAGATAACTTCTAAAACAAGCATTTGCAATGCAATAGGTCTCGCATTTGCAAAAGTTTGAGCTATTGGCATTGTAAATGACAAACCTTTTATCTATGTGTTGGTTTTGAAAACAGATAAATAAATGACATTGTCATTTACAATGCCGATAGCTTAAACTCTTGCATTGTAAATGACAATGTCTTTTATTTATGTTTTTAAAAAAGAAACCTAAAAAAAAATGCATTGTCATTTATAATACCAATAGCTCAAATTTGTGTAAATGCGAGACCTATTGCATTGCAAATGCTTTTTTTTTACTTTGCTTATGTGATGGCAATAACTATACAGCATAGTGAAACACTAACTTAAACCCTGACCCTTCTTCCCAAGACCAGTTCCTGTAGAGTCTCCCAAATAATTACTGGCCTTATCTGCACTGGATATTTTTCGTTCCCTTTGCACCCTTTTGTGGGACACTCTGGGTCAGAGGCCTACTAGGCCAGGCACTACAAGTAAGGAGCAGGGGCATAAAAACGGTCCCAAAGAGGTTATTAGCATAATTTAAGCAATTACATCTCGCGGTCTAATTTATAAAAAAAAATAAAGGTAAACAGAAGTAGAGACTGCTGCACAACAACAATGTAACATGAGGGTTGCAATTTGCTTAACTTTAGAATGAGGGCCACATTTCCAGAATGGTGGTCAAGAAAGTTGTTCTATGCAACTCCCGAACAAAATATTTCCGGCCACGGGTTTAATGCACGGCACAGTCAATCCATTATTTCGCTCTCTGGGACGATACAATGAGTACCATTTACGTGGGTACAACTTTGTCAACACCTGCTATTTACACCGTTCCGTTCTCAGATGAGACACGCACAGGAAGATTCAAAGATCCTTAAATTAAACATTATGTTCTTACGCCGTTTTGAATTGTACAGACGATTTTACACCATCTGTAGAAGACGACTCCACGATTCCTTATTTTATTTTCTAATTGTTGGGTTTTATTTTTCACTAATCAATGTAAAACTTATCAAAATGCACACTTGTCGTTTTATAAATTGGTCTAATGTGACAATCTTTATTTCAATTCAGAAAAAGGGAGATCTTTGACAGCACTGAAGCAGCTATACTCCAAAAACAAGGAATGGAAGGGGTACAGCAGAAAGTACAAAGAAGGAATGGAGAGGGTGACGTAAGGAAGGGAGAGAGAGAGAGAAGGGAAAGAAGGAATAGAGGGGGAGAGGGGAGGACGCAATGAAGGGGAGACAGCAGAGAATGGAAATAATGAATGGAGGAGAAAACACTCAAGGAAAAAGAAAGCTTGAGAAATTCAGGTTTCTCACATACTCATAGCAAGTACAGAACAGCAGAAACATGTAGACACACAAAGACACCATGTACTCCAGTGGACACAACATAGGGCAAGCTACTCCCACACAGGAGACAAGTAAAGCATGAACAGCAGAATTGACGACTTAACTCATACACAGAATAAGTAAAGCATAGGTGGCAGCCGTGCATGCTTTCCCCACACACACAATGGGTAGTTTAACAGTGCAGGATTCTCCAATGTATAGAACAAGTGTAGCATATAGAATAACTTGCTAATTTCTTATAGAAAGCACTCAAGATGGGTTGCAAAAGGTGCAAAATATCCTCAGCCTGGGCAGCAGAACAGAACATTTTCCTCAAGGAAAGGGTAGGTGCAGGCCAAGCATCCGGGGTGCAAGCTCCGAAATTAAAACTAAAAGCCGCCTCCTACCTCATAGTCTTGTCCAACTCAAGTCTGGGTGTGACTCCAGCTCGCAAGTGGAGAAGATGCGCCGCTCTACCATAGACGGGCGTGCTAGGAAAAATAAAGCTGCCGCTCACCTCCTGAATGGCCTTGCAGCCTAGTAGGCCAATCACCCTACATGCCGCAATCACAGGGCAGGGCGCCTTGATAGAAAACAACAATGACAATGAGCTGCAAAAAACATCTCGGATGTGGTGTTGATTAATGATTCGGCAGGCTGCGCACCTCGTAGCGGACAAGGTTTGAGATTGCTATGTGTGACATTTTCATAACTTTAGTGTAGTTATGAGTGACATTTCAAAGACTATGACTAACTTGCGCTAAAAGGGGCGTGCGAACAGCGCCAGCGAGCTGCTCTGTTAATCAATTAGGCGCATGCTGAGTGGTGACCTGAGGAAGAGCAACAACGAAAACCAAAAATAAGCAAACACTTGACTGAGGACATTTTTTGAGATAAGGTGGAAACCATGATATTCGAACCAAAGTCAGTAGCTTAGCCGTCCATTACACCATCCCTAAATCAAAGTTATCCTCCAAGCAAACTGAAGGTCGGCAAACTCGTAAACAACACAGGTGGAAACAATCCTTTTAAACACGCGACAAAGTTAATCTACAAACATGAGACAGCAAGTTGAACCAAGAAATAAAAGAAATACGTGACCGTCTGCAGTGAATCTTACTATGCTCATTCACCATGCCTACTAAGTAACAAGCGACACAAGAAGGAAATATAATTATATTTTAATTCGAGGGTGCTTACCCCTCTTGCCCCCGAAAGAAATCACCGCCGCAGCCCTGCTCCGTGAAAACCGGAAGTCAGGCACTTTTGGCCGAGACGGGGGCGGGGCCTGCAATCCGGCAGGAAGTCCCGCCCGCCGACACCGAGGAAGAAGTGAAGATGGCCTCTCCGCAGCCCGGGGTTCCCATGAGTTGAGGAGAGTCCCGGGGCTGCCAACAGCCAGAGTGTTGCAGGGCTCCCAGGTGCTGGAGGGAGCCCCGGAAGTGAAGTCCTGTCCCCTGGTGCCGTGAGGAGACTGCCGCAGAGAGGAGCCCGATGCCCAGCAACAGCCCGGTGAGTGCCCGACCAGCCCGAAAGAGCCCGGTGAGTGGGAGGGGAGGGGAGGGGAGGGGAGGGGGGGGGGTGTACGCGCGTGTGTCTGTGTGTGTTCGAATGTGTCTGTGTGTGTGCGTGTGGGTCTGCGTGTGTGTATGCAGTGTGTGCCTGTGTATGGCTGTGTATGTGTGCATGCGTGAGTGTGGTGTGTGTCTCTGTGTATGCGCATGCGTGTGTGGTGCTGTGCGCGGCCCCGAGGAGGAATCTGAGACCGCGACGCTCGTGCTTGAGCTCCGTCTCAGATTCCTTCTAACACGCCGACAACAGTTGTCTTCGCAGACAAAGCAGGCTCCGCCTGCTTTTAGGTCTGCTCGCCCTAAAAACAGCAGAGATACCCAGTACCAACAACAGATCAGGAGCAGGCAGCAAAGATAATGAAGGAAAACCTCCACAGGTCACAGGTCAGAGTAACTGTAGCCGAGGTGAAGTCAGCAAGAGTAAGGGCGTCGAGGTAACAAGGTAAGTATTGCGCAGGAACAAACAATTACAGGTACCAACGGGTTCCCGAGCGGGACTTTTATGCTGTTGCACTCAGAAACTTGACAGCGACCACCGCGGCTCCCGGGTGGGCAGACCGATGCAGGGGCGCATGCAACAACTAGACTGCGTCCCCTCCTTGGCCCCTCCTGGGCTGGATTAGGAACTCAAAGCAGCCTCGGCAATTTTGTGGGACCAGCCCCCTGGAGGTGTATGTGTGAAGCACAGCTGCTTTTGTTACCGGGGGCTAATATTGTACCACTGCTCTGCTGCAAAACTGGTCCCAAGGAACAAAACCGGCCCCCACCACTTTGAAACCAGCCCGTGCTTCCCGGGGAAAAGCCCGATGCCCGGTATGGCCAGTCCGACGGCCCAGGGCCCCACTCCTCATTTCCAGGTTGGTTGCACCGCATGCCAGAAGCAGGGACGCAGGACTGCAACCCTGACAGCATCAAGCCGAAAGGAAACAAGCAGAAGTAAGTCAAGTTCCGTTTTTAGGTCTCGCCTGTCGATGCGCATGCGCATCGAGCAAGCGAGACTATGGGGGCTCATCCACTCTTTATCCAACTTGCAAGGAATCGTGGCGATTCCTTGCAGTGCCCGTGACTTTTAAGCTCAATGCACATGCGCATTGAGCTTAAAAGCGCGTGCACATGCCCCCAGCCGCCTGCCTTGCCTACTCTCCCGCCCCCTCACTTCTTGATTGCACGGCCGCTAGGCCGTGCCTCCCCTACTCTCCTCCTCCTACTCTCCTCCCCTCGCCGTCTGTTCCCGCACTCCTCCCACACCCCCGCTCCGCCCCCTCCCCTGCCTGCCATGTCATTGCCGTCACGTAATTGAACAGGAAAAAGGAACAAGACTACTGAAGAGCACTAAACACTCCTCACAAATGGATAGATAGGAGTACTTTCATGCCGCTTTTGCCATATAGCACTGTTTTTTTACTGTTACAGTTGCTGTAACTACTGTTCTCACAGCCCTGAGTGCGTCTGAAATGTTTGAGAGAGCAACTTGCTGAATCCCAGAACTTCAAAGCTCTTCTTCTTGCCGCCACATAATTAGACAAGAGGACATGCCGGTAATTGAACTCGGGGCCTTGTGGGGTAGAAGCGCTAGAGAAGGCTGCTAAAGAGCGCCGGACCCCCCCCCCCAGGCTGATAGCGGTGCCCCCAGCACTTCAGGACAAGCAGCCGCAGCATATACCGCTGCTGCCTTTTCTGCCTTTTTTCACCACTTTGTCGCATTGAGGGAAAACTCGTCTGCTGTGCTTGAAAGAGCTACTTGCCGCTTCTGCAACTTTTCTCTTTGCGGAGATCTTCTTCTAGCCGCCGCTAGAGAACACCGGTAAGACTCCCTACTCTTTACAAACAGATGCGAGGTGCCAGACCCCCAAGCAGAGAGCGGTACCAGCAGCACTTCAAAGAAAGCGGCCGCCGCATTTGCAGCTACCGTCTCTCACCACGTTGCCATTAGTATTGTCGATTGTCCCTCGCTGCTTTTCGCACTTGCTCCCGAGTAGAGCCACAATTAAAGGGTTCAGAGGACACCAGCCTTCCGCACGCCAGGAACGATCCACCATTGCCGGGGGCAGGGCAGCGATCACCTGTGGCTACATGGCGTGGAACTCCGCAGCCATCCTCCTATTCAAAACAGCGCATTTGTACACAAAATACAACCTAAAGACCAAAAGTCTGCCAATTAGGGCATGCTATGTAAACCATAACAAGCACCAACATTGCACTGCTCATGACCTGTCAAAAGACATCACTGATAACATCTTAAATTACATCTTACATGAAGATGTGATATATGGCATCACCAGTAAGGATAATTGTGATATAGTTGATATGCCCTTTTTAGGTCTTGCCTGTCGTACTAAAAATGCAATCATGGTTATTATTTGTCTGTTGTAGTTTCATTCATTAATACCGCTCACCACTGTCAGTTTTGGAAGAGCCCTCCCTCACTTACCGGGCGCATGCCCAGATGGTAGGTATTCCCGAGGCAGATCCAGAATCCAAGCGCCCGCAACTGATGCGCCGTGACTCCTTTCATGGTGCCCTGTGTCCCCACAGGCATAAAGACCGGCGTAGGTACCTCCCCGTGAGGCAATCGCAGCTCGCATGCCCGGGCTTTGGATACCCGGCATTCTGCTAGCACTCGTAGAGAAAGCGGCGCTGCTGTGCTAGTGGAGGCTGCCATGCTGCTACGGATGCGACGTCACCGGAATGCGATGGAAACCACAGAAAACAAGCACTGGCAAACCCATAAGATCGCACCGTTTGGGACCTTTTAGTTTTGCCAATGGTTTTTAGCCATGGTTGTCGTGAGGTCTCGTGACCTATCAATGCGCACCGCTCTTCCGCAGTACTGCAACCTACACCCTCCCTCACCCTCACCCTCACTCACCCTCAACCCCTCACCCTCACTCACCCTCAACCCCTCACCCTCACTCACCCTCACTCACCCTCACTCACCCTCAACCCCTCACCCTCACTCACCCTCACTCACCCTCACCCTCACTCACCCTCACTCACCCTCACCCTCACTCACCCTCACCCTCACTCACCCTCACTCACTCAACCTCACCCTCACTCACCCTCAACCCCTCACCCTCACTCAACCCCTCACCCTCACTCACCCTCAACCCCTCACCCTCAACCCCTCACTCACCCTCACTCTCACTCATCCTCACTCACCCTCAACCCCTCACCCTCACTCACCCTCACCCTCACCCACCCTCAACCCCTCACCCTCACTCACCCTCAACCCCTCACCCTCACTCACCCTCACTCACCCTCAACCCCTCACCCTCACTCACCCTCAACACCTCACCCTCACCCTCACTCACCCTCACTCACACTCACCCTCACCCTCACTCACCCTCACCCTCACTCACCCTCACCCTCACTCACCCAGTCCAGTTTTACGTCACTATATCCCTTTTATCATTCACAATTCTGACCGTAATCTCTCTTTTTTGTGTGGTCAGTTTAGAGTGCCTCAGGAGTTCTGCAGAACACCTGGGTACTCACCCCTCACCCTCACCCACCCTCATCCTCACTCACCCTCAACCCCTCACCCTCACTCACCCTCACTCACCCTCACTCACCCTCACTCACCCTCACTCACCCTCGCTCACCCTCACTCACCCTCAACCCCTCACCCACCCTCACTCACCCTCAACCCCTCACCCTCACTCACCCTCAACCCCTCACTCACCCTCACCCTCACTCACCCTCACCCTCACTCACCCTTATTCAGCGCAACCACAGCATCTTCACTAAATATATTTAATAAACTTTAAGCTATTGGCAATATAAAATAAAATCCATTTTATTTACGTATTAATTATTAATTGTTTTTTAAAGCCATTGATTTTTTTTATATCAATACATCTAAGTCACATATAAGTCCCGTTAATACAAAACATGTTGCTTTACAAATGCTAGAGGTGTCACATTTACAAAAATTATAACTATTGCCTTTGTAAAGAAGAAAGCTATTAATTTAGCTATTTAGAAAAAACAACACATAAATAAAAAAAAATACAAAAAATAACACCTATAGCTCAAACTTTACTACTGCGAGACCTATTGCATTTCCAATGCTTGTTTCATGCAGGGTATTAGGAGAATAGTGGGAGGTGCCTTTCTGCGATAGGATGCGATTTGAGGTTGTAAGCTGTAGAAAGCACTCTGAGGTTGCAAGGTTTAAAAAAGAAAAAAAATCATACATATTTCTCCTTATCCAGGGCAGACAGCTTAAAACATTTGAGTGTACGCATCACTTAAACATAAAGAGTCTAGTCTGCTGTGTGCCAATCCTAGGACTGTCATTTACGCATAGTCTGGAGGAGGCCAACCTTGGTACAGGATCTGTATGATGCACAAGAGGTGTTGGTACAGAAAAAGAAAGTGTCTCATTTTATGATCTTCCTTCACTGTACTGTATTAAGGTTCTTTTTTCTTATTCACTAAAATGAGTTATTTGACATTGACTGACAGCATCTTGTCTACGCACACAGATATGGACCTGGTATCCCTGGAGTGGGGTAGGGGAGTGATCCTAGGGAGGGTCATAGTAAGTCCCCATATGCCCATAGATTTCATTTTGGGTAATGAGTTGCCTCTGGTGTCAAAAGAGTTGGGAGGCGTGATCACCCATGTTGCCCTGACAGTTCAGTTTTCTGGAGGATCCATTCCTAAGCGGAGGGTACGGTAGCCCAAATGGAAGGGTAGGGTGAGGGAGGACTCAGCCTCAGGGTACAGATTCTGGGCTATTAAGCCAGTCTTAGGATACCACCCCTGGACTGGTTGGAGGCAGAGTGGAAGTAGGGTGCGTTGGACAACCCACAACCATCCTCGGCCCCACAACCATTCTGGAACCAAACACCCTGAACCCCGCATCCATCATGGGATGGAAAACTGTGAACCCCGCCCTCACCCCAGGAGAAAACCCCTGTGATCTACATCAATCGTGGGTTTGAACACTATGAACTCTACATCTATCCTGGGATCTGACGCGCGGAACCTCACATCCGTCCTGGAGACAGCATCAGGGTCTCCACATCCATCCTTGGTAGAGAACGCTCATGGCCCCTCATCCATTGGGAGAGAAAACACCCGGGCCATTCATCCATGGTGAGAGAGAACACCTTGGACCTAAAACTAACGAGGGAAAGCAAACCATGGGGCCTGCATCCATCATGGGAGAGGGAAGAGGTGTGGCACCGCGGCTAGGGCGACTGACTCTGGAATCTGGGAATCACAGTTTGATCTCCGGCATCGGTGGCAGATTAGTCCAGCACCATGTGACTCTGGGCAATAGCTTGCTTAATCTTCCAGACGGCCCCCAGCGCCTAGAGACCCTTACGGGTGATTGTGCGCTTTACAAATGTGGATTATTATTATCACACCCTCAATCATGCTTCCATCAAGGGAGACAGCCCCAAGGTCCCTCAGGCACCGTGGGACAAACTACCCTCCTCCTCGTCTCCCTAGTGAGAGAAACCTACACGTGAACTCTGAATTCAGTTTTCAGAGGGCTTGCTGAGGTTTTTTCAACCTCCAGCCTCCATGAAATACTAATTATTTTATCTAAAAGATTAAAATCACACAAAGAAGCAGAGGCTGCTTGGTAACCATGGTGCCAGAAGAGCTCAGCTTTTCCTATTTAATCTCTGAGAATATTGTTTTTGGCACGAGGTTGCCACTTCAGGCTGAATTGTGCCAGCGCTTGGCAAGTTTTGTGGACTGTTTTTATGTAGCGCATATGTCATCAATTTCTTGGCCTCCTGCCAGTGGCATATTTAAGACACAGGGCACCATATACAGCAAGCATTAGAAAAGCCAATGGGTCTCGCTTTTGAGACATATTGGCCTTGTAAATAGTGTTTAGCCATGCTGAACTGCACTCCTGATGCTGCGCAGCATGGGTAAAGGAGTAAAGAAGCTTATGACGTAGTCAGCTGTGTCATTTTTTAGAGGTGCATGCCTTTTTATTTAACAACCCGAGTTGCTCAGCATATAATGGGGGGGGACAACACGTGGGATGCTGGTGGGGAGAAAAAGCAACAGAGAAGGAGGGTGCAGTTGGGAGGAAAGCAACACGGAGAGCAGGGCACAGAAGCAACACAGAGTGGGGGTGGGGAGAAGAATATGGAGCTGGTGGGGGAGAAGCACATGAGTGAGACAGCCATTGCGGGGAAGACAAGAGAGTGAGCACAATGTTGGGGATTGTGGGGAGACACACATGGGTTTCAGTGAGCAATGCAGAGTGAAGGAGAAGCGCAGTACACAAGGGAGACAGCAGGAAAACACATGCACTTGCTAGGAGTGTTTAAGCAAAAAGAAAATAATTGTGCTTGAAATGAAAGCAGCGAAGCATAGAGGCCAGCCAAGCAAAAGAGATGCTAAAGAGGCAATGCACCATGGGAGGGACAAACAGAAGATTGACAAGGTGGGACAAGAATAAGAAGCAGGCAAATGAGAGTGACACAACAAAACCTACCCAATGGTAAGCGATGGGTAGGCTCCAATTCACTGCATGTTCTTACTAAACTCACAATGTCTTTCCCAACCAGACACAGGGCCGGGCTAGGAACAAAAACCGGCCCTGGCAAAGTGCTCAGCTGGCCTCGCAGGGGATTGGGGGTGCGGCCGGGCTGTTTTCCAGGGCCGGTTTTGGGCAATTTTGTTACAGGGGGCGATATTGCAGCTCTGTTGCAAAAATGGTCCTGTAAAAAAAGCGCCCCCCACCCTGGAGCCCACCAGGTAAACGCCCAGTGCCCGCTACGGCCAGTCCGGCCCTGACCAGACAGCTGCGTTGTGTGGCAGGCTCAACTTAAAAATGACAGAGCACTGCAACTGTAGGCAGGGACCTGAGTGGGGTGGATGGGATGATAATGGGCTAGTGGCCATTGTAATGCTAGCGATTAACAGAGGGCGTGAGGTCTTGGGTGCAAGTAGGGCTGGTTGAAATAAAATGAGGGGCCCTTTCAGAATTATGTATGGGGTGCTCGGAACAGGAGTGGTGTAATCTCTTTTCAGAGTTTAGTCAAGTAGAAATCGATTGTAAACCCAAAACTAGTGTAATCAAGGACTGCACCACAAGGGTTGCATATATTTATATATATATATATATTTTAAAGTTTTATATAGCGGTAACTTAAACCGTAGGCATCAGAGCACTTTACATACACACCGTAAACAGCAGAAGGACATTACATTACAAAGTGGGCTGTCAGAGAGAAAGCAAACCAAAGAAAAAAATACAGCGAGGGAGATAAATATGCAGTGCAGCGGAGGGGGCGAGAGCAATAAAAAAGAAAAAGAAAAAGGTGAAAATGACAATAGTCCGGTCACCCACTATCCTTGAATGTCCGGGCATAGAGGAGACAACTCAGATATAGTAGTCTAGGTAGGTTGACGTTGGTCACAAAAGTATTTGTTTAGGGGATGGAGTTTCAGGTCCCTTTTGAAACAGGAGAAGGAGGGGTTGCATCTGAGGATTCCAGGGAGAGCGTTCAATATCCAGGGAGCGTTGCCAGAAAACGATCGGTATTGGGTGGTTTTCTTTTTAATTTTCTGAGGAATAAGAAGGAGTGAGTTGGAGCTTCTCCGCGTTCTGGATTGCCCTGCTCTTTCCAGTTTGTTATTTAGGTAGTTGGGGGCAGGAGAGTGAAGTGTTTTGTGTGTGATGCAGGCCAGTTTATAGATACATCTCCCTTCCAGGGGAAACCAATTTAGGCAGTTGAGAGCTGGAGTGATGAGTTCAAATCTTTTAACTCCAGATTCGAGTCGAGCAGACATGTTCAGCACTGCCCTTAGAGGGGCTAGGTGAGCTTTTGGAGTCCCTGTAAGGATGGCGTTCCCGTAGTCTATTTTAGAGAGAACTAGGGCTAGGACTACTGTTTTGAGGTCATCGTGGGGTAGAAAAGGTTTCAATTTCTTGAGGTGTTTTAGAGAGAGAAGAGCACTTTTTGCAGAGTTTTTGATGTGGGTCTCCATTAATAAGTTCTTGTCAAGGGTGATGCCTAGAAACCTAACTGAGTCGGATAAGGTAAGGGGGCAGTTTAGGGCAACCAGATTCTTTAGCCACTCTTGGATTGGATGATGGTTACGTTTTGGAGAGATAAGGATTAGTTTTGTTTTGTTTGTGTTGAGCTTTAAGTGGTTAATGTAGAACCAAGATTGCATCTCAGTTAGGGTGGTATTGAGGAGTTGGATGTCGCTGGGGGACTTGATCCTGAAATAGATTTGGGTGTCGTCCGTGTAAAGGTGGTAGTTCACTCCGGCTTTTTTCAATATGATTGTGAGGGGCTCCATGAAGAGATTTAAGAGGGACAGGGAGAGGATTGAGCCTTGCAGGACCCCAAGTGTGACTTTAGTAGGCTTTGAGAGACAGGAATTAATTTTGATCTGTTGTGAGCGGTGTTGAAGGAAGGAGGTGAACCATTTTAGTACTGTGCCATTTATGCCGGAGCGTTTCGACAGGGTCTCCAGAGGGGTTGGATGGTTTACTGTGCGAAAGCCGCAGAAAGGTCAATTAGGATGAGTAGGCAGGCATCACCTTCGTCTAGGGCCTTGTGAATGTCGTCGGAGACATTGAGCATAGCTGTTTCCGTGCTACAGCCTTTTCTGAAACCAGATTGAAAGGCGTCTAGGAGGTTGAACTCATCAATGTGTTTATTGAGTTGTAGGAGAACACATTTCTCCAATGTTTTTGCAAGGAATGGGAGGTTAGAGGTAGGTCGGAGGTTATTAAGATCATTAGGGTCAGCCCCGGGTTTCTTGAGAATGGCTGTGATTTGTCCTAGTTGGAGGGAATCTGGGACACAAACTGAGGTGAGAGAGGCGTTGATGATTTTTGTCCAGAAAGGGGAGATGATGCGGTTGAGTTCTTTTATAATTGTGGAAGGGAGGGCGTCCATGGTGTGGGAGGAAGATTTCAGATTAGAAATTATATTGAAGACCTCGCTAACCGGCATTAGCTCAAAATCGGACAAATAAGCATTGTTTTTTAGCTGGAGGTCGGTTTGATTGTCTTTGTTAAGAGCTCTTTCCGAGAGGTCAAGGGAGGTTGAAGGGGGGTCGGTTAAGGGGGAGGGAGGGTTAGCAGTTTGTAAGAAGGATTGATCAATTTTAGAAACTTTATTAGTGAAGAAGGTGGCAATTTCTTCACATCGCTCATTGGTGGCTTCGATTTCTTGAGAGGGAGTGCAGTTAGTTTGGCTTTTAACAATGGTGAAGAGTTCTCATGGTCTGTTTTTCGCCAGATCGAGTTGGATGCGGAAAAAAGACGCCTTTTCATTGAAGATGTGTTTTTTGTATGACCGCCGAGCAGATCTAAGATGTGTTAGGTGCAAGGACGAGGGGTTTTGTCTCCAAGACCTTTCCGATTGTCTGAGTTGACGCCGTTCATCATTCAGCTCCACGTTAAACCAGGGTTTTGATTTCATTCTCCTCAGTTGTTTGAGTTTGCGAGGAGCTATTTGGTCTAAAACCTCTGTCCTTCCTGAGTGAAAGTGTGAAGTGAGGTCATCAGCCGTCCATGATGAGGGATGGAGTTGCAGATGGGGATGAATCTTGGCTTCAAGTTCGGATAAAGGTATTTCTTTGATGTTTCTGGTCAGGAGTTTCGGTTTGACAACACAAATAGAATGGAGGCTGGCAAGTGTGTCAATCCTGAACAGAATGAGGTGGTGATCGGACCAGTCAATGGGAGAAATCTCTCTCAGGGAGATCAGATCGTTGTTGGTTATGATTGCATCTAGTGTAGCACCTTTGATGTGAGTTGGACTATTGCAGAATTGCTTGAGGTTATATAATTTCAGAAGGTTGGAAAGGTTCAGGACAGTGGCGTCTTTTGGGTCGTTCCAGTGGATATTGAGGTCACCTAAGAACACGTCTTTAGTGTTTGTCAAGGAGAATTGTGTTATTAGGTCTGTTAGTTCTTCGGGGAAAAGGGTACGCTCTCCTGGAGGATGGTAGATGGAGTGGAATTTGATGGGTGGGGTGCCCTTGGTAGTGAGTTTGACGCCTAGGTATTCAAACGATAGGTAATCTGCAGGTTTGAGTTTGGTGATCTGTATTCCGTCTCTATGAATGATGGCTAGTCCCCCCCCCCCCCAGTTTTGATCGGCCTGTCTTGTCTGATGATGTTATACCCTGGAGGGGTGAGAATGTCAAGAATGGGGGTGGTGTGTGCATTGAGCCAGGATTCAGTGAGGAAGGCGATGTCAATTTCTTCAGCGAGAAGAGTTTCAGCAATGTCAGTAGCGTTTCGTACTGCTGATCTGCAGTTAAGAAGCATGCAAGAGAGAGGGCGGGGAGCCTCGATGATGGGGGGAGTTAGGTGGATAGAGGTGTATTGAGCAGGGGGTCTAGGCGAGTGGACAGTATTCACGATTCTGTTAGTGCCGATAATAACAGGGACGTGGAACGGGGCTGAATTCTGGTACAAAGCGAGGTGAGAGTCGTAGAGCTCATCTGGTTTCGGACCCGATACCGGTTGGCTATCCTTGTCAGGACTGGGAGCATGGCTCAATGAAGGGCTGGTGGGTCGAGGGGGGTTCTGTTGGGCCATGTGAGATGTATTGAATGTAGTGGGAGCACAACACCTCGGGGGGAGGAAGCACCGTGGCTTGGCACTGTTAAGAGGGTCTTGTTGTAAGTGAAGGAAATCAGCAGCAAGGGAGATTGAGCAGGGGTCAGGGGTTGGATGAGGTTCCTGGGATTGGGATTAGGAGTTGGGGAGGTTGACCACGGGGAGTAGATAATGTAATGTTCTTATTTGCGATGGAGGAGTGATGGGACAGGTGTCCAAGTGAGGAGGGAAATTCTGGGACGGACGTCAGAGTTCCGGGCGTTGTCAGAGAGGTAGGAGGTGGAGGCAGGTTGTGAATGTGGGCGTGCGACAGCGGAAGAGGAGTATGTAGTGGTAGAAGGGGGGAGAGAGACAACTGGATTGGAAATTAAATTAGACAGTGGGGATGTGAGGGTCGTAGGAACAAGGACAGTGTAGATGGTAGGGGAAGGTTGTGAGGGAGGGTTACGATTATCAGGGTTAGGGAGGGGAGCGTCTGTGAGATCCTTGGGATTAGGAGAGAGGAGAGGTTGGACACAGAGAGCCGGATTTGTAAAGTTCCCATTCAAGGAGTTCGGTGGAGGAGAAGTGGGACTAGTGTCCAGGTGCGGAGGAAGAGAAACTAAAGAAAGCCCATCGGAGTTTCGGGGCATGTCCAGGAGGGTAGAGTTGGAGGCGTGTTGTGCATGGGGGGAGGTGACAGCGGAAGGGGATGGTGTAGTTGTAGAAGGGGGGATAGAGACCCCAGGATTGGAAATGATATTCTGCCAGGGGGAAGTAAGGGTCGTGGGAACAGGGTCTGTGTAGGTGGTAGGGGGAGGTTGTGGGGGAGGGTTCAGATTCTCAGGGGTGGGGAGGGGCATGTCAGTGGGGATTACAGTCGCAGGAGGGCAGCAGTTAGAGCCCACACTGTTAAGATTGGCCTTGAGGGAATTGTTGGTTGTGGGTATGTTGCTCCTGGTGAGAACAGAAGATGTGAAAATGGTGGGTGTTTGGCGACGGAGAGTAAGAATAGGGGTAGTGTGATTGAGGTGAGTGATGGTGGAAGTCCATGAGTTGAGGAGAGGGTCTTCAGGGCAGGGAGATTGGATCGGTTCCACAATATTAGTAAGGGTAGTGGGGGGTAGGGGAGAAAGGGATTGAAGGCTCAGTTGAGTTAGCGAGGAGAGAAGTGTGGGGAAGTGGCGGTCAAAAGTGGTGAGGTGTGGGTCTGTGGCCTGAATGAGTATGGTTCCAGAAATGGTGAGATCATCTCTGAGCATCTTCTATACCCACGCATTGTGGTTTGAGCTGTATGATACAGACCAACTCACAGACTGGAAGGTATCTGTATGCATGCTCAACTGCATAGTTCCCTCACTTTTATCCTACATCCATGCTTAGCTGCCGCTACAACGTTACTCCAACCATACTTGCATGACCAGCATTTAATGGTGAAACATTCATTCTCTTGCTCTATTTCACTTTAAATTCATGCAAAGTCACAGCTACAAAATGCACCAGGCCACAGCTCTGGCCCCCATGCCCATCCTGAAAACAATGGTCATGTGACTAATGCATCCATCCATAGCTCTGCCAAGGAGTAGGATTCTCCCTGTTTCTAAATGGACTTCGGATCACTGTTCACAAACATCATCTAGACTGCATTTTCAATACTGATTGTGGACATGGGAATGAGTGAAGATCAAAGCCTCACCGCGGTCACCTTTGGTGCACCCATGGTTACAGTTACCCTTAGGTGAGGCCTATCATGGGTCTGCACAGACATTGACTCTAAGATGGAATATGCTGGTGCATAACCAAGATGGACACCTTGTCCCAGATTTCTTCCTCACTCGTCCTTCTTTATTTTCAGGATCTTTCTGGAGGGATGTATAAGGTTTCTCCACTGAGGGACACCACATCCTTGGGATGCCCTAAGCACTAACTCCTGCATTGCAATGGGAGAGCAGGGCGAGGGTTGCTTTACCCAGCATTCCTTTCCCTGCTTTGCTTTACCCAGCATCTGCCCTCACCTGGCACGCTGCAGGGGTGAACACTTGGGTCCTTTTTAACTGATTCTGCCTAACTGCAAAGGGCTGAGCATATAATCTGGGTAGTCGCTCCAGCAAAGGAAAGATGTGCAGCGGCACAGGCCCATCTTGACCCCTCTGCATTTCTTCCTGAACGTGAAGATGACTGCCGGCCATTTCCTCAAGCCTCGGACTAAAGCCTGGAGCTTCTACCACAGCAAGGACTAGATGTATCTGCCCCTCACCAGAGACTGGATCAGGATTCAAATAAATCCTGTTCTAGACCTTGCTTACAGGAAGTGCATACTCTTTCAAACATCAAGTTTTAGAGCTTGCGGGTGCCCAGCCTTCTCAGTATATCAGCCCCATCTACTAGATAAATCACACACTGTATGCAAGGAAACCATTCCATGGAAGCAAAAATATCACAGGACTGAGAGACAAATGGATCTGCAAAATCATAAGCTTTGTGAACACAAAATTCTAAATCGTAATGTACCGAAGACACATTGAGATCCTAAATATTATTTATTGTGGGTGGCGGCGTACTTTGTAACCCCTTATGAAATGCTAGGAAAATGCATGAAATGAGTGTTGCCACCTTCTAACAATTCACAGTGGAAAACACTGTATTCTGACTGCAAAACACTGATTTGATTCTGACACAAGGAATGGGGTGCTATTGATTTGCAGAGTGGAAAATGTCTGTACTAGTATATGTAAGAAATTCAATTTTCACATGGTTCCTCTCCTTTTTTCTGCTAGACACTGCTGCCATTTTGAATCTATACATTCAGACACCATTGCCTGGTCTTCCAGTGCGTGCTTAATTTTTGATGTATAAGAGATAGGTATTTTCATCCTACTCCCCATGAAGATGACATTATGTGTGTAACACGGGTGCCGAGTGCTAGGGCTTCATTTCTTGGATGATGCTGTGTTGCTTCAAAGGTTTATTGTAAAAGGCTCCGGTTGATGGACCATAGGATGATTGTTGGTAGTTAAAGGAGGCATTTAGTTCAGTACGTTGGTTGATTATTGTAACCTGAAAAAGCATTGTTTCAGGAGTGTATATGATTTTTTTTAAAGCTGAGGAGGTGGTCAGCCTGAGTGATGAACTGCAGATCGATAGTAGGTAGATACTGAGGGTCAGGGTGATACATCTAGGTTAATTATTGGTGTTTGGAGCAAGGTCTGTGTGTTGAATTGTAAGTTGATTGTTGGTAGGTTTTGGAGGGAGAATGGGTTGGAGACATGGTTGACTGTTAGAAACTTCAAAGGAGCTTAGGTTGATTGTTGCTGAAGTGCAAGTTGATTGCTGCTAGTTTGTTGAGGTGTTGGAGCACAGGGTGATTGGTGATAGCTGCAAAACGGTTTGGGTGTTGAAGCTTGGGTTGATTGTTAGTAGTTGACACAGGGTCAGGGTGATGAAACGTGGGTTGATTGTTAGTAGTTGACACATTGTCCGAGTGTTGAAGCTTGGGTTGATTGTTAGTAGTTGACGCAGTGCCCAGGTACTGAAGCTTGGGCTGATTGTTAGTAGTTGACGCAGTGTCTAGGTGTTGAAGCTTGGGTTGATTGTTAGTAGTTGACGCAGTGTCCTGGTGTTGAAGCTTGGGGTGATTGTTAGTAGTTGAAGCAGTGTCCGTGTGTTGAAGCTTGGGTTGATTGTTAGTAGTTGACGCAGTGTCTAGGTGTTGAAGCTTGGGCTGATTGTTAGTAGTTGATGCAGTGTCCCGGTGTTGAAGCTTGGGTTGATTGTTAGTATTTGAAGCAGTGTCCAAATGTTGAAGCTTGGATTGATTGTTAGTATTTGACGCAGTGTCTAGGTGTTGAAGCTTGGGTTGATTGTTAGTAGTTGACACAGTGTCCAGGTGTTGAAGCTTGGGTTGATTGCTAGTAGTTGACGCATTGCCCAGGTGTTGAAGCTTGGGTTGATTGTTAGTAGTTGAAGCAGTGCCCGCGTGTTGAAGCTTGGGTTGATTGTTAGTAGTTGACGCAGTGTCTAGGTGTTGAAGCTTGGGTTGATTGTTAGTAGTTGATGCAGTGTCCGGGTGTTGAAGGTTGGGTTGATTGTTAGTAGTTGACACAGGGTCCAGGTGATGAAGCTTCGATTGATTGTTAGTATTTGACTCAGTGTCTAGGTGTTGAAGTTTGGGTTGATTGTTAGTAGTTGACGCAATGCCCAGGTGTTGAAGCTTGGGTTGATTGTTAGTAGTTGACGCAGTGTCCAGTTGTTGAAGCTTGGGTTGATTGTTAGTAGTTGACACATTGTCCGAGTGTTGAAGCTTGGGTTGATTGTTAGTAGTTGACGCAGTGTCCAGGTGTTGAAGCTTGGGTTGATTGTTAGTAGTTGACACATTGCCCGAGTGTTGAAGCTTGGGTTGATTGTTAGCAGTTGACGCAGTGTCCAGGTGTTGAAGCTTGGGTTGATTGTTAGTAGTTGACGTAGTGTCCGGGTGTTGAAGCTTGGGTTGATTGTTAGTAGTTGACACAGGGTCCAGGTCATGAAGCTTCGATTGATTGTTAGTAGTTGACACAGTGTCCGAGTGTTGAAGCTTGGGTTGATTGTTAGTAGTTGACGCAGTGCCAGGTGTTGAAGCTTGGATTGATTGTTAGTAGTTGACGCAGTGTCCGGGTGTTGAAGCTTGGGTTGATTGTTAGTAGTTGACACAGGGTCCAGGTGATGAAGCTTCGATTGATTGTTAGTAGTTGACACAGTGTCCGAGTGTTGAAGCTTGGGCTGATTGTTAGTAGTTGATGCAGTGTCCCGGTGTTGAAGCTTGGGTTGATTGTTAGTAGTTGACACATTGTCTAAATGTTGAAGCTTGGGTTTATTGTTAGTAATTGACGCAGTGTCCGAGTGTTGAAGCTTGGGTTGATTGTTAGTAGTTGACACAGTGTCCAGGTGTTGAAGCTTGGGTTGACTGTTAGTAGTTGACGCAGTGCCCAGGTGTTGAAGCTTGGGTTGATTGTTAGTAGTTGAAGCAGTGCCCGTGTGTTGAAGCTTGGGTTGATTGTTAGTAGTTGACGCAGTGTCTAGGTGTTGAAGCTTGGGTTGATTGTTAGTAGTTGACGCAGTGCCCAGGTGTTGAAGCTTGGGTTGATTGTTAGTAGTTGAAGCAGTGTCCGTGTGTTGAAGCTTGGGATGATTGTTAGTATTTGACGCAGTGTCTAGGTGTTGAAGTTTGGGTTGATTGTCAGTAGTTGACGCAGTGCCCAGGTGTTGAAGCTTGGGTTGATTGTAAGTAGTTGACGCAGTGTCCAGGTGTTGAAGCTTGGGTTGATTGTTAGTAGTTGACACATTGTCCAAGTGTTGAAGCTTGGGTTGATTGTTAGTAGTTGATGCAGTGTCCAGGTGTTGAAGCTTGGGTCGATTGTTAGTAGTTGACGCAGTGTCCGGGTGTTGAAGCTTGGGTTGATTGTTAGTAGTTGACACAGGGTCCAGGTGATGAAGCTTCGATTGATTGTTAGTAGTTGACACAGTGTCCGAGTGTTGAAGCTTGGGCTGATTGTTAGTAGTTGACGCAGTGTCCAGGTTTTGAAGCTTGGGTTGATTGTTAGTAGTTGACACATTGTCCAAGTGTTGAAGCTTGGGTTGATTGTTAGTAGTTGACGCAGTGCCAGGTGTTGAAGCTTGGATTGATTGTTAGTAGTTGACGCAGTGTCCAGGTGTTGAAGCTTGGGTTGATTGTTAGTAGTTGATGCAGTGTCCAGGTGTTGAAGCTTTGGTTGATTGTTAGTAGTTGACGCAGTGTCCAGGTGTTGAAGCTTGGGTTGATTGTTTGTAGTTGACGCAGTGTCCAGGTGTTGAAGCTTGGGTTGATTGTTAGTAGTTGATGCAGTGTCCAGGTGTTGAAGCTTTGGTTGATTGTTAGTAGTTGACGCAGTGTCCGAGTGTTGAAGCTTGGGTTGATTGTTAGTAATTGACGCAGTGTCTGGGTGTTGAAGCTTGGGTTGATTGTTCGTAGTTGAAGCAGTGTCCAGGTGTTGAAGCTTGGGTTGACTGTTCGTAGTTGAAGCAGTGTCCACGTGTTGAAGCTTGGGTTGATTGTTAGTATTTGACGCAGTGTCTAGGTGTTGAAGCTTGGGTTGATTGTTAGTAGTTGATGCAGTGTCCAGGTGTTGAAGCTTTGGTTGATTGTTAGTAGTTGACGCAGTGTCCAGGTGTTGAAGCTTGGGTTGATTGTTTGTAGTTGACGCAGTGTCCAGGTGTTGAAGCTTGGGTTGATTGTTAGTAGTTGATGCAGTGTCCAGGTGTTGAAGCTTTGGTTGATTGTTAGTAGTTGACGCAGTGTCCAGGTGTTGAAGCTTGGGTTGATTGTTTGTAGTTGACGCAGTGTCCAGGTGTTGAAGCTTGGGTTGATTGTTTGTAGTTGAAGCAGTGTCCAGGTGTTGAAGCTTGGGTTGATTGTTAGTAGTTGACGCAGTGCCAGGTGTTGAAGCTTGGATTGATTGTTAGTAGTTGATGCAGTGTCCAGGTGTTGAAGCTTGGGTTGATTGTTAGTAGTTGACGCAGTGTCCGGGTGTTGAAGCTTGGGTTGATTGGTAGTAGTTGACACAGGGTCCAGGTGATGAAGCTTCGATTGATTGTTAGTAGTTGACACAGTGTCCGAGTGTTGAAGCTTAGGCTGATTGTTAGTAGTTGACGCAGTGTCCAGGTTTTGAAGCTTGGGTTGATTGTTAGCAGTTGACACATTGTCCAAGTGTTGAAGCTTGGGTTGATTGTTAGTAAGCATGGGCGGAAAATCCGTTACGCTCGCGGATTTTGCGGATTTTCGGGAAATCCGCAATCCGCGAGATTTGCGAATTTCCCGCAAAATCCGCAAATCCGCGAGCAGCGGATTTTGCTCGCACTGCTCGCACTGTTCGCGTGAGTTCGCGCCCCGCGAATAAGTGCAAAATTGCAGAAATACGATCTTAGCAAAACTGAAAGTAACTACTTACCAGGTTCAAAAGTTCAGGCACATCATTAGTAGCCATTTCCTGTAGTGCTTCCTGAGGGGCCCCTCCAGAGTTCAGTTGCCAGTTGAAACTATTATGTGACCCTGCTCTGAACCTCAGAATAGTTACACATATGCCACAAAGGTCCTGAATTACAGCTAAGGGAGACAAGCAGGAGCCAGGCTGGAAGTTAAAATCCATTAATCAGCCCCTAATTCATTATTGTCAGTTGGGGCAGGGCAGGTGTTGTAACTAATTTTGCAACAATGAAAGCACTTAGCAAGTGCAAAAGATCACTATTCAGGGCGCACTAAGGAAGCAGGTGCCAGCTAAAAAATATTCTGTGACACATTAATCAGCCCCAAATTAATTCAGGTCACTTGAGGCAGGGAAGGTGTGCTTTGCTTTGCCGAAAATAATGTACACTGGACAACCAGAGGGTGTGGTGATGAAACAGAGGGTGGCATGGGTGGGCCAGAGTGTGGCATGAGTAGTCAGAGAGTGGCAGTGGTGACAGAGAGTGGCAGTGATGAAGAAGAGTGTCCCAAACAGGCTGGACACGTAGAAACAACAAGTTCGCAAAACTTGCGACCCGACAGGTAAGTTCGCAAATTGCGAAATTGTAAAAACCCTCGCGAACTGGCAGAAACACGGGCGAACACAAAAAAAAAAAAATCCGCAAATTCGCGGGAATTCGCGGATTTTGCGGATTGTGAATCCGCAAATCCGCAAAATTCGCGGATTGCCAATCCGCAAAATCCGCTCATGCTTAATTGTTAGTAGTTGACGCAGTGCCAGGTGTTGAAGCTTGGATTGATTGTTAGTAGTTGACGCAGTGTCCAGGTGTTGAAGCTTGGGTTGATGGTTAGTAGTTGATGCAGTGTCCAGGTGTTGAAGCTTTGGTTGATTGTTAGTAGTTGACGCAGTGTCCAGGTGTTGAAGCTTGGGTTGATTGTTTGTAGTTGACGCAGTGTCCAGGTGTTGAAGCTTGGGCTGATTGTTAGTAGTTGATGCAGTGTCCAGGTGTTGAAGCTTTGGTTGATTGTTAGTAGTTGACGCAGTGTCCGAGTGTTGAAGCTTGGGTTGATTGTTAGTAATTGACGCAGTGTCTGGGTGTTGAAGCTTGGGTTGATTGTTCGTAGTTGAAGCAGTGTCCAGGTGTTGAAGCTTGGGTTGACTGTTCGTAGTTGAAGCAGTGTCCACGTGTTGAAGCTTGGGTTGATTGTTAGTATTTGACGCAGTGTCTAGGTGTTGAAGCTTGGGTTGATTGTTAGTAGTTGATGCAGTGTCCAGGTGTTGAAGCTTTGGTTGATTGTTAGTAGTTGACGCAGTGTCCAGGTGTTGAAGCTTGGGTTGATTGTTTGTAGTTGACGCAGTGTCCGAGTGTTGAAGCTTGGGTTGATTGTTAGTAATTGACGCAGTGTCTGGGTGTTGAAGCTTGGGTTGATTGTTCGTAGTTGAAGCAGTGTCCAGGTGTTGAAGCTTGGGTTGACTGTTCGTAGTTGAAGCAGTGTCCACGTGTTGAAGCTTGGGTTGATTGTTAGTATTTGACGCAGTGTCTAGGTGTTGAAGCTTGGGTTGATTGTTAGTAGTTGACGCAGTGTCCAGGTGTTGAAGCTTGGGTTGATTGTTTGTAGTTGACGCAGTGTCCAGGTGTTGAAGCTTGGGTTGATTGTTAGTAGTTGATGCAGTGTCCAGGTGTTGAAGCTTTGGTTGATTGTTAGTAGTTGACGCAGTGTCCAGGTGTTGAAGCTTGGGTTGATTGTTTGTAGTTGACGCAGTGTCCAGGTGTTGAAGCTTGGGTTGATTGTTTGTAGTTGAAGCAGTGTCCAGGTGTTGAAGCTTGGGTTGATTGTTAGTAGTTGACGCAGTGCCAGGTGTTGAAGCTTGGATTGATTGTTAGTAGTTGATGCAGTGTCCAGGTGTTGAAGCTTGGGTTGATTGTTAGTAGTTGACGCAGTGTCCGGGTGTTGAAGCTTGGGTTGATTGTTAGTAGTTGACACAGGGTCCAGGTGATGAAGCTTCGATTGATTGTTAGTAGTTGACACAGTGTCCGAGTGTTGAAGCTTAGGCTGATTGTTAGTAGTTGACGCAGTGTCCAGGTTTTGAAGCTTGGGTTGATTGTTAGTAGTTGACACATTGTCCAAGTGTTGAAGCTTGGGTTGATTGTTAGTAAGCATGGGCGGAAAATCCGTTACGCTCGCGGATTTTGCGGATTTTCGGGAAATCCGCAATCCGCGAGATTTGCGAATTTCCCGCAAAATCCGCAAATCCGCGAGCAGCGGATTTTGCTCGCACTGCTCGCACTGTTCGCGTGAGTTCGCGCCCCGCGAATAAGTGCAAAATTGCAGAAATACGATCTTAGCAAAACTGAAAGTAACTACTTACCAGGTTCAAAAGTTCAGGCACATCATTAGTAGCCATTTCCTGTAGTGCTTCCTGAGGGGCCCCTCCAGAGTTCAGTTGCCAGTTGAAACTATTATGTGACCCTGCTCTGAACCTCAGAATAGTTACACATATGCCACAAAGGTCCTGAATTACAGCTAAGGGAGACAAGCAGGAGCCAGGCTGGAAGTTAAAATCCATTAATCAGCCCCTAATTCATTATTGTCAGTTGGGGCAGGGCAGGTGTTGTAACTAATTTTGCAACAATGAAAGCACTTAGCAAGTGCAAAAGATCACTAATCAGGGCGCACTAAGGAAGCAGGTGCCAGCTAAAAAATATTCTGTGACACATTAATCAGCCCCAAATTAATTCAGGTCACTTGAGGCAGGGAAGGTGTGCTTTGCTTTGCCGAAAATAATGTACACTGGACAACCAGAGGGTGTGGTGATGAAACAGAGGGTGGCATGGGTGGGCCAGAGGGTGGCATGAGTAGTCAGAGAGTGGCAGTGGTGACAGAGAGTGGCAGTGATGAAGAAGAGTGTCCCAAACAGGCTGGACACGTAGAAACAACAAGTTCGCAAAACTTGCGACCCGACAGGTAAGTTCGCAAATTGCGAAATTGTAAAAACCCTCGCGAACTGGCAGAAACACGGGCGAACACAAAAAAAAAAATCCGCAAATTTGCGGGAATTCGCGGATTTTGCGGATTGCGAATCCGCAAATCCGCAAAATTCGCGGATTGCCAATCCGCAAAATCCGCTCATGCTTAATTGTTAGTAGTTGACGCAGTGCCAGGTGTTGAAGCTTGGATTGATTGTTAGTAGTTGACGCAGTGTCCAGGTGTTGAAGCTTGGGTTGATGGTTAGTAGTTGATGCAGTGTCCAGGTGTTGAAGCTTTGGTTGATTGTTAGTAGTTGACGCAGTGTCCAGGTGTTGAAGCTTGGGTTGATTGTTTGTAGTTGACGCAGTGTCCAGGTGTTGAAGCTTGGGCTGATTGTTAGTAGTTGATGCAGTGTCCAGGTGTTGAAGCTTTGGTTGATTGTTAGTAGTTGACGCAGTGTCCGAGTGTTGAAGCTTGGGTTGATTGTTAGTAATTGACGCAGTGTCTGGGTGTTGAAGCTTGGGTTGATTGTTCGTAGTTGAAGCAGTGTCCAGGTGTTGAAGCTTGGGTTGACTGTTCGTAGTTGAAGCAGTGTCCACGTGTTGAAGCTTGGGTTGATTGTTAGTAGTTGACGCAGTGTCCAGGTGTTGAAGCTTGGGTTGATTGTTAGTAGTTGATGCAGTGTCCAGGTGTTGAAGCTTTGGTTGATTGTTAGTAGTTGACGCAGTGTCCAGGTGTTGAAGCTTGGGTTGATTGTTTGTAGTTGACGCAGTGTCCAGGTGTTGAAGCTTGGGTTGATTGTTAGTAGTTGATGCAGTGTCCAGGTGTTGAAGCTTTGGTTGATTGTTAGTAGTTGACGCAGTGTCCAGGTGTTGAAGCTTGGGTTGATTGTTTGTAGTTGACGCAGTGTCCAGGTGTTGAAGCTTGGGTTGATTGTTAGTAGTTGACGCAGTGTCCAGGTGTTGAAGCTTGGGTTGATTGTTTGTAGTTGACGCAGTGTCCAGGTGTTGAAGCTTGGGTTGATTGTTAGTAGTTGATGCAGTGTCGGGGCATGTTTGGAATGCTCAACTTTAAACCCTTGGGCGCGGCCGCGATTCTGCGCCTGTGCGGCACTTTTATTGAGTGGGCAGGTTCATGACGGCCCCCAGCCGTCATCAGCACATGAGCACCGTGATGCATGACGACCGGGGGCCATCCTCAGCATGGAAGGGGTTAAAAAGGGGTCTTGGTCTTAATCACGTGTTGAGTTTGAATGTCCAGCGCTTCATTCTTTGTCATTGCAGACATTTCCAGAGAGGACTTTGCGCATGATGATGAAATACCTGGATTGGGAGCTGTCATTGCAGACTCTGATTCCTAAGCCCTTTGGTTATAGTAAAACAGGCATAGGCAAAGCATACAGGTATAACCTTTTGGACCTATTTACTTTGCCAATGCTGTTTGTCAATGCTGTGCAGCATCAGCAAAAAAAAGAAGAAACAGAAAGGGTAATGGCACAGCCACTATTGCCAATTGCCTCATTTTGTAAACGCAGAATGATGTGGGTGACATTTTCTATCTAGTTTCATTAGATTGGTAAATAAAGAAATAGTAAGTGCATGAAAGCCTTTTTTGTACGGGAGCACCAGACAGCAAATGGCAGCTGTGTGGCCCTCTGAAAAAAATGTAAATACCTATCAGCCAAGAAAGAACAATGAAAGAGAATGTGAGGGGAAGCAACAGGGAAGGGGAGGGACTAAAACAAAGCCAGGGAGGGGGTGAAGGGAAAAAACAGCCCTCGAGGGGGAGAACAACATGGAGAACAAGGGGTGCCAGGAGAAGCACACAAGAGCAAATGCACAACACAAATCCTGCATGGGGTGGGGTGTTTGAGGGGCACCCCGCTCAGGTGTGAGCAAGAAAACATGCACACTCATGGGCTGAGTGCATGCAGTAGGAGCCCACGATAGTTCTTTCCCAATCAGACAGCTTGTGCTGTCTGGTAGACAAGACCTAAAAAACCCAGGAGGAGGGGCAGAGCCCAGAGATCGATGGGAATCGATTGAGGCAGGTTTAGCTGATAACAAAAGGATCTGATAGCACGCCTTGAAGCAGCTTTCGTTTGTTAGATCACCGGTTCATGCTAAAAAGCAAACACGATTAGGCCCTTTCATCAGAATAATGCTCTTTGTGGAAGGGGAAAGAGAAGGATGTACCTCTCACCCCCGTGCCTGAAGAGGGAGATAAGATGGTAGGAGCGAGGGATGGTGGGCTGTCTGTGACGTCAACAGGCAGTACCTTCTGGAGCAGTGGATAGGGGGGTGGCTGTGCTCAAATGTCTAGGGCACGTGCTCCCCTCCAATACGTACTGCTTGAAATGCACAGCGTTTGTGCATACACACTGCTGCCCACTGAGAAGCACTTCCGGTTCATATAATAGGGAACATGTAACACGTGGTAGGCTAAGGAGAATGTGGTTTGCAAAATTATACTTCTCACAGCAACGCTCTTCTGTCGTCAGAAACTTTGCAACTTGACCAACTTACAAAACTGTCACCATCGCAGGAGAAATGTTCTAAAAAAAAAAGTTTTGCACTACAATTTTTCTGCAGAGATTTTTTGGGCAACAGAATATGTCCACAAAAATGTAAGTTTCACAGGTTTTTTAAGCATCTACACAGCACCAGGAATATGACATAACGACTTAACCAAGACTATAACGAGAACTAAACTTGCATAACAAAGGATCACATGCAGAACCAGACCGTGGGCTAGCAATAAGCCCACGCTATTGGCAAAGCGTTGAGGCGTCAACCCATAAATACTAAAACTGAACACGTACACAGACCAGAGCACCATGCCTGGGAGCATTATCACTCCTGTCATAGATGGTAGAGCCCCCGGTACCATGTGGAAATTCTCCGGACTGCTCAAAGTTCCACAAAGCCAGACCAGTGCTAATGTGGGAGAGGATGTGGCCTAATGGCTAGAGCTGACGACGTTGGAGCTGACGAACCAGATTCGATTCTCGGTGTCTACTCAGTGTCCTGTGATTCTGGGCAAATCACTTAATCTCCCCATGCCTACCAAAAAATGAATGTGTCCTTTGTAACATAACTGGTGCTCATGTAAAGCGCTCCAATATCTTCGGGTCGAGTGCGCTATAAAATCTGCACACAAAAAAGTGTGCTATTCAGATTAAGGAAGAAGAGAACAGAGCAAAGCATAACATGGTCTTTGGGGGTCCAGACCTGTGATCAAAATCAAAACTATTCAGCCCTGTGGCTCAAACCTGCCTGGGAATATCAGCAACTTTGATGTGAGAACGTGAGCCCCGGCTTTGATGAGCTCCAGTGCACACTACATCTGAGATTGCTCAGTTTAAGTGGTAACATATATAGAACCAACAACTAAGCACGTCTGCCTGACAAGTGAATCCAATTTTACAGAAATGCGCCCAGTGCATAAATACAGAGACTAGTCAATTCTCTAAAACTAGTAACAAGGGGGTATGTCTGCTATTTACAGCTCCCAAATCACTGGGCGAAATTTGCAATCCTTAGTGAAGAGCATTAAAAAAAAATCCCACCTCACCTTTGTACAAATACAATGGTTCAGAAAATTCAGATTTGGAGTAGGTTGCATTTCGAGCTATCTCATTAATATTCATGAAGTAGGTTCCAAACTGCGCCTCACCCTGATTGGGTGAGCGATTACAAGGATGGTAGTCTGTTGGAGTCTGAAGACCACCATGTTTGTTATCACCTTCCAATCAAAAAACTTGTTTTTTCAAATCCAACCTGGCTTCCTTAAAGGAAAGAGGATTGTGTTTCATAAGAAAGTTTTTTTTAAAAGTTTCTTTGAGAGCTGGCAGGGGTCCCTTTGACCACTCCCTACCTTACAGCAAGCTCTCTTTACATTCACAATGAGGAGGAGGACCCCATCATAGGGGGGGGTGTAACTTTTCAACAGTTTATAACCCCAATTTCGGTCCTAAACCATTGATACACATGAGCAGGAATTGCTATTTGGAACAGATGCCTACAACATGCCCCTTCCAAATTGCCATTCTTTATACATTTATCTATTTCTAAACCAATTTTAGGAGTCAGGAAAAGGTTATGGACTCCTACATGGGGTGTAATACATTGCAAAATGTATGTTTGTCGTTGCAAACTCCAAACCAGACCGTTTGCGTCGACCACAATAATACTTTGTACAACCCATGATGATCTTATATAAATCAGTGTGCAAAAGTCCTTGAGGGTCATTAGGATGACTTACGGACTTATTGACGGTCTTTCCGTCCGCCGCGGTGAGGAAATATAAATTTTTGGTCAAGTTATGTTCCCTATCGTGTACCCCACCGTCTCCATGTACGAGCTTAAAGTGCATGTAACTTCCCTCCTGTGCCAGCTATGAAGACGCAAATACATTTGCGTCCAACGTTAACATGTCCTCTTTCAGACCCACCCAAAATGGGTTGAATAGTCCGTTCCTAAGTATGCCATGCCAACGTCTTTTTGTGGTGTACTTTACACGTTTTTCAGCTCTGGCGAAGCAGGCCCTGAATTCTGCCATCGAGCCTTTTTCTGCTTTCTGACTCTGAAAGCCTCAGCCCAGGCTGTCTCTGTACCCGTGACCTCTGCCTTACTCCTTGCGCGGCTCACCGCGTTTAGCTCAGCCTGCTGCCTGCCAAGACTGAATTCAACCTTCGAGTTATCTGTTTTCCTCTCCGAAAATGCATTCCTGCCTACTAGTTTAAGTAAACATCCCCCCAGCTGCAGAGCGAAGGGCCTGGCCTTACTGTCTCCGTGCAAGTGATTCATAGCCTCTGTTACCATGGAAGGCCCATGCCCCCCTCGCATCTCATGCAGACACTTAGACGCTTATACACGCACTCACAGTCAGTATAGAATAGCTTCTGCCCCAGAGACCTTTCCGCCCAGATAGTATGGTTCCCAAACATCAGATATCAGATATGATAGAGGTACGAGTTGATCTGACATGCCAGACTTCTGTCTCTTTCCGCCACTGTAAATGTCAAGTCCCCTGCACCCTCCAGTTTCACGTCAATCACACGTCATGCAGCTGCGCGCGCATCCAGGCCTCAGATTTCTGCTGACATTGCAAGATTCTGCTTTTTGTTACCACCCACTTATGACACCTACTTATGACGTTTCTAGCACACACCTCTATGTTCACGCCTAGTTCACGCCTTCTAATTACGTATTATTACCACGTGTGTGTTTTATCTTGTTTCTCTCAGCTGTTACGCCTTCTGTATTGGTTTCTATAATGTAACTCAAGTATATAAGCTATGTATTGTCAATAAAATATTGCTCTATCCCTTCCTGCACCCCAGTGGTGGCAGGAACAAGATATCCGGTCATGACCATTCCTTTTTAAGGAATAAAACCCTTAAGAACTCTAACACCACAGACTCTGCCTTTTTCTTTCCGATTGAGTTATTATTGATTAAGTACTTACCTGCATAGAAATTAGGACGGTAAATCAAATATTTACCACATTATTTTGGCGCCCGAACAGGGACCCCTCCCCCACCTCACGCGCCGGTTGGTGCGTTGCAAGCTCTGTCCCCTGCCATCAGTTAGACGGAAACTACGCGTACTGGCAGGATTTCCTGTATCTCCCTCTGGCCCACGGAGGCGACGAAGACTGCAATCAGCACCCAGACGAGGCGGTGAGGAGCGCGGAGGATCCCGACCAGAGCCTAGCCGAAAGAAGCAAGGTCCGAGGTGTCAAGAGGCCCACCAGTTTTCCGAAGTATCAACGTGGGGAGTCGAGTCCAGTCCAGTCGAGTTTTCCGAGGCCTTCTGTTTTCCGTGCTTCCCAGTGAGTACCATTGCTGGGACGTATCTAGACGGGTTTGGGTACACAAATTCGGTCTGCACTGTTTTAGACAGTGTATCTGTACTGTTTAGCAGTATATCAGTTATCCTAGTTCTTGCACTGTTCTCAGCAGTGTATCTGTGCTGTTTAGCAGTACATCCAGTATAGGGGGTAGTCATATATGTTTCAAATGTCTTTTTATGTGTTCAATGTCGTGGTATGAGTGACTGTTTCTAATGTGCATTACTGTGTTCTTGTGTAATTAATTGTGGTCAGAGTCAGAATTAAACAGCTAGGATTGAGCATTCAGTACTAAGTAAACAAGATGCCGTTTTTCAATAAGTTAAAACAGATAGGAACTAGAAAAGGGATACTAGAGGAAGAAATTCCTATCCCCCCTAGGGACACTCCTGGAAACTTCATGTATCAGAAACATGGCATAGACGCCATATTGTATCTAGATTTATGGGCCGATTATACTAAGCATCTAGACGAAAGACACAGATGGCCTGTTACCGGAACATGGGATGCCGAGTGCATCATGAAGGTAGAAGAAGCATTATGGAAAAAGAAAGCCAGACAATCTCAGAAAGACGCCATCGAATTTTGGCGTAAAGAATCACATAAACGTGCTGAAAAAGCACTCCGTAGAGAAGACAGACATAGAGAAGAATCAGATAAAGCCCGAGAAAACGAATTAGTTACTGAAGGGATTCGAGTAAAATCAGAACAAGTAGACCGCGCACGAAACAATCTTGTAAATGGTATGTACTTAGTAGCCGAAGGTACGCCTGAGGCCACTTCAGAAATGCCGAAAAATCTGCCACCACCATTGGTTCCAATTAAAGTAAACCACAGGACTACTAAAGACATCTTTCTGAATTCCTATCTAAATGATGTAGCACCCGCTTACACAAATCCACGTGCCCTCGTCCCGCCTACTGACGGTGACGGAGATGGCAACACGCCTCCAGATCGCACCCCGCCATTACCGCAACAAGTTCCCCCTGACCGACAGCCTGTCGTTCCTCCACCTCCACCACTTCCCTCACCTAAGGTTAAAATACCGAATCCGCTTGCGCAAGATCATCCTAAAAGACAAGTTCAAGTACAAATACAGACTCCACAGAGAGATAATGCTCAAGCCTCCGCCTCAGGAGGTGCGACCAGGGGTTACCAGACCCCGCCAGCAACACACAGATTAAACCTTAGGGACATGCAGAAGCCCTTTTCATTCCAATCACCCCGTCTCGACATACTCAAAGAACCGCTTCAAGTTTGCAGATACGATCCAGTACCCGGTAAAGACGATAGGATGTTGATGGCATCGCTACGTTTACGACAAGCTACAGATTACCTAGTGTTATTCTCAGGAATGAAAGAGCACCTAGATAGGATATATCATTTTGTCCGGACTGGGGAAAACCCTGAAAGTATTAAGGAAGCCATGGCACATCAGAAAGTCGACACTCAAGCATATATATTACGTTTTTTCATAAATTGTTTTATAAGAGAACGAGACAGGCCTGAGACAGAACAGGATGAAATGGATGCCCTAACAAAGTGGGGTCAAAATATAGCCGAAGGAAAGCATGATAAACAGAATTGCATAGCCAGTATGTACCGGAAAATAAGAAGTGCAGTAATAAAAGTACACGAGAATGAGAAAGAAGAAGCTTCCTCTGAAGAGGAGGAAGGATCCGAAGAACCAGAAAAGACTACAGACACAATAGCGTATGTAGGTAAGGGAACTTATCTTAGGAAAGGCATTCGTCCAGAAAGCAAGAGAGTCTTCCTCTCTGGCATAACAAAACCGAATTCTCCCGAACATCAGTTTCAAGAGACTGATAAAATGCTTCGAGAACGAATGGGGTACCATGTATTAAATTCTATGGATGAACAAGAACTAGCCCGATCAGCCGTATTATGGGCTGACAATCCGAACATATACCATGATGACACAGTAGCGCAGACATTTCTGAACCTTTCCCCAGACGAGCAGAAATTAGCAGGTGTATATATGATTCAGCACCTTCTCACGTTATTCAGATATCAACATTCTGACCCAGGTCCCTTACACGATACATTAGAAGCACTACTCATGGATAGATGGAGAGGCCTAAGTACCAAGTTAATTCAAATAATTCTAGAACAACGGCACAGATATAACACGTTCTTAAGCTCCGAATACGTTCCCGCTCCGCCCCCAGAAAGAAAAATGTATCACATGGAGCGTCTGCATGGCATCGAAAGTCAGAACCCCTTACGAGAAGTACACCCAGTCATGGGTCCTGATAATGCCCTGAAACGTGTGTATGTACACACACCTCTGACCAAGTTAGAACTATTGGAAATGAAGAAACTAGTACCGTGTCACGATAAAGACCCTGCAGGTTTTCACAGAGAACTTAAAGACATGTTACTAATGGGAGATTACACATATGAAGATATTATGAAAATGTTAAAGGTACTGCTGCCCACGGGCATCTACGAGAAACTGAAGGAAAGAGAATGGGAGGTGGGAGATAAAAAGATTGTGTGGACAGAAATAGAGGACGAGGAGAAACTTCGTACCCCTGGGCTAGGCCTTGGGGAGAAAACTAAAGCATTACCAGGTGTAATAGTACAGGTTCTGCCAAGATTACTGACAACTAGAAAGGAAGACTGGGACGCAATTTCGGCCTGTAAACAGAAACACGATGAAGATACTAGTGACTTCTATTCAAGATTCGAGAAATGTTTTATTATCAATAGTGGCCTTAAGCCAGGTAGCGAGTCGTACCCGCATCTTTTTGTATCAAAATTGGTCGAGAATTCCCTGCCACTAGTCAAGAACCGCGTGTACAAGGTTGAAAGTACTTGGCAAGCAAATACGCCATCCCAGATGTTACAGATGTTACAATACCATCAGAACAGAATTAGAGAAGAACAGGATCAGGAACAAAAACGCATGAAAGACACGAAAATGAAAATGTTAGTGGCCCAGTCGGTTCCAGCCGACGGCCAGAGAAAGGGTACGACCCAGACAGGTCACGCCACAGCTCCCGTTAAAGGGACATGCAATTATTGTAAGCAGCCAGGTCACTACGTACATGAATGCCCAGTTCTGAAACATAATATCTCGACAGGTAAAACTAAAGAAAGACCGCATCCACCTAGACAAAATCAGGGTCAGCAACAGACTTCACAGAATACACAGCCTATGCATGTTTCACCACATGCAGCACAGACAGTAGCGGTACCACAGAGACAGTCACAGTCACAGTCACAGTCACAGCCACAGCCCATTGCTGCGACTCAGCAAGTCTCGCAGCAGATGTACCAGTATGCCCAATCTGATTACCCCGATTATCCACGATACACATGAAACAGCCTAGAGAGGGAGGGTGGCTTGCCTCTTATTGAAATTCCTGTAGATCAAGAGGGTCCTTATGTACACAGTCAAGTATTAGGAAAAGACAGAAAGTTTTTAATTGACACAGGGGCAAGTCGCACCACAATCAGCCATGATGAAGTCCCAGGGGCACCCCTCTCAGGCTCACAGAATGTTTCCCTTGGTTTTTCAGGACAGCCTATTGTAAATGAGGTATCGAAACCAGTCCCCCTGGCTGTGGGTCCATTATCACGTGTTACAGACTTGTTACTTACGAAATCTTGTCCAGAAAATCTGTTAGGAATAAAAACATTGAAGGCTCTAGGAGCCGTGATCTGCTGTTCTCCGGAAGGAGTTAGACTTTTCTTGAGAGACTTTAAGGGTCATTATGTATTACGAGAGTTTGATGTCAGATTGAAAAATGTACCGGATCACTTATGGGCAAAAGGCCCAACTGACGTAGGTTGTATGCACATTACACCATACCGTGTTACACTCAAACAAGGTGTTGTTCTACCCAGAATCAGACAATACAAGTTACCACCCGATGCTGTAGTGGCTTTACTGGAAATCATTGAAGAGCTCATTGCCCAAGGAGTGGTCGTAGAGACCGACTCCAATATATGTAATTCCCCTATCATTCCGATTCTTAAACGTACTGATCCCAATGCACCGCCAGTATATCGGCTGGTGATTGATTTAAGAGAACTGAATAAATGTATTGTTCCACAGTACCCTGTGGTTCCCGACATCTCTTCCCTATTGACTGCTATTGATTCAGAAGCAACGTTCTTTACTGTAATTGACCTCAAGAACGCCTTCTTCAGTGTACCTATTGACCCGGAGAGCCAATATCTCTTCGGATTCAGTTTAAATGGACGAAGTTTCAAATTTTCACGCGCACCTCAAGGATTCACAGAAAGCCCCAGCATCTATAGCCAAGCACTGAAAAGACAACTTGATTGTATCATAATGCCAGTTAACACTGCCTTACTGCAATACGTCGATGATCTGCTGATCACCGCACGAAGTGAGCCCGAATGTGAACAAGCATCACTGACAGTTTTACATTTTCTGGCCGACAAGGGACACAAGGTGTCTCCTTCGAAGCTACAATTCTGTGTTCAGCAAGTTGTGTACTTGGGTCACTTGCTGTCCAAAGTGGGGAGACAGCTCACTCCCGATCGCATTCAGTTCATTGTAAATATGCCACAACCCCAGACACAAAAGGAAGTGCGGGCCTTTATAGGCCTCACCTCGTACTGCAGACAATGGATTCCTCAGTATGCATTTCTAGCTAAACCTCTGATTCAGTTAACAACACAGGAGGCAGCGACTTCGACTGCCCTCCCTTGGACTCAGGAACATACACAGGCTTTTGAGGAATTAAAGAAAGCTTTATGTCAAGCACCAGTTCTAGCGACACCATGTTACAGCAAGCCTTTTACACTTTTTGTTACAGAACGTGATGGTACAGCATTGTCTGTCCTCACTCAAGACCAAGCAGGTTCACATAAGCCTTGCGCTTATTTTTCAAGTACATTGGATTCAGTAGCCCAGGCACTCCCTGCGTGCTTGAAGTCAGTAGCAGCAACAGCACTAGCAATCAGACAGAGCGACTCAATCGTTTTAGGACATCAATTAACGGTACAAGTTCCACATTCTGTAGAGGTTCTTTTAAACAGAACTCAGACTCAGCACTTGACTATAGCACGACTGACAGGTTATGAATTGACACTATTCCAGCCACACATAGAAATCAGACGCTGCAGCATTCTGAATCCCGCAACATTGTTACCTACAATTATGGCAGATCCAGCCCCGCATGATTGTATAGAGATCATTAATGCAGTAACAAAGCCTCGACGAGACTTAACAGATGTTCCACTGACAAATTCAGACCTGACACTTTACGTGGATGGTTCATGCATGAGAACAAGTACAGGAGAATTAGTGGCCGCGTATGCAGTGACCACTGAAACTGAAGTTAAAGAAACACATCGTATTGACACACTGTCTGCTCAAGCGGCGGAGCTCATCGCTCTGACCCGAGCTTGTATACTAGCCAAGAACAGAAATGTTAACATATACACTGATTCCCGTTATGCGTTCGGAGTCGTACACGACTTCGGAATGTTATGGCAAGAACGAGGTTTCTTGACCTCTCATGGTGCCAAGATACAACACGGTCCCCTCATTCAAGCACTGTTAGAAGCAATACATCTGCCCTCAGGCATATCTGTCATGAAGTGTAAAGCACATACTAAAGTTACGGATTCTGTTTCCCAGGGTAATGACCTGGCAGACCAGACAGCAAAACATACAGCATTGACTCACACCCAGACTACCGATGTGACAAAGACAATAGTACCAACACAGTGTATGTCAGTCAGGGATCCCACCCTAGATGTAATCGATATCCAGACACATGCTACTTCAGATGAAATAAAGAAATGGACTGAACTAGGAGGGATCCAGACAGATCAAGGATGGGTCACGAAGGGAAAATCTACATGGTTTCTCCCCGACTCAATGGTTCAAATCATGATAAATACAGCACATAGTCCGGCACATCTAGGAGAGAAAGCTATGTTAGACAGTTTACAGAATCTCTGGTACAACAAACACTTACGAGCAGCAGCGAAACAGAAAGTGCGTACTTGCATGATCTGTTGTCAGTTCAATCCCGGTAAAAGCGTTCCTGTAGAGCAAGGTGGATTCCATCCTCCCGATCACCCTTTTGAAGTCCTCCAGATGGATTATATCCAGATGGACCGTTGTCGAGGATTCAAATATGTCCTCGTAGTTGTTTGTGCACTTTCCCGTTGGACCGAAGCATATCCAGTCCCAGATTACACTGCCCCGACCACTGCCAAGCAGCTGGTTCGAGAATTCTTCCCACGATACGGCTTGCCTCGTGTCGTGTACTCAGATAACTGACAGCCGTTCTCATCCGAACTTATGAAGCATGTTTCCCTTCTGTTAGGATATCAGTGGAGATTCCATTGTGTCCGACATCCCGAAGCCGCAGGCCTTGTAGAAAGGCATAATCAGACACTAAAGACCCGCCTTGCCAAAGTTTGTAAAGAGAAAGGGGTCGACTGGATAGTCGCCCTGCCAGTTGCATTATTCTACATGAGAATGGTTGCCCATTCGAGATCAGGACTATCCCCGTACGAAGTGGTCTTTGGTAGACCACCGACTATGTGGGGGACGCCCATGCCTAAGAAAATTACTGATGTCGATTGTAATATGCTGACAGATTACCTTGCCTCCTTGTTGTCTGCACTCCAATCATGTCGTTCACAGGTTGCTGCAGCCTTCCCTGACAACACTGATGTAAAGCCACACGATGTCCGACCAGGAGACATTGTCCTGATTAGGAACTTCGACAGGAAAAGTCCGCTGGAGCCCCGCTGGAAAGAGCCGAAGACCGTCCTTCTTACTACGAAGACCGCGATCAAGGTGGAAGGCAGAAAGGGGTGGATCCATACGAGTCATATTAAAAAGTGCAACGAACTGAAACCAGACCCTGACTCGTCCACCCCCTCCAAAGACTGTATCGAACCTAGTGACTTTAAGGTTCCCGAACGAGAGAAAACTCCCCAAGAGGAGTATAGATTGAAACTTCGATCTAGCAAGTCAGACAGTTTAATTGTTTAAGTCCTCCCCTAGGTGAATCGGTTAAATAGTTTCTGACATGTATCCCCTAGATCGAGATAGAGAGAGAGAGAGACAATTCAAGAAACGTGCATATTGTAAATCACTTCGTAGTCACTGTATAGTGACTTTATTAATTATGTTCTTTTTAAGTCTCCTGATTATTGTTGCTAGTATATTGCTTCCCATATACTACCCTATCTTCAAACGTGAACAATCTGCTTTCAATGTTTCTGCTGAACATTCTTTTAGTGAATTACCTCCCCATGAACTTTCTTACAGACTCGCGCTGCGCAACAACACATTCATTAGTATGTTACACCATTCCCATCAGACTAACAATGCTACAAACTGTTGGATATGTGGCCGACTCCCTCCCTACCAGAAATACAAGGGAATTCTGCCCCTCTTTCCGTACCCGTTCACTCATAATGGCTCCTGTGGTGCATGGTTTAGAATAATCAATTCCTTAGATCCTGATATTGCTGTTTTTAAAGGGAGCTGGGTTTGGGGAAACTTGAACTTAGTTCTGCTTAATGCTTGTTACCCTGACAAGAAGGGACTCCCCACTAGAGTAGGAACTGATCTAGAAAATGAAGTATATGGATTAGGTAATTATACAATTAACCTTATGATTCTCACTGTTGAATCCGAAGCCGCACCAGTTCTCCCTGCTATGTCAGTACTACCAGTCACAGGTGACTTATGTGTCAGAAAGAAGGGTTCAGTACACTTAGGTCATAGTAAATGTACTACCGTGGTCGAATTCAATGATCATGGCAAGTCCTCCTTTAAAGCTACTCGTCATTCCTACTTTGTTTGTGGCTATACCGCATACATACGCTTACCTCCAGATTGGGATGGTACCTGTTACATTGCCTTCCTTCTGCCACCTGTTTTCCTAGCCCCTCCTGATTATCACAGAAATACAAATCTAGTAAAGAGTAGACTCAGAAGAGATCTCCCGATTGTCGACTATACCGAAACGGCATGGGAGCAATACACAGATTTCAATGAGGGATTCTTTTTCTTCACAGGCCCCGTCCAAAACAGTAAATTAATACGTAGATTAACCAGAACACTCGAAGCAGTAGTAAATGAAACTGCCTCCGCTCTAGGTAACTTAACAGAAGAACAGTCTGCTATGCGGATTGTTGTTCTTCAGAATCGTCTTGTTATTGACGTCATCTTGGCAGATAGAGGTGGAGCCTGTAAGGTCATCGGGTCAAGTTGCTGTGTTTTCATTCCAGAAAACGCGCCAACTGTCTACAAAGCTATTACACGTCTTCATAAGATTGCAAGTTCGATACATCAGAATCCAGGCACCTGGACTTGGTCCGGTTGGTTCTGGACAACGTTAACCGCTTGGGGATGGAAGATCCTATCCTTCCTAGGCATTGCCCTTGTCATAGTATTCAGTTGTTGCCTGTGCCTACAGTGTGGGCCAGCGATTTGTGGACTGTGTGCCACATCGTGCATTGAACATTCCAGTTTTCTCTCAAACCAACAACGGAAGAGAGACGAGCAAATGATGTTACAAGAGCAGACTGATCGATTCATGAGGATCGAGATATCATGAAGGGTCCGTAGGGAACAAGGAGGGAATGAGGAAATATAAATTTTTGGTCAAGTTATGTTCCCTATCGTGTACCCCACCGTCTCCATGTACGAGCTTAAAGTGCATGTAACTTCCCTCCTGTGCCAGCTATGAAGACGCAAATACATTTGCGTCCAACGTTAACATGTCCTCTTTCAGACCCACCCAAAATGGGTTGAATAGTCCGTTCCTAAGTATGCCATGCCAACGTCTTTTTGTGGTGTACTTTACACGTTTTTCAGCTCTGGCGAAGCAGGCCCTGAATTCTGCCATCGAGCCTTTTTCTGCTTTCTGACTCTGAAAGCCTCAGCCCAGGCTGTCTCTGTACCCGTGACCTCTGCCTTACTCCTTGCGCGGCTCACCGCGTTTAGCTCAGCCTGCTGCCTGCCAAGGCTGAATTCAACCTTCGAGTTATCTGTTTTCCTCTCCGAAAATGCATTCCTGCCTACTAGTTTAAGTAAACATCCCCCCAGCTGCAGAGCGAAGGGCCTGGCCTTACTGTCTCCGTGCAAGTGATTCATAGCCTCTGTTACCATGGAAGGCCCATGCCCCCCTCGCATCTCATGCAGACACTTAGACGCTTATACACGCACTCACAGTCAGTATAGAATAGCTTCTGCCCCAGAGACCTTTCCGCCCAGATAGTATGGTTCCCAAACATCAGATATCAGATATGATAGAGGTACGAGTTGATCTGACATGCCAGACTTCTGTCTCTTTCCGCCACTGTAAATGTCAAGTCCCCTGCACCCTCCAGTTTCACGTCAATCACACGTCATGCAGCTGCGCGCGCATCCAGGCCTCAGATTTCTGCTGACATTGCAAGATTCTGCTTTTTGTTACCACCCACTTATGACACCTACTTATGACGTTTCTAGCACACACCTCTATGTTCACGCCTAGTTCACGCCTTCTAATTACGTATTATTACCACGTGTGTGTTTTATCTTGTTTCTCTCAGCTGTTACGCCTTCTGTATTGGTTTCTATAATGTAACTCAAGTATATAAGCTATGTATTGTCAATAAAATATTGCTCTATCCCTTCCTGCACCCCAGTGGTGGCAGGAACAAGATATCCGGTCATGACCATTCCTTTTTAAGGAATAAAACCCTTAAGAACTCTAACACCACGGACTCTGCCTTTTTCTTTCCGATTGAGTTATTATTGATTAAGTACTTACCTGCATAGAAATTAGGACGGTAAATCAAATATTTACCACAGCGGTACCTCCGCCATAGTAATATGGCGGGGTGGGGGGGAATGGGTGGCGGGCGGTCAAGGATGTTGGGCAGATCGCCACCACCCGCATGGCGATGGCAATCCGCCCGACATCCTAATGGGCCCCCTTATGTTAACTCTGAAGCTGACTGAATTAACTAATCACTTGATCGAAATATCACTTCAGCATTATTCATGTATCCTTATTGTTTAAATATTTAACAAAATCTCTGCTTGACTTTCAACAATCGTAAATAAATGTTGTAAAACCCTGCCTCCGCTCTATCGACTTGAAATACTTTTTGATTTCTCGAAGAAAGCCTTCTTTCTTTTGGGATCTATTAACAAGCCATTCCTCTTGTTTATCATGGATAATTAAGTGCCTTTGGCATTACATTTACATGCTGCGGCCTGCAGAAATGAGTCTAACAAAATATTAATGTGTTATCTCATAAAACGGGGTGTTTAAGATGTTAATTAATCCTTCTCTCTTACATTAATCCCTCTGCACGTGAGTAATTATAATCATTTTAAATATCCCTAACAGGATGGCATGGAAGTGACTTCAGATGTTAGTTTTGAACACGCAATCTTCGTATTTTTTTATTTACAGAAGATTAGAAATAAAAAAAGAAGTAGAAGTTTAAATATGTCTGGGTGCCATCCACTATGACCCCTGTGCCATCTACTATGACCCCTGTGCCATCCACTATGACCCCTGTGCCATCCACTATGACCCCTGTGCCTTTCCTTCTGCTGTAGCTGGGACTTGTGGTCTGTGAAACCGCCTAGGGGAGAAACCATTGCCGCATGTGGCGGTAATACCCCTGGCTTCTTTTATTGGGTGATTAATTGCCTGCATGTCATAATTAGAGGAAATATTAGTGAAATTGCCAATTGTTTACCTTTCTGACCTGTTTTCCGCATTCACATTCCTCCATGTAATACCTAGAAAAAAGTGACAGGAGAATAACCCCCAGGTCAATTTGTAATTTTCACTCACCCTTGAATTAAAATTGGCAACAAACATTGCAGTGGTTTCAGATTTAATGCGGTACAAAGTATGAGGGTGTAAATCGACCTACCGAAATAATGGGGTCTGATTTAGAGTTCAGTGGTTACAGAAAATGTACCAGTTTCTCTAGAATCCACTGAATATTTTTCCTCAAAATATCATTCCTTTGTGGAGGGAATTCACTGGTGAACACTTTGCACTTCCAGTTTTATTCAGAAAGAGGAGGGTTGTCTCTTGAGGCCCGGCCTACAAAGTTTGACCATAAGTAGCGTTTGATCGCTCAAATTTCTAATTATCCTTCAGTAAGAGTGGGCGGCAGGGCTCGAGTTGGGGTACCACGCGGGTGGACGGCGTCCACCCACTTATTTTACCAGGAGCTCGATTACTGGAGCAAATGGAGCCATACATTCACTCTTTGGCCTCTCTGGGGTTAGATCGGAGCTTATTCAGAACGCTGCTCACGCGCTGGCTTCTCTGATGCAATCTCATCTAAGGGGTGAGCGAGGGGAGGCAATGAGTCGGATTGTGCAAGCCGCCTTTCGTGACGTCACTTACTGTTGTGATGTCAGCGTTCCCCCACTTCTTTTTTTAGGACTTGTGCCCTGGTGGGCGGGGCCACAGAAACAACACTATTTCATACAACAGGAAGTCCCAAGAGGGAAGTGTTCACCCATGGGAAGTCCTCACAGCCCTGACTTTGCTTTTATGCTAAGTGCATGATCCGGACAGTGCAACACTATCAAAGTGGTCTGTTGATATTGTGCCTGGTTCTGTTTCCTATTGTTCGGATGGGAGTCGCCTTGCAGTGGTGGAAAGACTGGAGTAGTTGCATATATTGTTGAATGATGTTAAATATGTACTAGTTGCCGGATACATTAGGAATTGATCTCCGTGGAGTGTTGTGTAGGTCGTCGAGGAAACACAACTGCATTATTAGGGGATGTATGACGTTACAACGCATGCTGTTACAACGCCAGTTTTACAACGCAAACCTTTAGGGGACAGTTTGATAACCAGGCAAACCGCTTAACTAATGGAAACTGCCATGATTGTTCAGTGGTAAAATTAGCTTAATTTACTCATCAGAACCCCAAAATACTCTAGTTTTCACAATATTCTTGGATACTCAACAATTAAGTGTGGAGTAAGGGATCCCTGAAGGCTGGATGGTTAGGCTTCTAAGGTGAGAGCTGGTTTAGCCCTGAAAAAGTCAGAGCAGATAAAGGAAGGGAGCCTTGCACCACCTGGCTGCTGTTTTTGAACCCTTTTGCAAGGTTTCTCCTTAGTTGAGCTGAGATGTTTGGGCCACAGGTACTCTGGTGAACATACTCTGCGTGCCCTTCATTACACCACATGGTAGAAGGGGATTTGGCAGAAACAGAAAACCACCTTCTTGTTGTCTTAGGATTCAAGTACTGCACTGTGCATATTTGTCTGCATTACTTCAAACCACCACTTTGAGGAAGTATTGCATTTTGTGCACGGAGGCAGTGAATGTATTATGGCAGGTTCTTTAGCTAATGCCAGTAACCCTATGAATTTGTGTTCTAAGCACTACTTGTGGGTAAGTTTCGGAGGTCATGGACACACCAAATCCCCTGTCACCTCTGAGTCTAGACAAAAGGAACACTTCGAAGGCGAGCGATGGACGAATAGGCGCGCACTAAGAAGCAAAGAGCCAATGCGACTGGCGACTCCTTGCCAGGCAAGGTACACGAGTCCTCATATATATCTTATATGGGGATCTGCCACCAGTGACGCAGAAGTGATCTCAGACCTAGGGGTGGGCGGAATTTGCATAGTCGCGCATCGCAAAGCTCCGCAAAACAGTAGAAAATCTGCACGAGCACGCAAAAGTTCGGCGAACACTGTACACAAAAGTTCAGCGAACACACGGAATTGCTTGTTCCGCGTGTTCGCAATGCTTTTTTCCTGTTCGCGAATGTTGTTTGCATGCTCAGGGAGAAATATCTTGCGAACATGCATTTTGAAAGCGCGAACAAGCAAAAATTCAGAGAAGTCGCGGATCGCAGCTTTTTTCGTCAATTCTGCGGAACGCAAATTACCCAAATTCCGCGAGCGGAGCGGAATTTACCTCCTAGGCCTACTCAGACCCTGGAAGTGAGCAATGCTAGGGTCTGCAGTTAGCTGTCTAGTGTCCCATATTTTCTACGTTCGTACTGACCCGTCTTCCATCACTTCAAGGCCGCCCAGAGTAAGTCGAGGGTGTTTCTGTCCCAAGCCTTTTTTCCAGACAATCTTTCATATCTGTCTGCGTTTCACAAAAATTCAACCCTGAGCTGTGGAACTTTTGCTCGAAGGATGACAGGTGCAACTTAGCAGGTTGTTGAGCAAGTAACAGAGCAGCGCCTACCTCTAGATGTGTCCTTTAGGCGCTCCACTAATCACTATTACAAACTGACAGCATCTGTGGCGTGAGGCATTGTGAGATTCTGAAAAGCTAATGCACTCATTTCATACTCCACAACTTGATTTATGGTAAGAGTCAAAAGCAATTAGCTGTGATGCGTTGAAAAGATGCACTAGATAGCGCGTGAAGTTTGTGATTGTCATTTTCTTATTGTGTAAGACACAGAAATGTCTGTCTCCATAACTGCTTTGCAGTACTTACCTGAAAGCATGACAACCAACACGAAAGCATCAAAGACAATAAATATAATAACGCCTAGATACGAGAAATTGACATTTAGATTCCAATATTGCTTTCTACGAATCATGTGCACGTGTTCAGTATACACCTGGGTACCAGGGCTTAAGGAAAACATTTTTTTAAAAAGGGCGGTATTTGCTAAAATACGTTTAACCCCTTGGGTGCGGCCGCGATTCTGCGCCTGTGCGGCGCTTTTAATAAGTGGGCGGGTTCATGACAGCCCCCAGCCGTCATCAGCACACGAGCACCGTGATGTATGACGGCTGGGGGCCGTCATCAGCATAGAAGGGGTTAAAAACGTTGGCTTTCATTATTGTTTGCCACTACTGCAGGTAATGGTTTGATGCTAATGCCTTTGTTTCCTGACTGTATTTTTTTAACCCTAGTCAAATCACAAAATTGCCTCCATCAGACTCATTGGGGATACACAGCCTTACCCCGAAATGCAGTGAAAACATAAAGGGCAGACCCCTCTGCCAAGAGCTTTAAATACATCTATTTCTTGGTCATGGTTCCAGTGGAGGCACTCACCATAAATGCTTGCTGTCTGCGTACCCTCCGTCCAGTGCTCCTTCCCCCAAGCCAATCCTGGGAGTGACGAGGAGCAAGAAGGAAAGGGAAGACTTCCTATATTTTTTGCATATTTATTTAGCGCAAACTCGACCCGAAGGTATTGGAGCGCATTACATGAGCACCGTATTTACATTAAACATTCTACATTCAGGCACGGGCTTGAACCCTGGTTTCCAGCACCAAAGTCAGCAGTCTAGCCGATGGGCCACTTCCAAGTGCAGCATGAATGCAACCAATCCTGGAGCTTCCCTCGAGCTGTTTTCAGCACGAGAGCAGGTCCAGGATTGGTTGAAGCAGCCTAACCCAGCACCCATTGTAAGGCTGGGGGCCTGTGTCTGAAATTGCCTGGCTGTTTTTCAGCCTTAGGATTGCGGGGTCTGAAGTGAGCATGTCTGATAGGCCGGCTTTAGGGAGCCGGCCCTGGGAGACATCCTGCAATCTGAAGGACTCTCCCCCGCCCCCACCCCCACACTCCAGCAGTGCAGGCCGGCATCACACAGAATAATACAATGGTAATGGCCATTTTATTATTCTGTGTTTACTGCTGCGCCAGCAGGTGGGATGACACACGTCTTCTGCCTATGACTTTGTGTAAAGTTGTTGCCACTCCCGTCAAATCACTATGTTATGTTATGTTATGTTATGTTATGTTATGTTATGTTAGTGCTATTTGTATTGCGCACAGCTGCTCCAGCGAAGGAGCGACTACAAAATAGCAAACACCCAACTCAAACAGGCATGTCCAACCAGGACCGGCTTTAGCGCTGGTGGGGCCCGATGCGACAATCTTTGTAGGCACCCCCCTAAAATGTCCTTCTCCATGAATTCCCCCACTACCACGCTTCACCAGTACCCCTCATCTCACCATAGTCCCTCTCTCACATGCATTTAATTTCCATACCAGTGTAGGGTGTCAAAGCGCTTTACATCACACACACATTATAGAAAGCCAATGAATTATATATGTATAAATTAGTCTATAGGAAATGTTACATAAGACGATGAGTATTACAAGGTGTAGGAGGCACATGTCACCGATACTAGTAGGCAGTATATTTTAAGTGTGTTTGGTCTGGAGAAGCAAAAACTCAGGTTTTAAAACCTACCAAAGAGGTTGGCTTTACTAATAAGAATACATTTCTAACCAAATGAACTATTGTTTAGCAACATTGAGATGATGAAAGGCTGTGGAACAAAACATCACATTCTAACCTATACCATGCACGTTGTATGCAGCTCTTTGATGACAGGTGATAGACCCCAGTGCTCTGTTAGGGTTTTAACTTATTACCTGCAAGTACCAAAAGGTGACAAACGCAGTAACTCACTGAGCTATGCAAATATAATACTGTTATGTGCTGTACATTGCACATGTTCTTTGCAGCAGGCAGATTAACCCTCTGAGCTACTTTACCATGAGTGAAAGCTGCCACTAGACAAAATATCCCTCTTAAGCAGGAACATTAATGTGTACAGAGTTCAATTCAATATTTATTTAAGGATTTGGAACTCCAATGAGGTCCACAGTAAAAGTTCATACAAATTATTACCTAAAATATCAAAAAATATATACAGATTTTTCAACACATAACAACTTCTGCAAATAAAGCTTGGAATTAGCAGCATAATAATTGAAGTAACAAAACAGATCCCAAATTGTGCAAAAAAATCATTTAAGTACTAACTGATTCATGTGCAAAATACAATTTAAAAAAATCCAGCTTCAGCTGAAAGTTAACTTGAAATTAGCAAAGAGAAGATAAGGATAGTAAAGCATATTCTGACATGTGCTACATAAAACAGTTAAATTACATCAGATTAATGTGCAAAATACGCTCCGAAATCCAACTTCAATAGAGAATAGATTTTCAAAGTTAGCAACAAGATAATGGACAAAAAGCAAGACATCATCCAGTTGTACAAAAGGCAATTAAGTAGCGATTAAAAACGTGAACAGTGGCAGGTGGCTTAGTGGCCGAATGCATCCAGTACAGGGCACTGTGTTTGACCTCATGATCACAGGTTCAAATCCTGGCCTTTCATCCATTTGAGGTTGATAAAATGAGTACCATTGAGTTGGGTAACAATAAACGCCTGTTATTCAGTGCCTTGAGACCCCCGGGTGATAAGTGCGCTTTACAAATACAAGTGTAATGTTATCTGAAGAAGGAGAATTTATTAGAACTCCATAATAGGGCAATAAATACGAGGGAGGCAGCCTGATTAAAATAATATATATATATGATATTAAAATATATGCATAAATTCCTTGGAAAATTTAATTATTTTTACACAGACTGCTTCATTTTTTGGACAAAAGAGAAAATCACGAGCTGAAGCTACATCTTTAACACCATTTTGTATTAACATTGGCCTAAACCAGAAACTCAAAACCAATGCTGGACCTACAAAAAAACATGATCCAGATTCTGAATACTCAGCATGCAAAATGTAAAGCTTTTTTCCATTTTCCAAGTTCTGGGACTAGTTTGCTGTTAAATCGTTTAAAGGTAAGAGATTCATACGACATAGGATGAGCCAACACTGTTCTATTTCCGCTCCCTGCACTGAATTTCTGCAAGTCAAAGGCTTAACCCTAAAAAGCAATACCATAGCAAATATGTATGGCCTTTGTAATGTGCATGCACTCAAAGACATAACAAGATCCGGGGACCCCCAACCTTCACACTGCTGCCCTCTCATAGGCACACACTTGAGACTGAACTCCACAGGCACATACCTCTCTCCACCCTCACACAGGAACAGCTTTCAACCTGTGGATCACTAACCCTGCACTCACAAAAGACAATGTTCATCCTGGAGTTACACAGACACATCCCTCACAATGCACTCACACAATACAGTGGCTATCTTGCACTCACACAAGCACACTGCTCACAAGCAGGTACATAATTCACAAGGGAGAGGCAGAGTGGGGACAGATGGTGGCATAGGAGACACAGGTTGAGTATCTGCTGCATCGGTCCACCCGTGCAATTCAGAAGCTGTTGAGGTAAACTACACTGAAGCCTGAATGTGCACTGAGGTTATCCACTCTCCCACCAGCCACACACGGACCAGCAGTGCAGACTATGTGAGTCTGATCTTTGTGGACTTTGTGGGGATGAATATTGGCATAAAAAAGTCCCACTATCCTTCTAAAAACAAGAGGGTGGTGTTTTTTGTAGAGCAAGTTTTCTTCAAAGACATGGAAAAAGTTTGCTACTGCAGGGCCAGTCAGTGCAAGCATCCTTCAAATACATGAAACAAATGTGGCACTGCTGGGCCAGTGCAAGCTTCATTCAAAGACATGGATCAAATGTGGTACATCAGGGCTGGTGCAAGTTTCCTTCAGAGAAATTGAACAAATGTGTCACCCAGGACCAGCACATGCTTCATTTAAAGACATGGAACAAGTGTGACAGCGGGCAGCACTATTCTATGTCCACCTTCGACACAACGAGTAAACAGCATTTCAGATTCGGTTCAAGTGTAAGGAACAGCCCAAGTGTGCGAGTGCAAGCTTGAATCACACACATAGCAAGATTTCCCCACACAGAAAACATGTACATCACCGGTCAGGAGGAGTATAAACTTCCCCCAACCCCATAGAACATATTTCGATCTGGCCAGAAACAATGGAAGAATCCCTCGCATGCACAGGACATGGACAGTTTCTACAGCAGCAGTCCAAGCCTTTGTGTGTATATATGTATGTATGTATATATATATACCATTTTTCTTGTACCTGAACTGTGTGTGAGGAGAACTTACACTGCTGACAAATACTGCACTGTGTGTGTGTGTGTGTGTGTGTGTGTGTGTGTATATATATATATATATATATACATATATATACACACACAGTGCAGTATTTGTCAGCAGTGTAAGTTCTCCTCACATACAGGTACAGGTACAAGAAAGATGGTTAGCATCAGTGCAAGCTAAGATATCCTCACCCACAAAACCCTGGTAGCATCATTGAAACCAGTTTCAGGCACATAATACGCAGAATAAAGTATAGTGGAGGGTGAGTCACTGAAAATTTGAGCTAGATCCAGGCTCTGATTTAGCTCGAGGTCCTCTTGAGCCCTCAAGCCCAAAATGAGCAGAGCTTTCATGTAGCTTCTGCCTGCTACCCACGCGCTACACTTGTCCACCAAGTATGAAAGTCAAAGAATTAATCTTTGATGTCAAACAGGAGCAAGAAGGGAATACCGATGCAATGGCTGAATTACACAATGTGAAACCGAAAAACCTGGGATCTGTCCCGGCTTGGCCACTCGGCCAAATTGTTTGATCCTAGGCAATTACTTTATTTTATCGTGCTGCCTATTTTTTTCATTATTGCATAAGTAAAAACCTTGATATATGTGAGGATGGGTGCTGTCCAAAACTCTCTCTTGTGTTGGACTTAATTGAGTATATAATGTTGCTCTGCATGTAATAAGAATATAGCCCAAACATATGGGGGCCCATTACGATGTCGGGCGGATTTCCTCCGCCAGCCTGGTGGAGGAAATCCGCCCGACATCTATTGCCCAATTCCCCCCTGCCAAATTTACAATGGCGGAGGGGACCGTGGCGGTGTGAAATCATTTTCCGCCCCGGCCACAAGGCGACCGGGGCGGAAAATGATTAATATGGAGGCGGTGTCTGTTAGACACTGCCCGCCATATACAATGTGCTTAGGGTGATGCTTTTCCGTGGTGGCAATGCCGCCACGGAAAGGCATGCGGAGACTCCCTGCGGGGGCCCCTTGTGGGCCCCCTGGGAGTCCGTGGCTTGGGGGTGCACATGGGGGGTACCTAGGGTACCCCCCTGCATTTCAAAGTGCAACATGGCAGGCACCGTGCGGTGCCTGTCATGTCGCGCTTAGAAAAGCACAACTTGCACTTTTACCATTGCGGCGGTCGGAGATTTCTGCTCCGCTCGCCGCAATGGTACATATACAGGATGCGCCCGCCTGTGTGACAGGCACATCCTAATGCCCTGATCGGAACCCCCGCACATATGGCGGGCGGTCCTGGGTCCCGGTATGATGGCGGGCGGACTAAGTCCGCCCGTCATCATAATGACCCCCATGGTGTCCACTTTACTTCGCTATTGGTATTTTCCTTAGGGTCAGGGTGGTGAGTGGGGACGTGAATCTTTATGAGTTCAATATTAGAAACTATCACTTTTAAAAAATGCCTTTCAAGCCAGTGATATAATAATTAGAAATACTAAGATGACACACTTATTAAAGAAATGCACTTTATCATATTTTTTCCATAATATTTGTTGCACAATTTCCAGTATCTTCCCTGGGGAGCAACATCTTGTTTTCCAAGATTCTGGCCACTTTCTATGGCTCACAGAATGATAACTATTTTAACTTCTGTTATTAATTAGGAAGAATTGTGCATTATTGACCTCAAGAAGTTGTTTTAAAATTGCCTGTGCAAAAAGCGAGTCAAACATCGCAGTTCCAGCACTCCTCCTTAAGTAAGTCTATGTTGTTTTACTAACAGCCATTGTCTGCCCTCCACCCAGTGATTGCTGTGACTGTCTTTGCCTTCAGAGGCTTTGCAGCAGCATGGGCGTAACTTCTTCTCTGACCTCTGCTCACGGCAGACAGCCAGAGCTGAATGGTGCATTCTGCGTTTACAAAAGTGATCGTGCGCACTGCACGGCCAGTCAGTGTGAGTGTAATGATGCCTTTGCAGCCCCCCTCGCCAGTGGTTCAGTAGATTCTACTGCTTAAAGTCCAACTCCTGCAGCTGATGGATTCGGACGGAGCTAACAGCAAGCTCCCAGTGCTGTAAGAGCTCCTGTGGCCCTAGCAGGCAGTGTCGCTGGAACTATTTGCAAATTGAGGGGCTGCCTTCTATGTGCATCACTGAACTCTTAGGGATTCTGAAAATCTACACAAAGAACTAGTGTTGCAAATGAGCCACACCCATTCAGCAGGAGAGTGGTAAGGGTGTAGTATGTAGCTGGTGTTGCATTTAGGAGCACACCGTCACAAATATATTACTGTAGAATGGTGTGGTAGCCACTGTCATTTACAGCCAGCACATTTTCCATTGAAATAACCACAAAGGGGTTTATTACGAGTCTGACAGTCCACGGGCCACCAGACTCGTGGGGGCATGGCTGTGACTGTCTTCCGACCGCCTTATCATGACTCGGGCGGTGCCCCGTTGGACAGATCCCATCCCCTCACCGCCAAATTTATAATCAGGCCCTAAATTTGCACAGAAATACAGTACATAGTGCGCAAACAATAATGTCTGGAAATTGGGTTGCTGCAAATATTTTTACTTTTTTGCATCACCCAGTAAAGTGTCTTGATTTGTTTTCATCTGATTAAAATCTTTGTTTCCATCACACCTCAGAGTTAGGAAAAAACACTTTATTTGTGCTTTCCTAACTATTTATTTTGAAATATATATACAGTACATTTATAAGTATTTAAATTTTGTTATGTTAGAAAAAAAGGCAACATAAAATATTTTCTTTGTCACCAGTAAGATTGTCATACAGTTCACTATACAAAATATTCACACTTTCCAGTGAGAGAAAGAAAACACCAGTCCCCATGTTAAAATAAGCAGCAATTTGTCAGAAGATCTAGATGACATTTTACCTCTGTCATTAAACACACAGAAAATGCAACAAGATTAAAAGAAAATGTAAAGTCATATTTAATGCTCATTCACCTTCTGACCTCTAGCAAGGATGTCTGGGGACTATAGTACTTGGCCCAGGTACATTGCACAGGCTGCACCACTGGTAGTTTCCCCCCAAATTATTTCTAAATTAAATAATCACATTCATAAGATCAATCATACCGTCTACTGTTCATCTTCATCAGAATTGGGTTTTCTTTATATGAAACTCTTGAACAATCCCATTCATTGCGGATGTAAACTGAATGACTTCCCCTCCCCCGCCTAATTCATTCTAGTGGCATTTGGCATGCAGCCAGGAGGAAACTACACACACACACAATGTAAATATTTCACAAATTAAGGGGTCGATTAGGATCGCGGACGGACTTGCGTCCGTCCGCGACCCCAGAGCAGGAGGGAACCTCCGCATGCCATGCGGAGTTCCCTCCTGTGCAATTAGGATGTGACCGCCACCCTGGCGGTCACATCCTCTATTTTTAACATTGCCGCGGGTGCAGCTTCAAGCTGCACCCGCGGCAATGTTAAAAATGCACGCATTGCAATTGCATGCAGAAAGAGGCAGGCACCGCGCGGTGCCTGCCGCTTTCTGCATGCAAATGCAGGGGGGTACCAAAGGTACCCCCCATGTGCAACCCCCACCCTCCCTTCACCTAGGGGGCCCGCAACGGGCCCCCGCAGTGAAGTTCCGTATGCTTTTCCGCGGCGGAAAACCCGCCGCGGAAAACCATAATTTACTGGCCATCCTAATATGGTGGACGGTGTCTGGAAGACACCGTCACCATATTAGAGCTTTTCCGCCGCGGTTGTAATCCGACCGCGGCGGAAAAACTGCGGACGGAAACCAGGACCCACCAGCCATCCTAATCTGGCGGTGGGTCTTTGGTCAGTCCGCTGCGGATTTTCCGCATCCTCGGGCCGGCAGAAGCCACCGCCGGCCCTGAGGATGCGGAAAATCCGCAATCATAATGACCCCCTATGTACAAAAAGGTCCAATTCAATGCAGATAGAATGGTCATTGACTGGAGCCTGTTTTTCCATCATTCCTGCTGTGTGATTAACATCCCCACAACAGGGCAAGGATAACAAATCTCAAAGGTTGGAGAAAGTGTTCTCACCTGGCATCCTTTGTGACGTAATGACAGTGATTATCCCTGCCTTGATCAATGCCCTGCACAGTGTGAGCAAATTACCTTCTTGTCTACATGACAATGTAGACAAGAAGGTAGGTGAAGCCGGCTGCTCCACCCTTTGTAAATGAAATGCCACTGTGCCTCTCTGCCTGCTGTGGCCGCATTCATGAGGTGTTCCTGTGAAGATGGTTTGTGCACATGTCAGGTCGAGCCGATTCTAGGTGCTAAATGGTGCATGGGCAGGCGGGTGCAACAGTGGCACACTGACTCCTGCACAGTGTGGTAAAAAGAAGCTGCAGACATGGCAGGTAATTCTTGATTGCTTTCATTAAGTATAGAGAAGGATGAGAGCGGACTCTTCCAAGCAGGTCAGGGAGACAACTGCCTTGAAAGAGAACACTCATTCAAACAAAGACATAAAATGCATACACAGGTACATTCTTAAAAGACTAGACTGTACAGCATGTAAAGTATATACGACACATCTTCTCCCTTTCCAATGGCAAAAATAAACGAAACAAACAAAAAAACAAGAGAAGAAAAATGTTGGTGCAAGGACAAACCAAAACAGGGAGACAACTCTCTCTTTTGGGACCAGACTTCAATAAATTGACACACCTTTGTCCGCAAAAACTGCATCATCAACTGAGGCTACAGAAATGTCCTCTTCACCCTCGGTAATGGCAGGGTCAACATCAAACTTCCAATCAACAGATATCCTGGACAGGCAGTCGTGTTGGACATTTCTCCACCCTTGAATGTATTCCACTTGATATTGAAATTCTTGGAGTTTAGATGCCAACTTAGCGATCCTCGCAGACTCTTTGCCAGTACCACGGGGGAAAGAATTTTGATCAAAGGTTTGTGGTCTGTTCTAAGTATTAACTTTGTACCCCATAAATAAGTATGAAAGTATTCTACACCCCATGATGCTGCAAGTGCCTCCCTCTCGATAACAGAGTAATTCTGTTCAGCATTGGTTGATGTCCTGGGGCAAAAGCGACTGTCCTTTCAGACCCGGCTCTATGTTGAGATAACATTGCCCCTAACCCAGTGGCATTGGCATCCATAGTAAGGATTGACTTACAGTTCACATCAAAAGGAGTTAAAACATTAACTTCACACATATTTTTTTTGATATTGTTGAAAATTCTAGGTGTTGTACATTCCACACAAAACTCACCCCTTTCTTGAGCAGACCCCTCAAACAAGCAGTTTTGTCAGAAAAATGATTTACAAACTTAGAATAGTATTCTATGAAGCCCATAAATGATCTTAATTGATCCTTGTCGAAGGGAGGCGGGGCTAAGTCTATTAACCTGCAAAGACTTTTCTTTAGTTTGACACCAGAAGCACTGATAGTGTAACCAAGATATTCAATCTGATCTACAAGGAATTTGCATTTCTCTTTGCGAAGCGTGAGACCCGCCTTGGACAATTTTTCTAGAACAATTTTTAGAATGGTATTGTGTTCTTCTACAGATTTACCGTATATTAAAATATCAACTTGGAAGTAAATTGTGTTGTCTACTTCTTTAAAAATATCAGTAGCCATGCGTTGGAAAATGCTAGCGGCTCAATTTAACCCAAAAGGCAATTGTGTAAATTGGAATGAACCTTCTGGGGTGATGAATGCTGTGAGATGTTTTGAATCCTTGTGCAGATTAATCTGATGATAAGCACTTTTGAGGTTGAGTTTTGAAAACACTTTAGCATCCTTAAGGGTAGACACTAACTCAGTGATGTTGGGAAGAGGAAAAGTGTCAGCTACAACACACTGGTTCAACAACCTCAAATCCACACAGAATCTGAATTTTCCATCAGTCTTCTTAGTAATCACTACGGGAGAAATCCAGGGAGAAGCTTCCACTGGCTCAATGACTCCCACATCAAGGAGCTCCTTGATGAGATTCTTGACTTCCTCCTTCACAACAATGGGAACACGTCTGACCTTATGCTGTACAGGTACTGCATCTTGTTTTAGCAAAATGCAATAGGCATATCCTTTGAGCTGACCAAGCTCGTCCTTAAAAATAGTGTCTGCTCCCTTAAGAATACACTCCAAACTCTTATCATCATCAATGACCATAACTTGCATGGGTGACCTTGCGTTGACAATAATCCGTAAATCATATTGGTGCACCCACCCAACGATGGCTGGACCATGCTCCGCCACATATACTTTATCCTGAATTTTCCTGTCTGAAAAAAATGATGTGTGCTTCAAAGTATCCCATTCGTCTCGATAGCCACCTGGGGAGATATCTTTCGGGAAAATGTGTTTGTTAACCCACAGTTCTTTCAATAGACAATTAGGAGTTATGGTAAATTTGGACCCTGTATCCACCATCAAACACACATTGCGTCCATCAATAGAAAACATAGCCTTGGGTCTATTCTTCCTTCTGTCATCATCAATAGAGACATCTCAGAATCAATCACCAAAATGTTGTCCCCATCAGAGTCATCCACCTTTTCAACTCACTGCACGTTAGCTACTGTTGAACAAAATATGCTTCTACAAACCCTGGCATAATGACCCACACTTCCACACTTCAAACATTCTTGCTTGGAAGCAAAACAATATTTTGAGCCTGAAGTGGGTGCACCACTACCACATCTATTGCAGATTTTGACGCCAGAAGTCTTAGAAGTGAAGGGTTTCTTGAACAGTTTCAGTTTGATTGGCACTTAAGTCATCATTACTACGGTCGTTGTCTCGAAGATCGTGCACAGAAATGTCATTAATATCATGGCTGAGAATTCTCTTTTCAAATTCTTTCATGTACCCTTCAGATTGTTCAACAACCTTTGCTAAGTCAATGGCTATTTTGAGGTTGGGATTCTTTGCTGCCCAAATTCTCTTCTGAATTTTCTTATTGTTGCATTGAACAATAAGCTGATCTCTTATTAGTTCATTGGTCATAACACCAAATTTTCATTTGATGGACAGTTCCCTAAGTCTAGAAATGAATTAATCTATTGATTCACCTTGATGTTGATGTTCTGTTTAGCATTTATACCTGTTCATTACAAGGTTTTCCTCTTTAGCATACCTAGTTTCTAACCTGCAAATCGACCTCTTTATACTCATCAGGCATGACTTGACCGTTGGCTTGTAGAGCTTGAGGAACGTACCAAAAAACTTGTTGACCTTCTTTGCCTAGTGTGCTTAGTATAAGAGCTTTCTTTCTTTTGGCAGAGAACTCTTGCCCATCCAGAGCATCCAAGTAATTCTCAAACATGAGAATCCAATCCTGCCACGGAATGCTAGGAGGACCAGCTTGTGCTAAGAAATTTGGTTGTAGAACAATCGAAATTTGTGCAGAAGCCATAGTGTATCAAGTAGTAAAAGCTGTAAGACAAACTAAAAATAGGCTCCAGAGTAATTCATTATACTGAGAAGACCCTTCAACATTAATGGGTATAAGCATGTAAACAAAATAACATGAAAGTGTTGAAAGTACCTTGAAAATGATGATAAGTACAATATTTTCGGGAGTATCATCATTTTTAATAAACTGCATCGCCCCACTAGGGAGAGGTGTAAACATTCCGCCCGGTCTAGCTGTTTCTTTACTCCCAGAAGAGCCTCCCAATTTGATTTGACCAGGGCAGTTGTAGAAACCCTAAGCTTGTCCCTCAAGTATGTGACCTCTTGACATACCCTTGGGTCAGCATACTTCGGCATGTTGGCGCATAGCAACTGAGTTTTGGCCGAATTCAGCTTATAGCCAGAAGCCGCGCCAAACTCTGTAGCTAGGTGTTCAATCGCCACCATCGCTATAGTTGGATTCGGCGTAATGACAGCAACATCGTCCGCGTAGGCGAGAACCTTAAACTCATGTTTGTATGAATACTGTTTGGATCCTGGTACTAGATTCCAGCATTCTTAAAAACGGTTCAATATATAATGAAAATAGAAGAGGAGAACAGGGGAAACCTTGCCTGGTACCTCTCTGTATTTGTACCGCCTCCGACTCGAGTCCCATGGTGCTAACACAGGCTACAGGTTGACAATACAATGTCTGCAATGATTTATTAAACGCTGGTCCAAAGCCCGACGCCTCATAACATCCCATAAAAAGCACCATGAGACCCGGTCGAAAGCCTTCTCAGCATCTAATAAAATTAAAGAAAGTGGTTCCCGGGTTACATTGACATAATCAAAAAAAGTTATCACACGGTTGACAAGATCCGCCGTTCCTCGCTGTGGAATAAACCCGTGTTTTATAGTGGAAACTAATTCAGAAATAACAGAAGACAGCCTATTGGCCAGGATCTTTGAGTAGATCTTCCCATCCGCATTTAAAAGCGAGATTCGCTGGTTTATCTTTTTTATGGAACACAACTATGCATGCTTCGTTCCAGGTTTTAGGGGATGCACCTTTCTAGGCCATTCGCATTGTTGCCAGGAGATCCACCTTTAAAACCGAAAAGAAAGTTTTACAGATTTCCAAAGGTAGCTTGTCTGGCCCTGCCGCCTTACCCCTTGCCAACCCATTTACTGCTAATTCCAATTCATCTAAGGAAATGGGGGCTTCCAACTCTTCTATCTCCTCTGCAGGGAGATCTGGCATGCAAAATGGGCTGATGAGGGTAGACGCACCGACCTCATCGCACTCATCTCTTCGATACAATACCTCGTAAAATTTTCTAAACACCTCCAGAACACAACTTTCATTTTCAATAGAGTCCCCATTTGAATCTAGAATATTGTTTATCCGTAGGGCTGCCTCCCTAAGTCTTAATTTTTGGGCGAGGCATCTGCCACTTGCCTCGCCATACTTGTAATGGATTTGCTGTTTAATAAAAAAAAATGCAGTTTCCTGGGACCAATTGAGATTTAGCCTTGCATTGAGCCGTGCCACCACTGTAAACAAATCAGTTATATCTATACCGGCTTGAATCCCATGCATAAGTACTTCCTCAGCCTTCATCAACTCCTAGTATAACTTTTGAAATTTAGCTGCCTGTTTTTTTTGATTATACAAACCAAAACTCAAAGCTTCCCCTTGAAAAGCAGCCTTAAAGCTATCCCAGACACAGCCTACACTACTGCTCCCACGATTAATATTGAAAAAAGAAGTGATCCATTGTTTCATGTGGGCAATAAATTGCTGCTCCAATAAAAATTTACGGTCAAAAGAAAATCCCCTTGGCTTTGTAACTGCTACTATGCCTGTTCTGGAGAGAACTACCGGCCCATGATCAGATGTAATTCTCGGGTATACCTGAATCACAGCCTGATTTAACAGCAATTGAGGAGTGAAAAAATAATCCAATCGCACTAGCTTCTGATGGGGAAAAGAAAAAAAAGTGTATCCCGAAGCCACCTCCCTTAGAAAAGCCCAAAATCTACCAACCCATGTGCCATCATTAGTGCCTGCAAAGCTTTGAAACCTCACGGTTTCCTACCGCTATATCTCAACTGTTCATTGCATAGGATGTTAGGTGCTAAATTTATATTAAAATCCCCGCACAGGATCAGTGGTGTGGGCCACGTCGCCAACTCAACATTTAAGAACTCAAGTGTGGTTGCCTCATCTAAATTTGCCCCATAAACTGCACGGATCGTAAAAATTGTAGGGCCTACAACGCATTCTGCAATTGCCCACCTGCCTAATCCATCAGTTAGAATTCTACCTGTGTTGCCTGTATGTTTTTTGCCCAGAATTGCCACTCCTCTAGCTGTACCAGAATATTTAGTACAGGCTATTAGATTGAATCCCAGCTCTTCGAGCAATTGCCGCTTTGACCATACTATATGGGTCTCCTGGAGATAAATTATATCGCAGTAGAGAGCTCGTAACTCCTGCGCCACCCGCCGTCTTTTATCCACTGAGTTCAGCCCCCTGACATTCAGCGTACCTACCCTGATACACCTACCCGCCATTTAGCTATATATGAAATCCTTCCACTCGGCCACAAACTACCTGAAAAAACAACACTGACTGCCCAGAATAAACTCATTTTCGTCCTGTACTCATGCATTATTTTCTTTTCCCCCCTCTCTCTCCCCTCCCCCTAACCCCCCAACCCATAGACCCCTCAATGCCACCCTTCACCTCCCCCCCAAACCCGCACCACCCAAAAAGAGGCTTAAGGACCATGTCCTCAGCGATGTAGGAGTGCTACCTCCAGTGCCCACTTGTTTGACTCCCCTACCCCCACCCTCTGTCTCTCTCTCTCTCCTCAATCCACTTAATAGCCTGGCACCAGGCCATGAAAAAAAAAGACAAAATCCGCTCCCCTCACTTCATCTCACCTCAAAACAAATCATAGACTTCATTAGGCATAACATCCCATATATCCCCATCACTCGATGGTCTAAATTGTAAACTTTTCAATGTTTCTTAGAAAGCATACAAAGATTCGCCTACGTTTTGAGGAATACAGCAAAAACAAACACAAAATCAATAGAAGAAGGAGAATAAAATGTGAGAGAGAGAAGACCCCTGTAACCTAGAAAAAGCAACAACAAAAAAATTGCACTTCCCACCTCGTGCTAGACCCAATATACATACAACTACCGGTACATGCTCATTTGTTTAACAACATGTCCCTTTAACTTTTTGGACTCTGACTTTTGGGACTCTTATCAATTTCCTTCAAATAATCCTGTGCGACCGTTTCAGGACCGTACTCCACGGAATGTTAGAGAAAATGGTCAGTCAATTTTGTATAGTTCAAGATTGACTGACCATTTTCTCCAACAGCAACACACTACTAACGATTTACAGTGGACAGTGATAGAACATCTTCTGCCTGGTACCACCACACAACAATCGCTCTTTGAGAAAGTACAAAGATGGATTTATCGTATGTCCACCCACCATGTAGGATTAAACGATAACATCCCATGGAGTATGGTCCTGAAACGCTAAAAAGGTCATCAGGGTAGCTCTTGTTATGCACTCTAAAGTAACTCAGACAGATAAGCTTTAAAGTGTTCCTTTGTCACATACTGAACTGTCACATACTGAATAATAAAAGCTTTGCAGTACAGAACAAATGTGACATTGTATTTAGTGATCCCCAAAAAATGTTGTTGCACAATAGAATTAGTCACTAAGGAATAGAAAAGTGCATTAAAAGTTAGAGCATATGTAGTAATTAATTTTCAAACAATGACTTACTATTGCCTACCTACAAACATAAAATGTCCAAACATATATACAGTGTGGGAATATGTAAAAAGAAAAAATACTTTGAGCTACTGGAAAGCGAACATTAACAAAGCAATGGCCAGAGTTATTTCTATATTAAGAATGATTACTTTTGATAACCAACGGTCCCCGTTTTACCATCAATATGGGCAAACATCAGGCTCCATGTGAATGTGGGTTTCATCATGGCAGCCCGTGTGGTACGGCTAATAGAGTTCCTGCATCACCAAATGGCAACAATAGCGGAGACGGGTTCACAGACTCTCTTTTGTGAGCCGTTTTTTCTACTGATAAAGTTTATCCCGTTTGTCCCTCAAGTAACTACAAACAGCGTTCTAGCTACCAAGGCGTCCCGTTTTGGCCACGCCCCCATTTACGCATAACACGTTCATACGTGATGACGTGAATGGGGAACACCATTAGAGTCCATAAGTTGCGAGCAACATCAACATTCGGACCGGGAGAATACTTGTAGGTACGCTGCCTGGAACAAGACGAGCAGGTGACCGGATCTCTGATACCTTAATGCAAGGTTGACTTTCTCAGTTTTCCTGATCGCCTCTTTCTTACTCCATTTTAAATGCCCAAACGTCTGTTCCCTCTCCCTACGGGCTCCATGATACACTTATTTAAGTGATTTTACGTAAGGTCTAAGGGCCCGATGTAGGTGGCAAATACCGGTCGGAAACGGCCAAAATCGGCCGTTTCCGACCGGTATTTGGCACTTTGAGATGTAGGGGGCCAGTATTTACCTATTGGGTATATTTACCGAATCAGTAAATTTACAGAATCTGTAAAATACCGAATCGGTATTTTTACCGATTCGGTATCTTCCAGATGTAGGTGGGACTCTTCTGAGTCCCACAGGCCTTTCAGATTCGGTATTTTAACACCCAATCCAATTGGGTGTTAAAATACCGAATCCAGGTGTGCATGCACATGTGTGCATGCACACCTATGCCATGTGACAGACAGACATGCCCTTAGGGCATGTCTGTGTGCCACATGGCACACAAGCCAGTATTGGCGGTGCTAGAGGATGTCAAAGTGACACCCCCTGCACCCTTGCAGAAATCGGTAATTACCGAATCGGTAAATACCGATTCGGTAATGCCCATTGATTCCTATGGGCTTCAATGCCCATAGGAATCAATGGGCATTACCGATTCGGTATTTACCGAATCGGTAAATACCGATTCCTTCCGATTCGGTAATTTTAAAAATAAAATTACCTACATCTGCCCTTCTCTTTTTTACCACCTCTTAAATACCGATTCGGTATGAATCGGTATTTATGAAGTGGTAAAAAAGATTTACCTACATCGGGCCCTAAGTCTTTCCTCCATGTTGTAAATGTCACATTTTTGCCAGTAATTTTAATTTCCCACTTCACCCATGGGGACTCCATTTCTGAGATGTGCTCAAACTGTCCCGGTAGATTTGGCATGTTGAACTCCGCTTCTGTGATCTTTTTATGTAAAAGGCTTTGAGTGTGCAGAAGGAATAATAGGCCCTTCAACTACAGGCAGTCAGTTAAAAGGGAAACTCCTCTATCTAGGAACAAAAGCTTAAACATTGTTTTGCTTTATGGCTGTAATTGCATACATCTTATATGATGATGTATGGCATGTCTCTTCTGAATATTTAAAGATTTGACAGGTTTCAGAATCAAGGAACTAAGCACTTCATTAATGACTGCTTAAATAACTTGCACTTTTGTCTCACAATGTAGATGCTATAGTATATTTATTTGTATATCTTTGTTGCAGGTTCTTACAAAGATCTTTTGACATCTACATAAGATCTCCGGGGTATAACCGTGAGTTGTACCACTTTGTACTGTTTCACAGGTTAGGGTGCGCCTTAGAGTGTGCATACCGCTGAGAAACTTAGATATAGGTCCTGACGAATGCTTTGCTAATGGCACTGAAAAGCAGAAACATGTTGACCGCTTCTTAGAAACACCCAAAATCGGATGATACCAATTACTTTATAGAATTGGCATTCATCCGTCTCACGTTTTTAATGGTATCTGGCCAACCTTGAATAAAATAGTGGTTGGGTTAATGCCAGACACCTTTTAATCATCACTTCTTTTCACTTCACCACTGATGCACATACGCATTTGAACCTCCTGCTCCGCTGTAATTCAGGCGTGGAAGTATATCAAAGAAGCATTAGGCTTCTCTGGTAGAACCCTATGATGAAGCATGTCACCAACCAGGTTGGTGAGTGAGGGTTCTTTTAACACATTATGTTGTGCTTCTAGTCTCCTATTCTTTTTCTACCTTGTGTTAGGGCAACCTTTAGCTTGTTCTTCAAATCACTCTTTTGTTGTTATGTATTGATCTACAGGGAGTGCCTTTCCCTCTTTCTCTTGTTGTTGCAAACAAACATTTTAATGCCAAAGTGCATTTCGTATGGGGTCCGCCTACCCAGAGGTGTTCTAGGGAGATTATTAAGTGCACGTTGGATGCCATACAAATGGGATAATCAGTTCCTGCCAGTACCTAAGACTCTAGCCATCAAGGATTACTTTAAGTCACGGTTCATTCGCTCCACAATCAAATTGCCCTCAGCCTACATGGAGACAAAAATTGCACCGGCACTCCCAAAGACCGCATAGCATCCTTGTACGCCTTAGAGGCCCACGCTGGACCTTGGTCAGAATGAAAGGTGCCACAGGCAAAAATCCTTACAAAGACACGCAAATCCCTGCTGACAGTTCGAGCATCAGCACTGCGTTGGGCCACACCCAAAGAAATCTGGTGCACGAATCCACTGCAACTAAAATATATTTATATGCAGTATCTGAAGACAAAGGACCGCAGTGTTCAAGATGCACACATGAAAAAGGCCGATTAGCAATGCTAAGCAGTCTTTGCGGGGGAGGTGTAACCACTGATGGCTTAATCTGTTGACAGATGTCGCAAGAAAGCACATCATTTTGGGTTTGTTTATATAATCCACACCACCAGTACCGCTGCTTCAAAATAGAGACTGTAGCAGATACTCCAGCATATGCTGAGGCCATGCCTTTGTGTACGGTTTTAATTAAGTGTACCTACAGTCTGCTTTGGGAATCAGCTGATCTCCAATGTCTGGTATTCGAGCAAAAGGAACTTGTTCGTGAGTTAACTGATATGAATAGTTTGAATGGAATCCGGGTGGGTAATGAAGGCCCTCCTTAGTTGCAGCAATCGGACCACATGGCTACTGCAGATTTGGCTGCTTCATCAGCCAAACTATTCCCAACAGCATGTGCCCTGACATGCTGATGACCAAGAGTATGTATACCATGTGTGAGAGGCAAAAGTTGTTTAAGATCTGCCACTCGAACCCAAAGCATTTTATGCTTAATTGTGCTTTCTTTTGAATCTCGATATTCATTTTGATACCAGAAGAATAAGTTGTCATTGAAAGACTGAACACAGTAATACGAATCGCAGACAATAAGAGTCAAAACTTTTGGATCAGCAAACTCAAGAGCAAGAACTAAAGCTTGTAGCTCAGCTAATTGTGCAGTACAGTCTCCTAGTGCCTGAGTGTGCACTATGAAAGATTTGAATTATCCATTCACCATTGTACCTGCAACTATAGCACATGCTGCCGAGTAAGAATGCTTAGAACTCGTGGCCGGTTGCGCCAAACCATCGGTGTAAATAATACACGCACAGACTTCCAAAGGAAGCAAAGACAAGGGAGATGGATGAACATGTTCATACTGTTAGAACTCCTGTGTCTGAAGAGAAGCGTCAAAGATAAAAGTGACATCCGGGGACATCAAGAGGTAGCCCTTGGAATCCAACTGGGATGCAAAGCCTTTGAGTTTAGCACACTTGCCTTTGTGACTGCCTCTAAGGCAGGATATGGTGTAACCACCAAAATGCATTTTCCCTGCGCCAAAGCGCATTGTTTTAGAACCTCCATTTGGACAGCTGTCAAAACTTTCTCGACTGCTGAAAACCTCATTTTGGCTGAAGTGTACAAATGTGACTTGTATGTGATCCGTACTGTGTCTCCTTCATTGTACATTAAGTAAGTGAAACCCACCTTTCCTGGTACGATTCGTATCACCAGGTTAGTGTGGTTGTCACGTGTTAACAAGTATTTATATTCAAGCAAATCAGATTGCAAAGAAAGTAAAATAGCAGAGTTTTCCTGCTTTTGAGCTGGTTTTTGAAAAAGTAGGTTGTATCAAAGCATTAAGTGTCTTGATACGCTGGGCATAATCCGGATGTGAGAGGGATGGGTGGAAAATAATGCGAGGAGGTCTTATAGGCTGTTGAATGATGGCAACATTTATTAAAGTTAATTCCAAATAGAAAAAAAATAACAAGTCAAAAATGGAGTCGGAAAGGGAGAAAAACACCAATAAACAAGATTGTCTTGGTTCTGGGGTTCGTTGTTGTTGGTTCGTCTTCTTCTCCACAGGATGATGGCACCTCCCCGAGTAAAACTAAAAAAATAAGAGGCAGTTAATGCGGGGGTTCTGATTAAATAATCACTAAGGCTTACATTGTGCCAACATTGCGACAGAAGAAACCCTAAGTGAGGTTCAGAAATGGCCTTCTGTGAAACCACCAATCAAGAGAATATAATTAAAGGGAAAAAAAACAAAATTCAGAAAAGGGAAGGGAAATCAGGTCTCACTCTCTGCTGGAGTAATTCTCTCAGGCTTCCGACTTCGCTTCTGCATTCCTATCTATGGAGCGATTTGCCTGTGAATTGGGGAATACAGCCACTTAGAGTGGTCCTTGTTGAGAAAAAAAGTGTGAGGCCCGTCCGGGGGAGTGAGGATAAACACACAACAAGGTGCAAGTGCTCTGTACGCTTTCAATGTGCCCCGTGAGTCCCTTGGACTCGCCAACCCCTCCTCCCTTCTCTTAGTTCAAAACCCCCTGTTCCAGAGTACGTACCGCAGAAGCCGTAGCTCTCCAGAGCTACAGTGGCCTCACAGCGTCCTCCAGGGGTGACCACCAATCCTCCGACCATTCTTTTTCGTCTGTACTGGCGGTCTCCACACGCCTCAGCGGTTCCTCGTCCGTTTTGGGCTTTCGCTTTTCCTTCTGGCCGTCTGCTTCTCGTCCTGACTTTTCTTGCCTCCTGTCTACTTCTCGTCCTGGCTCTTTTCCATCTGTTTCTTGTCCTGGCTCTTTTCCGTCTGCTTCTCATCCTTGCGGGGTGCTCAACTCGGTTCCGTCCTTTTACTTGAACGCGCACACAGTGGCATCTTCCGGGATCCTCCTTTCTACCCTGGACTCTGCCTCCTCTTCTGACAGAGCGTTATCCCATTGGTCCCTACACTGGGGAGGAGGTTCCTCGACCTGCAGGGAGAAAGGGCTGAGGGATATTAACTCTTGCTATTCCGTGTTCAGCTCCTGCGTGATATTGTGCTCCTTAGAGTGGTAACTCAGAGTTCTCTCACACCGGACTATAAGTACGCCCGAAATTTTAAAAAACCCAGCAAAGACTGAAGTTTTTTCAGTGTCATCAGAGATTGCAATCGTGCGCATTTCTCCAGGAAATGAAGAGCCAGGCCTCGACCCTCATTGTTGAGTCTGCAGCCAAAGAAGAGGACCACATAACATGCAATGTGAGACTTGGCCACCCCAGTGCAGCTGGTGGTGCAGTAAATAGCTTGAACTGACCCTTGCCCATTGTTAGTATAAACCCACGAAGACTAGAATTGTAAGTTGAATACTTACCTGCTATTGCATAACACTGTTTTCCTTCTTCAGGATTGCATTGCATTCTCATCCTATTGTATACAAGTCTATCTATTACATAGTTCTACTATTCTAAACCGATATCACTTGTGTACTTCTATTACTGTAAAGCATTGTTTATTGCATGCAAAACAATTCCAACTGCATTTGAAAAGTATTGCTACTTTTAAAATGTTACTTACCTGTCACTGAGTTCCTCTTAGTTCTAAGAATAAAATAACAAAATAATAACTTTTTATACAAAACAGTTTGTCTGGATTCAGTCTCTGGGTGTGTGCAATCATTTCTTTTCTTTCCTGGGTATATACCAAAAAGGCTTGACACAGCCCTATGAAAAGGCTAACTGCTCAACCACACTACCAGAAATTGTGAGCATGATTCACAAAGGGCCTACGCACTCTTAGAGGAGGCCTTGCAGTCGTGGGGGAGTCTACGCACTTGAAGTTGAAGCTCCGCAATGAGAATTCTCATTACAGAGATTCCACCCCAAGTGCAGGGACTCCCCCACGACTGGGGGTGCTCCGCCTGGGGGTCCTCCGTCACGAGTACGAAGGCCCTTTGTGAATCAGGCCCAGAGCTTTTAGTATTAAGTCTGTAAGCCACTTGGGATCCACTGGACTCTGTGTACACTATACTTTACTTTGGTATAATATACACAGAGACAGCTTCCTGGTGTCTTTCTATTCTGTTTCTAGCCTGCAAGTGATGGTGGTCAGTGGAGGTAGCACAGATCCAGGCGCTGTGCGTTCCTCCATGGCCTACTGAGTCGATATGTCCCTAATGGTGCTGTGATCTGCATGGAGTGCATTCGCACATGTGTGGTGGGTGAGTTTTGGCAATGATAGTACCTGTGTTGGAGGGGCTTTGCTCAAGTCACGATGCTCGCCGGCCACCCGACCTTGCACCACTAGATCTTTCCTGGGCTCAGACACAACCTCACCAATTAAAAAATAGCGAGGAGCCCACAGTGGTCACAGCAGCTATGGTAAGGCATTGATAAATGTCTTCTCCAATGATGGGGAATGCCTTCCTCCTTTGCACAGCAACTTATCCAAAACTGAGGGTCATTTGTTCAGAATGCTGTATGCTCGCACAGTGCTTTCAAAGTTTTATACTTCAAGATGAAAAGGTTCTTCAGAAGGAAGCCATAAACCACACAGTTGGGTTTTGGGAGTACCCTGCAGTCAATAGTGCTCAAGCTTCAGCACACACTGCGGTGACACCAAGCTCTCCCAGACCTAATCCTCCGCATTGTGTGAAGCAGGCCTTCCCTGAGTCAGAGCAACAGTTTCAGTTTCTGGCTGCCTCAGCTCTTCTACTATACCCATTTTCTAGGCAGCATATTCCTCATGTAAAGGCACCTCTGATGCCCTTCCCAAGCAGTTGTTCAGCTCCTTTTTTCAAGGCATGCCCTGAGTCAGCCTCTCCTGACGTTTCTGGTCCCAAACTAATGGGGGGGTTTCTGGTGCCACGCCAAAGGGAAGAGGGCAAGGGGGAGTTGGCAGACAATACCACAAACCTGGAGCACAGAATCATTGCTGATGTGTGACTCCAGATTCTGATAGAGAAATCTTGTCAAGCTGTCTGGAAGTGTCTGGCCCATTTCTATACCAAAGTTGAAAACATTGTTTTTGTGTTCCAACAGTCAAGCCTGACACTCTTTTCAAGCAGTTCCTGCCTTTTGCTTATAACTGTCATGCTGGTCCAGTTGTCTTTTAGTTTTATCAGGAAGGTGTGGTGGAGTTGGGAGTCTTGCAATCGCAACTACCACCTCTCGATGTGAGGGGGCATCTTGGCTTTCGGATTCCCAAAAATAGTAAAGCTTGGTGGTCAGAGACTAGGGTGAAGTGTTGTCTGTATAGAAACACAAGGAAGTGTTCACAAGCACACACCACAGCTTGACTTTCTTTCCCAGGTTGGGAATAAGCACAATGGGTCTGTGATAAACCCTGGCTCACATAAGCCACAATATGTCTTTGAGCGTTGTCATGTAAACTGTACTGGGCAAGGATCGCACCCAACCCCGCAAGGCTGGCTTCTACTACAATTTCAGTTTGAAATTTTGGATCAAAATTAACCATTTAAGTAGCTTTCTCAATTGCATGTTTGATATTCTTAAAGCTTTGGTCACTTTCAGGTAATCACTTGAATACAGCGTTCTATTTTGTCAAGTCTTTTAACGGGGCAGTGACTATGGGATAACCATGAATATACCTGGAACAGTACCTGGCCATACCAAGGAAGGATCGCAGTATGGTCACATTTTGTGGTGGAGTAGTGGACGACAAGGCTTGTACTTCAGTTGGACCTGGTGTAATCCCCTTTTTAGAGATAATTTGCCCAAATAATTAGAGTTCCGATTTGTGAAACTCACACTTTTCTGAGACCGGCATCAGCCAGCAAGTGGCATACTTGTGTAAGGGTGTTGTCATGTTCTTTTTGTGTGGCCACAAATGCCAGTATATCATCACTATAATTAAAAGCATGTGTGGCAGGCTGTATTATGTGACAAATTGCATTCTGAAAAAGTTCTGCAGCTGATGACACCCCAGAATGAAGTATGTTATATCTGAACAAACCAATATGGGTCAAAAAAGTAATAATGTACTTGCAGTTTTCCTCAAGTTCGAGTTGATGATACTCCTAGTTCAGATCACTACCACTATGGGGCCAATTCCGATCTCGCTCTGAATGGCTCCAAACATGATCCGGTCAGGAAAAGTACAAGCCGGACGTGTGTTTTCTGATCGACTCGTACAACTGTACAAGCGAGTAAGTACGATGCGGAAAACCTGAAATCACTGACCGAGACGTTTTCGGGTCTGGATCACTCCATAAGTGTCAGACGTAAGTGAACCGTGCAATGCAAAAGAGGCCATTTCCGACCGAGCCAGTACGATGCACGGTTTGGACAGCCGGATCGAGACAGAGTTTCCGTGCATGTGCTGTGCAGATGGCACAGACGCGTGCGCACTGCAGGTGGCACCCTTTTGCGAGACGTAACCATTCAATCAATGGGAACCCATGTACGCCTTGTACGACCGGCTCCCATTGACTTCAATGGGAGTCCGACCGAACCGAGTCCAACAGCATGCGGTCGTATCGTACTCACTTGGTCAGACTGCAGGAGTCCAGCTCGGTCGGTAAACACTCCAGATCCGGTTAGGTCGGAGAGCTTTCCGACCCTGAATAGAATCGACCCCTATGAGTGAAACCCTTGGTTTCAGACTAGTAGAGTGTTCAATGATATCATGCTTTAACAGTGTTTTCAGTTCTTTTTCAACAGCTTCCTGTAAGTGAAACACAATTTGGCGATGTCGTTGAGCAGCAGGGTGAATGTCCTCATTGATGTGCAGTTGCACTTTCATGGTCCTAAGCTTTCCTAGTCCATGAAACAATGACGGGAACTGACTTGCTATGTCTGCATGTGCATTTATGTTATAGTTGATGTAAATTAGACCCCTGTCTGCAGCAGTACTGAAACATGCACTTGACGAGGTACCTTTAGAACATGAATCAGTGCCGGTACCTTCGTCTTCTTGTGTCGCATGGCTGCTACGGATAATCCTCAACTTTGCTTTGGCATGGCGGTAGTAAACATTTATACCTTTGTCTTCAAAGGTGTGAGATGCGGCAACAGTGACAGATTATTGTACTTTTCTGCCGGCTTGATGTTTATTGATGCACCACTATTGATGATTAAAGGTATGGAACAACCATTCATCTTTAGTGTGATCTTGGGGCAATGTCCAAATGAACATGGTTGTGTTTCATGTGGCGATCTCCCTTGGACTTGGACTCTCCTCTGTATGAATCCAAACCCACATGTTCACGTTGTTCACCAGTCAACACCATCATTGCACAGCCATCTTTTACACTGTCATTTGACACTGACAACAAAGAATCTTTCGAAGATGAATCTGAGGACGATCAACCTTGTTCAGTTTCCACTTGCCTCAATTCGTGTCACCTCTTGGTATTTTGTGTGTGACTACAGGATTTCTGGAACTTTCTGGCATGCGTTTTGTTTTTTTGTCTTGACACAGTCAGTTTCTCTTTCCCTTTGCAAACTGTTACAAAATGTTTTTATTTACCGCAACCTTTGCATGTTGGTCCAATGGTCGGAAACTTACCTACATGCAGAAAGGAGAATCCCAATCGGAAACACAATTTCTTTTTCCTCTGAGACATCACTTTATGGCCCTAGACTTTGTGTTGATTCACCCTGGGTTACTCCAGCTTCCATATAAGCAGCTTGTCAATTTGCACGTTCTTTTGCTCTCACAGCGACCACCACCCACAACAGGCTCCCCGCAGGAGCTGGAACAAGATCACCGCCGACCAGCTCACCACCTCCCTCAGCCAGAACCCTCCCGCCAGCGTAACGGACCCCAACGAAGCTACCCGCAACTTCACACAGTGGCTCACCAACTGCGCCGACGACCTCGCACCTCTGAAGAACCCACCCAGCAGACCCGGCAGCAAGAAAGCCTCGTGGTTCACCAACGTACTCAAAACATCCAAGAAAAACTGCTGCACCCTCGAAAAAGTCTGGCGCCACGACCAGACTACAGAAAACATGACAGCCCTCAAGAACGGCACCCACATACACCACCAGCTGATCCGCACCACCGAAAGAACAACATTCAAAGAACGACTGGACAACAACACCCACAACAGCAAGGAACTCTTCAGCATCGTCAAAGAGCTCTCCAACCCCAGCGCCGGAAACAACGACATCACACCCTCGCAAGACCTCTGCGACTCACTCACCTCATTCTTCCACCGCAAGATCGCTGACATACACAACAGCTTTGGCGCACAGACCATGCACCCAACCAACGCCCCCCACCACCCTCTGCAACTGGACCCCGGTCAACACCGAAGCCACCACCCGCACGTTGAACACCATCCACTCCAGATCCCCTACCGACCCCTGCCCCCACCACGTCTTCAACAAGGCCGACTCCATCATCGCACCCCAACTCCGGGACATCATCAACATCTCCTTCACCACCTCCACCTTCCCGGAGAGCTGGAAGCATGCCGAGCTCAGCACTCTCCTGAAGAAACCGACAGTGGACCTCACCGACCTCAAGAACTTCCGCCCAATCTCGCTCCTCCCTTTTCCTGCCAAAGTCATTGAGAAGACCGTCAACAAATAGCTTGCCGCCTTCCTCGAGACGAAAGTATCCCTCGACCCCTCACAGTCCGGTTTCCGAGCCAACCACAGCACCGAGACCGCCCTCATTGCAGCCACCGACATCAGATCCCTGCTCGACAATGGGGAAACAGCTGCCCTCATCCTCCTGGACCTCTCTGCAGCGTTCGACACAGTTTGCCACCGCACACTAATACAGCGCCTCAGCAACACCGGAATCCAAGAGAAGGCACTGGAGTGGATCATCTCGTTCCTCGCCGGAAGAACCCAGAGAGTCCGCCTCTACCCGTTCCGATCCTCAGCCACCGAAGTCATCTGCGGCGTACCTCAAGGATCCTCGATCAGCCCCACCCTCTTCAACGTCTACATGAGCACCCTCGCAGCCATCGCACGCCAACACAACCTTAACATCATTTCCTACGCCGACGATACCCAGATGATCCTCTCTCTCACCAAAGACCCCGCCACCGCCAGAGCCAGCCTACACGAAGGAATGAAAGACGTCGCAGAGTGGATGAAGAACAACCGCCTGAAACTGAACTCAGACAAGACGGAAGTCCTCATCCTGGGATCATCCCCCTCCGCCTAGGACAACTCATTGTGGCCCCCTGCCCTAGGCACCACCTCCAAGCCAACAGGCCACGCACGAAACCTGAGCTTCATCCTGGACTCCTCCCTCTCGATGACCAAACAAGTCAACGCCGTCTCGTCATCCTGTTTCAACACCATGCGCATGCTCCGAAAGATCTTTCGATGGATCCCCACAGAAACCAGGAAGACGGTCACCCAGGCACTTGTCACCAGCCGACTGGACTACGGGAACACCCTCTACGCGGGAACCACAGCCAAACTACAGAAAAGACTCCAGCGCATACAGAACGCCTCCGCACGACTCGTCCTGGACATCCCCCGCCACAACCACATCTCCGCCCACCTCAGAGACCTGCACTGGCTTCCCGTCAGCAAGAGGATCACGTTCAGACTCCTCACCCACGTACACAAGGCTCTCCACGACCTGGGCCCCAAGTACCTCAACAACCGCCTCACTTTCTACACGCCCACCCGCCAGCTGTGATCAACCAGCCTCGCCCTCGCCCTCGCCACCGTACCACGCATTCGCAGAGCCACCGCCGGAGGAAGATCCTTCTCCTACCTGGCGGCCAAGACATGGAACCCCCTCCCCATTCACCTACGGCTGACCCAGGACCATCTCTCCTTCAGGAAGCAACTCAAGACCTGGCTATTCGAGCAGTAATGGGCCCCTCCCCCCCAGTGCCTTGAGACCCTAGCGGGTGAGTAGCGCACTATAGAAATTGACTGATTGATTGATTGATTGAAGAGCCATAAGCACTCTCTATTGACTGAGTGTTTAATGCAGGATACGTCATCTGAACGAGTTGGAAAGGCAACATCAATGACTCTGAGATGGAGGAAGTCGGAAAAACAACCATCAATGACTCTGAGACGGATTACTTTCTATATCATTGAATTCATTGAACTTGCAATGCTTGATGAGGTCCTCAAGTCTTTCAGCAAACTCATCCATCATTTCTCCAGCTTGCTATGGGGCTTGGTTGAAGATATACCTTACATAGTTGACATTCGGCATTGGATTTTACCTAATTCCTAATGCCACCTTAATCTGAGAGTAAGTTAATTCATCAGCTTGTGGTATTTTCTTTATCGCTTCTTTCCCTCCGTCACTTGCAAGGTTCTTTAAGTATTTGATGATCTTTTTATCATCTGTTTCTTCTAGTGTGTCAATTAAATCATCACATTTTTCAATCCAGCAAGTCGATCTGGTGCCTATTCTCTGCCTATCGAAGGGAAGCAGCAGTTTTAAAAAGGTGACAGCATCAAAGCCAGTTGTGGTGCTCACTGACATTGAGAGTAGGGCCCTCTCTGGTGCCGTCTACTGCCGGCTAGAACCTGCTCCATTCATACCATCTTTAGGCCCCAGTTGGGTGCTTGTATCAAGGTTGACGCGGCCGATCTGATGTCGTTGGGCCTATTTTTCATCTTTGACGGTGAGTGATTGCTTTTTCTCATGTGCATGCCCGTTTCCATTCTCAACTTTCTGCATTGTGCCTGGTTCTTACTGTGTCTAGCATTCCTTGGCACCATACACCAACCAGCGACTGCTTCACTTTGACTGTGGTGCACATGGCACGCATAAGCAGTTTGTGGGACCTCAACAAACTTTTCAGGGAGAGCACTCTCATTACTTTGGGTTGCAGATCCCCTAAGTCTTGGCCAGTAGTAGCATCCTCCCCAGCAGCATGCAAATGACTGTGCCAAACAGGGAGCTCTGTGGTGCACGTATTTATTCTTCCGAATGTGACTGTTTACTAACTGTATGGATTACATCACAAACCTTATTAACCTATCCCAGACACACCCAAACTATAATGTAATTCTTCTACGTAGTACATCGGGTAGTGCACCAAAAGGTTCCCACTGTGCATATTTACAAGACTCTACACTTGTGATTTTGGGCAAATCACTTAATCTGTTTGTGTCTTGAAAAATAGAAAAAACAAATGAGTGTGTGTGTCCTTGTGTAAAGTAGCTGGTGCTCATGTAAAGCACTCCAATACCTTCGGGTCGAGTTTGTGCTTTATAAGACAGCCAAAGAAAATGCAAAGTACTAAACTGGAGAGCAAGGAAGACCGCAGAGGCTCATTGAGAAACAGGAGACCAGGAGTCTGAGCACAATGCAGTGGTCAAGGAAAAGCAACAAACAGGAATGAAAGGCAGAATGCAAAGGCTTGCCGAACACTGGATGGTCATGGTGAACAACTTTACAATGTGGTCAACAAGCAGTGCCTAGTTACCAATGCCTAGTAGTCATTTAGAAGGGAGGACCTTCAATTCTACCCCCTCATTCTCTGAGAAGAGGGAGGGAAAATTCAGCATGCAAAAGTCCCAGTGATCTCCTTATTAATAGGTGAATATGAAACGCCGGCAGATGCCATCAATCAAGCACTGTGGTATTCATTCCCAGGTGGCACACCGCTCTGCCTATCTCTTCATCCTAATGTTCCAGGTGTAGAAACACCAGACCCTGTTTTACTGGCCAGAAATTCCAGCCCCTTGAACACCCTCAACGACTGGAACCCAATCTCCACTGAGGACACCATCCGCCTGATGAATTCCATCCACTCAGGATCCCCCACAGACCCATGTCCTCACCACATCTTCAACAAAGCAGACTCCGCCATAGCACCGCACCTCCGAGACGTCATCAACTGCTCCTTCAACTCCGCCACCTTCCCGGAAGACTGGAAACACGCTGAACTCACCGCCCTTCTGAAAAAACCCACAGCGGACCCCACCGAACTCAAAAATTACCGCCCCATCTCGCTCCTTCCATTCCCGGCCAAAGTCATCGAGAAAGCTGTCAACAACCAGCTCGCCGCCTTCCTCGAAGCCAACAAATCCCTCGACCCCTCACAGTCCGGCTTCCGAGCAAAACACAGCACTGAGACCGCCCTCATCGCAGCAACAGACGACATTCGAACTCTACTGGACAATGGAGACACAGTCGCCCTCATCCTCCTCGACCTCTCCGCAGCATTCGACACAGTCTGCCACAGCACCCTTTTACAACGCCTCAGAAACATCGGAATCCAAGGAAAAGCACTTGAATGGATCACCTCGTTCCTCACCAGAAGAACCCAGAGAGTCCGCCTCCCACAATTCAAGTCCGAGGCCACTGAAGTCATCTGTGGCGTACCACAAGGATCCTCACTCAGCCCCACCCTCTTCAACGTATACATGAGCCCCCTCGCGGCCATCTCCCGCCATCACAACCTCAACATCATCTCTTACGCTGATGACACTCAACTAATCCTTTCTCTCACCAATGACCCCAGCACCGCCAAAACTAACCTACACAAAGGAATGAAAGAAGTTGCCGAATGGATGAAACAAAGCCGTCTGAAACTGAACTCAGACAAAACTGAAGTCCTCATCTTAGGTACATCCCCCACTGCATGGGACGACTCCTGGTGGCCGGAAGCCCTCGGAAAAGCACCCATCCCGACAGACCACGCACGGAACCTAGGCGTCATCCTGGATTCTTCACTCTCAATGAACAGACAAGTCAGCGCCGTATCCTCTTCCTGCTTCAACATTCTCCGCATGCTCAGAAAAACATTTCGCTGGATCCCCACCGAAACAAGGAAAACAGTCACCCATGCTCTGGTCACAAGCCGACTGGACTACTGAAACACCCTCTACGCAGGCACTACCGCTAAACTCCAGAAAAAACTCCAACGAATCCAAAACGCCTCAGCCAGGATCATATTAGACATCCCACGCAATGAACACATCTCTGGTCACCTTAAAGACCTCCACTGGCTGCCCGTCAATAAGAGGATCACTTTCCTGCTGCTAACCCACGCACACAAATCACTCTACGACATCGGACCAGAATGCCTCAACTCACGACTGTCCTTCTACACCCCCTCCCGCCATCTACGTTCTTCCAGCCAAGCCCTCGCCACTTTACCTCGCATCAACAAGACCACCATGGGAGGCAGATCCTTCTCATACCTGGCTGCTAAAACATGGAACTCACTCCCCGCTTACCTCCGCCTTACCCAGAACCACCTTGCATTCAGAAAGCAACTTAAAACGTGGATATTTGACAAGTAATCCTCCTCCCCTTTCTAAGCGCCTTCAAACCCTCTGGGTATGTAGTGCGCTATACAAATTCTCTGACTTGACTTGACTTGACTAACTCTCCTCCTATGGCGAGCCCGGACTGTAGCCTCAGATTAGGAAGGCGGGCAGCCAGGCATTGGGCGATAGGTCGATGCCAAAGGGTCGCCTGTGGGATGATTTTTGTTAGGAGCCCTGTGAACCGCACCCATGGCCTTACGGTCTCTTCCCTGCCGGGCCACTATAATGTGAGGCCAGCATCATGGGCAGGCAGGCTCGGAGGGGGTCGCTTGCAGCAACGTTGCTAGGCCAGTATTGCTCTGGCTGCTGCAGACTTTAGCTTGGTCCCCCGGGGGCCACGCAGACGCCTAGAAGCAGTGTCCCACTCCCCTGCCGTGCTGTTCAATGGAGCCGCCTGGCTGGGGACAGGTTATGTGGCCATTAGCTCTCCTGGAGCAGCAGCTCTGTGCTTTTCTTCACCTCTCCCCTTCTAGTCCATCTCCCTGCGGCTGTAGTTGGCCGGGGAGCGGGAGGGTAAGTGCAGTGGCCTCGCTGTGGGCTTGTTGTTGGCACCTCTCCTTCAGAGTCTTTCAGGCCTTGGCAGAGGGAGTGTATGTATGCTGGTATAGATAGGCCTGCGAGGTACATTTCCCTGAGAAGAAAATTGAGAGTATGTAATGTTAGGGTCAGAACTGACATATTTGGAACTATACAAATAGGTTTGAGTCCCAGCCTCAGCTCAACATCCTGTGATTCTGGGCAAATGACTAAATTGCCCAAGGCCGAAAATAAAAATGATTGTAATCCTCTGTAATGTGACTTGTGCTCATATAATCACTCACTTCACGCGTTATAAAACTACAATAAAAAATAACCTTCCGTTTGCTCATGTTTTAAGTGTCTGCAAAGGCTGGAGCATAAAAATGAAGGAGGATTCTTTGTACAATAATAAAAACGTTTGTGATTTTCATAGCATGGCTTTTCTGCCTTTGTTTAGTTTTATTTATCCGTCACGGATCAGTAAAGCCGCTTTAGACCACATTTTAAACTGTGTTCCCCTTATGTTTACTGTTCAAAATACATATTATCAGAGAAGAAAGTACCAGCTTCAGGTGATTTCCTTCATTTTAGTACCAGCCAGGACATTAAAATACCAGTAATGCCGGTTAAAAATATGGCCAGGTGGCAAACATAGAGAATAAACGTAGGGAGGGTCAAATGGGGCTATATTTAACGACCAAAACCACTCATGCCCTAAGAGAGACTGTCAATAAACAAAAAGTGTCCTGGTCAGAAACCTGTAAATGTGCCGCAACTGAACTAGTGCCCCAAAACCATTAGTAGCACTGGAAGTGATAACCCGGGTCTGTTTAGAAAAATTCCCATCAGCCCACCCATGTGGTGGAATGTCGTCATGTGGGAGATGTCACCAATCCAATTCTCAAACAGTGCACCTAGTCGTGGTGCAGAGATGGATTAACATGGTGTAAATACAGACCACTGGGCTTCACTTGGTGATGCTAATGGGGTGCAGTGCAAAAAATTAAAGTGAAAAACGTGAAAGTAAAATTGACTCCAAGGGCCAAAATAAATTTTAATCAGTATGGCGCTCGGGTCAAGATTAAAATTTGCCAAAATAGTTTGAAATAATAACTATATGTGGGCAAAGTGAGTGGAGGTCGACATGTTTCAGCTGTTATGACTGTTGGTCTTAGCTTTCTTCAGGACCATTTAGGAAACTGCGACTGCAAATCAAAAATTAGTGATGCACGCTAATGTACATTGGATAAGTCCTACCAGTTCCTCTGAGCCCAGATGAATACTGTAGGAAGTCCAGAACTTTATGTATCTCCCAGCATTATGTGGGAGTACGCCTCACCTCACCCGGAACCCACTCGGGAAAAAGGGAGGCCCCGCTCTGTCCGTCGGTACCTCGACGCCGGCATCGAGGTACCGACGGACAGAGCGGGGTACCTCGATGTAGTTAGGAGCTAATGGCGACATGACCTAGTCTAGCTTTAAGTAATAAATGTTGTGTCACTTTGAATATGCGATCCGAGTGTTTGACCCATTGCGGTCTATAGGACTGAAAAAATGAGTTCTGTTTGTCTCAGACAAGTATAATAACCATTATTGGTTTTTTTAATTCACAGGGTATAAGTTGGAATATATGTGTGGTTAATATAATTTTTGTCTATGTATTTTCATAGATACTAATGCAAGATGGAAGAGGAATGAATTGAAGTACATGTCAGCCGAGTATTAAGAGGACGAAAGGAGTGAAAATGGGGACTTGAAACTGACTACGTGGAAATGATAATGTGTTGCCCGGAAGGACAAAATGTATGCCCACTGGGGCAAAATGATTCTCTATGGTTCACAAAAAAACTAATACCAATCAAAGAGTTTTGTAATTATATACTATAAGGAAATGTAGAAATATCATTACAATTATGAGTTTGATTACAAAAGTACAGGAAAGGAACTGTCTTATAATTTGATTTGATTTGGAACCATACATCTGATGAAGATATGGATATAAGCCCACTAGGGCAAAATATCTCAGAGACATTTAATGAAAATTTAACATAAGGGCAAGTGAAGTAGCAAATATACAAAATATAAGCTATGCTAAACATTTCATCCTAGGGGAGAATAAAGCATGGAACATGTATATGCTAATGTTACTGTTTAAGTCAAAAAGCCCCAAAGAGTAATATGTAATTTAAAAGCACTGTCAGGATTACACTCGGCACTACCATTAGTATCTTCACAATTTTTATTTACTTTTGCAGCGATAGTCTGTTGTTTATGTTTATGCACTTCAATGTCACATGTCTGTTTAAAACCCTATCGTATACACAATAATGTCACTCGTGAGCAAGGGAGGTGAGCTCCTGAAATGCGTAGAGTTTACTGCCAGAAACCTGCATTAAAGCGTTTCTTGAAGATAAAAGGTGTTCGTGTGTTTTTTGACGTAGAAAGTGTCAAAAAGTTCGACTTTATATATATATATATATATATATATATATATATATATATATATATATATATATACACACACACACACACATATATATATATATATATATATGTATATATACACACACACTATCTAATTTTACATACCATAACTAACATTACACACCACAGCATATAAAACTTTAAATACCATACACCTACCAAACCAATCCTTCCTAATCTACCACACCCACTATACTGACCTTCCATACCTACCTTATCTCCAAACTAACCTACCATACTGTTGCTAACCCATGTGGCCATAGTACAGTGTTGTGGGTACTTTTATTAAACCAAGCACTGACAAAATCCTTAGGTCAAGTTCAGCATCGGGGATACAAATGTATTTTCTAATTGGCTGTGCAGCATAGGCGTAAAAATGCGGTGAGCGGTCAAGCTGAGTAAGCTGGGTGACTGAGAGCATAATGCACGCCTCTGACAATACATACAAATGCTGCAGCAAAAAGGTAATAAAAAGTTCTCCAGTTTTGTCAATATCCTTTTTAATTGATGGTGTACTAGGGGAGTTCTTGTCATTTGCAGCCATTCTGTGCCTGCCCCTGGCCCCTGTTTGTTGCCAGGTTGGTGAAATGGGATCGGGCTGGAGAAGAAGACACTAGCTCGGTTGCTGCCTGGAGTGGATAGATCTAATTGATCTGTCCATGTGCGGCAGACTGGTGTTCGTTTCCTCTCTCATAGCTTCCGTCTGCTGTTCTTTAGATATAAATGGTAAAAAAAGGAATCTATGTGTACACAGAGATATTCACTGACGCCTGACACAGAAATAAAGTCAAAAGTCGAATCTCTGATTTAACTGATGTCTTTCCAGAATAACGCACATTTTTCAACACCTCATGTCTTCTCCGAGATCGAGGAGGTCAGTCCTCTCTGCCGACCCTTGTGAACTTCAAAGAGCCAATTCCTCGCAGTCTTAGCAACCCGACCTGAGCTGCAAGTTTAGGAGGCCTTTTTTCCCTACGAGTGTAATAATTTAAAAGAAATGTAAAGCAAATAATGTTTGTGCACTGGGTCCGCGCTGTAAATTCTTAATGTAAACACTGACACCGTTACCGGTGGCAGGTGCCGTGCCACACACCAAGAAGCTCGTTTGGCGGCCCAAGCTACTGCTAGCCTCTTTACTATAATACTACTTCGTACTTACTGTTACGTGTATGTGGGGCTGGTCCGAGGCAAACTGCCGCTTAGTGCCTTTATTAACTAATATAAATACACTGGGCCTGGTGGTGCTGCTGCTGCGTGCACTGCCCTAAACGCCGTCGGACTGCTGCTGCCGTTAATGTTGATCACTCATTACGGGGAGCGCGTGTGCCAGGGCGCGGGGCGTGGCAATCTGAATAAAATAATACTGCGTACATACACCGCACAGCCCCTACCCCCGGAGAACTAAATCCAGCCCAGTCTCAGTGTCCCGCCCACCGGAAACACTGAATTAAGGTCCTGCCAATGCTTGAATGCCTTCATAAGTCTGAAATGAAACTTCTTGACGGAATCTTTGCTCAGGCTCGCACTGCCGCGCCGCAACACAAGTACCATGCAAGTTGCAGCACTCTTCTTCACTGGGAGTCCGGGACTCGGGAGCAGTAATCAAGTATGTTATCAACCATGTGAATAATGCTGCTTGCCTCAGACGGGTAGACCCGGCCCTAATAATTAAGTGCCGGTGCTAAGCACCGGAAAGCACCGGCACAAATTAAGCACTGGTGGTGGGGTAAATTGGAGTGGGGTAGATTTGAGTGGGGTAGATTGGAATGAAGTGGGGTAGATTGGAGTGGAGTGGGGTATATTGGGTGGAGTGGGGTAGATTGGATTTGAGTAGAGTGGAGCGTGGTAAGCGGTGTTGAGTGGAGGGGCATAGAGTTTAGTGGCGTGCTGTGTCATGGGGTGAGTGGCGCAGATTGGAGTGGCATAGAGTCGAGTGCCATGGTGTGTCGTAGTGTCTTAGAGTCAAATAATTATTTCCACCACACTTCAAAATTACAAAACAAGGTGCTTCATTTGTACACATTTGGATATATTCTGAAATATCAGCACAGTTCAGTTACAGGGTTCTCCTCACAGGTCACAACAACAGGTGCAATCCTTCTTCTGTCTTCCACGGATCCAGTAGTGATCTAAGGCGGTGCCACATTTATGTCTGAAAGAAGCTTGTGAGAAATGCGCATGCGTGGGCATGTGCAGTTTTCTTAAACAGTATCTGAATGGCGAGGAAGAGGAGCAGGGCAGCCTGGGGGCGCCGCAGTCAAGAGCTAAGTGGTTTTTAATTGTTTTAAATTACTGCTAACGTATATCTTAAAAGGGGGTGGAGGCGGGCGGCGGGCCAACTCTGCTTCGCTGCGGAGTGTGTGGGGTTTTTCCTACTCCGCGTTCTCTGCGGAATGCGGAGTAAGCAAAACTCTGCACACTCCGCGGTGGAGCGGAGGTCTCCACTTGGGGTTAGTCGCAAATCCGACTTTACCACTGATTTGGATTTGTAATCATTATTATTTAAAGTCCAATCATGAAATTTATATCTGCTTCCTAGGCGGAGATAACTTTATTTAATTTAATATTAACTCCAAATGCTTTCCTTTGGCACTGCTAGTCTTTCTACAGTAAAAAGAGCTTTGTAGGCCTTTTCACTGTAAGGACATGTTTTACATTAAACATTTACATACTCTGCCTTTACATATCATACAACCTGCAAAATTAGCACTTCAGACTTACTTAGGTGTGACTTTTTAATATTTAAAAGAAGAATTTAGGCCTGTCAAAAGGGTTTATTTTGACAGGTTGAATATGCAGTGTAAACCTGCACTGCCCGGTTACTGGTGGCAGGCCTGCAGTCATGTTTGCATTGTCAATTTAATGGTGGAGCAATATATGCTGCCGTCCACTAGTGGTATTTAAATTATAGGCCCTTGGTTCACTTTGTAATATGCTCTAGGGACTTAAAAGTAAGTTAAATTCACCAATTTGATTTATACTACTTTGACATGTTTTTAGGGGTCAGAGCACATACAAAGGCACTGGACAACAGTGTGCCAGTCTGCGGAGTCCGAAAGACAGCAATAAAATCGGGTAAAAAGCAGGGGCGGCTCCTCCGCTATGGGCAGCTTTATTATCATTTTCTTTTTCTCTGTTGCCTCTGCTGGGTATCCGAGTCATGGCCCGGGGACGGGCCCTCCTCCTGAGCTTCAGGAGGAGGAGTTGCAGGCTCTACTAGGTGCTCATGATGGTTTGGCCGGCCATTTTAGGTTTGGGCATCTGCTCTGTCTTCCTCCTCTCCCGATCCTTGACACACACTGCGCAGGCTCCCAAAGGCCAATCCCAGCGCTGCTCACATGCTCGTAATGCTATTCCCAGCATGAGAGCCGCACTGAGATTGGTCTGAGAGGCCTGGTCTGCCACCTGGCTGTGTTGTGCAGCCGGGTGAAGAACAGCCAAAGGCTCCCAGGCACTGTCTAACCGGCAAACCAGGCTGCTCAGACCAATCCCAGCGCTGCTCTCATGCTCGGAATAGCATTCCTAGCATGAGAGACGTGCTGTGATTGGCATCGGGAGCCTGCGCAGTGTGCGCTACTCGAGGATCTGGAGAGGAGGAAGACAGAGCGGATGCAGTGTCAGTTAAGTCACAATTTATTTTTTAAAGTATACATATTTTTTATGTATTCATGTCAACCACCCCCCCCCCCCTGCTGCCCTACCTGGTTGCATCAGGTGCAGCCGCCACTACAAAAAGTGGGAGTGGCCACGCAGAAAGGGTCATTTTCCTGCAGCAGAGTACCTCACAATTTATTTTTTAAAGTATACATATTTTTTATGTATTGATGTCAATCCCCCCACCCCTCCCCCCCCCCCCCGCTGCCCTACCTGGTTGCATCAGGTGCAGCCGCCACTACAAAAAGTGGGAGTGGCCACGCAGAAAGGGTCATTTTCCTGCAGCAGAGTACCTCGGCCAGAATCAGGGAAATATTTTTGGGAGGATGAATCAGCAAGAGTATTGTTGGTGAGTTGGAGAGTGAATGTGAGGCCCATGTCAAACACACACTGCAGATGTGGTGAGGCGAGAGTGTGTGGGGAGCGGTCCCTTAAGTCTATTTCCCTAGTCCTCGGTTTCCTTCATGAAGTTTTCAACCGGGAGACACTACCAGGCGTTCCTCTTCCAGTTGAATTGATATCTGGCAGTGGTCAGTTTAGGTTTAACAGGTGACACTGTGACTGTCTATCCAGATCTCAGCTACTGAGCTTATGTAAGTGTTAAAATGCTCTAGTCCTGGGCCTTCATTTAACCACCTACTGCATTCTGGGAGATGTAGTCCTGATGCTCTTCAGTTTGAACAATAGAGCTACAATTGTAGCTTAGAATAGTTTATAGGAGGAAAACCTGGATTGGAGTGTTGTGTCACGGTGGCATCAAATTATGTGGTAACATTAGGCACAACCAGGTAGTGCCCTCTCGCATCAGCGGCTGCGTGCCCTTCAGGAGGGGTTAATGTGGCATAACCAGCTCGTTCACACAAACCCAGCACCACGACCTCCCCTCGCATCAATCTCGGTGAACCTGGCTTCATGGTGTCTGCAGCAGGGAGGGGCTGGGGTGAGTGCGTGGGCCTGTCAGTCCTTATCAGCTGTCAAACACTCGGCGCGTGAGTGTCACAAAGGCCTGCCTAATCTGTCTCTCGGCAGCTGTGTGATTGTGGCTCTGCTGTCGGCGCTATCAGGGTGTGCATTCCTCGGAGCTGATTGCACGGGGGGAGGTGGACTTTCCAGGCCGGTTATCTGACCCCGCTCTCAGCGGAAGCCAAACGCATAAAACACCCACTCTCGGCTGCGAACAATGCAGGCGTCGGTATGTGGAGGGCCCTTGCGCGGACTGCCTTTGACGGAGCAGAGGCGGCGAGGCCAGGGTCACAGATGTGGTGTCATGGATACCGAGAAAATAGGAATGCAGAGCAGTTCTGGGGGTCAAAGTGCCAGCTGCATACGATAGGTATAATTTGAAAGTTCATGGCTTCAAATCACAGCAAATTCGTTTCATCCTTCACAGGTCGATAAATTTAACACCGCTGGTCATTAAAAGGCTCGAATAACCAAAGATTGAGCACTGAATAACCCACCGCTTAAATAGACACCTGCTATTCTGCTCCAAGATACCCCGACGGTAAATGTGTGGCTCAAATGCACATGTGATGTTCGAAGGGGTCCGTATCCCTTCACATTACCGACTCAGGGGCACCTTGAGAATTTGGGAGGTGCTGTGCGAAACATTATTTGGGGGCCTCTGCTCTTAACACATCTCAGAATGTATTATCCATTTTTAGGTCATTTACTCCCTTGGCACCTATGGTCAGGTCATTGACAACCCTCTTCTGGGCCGAACCCTGGAGCAAACAATCTCTCTCTCTGGCTGGCCGGCACGGAGAGGCAGAAACAAGAGCATCCTGAACAGGCCTGCTGCATGTGGCGTAGTGGCCTGTTGCCTCACCTTTGGTGCCTGTGCATATGGAGGGGGTGCCTGTTTTTTGTTTACTGGACTCTCGTCCCTGCTCTGTGAGGCAAAGGCGTAATGAAAAGTGAGGGGGCCTCCCTGCACGGTACTTAGGGGGGCCCCCTCCAGGCTCAATCAGGAGCTCTCCGGCCAGAGTGCAGGGCCGATGGGGCTCCTTGGAGGTAGGGGCCCCCCGCACCACGTGGGCTGCGGGGGCCTGTGTTACGCCCCTGCTGTGAGGAACAGGGATCCTGAGTCAGGTGGCAGTCGGCTGCAGGCCTTCCGACTCACAGGGTGCCACCGTGTGTCACCCGATATTGGCTTCAATGACAGTCACCCGTTGCGGAGCCAAAATTACAGGGTGTGCAAAAAATTAGCTGGAAACCCCTGCGGAGAGCAGCTTTCCAGCTAATTGTTTGGATTTTTTTGAGCAGCTGATGTCCATTACGGAGTGTGAAACCTCCCCAAGGCGTCGGCGGCAGCCCCCAAGGCTTTCTTTTTAGGTCGAGCCTGGGCATCGCATGCGCTGCTCTGCGAGGCATGCTGTATTGAGGTACGGCATAGAAGCTCCGCCCATCTCCCACCCATCTTTTCAATTGGCTCCTGTTACCTGTCCTTGCAAAATCGTTGCTTTTCATTTGTGAATAGGCGTAGTAGTCCCTCCTTTGTACCGCCATGTCTGCATTTGTAACCTCTCATAACGACTGGACTTTTTACTTGTGTTGTTACACGGACTTCTTTATAAGTCGATGAGCAGGATTTTCTTTAATGATCTCCCCTATTCCACCCACGTCATCACAGCGGGCTGCCTGCTTTTATATTATTTGTATTTAAATGATAGGATGGTCCACTATAGCAGCCGTGTTTCTTTAATTATTTAATAAACAGTGCAGGCCACTTTCACTTTAGCGGCCGCGTTACACAATCTTTTAAATTAATTAATTTTTCTTTGCTTTGTGTGAAAGCGCATCATACGTGCTTTCACTTTAATATCGGCCCGTCCCTTTATTTAGACGCCGCACGCTGGAACCTGAATCCAGCGAGCAGTATCTAAAGAAAGGGGTGTGGCTACATTAGAGTGATCTCACGTTTGTGAGAGTTTGAGCTATTTGCATTAAAAATGACAATGCCTTTTATATATGTGCGGCTTTATTAAGCACATAAATAGAAGGCATTGTCATTTACAATGCCAATAGATTAGACACTCGCAAATGCGAGACCTATTGCATTGAAATGGCTTGTTTGATGTTGGAGAAGGGAGGTGGTGAACTAACAAGTACCTAGGGCTATCATCGGCACTAATCTATGCCCCGTCGAGGCTCTGCCCCCACCTCACACCATTAAACATGGTCATAAATTGTCAGGTATGAGGCTGTGATCGCACTGGCCCAGCAGCGTCTCCACATGGACAGGACAATCTTGGAGGAAGCCCTGTCTCCGGCACTGCACATTGACACGAGGCCTAGCATCAGAGCATAGCGCCAGTGGTCTCCAGCCGGACTGCTCCAGAAAAACTGGCAGACGAGGGGTCCGACCAATGCCCCGGTTACTTACCGGTAATCTTCATTACTCCGAGTATAGTCTTCCTCGCCACATGAGATCCCATCCCTCCCTGTCTGGCTATCGACTTCATGTTTCTGCTTGGTGGTTTCAGGCTGATGGGTTGGGCTGGCCCGCCTCTTATAGAGGTCAGGGGTGTAATGGGTCGGCCATATTGGGAAGGGATGGGAGGCATGGGAGGCTGACTTCTTGCTTTGGAGGGTTCTGGTGTGGATGTGAAGCTCACTTTGTTAGTCATGTGGCGAGGAAGAGTAACGAGGAGGTAATGTGTGGGCTACCTAGTCTGTCATCATCTTTCGGGCGTATGGTGCTGATGGATGCTTTTATATGTTTCTCTGTCTCCGCTGCGTGAGGCTTGTGTTCAGAGTCAGCTGGCGGCAGCCACACAAGGACGATGCAGGCACAGAGCGGGCACACAAGGCCAATCTTTACTGCACAGTAAGAGCACATTCTGCATAAAGGCATGGGCCTGTGCAGCGGGCTGGGTATATGTTTTTAAACGGTTAAAGAGGTCACTATATCTAAGCAGAATATAATTGGTATTTTTCTTTATCCCACACTGTCCCTCAGGTGGGGGCCATGCCCACCTGACATCCTGGCCTGGCTAAAAAAAAAGTAAATGCACAAACTGGTTATTTTAAAACTTTAGACAGCCTGGGACTATGCTGAAAGCTTAATAATGAGGCTCCTAGAAAGGTGGGGGCCCTGGGCAAGAGCCCACTTTGCCCATGCCTTAAAATGTCTCTGTACTGACTTAGAATTTGGAAGACTGTGGTCAAGGGCGGGGATTTCCGCGCACATATCCCGAAGCAGCTGGGGCTGTGGAGAGTCCCTGCAACTCGTCTTCCTTGGAGTAAGAAGCCTGTGTGGAAGGGCTGTGTTTCCCTGTCACATATTACACATATGTAACAACAGGTCAGTCGAGCAGGGATCCAACACTTATCTATATGGGCCAGTAAACGCTGAGGGGTAAAGCGGAATGTTACTGTCACTAACCTCTCGTGGAGTAATAGGTCTGTGGAGCAGGGCGGGGTCCCACAGCCAAATATTGCCTATGGAAGAGCAAGGGCTGTGGAGACAGCCTGAGAGAGCCTTTTACAGACCTCACAGAGCTATCACAGGCCTGTGACAGTGGGCTGAGGTTCTATGTCATATATCACATGTGTAACAGCAGGACTGTGGAGCCGCGATCCGGTCTCATCTCTGTGAACTAGTAGGGGCTGAAGAGTCAAGCTGGATGTCACTGAGATTAACCTCCTGTGCAATGGCAGGTCTTTGTAGAGGGACAGAGTGCTCCTCTCGCACATCTACTACAGTAAAGCAAGGTCTGTGGGGCTGTGGAGCAGGGCAGAGTGTTCCTCTCAGTCTCACATGTCCCTCACGGTAAAGCTAGGGCGATGGCCTGTGGAATAGGGCAGAGCGTTCCTGTGGAGAAGGATAACGTGTTCCTCTCACACATCCCCTGGGCTGCGGCATGTGGAATAGGTAGGGTGACCAGATTCTCAAAACAAAAAAACAGGGACAGGTCATTGACATAGAAGCAGGACTACAGTTTGCAGTAACCATCGACATAAAAGTAGGACTATTTGACAACTGTCATAGACATAGAAGAAGGACTACAATGACAGCTCCCTCCACAGTCTGAGATGAAGCATTACAGACAACAAATCCGAGGTCTTTTATTGGCACCCATCTCCTTTACGTAGCAGCATTAGTACTTTTTATTACATTTACACTTTTAAGGACTATAGCATATATTTGCCAAAAATCAAAAAAACATCACAGGCTAGCAAACGCCAGATTTACTAGCTTTATCAATGCTCGTTTCTATAGCTGCGCGTCAGCACCACGTAAAGTACAACTCACTAATGTTGCTTAGTTGCTCATGACAGAAAAGCATGGGAGGTAAACTGTAGAATGCTAAATTGCGTAAGGGCAGCCAATGAAAAACAGGGCCATTTCTGTGTTTAACTGGGACACTGTTTGAAAACAGGGACATTTTACATGAAGTAGTGTGGCTCACTGGTTAGAGGCGGCAGACCCGAGAGCAGAGGACGGCCCGGGACCAGGGTTCGATTCCCGACGCGGCAGGTTTCGGGACCAGGGTCAGCGGACTCGATAATTCTCTCGCCTCGGTGCCCACTCTGATCAGCGATCACACTCGGCAACTCTGGGCATTAGCTTGCCTCATCTTCACTAACGGCCCCACCAGACCGCTGGGGATGCCTGGTCTCACCCTGGAGATACCCACTAAGGGACCATCTCTCAGGGAAGCCAGGAAGGGTTTTGCAGCGGTCGAAGCGCGGAGATACTCCTCCGGGAGTCGATCCTAGCGCTATATAAACCTGCAATTAAATTAAATTAAAACTTGGAGACAAGTCTCGGGACACAAGGACTCTTCTCCAAAACGGGGACCGTCCTGGGAAAACGGGGACGTCTGGTCACCCTAGATAGGGCTGTGTTCCTCTCACAGATCCCCTACTGTAAAGCAGGGGGCATGGCCTGTGGAGAAGGGCAGAGTGTTACTCTGGAGAAGGGCAATGTCCCTCTTATACACTCCTTTGCACACCTGCATCGAGCCCATATCTACCGAGATGTCAGAAAAGATCCCTTGATCCCCAAACTGCGGGGCTTCCCAACCCCCGATAAACACAGGCATTTCAAGAGCCCGAGCTCAGAACACAGACAATGTCATTTCAGAGCTCTCGAGGTATCAGTAGTTTACATTGGGGCAGGCCTGGAGTCCATGTGCGCGAGAATCCCAAGCAGGCCTCGCCGAGACTCCTGGAAGCAGGGCTCACTGAGACTCCTGGAAGCAGGGCTCAGTGAGACTCCTGGAAGCAGGGCTCACTGAGACTCCTGGAAGCAGGCCTTGCCCAGACTCCTGGAAGCAGGCCTCGCCGAGATTCCTGGAAGCAGGGCTCACTGAGACTCATGGAAGCAGGGCTCACTGAGACTCCTGGAAGCAGGCCTCGCCCAGACTCCTGGAAGCAGGCCTCGCCGAGACTCCTGGAAGCAGGGCTCAATGAGACTCCTGGAAGCAGGGCTCACTGAGACTCCTTTTAAGCAGGCCTCGCCAAGACTCCTGGAAGCAGGGCTCACTGAGACTCCTGGAAGCAGGGCTCACTGAGACTCCTGCAAGCAGGGCTCACTGAGACTCCTGGAAGCAGGGCTCACTGAGACTCCTGGAAGCTGGCTTCGCCAAGACTCCTGGAAGCAGGGCTCACTGAGACTCCTGGAAGCAGGCCTCGCCGAGACTCCTTTTAAGCAGGCCTCGCCAAGGCTCCTGGAAGCAGGGCTCACTGAGACTCCTGGAAGCAGGGCTCACTGAGACTCCTGGAAGCAGGCCTCGCCGAGACTCCTGGAAGCAGGGCTCACTGAGACTCCTGGAAGCTGGCCTCGCCAAGACTCCTGGAAGCAGGGCTCACTGAGACTCCTGGAAGCAGGCCTCGCCGAGACTCCTGGAAGCAGGCCTCGCCAAGACTCCTGGAAGCAGGGCTCACTGAGACTCCTGGAATCAGGGCTCACTGAGACTCCTGGAAGCAGAGCTCACTGAGACTCCTGGAAGCAGGCCTCGCCGAGACTCCTGGAAGCAGGGCTCACCGAGACTCCTAGAAGCAGGCCTCGCCGAGACTCCTGGAAGCAGGCCTCGCCGAGACTCCTGGAAGCAGGGCTCACTGAGACTCCTAGAAGCAGGCCTCGCCGAGACTCCTGGAAGCAGGCCTCGCCAAGACTCCTGGAAGCAGGGCTCACTGAGACTCCTGGAATCAGGGCTCACTGAGACTCCTGGAAGCAGAGCTCACTGAGACTCCTGGAAGCAGGCCTCGCCGAGACTCCTGGAAGCAGGGCTCACTGAGACTCCTAGAAGCAGGCCTCGCCGAGACTCCTGGAAGCAGGCCTCGCCGAGACTCCTGGAAGCAGGGCTCACTGAGACTCCTGGAAACAGGCCTCGCCCAGACTCCTGGAAGCACGCCTCGCCGAGACTCCTGGAAGCAGGCCTCGCCGAGACTACTGGAAGCAGGGCTCAATGAGACTCCTGGAAGCAGGGCTCACTGAGACTCCTGGAAGCAGGCCTCGCCCAGACTCCTAGAAGCAGGGCTCACTAAGACTCCTGAAAGCATGCCTCGCCCAGACTCCTGGAAGCAGGGCTCACTGAGACTCCTGGAAGCAGGCCTCGCAGAGACTCCTGGAAGCAGGGCTCACAGAGACTCCTGGAAGCAGGCCTCGCCGAGACACCTGGAAGCAGGCCCCGCTGAGACTCCTGGAAGCAGGGCTCACTGAGACTCCTGGAAGCAGGCCTCGCAGAGACTCCTGGAAGCAGGTCTTGCCGAGACTCCTGGAACTAGGCCTCGCCGAGACTCCTGGAAGCAGGGCTCACTGAGACTCCTGGAAGCAGGCCTCGCCGAGACTCCTGGAAGCAGGGCTCACTGAAACTCCTGGAAGCAGGGCTCACTGAGACTCCTGGAAGCAGGCCTCGCCCAGACTCCTGGAAGCAGGCCTCGCCCAGACTCCTGGAAGCAGGCCTCGCCCAGACTCCTGGAAGCAGGGCTCACTGAGACTCCTAGAAGCAGGCCTCGCCGAGACTCCAGGAAGCAGGGCTCACTGAGACTCCTGGAAGCAGGGCTAACTGAGACTCCTGGAAGCAGGGCTCACTGAGACTCCTGGAAGCAGGCCTCACCCAGACTCCTGGAAGCAGGGCTCACTGAGACTCCTGGAAGCAGGCCTCACCGAGACTCCTGGAAGCAGGGTTCACTGAGACTCCTGGAAGCAGGGCTCACTGAGACTCCTGGAATCAGGGCTCACTGAGACTCCTGGAAGCAGGGCTCACTGAGACTCCTGGAATCAGGCCTCGCCCAGACTCCTGGAAGCAGGGCTCACTGAGACTCCTGGAAGCAGGGCTCAGTGAGGTACTCAAGGCTGGACTTGTGGCTTCGCAAGACTGTTTTTTAAAGGTCAGAGTGCAAACAAAGCGCCTGAAGATGAAAAACCAAAAGCAGAAGAGGGAGATGCAGTTCCTAATGCTGCGAGGGGGAACAGCGAGAGGCACTCTGCACCAAACTGCCCCTTTTACCACCCGCTTGACTGAAGAAAGAAGTATTGACCCATTACTTGGCTGCACCCCTCGGCAGGGGGGTTGTTCTGCTCCGTTCTCTGGTTAGGGCCCAGATCTTGTGTCAGCAAAAAGTTACGTTACTTTTCCCATGTTAAAAGTGACGCAAAAGTGGTGCAAGGGGCTTATAAATCTGCCCGCAGACTTTATTCAAGCTTAAACTATTCAGGGGCTCTGGAGCACAGCTATCAAGAGTGCAGCAGGTGCAGTGGCAGCAGGGCATTATCTGCACTTGCATTAGGGGATGCACCATTGCTATCCCACTGAAACTACTCACTACTCTGAGAAGGCGTAGACATGAGGACAGCCAGCAGACACCCTTCCCCTGTCTTACACAGTGAGGTTTAATGCAGCTTTAGTATATCAAGGGTTATTCGCGGAGCGGAACTCCAAGGTGTCCTTTCCGGGGTGTCAAGGTGCTCCCCAAACTTTATCACAGAATGACTGTTAACCAAGAGACTTTGTCATCATTTTTTAAATTCTAGACAGGTCAAAGGTTGAATCACACTTTTGGGATTCAAACAAGTAACCTCTAGTCATTCATACAGAAACCAACACGAGGTGCACCAACCCACTGAGTTATCTTACTGGATTCGCTGAAATCGAACCTTTCGCCTTCAATTAACTGCTTCAGGCCAAGTGGCCTCACAGAGACGCTAACCAGAGATGCAACTGACTCCGCCCTAGCCCTACTGCCCCCCACAGAGGCACCAGCCCGTTGGGAAGCCAGCGTCTGTTCCTCTGGAACAGCATGTCCCTGCTCAGCCCAGCAGACTCCCACAATGCACTGTTCTAATTTTACATAATGACTTCAGCTCTCCTGGAGGGCCGTGTTTTGACGGAGCTGCCCTGGGAGGTTTTGGGTTCTCGCCATGTCGACAGTAACATCAGACGGCAGATTTGAATCAGCAGATTCCATGTTATGAACTCCAGGCCCTGAGTGTCAGGAGACGTTGCACAGCTAGGGATATTTAAAATAGCACATTGAAGAGAGGTTACTCAAGGACCTGGCTCTCAGATTCCCACTCCTGCTGTGAGCAAAGAACATGAGGTATGAGGTATGAAAGCACGTGGAATCTGTTTGCAGAAATCATAACTAGTCTTGTTATGCTGATTTTTGGAATTTGTGTGCATAGAAAACTTTCCAGGTGCGTGATTCCTCACTTCCCGCATGGGCACCGCTGAGCAGTTGCCTGGTGTCCCCACCACCATGAAGAACAGAATTTAACACTAGATTTAAACATTTCTATTCCTGGGAGTGGTTGTGTAGGCAGAGTCTTGTGGAATGCTTTTCCCGGGGGCCTAAAATGCTGAAAATCAGGCATGTGGAGAGAAAATTCACAGAGGGCTACAATAAAATTATTGACAAGTTGGTATGTACACCAAGCGGGTAAAGGGTATCCTCTGCAGCACGAGGTGAAATCAGGAGAATCCGGAGGAAGGTGAAGACGCTTTAACAGTCCAATTTGGATGAGGGGGAGTTTGGCTACGAAGAGTATGTTGTGGATCTGGATGCTGACGACAGTCGGCATGAGGATCTTAATATAGACACTGGATGCAGGATACAGAGGGTTTTTGAAGGATACACAAGGACAATTGATGGTTGGCTCATCAGATGTTAGGCAACCAAGAATACAGACATGTGGCCTACAGGTCGCTAGGGTCAGTATACCAAAGAATGGTTCGGAAGCCTCTGTACGACGAGAGTTGAGGGATTATGAAAGGAGTGTGTGCAGCACCCATTGTAGATGAGAAGGTGCGCACTACACCGAATTTGGATCCAGAAATGATTACTTTCTTTTTTAAGAAGTGAAGGGATCCTGGGAAAGGCCAAGAATGGACGTTAGTACTGTAAAGCAGTGTCAAGATCAAGATAGGCTCCGAGACTTGTTATGACCGTTACCAGGTATACTTGACATGCAGAAGAAGCACGACTTAAAGGCCTGGAGGTCGACATGGAGTTCTCGAGAGGTTGGATTCGATGGGTTAAATGTCTCTTAGGGAGGGCTAATAGAAGTCCAGTGATAGAAAGAAGGATAGCCAATTGAATGAAGATATATTCTAAGTTACGAAGCTTAGCAAAATAAAAAAAGGTTTGCTGTTTGGGGCTGGAGTGGCAAAAATAATAGGAAAATATGTATCAAGTTTTACAGCCAGCGACAAGGCCCAGAGTCCATTGAGAAGAGTTTTTGGGGGTAAAAGCGGTTTTGCATGGGCTGTAGAAGATAGACAGCTTTCCAGGCAACCTTTTCCATGTTCCTGTATCAATAATAACAGAGAAGAGGATACTTCCAGCGGTTTAGAGCGACCACAGGTTTCTTCCCACAGCGAGGAAAAGGAGATGGAAGCCTTGGAGGAAGGGACGAGTCATCTAGTCGATTTCAAGGTGAGTATGGAGATTACTACTGGTTCTTCCCAAAGAAAGGTGGGATGAAGATTAATAATTGTTTACAGAAATTGGGTACAACAAATTGCAAAGAACCATTTGGTATAAATGACAGTGAAAGGTTAAAAAATAGAGTTCAGAGAAGGTCTGGTGCAGCTTTTTGTAGAGGACAGATTGCTTTGGTCAGAAGAGAAAGGCAGAACTATAGATGAAGAGGTAGTAAACATGTGGAGCAAAGGATCTGAGAGAAAGGTGGTGGGTTCTCAAAAGGTGTTTATGAATATAATCCTTTTGGTAGGGAAAGAGGAAAAGGGATGGCGTCCAGTCATACATCTAAGAGAGTTGATTTTGTTTCTGGCAAGGGTATACACCTCTTAAGGGATATTTTTTTAGGAAAACAACTGTTAAGTGGCACTAGATATAAAGGACATTTACTTCATGATTTAGATGGCAGAGGAGATTCAGGCTTACTGTTGCAAATTATATTAGAATAAGAAACTATTGCGTTTTCATTAGTAAGAATACAGTTGTGTTCAGTAATATATGGCTTTCTCTCACTTGTTGTACCGGTGCAGGCATCACTTTGTTATTTTACTATCTTGTGCACAAGGACTACATTGATAAATGTACACAGTACATTATAGAGCACAGTGCGCATTCCACTTTTCTCGCTAAAACAATTTCAGATAAAACCAGGGACACAGAGTCAGTTCAGACACTGAGGGCCTGATTCACAAAGGTAAACTTACACCTTTCTGTAAGTTTATGATTGTTTGCTACACACAGAGGTATTTTACAAGTAGTATCTTAACGACTGAGGGGTCTCCACACATAAAAAGATGGTCACGTTCTATCTTTTTATGTGTATAATTTTGGGAATCTTGTGTGGATCGAAAACTTGTAAAATTACTCGAATTGGACTTGGATAATTTACATTTACCTCAAGCCTTTTCGTAAAAAGATATGTCAAAATAGGTTGCCAGAATATTGTCTGATATAAATCTTGTGTTATGTACAAGAATAACACCTCTTTAGAGTTACTGATAGAAAACCTTCACCTAATAGGACGATATTTTTTACACCATAACAAATCTACGAATTCCAGAATATTAATGTATATTAGATTGATAACCATGTCACTAATGTAATATAACCTTAAAGACGAATAGTAAAAAGTAACTATTTTCCCAGATATAATTAAAATGAGAAGAGAGAGGGTGAAGATTTGGAATGCCTATTTAATATCTGTGCTCATAAAAGAATAGATGAAATTAGTAATTCATAAACTGAACAGGTGGCTAATTGTGTTACATTTTGGAGAGCATTTCTTAATTTTACTCCCCCAACTGACTTTCTGAAATTTGTGTGTATGCAATACACATACAAGAGAAACTGGCTGTTGCTGCCATCTGTCTTTACTGTGAAAATAAACTTCAAAACATTGATTTGTGCATGCGTCAAAACAGATGTCAATTAGTTTGGGATGTCTGACGTGCACTTCCAGCTTATCAGGAATGATTGACAGGTGGTTCCTTCCTGGGCTCGAGATCCCTCTATCCTGCCTGGGGTAAAATTCTGAGCCCTGCATGCGGAAACCTGTCGGCACCATTCAGTGATCACAGGAGACCAGGCATGATGCCTTTTAGCCTGCAGCACCTGCCTGTGAGCAGTCACTTGTTCAAATGTGGCCTAATAGAAAATATAACAAGCTCTGGCAAAGCCAATAGGCCTCTCCGTGGGGAGTATTTGGCTTTGCCAATGGTTTAAGCCACGTAGCACAGCATTCCCTATACTGTGGCTCACAGCTAAAGAATTTAAAAAGAAATGAAAGCTTTTTACCTGGCCAGCCATTTCTTTTATAGATGCGTGCGCCTACAAAATAACACATCCATTTTTTTTCTTGTGCAAAAGAGCTCATTTTTTTAAGTGGGAGAATCAGCAAACGGATGGAAGCAGAAAGGGAATGAGGGGCAGAAGCAACACGGGGCTACAAGGGGGGGGGGGGGGGTGAAGCAAAATAGTAGGTGCAGGTTGGAGGAAGTAACATGGGGGCTCACTGGGGGGGGTATCAAATGGGTGAAGGACAGCGCCGTGGAGCTGGCGGGGAGAAAGTACATGGGCACGAAGGCAACAATAAGTGAGTGGGGAAGAAGCACACGGGCAACAAAGAGGAATACTGCGCAGAGCACTGGGGGTAGAGAAGCAAGAGAGGGAGACTGCAGGAAAACACATGTGCTTTCATAAAGTGCCTAAAACAAACAGTAGCACCTGAAAAATGTGAGCAGTGGAAGGTCATAGTAATGAATTCATGCTCCAGGGGAGGGACAAACACAAGAAGAAGGAAAGCCAATAGAACTAACAAATAAGAATTCATTAGAGTGACAATAAGGCTAACAAGTGGCAAGCTATAGGTGGCCTCTAAGCCCATTGTAAGATAACAATATATCTTACAACCGACAACTCATGCACTGTCTTAGGTAACACCTTGGCAAGTGCATTTGCATGAGCTTTTTTTTTTATTTCTTACAATATGAACACCTCGAAAAACAACCCAATCATAGGTAAATGTTTCAATGAAGTGTGCTATGTTTGGAATTGAGGTTCTCAGAGATGCTGGCAGCTGGTTCCCTTCTCTCCATGGATGCACAACCCAAGACCACAAAGAGTGCAGTGAGCACCACTACAAGTGTATCCTTTACGCATCCTATCGCCCATCCTAGCTGCTATCTCGTTCTGCATAAGAGCCATATCTGATGGGCTATCTGCCCCTCAACCTCCCTTCAACTTAGCCATATCACACCTCACCAACAAACTCAACCTCACCTTAACTTTATCTCTGCTGTGAGTCAACCTCACCTCAATTATACACTTGCCTCATCTCTACGTCAGCACAATAATCTCGTCTCAGCCTATCCTCACCTCACCTCCCCATACCTCATATTCACCACTCCCTAGGTCCACCGTAACTTCAACCTCTCCTTACTTCACCTGAACCTCACCTTGGTTTCACCTGTAGCTCACCTCAGCATCAACCTCTCCTCACAGCAGCCTCGTCTGAAGCTTCTCTTAATCTCAACGTCATCTCAACCTTATCTTCTCTTCTTAGTCCATGTTAACGTCAATCTAACCTTACCTCAGACTCACCTAATCTCGCTGCCTCACTTTAATAAACCTCAACCCCACCCACTGCCAAGAAGTAAGCATTTGGCCAAAACAGGGTATCACATTCCGTTCATTCTGATCAGCAGACTCTAAAACATCCCTTACTTTGATTCACCCTGCATCCTCCCTCGGTTACTTGACTTAATTCACCCCTGCAATCACCTCATCCTTTCCCATTGTAATACAGGGAAGTTTATGTGATCAGACTGCCTTTGAGGCTGAATCCACCTGTCAAACTGATCCTAGGACCAATCTAGATCTGCACATTTAACTTCTCATGAGATCCTGAACAAAGCGAGAGATCATACGAGAAGCCCAGTCTTGGCGGCCATCTTGGGAGCAGTTTAGTATTTAACCGCACCCAGGAACCATCCTAGACGTAGAACGACTTCCTTTCGGCTCAGAGCTTCTGCAACTTCTTAGGCGGCTGCAGTCCTTGGGCATGTGAGTTTGAACAGGAAAAAAAAGAACACATGAATAGAATTAGTTCCAACTTGCCGTTTTGGTGTAAGACGATGGGAATGTTGCTTTATTAACAAAGCTATTTGCATACAAATGTGTGCGTGTATTTGACTTAAGAGAGATCTTTAGTATTTGACATTAAAATTAGTTAGGACAATTCAGCCCATTTGTTTGGGAGTGTCAAACTCTGTTAAGCGTTACCAGTGATCAAACAGTCACTTTAGGACAAGTTACCAATAAAAGGTTTGCCTTAGAGAAAAAACAACCCCATGGTGAACTATAGGAGCCAAACTCTATCCAACCGCTTGTTGCATATAAAGGGCCAGGCTCCATGTTGAAGGGACCCATGATCTGTCACTTTGATGTTTGCTGTAGAATATCAGGCTTTGAGTTTGGTAAATGTAAATGTAAATGTGTTTGTATTTATATAGCGCCTTCTACCCAGAGGTCTCGTAGCGCTGTATTCATTTATTATTATTTTATTTTATCAACTTATATGGCGCAACAGCTACCCAAAAAGGGTTTCCCGGCGCCTAACACACAGCCTGGTGGAAAGTATGGACAGCATAAGTGTTCTGCTGTGGAACCCTTCCTGCTTTCCTGTGAGATGTCCTCTCCTGGGCACCCCCAAGGTGAAGCCAGGCATCCAAGCGCTGCTGGGGACGTTGTGGAGATTAAGCAAGGTATTGCCCAGAGTCACAGAGTGGGACCCATAATTAGAATAGGCACTGAGGCGAGAATTATCAGGTCCGGGGAGATTGAGTCCAAGAGCCTTTGAGGCGGGAATAAGCATGGGCGAATTTTGCAAATCTCGCGTTCGCGAATTTTGCGGATTTGCGAACTCGCAATTCGCAAAATCCGCGAATTCTCGCGAATTTGCGGATTTTTTTTTTTTGTGTTCGCGCGGGTTTCTGCCAGTTCGCGAGGGTTTTGTACAATTTCGCAAACGCGAACTTACCTGTCGGGTCGCAAGTTTTGCGAACTTGTTGTTTCTACGTGTCCAGCCTGTTTGGGACACTCTTCTTCATCACTGCCACTCTCTGTCACCACTGCCACTCTCTGACTACTCATGCCACCCTCTGGCCCACCCATGCCACTCTCTGTTTCATCACAGCACCCTCTGGTTGTCCAGTCAGTGTACATTATTGTGGCAAAGCAAAGCACACCTTCCCTGCCTCAAGTGACCTGAATTAATTTGGGGCTGATTAATGTGTCACAGAATATTTCTTTAGCTGGCACCTGCTTCCTTAGTGCTTCCTGATTAGTGATCTTTTGCACTTGCTAAGTGCTTTCATTGTTGCAAAATTAGTTACAACACCTGCCCTGCCCCAACTGACAATAATGAATTAGGGGCTGATTAATGGATTTGAACTTCCAGCCTGGCTCCTGCTTGTCTCCCTTAGCTGTAATTCAGGACCTTTGTGGCATATGTGTAACTATTCTGAGGTTCAGAGCAGGGTCACATAATAGTTGCAAGTAGGCAACTGAACTCTGGAGGGGCCCCTCAGGAAGCACTACAGGAAATGGCTACTAATGATGAGCCTGAACTTTTGAACCTGGTAAGTAGTTTCAGTTTTGCTAAGATCGTATTTCTGCAATTTAGCGCTTATTCGCGGGGCGCAAAGTTGTACTGGGAAGCCGCAAACTCACGCGAACAGTGCGAGCAAGCCATAAAATCCGCTGCTCGCGGATTTGCGGATTTTGCGGGAGATTCGCGAATCTCGCGGATTGTGAATTTACCGAAAATCCGCAAAATCCGCGAGCGAAACGGATTTTCCACCCATACTTAGGCGGGAATTGAGCCCTGGTCCCGGGCCAGACCTCTACATCAGGGTCTGCCGCTCTAACCATTGAGCCACGCTTCTCCACGATTGGTGGATGGGTACTTAATCACAAAAGGTCACCAGTGTGTTTGCCTCCAAATGGACTGTTGTTCGTTTAATAATATGTGTTCATGACACCTTCGTATCGAATGCTGCGAGATCGCATCTCTTATTCTAGGAACTGCTGCTATGATATCCCGGTTGGACCAGCACTTTGTAGCGCACTCAGATGCTCTTTTTCCCTTTTCTCTTATCTTTTAACACGATTACCTGCAAAGCATTAACATCGCCATGGCTTCTTCCTACCCTGGTGTCGATGTGCTACGATCGACCTAGATTGACTGTGTCAACGTTGCTGCTATCACCCTGTTCACACTCTAACACTTTGCTGTGAATCTATATCCTTCCTGTCTTACCTGTTCAATCTGATGCTGTTTTAAATTCCTGTAAAGTATTTAAATTGCCAGGGCTGTTTTATTTCAGGCGCCAATTTGATACAACTGCAAATCTGTTTTTAATGTCTTTTAGCCTGGCGGATCGATTTTTTCACATCTACCCTCTTGTCGGCTAGCAAAAAATGTTTCTGCTCCCCCCTGTCATGACCTTTTACATTTATCTGTACTTATACTAAAATTGTAATGGCTTGTAACAAACCCAACAGTAAAGATAATTATTATCATCACCTATGTGACGGATATTCCGTCTGCTGTATTACAAGTGTCATCGAATATAATGCACTGGTAAGATGGAGAACGGAGTAACCCATCCACCAAACTCTAGATCAGACCCAGTAAGTGTTGCATGTCATCAGAGATATTGCATTTATCTTCCAGCATATTCAATAGCTGACTCAGACATTTCACACCAGAAAAGTCTCTACTCTTCGCGGAAGCAACCCCTTTGAGACAACCAGGAAGTAAAGATAAGAAGGGTGACAGAAGGTTGGCTGCAGTCCAGGGATGCAAACAGGGTAGAGAAACATCCACCCAGAGAAGTAAGTTTCAAAGGACTTCAGTGTTTTATGTCACTTTATAGGTCTCCTGTTACAGCACAATGTTCTCAAGCACTCCCATTCGTTTCCGCCATAGTGACCGCACATTGCTTAATGCGGTTGATTCTGAAGATTGGTGGGGTCAGCCTGGTGGATTGGGGACACCAATAATCCACACAGGTTAGTTGTTGAACCATTCTGCTTGACTAGTACTCTCATGTTCATGCCAGCTTCAATCTCACCTCCTCACCTCCAGCTCACCTAATACTTACCTCCTCCTCCACACATTCACCTCAAACTAATTGCAGCATTACCTCAAGGAAACCTGATCTTAGTATTCACCTTAACCACACCTCAGCCTCATCTCAACCTCACCTCCTTGCCACCTCAACCTCACCTCCATCTCAACCTCCCTACAATGTGAGTCTCATTCAAACACAATCTCTCCTCAATATCAGCTCAATCACAGCGTCACCTGCAGTTAACCCCATCCTAACCACAACCTCCCCTTCACTTCACTGTTCTCTGATCACGGACGCAGCACCTCAAGTGAAATCAGTTCGATTTCACCTCAGTTCAATCTAACCTTCTCCTCTGCTTAGCCTCACCTCAGCCTCAATCTCATATCACCCTTAACTTCCACTCAAACTCAACATCATGTCAACCAAACCTCAGCCAGTACCTCACCCTCTACTTGCCTGACTCACGCCTTAGCATCATCCCCCCTCAACTCCACCTTTCTATACCTCAACCTCACCGCATCTAAAAACGTGCTCATGTATCGCCTTACTCAATACCTCCTTATTTTGTCCTATGAAATTCCAGCTTGGGGATAACCATAATGTTTAGAAACACCAACTCTAAGAGTAGGGTCATTGGCCACAGACGTGCATGAAATTACCCTGCAAAAGATACCTTTCATTTACTAGGCATATCTAGGATTTCAATGTAACTTTGTTTTGCTGTGTATTACAACTCCACAGAAATACCAGGTTTTTAAAACCCAGGTCCTTCTCCCACAATGCACTAGTTAAATATATCAGTGTAGTTGCTGGTAACTGAAGGACTGTATGCTAGATGCGGCCCCCATAACTTGACATAATATTCCAGACATGCCCTCTAGAAATGAACTCAACCCTTGACAACAGCCCTCCAGAACTGTCCATAATAGCCCAGCTTAGACAAGACACTCCAGGTACAGTCTTTAAAACTGGACACAATACCCTAGTGGTGGTCTCCAGAAGTAGGTATGCCTGCCTCAAGCACGGTAGGCCACAGAGAAGGAACCAGAACTGGACACAACACTGCAGAGGAACCAGAACTTGATACAACACTGCAGAGGAGGAACCAGAACTTGACACAACACTCCAGAAGTGAACCCACATCCAGTAAGAGTATTTGCGTTAAGGCACGGAGAACTAGACACAGAGTTCCAGAAAGACTAAGGGCCATATGTTTCATACTTCCGTTTTGCGAATTTTAAATAGTGAATCTTAAGGAATCGCTATTTAGAATTCGCAAAACGGTATGTATGTAGGTAATCTCGGAATTTTAGCGATTCCTTACTATTCCTTATTTGCGAATTCGAAATTGCGAATTCGCAAATAAGGAATACTTCCCATTCATTTCTATGGGCCAGGAGGCCCATAGGAATGAAGGGGAAATTTGCTAATCGCAAATTGTGCACATTTTCAAGGGTGGAGGGGGAGTCTCAAGAACACCCTGCTGCACCCCTGAAAATGACATGTGTGCGCATATGGCGCACATACATGCCCTAAGAGGGCATGCATGTGCGTCACATGCCACAATGAAAAATGCCAATTTGTGCTTATTGAAAAGGAATCGCAATTTACCACCAACTATCAGTTGGTGGTAAATTGCGATTCCTTAAACCAAATTCGCAAGAGAAAAAAGCTTCTTACATAGCAATTAAGGAATCGCAAAAATTTGCAATTCCTTATTTTGCTACTTTTTCATACATGCTAATGTGCAAAAATGGCCGTTTCCGATTCGTAAAGGCCGAAATTCGGCGAATTTCGGCCTTTGCGAATCGAAAATAGCTTCATACATATGGCCCTAATTATCTTGTGCTGGGTCTAGTGTGCAGAGTTAATTTAGTTAGGTCTGATGTACATACTAGACCGGGCTTGGCCTTTGGTGGGATGCTGATTTTCACAGCTCTCTGATTCAATCATAATCAGTACAGATGAAAGATGCCTCGCAAATGACGGAGATACACTTCATTGAATTCCAATTAAACAATCATTCACTGAAACTGTTCTGTGTGGGGTAGGATGCCATAACCACACCATGGCTCATGTGACCTCATCAATGAAATAGCAGACCAGCTCAAGTGCATTCTCTATGAAGGTCCGTTCTAGAATCCTCTTTACGTTGACAACATCAGTAACAAACCATATACCATTATACACTATGCATTCAGTGATAAGAGTGTCCACAATACTTTTTGACACTATAGCCCGTCAAATCATAGCATAGTGGACTCTGAATTCAGGACAATGGTTTACAGCAAATTAAGAACAAAATTCAAAACTTTTAAACGACATAAATGTGTTAGTAGGCTCCGGAAGGGCTGGGAGACGGGAGTAGGTGTAGTTGTCCATAAATGAAAATGTAAGGCTATAATTCCACTTTAATCATTGTTCATTTCAGTGAAACCTTTTTTTTGTTTAACCCATCTCACATGCAACAGTTCCCAGCGCCCAACCCGACATGGCGGCCAACCTCGTGCCCCACAGGCATTGTATGTGCAAGCCATGGGTAAGGCACGACTTACCGGGGAGCCGAAGGGAGTTTAAGGGGGCACCATTACACTGCTGACTGCCTAGCATGCTTCTGACGTCACCCAGCTGGGAGGAGGAGGAGGGCCACACACGGGGATTAACAGACACGTCATTCACGTTTGTAAAAAGTCAGCCCTTTATCGCCATGATCACGCAGGCGGTCTGTCTCGGCGCTTTTCTGCAGCAGCTCAAACGGCGTGTCTGACTCTGACTGAAGTGTAAATGGGATTTCGTTCAGCTCTTTTTTTTCCACAGATCGGCGTTTGTGATTGATGGCTTGCCTTTGGAGCTGTTAACACAGCAATATCCTGGCACCACTTGCCGACAACTCTGTAAATTTGCTTTGCCACCGAGTAAACTCCGAGCACAGCAATAAAGCTTAGCGTAATGACTGTTTCACAGCGCAGAGGCAGCACTTCCCTGTCAGCGTAGTTTACAAATGGATAACCCGGGTTAATTTTCAGCTCTGATGGAGGCTGCGAGTAAGGAGTCCGCGGGGGTGCGCCGAGTGGCCCTGGCTCTGATAGTGGGGCCAGGGAAGGGGGGTGGGGTCATTATGCAAATCCCGGACACTGGAGTAGTGCATCCCCCCTGTGCTCTTGGGCATCTCTGCAGCATCCTTTGGGAGAGGGGGGGAGACTGCAAACTATGCTTTTGGGACACCAAGAAACCTTTGCAAAGCAAGCACAGCCTTCAGGGAGCAAGCAAGTCCTGGCAGGCGCGTGATGCGCGCCCCTGGCAGAGCATGTGCCCCCTCTTCAGAGGTGGAGCCGCCTAATATATGATGTAATGGCCTCATACCTCCAATCACAGTACGCACCGCCACTCCCTCTGTGGCGAGAGTACTCCGCCCGCCAAATGTTGAGATGTCTGCCAGCCCGGGCTTCGCGACAAATGTCCCCTGTCCACCAACCTCGAAATTAGGAAATTAGGCCCAGAGCATTTCTGTATATTATTTAAGCAGGCACTGCCTAGAAAGGGGGTTGAGGGGGAGGAGGGGGGGCAAGCGAGGTGCGTTGAAGGCCGGGCATTCTGGAGATCCGAGTTATTGATTTCTAATCACAGGTGATCCATTCATCACACTGTGTGATCCTGGGTGTCTTACCAGACCGCAGGTCAGGGTGGCACATTAAAGTGCAACTAATACTCCCAAGGCGTGTGCATGAGGTATGAACACCTGTGATAACAGACCCATGTTTTGAATGTTCTGCAGGCACCGCAGGTAATTCCGGATAAAAATAGTAATCTGGAGGAACAAAGGTCAAAGTGCTATGCACTCAAAAGCAAAGTGCGTTATAAGTTCCCAGATCCAGCCACATGGTTTCCAGATCACATGGGATGCTACCACACCATGGCAGGATTCAACACTGAATAAAGGAGGTGCAGGTTCGCACGCGTCTTTGTCAGTAGCCATGCATGCCTAAAAGCAGGAAGCTAGAATCACACCCGAAAAAAGGGTTAAATGGCACATTAGTGTCCCATTGCTGTGTTCAACCACGCCTTGAGGGACATACAGGCCCGCATCATCCTCCGGCAGTGGTCATGCAATGTCTACAAGCCGGCAGGAAGTAATAACCGCACCCAAAAAATCCATAGTATTTTTAATACCCTGTCATAAAAAGGTTTCCTCGATATTATCATTACAGCCAGACTATCAGCATCACCTTCAGACCCAGCACCTGAGGTAAATCGAATTTTACATGACCAGGTATGTCCCCTATCGTGTACCCCAACGTCCCATGTCTATGCATGACCTCCGTGCATTTTCCTTCCATGGCCGAAAATGAAGACGCAAATGCATTTGCGTCCAACGTTAACATGTCTTCTACCAGACCCACCATGAATGACTTGATAATTCAGTCTTTAAACATGCCATGCCAACGTCTTTACATGGTGCACTTTTAACGCTAAGCCATGTTTTCCTGGCTCTGCCGTGCTAGGTCCTGAATTGAGGCTCCGAAGTCTCTTCTGTTTCTGAAAGCTACTGTTCTGGTATGCATCCCTGACCTCTGCCTTACTTCCTGCCCAGCGAAGCGGTGCCCGGCTCGGCCTGGCCTGCCTGCCTGCCAAGATCGTATTTTGCCTACAAGTTATCTGTTCAGCCTCCTCGAAAACACATTCCAGTCTAGTGAAATAGGTAAACATATTCCCGGCTGCAGAGTAAAGGGCCCTGCCTTCCTGTCTCCATGCAAGTGATTTACAGCACCCGTTACCATGGTAGGCCCATGGCCCCCGCGCATTGTACCAAGACACGTATGCACTCCCTAGCATTCAGTAATGTATGGCCCATGCCCGAGAGACCTTTCACTCCAGACACTACATCCTCCAAACATGAGATATCAGATAGGTTATAGGTATAGGTCGTTCTGACATCCCAGACATCGAGACTCTTCTACTAGAGCTAAAGTCAAGCCCCCTAGCTCTCCCCAGTTACACGTCATGCCAGCTGCGCGCGCATCCAGGCCATAAGTTTCTGCTGACCCTGCAGAATCCTCCTATACATCCACCCACTTATGACGTTTCTTGTGACGTTTCTCTGACATGTCACGTACACGCCCACGTGTACGCCTTCTTACACGCCTCCTGCTACGCACATGTGTTCTTATCTCTTACTTTCACTTGTCACGCCTACTGTATTCTATGCAATTATACTGTTTCACTATATATATTGTGTGATGTTAATAAACTATGAGATTGTCCCTTCCTGAACCTTAGTGGTGATGGAACCCGATGTACCCTGCCTCGAGGTATCCCATTAAAGCCCGTATGACTCAGATACCACGGACTCTGCCTCTCATTTGATTGAGCTATTGTTTATTTTAATGCATGAAAAATGGTCCGGTAAATATTTTATTTACCACATAATCTGGCGCCCGAATAGGGACCCCCCTTCCCCACTCGCCGGCGATGTTACGCAGGCCTTGACCCCTTCTACAGCCGCGACGGACATTGCGTGCATCCGCAGGATTTCCTGCTATCTCCCTCGGGCCCACGGAGGAGACGGAGACTGCGGTCCGGCATCCAGACGAGGCGGTGAGGAATGCGGAGGGTCCCGACCAGAGCCCCAAGTCGAGAGAGCAAGGTCCGAGGTATCCAGAGGCCTACCTGTTCCGAAGCGCATGCGTAGGAAGTCGCAGTCTGATGTGGTCCAGTCCAGTCCAGTTTCCGAGGCCTTCAGTTTCTGCTTCCCGGTGAGTACAGTTGCTGGGAACGCATCTAGACGGGTTCATTAATTTGTGCCCGGTCAAGACAGGTCTGGGTACACAGACCTGGTCCGGACGTGTTCACTTAGGTGAGCGCGGTATGACGTGTCTCTTAATGGGACCGGTCTGTACTGTTTCAGCAGTGCATCTAGTAATCTAGTAATCCAGTATTCCGGTATCGTTTCTCGAGATTTTGTGTTTTCTATGTTCCAGGTAATATCAGTCTGAAATGTTTTTGATGTGTTTAATGTCGTGGTATGAATGATTGTTTGCTAGTCATTACTGTGTTCATTGTGTTCGCGTTTAAGTCAATTCAAAGATGCCGCTTTTCTCAAAGTTACGTCAGATAGGAACTAGGAAAGGGATACTCGAAGAAGCAGTTCCCGTCCCGCCAAGGGACACTCCTGGACATTTTATGTACCATAAGCACGGCTTAGATGCCATACTGTACCTAGATTTGTGGGTGGACTATACCAAAGATCTGGAAGAGAAGTATAGATGGCCTGTCTCAGGGACATGGGATGCTGATTGCATCATGAGAGTAGAAGAAGCACTATGGAAAAAGAAAGCCAGACAATCCCAGAAAGATGCCATAGAATTATGGCGTAAAGAAGCGCATAGGAGAACAGAGAAAGAAATCAGAAAAGCGGAAAAGAGTAGGGAAGAATCTGAAAAAGCTAAAGAAAGAGAGTTACTAGAAGAAGGAGAACGAGTCAGATTAGAACAATTAGACCGTCAAAGAAATGCACTCATTACAGGCATGTATCCTGTTCTTGCCGAGGGCTTGCCTAGGGCGACCCCGGAAGTATCCTGTAATTTTCCGCCACCATTGGTCCCGACTAAACTTCGTCACAAACAGACCGCAGCGGATATTTTCCTTTCTTCCTATTTAGATGATGTAGCTCCAGCATATACCAATGTATGCGTACCACCCACTAATAATGTACAGCAGCCTATTCAGCCTGTTCAGATCGTACATCAGCCTGTTCAAGATACGTTACCACCTCATCAAGGCTCGACTCCCCCACCTGTTGCCGCTTCCCATCCTGTCACTACTGTCCCGGTCACAACTATTCCTGTCATTACTACTGCTACTGTTCCTCCTGCTATAGCTCCTACTAATCCTTTTTCTACACTTACAACTCAGGGTCTGCCTACTTTACCTGCACCTACTTTTCATGCTTTGACACCCGTAGTATCAACCCAGTTAGTTGATGGTTACGCTTCCGCTTCAGGAGGCGCCGTAGGAGGTCAGCCTGTCACCCCGCCTCCAGTAAAACGCTTGACACTCAGAGAAATGGCGTTACAGCGTACGCCCAAAGCAGCGACTTTCCAATCCCTCAGACAGTACATTACCGATTGTAGATATGACTCAGTGCCTGGCGAGGATGATATGATGTTATATTCGTTACGTCTACGACGTGTTACGAACTATTTGAGTCTTTTACCAGAAATGACTGACCATCTAGACAATATATATCATTTTATTAGAACAGGGGAGAGACCAGAATGCATTCGCGAGGCAATGGCACATCAAAAGGTTGAGACACAAAGTATGATCTTACGATTCCTGATTAATTGTTTGATAAGGGAACGAGATCGGCCAAGTACAAGCAAAGAGGAGATGGAAATACTGATAAATTGGAGCAACAATATAGCCGATGGTAAACATGATAAACAGAATTGCATTGAAGCCATGTACAGAAAGATCCGTAAAGAAATAATGACAATACGTGGAAATGAAAAAGCGGCTAGAGAAGCTAGAGAAGACAAGAATGAAACCTCAGAGGAGGAAGATATAGACAATACTGTAGAAGTCACAGATAAAATAGCGTACGTAGGTAGAGCAAGACTCCCTAAACCGTATTCTTTTGACAGACCTTTTGACAGACCCATTCGTCTAGAAAACAAGAAATGTTTCCTATCTCCCATACCAGAACAACATTCTCTTGAACATGTATTCCAAGACACCGATAAAATACTGAGAGAAAGAATGGGTTACAGTGAGCTTAGTACTATGCATGATCAGGAACTAGCACGATCAGCAGTCCAATGGGCTGGTAATGATGATATATATAAAGATGATTCAGTAGCACAGACGTTTTTGAGTCTTACCCCAGACGAACAGCGTTTGGCGGGTATGTACATGATCCAGCATCTCATTACACTATATAAAAGTCAGCATTCTGATCCAGGTCCCCTATATAACGTACTGGAAGAATTACTCCTAAAAAGATGGAGAGGCCTAGGTACCGATTTAATTAATATCATTCTAGAACAACGTCACAAATATAGAACTTTCCTAAATGAAATGAAAAAGAAATTTCTAAAGCGCACTGCGGCCAAGCGGCTTCCTGGCGCTGAGGAGCACATCAGAATCTACAGAGGGTCGCAGGAGAGGTTAGCCGGGGAATGCCTGAAGAAAAAGAAAAGTTTTAAGGGCTTTACGAAAGTGGGAGAAAATGGGGATAGAGCGAATGGAGAGAGGGAGATTGTTCCAAATCTGGGGGGCCAATACAGAAAATCGGGTGCCCCCGGTTCGGGATTTACGGAAGCGGGGGACGTGAAGGAGAGAAAGAGAAGAAGAGCGGAGAGATCGACTGGGGGCGTGGGAGCAGATTAGAGAGTTGATGAAAAGCGGGGCAGAACGAGCATGCGCCCGGAAAGCCAGACAGGCTAATTTGAACCGGGACCTGAAGATAACCGGGAGCCAATGGAGGGATTTGAGGGCGGGGTGATGTGGGAGGATTTTGGGAGACGAAGGATAAGACCGGCCGCCTGGTTTTGGATGGCCTGGAGACGACGATTTTCGTAGGCAGGAATGCCAACGTACAGGCCATTGCCATAATCCAGGCGGGATGTAATGAGGGCCGTGATAATGGTTTTAAGGGCGTCAACAGAAAAGAACCGGGAGATCTTGCGAATGAGGCGGAGGGAGGAAAAACAAGAAGACACAACGGAGCTGATTTGGGCGTGGATGGACAGATCATTGCTGATCTTGATGCCCAGAGTCCGGACTGAGGAGACAGGAGAGGGGGGAGGACCAAAAGAAAGGGGCCAGTGAGCAGAAGACCAGGGATTAGACGAGCCGCCAGTGAGGACGAGCTCTGTTTTATCGGGATTGAGCTTCAAATGGTTGAAGCTCATCCACTGAGAAATGAAAACAAGGGTTGAGCAAAACTTAGGAAGAGAGTCAGCTGGGGAGGAAAGATCAAAGTCGAGCTGGAGGTCGTCTGCGTAGTTGTACACAGAGACCCCCAGCTCGAGAAGAGAGGAGATGAGGGGGCGAATGTAGAGATTAAAGAGAAGAGGGGAAAGGGAAGAACCTTGAGGGACCCCACAGGTGACCGGGAGTGGGGGAGCAGAAAAATCAGAGAGGTGAACTGCCTGTGATCTGCCCTGAAGAAAGAACGCGATCCAGGAGAAGGCAGTGCCTTGGATGCCCGCTGCGCTGACACTGTCGAGAAGGATGGCATGATCGACCGTGTCAAACGCAGCGGACAAGTCCAAAAGGACCAAGGCCTGGGGGAGGTTGCTATCGGCCTTGCCCTTAAGTTCATCCAGGACCGCGATGACCACTCCCTCAGTGGAGTGGCCAGGACGAAAACCCGCCTGGTGGGAGGCCAAGAGATGATTCTCCTCAATGTAGGTTGAAAGGCAGGATGTCACGTAGCTTTCAAGAATCTTCCCTAGATAGGGAAGGAGGGAAATCGGCCTGAAGTTGGATGGAAGGGAGGGGTCAAGGCCCGCCTTTTTCAAAATAGGAAAAACAATAGCAGATTTAAAGGAAGGGGGAACACAGCCCGAGACCAAAGAGGTGTTGAGAAAAGTGAGAGGGGGGGTAGGGCAACTAGTATAAAGAGTTCTAAGGATCCGTGCAGGGGCACAATCTGCAGGAGAACCGGACTTGACCTTAACGAGCAGGTCAAGGAAGAGCTCAGAAGAAATAGGTTCAAAATGATCCAGAACAGAGGGAGATAGATAAGAATGGTCAGACAGAGCAGGTTGGGACACAGTGGGAATGTTGGCCTTAATGGTGATGATTTTATTGATGAAATAATCGTTCAAAGAGTGACAGAGGGATTGAGAAGGAGCAGGGGAAAGACAGGCACGATCAGAGGTAGCAAGACTATGGACTAGTGAGAAGATCTCGCGTGACTTGTTGGCCGAAAGGGCCACTCGCTCCGTAAAATATTTGGATTTGGCCGCTAAGATGGCTTTTTTATAGGTGTTAAGAAGGGCTTTGTATTTGAGGCAGAGGGTAGGGCAATAATTGCGTCGCTAATGACGCTCCGAGTGCCTGAGCTCTAATTTCAGGGATTTAAGGTCACTGGAAAACCACTTGTGAGCGTCATGGGGGCGAGCCGATTTAATCTTTTTAAGTGGAGCGACCTGGTCGCAAGCAGAAGAAAGCCAGGTGTTAATGACATTCGCCTGACTTTCCAAAGACAGGTCAGTCAGGGTAGGAGCGGATGAAGACAATAGAGAGGAAAGGTCGTTAAGATCAGTCTTGTTCTAGCTTCTAGCCAAGATGTTTTTAGGTAGGGGGGCTTTCTCAACATGACCCAGAAAGATGGAAAAGGAGATCATGGAGTGGTCCGACCAGACGCAGGGAAGGATGGAAGTGGCCGAGAGTTTACAACGTAAGGGCCAAATCCACATTTTGTTCCTGTCCCACCCCCAGTAAGGAAAACATTTTACATAGACAGACAGAATCCCTTGCGAGAAGTACATCCCGTCCAGATCCCAGGAGGTGAGCTCCAACGAGTATTCGTATACATCCCCCTGACCAAAATGGAATTATTGGAAATGAAGAAATTAGTGCCCTGTCATGATAAAGACCCAGCTGGATTCCACCGTGAATTAAAAGACATGTTACTCATGGGAGATTACACGTATCCCGACATTCTTAAAATGTTAAAGGTATTGTTGCCGGCTGGTATTTACGAAAAACTCAAAGAAAAGGAATGGGAGGTGGGAGAGAAAAAGATCAATTGGGCAGTATTAGAAAACGAAGAAAACACACGAGTCCCAGGTGTTGGTCTTGGAGAACATGCCAAAGCATTACCAGGATTATTAGTACAAGTCTTGCCTAGATTATTGACAGTTAAAAAGGAAGACTGGGATGCGATCTCAGCCTGCAAACAGAAACAAGATGAAGACACTAGTGATTTTTATTCAAGATTTGAGAAATGTTTCATTATGAATAGTGGCCTGAAAACAAGTAGCGAATCATATCCACATTTGTTCGTGACTAAACTAGTCGAGAATTCCTTACCACAAGTTAAAAATAGAGTATTGAAAGTCGAAAGCACATGGCAAGCAAATACCCCTTCCCAAATGTTACAAATGTTACAGTACCACCAAAACCGAATTAGAGAGGAACACGACCATGAACATAGACGTATGAAAGATACGAAAATGAAAGTACTAGTTGCCCAGTCCGTCCCAGCAGACAGCCAGAAGAGGGGTACGACACAGACTAGTCCTTCTGCAGCTCCTGTTAAAGGGAATTGCAACTACTGTAAACAGCCAGGTCACTACATCAATGAATGTCTGGTTCTGAAACACAATATTGCTACTGGTAGGACGAAAGAAAGACCGCGTCCTCCTAGACAAGAACATGTTCCACAGCCTATTCCACAGAATACGCAACATCCCCAGAATACACAGCAAACAGTAGCTGTACCGCAACCCCAACCCATTGCTGCCACTCAACATGTCACACAGCAAATGTACCAGTATGCACAGTCAGATTACCCCGATTATCAACAGTATACATGAAACAGCCTAGAGAGGGAGGTTGGCTTGCCTCTTATCGAGGTTCCTGTAGATCAAGATGGTCCCTATGTACATAGTCAGGTATTAGGGAAAGACAGAAAATTTTTGATTGATACAGGGGCGAGCAGAACTACCATTAGTCATGACGAGGTTCCAGGGGCACCCCTCTCAGGCTCACAGAATGTTTCCCTGGGTTTTTCAGGAAAGCCTATTGTTAACGAAGTGTCAAAGCCAGTTTCCCTAGAAGTTGGTCCGTTATCCCGTACTACAGACTTGTTACTTACGAAAGCATGTCCAGAAAATCTGCTTGGTATTAAAACATTGAAAGCACTGGGAGCAGTGATATGTTGTTCTCCGGAAGGAGTGAGATTATTTTTGCGTGACTTCAAAGGTCATTATGTGTTGAGAGATTTTGATCCGAGATTGCAGAATGTACCACAGCATTTATGGGCGCAAGGTCCAACAGATGTAGGTTGTATGCACATTACACCCTATCGTGTCACTCTCAAACAAGGTGTTATTCTGCCCCGAATCCGACAATACAAATTGCCACCTGAGGCTGTAGCAGCCTTACTGAAAATTATTGACGAGCTCATTGCTCAAGGAGTAGTTGTAGAAACTGACTCCAATGTATGTAATTCTCCGATCATTCCGATTCTTAAACGAACTGACCCGAATGCACCTCCAGTCTACAGACTGGTGATCGACCTTCGAGAACTCAATAAATGCATAATTCCTCAGTACCCAGTAGTGCCAGACATTTCTTCCCTATTGACTGCCATTGATTCCGAAGCTGCGTTTTTCACCGTAATTGATCTGAAAAACGCCTTCTTTAGTGTCCCCATTCATCTGGAAAGCCAGTACCTTTTCGGATTCTGTTTAAATGGCCGAAGCTTCAAATTTGCACGTACACCTCAAGGGTTCACGGAAAGTCTTAGTATTTACAGTCAAGCCCTGAAACGACAACTAGACAATATTCACATGCCTACTGACACTGCTCTGCTGCAATATGTCAATGACTTGTTGATTACCGCACGGACAGAACGCGAGTGCGAACGCGCTTCACTGACAGTCTTGTATTTTCTGGCCGAAAAGGGGCATAAAGTATCCCCTTCGAAGCTCCAATTCTGTGCCCAGCAAGTGGTATACCTAGGTCACTTGCTGTCCAAGAGGGGGAGACAGCTAACACCAGACCACATCCAGTTAATCGCACATCTGCCACAGCCCAAGACACAAAAGGAAGTACGGGCCTTCATTGGCCTTACCTCTTACTGTAGACAATGGATCCCTCAGTATGCATATCTTGCCAAGCCACTCATACAGTTGACAACACAGGAGGCAGCGACATCGACTGTCCTCCCTTGGACTCAGGAACATACACAAGCTTTTGAGAAATTGAAGAAAGCCCTATGTCAAGCACCTGTTTTAGCGACACCATGTTACAGCAAACCTTTTACACTTTTTGTCACAGAACGTGATGGCACAGCATTATCTGTCCTCACACAAGACCAAGCAGGAAAACACAAGCCCTGTGCTTATTTTTCTAGTACATTGGACCCAGTAGCCCAGGCCTTCCCTGCGTGCCTAAAGTCAGTTGCAGCAACAGCTCTAGCTATCAGACAAAGCGACTCGATAGTGTTAGGACATCCCCTGACAGTACAAGTTCCACACTCCGTGGAAGTTCTTCTGAACCGAACCCAGACTCAGCACTTAACCATAGCACGACTGACAGGTTACGAATTGACACTGTTTCAGCCACACATAGAAATCAGACGTTGCAACATACTCAACCCTGCTACACTGTTACCCTCAAGCATAACTGATCCGACACCACATGACTGTGTAGAAGTCATTAATACCGTGACAAAGCCCAGACAAGACTTGACAGACATTGCATTGTCCGACCCAGACCTGACACTTTACGTGGATGGTTCGTGTATGAGAACAAACACAGGAGAGTTAGTGGCCGCATATGCAGTGACCACTGAAACTGACGTCATAGAAACCCATTGTATTGACACATTGTCTGCTCAAGCAGCAGAGCTCATTGCTCTGACTCAAGCCTGTATACTAGCCAAGAACAAGAAAGTTAACATATACACAGACTCACAGTATGCATTTGGAGTCGTTCACGACTTCGGTGTTCTCTGGCAAGAAAGAGGTTTCTTAACTTCTCACGGTGCCAAGATACAACACGGTCCCCTCATTCAAGCTCTGTTAGAAGCAATACATTTGCCTACAGCCATTGCCATTATGAAGTGCAAAGCACATACTAAAATTGCTGACACTATTTCCCAGGGTAACGACCTGGCAGATCGAACAGCTAAACTCACAGCTCAGACCCAAAGCGACATACCGACTGACACGACAAAGACTGAAGTAAATTCACTGACACATTGCATGACAGTTAAGGATCCCACACAAGACGTAATAGACATACAGTCACATGCCACTCCAGATGAAATCAAGAAATGGACCGAACTAGGAGGGATCCAGACAGATCAGGGATGCTTGACGAAGGGAAGAGCTACATGGTTCCTCCCCGACTCCATGGTTCAAGTTATTATTAACACAGCACATAGTCCAGCACACTTAGGAGAGAAAGCCATGTTAGACAGCATTCAGAATCTTTGGTTCAACAAGCATTTACGTGCAGCAGCGAAACAGAAAGTACGTACCTGTATGATCTGTTGTCAGTTCAACCCAGGCAAAGGCATTCCCGTGGAACAAGGTGGATTTCATCCTCCTGACCACCCTTTTGAAGTCCTCCAGATGGATTATATCCAGATGGACAGATGCCGAGGATTCAAGTATGTCCTCGTAGTTGTATGTGCTCTTTCCCGATGGACAGAAGCATATCCAGTCCCAGATTACACTGCCGTAACCACTGCCAAGCAGTTGGTTCGTGAATTTTTCCCACGATACGGTTTGCCTCGTGTCGTGTACTCTGATAATGGACAGCCATTCCCGTCCGAGCTTATGAAACAGGTATCACTCCTGTTAGGTTACCAGTGGAAATTCCATTGTGTACGACACCCTGAAGCAGCAGGTCTCGTTGAGAGACATAATCAAACTCTGAAAACACGCTTAGCAAAAGTCTGTGCAGAAAAAGGCGTAGATTGGATAGTAGCCCTGCCAGTTGCCCTCTTTTACATGCGAATGGTAGCCCATTCTAGAACTGGTTTGTCACCATATGAGATTATTTTCGGTCGTCCCCCGAATATGTGGGGTACGCCTATGCCTAGAAAGATTACTGATGTTGAAAGTAACATGCTGACAGATTACTTGGCCTCCTTGATGTCTGCACTACAATCTTGTCGTTCACAGGTCGCGGCTGCCTTCCCGGACAACACCCAAGTAAAACCGCATCAAGTTGTTCCAGGTGAGTACGTTTACGTACGAAATTTTGACAGATCAAGTCCGCTGGAACCCAGATGGAAGCAGCCAAAGCTGGTGTTGATGACAACGAGGACCGCAGTAAAGCTGGAAGGTCGCAAGGGATGGTTACATTCCAGCCACATTAAAAAAGTACACGGACTGTGTCCAGAGACGATTAAGGACTGCCCACTTTTAATCACTGACTCTAAACTCCCCCTGCTAGAGAAAACTCCCCAACAGGAATATCGAGCCAAGTTGAGGTCTAGTAAGTCAGACAGCGTTTAATTGTTTAAGTCCCCCTCGGGTGAAGCGGTTAGACAGGTTTCTGACATGTATAAGATAGACCCACATCGTGAGAGAGATACACAGGAGATCAAGAAAAAGAAATATTGTAAAAATCTCCGAAGTCGTTGCATTATTACGTTAATTTTCATGTTTTTTCTGAGTCTTACGATCATATGCATAAGTTTAATGCTACATGTTTTCTTTCCTCTTGATTCACATGTACATACTTCTTCCAATGATACTGTAGAGCACACTTTCAGTGACCTGCCCCCACATGAACTTTCCTATCGACTTGCGCTGCGCAACAACACTTTTATTAGTATGTTACACCATTCTCACCAGACCAGCAATGCCACCAATTGCTGGGTATGTGGCCAACTCCCTCCCTATCAGAAAATAATGGTACATGTGGTGCATGGTTTACTTTAATGTCATCATTAGACAGCGAGTCCAAAGTTTCCCAAGGTAATTGGATATGGGGAGATCTGAATACAGTTATGAATAAAGCATGTTTCCCAGACAAGGAGGGTCTTCCCCAAAGAACAGGAACCGATTTAGAGAATGAAGTGTATGGATTAGGTAATTTCACACTTAATCTCATGATTTTGAACGTCCAGTCTAAGACTAATGTAGACCTGCCATCTATTACAGTTTTACCAGTGAAAGGTGAATTATGCATTAGAAAGAATGGTTCAGTACATCTAGGACATAGTGATTGTAGTACTGTGATCGAATTCAGTGATAAGGGAAAATCTACTTTCAAAGCCTCCCGTCATTCTTATTTTATATGTGGGTCCACAGCTTATGTCCGTCTGCCCTTGGATTGGGATGGAACATGTTACATTGCATTCCTACTGCCACCTTTTTTCCTAGCCCCACCTGATTATCATCGAAATTCACGTCTTGTACATGTAAGACATAAGAGAGATCTTCCTCCTGTTATCGATAATTCCGAATCAGCATGGGATCAGTATAAGGATTACATTAAAGGTTACTTCTGGTTTGTAGGTCCTGTCCAGAATAGTAAAATAATACGTAGATTGACACGTACCCTTGAAGCAGTAGTGAATGAGACTACTTTTGCTCTAGGTAACTTGACTGAAGAGCAGTCTGCTATGAGACTTGTTGTTCTTCAAAATCGCCTTGTCCTTGACGTCATCCTGGCCGATAGGGGCGGGGCTTGTAGAGTCATCGGATCTAGTTGCTGCGTATTTATTCCAAATAACGCACCGTCAGTATACAAAGCCATCACAAGGCTTCATGAGATCGCCCACCTGATACACCAGAATCCAGGTACCTGGACTTGGTCCGGTTGGTTCTGGAGTGTGATTTCCGCCTGGGGATGGAAAGTAATGTCATTCCTAGGAATAATACTCCTTATAGTATTCAGTTGTTGTCTTTGTCTACAATGTGGGCCCGCGATCTGTGGCTTGTGCGCCACATCATGTATTCCCCATCCAAGTCCACGATCCCGAGCTCGAATGCGAAAGGACGAGCAAATGATGTTATATGAATAGATAGATGGTCTCATGAATATTGATATATCCTGAAGGGAACGTAGGGGACAAGGAGGGAATGAGGTAAATCGAATTTTACATGACCAGGTATGTCCCCTATCGTGTACCCCAACGTCCCATGTCTATGCATGACCTCCGTGCATTTTCCTTCCATGGCCGAAAATGAAGACGCAAATGCATTTGCGTCCAACGTTAACATGTCTTCTACCAGACCCACCATGAATGACTTGATAATTCAGTCTTTAAACATGCCATGCCAACGTCTTTACATGGTGCACTTTTAACGCGAAGCCATGTTTTCCTGGCTCTGCCGAGCTAGGCCCTGAATTGAGGCTCCGAAGTCTCTTCTGTTTCTGAAAGCTGCTGTTCTGGTATGCATCCCTGACCTCTGCCTTACTTCCTACCCAGCGAAGCGGTGCCCGGCTCGGCCTGGCCTGCCTGCCTGCCAAGATCGTATTTTGCCTACAAGTTATCTGTTCAGCCTCCTCGAAAACACATTCCAGTCTAGTGAAATAGGTAAACATATTCCCGGCTGCAGAGTAAAGGGCCCTGCCTTCCTGTCTCCATGCAAGTGATTTACAGCACCCGTTACCATGGTAGGCCCATGGCCCCCGCGCATTGTACCAAGACACGTATGCACTCCCTAGCATTCAGTAATGTATGGCCCATGCCCGAGAGACCTTTCACTCCAGACACTACATCCTCCAAACATGAGATATCAGATAGGTTATAGGTATAGGTCGTTCTGACATCCCAGACATCGAGACTCTTCTACTAGAGCTAAAGTCAAGCCCCCTAGCTCTCCTCAGTTACACGTCATGCCAGCTGCGCGCGCATCCAGGTCATAAGTTTCTGCTGACCCTGCAGAATCCTCCTATACATCCACCCACTTATGACGTTTCTTGTGACGTTTCTCTGACATGTCACGTACACGCCCACGTGTACGCGTTCTTACACGCCTCCTGCTACGCACATGTGTTCTTATCTCTTACTTTTCACTTGTCACGCCTACTGTATTCTATGCAATTATACTGTTTCACTATATATATTGTGTGATGTTAATAAACTATGAGATTGTCTCTTCCTGAACCTTAGTGGTGATGGAACCCGATGTCCCCTGCCTCGAGGTATCCCATTAAAGCCCGTATGACTCAGATACCACGGACTCTGCCTCTCATTTGATTGAGCTATTGTTTATTTTAATTATGAGAGACAAGGGTACCCCTTTAGTCAAAACCTGGGGTCAAAGTATTGTTAAAAAAGAAACAATGGTCATGGGTGGCCTAATAAGGTCCTAGTAAGAAAAATTATTTCTGGATGGCCTAAGGAGGTCCTGGTAAGAAAAATTATTTCTGGTAGATGAGTTAAACTTGGGAGACAGTTTTGTAAGGTAACAAACAAAGGACTTTATTAATATTTTCACAATTATGTTTTCTCGGTTTTTCAGGTGCTCACACATGTGACAAGGCGCTTATAGTGACTGAGTGAGATATTAAAAAACTATATACAAAGTGTCACAAGCAAGGGTATTCCCCAAAAAATATATACAGTAGGGAAGGGGAGTTTCCTTGCAAGGGTCGACGGCGTTTCGATCTAACATGACTTTAGATCATCATCAGGACGTAAGCTTTCCTGAAAGAATTAAATTAAAGTTTTACTACTACAGCCTTACAAAAAACATAGCTTCGAAAAACGAAGTGAATGGTGCTCCCAGTGGCATATAATTCATGCACATTTCTATACATGTAGAAATAGGGCAAACCGTGAATGCAGCGCGCTTTTATTTTCATTAAAAGAAAAGCTTTTGGTAAGGGTTTTAATTTACGCGCTTTTTTGTATTAAGCGTATTTGCTTACTTTGCACGATATGATAGATGTATTATCTGACTCGGCGGTCAAGTTGTTGGTACTGTGAGGTCTATGGTCCAACTGTATAAAGCAGGAGGATCAGAAAGAGTTCAATAAAACATATATTCATATATTCAATCACTGGGGTTGGAGTGGAATGCATTTACAGTTTAGGAGACTTACTTAGTTTTTATTTTGCCAAGAAATATTAATTATTCATGCTTCTAGGATAGTTCTAGCTCAAAAGGTTCTTCACAATCTGAAAGTGAGAGGAATTCAAGGTTTTTGGGCTTGTTTTAGGACTTTTTTTACAACAGGGTTTTATTAAAGGAAATAAAAGGATAAAAACCGTTACCAATAATGGTCCAATTACTCGTATTGCAGAGGTAGAATTATTCAATGGGAGCGGGTTTATTTATCTGAAAAGGATTAAGGGAGTGAGGATTACAAATACGATTTCAATTGATACACGCTAATGCTATCTGGGTTTAGAAGGAAGTTCACAATACCCGGTATCATTTGGTGTCCCACGTTCCGGCGGGAACTGCAAGAGACAAAACGGGAGGCATTTAGCGGTAAATTAATATGATCCCGTCACATGCTAAACATAGTGTGTAGGCAAAGGATACCGACCGGGGAGGCGCATTCACTTACTTGATCGCCGCGGTCCGTGGCTCGACTACCTCTGCTTCACTGCTACGGCGTCTGGGAACGCTGCAGCAGTTACTTCCTGGTTGAGTTTTAACGCATGCGCTGACTCGTTGTTGCTTACGTAACCCTGATTGGATTAGCCGACGCGCATGCCTGGGAGTACAGTGTCTTTAAGCAGCGCGCCTGCTCAGTGGGGAGATAATTGCAGAGCGTACATGAGTGGTTGCAGTTGCCCATAACATAAACGCTATACATTTCAAATTATATGAGGATCTTCGTTTTATATTATAAAACATTTGTGTTCCATACTCATAAGAGTCTGTAGTTAGCCATAGCTGTTCCACTCATCAAGAGTGTTGAGTCCTTTCTCAATACTTTTGCAAAGAAAAATCCATTTACACTCAAGGCGATTCAAGATTGTCTGTTGGTTTCCTCCTCTGGTATTAGGCAAGAGCTGGTCAACCACTTGCCACTGTAGCTCGTTTTCTGAATGTCCTTTTTCCACGTAGTGTTCCACTAAGGGTGCAGATAACACTTTGCAGCGAATTCTGCTCCTGTGTTGCGAAATCCTGGTTTTTATCTGTTGGGTAGTTTGGCCAATATACAGTTGTTGGCATGGGCATTTAACACAATATATAACATTCTTAGAGTTACAATTAGTGAAAGTTTTCAATGTGTGTTTACAGTTCTCATATTCAAACACCTTAGTATTTTTCGTGAATTCGCATGCAGTGCAGTTGTTGCATTTGTGGTGGCCTACAATAGGAGGTAGATTTAGACATGTCTCTATTGTTGTGTTTTTTTTGGCTATGGTGGCTGCTCGTACTAAATGATCTTTTAGGTTACGGCCTCTTTTGAAGGAGAAAAGGGGCAATCCTGTGTTAAGTTCCAGGGGGGACAATACAGGCCAATGTTTCTTAATCGCTTTGCACAGTTTATTACTAATTGTGCCAAACGTTGTCACACAGGTTATTCTTTTTAGTGCTTCTCTCTTTTTTGGTTGTAGGAGATGTTCTCTATGGGCGTACCAAGCTCGCTTCATAGATCTTCTCACCAGTTTTCTGGGGTAGCCTCTGTTCATCAGTTTTAAACATAGGGTTTCTGCCTCTAGGAAAAAGTCTTGTTTGAATTTACAATTACGCCTGATTCTAAGGAATTGGCCGTAGGGAAGACCATCCCGGAGGGCCCTTGGGTGTGAACTGTGGTATTCTAGGAGCGTATTGCGCACTGTAGGCTTCCTGAAGAGGGTAGTGTATAATTCCTCCTCATGACACTTGATGGTGACATCTAGATAATCAATTCGATTTTTATCAAAATTAAAGGTGAATCTTAGATCTGGTTGGCTGTTGTTCAGCCACTCACAGTATTTTTTTAGGGTGTCTTCATCCCCTTTCCAAATCATAAGCACATCATCTATGTATCTGCGCCAGCTAAGTATGTTATCTCGGTACGGGTTGCCTGTGTTTAGAATGATGTTGGATTCTAAGTCATATACAAAGAGTATGGCAAAATTGGGGGCAAAAATAGCCCCCATAGATGTCCCCTTGCATTGTCTGTAGTACGTATCTTTAAAGAGGAAATAGTTCATGGTAAGGGCAATCTCGAGTAGATTCATAATGAAATCTGTAGGGACTTGATGAGGTGCTGGGCGCTTATTGAGGTGATTACGAATTACATCCATTCCTTTTTGTTGTGGAATATTCGTATATAATGACTCAATGTCAAGGGTGACAAGGAGTTCTGACTCAGGGTGATAAGGATGGGATTCAATAAGGTTTATTAGATGTGTGGTGTCTTTAATGTATGTGGTTGTGTCTTTTACCAAGTCTTTTATGAAGAAGTCAATATACTTCCCTAGAGGTTCCAAAATAGAACCACATCCTGAAAGGATAGGTCTCCCTGGTGGTTTACTCAGGTCTTTGTGTAGTTTGGGAAGGGTATACAGTACTGGGATGCGGGGTTCCTTATTGTTTAGGAACAGATATTCATTCTTACTGATATAACCTTCTTCTAAGGCATTCTTAGTGATCTGTTGGATCTTTTCACTTATCTCTTTTGTGGGGTTCTGTCTCAGTTTTTCATAGTGTGTTGTATTGTTTATCTGACGCTCAATTTCAGCTTCATAGACGGTGCGATCCTGAATTGCAATCCCACCGCCCTTGTCACAGGGTTTAATCACAATAGTGTCGTTCATTTTTAGTTCAATGAGACTATTTCTTTCTTCTTTACTGATATTATATGGTGTGTATCTGTAGTCTTTCTTCAAAATGTCTAGTTCGCGAAGGATTAGATGTTCAAAAGTAATCACTTCTGGAGGCATAATACTGGTCGCTGGGTTAAAGGAGGAATTTGGGCGTAGGCCTGTGGTGTCATATTTTAAGGCAGCTTCTCTGTCTTTGAAAAAAGTTTGTAATCTTATTTTTCTGAAAAACTGAAACATCTCTGACTGAATGTTGAACCAGTTAGGCTTTTCTGAGGGGACGAAGGACAGTCCTCTACTCAGCAGAGAGATGTCTGTCGATTTTAGCTGATGGCTAGAGAGGTTAAATATGGGTATAGTTTCCATATTAGATTGCATATTGGGTTGCTGAGAAACTTCAGTATTCAATATTGGTAACCCCATTGGTAGAAGCGATTCCTGGTTTGGCGCTCTCCCGGGGGAAAGTTGTACCTCGGTTTGGTTCTGCCTCTCCCTCTCCCCCTCCCTCTGGGGATGTCTATATTCCTCTGTTTGCCCCTGCCTAAAAAATGCGGAGGTGGTGGTGGATTGCCGTGGGATGAGGTGCTAGGACCCTCTGGTAACTCAGAGCCGTCTGATTCGGCTGAAGAGACCGAGAAAGTTACGGGGGCTCTGTTTCGAAAACGTCCCCAAGTACCTGTGGGAAATTTTTGCTGTTCCTGATGGTTTTCAGAGAAGAAATCTTCCTGGAGGTAGGGATAAGTTTTTTCTTTGTTATAGTTCTTAATATCTTTTGTCACTTTGGTTGTTTTCTTATGGATTTCAAAAGCTTCAAAATCCTGGATAGTTCGTTCAATCTTTTCAAGACAAGTTTTTGCGTCTGCCAGAGTGTCTAAACTTTTTATGGCCTCTTCTAGGGCTTTGATCTCTTCTAGTTCCTGTTTACTATGTTCTATTGCTGTGTCTATACCAAGCACCATCCAGTGACGTGAACAGGTGGTGCCGATATGAGCAAAACCTGTTTTGAATTTTGGGTCTTGGATGAAAATGGCAGGGACGTTTCGCACCTGGAGGCCGACTGGTATAATTTCTGCTCTTAAATAGTCAGTTAGCATACGGGCATGCAACTCTGTCCGTACATGTTTTTTCTTCAGACGCTCAAGCTCAGATAGTTTGTCACTGGCTGGGTCTGTGGTTGTTCTCGTGTTTAAAGCGGGGCCCTGAAGTAGAGATGGCCCGGTCAATTTACTTGCTATGTATTCTTCTGTGTAGGTAGTACCTACTTGTATAGACATCTCCGAATTAGTTGGTGTCTATGGTGCACGATTTAATCATGAATACCACTCGATGAGCGGAACCCTTGCAGTGTAGCCACTGCGCGTAGAGTAGTTATGAGAGACAAGGGTACCCCTTTAGTCAAAACCTGGGGTCAAAGTATTGTTAAAAAAGAAACAATGGTCATGGGTGGCCTAATAAGGTCCTAGTAAGAAAAATTATTTCTGGATGGCCTAAGGAGGTCCTGGTAAGAAAAATTATTTCTGGTAGATGAGTTAAACTTGGGAGACAGTTTTGTAAGGTAACAAACAAAGGACTTTATTAATGTTTTCACAATTATGTTTTCTCGGTTTTTCAGGTGCTCACACATGTGACAAGGTGCTTATAGTGACTGAGTGAGATATTAAAAAACTATATACAAAGTGTCACAAGCAAGGGTATTCCCCAAAAAATATATACAGTAGGGAAGGGGAGTTTCCTTGCAAGGGTCGACGGCGTTTCGATCTAACATGACTTTAGATCATCATCAGGACGTGAGCTTTCCTGAAAGAATTAAATTAAAGTTTTACTACTACAGCCTTACAAAAAACATAGCTTCGAAAAACGAAGTGAATGGTGCTCCCAGTGGCATATAATTCATGCACATTTCTATACATGTAGAAATAGGGCAAACCGTGAATGCAGCGCGCTTTTATTTTCATTAAAAGAAAAGCTTTTGGTAAGGGTTTTAATTTACGTGCTTTTTTGTATTAAGCGTATTTGCTTACTTTGCACGATATGATAGATGTATTATCTGACTCGGCGGTCAAGTTGTTGGTACTGTGAGGTCTATGGTCCAACTGTATAAAGCAGGAGGATCAGAAAGAGTTCAATAAAACATATATTCATATATTCAATCACTGGGGTTGGAGTGGAATGCATTTACAGTTTAGGAGACTTACTTAGTTTTTATTTTGCCAAGAAATATTAATTATTCATGCTTCTAGGATAGTTCTGCAAACACAACAAGTGATGGACAGAATGTGGATCAATGTCACACACTCACCCCAGTCCAAGGATCTGGGCCTAAATCCATTGTTATTTTGCACTCCACACCACCCTGGGTTAGACAATGGCGATATGCAAATCAGCTCTGACCCTGAGCCTCATGGGAACAGTCCAGTCCGAACTACAAAAGCCATGTCCTTCCCAGAACGGAATCAAGCATCCGAGGACCGGACCGGTTTCGAGGTAACACCTCTCATCCGCCCGGCTAGCTTGACTCCAGTGGTGTGGAGTGCCTGGGACCCACGTCTGGGCATCCCCAGCGCTCTTATGGCGGAAATTGCAAACACAACAAGTGATGGACAGAATGCGGATCAATGTCACACACTCACCCCAGTCCAAGGATCTGGGCCTAAATCCATCGTTATTTTGCACTCCACACCACCCTGGGTTAGACAATGGCGATATGCAAATCAGCTCTGACCCTGAGCCTCATGGGAACAGTCCAGTCCGAACTACAAAAGCCATGTCCTTCCCAGAACGGAATCAAGCATCCGAGGACCGGACCGGTTTCGAGGTAACACCTCTCATCAGCCCGGCTAGCTTGACTCCAGTGGTGTGGAGTGCCTGGGACCCACGTCTGGGCATCCCCAGCGCTCTTATGGCGGAAATTGCAAACACAACAAGTGATGGACAGAATGTGGATCAATGTCACACACTCACCCCAGTCCAAGGATCTGGGCCTAAATCCATCGTTATTTTGCACTCCACACCACCCTGGGTTAGACAATGGCGATATGCAAATCAGCTCTGACCCTGAGCCTCATGGGAACAGTCCAGTCCAAACTACAAAAGCCATGTCCTTCCCAGAACGGAATCAAGCATCCGAGGACCGGACCGGTTTCGAGGTAACACCTCTCATCAGCCCGGCTAGCTTGACTCCAGTGGTGTGGAGTGCCTGGGACCCACGTCTGGGCATCCCCAGCGCTCTTATGGCGGAAATTGCAAACACAACAAGTGATGGACAGAATGTGGATCAATGTCACACACTCACCCCAGTCCAAGGATCTGGGCCTAAATCCATCGTTATTTTGCACTCCACACCACCCTGGGTTAGACAATGGCGATATGCAAATCAGCTCTGACCCTGAGCCTCATGGGAACAGTCCAGTCCGAACTACAAAAGCCATGTCCTTCCCAGAACGGAATCAAGCATCCGAGGACCGGACCGGTTTCGAGGTAACACCTCTCATCAGCCCGGCTAGCTTGACTCCAGTGGTGTGGAGTGCCTGGGACCCACGTCTGGGCATCCCCAGCGCTCTTATGGCGGAAATTGCAAACACAACAAGTGATGGACAGAATGTGGATCAATGTCACACACTCACCCCAGTCCAAGGATCTGGGCCTAAATCCATCGTTATTTTGCACTCCACACCACCCTGGGTTAGACAATGGCGATATGCAAATCAGCTCTGACCCTGAGCCTCATGGGAACAGTCCAGTCCGAACTACAAAAGCCATGTCCTTCCCAGAACGGAATCAAGCATCCGAGGACCGGACCGGTTTCGAGGTAACACCTCTCATCAGCCCGGCTAGCTTGACTCCAGTGGTGTGGAGTGCCTGGGACCCACGTCTGGGCATCCCCAGCGCTCTTATGGCGGAAATTGCAAACACAACAAGTGATGGACAGAATGTGGATCAATGTCACACACTCACCCCAGTCCAAGGATCTGGGCCTAAATCCATCGTTATTTTGCACTCCACACCACCCTGGGTTAGACAATGGCGATATGCAAATCAGCTCTGACCCTGAGCCTCATGGGAACAGTCCAGTCCGAACTACAAAAGCCATGTCCTTCCCAGAACGGAATCAAGCATCCGAGGACCGGACCGGTTTCGAGGTAACACCTCTCATCAGCCCGGCTAGCTTGACTCCAGTGGTGTGGAGTGCCTGGGACCCACGTCTGAGCATCCCCAGCGCTCTTATGGCGGAAATTGCAAACACAACAAGTGATGGACAGAATGTGGATCAATGTCACACACTCACCCCAGTCCAAGGATCTGGGCCTAAATCCATCGTTATTTTGCACTCCACACCACCCTGGGTTAGACAATGGCGATATGCAAATCAGCTCTGACCCTGAGCCTCATGGGAACAGTCCAGTCCGAACTACAAAAGCCATGTCCTTCCCAGAACGGAATCAAGCATCCGAGGACCGGACCGGTTTCAAGGTAACACCTCTCATCAGCCCGGCTAGCTTGACTCCAGTGGTGTGGAGTGCCTGGGACCCACGTCTGGGCATCCCCAGCGCTCTTATGGCGGAAATTGCAAACACAACAAGTGATGGACAGAATGTGGATCAATGTCACACACTCACCCCAGTCCAAGGATCTGGGCCTAAATCCATCGTTATTTTGCACTCCACACCACCCTGGGTTAGACAATGGCGATATGCAAATCAGCTCTGACCCTGAGCCTCATGGGAACAGTCCAGTCCGAACTACAAAAGCCATGTCCTTCCCAGAACGGAATCAAGCATCCGAGGACCGGACCGGTTTCGAGGTAACACCTCTCATCAGCCCGGCTAGCTTGACTCCAGTGGTGTGGAGTGCCTGGGACCCACGTCTGGGCATCCCCAGCGCTCTTATGGCGGAAATTGCAAACACAACAAGTGATGGACAGAATGTGGATCAATGTCACACAGTCACCCCAGTCCAAGGATCTGGGCCTAAATCCATCGTTATTTTGCACTCCACACCACCCTGGGTTAGACAATGGCGATATGCAAATCAGCTCTGACCCTGAGCCTCATGGGAACAGTCCAGTCCGAACTACAAAAGCCATGTCCTTCCCAGAACGGAATCAAGCATCCGAGGACCGGACCGGTTTCGAGGTAACACCTCTCATCAGCCCGGCTAGCTTGACTCCAGTGGTGTGGAGTGCCTGGGACCCACGTCTGGGCATCCCCAGCGCTCTTATGGGGGAAATTGCAAACACAACAAGTGATGGACAGAATGTGGATCAATGTCACACACTCACCCCAGTCCAAGGATCTGGGCCTAAATCCATCGTTATTTTGCACTCCACACCACCCTGGGTTAGACAATGGCGATATGCAAATCAGCTCTGACCCTGAGCCTCATGGGAACAGTCCAGTCCGAACTACAAAAGCCATGTCCTTCCCAGAACGGAATCAAGCATCCGAGGACCGGACCGGTTTCGAGGTAACACCTCTCATCAGCCCGGCTAGCTTGACTCCAGTGGTGTGGAGTGCCTGGGACCCACGTCTGGGCATCCCCAGCGCTCTTATGGCGGAAATTGCAAACACAACAAGTGATGGACAGAATGTGGATCAATGTCACACACTCACCCCAGTCCAAGGATCTGGGCCTAAATCCATCGTTATTTTGCACTCCACACCACCCTGGGTTAGACAATGGCGATATGCAAATCAGCTCTGACCCTGAGCCTCATGGGAACAGTCCAGTCCGAACTACAAAAGCCATGTCCTTCCCAGAACGGAATCAAGCATCCGAGGACCGGACCGGTTTCGAGGTAACACCTCTCATCAGCCCGGCTAGCTTGACTCCAGTGGTGTGGAGTGCCTGGGACCCACGTCTGGGCATCCCCAGCGCTCTTATGGCGGAAATTGCAAACACAACAAGTGATGGACAGAATGTGGATCAATGTCACACACTCACCCCAGTCCAAGGATCTGGGCCTAAATCCATCGTTATTTTGCACTCCACACCACCCTGGGTTAGACAATGGCGATATGCAAATCAGCTCTGACCCTGAGCCTCATGGGAACAGTCCAGTCCGAACTACAAAAGCCATGTCCTTCCCAGAACGGAATCAAGCATCCGAGGACCGGACCGGTTTCGAGGTAACACCTCTCATCAGCCCGGCTAGCTTGACTCCAGTGGTGTGGAGTGCCTGGGACCCACGTCTGGGCATCCCCAGCGCTCTTATGGCGGAAATTGCAAACACAACAAGTGATGGACAGAATATGGATCAATGTCACACACTCACCCCAGTCCAAGGATCTGGGCCTAAATCCATCGTTATTTTGCACTCCACACCACCCTGGGTTAGACAATGGCGATATGCAAATCAGCTCTGACCCTGAGCCTCATGGGAACAGTCCAGTCCGAACTACAAAAGCCATGTCCTTCCCAGAACGGAATCAAGCATCCGAGGACCGGACCGGTTTCGAGGTAACACCTCTCATCAGCCCGGCTAGCTTGACTCCAGTGGTGTGGAGTGCCTGGGACCCACGTCTGGGCATCCCCAGCGCTCTTATGGCGGAAATTGCAAACACAACAAGTGATGGACAGAATGTGGATCAATGTCACACACTCACCCCAGTCCAAGGATCTGGGCCTAAATCCATCGTTATTTTGCACTCCACACCACCCTGGGTTAGACAATGGCGATATGCAAATCAGCTCTGACCCTGAGCCTCATGGGAACAGTCCAGTCCGAACTACAAAAGCCATGTCCTTCCCAGAACGGAATCAAGCATCCGAGGACCGGACCGGTTTCGAGGTAACACCTCTCATCAGCCCGGCTAGCTTGACTCCAGTGGTGTGGAGTGCCTGGGACCCACGTCTGGGCATCCCCAGCGCTCTTATGGCGGAAATTGCAAACACAACAAGTGATGGACAGAATGTGGATCAATGTCACACACTCACCCCAGTACAAGGATCTGGGCCTAAATCCATCGTTATTTTGCACTCCACACCACCCTGGGTTAGACAATGGCGATATGCAAATCAGCTCTGACCCTGAGCCTCATGGGAACAGTCCAGTCCGAACTACAAAAGCCATGTCCTTCCCAGAACGGAATCAAGCATCCGAGGACCGGACCGGTTTCGAGGTAACACCTCTCATCAGCCCGGCTAGCTTGACTCCAGTGGTGTGGAGTGCCTGGGACCCACGTCTGGGCATCCCCAGCGCTCTTATGGCGGAAATTGCAAACACAACAAGTGATGGACAGAATGTGGATCAATGTCACACACTCACCCCAGTCCAAGGATCTGGGCCTAAATCCATCGTTATTTTGCACTCCACACCACCCTGGGTTAGACAATGGCGATATGCAAATCAGCTCTGACCCTGAGCCTCATGGGAACAGTCCAGTCCGAACTACAAAAGCCATGTCCTTCCCAGAACGGAATCAAGCATCCGAGGACCGGACCGGTTTCGAGGTAACACCTCTCATCAGCCCGGCTAGCTTGACTCCAGTGGTGTGGAGTGCCTGGGACCCACGTCTGGGCATCCCCAGCGCTCTTATGGCGGAAATTGCAAACACAACAAGTGATGGACAGAATATGGATCAATGTCACACACTCACCCCAGTCCAAGGATCTGGGCCTAAATCCATCGTTATTTTGCACTCCACACCACCCTGGGTTAGACAATGGCGATATGCAAATCAGCTCTGACCCTGAGCCTCATGGGAACAGTCCAGTCCGAACTACAAAAGCCATGTCCTTCCCAGAACGGAATCAAGCATCCGAGGACCGGACCGGTTTCGAGGTAACACCTCTCATCAGCCCGGCTAGCTTGACTCCAGTGGTGTGGAGTGCCTGGGACCCACGTCTGGGCATCCCCAGCGCTCTTATGGGGGAAATTGCAAACACAACAAGTGATGGACAGAATGTGGATCAATGTCACACACTCACCCCAGTCCAAGGATCTGGGCCTAAATCCATCGTTATTTTGCACTCCACACCACCCTGGGTTAGACAATGGCGATATGCAAATCAGCTCTGACCCTGAGCCTCATGGGAACAGTCCAGTCCGAACTACAAAAGCCATGTCCTTCCCAGAACGGAATCAAGCATCCGAGGACCGGACCGGTTTCGAGGTAACACCTCTCATCAGCCCGGCTAGCTTGACTCCAGTGGTGTGGAGTGCCTGGGACCCACGTCTGGGCATCCCCAGCGCTCTTATGGCGGAAATTGCAAACACAACAAGTGATGGACAGAATGTGGATCAATGTCACACACTCACCCCAGTCCAAGGATCTGGGCCTAAATCCATCGTTATTTTGCACTCCACACCACCCTGGGTTAGACAATGGCGATATGCAGGATATCTAGGATAGTTCTAGCTCAAAAGGTTCTTCACAATCTGAAAGTGAGAGGAATTCAAGGTTTTTGGGCTTGTTTTAGGACTTTTTTTACAACAGGGTTTTATTAAAGGAAATAAAAGGATAAAAACCGTTACCAATAATGGTCCAACCCTATGTTTAAAACTGATGAACAGAGGCTACCCCAGAAAACTGGTGAGAAGATCTATGAAGCGAGCTTGGTACGCCCATAGAGAACATCTCCTACAACCAAAAAAGAGAGAAGCACTAAAAAGAATAACCTGTGTGACAACGTTTGGCACAATTAGTAATAAACTGTGCAAAGCGATTAAGAAACATTGGCCTGTATTGTCCCCCCTGGAACTTAACACAGGATTGCCCCTTTTCTCCTTCAAAAGAGGCCGTAACCTAAAAGATCATTTAGTACGAGCAGCCACCATAGCCAAAAAAAACACAACAATAGAGACATGTCTAAATCTACCTCCTATTGTAGGCCACCACAAATGCAACAACTGCACTGCATGCAAATTCACGAAAAATACTAAGGTGTTTGAATATGAGAACTGTAAACACACATTGAAAACTTTCACTAATTGTAACTCTAAGAATGTTATATATTGTGTTAAATGCCCATGCCAACAACTGTATATTGGCCAAACTACCCAACAGATAAAAACCAGGATTTCGCAACACAGGAGCAGAATTCGCTGCAAAGTGTTATCTGCACCCTTAGTGGAACACTATGTGGAAAAAGGACATTCAGAAAACGAGCTACAGTGGCAAGTGGTTGACCAGCTCTTGCCTAATACCAGAGGAGGAAACCAACAGACAATCTTGAATCGCCTTGAGTGTAAATGGATTTTTCTTTGCAAAAGTATTGAGAAAGGACTCAACACTCTTGATGAGTGGAACAGCTATGGCTAACTACAGACTCTTATGAGTATGGAACACAAATGTTTTATAATATAAAACGAAGATCCTGATATAATTTGAAATGTATAGCGTTTATGTTATGGGCAACTGCAACCACTCATGTACGCTCTGCAATTATCTCCCCACTGAGCAGGCGTGCTGCTTAAAGACACTGTACTCCCAGGCATGCGCATCGGCTAATCCAATCAGGGTTACGTAAGCAACAACGAGTCAGCGCATGCGTTAAAACTCAACCAGGAAGTAACTGCTGCAGCGTTCCCAGACGCCGTAGCAGTGAAGCAGAGGTAGTCGAGCCACGGACCGCGGCGATCAAGTAAGTGAATGCGCCTCCCCGGTCGGTATCCTTTGCCTACACACTATGTTTAGCATGTGACGGGATCATATTAATTTACCGCTAAATGCCTCCCGTTTTGTCTCTTGCAGTTCCCGACGGAACGTGGGACACCAAATGATACCGGGTATTGTAAACTTCCTTCTAAACCCAGATAGCATTAGCGTGTATCAATTGAAATCGTATTTGTAATCCTCACTCCCTTAATCCTTTTCAGATAAATAAACCCGCTCCCATTGAATAATTCTACCTCTGCAATACGAGTAATTGGACCATTATTGGTAACGGTTTTTATCCTTTTATTTCCTTTAATAAAACCCTGTTGTAAAAAAAGTCCTAAAACAAGCCCAAAAACCTTGAATTCCTCTCACTTTCAGATTGTGAAGAACCTTTTGAGCTAGAACTATCCTAGAAGCATGAATAATTAATATTTCTTGGCAAAATAAAAACTAAGTAAGTCTCCTAAACTGTAAATGCATTCCACTCCAACCCCAGTGATTGAATATATGAATATATGTTTTATTGAACTCTTTCTGATCCTCCTGCTTTATACAGTTGGACCATAGACCTCACAGTACCAACAACTTGACCGCCGAGTCAGATAATACATCTATCATATCGTGCAAAGTAAGCAAATACGCTTAATACAAAAAAGCGCGTAAATTAAAACCCTTACCAAAAGCTTTTCTTTTAATGAAAATAAAAGCGCGCTGCATTCACGGTTTGCCCTATTTCTACATGTATAGAAATGTGCATGAATTATATGCCACTGGGAGCACCATTCACTTCGTTTTTCGAAGCTATGCTTTTTGTAAGGCTGTAGTAGTAAAACTTTAATTTAATTCTTTCAGGAAAGCTCACGTCCTGATGATGATCTAAAGTCATGTTAGATCGAAACGCCGTCGACCCTTGCAAGGAAACTCCCCTTCCCTACTGTATATATTTTTTGGGGAATACCCTTGCTTGTGACACTTTGTATATAGTTTTTTAATATCTCACTCAGTCACTATAAGCACCTTGTCACATGTGTGAGCACCTGAAAAACCGAGAAAACATAATTGTGAAAACATTAATAAAGTCCTTTGTTTGTTACCTTACAAAACTGTCTCCCAAGTTTAACTCATCTACCAGAAATAATTTTTCTTACCAGGACCTCCTTAGGCCATCCAGAAATAATTTTTCTTACTAGGACCTTATTAGGCCACCCATGACCATTGTTTCTTTTTAACAATTGTTTATTTTAATGCATGAAAAATGGTCCGGTAAATATTTTATTTACCACATAATACCAACAATCTTTAAAGATATCCTTTGCTCAGCCTGTGCACTGTATTAGCCAGATGCTCCCTCAATAAGTAGAGTACCTGGAACTAGGTTCATTCCTACCTGAGGTGAAAACATCCTACATTAGACCTCTCCTCAAAAAGAAAAATCTCGACCCATCCGAACCAGTAAACTACAGGCCCATATCAAATGGACTATAAAGAAGTGTTTACTCAACTCTTACAGATTACAGAACATTAAGGCTTAATGTCAGACCAACAGTCCAGCTTCAGACAAGGGCGAGGCAAAGAGGCAGCCATAAGGTCTGTCTGGGAGGATCTAAAACTCACATTTGACACAAGGGGAGTAGCTGCCTTATTGCTTCCAGATTGATCAGCCACATTTGCCACTGTCCACCAAAATATGGTATTACAAAGGCTCCACCACCACGGAATCTGTGGAAATGCTCGAAATGGATTACTTCTTATCTCACAGACAGACTAAGTGTAGTCTACCTACCGCCTTTCACATCACCTCGCACACACAAGACTGTGGCCTTACTCTGGGGTCCACCCCCTTCTATTATTCAACATCTAACAAACCCCTTATAAAAACTGATTAAATCCTACAAACTCACCTGTTGCACTTGTGCAGATGGCGCTCAAATAATTTTTTAGTGGGTATCCCATAAAATGTTTACAATTTACAACTTGATGACTGCCTCAGTGTCATAAACACATGGATGACGAATAACCATCTAAAGCACAACACTGCAACGACAGAGATTCTGACCTGCAAACAATGGCTAAAAGGCCAACCTACCACCATATGGCCTAAGGAACTTGAAGCCCCTCCAACATCAACAGAAGTTAGAAACCTCGAAGGAATCATGGATTCAGAACTATCCTTGATATTGCTTTCAATATGCAGGTAAGCTAGGAAGGGCTGAAGGCCGAAAAAACAAACATCACTGAATAAACAGGCATGGAACAACTGAGGAGACTTTTAGACTTTGCTGGAAAACTCGGAGGACTTTAATATAGTCTACCACTGCGGGTCCCAAATATCTATCCACTCTGACTGCTTTTAAATCTCACAAAGACATTCAGATACAGGATAATAAAAATGCCCATCCTAACAGATCTCTCAGTTTTTCTTTCCCTCCAAAAATGCCAGTTCAGGACCACAACATACACGAAATTTCAGAATGGACAACCACTGCGGAAACCAACCCAGCAGACTATATCAAACGAAATATCTAAAGACACATGTAGAGCTGTTCAAAGCTAACGACATACTGGGAACCATCACACTGCTCGTCTGTCTCTCACACTACATCATGCACCACACTATCACGTGCTGCGTCGCATAACACAATAACTGCAACTCGGTGGTGATCACGCACGACGTGGAAACACTTCCCACATAGGATAAAAAAAAGAAACATCCTTCCAACCACACATGCTACACAGTGAAGTGAGCTAGCTATGAAGGCAAGCATTCAACATCCCACATATAGGCAGTAAGAGCTTTATAAATGCTGCAGTACAGTACAACACTTCCCCGTTCCTGCATTCAAAGCTGCCTCAGGGCCCTACCGGTCTACATTGGCCTTGGTCACTGGCCATGCAGAGGGAGGGTGAAAACGCGCACAACCACCCTATCGCTGCATTCAAAGCTGCCGCAATTACCTACAGGCTTCGTGGTCTAAAATACCCTCCCCTTAGCATCATGACAAGGCAGGGAATCCTCATCTTCTGAAAAAGATAGAAACCTGTTTCCTCCACTGGTTCATGAATCACTTTGTACAACCACAAAGGTCCTATAAGACCCCATACAGGGCTGCCTCCCTACTAGTTTCTAACTCTCAATGATAAAGTGGACTCAGACATGAGAAAGTTGTTCTTGAAATGACATTGGGGTCTATGTTATATACAGAAAATTTACTCTGCATTTCATCCAAACCTCTCTGCAGCGCTGGTATGCTGGGCTGCAGCGATAAGCCCCCTCTGTCAAAGTCATTGCACTTATTTATTTATTTTATTTATTTAGTTATGTCATTTGTAAAGCGCCTGAATCACCCCAAATGGGGTATCTCCGCGCAGAAGGCATAAAGAGGTAGGACAAGCAGTGTTTAGAAAAGCAGAGTTTTTAGTTTTTGTCCTGAAGCTTATGTCGTTAGTGGAGAGGCGGATAACCAGGGGTAATTGGTTCCAGAGTTTGTTGAAGGTTTTTTTAATATAACATTTTGGGTGACAAATTATTTTGAATACTAATCATTTTCATGATGACTCCTAGTTATAAGTGATGAATTAATAATATTGCACTTAAAACAGGACTTTTTAATCATTTAGAAGTGTGCTTGTTAATGTGTTTTAGTTATACCACATATTCTATTGAGACACCATTTTATTAAAATGGTTGTTATTTTTTTTTAATAAACTCTTTATTGAATTTTCCCCAAGCATAGTGGAATAATATCTTACATTGCATTCATAACATATGGCAGTAAGACATATCAGGAGCACAAGGCTGTATTACAACCACCCATGCCTTAGAGGCAAGATGCGGAAGAATCATCATGTCCATATCACAGTTCCCTTCCATATCAAGACATTGGCGCCTATCGCTTTTGTGATCTTCCAATACCCCCATGCCCCCCCCATGCCCCCCTCCCTCCCCCCACCCAGCTTCCTCCCGCCCATGGCTTGTCTGGGCAGGGCAAAATGGATGCTATTTTATAATGTTCTGTTCAAACTGCTCCTGCTCATTTCCCCTCCCAATCAATGTCCCCCTGAGTGTCTTCTCTCCCCATGGAGTCTGCAGACCCCGCAGAGCACAGGTTGCTGTAACACATCTAGTTATTTTCCATTGAGTGCAAAATACTGTGAATTAAACTTTCTTTTTTATACTGTGTAGATCATTTTGAAGTCCTTTGGCTGTAAGGATGTAGAGAGGATGTAGCCTTATGGCTAGAGCGGTCGCCGTCGAAGCTGGGGAACCGGATTCGAGTCTCGGCAACGACGCTGAACATCCTGTGATTCTGGGCAAATCACGCAATCTACCAGTGCCTAACAAAAATGAATGTGTCCTCATGTAACAAAACTGGTGCTATGTAAAGCGCTCTGATACTCGATATCTTTGGGTCTAGTTTGCGCTATATAAAACTTTAAAAAAATAAAAAACTTCCAGGTGTGGGCCTAGCAGAGAATATTGTTGTATGGGCATTTGTTTAGTAATGCAACATAATGAGTTGTGCATTTCCCGACAGCAACAGTGAAGACGTTGTGGGGGCTACTGTAGAGGCGGGCTAGTTCTAATAAGGTTTTTGTGATGTGTAAAGTAATGGTTTGTTTAGAAAGTGCTATCACTAGTCAGATGTCTGTGAGTTTGCAGTTTTTCTAATTAACTATTCTAGAAATGTGTATAAAACCCCCAGGCCTCATTTATGAAAAGTGAGCATCGCTGCATGAAAACAGCAATGCTTCAATTTTCATTGCGCCCTCCTTGCGACACCAATGATGCGTCATATTTACTGTATGACGCATCATGTCGCAAGGAGTGACAGATGCGTCGGTTTTTCTGCCGTGTCTGTTGGCGCAAAAGTGGCGCATTGCTGGGGTGTGTCACAAAAGTGACGCAACTCCAGCAATGTGTCATTTCACATGGGGCAAGCCCTGTGTGAAAGGGCCTGCGTCAGTCTTACGCCTGCTGTGAGGCAGGCATAACTATTGACGCATTTGCGTCCTGGAAGTGGCGCAGTGAAATCTCGTAGATTTCACTGCGTTACTTCTACGAGGCTTACTTGCTTCGGAACGCCCACCCTGCATACATTATACCCGGCGCAGGTATAATGTGGCGCAGGGGTTTACAAAGTGGCGCATCTACCTTGTGAATGTGATGCAACATGGTGCATTTTTTTACGCTGCTGGTGCGTCACAAAAAGTGACGCACCGGCGGCGCAAAAGTGACGCAAGGGCTCATAAATAAGCCCCCTCTTGTTTTGGGGGTGAGCCGGAAGCCTTTCCTTCTCCTCTCAAAACTCTGTTCATTTTCTCAGAGACTGAGTTCCTCCAGGGACATTGCATGATTTATTAGAGATCTTTTTCTTTTCCTTTAGGTATTCTGTTATTTTCTCTATTGATTTTGTTGTTAATTTGGGATTTAAAATTATTCTGATTATGTATTTTTGTCTTCAGGGCATTTAACCATTAATCTGTGCTGCTTGATTTAGGAGAATTTGTAATAGAACCCTTCAACTTTTCACTGATCAGTTATTGAATGGTCCTAGTTGCTATTTACTCTGCTAATTTTATTGAGACTGATGTTGAGAAGGGTGGTGTCTCTTACCACCAGAACAAGGTTTTGCTAAAGCCAAGCTGCCTGAGGTAAAATGTAGGGTGATCTGAATGTTGGGGTGAATTGAAATATTGGGTTTCAGCTCCCACATACGTAACTAGTCATTACACATCAAATGCAGTTTCCTACGGAGGGAAACCACTTCCACACCCACATAACTCACTCAGTTATTTATTCATTTTTGTGATTTTGGATACTGTGACCATCGCCCAGAAACGATAAAGCACTTTACCATAAAAGGCAAAGGTACAGTCGGCTGTTTACAAAACAAATACATATAAACTTGGGAGCTTAGTAGATAACAGCTCAAACTTGTAATAACACAATATAGCACACCTGGATGACAAAAAGGGAAGACTATGTAAATGAGAGGTTGTGTGAAGGACCAGGTACTGAAAACGTCAAGTCCAGAACAAGTTATATAAGAGTGGTAAAGGAAAATGTTAGAAAAGGTGTAGCCTGGGGCTCTAGAATCCCAAATATCGAAGGAACAGAATATGGTAGCCACAATATTGAGGGACACAGTATTGATAAGTCAGTTTCTATACATTTTCCATACCTAACTCCACATCTAAATATACATATATATATATATATATATGTTTATAAATAAGTATATAATAATAATAATAATAATACTGGATTTTATACAGCGCGAACAGCTACCTCACGAGGAGGTGTCCCGGCGCTGGTAGAACACAGATAGCCTGGGGCAAAGATAGGAGAACTAGCGTGGCTGGGTGAAGAGCCAGGTCTTAAGCATCTTCTTAAAGCAGGGTTCGGATGGGGCCTGCTGGATTGCTTGTGGTAAGGAGTTCCACAGAGCGGAGACGTTTGCTGAAAAGGTACGACCGCCAAGGCGGGCCTTTTTAGCTCGCGGGACGACCAATTGGACATGGTCATTAGACCGTAGTGCGCGGCTTTGGGAGTATCTTGGAAGGCGTTTTTTTAGGTAAAGTGGGCAGGAGCCATGCAAAGATCTGAACGCAAGCGTCAGAGCTTTGAATTTTATACGGTTGGCCACTGGCAGCCAGTGCAGGGTTCGAAGATGCTGAGAGACTGACTGCTTGAAAGGGATTCGCAGTAACAGTCTCGCAGCCGCATTTTGAACTACCTGAAGTTTGTGGGTCAGGTATTTTGGGAGGCCCAGGTATAGACCATTGGCATAGTCCAGCCGTGAGGTGACAGTTGCATGGACGACCATTTTCCTGCAGCTCTCCGGTAGAAGTCTAAGAATTTTTCGGAGGTTTCTTAGCTTGCTCAAGCAGCACCCGGCCACTTGTTGGATATGGGAAGTAAAGGGCATTTTATCATCCCATCTCACTCCAAGGTTTTTTGCCGAGTGACTGGGCGAGGGGGGGGGGGGCCCATCTCCAAAGGCCACCAGAGATCTGGGGCGGGGGTGGAACCCTTGCCGAAGAAGATGACTTCGGTTTTATTGGCATTTAGTTTTAATTTATTAGTATTCATCCAGTGAGCAATGTCCTGGAGACAGCCTTTAAAGTTTGAGAAAGAGTCCTGCGTCATCTCAGAGTATGGAAATACCAACTGGGTGTCGTCGGCATATGAGATTGCCTTGACACCCCAGTTGGCAATTAGCGTAAAGAGGGGGGCCAGGTAGATGTTGAACAAGAGAGGGCTGAGGGCCGAGCCCTGCGGGACTCCACAGCTGAGGGTTTTGGGTGTGGAAGAAATCATCCCAAGTGCACCTTCTGCGTTCTCTGAGATAAGTAGGAGTTTATCCACCCCAACGCTCTGTCTTGAATGCCTATCTCTGCCAGCCGGCTGAGTAATCTGGCGTGGTCCACCGTATCGAAGGCGGCCGACAGATCCAGGAGTACCAGCATTGCTGAATTTCCTGCATCCATCGACCACCTCACTGATTCGGCTACCTCTATGAGCGCTGTTTCTGTGCTAAAGCCGGGCCGAAAGCCAGATTGAGTTTCATGTAGAATGTTGCTAGTTTCCACAAATTTACTCAGTTGGCGTTGTATAACTTTTTCCAGCATTTTTCCCGGGGCGGCTAGGAGGGATATTGGGCGGAGATTCGTGAGGTCATCTGGGTCCCCATTTGGTTTTTTCTTTAGGGGAAGGAGAGTAGCATGCTTCCAGACGTCTGGGAAAACTCCTGACATGATGGAAGAGTTCCAAATACATTGAAGTATGGGAGCTACCGAGTCCGCTATGGCACTCCATAGTTTAGCTGGACAGGGGTCGTCAGGTGAGCCGGATTTGCAGCGGCTGAGTTCCTGCCTCACCTCATTCAGGGGGATATGCATGAACTGGGTGAGGGTTTCTCCTGGCTCGCCATTGTTCGCTGTGTCCTGCTTCACTGTATTTATTACTGGGCCAAAAGAGTTGTACACTTTCTTAATTTTGTGATCAAAGTATTCTGAAATTTGCTCGCATAGTATAGGTGTGGGAACAACCTCTCTTTCAATGCATTTTGGTTTGAAGAAGGACTGTACCACTTTGAAGACTTGTTTACTGGACTGTTCTGCCTGTAGAATCGAGTCCGCGTAGAAGCGTTTTTTATTATTTCTAATGGCTTTCCGGAATTTTTTGGAAGCTTCCTTATATCTATTTTTTTCTTCTAAACCGTAGTTTACTCTCCAGAGTCTCTCCAGTTTTTTACATGCCGCTTTCTCCTCCCTAAGTTCCTGCGAGAACCAGGGAGCTGAGGGGGATTCTCTTTTTGATAGAGCCCGAGAGGCTGGGGCAATGGAGGAAACCATCTTTCCTATCCATTCATTGAGTAGTATAGCATCCGTATTGGAATTATTTGTCAAGGAGGGGGTGGTTTGCGCCAGGACCGGGACCATGGTATCAGGGGTCAGTTTTTTCCATTGCCTTTTCATAAAGTAGCATTTACTTGACGCCGGGATGTCATTCAGTATGTTCAGAGTAAATGGGACGAGTGAATGGTCTGACCATGTCAGAGGGAGAGGTGTTTCAGACCGCACATTCTTGATATTAGCAAAGATGAGATCAATAGTATGGCCCCCAGTGTGTGTAGGGCCCTCATTGATCAGTCTGAGGCCGGCAGCATCTAACGTTGTTCGGAGCAGCTCTGCCATGGCGCAGTCTGCTTTATCCATGTGGATATTGAAGTCACCTACCACTAAAAAAAGGGGGTGGAGGAGCGAGCTCTGTACAATCGTGTCTAATAAGGTAGTTAGATAGGGGTCCGCGCCGACCGGGGGGCGATATATCACTAGTCCTGCTAGTGAGAGCTGAGGGCTCACTTGAAAGCAGAAGTGGAGACCTTCAATTCCTTGGATAGCAGTGGGGGCTGAGGATGTCAGTACTAGATGCTCTTTGAAAATAATAGCTACACCACCGCCTCTTTTTGTCCCAGGGCGGTTGGCGAGGCATATTTTAAATCCAAAAGGGATTGCAAGAGCGATGGAGGTCAGGTTATCCTCCTTGATCCACGTTTCAGTTAAGAACAGGATATCCCAATCCTGCTCTTCTAGTAGAAGCCAGACCTCATCTGTGTGTTTGGCGAGAGATCTACAATTAAGTAAGCCCACCCTGAGGCTAGTTTGAGGTGGGGATTTGGGATTGGGGGGTATCGCGGGGGCAGCGCTGCCAAACGCTATCCCGCAATTGCTACAGGTTTGAAGGGGGTCGAAGGTTATAGGGTCTATAGAGTGAGGGCAGCATTTGGATGGGGGATTGAATGCCTTTAGGTCCTCACCTGACCACGCTATCTGTCCACCTTGTGTTCCGCCACCGGCAGCATGTCTGGCCCCGGCCGCGGTCTGGTCGCGGACGGGCGCAGACGGGCTTGCCTTAGGCGCTCCCGCTGCGCTTGTCCGCTGCGCTTCCGGTGGCAACACATAATAAGTAGAGGTGGAGGAAGGGGTGTGGCCTAACGGGTGGTGGGCGTGGCCTGCGTGGCCCAGGGGAAGGCGTCCACACCAGGAGTATCACGTGGTACAGGGGCTCGAGGTACAATTGTATTGCTTCACAAAGTATACACTCAAACAAGGTAAAACTGTATTAAAATCACATCATTTTACACAAAATATTTTTAAAAAGTCGCTAGGGTGACTCTCCCGGCTTCCGCCTCAAGAGGTCTGAAGTTCTGCCTCGCGCTCCGCTTGGCGCGCTATTTAAATGCGCGTCGCAAGGGGCGTGGCCTAACGGGTGGTGGGCGTGGCCTGCGTGTCCCAGGGGAAGGCGTCCACACCAGGAGTATCACGTGGCACAGGGGCTCGAGGTACAATTGTATTGCTTCACAAAGTATACACTCAAACAAGGTAAAACTGTATTAAAATCACATCATTTTACACAAAATATTTTTAAAAAGTCGCTAGGGTGACTCTCCCGGCTTCCGCCTCAAGAGGTCTGAAGTTCTGCCTCGCGCTCCGGTTGGCGCGCTATTTAAATGCGCGTCGCAAGGGGCGTGGCCTAACGGGTGGTGGGCGTGGCCTGCGTGTCCCAGGGGAAGGCGTCCACACCAGGAGTATCACGTGGCACAGGGGCTCGAGGTACAATTGTATTGCTTCACAAAGTATACACTCAAACAAGGTAAAACTGTATTAAAATCACATCATTTTACACAAAATATTTTTAAAAAGTCGCTAGGGTGACTCTCCCGGCTTCCGCCTCAAGAGGTCTGAAGTTCTGCCTCGCGCTCCGCTTGGCGCGCTATTTAAATGCGCGTCGCAAGGGGCGTGGCCTAACGGGTGGTGGGCGTGGCCTGCGTGTCCCAGGGGAAGGCGTCCACACCAGGAGTATCACGTGGCACAGGGGCTCGAGGTACAATTGTATTGCTTCACAAAGTATACACTCAAACAAGGTAAAACTGTATTAAAATCACATCATTTTACACAAAATATTTTTAAAAAGTCGCTAGGGTGACTCTCCCGGCTTCCGCCTCAAGAGGTCTGAATATATATATATATATATACATATATATATATATATATATCCAAGTTCAAGATACTCCGTCTGGGAACCTCAGCCCATGGAAGGTGGCCCTCTTACAGGCGGAGTCGACCGGTCAATGGTATGAACCAGTCCAAGACAATGCATCATGCACTGAGGCAGAGACAGAGAAATTTTCACCAAAGTTGGGATTTATTAACTTTCTAAACCCTCTGTGTCGTGTTTCGAACCATAAATGAAGGGCAGCTCAAAAACATCATTACATACACAATACTCAAAACCAACATAGGACATCAAACCGTGTACTGACAATCAAAGGTAATGAGAAGGTGTCCCCAATTTGAAACATGTTCCAAGTGTAGCTATATCATAGAGTTCTATGCTGTCTATTGCCAAATGCCTGCCCAAAATACAGTTGTATATCTTTAATACATGAGTGAATGTTGAATGGCGAGAAGATGCCTCCCAACTGAGGTTACAATAAAATTGTCAAAATGCATATTGGTAAAGGACACTTTTACAACTTGTCTGCATTGTAGTTGCCACAGAGCAGCGGGGGGTATTTTGGAGTCTGGAAATTGACAAAGTGCCTGATGAACCCCATTTCCGGAGATATCCAGAAAATCTTATCCAAGAACTGGGACATGCCTACCAAAGACCACATTATAGGTAACACCATCCCGGAAATGCCCAGAATCACCTACAGAAGAGGGCATAGCTTAAGAGAGCTCTTAGTACACAGTGACATTACCAACACGTACCAGAGGAGGGGTATCAACTTACAGGGCTTTTTCCATGCAGCCACTGCAAGGCGTGTAGCAGCAGCTGGATGAAAAAAGAGTACTTCAACCCGAACCTTCTACCAGCTCTAGCTGCAATGAACAGAAGTCTAGAAGATTATTACCTCTCCTACACCAGATCTAGCTACTGTGAACTGAAGTCTAGAAGATTATTGCCTCTTCTCCACCAGATCTACCTGCAGTGAGCAGAAGTCTAGATGATTATTGCCTCTCCTCCACCAGATCTAGCTCAGGTGAACTGAAATCTACAAGATTATTGCCTCTTCTCCACCAGATCTAGCTGGGGTGAACAGACGTCTTGAAGATTCTTGCCTCTCCTCTACCAGAACGAGCTGCGGTAAACAGAAGTGTTGAAGATTATTGCCTCTCCTCTACCAGATCTAACTGAGGTGAACAGAAGTCTAGATGATTATTGCCTCTCCTCCACCAGATCTAGCTCAGGTGAACTGAAATCTACAAGATTATTGCCTCTTCTCCACCAGATCTAGCTGGGGTGAGCAGAAGTCTAGAAGATTCTTGCCGCTCCTCCACCAGATCTAGCTGCGGTGAACAGAAGTGTTGAAGATTATTGCTTCTCCTCTAACAGATGTAGCAGCAGTGAGCAGAAGTCTAGAAGATTCTTGCCGCTCCTCCACCAGATCTAGCTGCGGTGAACAGAAGTGTTGAAGATTATTGCCTCTCCTCTACCAGATCTAACTGAGGTGAACAGAAGTCTAGATGATTATTGCCTCTCCTCCACCAGATCTAGCTCAGGTGAACTGAAATCTACAAGATTATTGCCTCTTCTCCACCAGATCTAGCTGGGGTGAACAGACGTCTTGAAGATTCTTGCCTCTCCTCTACCAGAACGAGCTGCGGTGAGCAGAAGTCTAGAAGATTCTTGCCGCTCCTCCACCAGATCTAGCTGCGGTGAACAGAAGTGTTGAAGATTATTGCTTCTCCTCTTCCAGATCTAGCTGAGGTGAATAGAAGTCTAGAGGATTATTGCCTCTCCTCCTGTCCTGTGGATGACCCGTACAGTTACACAGTGTTAAGTTGGCATGGGCTTATTAGAAGTTTAAACGCCATTTTTACTTTCCTGCTCTGCTTTGCACACGACACGCATTTGTGCTAGTGTTTAGAGAACACTGAGTATTTTGCTTCACATGAGAATAACTTGTTTTGCTGCATTTCTAGACTGCTTCGATAGTTTAGTCTGTACAGTGTGAGCCGAGACCATCAAGGTTATCTTAGACACTGAGGTGGTTGTTCTAACTGATCAGCGCACGTTCTAGCCATAACACACATGCAGCTGAGGCCACCTCTGATATTGGCACGTTTAATATTGCACTGCATAGGCATGATCACACACACTTGGAGAACATTCGTATGCTGAGAGCTTGTGCAGAATCTGATGTGATCCACTTCTGCTAAATACCAGAGGTATGGGGCCGCCTATGTTAGCCTTTGAGACCTTCTATTAGTTATAAAATAACCTGCTAGCAAGGGATGGTGAAATCTAGGTATATGTAAAACCTGTTTCCATTTAGCATTATAACATGCTTTCTCCCTTTGTATTCTATGGAATAGTAACTATGCTGACAATCTCGTATCTCATAATATGTATGCTTGTATTAGCTAAGGTACCGCACCTGAGATCACGGCGTTAGAAATAAATATTTCAAACTAACTCGTGTCTCTAATTACTCCCTGTTTTGGACTGGTATGATAGTATAACGAAAGAGTGTTTCTGTTTTCCACATTACCTGAGGTATCCTAAGTCGCATGTTCTGGGTTGACTAATCATTGGTGTATTTGCTATAGGACGAGGAACCAATGAGTCACTGATGCTGGTCTGGTGGGGGATTTTGGGTACTAAGGTGAGTTTTGGCACACCCTAATTCACTAAGGTCCTAAGTCTCTGTGCACAACTCTGTATAGGAACAGAAATCCCTGCAAAACTCCAACAAACCTAGCCTCATCCACCAGGACTAGCCTCCTGATCACAGAAAAACAGGAAATCATCACTGGAGAATAAGGCCCATGATTTTCTCCAGTTTGTCCTTTCAGCCAAGTTTAAAAGACGGACGTTGTGGTAGACGATGGTCTCAGTGACCCCCAGCAGGTGTTTTGCAGTTAATTTACGATTATTTAAGAAGACACAAAAGTGAAGCATTGACAGGTTCAGTGGCAGGGGGACCGGTGGTAACCGGCAGGTTCTGGATAAGACTTTTGTGCTCAACATTCTTCAGGCCAAGAGAAGTAATGGTCTGTGTTTAGAGACAAGAGGAAGGGGTGATAGTAGGAAATGCTGGCACATTAGGACTGTCCCACGTCTAGCCCCACGAGGAGAGAATACTGATGAGGGAGTAAAATAATCAAATCCAAAGAACAATGAGGAGATAGGGCTTCAAGGTAAGAAGGGGAGAGTTAGAATAAAGGAAGGACAAAAGTAGAAGGAAAAGACCAAAGATGGGGAAAGTGATGGGGAGGGAGACAAGGAAGAGATAGGAAGCTAAGAGGCAGCAAGTCCAAGCTGAGAAAAAAAACTAGTTTTGGAGGGCAGGAGTGGAAACATTGGAGGTGAAATTAGAAGAGTTGACACTAGGAGAAATGCGAGTGGGAAGGGATCTTGTGACCCAAAATTAGTGGTGGCTTTTTGTTCATTCTCTCCGGGGGAGGGTTGGGGTAATAGGAAGAGGAGGAAAAAGTAGTGGAGAAGCAGGATCTTTCTAAAAGTTAAGAAATACCAGGAATTGGAGTTCAAATTTAATTACACAATCATCCCTGGATGGAATTAAAAGCTTGTTTGTGTGAAAGAATAAACTCTTTGGATGGTCCATAATGAATAAAGAGAGAGTGGTAGTTTACAGCTACACTGTATCTTTAAGTTTCAAGATATATTCACTTCCTTTAATAAGGTTTCTATCCACAGGGTGGCGGCTTGTTAGGCAGGCTTCGGCTGGCCGCCACTCTTGGCTAAGGCTACAGATCCACTATGATGACACACCAGGGGGTACAGATACAACATAACAAACCCATTTAGAGAAATTCTTCATTTTGGCAGTGAAATAAAGACATTTTAATACAATCACTCAATTATGTGACATTGGGAACACAGGACGAGAACTCTTTCTCTGTCACTAGACCACATCTCAAAAATAAAAATCATATCTTCTATTACAATATATGTTGGGAAGAGGTAACCCAAAGCAGTTGGAGGAAGGGTGAAGTAACCCTTAAATGAAGGGGGGCAAATGTCATATAATGTCCGCCCCCCTCCCCATGCCCCTGAGTTACAATGTTACATAAGCCATCCTGGGGGAGCACAGACTGTTCACATCACTGAACTGCAGCCTTTTCTCGGTAGGGTGTAAAAATGTAATAGAGCACGGGGCTGTAAAATAAACCTTGAACAGTAAAGTTTACAAGACTTGCCTGGAGGAGGGAAGAGAGTTGAAATCAATGAAGCTGAAGCAAAATGTGTAATTGGAAAACGAGAACATTTACTGAACATTAAAGGAGGTTATTTTCGTTTAATGTCTCAGAAGCAAAGCAGGAATCAAAATAAAATTGTTTTTTGTAATCAAACATCGAATTTCCTCAGTAGAAGCATGTGATGACAAAGGTGTGTCCAAATCTTTTCACACCATTTTGTCTAACGTTTACAATATTAATTTAATTACACTGAATAAAATTGGACGCTTGTTTTCATGGTTTTAAATCGCTGGAGAAGGTCTTCGTTTTTGGAGCCAGATGTACTAAACTCTAGTCGCAAAATACCAGTCGCAATTTGCAACTGATAGTTTTTCAACCAATGTGGTATTTTGTGAACCGAAAGATGTACTAGTAGGTCTGTTAACAAAATACCCAAATGTTCTGGGCCACAATTCGACCTACCTCATGAATATTAATCAGGTAGGTCGCAAATTGCAACCCACTATGATTAGCAGCCATCACACAGAGATAGTGGTCTGCTGTGGTCAACAGATTAATTTTCAAGAAAGTATTGTTCTGTTCTGTTGCTTCACCAACTCTGGCGTGGGGTAGGTGGACTTTATGTGTCTAATTATGAGTCTGGAATCCGAGGACCGCCAGACTCACAGGGTGCAGCATTGGTGGTTCAGCCACCGCCGCACTAGCTCTCCGACCGCCCTATTACAACTAGGGCAGTTGGACTGCCTTCGGACCGCCGCAACCGCCAGGGAGATCCCTGGTGGTGGTGCGGCATTCCGGAGGCAGCAATATGCTTGGCAGCAAAGCTGCGGTCCTGCCAAGCATACTACGAGTTTCCTCTCTGCCATGGTTTTCATGGCAGTTCCTACTCCATGAAAACTGTAGAGAGGAAACAAAAACACCCTACAGGGCCCCCTGTTTCCTCAGGGCCATGGGGTGCCATGGGGTGCATGCAGGTGGGCACATGTGCCCCTCTGTGTGAATGCACCCCAGTTCCTGCACGGCATGGACTTTATAGTCCATGCCGTTACTTGTCCACCATGGTACCCCATGGGCTGAATGATCGCATGGAATTCCAATGTTATCTTTAACATCTCCATATTTTCTTAACTGTATTAATGATGTTACGATAGTCTTATTTAACTGCTACTTTCCTGTTTCACTAAGTTCACCCTTTTTCTTCTTTCCTTTCTCCTCTGACTAACACACTCTCCAATATGGCGCTCACTATTGAGAACACTTTTTGATAGTCCTTCCTTTATGTTGTTCACTTTCCACATCAACTCTCAGCTCACCACTGTTCCGCTTGGTACACAGACGCTAACCGGGAACTCCGCGTAGTGCACGCGTAGTCTGCTGACTGTGAGTAACCTACGGGGACCTACGCTTCCAAAACGCATTACTGGCGATTCTTAGCACTTGCATGCTGACTACTTTACGGTCTCATTATCATTTGCGAACACAAGCTTTGATACTTTTTACTGTCACCACCAGCTCTTCCACTCTATGTAACCACTTTCGAACTTGTGATGCCACACCTTTTTACCGTTAGCTCATGTTTTGTTTATGCTTTTTTTTGCGTTCATCACACCATTTCCCCTACTCTTTTTCACAGATCGGTTGGTTATGGATCTTGTTTCCTTTTGACTCTTACGTCTATTATTGTTATGTTTTTAGTACTGATTGAGATGTGGATATCGTTCTGATACGTTGATTCTTTCATTTTGTTTGTAGAGTAATCCCCTGACGAAGGATGGGGCCCGAAATGCATCGGGATTTGTTTTGATCATATATATATCATCGATTGTCAACTAATGAATATGAACTATTCAAGTATCCACCATTGAACCATGAAATTGCAATGTGTTTAATAAATCGTGAAAGTGGAAATACCACTCCCTTTGTGTCAGGATTGAACTTTTGACATATTTGAGACGTATGGAAGAAGACCACCGGTCACCACTCAGTTGTGCCTAGAGGTGCTCTCTCCCAAGAGGGGGAGCTATGTATTAGTTCTTGTGGATATTACTCTCTGTCTGGTCGGACAGGGATTCCCTCAGAGCACACTACAGACTTTACCTAAGTTTACCCTGTGGATAAAAAATTTGCTGTGCGCGTTCCACCCACTTCTTAGTTAATCCTGCTGGGCAGCCTGTCGGCAAATAGGAAGTGGGTTAGGGGAACCATGATTTCTCCCCGCCCGCCGATGTTTTTTTTTTAATGGAAACTTTTTTTGTAAAGCAGTATTTGTTTTTTAAATAACGTGGACTGCTTTAAAAAAAATAGTTTTCAGTCTGGTAGTGCAGATGCAGGGATGGGGTAGGCAGTCCCCTGAAGGCTACCATCCCTGCATTAGTAGGCAATTCCAGGTGGATGCAAAAAGTTACCTACCTAATTAATATTCAGTAGGCAGGCTGTTATTTGACCCCTGTGAATAGGCACTCTGCCATGTGACCTTTTAGTACATAGGACACACCTGTCAAAATGACAGCCAGGTTAAGAAAGCCGAAGCACAATTTGTATCCATAATTTGCCACCCGCCTGCCATAGATCTGGCCCCATATCACTGAGGTTTGAACGACATGACATCACCTGAAATGTAATGATGTAGTAGTGTTCAACACTTCTATATAATTATACTTGAGTTGGTGCGAGGTTGAACAATCCCTTCATCTAACCCCTTAACAGTGCATGAAAGACTGGACTGAGACTGCAAAACTGTCCTTCAAATGTTTGGGGAACCTGTTACAAATAGCAAGTGAAACCCACCCTCCCCGTGAAGACCTGGGAAGGTTCACCCCATATGATAATCTTGGAAAAAATAGAGCCTCATGGTGCATTTTGTAGTACAAATTTCACTGGCAGTGCTGAAGGGACACTCATTAAATATTCCAATAGTTTCATGGTGGTGCAGCAACAGTGACCATTTTCTGGGGTATTGGGATGGCCAAGGTTTCATCCTCCAAGAAGGCGGTGCATTTTTAGTAAGCTTGGGCATAAAATTCCGCTCTGCTCACGGAATTTGCTGAGTTTTGGCTACTGAGCACGGAGTTCCAGGAAACTACGTGCAGCTGCGCAGAACAGAGTCTTTCCTCTTGCGAGGCTCGTCAACGTTAAGTTGGTGAGTGAGGATAATCATACGCTAGAGCACCTTTGGGTGAGATTTCTCGATGTGGGCGGTCGCGGCGTGTCGCTAACGCTGTGTTGAGAAACCTGCAGCTCGCGCTGAGGAAGCTGAAAATCTACTCGAGCAGCAGAAAGAAGCAGCGCCCTCTGGCACTCTGCGTGATGCCATTCAAGCTGATTTTACAGCGTGGGAGAACATCCTGGTGCTAAAAATCAGTGTGACGTTCCAGGCTCCACTGCTTGCGAAACTCCGAGTTTTTTCGTCAGTTCGCTGAGCTCCGTGTAGAGCAACACCGCGAACTCCGCCCAGGCCTACTTTTTAGTTTAATAACTCGTATAATTAGCTACAACTCATGTTTTAAAGTATTTTAAATAATCTGGACATTCAATTTGATATGCACTGTGTCTACAGCATTTTCCTTTCAGTTTCAGTTTCTGCCCCTTCCATGTAGATTTCCACTCTATCTGAATCTTTTTAGAGGGATACTGTGGGAAAGGGCCAGTTACACAGATGTTGTAATCTGCCAGTAGTCAGTGGAGCTATCCCTCAGGCTACATAGACCTCACAGGCTTCCACACTATAGCTACCGTGCGTATTACAAGACCCGTAGTGGGCGCAAGAAAAATGTGAATAACGCAATAGTATACTTGTGGATGAAAAGGGCTGACTGGAAGGCCCAATATATTAAATATATTTTATATATCATTTTAGTAGAAAATCAAAAGATTTTTGCTAACACCAGACTTAAAAAAGCACAAGTTTGTCACAAGCAAATTGACATAGTAAGTTTAAAGGGTGAACTACCTGAATCTCAGCTCTTAAAAAGCATGCTTGTTGAACCTTGCATCACCCCAAACTTGGAGAGATCATAGTGCAAGCAAATTCGGGGTTTGAGACATAATCAAAGCTTCATTGACTCTCTCTGGGTGACAAATGCAAAAAGAACAATTGATGGACAGAACACTGATCAATGTCAAACATTCACCCCAGTACAGAGATCTGGGCCTAAATTACTCTCTGGAGGCAAACTCAGACAAGGCAGGGCGTGTCTCCTTTCCTTTCTAATCAACCAGCCAAGTTGTGTTCCTTTAATTATCTGCCTACCTGCTGTAAACAGGTGCTGAAACACCCAGCGCTGCTAATGAACCGATTAAACTAATTGCACAGAAGTCCCAGTTAAAGACAGAGTAACGAGACTGCTGTTCTTACCCTGTGGTGTCGGCGTGACTGCGCATGCGCGAACGCAGGGCTGGCATTGTATTCGGACGTTATTGGTTCCGGTTCCGTCTGGAATGTGTGCTCTGAAACCCGCTGCGAGCCTAGGGGGACCCGACTCTGCCCCAGTGAGACATTCTGAACCTGGGAAACAGTGTGTGTGCTCTGGTTTCCTCTGGGTTGAGTAGCTGCTGGGGCATAGTTGCATGTTTTGATAACTAAATCCACTTCCAAACACACACACAACAACAGGGGAGGGGAAACAAATGAAAAACACGCACACAACAGGGGAGGTTAAACAAAGGGAAAACACACACACAACAGGGGAGGGGAAACAAAGGGAAAACACACACACACACAACAGGGGAGGTTAAACCAAGGGAAAACACACACACACAACTGGGGGGAGCAAGGGAGGGAACAAACACTCACAACAGGGGAGGGGAAATAAAAGTAAAAACACAAACACTACAGGGAAGGAGAAACAAATGGGAAACACACACACAACAGAGAAGGAAACAAAGGGAAGAACACACATCAGGGGAATGTTAACAAGGGGAAGAACACACACTCACAACAGGGGAGGGGAAATAATGGGAAAACACAAACACAACAGGGAAGGGGAAACGAATGTAAAAACACAAACTAGAACTCTGGCATTGACTAACAACACAACACAAGGTTTGTTTGTAAAGCACACATTCACTCATTCGGACAGCTTGTTCTCAAATATAAGATGTTCATTTTTTTTAAAAAACTCAGTTGTGCTTATTTTATCAACCTCATAAAGATGAAAGGTAGAGCCAGCAACTGGGAGTTCAAGCCTGTGATCATGAGGTCGATCACAGACCCCTGAAGAGCATGTATGTGTCCCGAACCCACCAGACCCGGCTCTGACTCATGTTGACCTACTACATAGAAACATCTCACACATTTCAACCATGTGTCTCATCCTTTTGACCTTGCAAGAGGACATTTCACCTGTATATTTTTCGATTTGATACTTGGGCAATCATAAACAAATAGATAAGATTTGGGGGAGAAAGAGGCAGAGGTTCATTCAGCTTCTGGAAGACAATATTTGCTAATCCGAAAAGGGGGTGGTGGGATGAAACACATATGTGGATACACCGGAGTCTCATGGAAAGTAGCCTCGGAGACCCTCAACCACACATTCACAGTTTGCGGTTTATATTATCTCCGCTTGCGTGGTTTGGTGGATCGGGTCTACATTGGGCCTGAAACTTCAGTGTTTCATTCTGAAATGTGACCTGCTGTCCTCCACCAGGAGGGAGACTGTCTAGATGTTGACAGTAGTGAAAAGATCCTATCCTTTGAAGACAAATGTTATTGAACAGAAAGAATCAGGATAGATAGGGCTAAAATAAGAGTGTAATGTTCAGTGGATAAGTAACTGGTCCACAACACCTAGTGACAAGGTCGACATGTTTCGGCTGGAAATTGCCCCTACTGGACTGGGGCAGTGGAGAGTCTGGGAATTTGAGCACTCCACATGCAATATAGGTAAAGTACATTCACTTACCAATCTCTGTCAATGAGCACATTCTGCTCATGACTGTTCAGTATCAACACTAGCAAGAGATGGACACACACCCACTCTGCGCCAGACGGTTTTAACCAAGACTTAAACTTTCTGTCTAAGACCCCTTGTATCCCATGGAGTAAAACAGACTCTTTTGAAGGTTATGGGTCTTAGTCTGCACCTGTAAGGTCGACCAGTCATGAGTAGAACGTGCTCGTTGATGAAGATTGGTGAGTGAATAATAATTTAATTAGAAGAGGGAGATCATTTAAATAAACAAAATGCCACAGTGAACCACACAGAATGGAATAATAACTTTGAAGCAGCCTACCCAACATTCAACCAATGCCTTCAACTCAACCTGACTCCTTTTCTATGAACCCCACCTACTGTTGCATCACACACACAGGAGATATGTTTACAGTGCACCTGCCCTGCTCCAGAGCTGATTCCCTTGGGGAGCATAGTCGATGAACTGTGCACCGGCCCTGCTCCAGAGCTGATGCCCTCAGGAGAGCACAGTCCATGAACAGTGCACTGGTCCTGCTTCAGAGATGAAGCCCTGTGGGTAAGCAGTGTTCGTCAGCCCTGCTCCAGGAAAGTCCTGAGAGAAAGCAGTGTCCAGTGAATCAAAGGCGCACCAGCCCTGCTCCAGAGCAGTCACGTGTATAGCGCAGGCTGTGTTTGGATGGTGTGAAATGCACCCAGTTCACAACATAAATGTTGACTAGAAATACATGACCTCGCAGAGAGCAGTAGGTCACACACACTCGCTGCATTCGATGGACAGCAAAAGCATGTGAGGCTGCCACTCACACATGTCTCTCGCCCCCAAAGCCCGAGTGCACTAGTGAACTTCCCTGATGAGACGTGTGATCTGTGACGCAATCCCTCCCCGTGCATCGAAGCTGCCAGTGCACATGTAAAATTCCTTTAAGAGGTCTGTGATCTGAGTCGGCCATTCTCCAGAGCTTTGAAGCCCATGGTGCCTGTGACCTTCTCTCAGGAGCCGTGTTATCCAGTGGTCGAAGTGGGCAATATCGGCAGGGCATGATGTGCCCCTACTTCTTTAATTCAATCAATTCCGTTCCTCTACTGTTTCTGTTTTAAACCTGCGTTCGTGAAACAGCCACTACAACGCGCCCGTTTCCACGCAAAACTTAACCACGCATGCATTACAATGCATGCATGGTTACCACGAATAGCCTTTACCACGCATACCTTTACTAGGAGATACTTAGTAAAGGCATGTGTGTTAAAGGCTAAAATTAGAATAAAGGGGCTTGGGGGTCTCCCCCCAAAATAAAAATAAATGTGTGCGAAAAAAAAGGGGCTTGGGGGGTCTCCCCCCCAAAAAACGCACCTGTTGTAACGGCGCGAAGTGGAGGCAATCAGCGTTGTTTTAGAGGAAACGAAAAGACACTTCCGCTTCCTCTTTACGTCGTACAACGTCACCAAGGATGATCAAGGAGAGGAGACAACGTGATGAGGTAAGGGGAATTTTAGTTTAAAAAAAAAAAATATATATATATATATATATGAAGATTAAGGGTTACGGGCAGGGATAATTATAAAAAGGATTGGAGGCTGAGGAGTCACATAAGGGTACAGGGGAGGGGTATAACCTTTACCAAGAGTATGCCCTTACCATGCATGAATTTACAACGAAAATCGTTGTAAAGGTATGCGTGGTAAAGGAATATTCGTGGTAAAGGTTATGCGTGGAAATAGCATTTTGTTGTAACGCATGCGTGTTAAAGGCATGCGTTGCAACGGAATGCGTTGTAATGTCATGCAACCCTGCGTACCAGGACAGCAGAAATAGCTAAGGCCCATAGATAAGGCTTAGCGTTCTTGGCCGTTTGGAACGCAGAGAAGGAAAAGGACTCTGTCTGTCTTTTCCTTCTTGCCCAGAGAAGACAGGGACAGTGTCCGCTTCTGCTCTGCTGCTAGCAGCTGCCCCTCCCTCTTTCTGTCTCCCTCCTCCCCAAGTAATGAAAACCGTGACTGCAAGAAACGGTTCTCATCCTCTCTTTCATCCTTTCCTTTATGTGTTACTCTGTGAAATGGATCTAAAATTGAAAAACACTTTTGCAGGAAATTACGTCTTTTTCTGACATTTCCCTTTTCCAAATTGCAACCTTGGGAATAAAAGGTTAAAAATATGAAAATAAATAAATAACTAAATAAGGCAAGACAGAGTGGTCGTAGAGTGGCCAGATTGGTTTTATTAACTCCAAAATACATTAGCGCCACTTTGCAGAGTTTGCCAGTGAAGCGCTATTTTTGTTTTCTTGTCTTTCTTTGAACAGCATTGTTTTCCCCGGGTGGGGAAGTGCACGAATCCTGGAGGTACTGCAATGCCAGATTGATGGGTTGTTTGGAAAACAAAATGTGTACCGCTGCTCTATATTCACGGATGTGGTCTTTTTAGGTCGAGCATCAGCGAAGGACCTATTGTCAGCGCTTTCGGGGGAATCTGAGACAGCGTTCTGGCACGCGCCTCTGCTGTCTCCGATTCCTCCTCGAGGGCGCGCACGGTGCCGTGCACATCCCCTGCCTCCCATTGACATGCTCTCTCAATCACACACAGGCAAAGTCACGCATGCGCACACACATTCCTACGCGCACACACTCACGCCCCCGCACCCACCCCCACACGCAGGGCTTACAATCATACACAAACGCAGGGCTTACAATCACACACAAACGCGCACACACACACCCTCCCAACCCCACTCACCGGGCACACGCAGGGCTTCCATCACTGGGGGGGGGCGGGCACCGTCAATGTGCCCCGACGCCCCCCCACCCCCTCACCGGGTCTGTTATACTCCTCTCGCCCTGTTCCTCCCTGTGTCCAGACTCGGCAGTCCGCTCCGTTGTTTCTCCGCCCCTTCCTTCCTCCGTGCGTGTCACGCCTCTCCTTTCTCCCGGCCGGAAATCCGATTTGCGTGTCAGGCCTCGTTTTTTGTTTGCTGCCTCGAGGCATATTACATCTCCATGTCTGCAGCCCCCTCATATTCCTTCCATTGCTCCAAGCGTTACACAGGGATTGAATGCACAATGGGAACTGAAGCAGAGCAATGTTGCCTGAGCTTCGAGGCATTGAGGCAGAGTTGGTGGGATTTAAATGGCTTGTTTTTATTTTTATTCTTTTGCCAAAGGGGACGCCATTAAGCTGCGCTGATCTAAGGGCCGTCAACATCAACCTCTGTGACATGTGTGTTATTCTATCAGCCAATCAGAATATTATTGATGATACCTCGCTGCAGGACAAGGAATGCATCTTGGCGTCACTCAACATCAAGTCTATGCAGTTTGATGACAGCATGGGGGTCTTGCAGGCTAATTCCCAAGGTAAGCACTGCCCTGTAATATGTTCCCGCCACCCCTGCAGGGGACAGCAGCTGACAAGTGGAATGTTGCTCACTCGGGGATGCAAAGAGCCTTCCATCCGTTTACTTGACAGCCAAACTCGTTGTGAAGGGTGTTTTTTAGAAGGTTTTTTTTTTGCGCAGCTTTCCAGATATTGAAAAGAAAAGTCGGAGAGGAGCTGGCTGGAGCCAGCAGCACAGAGGATTCTTAAACTTTTCCTGTAGCACATACTAAACTCTTTATCCATCTGCTGTGAGACACTTTTATCCACAAGGCCAGTTTTCAGTACTTCCAACTCTCAAGGGTGTGTGCAGTGCGAGTCTGAACAGCACATTGCTCCTGTCTCAAAGTGTTCCTCATCTCTTGCTCTGATATCCTACCTCAGACACTCCACGTTCGTGTTACTTGGGCCTGACACGTGCATGACTTCAAACGATGCCAAACAAAAAAAGATGATGGGCGAACAGCTTGTAGTTTGTCCAACCACTTGTAATCACTCTGGGTACTATTGCAACCCATCGTTTCTTTTCCCACTATTCCACCTCAGTTCGGACCCAGACAAAGTTGAGTTTATGTTAAGTTAAGTTTGAAGATTTATATAACATAGCTTATCACCCCGTGAAGATATCCAGGCGCTGTCCATGGGCACAAGGAGATTAAGTGATCTGCCCACAATCACAGGATGTGGCGCCGACTCTGAGGCTCAAAGCTGGATCCCTAGTTCCCGAGTTGGCAGCTCTGGCCGCAGCTTCACATCCTCTCCAAATGCAAATGCAAATCAGTTTTGATCCTGCTTTGAAAGGAACAGTCAAGTCTGAACTGCCAGGCCAGGGCCTCCCTGAACAGGAACACAACCACCCCAAGACTTGTTTTGCCCATATTGGGGCTTTTCAGTCAGATGTTGCTTGGTTCCAGTGGTACAGCGAGTACAGGACCCACGTCCAGGCATACCCCTGCCACTTAGGGTGGTACATCAAACACACAGTGCTATATATGGTTGGGTCTAATCTGAGGTGGCATGGTGGACAAAAGAATGAGAGGTTGGAATGCCACCCAGACCGATTGCCGGTGGTTAGATTTATTGCAAGCATTCTCGCACAACTGTTTGTGTATTTGATATAACGCCCTATGTGTCCAAGCGTATGATCAGACATAGGTCCCTTGCTCACTGTGCCACTGAATCCAAGTTACACCCATCTGAAGAGCCCCAAGCAAAGCAAAACCGGCCTTGGGTTGCTCGTGTTCTAGTTCAGAGCAGACCTGGCTTGGCAATTCGTGCTGGACTGTTCCCGTTGGGGTTCAGGCTGAAGACTGATTTGCATATTGCTGCGTCTACTCCGAGATGGTATGGTGGGCAAAAGAGTGATGGGTTGGAATGTTACCCCAAGTGATTGCCAGTGGTTGGACTTATTGTAAGCATTCTACCATCACCTTTTGTATGTTTTTCGGACAATACCCGTCATTTGCTATCACCAAAACATAACTGGAGCTTCGTCTTCTGAAAAGGTCATCGTGCCCAAGCTGCCTGTCCACGTTCCCTCCCGACGCAGCCTGGTGAGCGCATAATCACATAAATTCATTGTTGTCAATAGCCAACAAGAGGTTTTAATCATTTGTCACTTATAATACTTTTTAGTTTGCTTTCAGTAGCACTAGTTCTCACCGTGTGTCCTCTTGAAGGTGCTTTGTTGTTGCAAAGCAAAATTAAATGCTGTTTCCTTGAAGACCACATAATAATGAGGTAGAAGCATAAATGGTTGAAAATGAGACTACAGGTAACACTGGCAAGGTGGTTAGTCAGAGTGAAGAAAAGTCTACCAAACTTGGTGGGTGTGGGTAGATGCTTATTGGTTTCAGGTTTGGTTCTGTGACATCAGTAAGCAGGCAATCCAGTGCGTACAGCAACACAGTCTGAATGTTACTATGAATGATGGTTGCGCACCTGTGTGTGGAGGGAAATTATCACCATAACAGCATGCTGAAGCTATTATGGTGATAAATTGCACAATGCAAGCATGGGCAACCACAAAGTGATTAATTGATGGTTAGTTCTAGTACTGACTTGACCATAGTATCATGGTACTAATTTCACCACACAAGAGTATTCGGTCATTGTGCCTCCTATTTCTAGTTAACAATCAAAGGCCTGCTTCTACAGATCAGCCTTCCTAAGGGTTGTTACTTCAGTACATCAACTTTCTTACACTTTTGTCTGTGAGCCAAGTTGGCGGTATCAGAGTGAAAAGTATGTTCAAGCTCAAGAGAGGACCTGCAGTTCTTTGACTGGTCCTTGCATGTCAACCTCTCCCCAAACTATTCTATACTGAAGAGTTACACCAAACAACTCCGACTGTGTAACCAATTGAATCAATCCCATGTACCACATTACTTAGAGAGGCAATGATCAAACTAGTAAAAGGGTTGTTGCCCATGTGTGAACAGTTCACTGGGTTAAGAGCTTGATGCTGAGATCTAAAGACATTTTCAGGCAAGGCCGAAGTGGGCTATTGTCCAGTGCCCACACCTTCCAAGATGCCCCCTAGAAAGTGATGTTTTCTCTTTATGTCTTGCCCATATCTGCCTGTTTCCCCTCTCTCTCTTTCTTTCTCCCCCTACCACTATCCGTCTGTTTCTACTCATTGTCATCTTAAGCTTTGGGCCCTGAGCAACACGTATTTCAGTTGTTTTGTGTGACCTCATTTGAGAATGTTCAACATATAATTCAAAATTGGTTAGAGGCATAAAATCACACAAAATGAGTAATAAAAAGCTAAATTGCTCTGAACGGGTACCCCTAAATAAGTCTTGCCCGGGGCTCGAAAATGCTTATGATGACCCTGCTGGGATCTGTGTTCAAAGCTGCAACGTTGAATTTTGGGAGGGCGAACTCAGCCTTTTATTTTCTGAAGTTGTTAAATTGAGTATCATTGCGTTGTGTAAAAGTAACAGCTGTTATATTCAGTGCTATGAGTCCCATAACTGCAGTAGCAGACTCTATGTAAAACATGGGTTGTTGTTATTAGTGCATGGGGAAACTCCAAAAACAATGCTGACATTACATGTGATATGTGTCATGCCTGGTGGTCCATAAGTGAGGGTGACCGTGAAGTGCACACTAACATTTGGAGAAGAACATGAGATCCTCTTGTGCGGCGTCAGTGACATTGCTCAGGCCAGAGCGAAACAATACAGCACCATTGCCACCTCACCTAATTTTATTATTATTATTATTTTATTTGAAATATTTTATATGGCGCGAACGTGATGAGCGCTTTGCAAGTAAATGAGCCAAAAACATCCGAATCAATAAGCATAAATGCACATACAAGATAAGAGAACTGTAAGCTCATGAAACAGAATTCTGATGATCTAATCAAGAAATGTGATCATACATAAAAGTTGACTTTTTTCTTAAAGGAGTTAGGGGAGGAGGGTCCCTCTTATTTCAGGGTGGAGAGAGTTCCAGATTCTGGGGGCAATGCCAGAGAAAGCTCTGTTGTAGGCTTTCTTCCCCAGGAAACACTGTGGGCCTCATTTATGAGGCTTTGTGTCAGATTTGCGCTTCCGATGTGTAACTTTTTGTGACGCATCAGCGGCGTAAATCATGCCTCCTGTTGCACACTATTTACAAAGTGACGCATCTAAGCAGATGCTCCACTTTGTAAACCCCTGGCTACATTATACGCGCGTCAGTTATAATGTATGCGGGGGGGGGGGCGTTCCCTCGCAAAAAGCCTCGTAGAAGTGACGCAATGAAATCTATGAGATTTCACTGTGTCACTTCTAGGACTCCCTTGCGTCAAAATCTTGCACCTGCCTCACAGAAGGCATAAGAATCATGCAGGCCATTTCACACGGGGCTTGCCCCATGTGAAAGGAAGCTTTGCTGGAGTTGCGTCACTTTTGTGACACACTCCAGCAATGCGTCACTTTTGCACTTACAGATACGTCAGAAATACTGACGTATCTGTAACTCCTTGCGACACACCGCTCTGCTTTCATCAGCAGCAGCTCACAACGCCTTCTCACTGACATGGGCGGCGGTCTAATTTTTGACTTTTTGTTTTTGCAGAGATGCACAGCAGAATTGATTCAGCTTGCACGCAATTAGTAACCTTGATTACAGCACCACTCAGCACCACCACATTATCACTCAGCACCACCACATTATCACTCAGCACCACCACAGCACCACTCAGCACCACCACAGCACCACTAAGCACCACCTCAGCACCACTCAGCACCACCACAGCATCACTCAGCACCACCACAGCACCACTCAGCACCACCACAGCATCAATCAGCGCTACCCCAGCACCACTCAGCGCTACCCCATTATCACTCAGCACCACCACATTATCACTCAGCACCACCACATTATCACTCAGCACCACTCAGCACCACAACAGCACTACCACAGCATCACCACAACACCACCACAGCACCACTCAGTACCACCACAGCACCACTCAGCACCACCACAGCACCACTCAGCACCACCACATTATCACTCAGCACCACCATAGAACCACTCAGCACCACCACTGCACCGCTCAGCACCACCACAGGATCACTCGGCGCCACCCCAGCATCACTCAGGACCACCCCAGCATCACTCAGCACTACCACATTATCACTCAGCACCACCACATTATCACTCAGCACCACCACAGCACCACTCAGCACCACCACAGCACCACTCAGAACCACCACAGCACCACTCAGCACCACCACAGAACTACTCAGCACCACCACAGCATCACTCAGCACCACCACAGCACCACTCAGCACCACAACAGCATCACTCAGCACCACCGCAGTACCACTCAGCGCTACCCCAGCACCACTCAGCGCTACCCCAGCACCACTCAGCGCTACCCCATTACCACTCAGCACCACCACATTATCACTCAGCACCACTCAGCACCACCACAGCACCACCACAGCACCACTCAGCACCACTCAGCACCACCACAGCACCACTCAGTACCACCACAGCACCACTCAGCACCACCACAGCACCATTCAGCACCACCACATTATCACTCAGCTCCACCACAGCACCACTCAGCACCACCACAGCACCACTCAGCACCACCACAGGATCACTCAGCGCCACCCCAGCATCACTCAGCACCACCACAGCACCACTCAGCGCTACCCCAGCATCACTCAACACCAACACAGCACCACTCAGCACCAACACAGAACCACTCAGCACCACCACAGCACCACTCAGCACCACCACATTATCACACAGTACCACTCAGCACCAACTCAGCACCACTCAGCACAAACACAGCACCACTCAGCACCAACACAGCACCACTCAGCACCAACACAGAACCACTCAGCACCACCACAGCACCACTCAGCACCACCACCACAGCACGACTCAGCAACACCACATTATCACTCAGCACCACCACAGCATCACTCAGCACCACCACAGCACCACTCAGCACCACTTAGCACCACCACAGCACCACTCAGTACCACCACAGCACCACTCAGCACCACCACAGCACCACTCAGCACCACCACATTATCACTCAGCACCACCACATTATCACTCAGCACCACCACAGCACCACTCAGCACTACCACAGCACCACTAAGCACCACCTCAGCACCACTCAGCACCACCACAGCATCACTCTGCACCACCACAGCACCACTCAGCACCACCACAGCATCAATCAGCGCTACCCCAGCACCACTCAGCGCTACCCCATTATCACTGAGCACCACCACATTATCACTCAGCACCACCACATTATCACTCAGCACCACTCAGCACCACCACAGCACTACCACAGCATCTCCACAGCACCACCACAGCACCACTCAGCACCACTCAGCACCACCACAGCACCACTCAGTACCACCACAGCACCACTCAGCACCACCACAGCACCACTCAGCACCACCACATTATCACTCAGCACCACCATAGAACCACTCAGCACCACCAAAGCACCACCACAGCACCACTCAGCACCACCACTGCACCGCTCAGCACCACCACAGGATCACTCGGCGCCACCCCAGCATCACTCAGGACCACCCCAGCATCACTCAGCACTACCACATTATCACTCAGCACCACCACATTATCACTCAGCACCACCACAGCACCACTCAGCACCACCACAGCACCACTCAGAACCACCACAGCACCACTCAGCACCACCACAGAACTACTCAGCACCACCACAGCATCACTCAGCACCACCACAGCACCACTCAGCACCACAACAGCATCACTCAGCACCACCACAGTACCACTCAGCGCTACCCCAGCACCACTCAGCGCTACCCCAGCACCACTCAGCGCTACCCCATTATCATCCAGCACCACCACATTATCACTCAGCACCACTCAGCACCACCACAGCACCACCACAGCACCACTCAGCACCACTCAGCACCACCACAGCACCACTCAGCACCACCACAGCACCACTCAGCACCACCACATTATCACTCAGCTCCACCACAGCACTACTCAGCACCACCACAGCACCACTCAGCACCACCACAGCACCACTCAGCACCACCACAGGATCACTCAGCGCCACCCCAGCATCACTCAGCACCACCACAGCACCACTCAGCGCTACCCCAGCATCACTCAGCACCAACACAGCACCACTCAGCACCAACACAGAACCACTCAGCACCACCACAGCACCACTCAGCACCACCACATTATCACACAGTACCACTCAGCACCAACACAGCACCACTCAGCACAAACACAGCACCACTCAGCACCAACACAGCACCACTCAGCACCAACACAGAACCACTCAGCACCACCACAGCACCACTCAGCACCACCACCACAGCACGACTCAGCAACACCACATTATCACTCAGCACCACCACAGCATCACTCAGCACCACCACAGCACCACTCAGCACCACCACAGCACCACCACAGCATTACCCAGCACTACCACAGCACCACCACAGCATCACTCAGCGCAACCCCAGGTTATAGGTGTCACATTTGCGAAAGTTATAACTATTGGCATTGTAAATGACAAAGCTATTAATTTAGCTATTTTCAAAACCAACACATAAATAAAAAAAGTTGTCATTTACAAGACCAATAGCACAAACTTTCCTAATGCGAGACCTATTGCATTGCAAATGCTTGTTTAAACCATACTGCTTACGTTTTGTAAGGATATATGCAACGGACATCAAAATGTGTCCCTTTCGGGCGTTGTAGTTCTGTCCTTAACTTTTCAGGCAAAAGCACTCACTGACATCTGAATAGTGAGTGTAAAAGCGTCAAGGTAACCATGTTGCTCCTGCTTACATTTCCCATGTTCTACTTACACTTGCATTCCCTATAAATGTTTGCTTTTTCCAGGATGTTGTTACTTTTTTTAGGCAGCATATTGCTCTTGTCCGGTGCATACTTTGAATTGAGTCGCATCCATGTGTTTATAGCGGGGCAATCAATCAATCAATCAATCGGGCGTTTGTTAAAGCACGACTACTCACCAGTAAGGGTCTCAAGGCGCTGAGGGGGGAGGTTTTAGCAGGTTCCAGTCCATCAAGGGAGGGGTCTGTTGAAGAGCCAGGTTTTGAGGTTTCTTGCGAAGATGGGGAGCTATGATGTCTGTATGAGGTGGAGCGGAAGGGCGTTCCAGGCTCTGGTCGCGAGGAAGGAGAAGAAGCGGCCTCCCGATCTGGTCTTTCTGGTGCGAGGGGCCACGGCGTGGGAGAGCTGGGCTGATCGTAGGGTCCTCTGGGGTGCGTGGAATTTGAGTCGGCTGTTCAGGTATGCTGGTCCGGTGTCGTGGAGCGCCTCGTGGGCGTGGGTGAGCATCTTCAAGGTGACGCTAGCCTCGATGGTGAGCCATTGGAGTGTGCACAGGTGCTGAGAGATGTGGCAGTGTCTTGGCAGGACGAGGGCCAGTCTTGCGGCGGTGTTCTGGATGTTTTGTAGCTTGCGGTGAGATTTTGGTTTATCCCGGCGTAGAGTGTGTTTCCGTAGTCAAGTCTGCTGGTGAACAGGGCGTGAGTGACAGTCTTTCTGTGTTTGAGGGGGATCCATTTGAAGGTCTTACGTAGGAGGCGGAGGGTGTGGAAGCAGGAGGACAAGACGGAGTTGATCTGGCAGTCGATTTTGAGCTCGGAGTCCAGGATGATTCCCAGGTTGCGTGCGTGGTCCGTGGGGGTGGGCGGGCTTCCAAGGGGGAGGGCCACCAGGTGTCATTCCAGGCATCAGGGTTTGGGCCCATGATGAGTACTTCTGTTTTGTTGGTGCTTAGTTGTAGGCAGCTGTTTTTTATCCATTTGGCAACAGCTTCCATGCCTTCTCGAAAATTGTGTCTAGCGGTGTTGGTTTCATTGGATAGGGAGAGGATGAGTTGGGTGTCGTCTGCGTATGACACAATGTTGAGTCCGTAGGTTCTGACAATGAGAGCAAGCGGAGCCATGTAGATGTTGAAGAGCGTAAGGCTGAGGGAGGACCCCTTGTGGACTCCGCAGGTGGTTGGTGTAGGGTCCGAGAGGAAAGGGGGGAGTCTGACCCATTGAGTAGATCCAATCGAGGGCCTTGTCTTGGATCCCTGCGTCATGGAGTATGCGTATTAGGGTGTGGTGAGAGACTGTGTCGAACACCGCTGAGAGGTCAAGGAGGGTGAGGGCTGCTGTTTCTCCTTTATCCAGTAGGGTGAGAAATATGGCACCGCGGCCAGAGCGACTGACGTTGGAATCTGGGGATCACGGTTCGATCTCCAGCGCCGGTGGCAGATTGATTAGCCCAGCACCATGTGACTCTGGGCAATAGCTTGCTTAATCTTCCCGACAGCCCCCAGCGCCTAGAGACCTTACGTGTGAGTGTTCGTGCTTTACAAATATGGATTATAGGGCGTGTATGTGGTCTGTTGCGGCGAGGAGGGCGATTTCCGTACTGTGGTTTTTGGGGCACAATTGGGTTGTAGCTAAAGGCCGTGAGAGTTTCTCTCAGTGGGACAGTATGGTGTTCCTTGGGGGAGAGAATGTGGCATTATGGTCAAAGCTGCCGCATTTGCAACTGGGAAACCAGGTTCAACCTTCAAAATCAGTCCACCAGACCACTCTCCTGAGGGAGCACATTCCCATTCTAGACCTTAGAAGCCCCCGCAAGACCTTAGAAGCCCTGGTGTCTTAGCATCAACAAGTGGACCCTAGCGGTGGCAAGTGTGGATTCACCTTGAAGGCTTGTCCACCACAATCCATACTCAAGTTCACCTCCAGTCTTGCGGGCAGGCCTACAAAGCAGAAAACCATTAGAGCAACAGTGACTCTGTCACTGAGGTCACAGGACCCTTGGGAATGGCTGGCTCGGTGTGACTGCAACGGGCGCTGATTTTGAGTGGGGGCATTTTGTTTGCAAGTACATAGTTTTAAAAGGACCTGCTGCCTCCTTCCTGGCCACCAGCAATTTCCAGCAACATGAAAAATGTCTTGAAAGCTCAGGTGATTAATGTTCCTCCTAGAGAGAGATTAGAGTTTTGTCTAGTGGAAGTTTTGACTCATGGAAAGATAGCACATAGGGTTGATGTGCCTGCTGCAAAGAACATGTGCCATGCAGATCACAAAGTGCTCATAATGTAAATAGGTCAGTGAGTTAATGCTTTTCTCAGAGTGATCCTTGTGTTACTTGCAGTCTATAAGTTAAAATCCTAACATAGAACAGTGAACTATTAATTGTCATCTAAGAGCTGTATGCAAACTGCAAGGTATAAATTAGAGCTTTATGTTTTTTTCCAACAGTCTTTGATTATCCTAATGCAGCAAAAAAAAATCATTTGAATAGAAATCAACTCTGATTTTTAAAGAGAACCCCCAACATAGTATTACGTTTTAAATTCTGAGTATGTTTTTCTCCAGACTAATCACTATTAAACTATACTTCCTACTAGTACGGTTGTCATGTGACTGCAACGAATATGCCTCCTTATTCCGAAGTCTTTTAGTACGCAGGGAATCACAACGCGGTCTTATAACGGCCTTGTTGTGATTCCGCATACCATTACTCCGCAAGTCGGAACAACGACTTGCGGAGGGGGGGCGCTGGATGTTGGAATAGTATAATTTACTATTCCAACTCCAGTCTTTGTGGACACTAGGTAAGGTGTTGAATTTTAAATCCAACACCTTACCCCCCTCCGCAAGTCGTTGTTCCAACTTGCAGAGTAATGGTATGTGGAATCACAACGCCGTCGTAATGGTATGTGGAATCACAACGACTGCGTTCTGATTCCGTGCGTACTAAAAATTTCGTTATAAACGTTCTTTACCGACTCCAACAACTTGTAGTCATTGGTCTTATGTAACATATCCTATACACTGATTTACGCATGTATAATTGATTGTCTCTGTGCAATGTGTGTGACGTAAAGTGCTTGGACATTCTACAATGGTATGAGAGGCGCAGTAAATCAAATTGAAATGCATCTGAGAGCAAGTCTGGTTATGGAGACCTGAGAAGCACTGTTAAAGGGTGGTAGAGAGGGAAACCATGGTGTAGGTGGTAATTGGGGGCACCAACAAACACTGTTGCATGGGCCGCCACCAGTGCTAAAGCCGGCCATGCCCTTAGGCCAGTCCGCCTCACACATTGGTACCTCCATTGGCCTTGTTTCAGCAGTAGTAGCTGCAATTCACCAGGGTTTGGTGATGCAGGATTTGCACGCATATCAAACTAAGTTCACAGATTTCACAGTCTCTCTGCTTCATGCACATGCACTTTTAACTAGCGGCGGGCAGAGAACTCCACTCCACTGTGAAACATGCGGAGATTTGCCTACTACGCGTTCTGCTGAGAACGCAGAGTTTAGGCAAAACTCTGATTCCGCAGCAGAGTCGAGGTTAGCTCCAGACCCATAGTAAAAAGGTCCCCGCCTCCAGCCCCCACCAGTTAATATTTTTGTTAAATAAATAAAGAAGATAAAAAAACACACTTACCTCTATTGCACCGTTTTGGTGCAGGAACCCCTAAGTCAGACATACTTAGTGGTAGAACTGCGCCTGTGCGCGCAGTCCTGCAAGACGTTCATCTGACGTAGGGTTTTGCAGAAGAGGAGGAGGGAATCCCGGGGACACCGCAATAGAGGTAAGTGTGTTTTTTTTTATTTTTATACTTACTCATGACGTGCTCAATGTTTCCTCTCGGGCAAGTTCACAGCGGTAGGCGGTATGACGAGGGCTGGCGGGGGTGTTGCACGTTTGTGATGAAGCTTGGAGGTCTGTTCGATGATGCGGTGAGTAAGGTCTGTTGTATGTCACTTGCAGCCCAGAGTTTAGCTTCAAGAACCATGGGGGCGAGAGACAGAGGTAAGGTGACCAAGAAGGCTGGAGGGCTAACGTAAGTGGGTTCTTGACATATTCACACAAGTCGAGCTATTTACAGATGGCGGTGTGACCTTGATGAACATCTAGAAAGGTTAACCTGCAAATGTAGCTGAATACACCTGGAATCAATGACATGTGAAGAAAACGCAGGACTGAGGGAGGGAGGGGGGGTTGGAGGTGCTGAGCGAAGTTCCACAGAGGTTTGCCCAACTCCGTGGAACTCCGCGTAGTGCGACTATACCAGCTCCGCCCGGGCCTGCTTTTAACATGTGCTGCCTGCTTTGAGGCCACTGAAAATATGCAGCAAAAGAGGACAAAATTATGCTGCATTGTTGACTAAATTATGCGGCAAAAAAAGGCTGTAGCATAATGCCTTATATTTTCTGATACTTTATTATTTTGACATTTTTACACTTGCTAACAATCTCTGGAAAGAGTTTGCCTTATTAGTACCAGTTTAACATACAAATGCAGGAGTGAGAAAGGTGATCAGTCAACCTTTGCAGTGGGTCGTCCACTTCGTAGCAACACAAGTCACATTTTTATTAACTTTTGATCCGTTTGAGCTACAAACAATTTATTAGTTAAAATTGCCAGATCATGCAGCAGATATTGTATTATATGGCAAATATGGCAGAGTCACAATTATATAGAAAACATTTGCAAACCAGGATATTTTGCCATTCATGTTTAAACAAGTCTTGTAAAAAAAGGGTGGAGAAGTGCTGATGACAGAAATTCCATGGCTCGGAAACAAATGGCTTGTGCTTCCACATTTAAGGATATTTGGGACATTCTGTGATTGGAAACATATCTCACTTTGGGAATGTATTTTAATGTCAATAACTCAATTTAAACCTTAAATAATCAGGTGTATCTAGCAGGGCCATCTGGGAACCAAAACCGGCCCAAGCTAAGTGCTCGGCCTGCCCCTGGGGGGGGGAGGTCTGAACTCTTTGCTTTAGGCCGGTTTTAGGCCGATTTTGTTGCAGGGCCGATTTTGCAGCTATGCTGCATAAACGTCCCTGTAACAAAAACGGCCCCCAGGGTCCCAAAACCGGCCCACACCCTTGCGGCGCCACGGGGGATTGCCCGGTGCCCGCAACGGCCAGTCCGGGCCTGATATCTAGTGTTTGAATTAAATAACGTAATAAGCTGAAACGGGCCAGTGAAATACCAAAGAAATTCTAAAAATTGGGGTATTTTTTGAATTCTGGCTACACCTCCCACTCCGTCTGCTTATCCAATTCACGGGTTATTCCCACACTCTTGTTCTCTGCCCACAGTTCCCCTACTGTTTTTTCCCCACCTCGACCACTGTTGTGATCTCTACTTGGCTCCCTCTACTGTTCCTTGAAGCCCTCACTGCACAAGTGAACTCCACTAAAGAAGTGTGTGAGGTCTCACTTATCCATCATGCCGGTAAGCCTCCAGAAGACTAGTGAGCTCCCCTCAGGCTGTGCGTGATCTCACCCTCAGTCCGTCGCATGCGCCTTGGTGCCACTAGTGCACAAGTGAGCTCCCTTCGGGCTGTGCGTGATCTCACCCTCAACCCCTCCCTTGGTGCCACTAGTGCACAAGTGAGCTCCCTTCCCGCTGTGCGTGATCTCAACCCCCACTCTTCGTGTGTGCCTTTCTGCCACTAGTGCACAAGTGAGCTCCCTTCGGGCTGTGCGGGATCTCACCCTCAGCCCCTTCCTTGGTGCCACTAGTGCACAAGTGAGCTCCCTTCCCGCTGTGCGTGATCTCACCCCCGCTCTTCGTGTGTGCCTTGGTGCTACTAGTGCACAAAGCTCCCTTCGGGCTGTGCGTGATCTCACCCTCAGCCCTCGCATTTGCCTTGGTGCCACTAGTGCACAAGTGAGCTCCCTTCGGGCTGTGCCTGATCTCTTCCTCAGCCCTCGCATTTGCCTTGGTGCCACTAGTGCACAATTGAGCTCCCTTCCGGCTGTGAGTGATCTCACCCACAGCCCTCACATGTGCCTTGGTGCCACTAGTGCAAAAGTCAAGTCAAGTCAAGTCAGAGAATTTATATAGCGCACTACATACCCAGAGGGTCTCAAGGCGCTTAAGGAGGGGTAGGGAATCACTTGTCAAATATCCACGTTTTAAGTTGCTTTCTGAATGCTAGGTGGTTCTGGGTAAGGCGAAGGTAGGTGGGAAGTGAGTTCCAGGTTTTAGCTGCCAGGTAGGAGAAGGATCTACCTCCCATGGTGGTCTTGTTGATGCGAGGTACATTGGCAAGGGCTTGGTTGGAAGATCGAAGCTGGCGGGAGGGGGCGTAGAAGGACAGTCGTGTGTTGAGGCATTCTGGTCCGATTTCGTAGAGTGCTTTGTGTGCGTGGGTAAGGAGCCGGAAAGTGATTCTCTTATTGACGGGAAGCCAGTGGAGGTTTTTCAGGTGACCAGAGATATGTTCTTTACGCGGGATGTCTAATATGAGCCTGGCTGAGGCGTTTTGGATTCGTTGGAGTTTTTTCTGGAGTTTAGCGGTAGTCCCGGCGTAGAGGGTGTTTCCATAGTCCAGTCGGCTCATGACCAGAGCGTGGGTGACCGTTTTCCTAGTTTCGGTGGGGATCCAACGAAATGTTTTTTTGAGCATGCGAAGAATGTTGAAGCAGGATGAGGAGACAGCGTTGACTTGTCTGTTCATTGAAAGTGAGGAATCCAGGATGACGCCCAGGTTCCGTGCATGGTCTGTCGGGATGGGTGCTTTTCCAAGGGCTTCTGGCCACCAAGAGTCGTCCCATGCGGAGGGGGAGGTACCTAAGATGAGGACTTCTGTTTTATCTGAGTTCAGTTTCAGACGGCTGTGTTTCATCCATTCGGCTACTTCTTTCATTCCTTCGTGTAGGTTCGTTTTGGCGGTGCTAGGGTCATTGGTGAGTGATAGGATCAGTTGAGTGTCATCCGCGTAGGAGATGATGTTGAGGTTGTGTTGGCGGGCGATGGCCGCGAGGGGGCTCATGTATACGTTGAAAAGGGTGGGGCTGAGTGAGGATCCTTGTGGTACGCCGCAGATGACTTCAGTGGCCACTGACTTGAATGGTGGAAGGCGGACTCTCTGGGTTCTTCCGGTGAGGAACGAGGTGATCCATTCCAGAGCTTTTCCTTGGATTCCGATGTTTCTGAGGCGCTGTAGATGGGTGCTATGGCAGACTGTGTCGAAGGCTGCTGAGAGGTCGAGGAGGATGAGGGCGACTGTGTCTCCATTGTCCAGTAGAGTTCTAATGTCGTCTGTTGCTGCGATGAGGGCGGTCTCAGTGCTGTGTTTTGCTCGGAAGCCGGACTGTGAGGAGTCGAGGGATTTGTTGGCTTCGAGGAAGGCGGCGAGCTGGTTGTTGACAGCTTTCTCGATGACTTTGGCCGGGAATGGAAGGAGCGAGATGGGGCGGTAATTTTTGAGTTTGGTGGGGTCTGCTGTGGGTTTCTTCAGAAGGGCGCTGAGTTCAGCGTGTTTCCAGCTTTCCGGGAAGGTGGCGGATTTGAAGGAGCAGTTGATGACGTCTCGGAGGTGCGGTGCTATGATGGAGTCTGCTTTGTTGAAGATGTGGTGAGGGCATGGGTCTGTGGGGGATCCTGAGTGGATGGAGTTCATCAGGCGGATGGTGTCCTCAGTGGAGATTGGGTTCCAGTCATTAAGGATGTTCGAGGGGGGTGGAGGTTCAGTAGATGGTTGGGTGGGTTGGTCTTCGGGTTGGTTGTCGAAGCTGTTGTGGATGTCTGCAATTTTGTTGTGGAAGAATGAGGCTAGGGAGTCGCAGAGTGCTTGAGAGGGGGTGATGTCGTTAGAGTTGGCCGAGGGATTGGTAAATTCCTTGACGATGTTGAAAAGTTCCTTGCTGTTGTGGGCGTTGTTATCTAGTCGTTCCTTGAAGGCGGTTTTCTTGGCTTTTCAGATCAGTTGGTGGTGTATACGGGTGGCGTTTTTGAAGGCGTCCTTGGTGCTGGTGGTTGGGTCTTTTTTCCAGGCCTTCTCAAGGGAGCGGCAGAGTTTCTTGGATTTCTTAAGATCATCGTTGAACCATGATGCCTTCTTGCTGCCAAGTTTGCTTTGTCGTTTTTTCAGTGGTGCTAGGATGTCGGCGCTGTTGGAAAGCCAAAGGGTGAGGTTGGTGGCGGCTTGGTCGGGGTTTGAGGAGTGGGCTGGGGGGTTTAGAAGAAGTGATGAGGAGATCTGGTCGATGGTGATTTTGTTCCAGTTTCTTTGCAGAGTTGGTTGGGGTTGGTTGTTGGGTTTGGGCTTGTTGTAGGTAAAGTGAACGCAGCTGTGGTCAGTCCAGAGGAGAGCCGTAGTGTGGCTGAAGGAGACATGATTGCTGGAGGTGACGATAGGGTCGAGAGTGTGACCTGCGATGTGGGTGGGAGAAGTGACCAGTTGTTTAAGTCCGAGGTTGGCGAGGTTGTCCAGAAGGGTGGTGGAGTTGCGGTCGTTGTTCTTTTCAAGGTGAAAGTTGAGGTCTCCCAGAAGGATGTAATCTTTGGAGGGGAGGGCGTGTGGGGTGATGAAGTCTGTGATGTCCTCACTAAATTGTGCGCGGGGTCCTGGTGGCCTGTAAAGGAGGGTGCCTCTGAGTGTGGTCTTGGGGTCGATGTGGATCTGGAAGTGAAGGTGTTCAGAGTTGGCGAGATTGATGTCAGAGCTGGTTGAGATGTGGATGGATTTCTTATGGACGATAGCGATTCCTCCTCCTGTGAGGCCGGTACGGTCCTTGCGTATGATCTTATAATCTTCTGGGATGGCAATGGTGATGTCTGGGGCGGAGGAGGCGTTCATCCATGTTTCTGTAAGGAAGGCGACGTCCGGAGAGATGGTGTCTAGTAGATTCCATAGGTCAATGGCGTGCCTGTGGACCGATCGGGTGTTGAGCAAGATGCATTGTAGGTGGTTGGGGTCGGGAATCTGAGGTGTGATCGTAGCGGAGATGTTGACGGTGCCGATGAATCTGCAGGAGTAGCATGAGAAAGGTCCATGGGTGTGTCCAGGAGCGGCTTGGACGCAGTTGGGGGGACGGCCGGGGTTAAGGGCTAGGAGGGTGGAGGCATCGTAGGTAATGCGGGAGGGCTGGGCAATGCGAGGGCCAGGGGGTCTGGCGCTGGGCGCGGGCTCGGCGCGGACGGGCGTAGACGGGCTTACCTTTGGCGCACCTTCGGCGCGACTGGGGCGCGGTCGCTGCGCGTTATGACATTGGTCATAAATGGATGGTGGAGGGGCGGAGCGTGGGAGGGGCAGCAGCTGGGAAGCGGTGGCGGGAGGAGGGGCGGACCAGGGGAAAACAACAACAGAAAATGGAGGGTCAAAGGCTAGGGTCACAGCGTGTAATGAGAAAGAGCCTAAAGCGCACAAATAAGTATCAGTATAGCGGCAATCACCGTTATTTACTCAGCGAGGTCGCGCTTCAAATTAATAAATAAATTAATCGACAGTGCAGCGCGAGAAAATCAATGGAGCGACAGTGCAGCGCTGTAAATAAATAAATAGTTGCGTGCAGCGCTAGGCGAGCAGAGAGCTGCAGAGATGCAGGTCAGGAGAACAAAACGATACCAGCGTCTTGGGAAACAGGAGCGTGGAGGAGCAACCGGACTGAAGGAGGGTCCAGGCGCTGTGCGTGATCTCACTCTGCTCTTTGTGTGTGCCTTGGTGCCATTAGTGCACAAAGCTCCCTTCGGGCTGTGTGTGATCTCACCCTCAGCCCTCGCGTTTGCCTTGGTGCCACTAGTGCACAAGTGAGCTCCCTTCGGGCTGTGCGTGATCTCACCCTCAGCCCCTCCCTTGGTGCCACTAGTGAACAAGTGAGTTCCCCTCGAGAACCTTTGATCCCCACTCATCCCCCTCGCCTTGCCTTGAACTCACCACACCCCCATGAGGGTGTGGACACGTGGGCGAGGGGGGGTTCAAGGTATTGGCGAGGGCCCCTTCCACTCCCCCAATGCTAATTGAGCCCCCTAATGAGGCGCCTCTTATCTCCACCTCTGCCCTTGCCGTAAACCCTCTTTGTGCAAAAGTGAGCTCCCCTGACGAGTCGTGTTGTCTCCCACCCAGCCCCTTCGCCCTTGTCCTGAAGCTTTCAGGACAAAAAAGTGATTTCCCTGCACGAGTAGTATGATCTACCACTCAGACCCTCCACAGTGCCTGGAGGTCCCCAATTGCACATGTGCTCTCTACTTTCTTGCGCCTTGAATTCCCCAGTGCACTGGTGCGCTTCCTTCACCAGGCCTCTCACACCGCACTAGGCTCTGTCTCATGTGCCTTGAAGCTCCACACCGCCCATGTGAGTGTGAGCTCTGCTCCCCATCCCCTGTGCCTTGAAGCCCCGAAGTTTATTTATTATGATTTAGGACTACAAAGAGTTCCACATAAAAGATACATTAAAAAATTCAACATTACACTCCGTAAAAAGAGAGACAGTGAAGTGCTAAATGCATCATATAAAAACAGTGAAACGCAGTCTCTCTCTCTCCTATGCGTTAAAGCCCCAGTCACACTGCACAAGTGTACGGGCCTTGTCATGGTACGTGTGATCTCCCACGCATCCCCTTCATGCAGGCCCTGCAAGCACAAGTCAGCTCCACTCAGGAAACCCCTGATCTCCCACTCCACTCCCGTCCCCTGTGCCTTGAATCATCGCAGTATAGAGATGTGAGCGTCTACTCAGTCCCTCTCCTATGCGTTAAAGCCCCCGTCACAGTGCACCAGTAAGCGGGCCTCACGAGGCGTGTGATCTCCCAAGCAGCCCCTGTCGTGCCCTGTGACACGAGGCTCTGTGTGCACAAGTGAGCGGGCCTCACGAGGCGTGTGATCTACCACGCAGCCCCAGTCGTGCCGTGTGACACGAGGCTTCGCGTGCACAAGTGAGCTCCCCTCACCTCCCGTGACCCCGTGTTGTGTACTCCGTGCACGAGTCAGCGCGAGTACATGCCCGGCGCGAGTATTTCCTCGTGCATTCTTCCACCTGCACTCGTGCCGACTCGTGCCAGTGTTGCTATTCAAGTACATGTCTCGAGTGTTGTTATGGTTTGATTGTGCATCACTCGAGACTATGTACAGTTTGTTATTAACGCCTGCTGTACCACAACTGTATTGTAAGTCAGTTACCACTGAACTCTTGGAGACTGAAGCTGTATGCAGGGAGTGCTTCTTTTATACGAATAAACTTACTTATTTTCATCAACTGCTGTGGATAATTACTCAACACCCCGCAGAAGTCGGACACGGAGTTCACTCGGAGATCAGTCAGCACGTCTCGCTATCTGACGTGAGTGATCCCTCCAGATGCCACGATGTGGCGTGACAAATCTGACATTATATTACATGACATCATCTTCAGCTGTCCTGGCACGGGGTGTGAACGAGACAAGCATGGACAAGGCGACGACTACACTGATCAGTCAGGAGAGGGCGGAAAGGGAGCTCATTGGTTATCTTACAACAATACAGCAAGTCACTCTGATGTGTGAGGGAGCTCCGTCGCTGAGGGAGCTCCATCTCATGGGTGTCAGAAGCTTCGCCTCTGAGGTGTGAGGGAGCTGCCTCTCTGAGGTATAAGGGAGCTCCATCTTTGAGGTGTAAGAACCTCTGCCTCTGAGGTGTGAGGGAGCTCCATCCATCAGATGTGAAGGAGCCCCGTCCCTGAGGTTTGAAGGAGCTCCGTCTCCAAGGTGTGAGGGAGCTCCATCTCAGGTGTGTGAGTCTCTGAGGTGTGAAGGTGCTGCTTCTCTGAGCTATAAGGGAGCTCCATCTCTGAGGTGTGAGAAACTCCGCCTCTGAGGTGTGAAGGAGCTGCTTCTCTGAGGTATAAGGGAGCTCCATCTCAGGGGTGTGAGAAGCTTCACCTCTGAGGTGTGAAGGAGCTGCTTCTCTGAGGTATAAGGGAGCTCCATCTCAGGGGTGTGAGAAGCTTCACCTCTGAGGTTTGAAGGAGCTCCGTCTCCAAGGTGTGAGGGAGCTCCATCTCAGGTGTGTGAGTCTCTGAGGTGTGAAGGTGCTGCTTCTCTGGGGTATAAGGGAGCTCCATCTCAGGGTTGTGAGAAGCTTCACTTCTGAGGAGTGAAGAAGCTGCTTCTCTGAAGTATAAGGGAGCTCCATCTCTGAGGTGTGGGAAGCTCCGCCTCTGAGGTGTGAAGGAGCTGCTTCTCTGGGTTATAAGGGAGCTCCATCTCAGGGGTGTGAGAAGCTTCACCTCTGAGGTGTGAGGGAGATGCTTCTCTGAGGTATAAGGAAGCTCCACCTCTGAGATGTGAGAAGCTCCATCTCTGAGGTGTGAGGGAGCTGCTTCTCGGAGGTATAAAGGAGCTCCATCTCAGGGGTGTGAGAAGCTTCACCTCTGAGATGTGAGAGAGATGCTTCTCTGAGGTATAAGGAAGCTCCACCTCTGAGGTGTGAGAAGCTCCGTCTCTGAGGTGTGAGGGAGCTGCTTCTCGGAGGTATAAAGGAGCTCCATCTCTGAGGTGTGAGAAGCTCCGCCTCTGAGGTGTGAAGGAGTTGCCTCTCTGAGATATAAGGGAGCTCCATCTCTGAGGTGTGAGAAGCTCCGCCTCTGAGGTGTGAAGGAGCTCCCTCTCTAAGGTATAAGGGAGCTCCATCTCCGAGGTGTGGGAAGCTTCGCCTCTGAGGTGTGAGGGAGCTGCTTCTCTGAGGTATGGTAAACAGACATAATATCGAATTAAAAATATAGAATAGACATAATATCGAAGTCAAAATATAGAATGGACAAAATATCGAATGGACAGAATATAGTGGTGAAAAATATTGAATTGAAGGTAAGTAATGTAATATCGATTTTTAAAGTATAGAAAGTCAATTTTTAATAATATCTCATTTTTTAAAGTGTTTTTTAATGTTATTTAATGTTTGCGTAATTTAATTCTGCAGCGGGTTTAATGGGGAATAGGGTGGGAAGCAATTTAATTGTAATTAAATAAATATGTTAATTTATTTATTGGTATTCATTTTTAATTAATTGTTAATTAATTTTTAATTGGTCATTAATTACTTTTTAATTGGTAGTAAATTTTTAATTGGTAATTAATTTTTAATTGGTAATTAATTTTTATCAATTGATTAATTCATAATAATGTTGTATTTTCTGTAGCGGGTTGTGGGTTTATAGGGAAATAGGGTGGGAAGTAATTTAATTGTAAAAATTGAATATGTTAATTTTAGTATTTATTTTGAATTAATTGTTAATTATTTTTAATTGGTAATTAATTTTTAATAATTGATTAATTGATAATTATGTTAATTGTATTCATTTATTTTCCGTAGCGGGTTGTGGGTTTATAGGGGAATAGGGTGGGAAGTAATTTAATTGTAACTAATTAAATATGTTAATTCATTTATTGGCATTCATTTTGAATTAATTGTTACTTAATTATTGATTGGTAATTAATTACTTTTTATTACTTGATTCATTGATAATTATATTAATTGTATTAATTTATTTTCTGTAGTGGGTTGTGGGTTTATAGGGGAATAGGGGGGGGTAAGTAATTTAATTGTAATTAAGTAAATCATTTTTATTTATTCATTGGTATTGATTTTTAATTTATTGTTAAATAATTGTTAATTGGTAATTATTTTGTATTAATAGGTAATTAATTTTAATAACTGATATTTATTTGGATTTGTAATTGATTAATTATTACATAACATTAAATTGGTAATTTATTTTAATTAATTTTTCTTGGTATTGATATTTAATTAATTTTTATTAATATATTAAATGTTTACTTTTCCTACTGTTGCACTCTCTGTCATATCTGTTTGCAGAGAAAAGGGCACTTGCACTTCTGCGACCCTGCCATACCTGTTCACCGAGGAAGGGAAGCTTGCAGTTCTATGGCCCAACCTTACCTGTTAGTCGAGAAAAGGAAGCTTGCATTTCTGCAACCCTGCCATATTGGCTCGCCGAGAAAGGGACGCTTGCACTTCTGCATCCCTGCCATATTTGCTCGCCAAGAAACTGAAGCTTGCACTTCTGCTACACCTGTTCGCTGAGGAAGGGAAACTTGCAGTTTTGCTGCACTTCCATACCTGTTCATTGAGGAAGGGAAGCTTGCACTGCCGTAGTCCTGCCATACCTATTCTTCAAGGAAGGGAAGCATGCACTACCAAGGCCTTGCCATACCTGTTCATCGAGGTAGGAAACCTTGCACCTCTGCGGCACCACCATATCTGTTTGCCAAGGAAGGGAAGTTTGCGCGGCCACTGTCCTGCTATACTGATTGCTGAGTAAGGGAAGCTTGCACTGCCATGGCCCTGCCATATCTGTTGCTGAGGATGGGAAGCTTGCACTACTGCGGCCCTGCCATACCTGTTACTGAGGATGGGAAGCTTGCAGTGCTGCAGTCCTGGCATACCTGTTACTGAGGATAGAAAGCTTGCACTACTACGGCCCTCCCATATCTGTTACCGAGGAAGTGAAGCTTGCACTGCTACGGCCCTGCCATACCTGTTACCAAGGAAGGGAAGCTTGCACTGGTGCTGCCCTGCCATACCTGTTACTGAGGATGGGAAGCTTGCAGTGCTGCAGCCCTGTAATACCTTGGGCTTGGTCATCAGCCGTCTTGATTACGGCAATGCCCTGTTTGCAGCACTCAATGAGGATTTGCTTTCCAAGCTGCAGACCCTTCAGAGCGCCGCTGCCAGACTGATTCCGGACCTTCCCCCTAGAGCAGCCTCTGCCCCCTGTCTGAAAAAACTGCACTGGCTTCCCGTTCGTCAGAGAAGCCATTTTAAGATTTTGAGTCTGACACACAATATCCTTTACAATACCGGACCAAAATATCTTTTAAAGAAACTCAACTGGTACGTACCCAAATGACCTTTAAGGTCCAGCAATAAATCATTTTTGGTCCAGCCACGCGTCCGTACTTCCAGTAACGGCCGTCGCTCCTTTTCCATCCTGCCCCTTTGCTCTGTAATAAATTGCCTCTCCATCTTCTATCCATTACCGAACACAAACTCTTCCGCAAATGCCTCAAAACATGGCTTTTCCCCAAATAACCTCTGCTGTTTCAGGAGCAGGCTCATGACGTAGTCGACTGTTTTTTGCTGCAAGCGCCTTGAGACCTCACGGTGATAAGTGTGCTCTATAAAAACATTTGACTTGACTACCTGTTACTGAGGATGGAAAGCTTGCACTGCAGTGGCCCTGGCATACCTGTTACTGAGGATGGGAAGCTTGCACTGCTGCGGCCCTGGCATACCTGCTACTGAGGATGGGAAGCTTGCAGTGCTGCGGCCCTGGTATACCTGTTACTGAGGATAGGAAGCTTGCAGTGCTGCGGCCCTGCCATACCTGTTACTGAGGATGGGAAGCTTGCAGTGCTGCGGCCCTGCCATACCTGTACTGAGGATGGGAAGCTTGCACTGCTGCGGCCCTGGCATACCTGCTACTGAGGATGGGAAGCTTGCAGTGCTGCGGCCCTGGCATACCTGTTACTGGGGATAGGAAGCTTGCAGTGCTGCAGCCCTGCCATACCTGTTACTGAGGATGGGAAGCTTGCACTGCTGCGGCCCTGGCATACCTGCTACTGAGGATGGGAAGCTTGCAGTGCTGCGGCCCTGGTATACCTGTTACTGAGGATAGGAAGCTTGCAGTGCTGCGGCCCTGCCATACCTGTTACTGAGGATGGGAAGCTTGCAGTGCTGCGGCCCTGCCATACCTGTACTGAGGATGGGAAGCTTGCACTGCTGCGGCCCTGGCATACCTGCTACTGAGGATGGGAAGCTTGCAGTGCTGCGGCCCTGGCATACCTGTTTGCTGAGGAAGGGAAGCTTGCACTGCTGCAGCCATGGCATACCTGTTACTGAGGATAGGAACCTTGCAGTGCTGCTGCCCTGCCCTACCTGTACTGAGGATGGGAAGCTTGCACTGCTGTGGCCCTGACATACCTGTAATTGACGATAGGAAGCTTGCAGTGCTGCGGCCCTGGCATACCTGTTACTGAGGATAGGAAGCTTGCAGTACTGCGGCCCTGCCATACCTGTTTTTCAAGGAATAGAAGCTTGCACTGCTGTGGCCTCGAGATATCTGTTTTCCAAGGTAGAGAAACTTGCACTGCCGCGGCCCTGCCGTACCCATTCCTTGAGTAAGAGAAGCTTGCACTGAAGCGGCCCTGCCGTACCCGTTCCTTGAGCAAGAGAAACTTGCACTGCCGTACCCGTTCCTTGAGCAAGAGAACCTTGCACTGCCGTACCCGTTCCTTGAGCAAGAGAACCTTGCACTGCCACGGCCCTGCCATACCCGTTCCTTGAGTAAGAGAATGTTGCACTGCTGCAGCCCTTCCATACCCGTTCATTGAGTAAGAGAAGCTTGCACTGCTGACGCCTTGACTGCATCTGCTTTGCAAGTGAGAAATGTGTGAAACTTCTGCTGCTTCTGTTCTTTGAGTGAGCGAAGTGAGTATTGCTGTTACCTGAGTTTAATTTTAGTTTTAGATCATGTCAACAAGACCCAGGGGGCTTCAAAGCATTTTATATAGAAGAGGGATAACAGTAATCGCAAAACAGCAAAAAAAACAAATCGTAAGAAAAAATCATACAGTTCAGGCGTCACAGAGGAAACTTGTTCAACGTTTAATAGTAGTTAAAAGACCCGTTCCTTGAGTAAGAGTAGCTTGCACTGTCGCGGCCCTGCCGTACCCGTTCCTTGAGTAAGAAAACCTTGCACTGCCGCGGCCCTGCCGTACCCGTTCCTTGAGCAAGTGAAGCTTGCACTGCCACGGCCCTGCCGTACCCGTTCCTTGAGAAAGAGAACCTTGCACTGCCGCAGCCCTGCCGTACTCGTTCCTTGAGCAAGAGAAGCTTGCACTGCTGCAGCCCTTCCAGACCCATTCATTGAGTAAGAGAAGTTTGCACTGCTGCAACCCTTGCATACCCGTTCCTTGAGTAAGAGAAGCTTGCACTACAGCGGCCCTACCGTACCCGTTCCTTGAGCAAGAGAAGCTTGCACTGCAGCGGCTTTGCCGTACCTGTTCATTGAGTAAGAGAACCTTGCACTGCCGCGGCCCTGCCGTACCCGTTCCTTGAGCAAGAGAAGCTTGCACTGCCACGGCCCTGCCGTACCCGTTCCTTGAGAAAGAGAACCTTGCACTGCCGCAGCCCTGCCGTACTCGTTCCTTGAGCAAGAGAAGCTTGCACTGCTGCAGCCCTTCCATACCCATTCATTGAGTAAGAGAAGTTTGCACTGCTGCAACCCTTGCATACCCGTTCCTTGAGTAAGAGAAGCTTGCACTACAGCGGCCCTACCGTACCGGTTCCTTGAGCAAGAGAAGCTTGCACTGCAGCGGCTTTGCCGTACCTGTTCATTGAGTAAGAGAACCTTGCACTGCCGCGGCCCTGCCGTACCCGTTCCTTGAGCAAGAGAAGCTTGCACTGCTGCAGCTTTCCATACCCGTTCATTGAGTAAGAGCAGCTTGCACTGCTGCGGCCCTACCGTACCCGTTCCTTGAGTAAGAGAAGCTTGCACTGCTGCGGCCCTGCCGTACCAGTTCCTTGAGTAAGAGAAGCTTGCACAGCTGCTGCCCTTCCATACCCGTTCCTTGAGTAGGAGAAGCTTGCACTGCAGCGGCCCTACCGTACCCGTTCCTTGAGATAGAGAAGCTTGCACTGCTGCAGCTTTCCATACCCGTTCATTGAGTAAGAGAAACTTGCACTGCTGCAGCCCTTCCATACCCGTTCCTTGAGTAAGAGAAGTTTGCACTGCAGCGGCCCTACCGTACCCGTTCCTTGAGTAAAAGAAGCTTGCACTGCTGCGGCCCTGCCGTACCCGTTCCTTGAGTAAGAGAACCTTGCACTGCCGCGGCCCTGCCGTACCCGTTCCTTAAGTAAGAGAAGCTTGCACTGAAGCGGCACTGCCGTACCCGTTTCTTGAGCAAAAGAAACTTGCACTGCCGCTGCCCTGCCGTACCCGTTCCTTGAGTAAGAGAAGCTTGCACTGAAGCGGCCCTGCCGTACCCGTTCCTTGAGCAAGAGAAACTTGCACTGCCGTACCCGTTCCTTGAGCAAGAGAACCTTGCACTGCCGTACCCGTTCCTTGAGCAAGAGAACCTTGCACTGCCACGGCCCTGCCATACCCGTTCCTTGAGTAAGAGAAGCTTGCACTGAAGCGGCCCTGCCGTACCCGTTCCCTGAGCAAGAGAAACTTGCACTGCCGTACCCGTTCCTTGAGCAAGAGAACCTTGCACTGCCGTACCCGTTCCTTGAGCAAGAGAACCTTGCACTGCCACGGTCCTGCCATACCCGTTCCTTGAGTAAGAGAAGCTTGCACTGCTGACGCCTTGACTGCATCTGCTTTGCAAGTGAGAAATGTGTGAAACTTCTGCTGCTTCTGTTCTTTGAGTGAGCGAAGTGAGTATTGCTGTTACCTGAGTTTAATTTTAGTTTTAGATCATGTCCACAAGACCCAGGGGGCTTCAAAGCATTTTATATAGAAGACGGATAACAGTAATCGCAAAACAGCAAAAAAAACAAATCGAAAGAAAAAATCATACAGTTCAGGGGTCACAGAGGAAACTTGTTCAACGTTTAATAGTAGTTAAAAGACTGTGAAACAACAAACTCTCAAATATGGGGCAGGTTGGCACATTATACAGTGGCTCAATGTTGCAAACACTTTTAGCTAACCACATGTACGCATAAATCTGAATACAACATTCCTTAGGACATGCAATAAAGGCTGTCTGCAATTCTCCTGGAGCTGGGATGTTCTTTTCTCCGCTAAGGAGTTGGTGCTGGCGAGAGACTGTTTCACTTCTCAAACCTGCAGGTTCCATTGAAATAGTAAATGCTTCACTTCTGTTCTTTAAGGCGGAGAAAGAGGAACCGGTCAGGAGAGGGAATCTAAAGCGTGAGGAACCTCGGTGTCTCCCCGAAAATGACTGGGCCTTTCTTGAAGGAAGGTAGATCATGGGCAGTCTATGTCCCCCAGGACTGTTCTTTTCCTGTGACTACATGTGATGCCCATACTTAAATCTTGCCTCGACTTAGGGACTGAACAGCCTCTCTGAGATCAGCCTCTATGATGTTAAATGTGTCGTGTTTGACACTTTCAGTTAATCCCCCCTACAGTCAACCGCGTTTCCATGTTTGGATTTTTAGTCCATGCTTGCAGTGTTAAAAGAAAAACTACAAGCCCCACAATGCAACATTCTATTGGCAGAAGTCTGTGGCGGCCTAAAGTTTTACACATGGCATGGAGCCAATTTAGAGTAATGTAAAAAGAAAACTATTGGTTTCAATATTAAATATTTGCAGATTTAATTAAAGGCTAATCAGTAAAGTATGAGAGTGAGTGGGAAAAGGTTTCCAAGTAGAACTGTTCACATCTCTATGCCAAGGGACATTTACATTCCTGTAATAGAAAAGGGGAAGCTGACGCATGGTATTGATCAGCGCAACCAGAGAGCCCATGGTGTTTGATAAGCATGGGCGGAAAATCCGTTCCGCTCGCGGATTTCGCGGATTTTCGGTAAATTCGCAATCCGCGAGATTCGCGAATTTCCCGCAAAATCCGCGAACGGAAATCCGCGAACGGGGATTGGTTCAAAAGTTCAAGCTGACTTTTGTAACTCATTTAGAATGGTGCCAGCAAGCTGCCAGAGCCATTCTAAAATAGTTACAAAAGTCAGCTTCAACAGGAAGCTCTAATAGATAAAGTAAAGCAGGTGCTGCTCAAATTCAGTTACACAATCATTAATCACCCCCAAACTTGAGGTGATTAATGATTGTGTAACTTAATTTGACCTTCAACTGGAGCACCTGCTTTACTTTACCTATTAGTGCTTCCTGTTGAAGCTATTTCTAGCTATTTTAGAATGGCGCTGGCAGCTTGCCGGCGCCATTCTAAGTGGGGCTGAGGGCAGAAGGGCTCAAAAGTGGGACAGAGGGCAGAAGGGGACAAAAAATGAGTGTGGCAGGGGGCAGAAGGGCACAGAAACAAGTGGTACAGAGGGCAGATGGGCATAAAAAACAAGAGGGTGGCAGTGATTAAGCAGGCAAAAAAAACCCCGTGAAATTGCAAAGCGCCTCGCGAACACCCGCGAACACGCAAAAATAAAAAATCCGCAAATTCGCACGAATTCCCGAATTTTGCGGATTGCCAATTCGCAAATTCGCGAATTGCCAATTCGCAAAATCCGCCCATGCTAAGTGTTTGAGTCGTGGGACATACCAAGCCCCCTCTTCTGGGATCACGTGACCCAACAGTGGAGATACATAGCATGCCTTGGAGGAAAGAGAACCCTCGAGTGTGCCCTGCGGTTGGTGTACATTCACATGCCATACCTGCATTACCTCTGTCACATCAGAACACGCCAGTCCCTACTTTCAGAGCACATCAGACATACCATCTTACTCCGTGTCATCACACTCCGCAGAATTCTGTGGAGCCACATTAAATCTCTGCAAGATTCCCCCGAGCTGGCAAAATGTTTCACGTTGTGCTGCTCACACTGGGGCATGTTTACAAGGGCTTTATTTCCGCTTTTTTTGGCTTAAAAAGCCAAATAAGCAGAGATAAAAAAATATTGCCCTATTTACAAGAGGGTGCTAACATGCATAATCGCATGTTAGCACCCTTTTGCACTACGCCTACCTTTGCACCTCTAATGAGACGCAAAGTGGGCGTTCCTGACATACACTACATGTCAGGACATCAATAGCGCGGCTTCGCACTATTAGCAAGGATGCCCTAGCATTTTAGCAGACGTTAGTTTTTGGAGAAAACTGCTGTTTTCTCCAAAAAACTAACGTCTCCAAATTCTTGACTTAGCCAACCCTAACTTAGGGGGTGGATTGTGCTGATACGACCCTGTGGGTCATATCAGCAAGGTTATCGCCCTTTTGCAGGGAACATCGCTGAAAAACCTGCAAAAGGGAGATAACCTCGCTATCTCTGGAATGTTTATCGCCCTGGAGCAACGCGTTGTTAATTACGCGCTACCAGGGCGATAAATACCAGAAATAGCCTGGATAATATAATTATCGCTAAGCACGGCCAGCGATAATTATCGCAGTTGCTAATTTGCTCCACTGATTTTTAGCACTGGGAGTTTGCTCTGTGCTGTAACATTATCGCGAATGGCAGCACGCTGCGTGCCAGAGGGCGCAGCTTTTTTCAGCCACTTGAGTAGATTTAAACTTGAGCGGTGGCTTCCTCAACACAAATGTTCGAGACCTGTGGCGAATGCCCGTGAGAAGTCTCACTGGGAAGCGTTCTAGCGCTTGAAGATCGCGTATGGGACGCAAATTCTTGCTCGCACTCACCAGCTTAACTTTGGCGAGCTTTGTTGAAAAAAACTCAACCACACAATGGTTGTCGGAGTTTTGACGGAACTCCACATTTCAATCAGACCACAGGGTGGGGAAAACTCCCCGACTCCGCTGGCGGAGCAGAATTCTTCACCCACCCCTACATCACAGTACACTTGAGCCACCCCTCCCTTTTCAGACAGAAGCATTCTGCTTTCTTGCACTTGTGGTTTTCTTTTCCAATAATAATTTTAGACCTACACTTCCAAGGATAGACGGCCGTAGCGGGCAGCGGGCAATCCCCCGGTGCGCCGCACGGCTGGGGGGCGTTTTTGTTACAGGGCCGTTTTTGCAGCATAGCTGCAAAATCGGCCCTGTAACAAAATCGGCCGAAGAGCTCGGCGGCACCTCCACACACCGCCCACCGGGGAAGGGGGGCCGGCGATCACTTTGCCAGGGCCGGTTTTGGTTCCCAGTCCGGCCCCGCGGGCAGCTGCATAAACCAAGATTGGCAAAGCCAGCAGGCCTGGCTTTAACAAGCCAATGCATGCAGTACTAGTAAATTTGAATGAAACCAAACAAGATGGCTCTAGTAGATAGGACACACAGGGGCTATGATTTTAGAGTAGTCCCTCTTGCAGTTCAATGCAAGTTCTCAAGTGGCGGTGGAAACATTTCACAAACTGCTAACTAATAGCATTAGGTGTGGGAGTAATACTCTACTGGGTGGGACCAAGACGTGATTGACAGCGTCTCAAGCCAATGGCTAAAAGAGGCTGAATGAAGAAAGACAATGGTTGAAGAGGCAGATCTACAGCTCTCTCTGAACATTGCTAGCAATAGGTCCATATAAAAGCTTTGTTGTCAAAACCCAGACCTATAATATCAGGACCAACAGACTCTGTTGCCATGGGGCCAGATGTTAACTCTGGGCAATAGGAAACTTTCCCTCCACAGCTTCCTTGCAAGCCACCACTACACCCAGCCTCGCATCCAGGCTTGGAGGAGCACACTTCCCTGTTTACCTGCTCCAATAACTCTGCTCCCCAGGCGGCGATCTGCAGATTAGCTCCATTAGGTAGAACACAATTATATGGGCTGATGGAATAATGCTCCTGCTTTTTCGATGCATTTTAAAAGCAGCTTGGGATTCATAAAGGGGCCCTCTGAATCTTATTAAGAGTCTTCGGCAATCATTTCTGCAGCCTCCAGCCTGCACCAGCCACGGCTTCTGCCCATTCCGTGCTATTAACCTAAATAGGACGCGGAACAGGCCTCGGCCCCTGATGGGAGCGCAGGCGTCTCCGCCACGCGAACCGACATTACAGCGCACCATTCTCTGCGCGCCTCTGGGCGCTTTCAATGGAGCTGCAGCCTATGGGAGCAGCGACAGCAACCAGTAGTATCCGGGCAGCATCTGTCGGATGGTTGGACATTGGACTACCACCACCCCCCTCAAGTCCTTCCTGTGTAAGGCTAGTTTAGGTGGATATTTTTAATAAAGTCTACTTTGAATAGAATAGCCATCTCTAGCAGATCACCAGACACCTGCGGCCAGGTAGAGACGGAAAAATGTAAGAAAGTCAAAAGATCAGGAAACAGGCCTTCTCCATCTACACGCCTATGATCTGGAACAACATACCTGTATCCCTCAGAACATCTCCAACACTTCTCCAAATCAGAAGAGAACTGAACACTCGCCTCTTCAGCAATAACTGCAGCACATTCCTGTAGTAAGTCCCAAACCCCAGTGACCACTGCACCTTCCACCTCCAAGCAGTGGTATGGGAACAATTTTTGGGGGTTGCTGCTATCAATGTGACATCACTGAAGTCAAGGTGGAAGCTAGAAAATTAAAACACCCCCACTTGGAACTAAATCTATAATGGCACCAAGCAAGCAAAGCAAGTGAGCCCAACCCTCTCTAGACAAGATCTGTTGGTTCTTCCAACCAAGCACCTATCCATTCATTCTTACACCCTTCCATTCACAAGCTGAAATCCACAATTTTGCCTTTAAATTCAGTCATTCATTAATTCTGCCACCCATCATTCAATTGTTCCCTTTTCCATCCATCTATCCACTCTGCCTGCCATCCGTCCATCCATCCATCCATCCATCCATCCATCCATCCAGCCAGCCAGCCAGCCACCCACACCTACTTATTCATGCACTCACTCATCCATACATTCTTTCATCCTTTCATCCTTTCTTCCATTCAATATTCTTTTCATCTTTCCTTCTTGTACTTACCCATCTTCAGTTCTGCTTACTCTTTTTATAGCGGTATTTTTCAGCCATTGTATATTACTAAAGAATCTTGTGGTGGCACTGACATTTTCAGGCAGCACATTTTCTATTGAAATGGCCACTAAATTTGTATGCACTATTGTACAGCTCAAAAATGATAAGATGAAATGGGGGTTCTGAGAATATTTATCATTTGCATATTACCGATACATTTTTTGATTTGTTTTGATCCTATTAAAATATTTGTGTACCTCACAAACCTTTAGCTTCTTTTGTCCATTTGTCCATTCCTAACTGCTGCTATATTCTAAAATATTTGTACAGTTCATTTACAGGTATTAACATTTTATTGTGTGTTGGAAACTACTAACATCCTATAGCCTTTTGCTTTCATGTTCCAGTTATCCCAGCAACACATAGTCCATAGTAACAAAGTTCCCTTTACAAAATCTTCTCACATCGCAGTCAGACAAACAAAAGTAAACACCAGTCTCTATCTATATCTATACTACTATTATAAAGAGAGAACTGTGTCCTTTGAGCCAGGTAAACTCGAAAAGTACACCACCAATCACAACACCCAATACAGCGTTGGAAAGGGGAGGTCCAGGAGATGGACATAGGCTATAGAAAACTACACTATATACATTGGGGGGGGGCGTTAGGCGAAAAGTAGTCCGTATGGGCGTATGGATACAGTGATTGCGCGCGGCGTTCGGCATCGTCACAATGCTTGCGAGAGGCGCAATGGCGTGTGGGCGTGACGTCACGTCAACGCGACATTCACTGTCCGGACCGGAGCGCAGGAAGGAGCAAGGGAACAAAACACCACATGCGGGGAGGAGCGGTGGCGCGGGACCGACACACAACATTGGAGTGCCCAGCGCGGGGAGGAGCGGCAATGCTGGTGGGAGCGCAGGAAGGAGCAAGGGACACACACCCGACATGCGGGGAGGAGCGGCGGCGCGGGAGCTGGTATCTGCTGCTCCTGCTGATGGCCGCTATGCTGCACGTCTCCTGCAGCGGTGCTGCCCCCTGCCCCCTTCTGCCTGGGACAACGTCGGGGCGGGCTGCTAGTGTAGAATAAGCTGTAATTTGTCAGAAGACATAGCTTGACTTTGACCTCTGCCTTTTAAAACACAGCAAATGTGAAAAGATAAACACAAAAATGAAAGGCATTCTTACTACTCATTCACCTTCTGAACTCCAGCATGGTTGTTTTGGGGTGCTGGAGCACCCCACACACTCCCCATTTCAGCACCCGTGCCTCAAAGCCCAGCCCTGGAACCGATCCAGGAGACGTGATGTGGAGCAGATAGTACATGAGCCGGACTAGTGAGACAACGCCCAGGAGAAACAGAAATAGGCATTACAGATATTCACTAGAACCTCTGGTGGCATTAAAAAAGTTGATGTACATCCTTGCCACATCTGGTTTTAGGTCTAGCTCCAGGCAGCACTATCTGTCAGCAAACCCTCATGTTACCCAGACTTTTAAAAAGAGCATGTAGGAAGTAGTAGAGATAGTCAACGTTGGTTCAATCCATTCCTCCATTGGCTTTCAAGTGGTTTTGAGTGGATGGCTGTCTAACCGGGCCGCAACATTAAAACCAGGTCGTTTCCCATTGGAGTCGTGGTGATGTGATTGTTTCTTAGAAACAGAAGCTACTTGACATGTAACGTAGTCCAGAGTCAGTGAGTGTTCTTTGATGGATTTACTTTATTGAGAGAATGACAATTTGATTGCTGGATTATGGCCTCTTCTAAGAAGCAGCCATCTTTTTATTTATGGAAGCCTGCTCAATAATCACTCGTGCTAATTCACGTGTTTTACTTCACTGCCTTGATAGCACGCTCGACTTACAGCTCGGTTTTTCAAAAAGTAAATATATACTTGCAGATAAGCTTTTTTAGAGCTGCAGTGAAATACTTGCCTATTGACAAAAGCATTAAACTGTGTAATAATTTGCGGTTCATTTTAAGTTCCTGACTTGAAACACAAACTTCACCTTCTTGCCCTTTTTTTATAACAGTATTTTGGGAACAGCATAACTGCAAATGCATAACTCTGCTAAGGAAAGGGCCGCTGTTCCCAGGTGTTATATCATTGTAGCCCTAGAGAGTGGTCCATTTTGGCATGTGTTTTTAAATTTTATGTTTTAGCAGCTCACACAATGCCACACAACTATTCCAAAATGCTTGCATTAGCAAAAAACAATCTCATTACGTTACCACTGCATATTTAGAAAAAGCAAGATCTTTTGGTCTCTCCAGTGCTTGTTCATTTTGGTTGCCAGTGGCCTCAGTGACATCTTGAGCGCCAACAAATGCTTTTTTTCCAGCATCTTTCAGAACCCGTCTGGCTCAACTTCATGGCTGATGAAGAACCAGGTACTAAGGGTTTTCTTTTTCCAAATCCAATGGTGGGTTACCACACAGAGTACCCCCAAGGATGGGACTTCCGGCCTGCGGCGGTCTCTTAACTCTGCACCTTCACTTTAACATGGTTCTCACAAGGGAAGAGTGGTCTGCTGAAGGGAAACGCAACGTTTCCTTCTGGCCCAGGAACTGTACCAATAAATGCCTCTTTTCCCCTTGGGCACCAAAACGTAGAATACAGGAGTGTAGGTTGAAATATCGATGCACATATTGTTACTAACATTCCATATTTTCCATTTTGTATTTATTAACGTTGCTCTTTAGGGAGGGTGGGCATTAATATGCATTTTTTCTTACTCCACTCGTTTTCAAATTGGGGGCTGACCCCTAGTACCACACAGTTCTCTCACAAATGAGTTTGCCATGTTTAAGAAGCCTGTATCCTAGTGTGGTTTCTGCTTATTGACTTGGTAGCACTTTTTTCATGTTTCCTGGTGTAATTCTTTGGGAGTAACATTACTCAACACTTAAATGGCGCCTTTATACAGCAAACACGCTGGAAAATGAAGCATTAATCAATGTTTTTTCTTCATTATGGGAACTATTTCAAGAGTCTATTAGCAGTCACCGGTTACTGGGCTATAAAAGTTTCACTCAGAGCCATATAGCGCTGGTGACCAGGGGCAGAACCCTACTGCTTGATCCAAACCTGATCACCAAGTAGATCCCTTTAGCGCTTGACTCTCAGGGTACCAAAGCCGAGCAGTGGAAGGCTCACTCAGGGAGGTGGTGCAGGTTTATAGACTCAACACTCAATATGTATTGAGTAACAATGAATGAACTGCTGTCTAGTCAGTACGTAAGGTTAACACCTTGGGTGCTCATGACGACAGTGGCGCTGTGCTCATGACGACACCGCTGCGGGGCTCCCACACAGTGTTAATTCCCCTGCTGTACTGAGCGTTCTAAGAAACGGGCTTAGTCATGACAAGCTCAGCTCGTCATGAGCATAGCGCCACCATGCAGCGTGGTGCCCCGCGTATGGCCCCCCGTCCCCCCGCACTGCGGGGGAATTAGCCCCGCGGCGAAGTGTTTAAGAAAACAAGATGTACTTTAATACTACGCACAGTGAAAAATTACACTATACATAAGACAAAATGGGTGCCCCTTAGATAAGGTACCTACAGTGATTTGGGGACAGTCTCTTTATGCAATGGCGGTTGCATTTGACCCAATGGGGGACAATCTCAGTGAGGCTTACTGGAGTAAATATTGTGGGGTTTGTTTGTTCCCTCAGTCACAGCCTTTGTCCCCCCCCCCCAGTTGGGGGGCTACTCTATCCTGCTCTGCGCCCAGTACCACACCACCATTCTATCCATTGTGGAAGGTTTGTGTGGTCTCCTGCATGTCAGTAGGAGTGGGTTGGTTCTTGGTGATGTGTGGTGCCGGCTGATGTTTGTAGACATTGCGGCTGCATCTATTTATGGTTTACTTTGTTTTATTGATTTGCAAGCATATGAGAAAGAACATTGCGTACATCGGACATTACCGTATCTCGTCTTCAGAAGTTCCTTCCTTCCCATACAAGCCAGACCCACACATACATGTATGAGCCCCAGGAAGTCTTTCGGGGACGATCAGGGGGCCAATTACTGTCGAGATAAAACATGGCTGCATCTCTTGACCAGTTGATGGGACCTGTGTACTCAATGAGGGGCTGTGCCTGTGTTTACATCAATGATTCAGAAAAGGGGGTGGTGATGAACAGAGTGTCTGAATTAAGCAGACCACTCTTACCCAGTCCAAAGATCAGGGCTTGATCCATCACCGTTATTTATCTCACTGCACCATCCCAGCTCAGAACCTGGCTATATGCAAATCAGTCCGTCCCTGGCCCAGTGCATCATGGGAACAGGGCAGACCAAACTACCAAGCCAATTCTTCACCAGAAAGGAGACAAGCTACCGGGGACCGGTTTCTGGCATTTCAGCCTTCTTCGGCCCGGCTTGCTTGAATCCTGATGATGCAGTGAGAAAGGGACTCATGTCTGAGTATACCCTGCCACACATATAGTGGCCAAAAACGATTCAGAAAAGGGGGTGGTGATGAACAGAGTGTCTGAATTAAGCAGACCACTCTTACCCAGTCCAAAGATCAGGGCTTGATCCATCACCGTTATTTATCTCACTGCACCATCCCAGCTCAGAACCTGGCTATATGCAAATCAGTCCGTCCCTGGCCCAGTGCATCATGGGAACAGGGCAGACCAAACTACCAAGCCAATTCTTCACCAGAAAGGAGACAAGCTACCGGGGACTGGTTTCTGGCATTTCAGCCTTCTTCGGCCCGGCTTGCTTGAATCCTGATGATGCAGTGAGAAAGGGACTCATGTCTGAGTATACCCTGCCACACCTATAGTGGCCAAAAACGATTCAGAAAAGGGGGTGGTGATGAACAGAGTGTCTGAATTAAGCAGACCACTCTTACCCAGTCCAAAGATCAGGGCTTGATCCATCACCGTTATTTATCTCACTGCACCATCCCAGCTCAGAACCTGGCTATATGCAAATCAGTCCGTCCCTGGCCCAGTGCATCATGGGAACAGGGCAGACCAAACTACCAAGCCAATTCTTCACCAGAAAGGAGACACGCTACCGGGGACCGGTTTCTGGCATTTCAGCCTTCTTCGGCCCGGCTTGCTTGAATCCTGATGATGCAGTGAGAAAGGGACTCATGTCTGAGTATACCCTGCCACACCTATAGTGGCCAAAAACGATTCAGAAAAGGGGGTGGTGATGAACAGAGTGTCTGAATTAAGCAGACCACTCTTACCCAGTCCAAAGATCAGGGCTTGATCCATCACCGTTATTTATCTCACTGCACCACCCCAGCTCAGAACCTGGCTATATGCAACATCAGGTAAATCAGGTAAATCATAACATCACCATCACCAGCCAGTCAGAGGTGTGTCGGGGTCAAGGGGCTCATGGTCATAGAGATCTTGTTGCTTGAGTCTTCCTCAAGCCAGATCTCACATGTCCAAAGCAACATGCTTCCCACCCTGGTCGCACTAGTGACATTCCTGTTGACCTTCACTTCTTTTGTTTTTTTAATTTATTTTATTTTGAAGGTTTATATAGCGCGGACATGACTCTTGTGGGTATCAGAGTGCTTTACAAGGAGGATAGTAGAGAAAAAAAAAACCCGCATGTCACAGTAATGTCCGACCATACAGGTAGCCGCAATTATTTATTTTATTGAATTTATATTGCGCTCAGCTACCCATAAAGGGTTTCCCGGCGCAATGAGGGATAGAAAAAACAATGATCATGTGAATTTAGACATGAGAAGATATTTCACTTCTTTTTAGAAAGAGGCAGTAGAGGGATTCAGTCTTGTTTCTGTTGTCCCTTGAAGGCGTTACCATACCTGACGGTCAAGGTTTCGTTAACCCGGCCTTTGGTACTTCTCAGCACTAGTTGCAAGCCGCATTCCAGCAGTTCAGTTATGGGACCAGATCTCGGCAGTTGTGGATGTCTGCAAATTCTCTGCAGATTGGTGCAGCCATGGTCTCTATGACAAGCATGAGAAGGAAGGCAAGGGGGGCTGTGAGTTTCATCTAAAAAGGAACCAAATTAGGAGCACAAAGGCAAGTGATCCTCGCCAAGAGAATGGTGGGCAAGGAAGAGGCAGGGGGACCTCCTTAGCTTAAAATGGGCCTCCTTCTCTTTTGATTATTTCAGCAACACTCCTCTGTCTGACACACTTGAACAGATCCCCGGGACATTTTATGTGTGTGTATGGAGGGGGAAGGGTTCAATATACATGTTTTCTCTGGGCTCACCCTCCAAGGATCTGTCTTGGGTACCACCAGAATACACCTAATTCAAAATGGAATCCAGGCTGCCTTCAGCCACATGCACTGTTTCACCCTCCACATGTATTCTACATACGTAGGTAACATGCACTACATGTCTTTAGTGCATGCACATGCAACTTTCATATGTAAAAAACTGCTCATAGGGACTGGCAGACTGATTTAAAACATATGGGAGAGCACGTATGGCAGCCTTTCCATAGCAGAAAGCGTAGAAAAAGGCTTGCATTCCACCCTCATCACTTTGATACCATCACTGTGAGCCCTGTGTTGCCACAGGGATGTAAGTAGCCACCCTCCTAAGAATGGGAAGTGTCCCAACCTTAGAGACCCTTTCTGGGTATCATTCCACATCACAAAAGGTCTCAGTGTACATGCATGATAGTCATGTGTCAAAAACAAGAAGGAGGTCAAAAACATTAAGGCTTCCTGTGGTTACTTCAAGGCAGGGAGCAGCCATACTGGGATCTTTCTCCATCACAACATTCAATATTTGTATTCCTGATCTCAGTAGTAAAGAGGGCAGTGCAGAATTCCATGAGATGGCAGCACAGGATGTAATCTTGCCTAACCGTCCTTCCTTCTGAGTGATTATAGGCCAGAGTGCTGGCTAATGACATCCTCAAACATGCAACCATCACAAAGTACTTGGTTCTTCATTGCCTAGAAGAAGCAGGTACTACAACCAAGTTTACAACCCTGGCAACATTCAGACTGTTAGCTTTACCAGTTAACATTCAATAACCAAGATACTGTTGCCTCCACCCTTGAACTCTTTACCTTCCACAGCCATCGTGCAGGAGATGGAAGAACCGGGTTTTAGAACCCAGTGGCGCCAGGGAAAACGCCCGATGTCTTCGAGTTCCCCTGTCTTGGCTAACAGATACACGGGACACTTCTAGGTGACGTCAAAGACCAAATTTATTGGCTGCAACCAGGAACAGAGGTCTACGAAGCACAACACTGGTGGTTCGCTAGAGACTGCACAATTTCGTAGAGCGAGACATCGTCTTTTATGCAGAAAATCACATTCCTGACTAGCATCAATTATTTACAAACAAACCAATTGAACAGTGACATTTCAAAAGTATCGCATAACGACAAACCCACTTTCAGTTGTCGAGCCCACCAGAAATGACAAGGCAAAATCCAACATTCCTGCTCGGACAGGCCGGACGAACCCATAATAAAAGGACCTCAACCCAAATCATAAATAAGCCATAAAAAGGAAGGAACAGAAACAGATGAGAAGCAAGATAGAAGGGTGTGTGCATGTACCATAAACTCAATTTTGGAAAAGGGGGTGGTGATGGACTGAGTTTCTGAATGATGCAGAATACTCTTACCCAGTCAAGAGATCAGGGCTTGATCCATCACCGTTTTTTAGCTCACTGCACCATCCCAGCTCAGAACCTGGCTACATGCAAATTAGTCTGTTCCTGTCCCAGTGCATGATGGGAACAGGGCAACCAAACTACCAAGCCAATTCTTATACTGGGAAGGAAACAAGCTTCCGGGGACCGGTTTCTGGCATTTCAGCCGTCGTCGGCCCGGCTTGCTTGAATCCTGATGGTGCAATGAGCAAGGGACTCACGTCTGAGTATACCCTCCCACACTTAGTGTGGACAAAATCGATTTTGGAAAAGGGGGTGGTGATGGACAGAGTTTCTGAATGATGCAGAATACTCTTACCCAGTCAAGAGATCAGGGCTTGATCCATCACCGTTTTTTAGCTCACTGCACCATCCCAGCTCAGAACCTGGCTACATGCAAATTAGTCTGTTCCTGTCCCAGTGCATGATGGGAGTAGGGCAAACCAAACTATCAAGCCAATTCTTATACTGGGAAGGAAACAAGCTTCGGGGGACCGGTTTCTGGCATTTCAGCCGTCGTCGGCCCGGCTTGCTTGAATCCTGATGGTGCAATGAGCAAGGGACTCACGTCTGAGTATACCCTCCCACACTTGGTGTGGACAAAATCGATTTTGGAAAACTCAGCAATGTCCTGCTCTTTGGTCTCTATCTGACCAGCTGCTTAACAAGGAACTGGCTCAACGAGGTCAGCCTCGGGCAAGGGAGTCAGTTCGTTCAGGTCACTCAGAAGTCAACTAAAGGTGTACGTGTCCCAAGGACTCGTTCGGCCGTAATCATCGGCCTATGTGAGGGCAACCACAAAATGGCTGCCGTACACAAAATGGAACCCGAAGGTTCAAACGAAATCCCTGAATACGTAGTGTTTCCATTGATCGATTATGACGAAAACACTCGTACATACCGCACTCGTCATTTGCGGTCCGCTGATACCAAAATCGTCTAGATACGACGACCTTTATTGAACGGGTTCGGAATCAAGGAACCTCAGACCCTCCTTTTGCCCTTACATAGGCAACAAACCCAAACTCATGTCAGTCTGAATCCAGGTCTATATTCATTAGATCATCAAGATGTTGCTGTAGCATCATCCTAGTACTTACCAACTCTCTCTGGACAGGTCTCCTTGCACACGAGGTAGCACAAAGGCCACAAATAGCTGGAGCACACTGCTCACAGAGACAGAACAGGAAAAGGATAGCTAAGATCATCCCAATGACCATCAGAATCTTCCATCCCCACGTGGATAACAATCCCCATAACCATCCCATCAACGACCAATCTCCTTCGTACACATGTACAGACTCGGAGATCTTATGTAGCTTGGAAATGGCTTGCAAAACTGTCGGAGCGTTGTCTGGAATGAAAACGCAGCAGCTCGATTGAATCAATTTACATACCCCTCCTCTATCTGCAGGTATGACATCTAGCGCAACTCTGTTCTGGAGAGTCATAAGACGATCCGACTGGAGCTCAGCAGTCAAGTTACTAAGGGCACCGGCAGTTTCGAATATAGTGGACTCAACCACTCTCGTCAACTGTCGAATGTTTCTGCTGTTAGCCATAGGTCCCCAAAACGGCAGAAAACCCTTCAGAAAATCTCCCAATTCTTGTCCTGCAGTATCTTCCTTACTGAAGACACCTCTAACAACTCTCGTCTTGTGGTAATCTGCCGCAGCTGTATACGTGGGAGGCAACAGGAACGAGACCAAACATGTGCCAGAGAAATCAGGGGGCAACCATGTATACGCTCTATCGTAACAAATGAAATAGGTACCCTTAGCTGCTAGAAACGCTGGGGAAGACTGGGACGTAAAAACATACGTCTCAGTGCAGACACTCTTCCCTAACTGAGCTCTCGGATTCTTGCCATTACCTTGCAGACAATAATGACCCTTATGGGGCACTATCCAAATCGGAGGGGATCTTTTCGCTCGCTGGTTAACACTCAGACTAACTCCATATCTAGTCACGTTCCAACCAATATATGCTTATGTCTCATCTCTCTGGATAGTCTCATAGGAACTAATTCCTTTAATCATGTCGACTATACCCTTGACTAGAGCACTAGTCTTTGGACTATCGTTTACAGAACGTAGGGGGTAGACTTCACGAGCATAGATGAACATCGTTCTGTATGCCCAGACAGAACCATTATAGTTGAAAGGCAAAACCAGGTAAGGAATACCTTTATCGGTAGTATGAGGCATAAGACCACACACCCAACAATTAGTCGTGTTCACTTCTAGCTGGTGTTGGTGCAGAAGCTGAACAAAGGAATTATTAGCGAATTCCAGTCTTCAAACAGATTCATGTTCGGGCAGAGGGTGAAAAGAATGTGAAGAAACAGTAGGAGGAGGCATAGGTTGTGTAGTGGGCATGAACGTCACTTGAAAAGAGAATGTCACATATCCAATTAAAAACATCATTAAGCTAAACAGCATAAACAAACACAATATTAAAAAACGTTTTCTGCTCATTACAGTACATATTTTGCTCTTGAAGCTCATTCTTTCAACAGGTCTCTCCATCTCGAAAAACTCCATCCTCTAATCGTGCTGTTCGCGGCGGTAGTGTGTTCCGCGCTAAGGAATGCGTCTGTCAGTCCAGGGAACGCCCAAAGACCAACCAGAACCGTCGACTTAACGTCTTCGGCTTGCACTCCAAAGACTTGACACCGCGTCCTTACAGCTGAACCCGGATGGTGGTTCGAAAAACAAAAATCAAAATAGTTCCTCGGAGGAGAGCTTAACCTTAAAAGTCAGAAAAGAAAGAATTTATTTGTTTATTAGTCCAGCGACTCTTGGTCGCAAATTATAACGCTCTTTGCCAGGCAATGTCTGTTCTCAAAACAAAAGCTCAGGTTCAGAAGTATCCAAACGATTCGACGGAGGCACAGCTTCTTGCAGAAGATCGTCGCTTTCTCGTTCAGAGTTCGTTCCAATTAAACGGGCATCGCTAAAAGGCAGAAAACGAGGCACGGTTTCAGTCTCAGAGTCAGGAAGTCCTTTCTGGACCCACCGGTCGTACGGCAGAGGCAAAGGGGCCCTCCTACAATGTACGCCGTGGATCCAGTTCTTTTTACCGCGCACTCGCACTGCTGAACGTGTGGACAAAAGCACCAAGTAAGGACCAGTCCAGCGGGGCTGCTCGTTCTTCGTCTGCTAGAAATTCTTCACGAAGATCCACGATCCAGGTTCTACAGCATGTCCTGGATCTTCAGATGCTTGTGGCAAGGTATCATGAACCTGTTGATGCAAAACACGCAATTTAGCCGTCAATTCATAAAGGTAATCAAGCAACACAGGGTGCTCTATCTCACTGAATTTTGTCGGCCGCGGCACTCCCCATATATTTGCCGGGCGACCAAACACGACCTCATACGCACTAAGTCCCATTCGTGAATGCACAGTCATTCTTGTGGACAGGAGTGCTAACGGCAAGGCATCAGGCCATTGAAGACCAGAGCTCGCCTGAATTTTGGCCAGTTTTAGCTTGAGGGTGCCATTATAGCATTCTACTAGACCAGCTGATTGGGGGTGATTTGCAGCGTGGAATTTTTGGCGAATTCCTAGCCCATCACACACTCTCTTCATCACTTGACCCACAAATTCACTCCCATTGTCACTCCAGACCATTCTCGGCAATCCATACCTAGGGAAAAATTCCTTAATAATGGCTTTAGCTGTGGACAAGGCAGTCTTATCTTTCAAAGGGTATGCTTCCACCCATCTTGAAAAAGAGCAAACAACCACGAGCACGTATTTCAGGTTGTTGCACCTCTCCATGTGGATGAAATCTAGCTGCAAAGCCTTGGACGGATACGTTGGAGGAGCAAAATGATCAGCTGGAGTTGGAGTTCCCTTACCAGGATTGTACATCAAACAAACCATACAATTCTTGACCAAATTCTCTGCATACTTAGGAATTCCAGCATTCTACCATACTGGTGCTAACAACTTACAAATCCCTTTCACACTGATATGAGCCATTCCATGAGCCATCGTAACCCCTGGAAGTACATACGCATCGGGTAACAACCATCGCTGATGCTCTGACAACTCAATCCAACAACCATTCGAATCCAATCTACCCTTGCTTACTCTCCATTCATTCAACTCTTTCTCTGTAGCTTCAGCTTGGATGGACTTCACGCTCTCTATCGTATCTTCAAACATACTTCTATCCGGAACCCATCTCGCTGGACCCACAACATACATTCGATTCATTACATCTCTCGCCGTTTCTTTCGCAACTTCGTCTCAAACGCATTACCACGACCAACATCACCAGTAACTTTCTTATGCGCACTGCATTTCACTATTGCAACTTGCAATGGCAAAGTAAGAGATTCAAGAAGTTCATTCACCAACTGACCATGCTGAATTTTAGTTCCATGCGAAGTCAGGAACCCACGCTCTTTCCACAAACGTCCAAAACTATGAGCCACACCGAACGCGTACTGGCTATCAGTGTACACAGTCACTTATTTTCCTTTCGACAACACACACGCTCTTGTCAATGCAATCAACTCTGCTGCTTGTGCTGAATTATGTGGGATACGTGCAGCTTCAACAATCGTATGCAAAGTCGTAACAGCATACGCCACAGTCGTATCACCATTCGGAAGCTTTACGCCTTGGCTGCTAATGGTTTTCCCCTCCTGTGCTGATTCTAGCAGAACCCCATTGTTCATGACGAGCTCAGCTCGTCATAAGCACAGCTCCACTGTGTCTCATGACGAGCTGAGCTCGTCATGAGCAGCGAAGGGGTTAAAGCATGAACCATCAACCCATAAGGTACCATCACACTCTGAAAGAGGAGTGTCCCTAAGATCTATTCTCCCTTTCGTTTCTTCCTCTGTCCTAAGGAAGCAATCATGCTGTTCAATAACATCTGTCTCAACTGAAATCGGCAACAACGTAGCTGGATTCAACGTGTTGCATCTCTTTATATGCACATGGCTCGCTAAGAGTGTCAATTCGTAACCTGACAACCGAGCACTAGTTAAGTGCTGCGTCTTGGTGCGATTCAACAAGGTATCCACTGCATGTGGAACCATCACAATCAATGTATTATCCATTACCAAACCAGCAGACTGTCGAATAGAAACAGCCGCTGCCGCTGTAGCTCTCAAACAACTCGGCTACGCTCTAGCTACCGGATCCAAAGTCGACGAAAAAAAAGCACATGGGCGTTGCTTATCGCCGAACTGCTGTGTTAAAACTGACAATGCACATCCCTCTCTCTCGTGGACATAGAGTGTAAAAGGCTTACTGTAGTCGGGAGTACCCAACACAGGAGCCGAACACAACGCATCGCGCAATTCTGAAAAACTCTTCTGACATTCGTCAGTTCAAGGAATAGGATTTGGAGTATCCTTAACAGTAAGAGCTATCAAAGGTTTCGCAAGCAAAGAAAAATTAGGGATCCACTGTCTACAGTATGATGTAATACCCAGAAAAGCACGCACTTCTCTCTGTATCGTAGGCACACTCATTTTCGCAATAGCTTGAATTCTTTCTGGGGTCAATCTTCTTCCCTCCTTCGATAAGAGGTGACCTAAGTAGGTTACTTCTTGTCGACAATATTGCAACTTCGAAAGAGACACCTTATGATGGAAATCAGACAAATGCCGCAGCAACGACAAAGTAGCCTCTTTACAATTCTCTTCATTGTCAGCCGCAACTAACAAATCGTCGACATACTGAATAAGGGCAGCACCATCAGGTAAGACAATCGAATCAAGCTGTGTTTTCAAAGCCTGACTATAGATGGATGTACTCTCACAATAGCCTTGAGGGGCGCGCTTAAACCGGAAACTTCGGCCTCCTAAAGAGAAGCCAAAAATATCTCTACTCTCCACGGCAATCGGGATGCTGAAGAAAGCATTCTTCAAGTCAATCACCGAAAACCACGTGGCTGAAGCCGGAATCAAAGTCAGTAAAGCGGTGATATCTGGAACAACAGGAAATTGCGGAACAACAATCTTATTCACCTCGCGGAGGTCGATCACGAACCTATATACAGGAGGCTGTGAAGAATCAGTTCTTTTCAGAACAGGCAAAACCGGACTATTACACACATTACCTCTCGTCTCTTCAATCACACCTTTCTCAATCAGATCATAAATGATCGCTAAAAGTGCTCTTTCACCATCACTGGAAATCCGATATTGGGGAATACGTGGCAATCTAGCATTCGCTTTCAACGTCACAACGTATGGCGGAATCTCCAAAAGACCCACATCATTAGGACCAGTAGCCCAAAGAGAATCAGGGAGAGAAGACAATTCAGCTGGAAGTTTATCTTTAGATAAGTACATCGGAGAGATCACTCTCTTACCTAATGTAAGCTGTACTCCTGAAAAAGAACAATGTAGCGTCGCATACAATCTTTTCAACAAGTCTAATCCCAACAAGTTCTCACCACAACCTGTCATCAGAATAAGGGGTGCTTCGAATTCACAAGGTCCAACAGAAATAGACAACGGACTGGAAATCGGATTAGTAACCGGGGCGCCAGAAAAACCTACAGAAACATTTGTTAAGCCAGACAAAGGTGCGCCAGGGAGTTTAGAGTGCATAATAGAACTCTTCGCAGCACCAGTATCCAACAGAAAAGGCTCTCACACACCTGATGCAATCACTTTAACATAAGGTCTACTCTGATCTACTGGAACTGAAACAACTCCCTCTCTTTGTCTATGGCTGTCCTAGCAATCATTACCATCCATACTGTCACCTTCGACATAGTAATCATCCGCATAGTACTGAGCCGTCCTACCAGACGCACCATTCTGCTGATCAAAGCTATTCATAGAATTCTGTGGAGGCAAGGAACGCGCATTCTGAGGAAACACACCACGTCCTCTACCTCTAGGAGCTTGCTGAACACCTCGACCTCTCACACCAGAAGTACCATTTGTGCGCTGTAACAGAACCGGACAACTACTCTTGAAATGACCCTCTTCTTTGCAATACGCACACTGATTTGGGCCTACAGGAAAATGCTGTTGAGAAGACTCGAACCTTTGCGAGTTTCTCTGATACTGCTGAGGCTGCTGATAATCGCACTGATTATTACGGGGCGGATACGCTTGCTGGAAAAGAACCTTCGTCTTTAGCTCTTTAGTCTTCTTGTCGGCTCTATCTTTCTCGTCCTTATCTCTATTCTCGTAGTACTGGGCAGTAGCCAAAATCTGCGCTGACTAAGAAACAGCCCAAGCACTCTCAGAATCCTTCCACTTATTGCACAACTCAGGAAGCAAATTATGCACAAACTTGTCAACGAACAACCGTGGACCACCTTCCGTACTCATGTCCAGACCACTATGGTCGACAAACGTCTCTTCGAACCTGGTGAAAAAGTCAGACACACTTTTGTCTTTCTTCTGCTTACATGCAGACAACTTGTCCCAATTAACACTCATGGCGGGCATTGAAGTCTTCATGTAATTAACAATCCTACCAGGGAGTTCTGCAATTAAAGCCTCTGGTTTAGCACCACCAACTTGTCTAGCGTCTGTAGCACCAATGTTAGCCCATGTATCACCTAACTCTTGCGCATGATCCGTATGACGAATCATTCCCCATATAGGCTGTGGAACAATGTTCCCAAACAACATGTCTATGTCGGCTAGATTCATAATACATGAATCTGCAGTCTGTGATAATTCCTTATTGTACCCTGCAGGATTTTTACGTGGATCAGGCAAAGACTGCTTAAGGGCCAAAACTTCAACTCGTTTCCATGGAACATGTACCCAAACACGCTGAAAATGAGCCGGTGCGGCTACAATACCCAACCCAGCGTCAGCCTGAACTGCATCTTTCCACACCGGAGGAACCTCTCTCATTGGATATTGTCACACTTTTCTCCTAACAGAAGGATCAGGCTCAAACAACGGCCTAGAAGGAGACTCACTCCTAAACGACAACAATGTCGCAACTGCTTTCTCAACATCAACACTGACTATAGTTCCCTTCGCAAACTCAGACTGTATACGGAACAACTCAGGCGGAGACTATCCCAATTCACCATCTTTCCATTCTTCACAAAGGAAAGTACACATCGTCCCAAAAACATATCTCTGTGTCGGTGCTTCCCATTGACGGAAAACATCCATAATAGACTCAAAATTATACCTTAAAGGATAGGTAACTCATTTACGCGCTAAATGATCCAAAACTGTCCACTCATTGGGACCAGGCAATTGGCTACGCAATTGTTTACGCTCTGAAACAGGGGTCATACCCAATGACCCAAAGAGAGGAGAGAAGAGACCATTAACAGTATTGGTCATTCTTTGTCGAACAGAAAGAGAAGGTGACGACAGAACAGGAGGAAAAACAGGATGAGCAGAGGTATGCATAGGAGCAGTAGCAGAAGGAGTAGATAATACAGGCGTAGGAGTTGGAGACGAAGGAGGTAGCAAACTCGGCGGCCCTTGAGAATGCTGCGCCAAAGGAATAGAAGCCAACTGAAGAGGAGCTGGCTGTTGTAGAACCACAGGAAGCAAAGCAACCGGAGGTTGTGCAACTAAAGGTGGCGGAGGTGCTGTAGCACTCTGCACATAAGGGGGTGGCGAACTCAACAAATGTGCCATCAAAGGATCTTTTTCAAGGTCTTTCTTTGCATCTTGTTGCTGAGGTGGCAAAACTGGATAACATTTATCTACCGCCATTTTACGTTGCCTAAGCAACTGTTCACTCTCTTGTTCTTCTTCGTTATCTCTAAACTGTATAGCAGCTTGCACCATCGAAATACCTCGTTCTCTTTTATTTCTCTTAGCTAACTTAATTTCTTTCTGTTTGGCTTCCTTTTGCCAAAGGCGGAAAGAGTCAAACATCGCCGGCCGGGCTTTCTTCTTGAACAGTTTGACTTCTAAATTATCTAAAATCTCAGTTTCAAAGCTACCATATTGGGGCCACTTCAGGACACCATCCTTCCTAGTATATCTAATCCATACATCATTATACGTCATAAGGCCCACACCATGTTTTAAATAGAGCTCATAGGTCGGTGTTCCAATCGGAGGCACCGGAAACGAGTCCTTCAATCGGGAATCCCTATTACATCCGCAACAAAATATCTTTCCAAGTCTGCTAAGACCAGGCATCTTCGCTCTCTAGTCTAGATTCAAACTTCAAGGGAATATCGAATACGATAGCCTCGCGAATACACGAGTCCCTCGGCTTTGGAGCTTGCAAGTTCCACTCCCAAATCAAAGATCCCAAGGGGATACCCAAAACAAAACTAAGGACTGGGAGACGCTCCACTCATACTTAACTGAAATATCGATGACGTCGCCAGAAGACCCGTCTATCGTCTCGCACTACAAATCGTCTAATGGCTCCAAGACAGGGTGACAGTCAGGGCAGCAGTCCTTCGTAGCCGTCGGAAAGCGGGGAACCTCGCAGCAAAGACTTTCGGACCACGACGACATACAGGGGTCGATGAAGTTGGCAGGCCTTCCCCCAGAATTTTCACACGAATCTCCTCATGATCTTCAGGCTTGGACCGGTACCGCTGAAGTCGCCCCACGTGGGGCGCCAACTGAAGAACCGGATTTTAGAACCAAGCGGCACCAGGGAAAACGCCCGATGTCTTCGAGTTCCCCTGTCTTGGCTAACAGAGACACGGGACACTTCTAGGTGACGTCAAAGACCACATATATTGCCTGCAACCAGGAACAGAGGTCTACGAAGCACAACACGGGTGGTTCGCTAGAGACTGCACAATTTAGTAGAGCGAGACATCGTCTTTTATGCAGAAAATCACATTCCTGACTAGCATCAATTATTTACAAACGAACCAATCGAACAGTGACATTTCAAAAGTATCGCATAACGACAAACCCACTTTCAGTTGTCCAGCCCACCAGAAATGACAAGGCAAAATCCAACATTCCTGCTCGGACAGGCCGGACGAACCCATAATAAAAGGACCTCAACCCAAATCATAAATAAGTCATAAAAAAGAAGGAACAGAAACAGATGAGAAGCAAGATAGAAGGGTGTGTGCATGTACCATAAACTCAGCAATGTCCTGCTCTTTGATCTCTATTTGACCAGCTGCTTAACAAGGAACTGGCTCAACGAGGTCAGCCTCGGGCAAGGGAGTCAGTTCGTTCAGGTCACTCAGAAGTCAACTAAAGGTGTACGTGTCCCAAGGACTCGTTTGGCCGTAATCATCGGCCTATGTGAGGGCAACCACAAAATGGCTGCCGTACACAAAATGGAACCCGAAGGTTCAAACGAAATCCCTGAATACGTAGTGTTTCCATTGATCGATTATGACGAAAACACTCGTACATACCGCACTCGTCATTTGCGGTCCGCTGATACCAAAATCGTCTAGATACGACGACCTTTATTGAACGGGTTCGGAATCACGGAACCTCAAGATAAGGATATGCAGGACTGTGCCATGTGCATACATGCCTTGCAGAATGTTTGAGATGTGTTATGACAGCCAGAAATGCAAAGATCAGGGTGAAAAGGCAGATGCTGTGTCTTGCATGTCCTTGTGAAGCAGAAACTGTTCAACATCTCCAGAGCATTGGCGCCCCATTGAGAGTAGAAGTGCAAGAGCAACCCAAGATTACAATGTCTAGAACTGAGCTTCTGGTACTGAGCCGTCTTGCTTGGCTCCTGCGTGGGCTTCTCAATCAGTCATCGGGTCGTATTTGGCAATTCTGGTCAAAGCTTGAGACATTACTTAGAGTAAACATGGAGGGTGTTTGGCCTTTGTGCCATTACAGGCAAATGCAGTTCTCAATTCCAAACTGGAGCACACCAGCACTCTGAACACAGGCTTCCCTGGATGACCGACACCAGGACCATCTCCAAAAGTGCAAAAGTCATGGGATAGAGGAAATGAGGCCAGCTTTGCAGAAGTCTCCATTACTAACCACCTCAGGATAAAGTCAAAATTGAGATGCACAAACTTCAGAGCAAGCATTCAGCTATCATTTGTGCATCAGGCTCAGATACACCGGGGCCCAAGTCCCATGGGCGTGGGGATCAACCAAAGTACAATTATGACTCTCTCTAAGTGTCCAGTCAGGGAATAGGCCCCAACTGACCTTGCTTGCAGTAGGATGCAGGCAGACCACCTTGTTCCACTACTGCACCCTTAGCTGGGTCTTTCCAGCACTGTGAAGTAAAACTGATCATTTAATTTACACCAGGCCGTTATCGTTGTCCACCTACACCAGGTCCACGTCATCAAATCTGTATATGTGACACAAAAATGCCAACTAGAGCTGTGAAATGATAATAATATAGAAGATGTGGAGCTCCCCCCTATGACGGAAGACCAAGGGCGTGAATCAATGGGAAACGGGCACGGCTTGTCACGAGCCAGTGTTTATGTTTCTCAGCTGTCACTCAAGGTGAGCAGTCAAAAGTGACAGTGAGGAAAAGTATTCCCTAAAGCCAGATATCCAGCAGGACTTCCACCTTCAGGGCATGGAGGATGTAAAAATGCTGTCTTGGGAGTAGTTGGGCAAGTTCTTCCTTCATTGCGAAGAGTCAATTTGTTCTGCTTTCTTCTCCCATCCTTGAGAAAATAATAACGTGTACATCCTGGATATATGCAACTGGTGGAGATAACCACAAATGTGAATCTGTAAGGGCCCCTTTAAATATCTAGGGATCAACAAACCAGTCAACACACAAGATTGCTGGATGGCCAACGTGACTCCGATGCTGGAGAAACAGACGGGATCCTCATTGATGGTCATCATTACCCTGCTCCATCCTTGCCACGGTAGCTCTTTACCAAGTGATGGTTCTCTTTTGGATGCTGTATATTTTGCAAAACGTCTCATCAGAAACACCGGCACGTGTCTTCCAGAATCTCAAAACCTCACACAGGGCATTTATCTGGGCAGGGAAACACCCCAGGATATCACTGATGACAAGCACCCTTGGCACATACGGCCCGGGATGGGAGTGACCGACAATCAATGTGACTATTTGGCAGCGCATATGACAGTCATTAGTGATTGGTTGTTCGGGGAACAAGAACAATCCCCCATAGAGATTTGAACGAGACACACTTGGGGAGGTGGGGCACTGCACAATATGATACTAGGATCCCACCCTCTTTACCAGATGCCACAAAGCTGACCCTGCGGACCTGGCAGAGAGCATTAAAACACATCAGATGGCTCCAGAAACCTACACAATGACACCACTTTGGGAGGGGAACTGCCTGGCAAGGACCCAAATGTCCCAAGACTTCACAGCATGGGACTGAATAGACCCCCCAGCATTAGGAGAGGTGTGTGCAGGAAGATACATGGAACCTATGAAGAGCTCAAGAGAAAATGTGATTTACTAAATTCATTTTTTCTTCAATTATTATATTTCAGGAGCCTGTTAGACCCTGTGCGGTCAACAACTGCATCCGTCCCAGAACACAACCCTTGGATGTCAAACTATTACTAGAGCCGCTCGGAAAGAGGGGTTATCAAGATTATTTCCCTCTCTTATTCTAAAAGCTGGCCTACTCAGTACCCTGAGGCTCTGGTGGCAAGAAGATCAATGAACACTGAATGATGATGAGTGGAGAGGTCAGGATGGCGCCACGTATTTTGTCCATCTCGGCCGCCTCTACCATATTCAACAAAACTACTTACAGAGGATATATTATACCCCTGAAAGACTCTGGAAGATGGGTTGCTAACCATATTCCACATGTCCCCGTTTCTCTGCACATGGAGGTTCATTCATTCATGTGAATGGACATGCTCAGTCATTCAGCGGTTTTGGTCCCAAATTGAGGCAGCCCATCCGTAGCAGTTGATAGACCAATCAGACTTACCTCCAAGATGGCGCTGGTCGGACCGCTTCATGAAGAGGGGAGCTCGCGATATAACCCTTTTCTGATAGGGATAGGCTGTATCCTTGGGAAACATGACATAGCGTGTAGTTGGGGTCTCAAACAGCACCCATACAACTTGAATGCTTGTTGGGAATGGATTGGTGCGCCATCATGGAGAACACATCATGAGGTCGTCCACGAAACAGGTTCAGATGTGGGGACCGCGAACAGAGTGCTCCCAATTACTGATAACATGAGGGCCTGCGCCAAGGACCTAATAAGACACATTGCAGTCATGCAACATCCAGTCATGTTCACCATGCTTGACACGCGTTATGTGAGACCAAAATTCGAGACATGGTTTTGCCACAAGATACTCTGATCCAGTGGGTATGAAAAACTCTCAAAGGCCTTTAACTTTGATAATACTAATTTGTGTACATATTCCCTCCTGTGGTAACCTGTGCTGTATGGTTCATGCTTTTCATGAAAAAGTAGCTGTGGTCTATGAAAAAGTAACACAAATTAGTTTAAATAAATGCACACCCATGATAGCATCCTTTCACAGTTCAAGCCTTCATGCTCGGAAACCAGCTCCTGAAGAAGATTAGAACACACTTCTAAAGTATATCTTTAAAAAAAACTTTACAAACTGCTTTATTATTATTATCGTGTCACTCCTTTCATGTAACTTTTAGCAGTTAAAGTGCAGGCGGTGCCTCTGCACCTGGTGTGATTCGGTGCACATGATCTCCCTTGGAACATTCACTGATGGCAAAGAAAGGTGATCTCTGAAGATGAATGTGGAAAGGACGGCGCATGATTTATGCATTGTGTGCTCTGCGGGAACAAGCAGGAACAAATATACAGTCAAACAGGGCAAACCTCAGCCAAAGAAAACCAGACAGCTGTCTACGAGGAATACTCTCCAGACAGGGAAACCGCTTAACCTGATTACAGACCAAAGTTAGTGAAACGCATTATTTTGAAATGTGCTTTAAACCTGAAATGAGGTAATGCTCTGTGTCAAGATGACAACCCTAAACCACGCTCAGAGAACAGTGCACAACTGTTCACCTGAGAGCAACTCTCTTCTGTGTGGCTTAGTTCTCTGACTGGGGGGGAGAGGGTCATAGAGTCATTAGCTATTAGTTTTTTTAGAATTATACAGTGGATAATTAAAAATAGGGGCCGGTAGTGTTTCTTCATAAACCACTGTCAATGAACACCAAGGCTGCTAGACTTGACTCTACTGTAATGTTTATTTTTGGGAATTCTCATGATTAATGCTCACTGTGAACTATTTAACGTATGTGTATTGACCGTGTAAAGCGCTCTGATACCCTCGGGTCCAGTAGCGCTATATAAAACTCTCTGAATAAATAAATAAATAAATAAAATAAATACCTGCATTTTTCCAGCACCCAGCACTTCCTATTTCTTTATCTCACTCCTGCAGGTTCTCTTTCATTCATGCTTTCTCCATTTGTCACTGTTTTCCTATCTATCTCTTCAGTTGGACAACACAAAAGGATGCCCCCCTGCAGAATGTGTCTTCCATATCCAACACATATTCCTTGACGTTGGCCTCGATTGCAGCCTCCTGAGTGGTTGGAGATCTACTGAGGGTTGGGGCCCCTGCACCACAGGGCCACAGCGGCTTCTGTTATGCCCCTGCTTCCATACCTCCTTCTTTCACCATTTTATGCCTTTCGGACTCTTGCTCTAGATCAAAGCTCTTGATTAAAAACAAGTCTGGGTCCACAGAATTAGTGCCTTTGCCGGCCTCCTGCAAACTAAGGGCCGGGTTTAGATCTTGGTGGACGGGTTACTTCGTCACAATGGTGACGGATATCCTGCGTGCCGAGATATAGATCTCGTAGGATGTAATGGGATTTATATTTCGTTGGAAGGGATATTCATGACGGTTGAGACAGAGTAACCCATCCGCCAAGATCTAATAGGCCCTAAATTCTGGATTAGCACCAGGTGCTTTGTATCTTCAATACAATGCATCTATAGTGTAGCACCTAGGAGTGGCATTCCGTTAAGAGAGGCACTAAACACTAAAATTATTCTATTCCCTACTTAACACCCCCCCAACTCTTACTTTCAGCAATAAACTGTCCCACTTGATTTCTTGAACACATTTGCTATCCTGTTGGTGGACCCAATTAAAAGAGGATGTCCGACCTCATGAAAAAGAGCACACTCCGGCGGAATTGCAATAAGGTACTTTCTTTTCCTAGCTGGCCACTTCCATGAACAGGGGGTCCATGATTGTTGTGGGTCCAGGGAGGGCGTCGCAGTCTAGATAAGTCCGAAGCTGCTTGACCACACCACTGTTACATGAGCCCTTTAATTAAGGCTGCAGGTCAGAGAACAGGAACTTATCTGGTTGCTTCAGGTCAGCAGTCAGGTGTTTATTTTAGTGACTGGCCTAGCTGTGCAAACTCACCGGACCTGACGTGGACTCTGGGACATCCACCTACATTTTCGCCGCCTTGGTGCTCTGTTGCCTGCTGCGGGGGGACTGCTCTCACTCTAAGCCGCTGCCTCTCCTGTTCTATTCCGCGGACCGCGCGCTGCCCAGGACTCAGTATCCCAGAGGGCAGCGCGGTCTCGCAAGAGGTGTGCGGGACTCCCCCCGCCTCCAGGACTTCAAAATCGAACTTCGCCTCCCACGGCGCAGGACGCGCGCGGGCTTCCCCGGGCCCAGGGCGGGCCCGTCCTTGGCCGTCGTCGGCCAGAAGAGGCTGGGCTGGGCCTGGTCTCTTGGCTTGTTTGTTCTCCTGCCATTGACTGAACTATTCCTGGTAAAGTATATTGCCTAAGTGACTGTTTATAATATTATTTAAATAGGCTGGACATTGTGAGTAAGGCAGCCTGAAAAACGGGCAAAAGGAAATTACCGAGCCCGAAGGGAACCAGGCACCACCCTGATACTCAGCAGACTTTACTGAGTTATCTAACTGGGGCAGTTGATGTCTTAGACAAACAGATCCATTCTGTGGAGGAGTCCATTGTGGGTTCGACTTCAGGGCTGTCAGGCGACACCTTTGAGTGATAACTCAATTCTACTAAATTTGGGGGCGGCATGGGGGGGGGACAAAATCTCGCAGAAATTAATGGTTGTATCCAAGTATGTGCTGATGAAATCCAGTCCATCGGTAGCGAGTCACCCACCCAACCCCCCCCAAAAAAGCAAAGAAAACTAAGATCAGGTGCTCCTGCTATTCAAAAACTCCCATACAGACTTTGACCCAGGATAACGAAGGGGCAAAAAATACAAGGCTGGTCCCTTCGTCATCCAGTATGGTGTTGACAGAGAATATGCATTTAAACTTGGGAAGAAAAGGGGATACCCATTTATCATCAGGGTACATTAATAATCAGGTAACAGCACCCCAAGTACAAATGCCTCCCTGTTCCCAGTGGTTCGGTCAGAGTAATTGTCTTGCAGCTCCCCTGATCGACCGAAGGTTCGCAGACCCCCATCTGATCCTCCTACCAGAAGCCACCCCCTATGTTATCGTCCTGGGAAACGTACCTGTATACCAATCACCTAAAGAAGAATCATGGTCAGCCTTAAAAAACAAGTCGCTGCATTGGCTGAGCCATAGGGTAGGGCTCCATAGTCAAACCATTCAGGATTTTAAGATGGTAAGACGGATCCAATGGTTGGGGACAAGGGAGAAGGACTTGATGGGGGACTGCATAGTTTTGACTTTTAGTACGCCCCGACTGGTCAGGGAAATTCTGAACATTGGGCGAAACCATACAGCTAACATACCAGGTATCAATATATTGCCGTTAGGTTTCTTTTATCCCCCACCAAGTACGAATTTCACCCCCGCATATTCGCGAAATTCCCATAAGACTCTGAGGCCAATACATGCGATCTCAACTTACAACAGGTTTAACGCCCTATCAGGTCTAGATGATATTGAATGACTGGACCGGGTCCTGGCAGATAGATTAGTAGCTTTTCCAACAACTTTAGCACCTCAACGGGACCCAACTCTCCAAGGGGTAATACAAGCTATTTTACCAATGGATGGTCCTTGTACTCAGGTTAAAAAAAGTGCAATACTCCACCTAGATCCGGCGATTTCTGCTGAAAAGGCCGTAGTTAAAAGGTCTATTCCAGTTTTAATACCTCAAAAAGTACTGCCCCGCCAGAAACTGAGAGTTAAGCATAAAATAAGGGGGACAAAATTGGACATTGTTTTTTGGAATGTTGCCGGCCTCCTTAATAAAATTAAAAATGTTAATTGGCTGGAAACAACAACGAAGCATAACATCATAGGTTTACAGGAAACATGGCTTTGCGCCCCCGTACATCTGTTGGGCTACAAGACTTATTTTTCAGAAGCCATTCAATCCCCTTCTGGGAGACCAAAAGGGGGCTTAATAATGTTTATTTCAAATGTTTTGGTGGTTGATAAAATTGAAGTACTGAGTTTAGAAACTAACTTTCAGGTAATGATATTGTCTTTTAACAAGGCGTCCACTTTTATTTTAGAAAATTTTTATAATAATTTTAAATCAACTGAATTAATTGAGATTTTAAATAAGGTTTCCGTTTCATTACAAAATTCACCTTCAAAGTAAAATAAAAATTTGGTGGCATTGATTTGGGGCGGTGATTTTAACATTTCACTTTGCAAGGGCAGCAGCACTAATAAATATGGTATCCAGGATGAGGGTGGGAACAACTCCTCGCATTTTGCTCACACAACTGTGGGAAATCGTATGAATGAAATACTGGTCACCGCTAAATTGGGGTTTGCCAACAAATTAGTTAGTCCCCCGGTCCCCTTTTCTTATACTTTTAATGGAAGAGGACTAAATAGCACAATTGATTTTATATTAGTTTCTCGGTGCTCTGCACCATTAATACGTAACTTCGAGACACTAGGTAATGCAGTTAGTGACCATTTCCCTAATGGTTTGTCATTGAGCAGCCAATGTTCTTCGATCGAGACAGCATATTTGAGCATTTTGGACCAACAATCCCTAAACATGGACATTTTGAATGGACTTTCATTAAAATGGGGTAAAGTGGACCAAGAGCTAGTAACGGCTAAGGTAATAAAGCGAGCTATGCCTTCCCTGCACACCTGTCTCGACCCTATTGCTACTCCCGAGCAAGTATTGTGTAGCTATGAGACCATTACTAATACGATTAAAGACGAACTATGTAGAAGGAAATCGAAAAGGGACTACTAAGAGGAGATGGTTTAACACTGAATGCACAAAATCTTATACTAATTTAGAAATTGCACTGAATAGGGAAACAAGGGATAGGAACGAAATAGTAAGACTAAGGAAAGCCTATAGTACAGCATTAAACAAACGTAAATCACAGATTAAAAGATAGTTTATGGAACCAATTGCATGAGAGCTGCTCCTTGAAAGACAGTGCCACTGTTTGGAAAATAATTAAGTCTCCTTTTCTCAACGCTATAAGTGACTTTCCAAAACTGGAGGTAGCGGTAGATGCTCATGCCTGGGTCCAACACTTCTCTAATATTTTCAAACAAGAGACTAACATCACTCTGGGCCAACCCGAGTCTGTTAAACAAACAATCTATCCCATTCAGTTACACTTTACACATAAGGACAAATGCCCTAATAATAGCCAAATCAGGAAAAGCTCCAGGTCCCGATGGGGTTCCTGTGGACCTTTTCAAGTCTAAAAAAGACCTAGGTGCCCTATTTTAACGAGAGTTCTAGATGCCGCCAGTAAGGTCGGCTTAGTCGAATTCTGGTCGACATCAATCCTGGTGCCGATTTTTAAAAAAAGGTGATCGCCACAGTCCCACGTGCTATCGGCCCATATCCCTCCTGGACTCCCTCGGTAAAATCGCTGGACAAATACTCTTGGAACGACTTCAGGCCTGGGCTTCCGACAAAAATATAATATCAGACCTTCAGTATGGCTTCCGAGAGGGTTTGGGCACAGTCGATCAAGCTCTGAATCTCTCACTTTTAATATGGAAGTATGTCCGATCAAAAGGAGGCTTTTGCACATAGTCTATGTAGACCTGACATCAGTCTTCGACAGTGTCAATCACTCTAGACTTTGGGCGATTATTTTAGATATGGGGTGGATCCTCCGCTTGTGAATTTTTTTACGAGAACTTTATTCGGAGGCCACCGCGAGAGTGAGACATGGGGTTGGAGGAATACTCACCGAGCCCTGTAGGATAGAGAGGGGGGTCAGACAAGGGTGCGTTCTGGCCCCCTTCCTATTTACACTATACACCAATGGGCTCGAACTAGAGATGGTGAAAGGGAGTCAAGATCTGCCAGCAATACGTCGTCAGCCAATTCCAGCATTACTGTATGCCAACGACGCAGTAATCTTAGCAAGGACCCCTGTTCAACTCCAGTGATCATTAAACAACTATTGCAACTTCATGAACTCTCTTAGTCTCAAAGTAAATATAAAAAAGACTTATACCATGCATGCTGGCCCAAGACCAAAAAAAAGCACGAGACATCTTTGTGAATAATACCAGCCTAGAGTCCACAACATCCTATCCCTATTTAGGGATTCTAATAGATAATAAGCTTAAGTGGACAGAGGCCATCCAAGCCAGGAAACTAGCATTTTTGAGGGCCACCACTGCACTGGTGGCATTTGCGCAAAAACTGTTAAAGAGATCCCCTCTTGAAATGTTAAAGATTTTCCAGCCAAAATGTATTAGTGTCGTCAGTAACGGTTCAGGCCTATGGGGACATTTAAATACTGATGATCTACAGAGAGTAGAGAACTCCTTTTTGCGTTACCTACTCGCTGCCCCCCAGAGCACTACGACATATGAATGCCTTTTAGAAGTGGGATTGGATCACATCTCGGATATTTTAAAGATTCAACCTATAATGTTATGGCAGCGTATCTGGACCACTGAACAGTGCGTTTTAACCAGTAGTTTGGTTGGGGAATGTATGGGTCTTGATAATATGCAAAATATAAGATGGCTAGCTTTTTTAAAGTCCTTTTTCGATGACTTAGGCCTTTCAAGGTATTTTACTCATCCACTCACTATCTCTGGAGTCCCAAGAAAGGAGCTAAAAAAAATGTCTTCCTCATTTAGGTGAGCTACGTCTTATTCAAGAAATAGGGAAAAGCTCAGTACAGCATCTGCTATCGGTCCAAACTACCTTGCTTATCCAACCTTATTTAACATACAATTTGAATCAGTTTGAAAAAAATGTGTTAACTTGATTTAGATTAGATATGTTTCATTGGTTGATTTCATTCCCCCACCAGAACGATTGGTTCAGGAACCTATCATTCTGTCCCTGTGATTGTAAGTCCCGACAATCTTCAATACACATATTGCTGTTTTGTAAGTCTTATGAAATCCCACGTAGGCGTTGGATTATCCCAATCCTACAAATAATGGGGCTCCGAACCTGTCGCCCTGCTTTCCTGGCACTGCAATTTTTGGACAATGAATTATATGCTAAATCTATAGCCTATTTTTTAAAATTCTGTGTCAGTCACCGTCCCAATCTTAATTCTACTTAAATGTTGGTTTTATGTATTTCTATAATCAACTATGCAATTTTAAATATTTTAATATTATAAGCATGTTTTATGTGTACTTTTATGGCTTTCAAAATTACGGAAACCGAATAAAGATGATTTGATTTGATTTGATTTGACTTGGAGATGTAAGTGACAAAAAGAAACTGATGGGAAAGACAAAGACATAAAAAGTAAAGACTCGAGAGTTATCAAGAGATTGAGAGAGAAAAAGTGAGAGAAAGAGAGATAGAGAGAGAGAGAGAGAGAGAGAGAGAAAGAGAGAGGGCAAGGTAAAAAAAGCAAGTGCCTTTCGTACAGGTTTAGCTTTAATGCAAGAACCAAATACATGGGTGCTCGTTTTATCAACCACTGAAGAATGAAAGGCTGAGAGGACGAGCTTCGATTTGAACCTGTGAACACAAGTTTGAAACACAAGCATATACACTGAATGCATTAGTCTACTGAGCCCCCAGTCTGGCAGTGTACCTGAAAGGTGTGGAGGGTTAGAGCCATGTGTGTTGCATCATTGATGAATGTTAGTACCACAGCTCTTCTGACCTCGGTTTTCATCTAGTCACTTCTTGAAGTTTCTTTTCATTTCCCTTTGTTGTACTTCCTGTAAGTCTTTAACCAGTGGTGTACCAAATGCCAAAAAGATGTTTGATTCATGAACTACTGGAGAGGTAGACAAAAACAAGAGTTGGAAAACACATGCACCATCATGGAGTGCTCAAATTAACAGAAAAAAATAGTGATTGGAAAGCAAGCAGTGGAAGGATACAAGTAATGCAACCATGCACTACGGTGGCACAAATACAAGAAGAGAAAGGAAAGGCCACACAAGCTGACAAATAAGAAGCAAGCAAATGAGAGTGACAAAAAGCCAACCAATTGTAAGCAGTGGGCGGGCTCTAGACCCACTGTACGCTTACAGTATGTCTTGCAACAGACAGAACATGCGCTCTCTAGTAGGCGAGACCTAAAAAGCTCTCAAAGAGTACCACACTTGAGCCGCTCATCACAGAGGGCATTGGCGGTCCCTTGAACACCCCGAGGTCTGCTTGCAGCCGCCCGCGCGGTCACACGGGCTTTCCTGGATGATTCATTAAATCCTTTATAGACTCCATTACCGAGCAAACACTCTTCAATATTAGAACTCCTTAATCTTGCAGATCTTCGCAGCCCCGACATTACTGTGTTATTATGGTAATTAATTCATCTGATAATCCATCATTCTGGAGTCCTTGTCGTGATCCCCAGCGCCTGGAGTGAGCTGACGAGGCACAAGGCCAAACACAAGTTCCACAAGGGCTGCCGAGCCGTCGCTCTTGTAAATTCCGGAGCGGTCCTTATTAAAGGGAGCCTCCAGCTGCGGGGTGCCCCGGCAACACCGCGACTGGACCCAAGCACAGAAGAAGCCGCATGATGCGGGGGAGGAGGGCGCGAGCACCAGAGGACATATTTCACCACTGAAAGAGGTGACTCCTGGCGGCAGCCCTGCAGAACCGTGGAGAACAAAAGCACCAAGAGCTGCTTTAACCCCTTCCGTGCTCACATCGGCCAATGGAGCACTACCTTCTGGGTGCTGCGCATGACCGTTGGCCGACGCAGCCTCGCCCACTCAGTAGAGCGCCTGCACCGCGGCGAAATGTCCGCCGCGGTAAATGGGTTAATAAGAACCGAGGAACACACAAGAGACCAATATCACTGAAAGATCAAGAGTGAGGCTGGAAAACTGTATTGGCAATAAAGTACAGCACAGTGTATTGACAGAACAGGTCAGGCAAGTGTTGCTATAGAAAAGCATGTCAAACCTTAAACAACACACTCTGTCCTGTAGTGGCTGTTTCAGGGTCCAGGATGTTCTTAAGTCCATATTTTATGGGTAGTGTATTTTTGGTGACACGCGAAGGAATGTTTTTCAGCGATCGCGAAAGTTTCTGGCCTGCCTTAGGATGGTACATAGGGCCTCATTTACAATGGAATGGTGCAGCGCGGTGGGGGAAGCAATATTGCAGCGCCGCGTCATTCTTAAAGTGCAGGAATGTGCTGTATTAAAAATAATATGGTGCGTTTCTGTACTGACCCCTGCGGCAGCACTAAAAGGCAGCCTAGCACAACGCAGGCCCAGGCAGAACTGGGAACCCAAAGCAGGCCTGGCAATTTTGTTGGACCGTCCCCCACCAGGGAGGGGGTGGGAGGGGTGCATGAATCACTGCTGCGTGACAATACTGGCCCTCGGCACTGCTGCTTTTGTACCATCGCTGCAAAACCGGCCCCCAGTAACAAAACCAGACCCACCTCTCCCCTCTCATAGGCAAACGCCCGATGCCCGCTACGGCCAGTCCAGGCCTGATGCAGCCACCCTTGCACCATATTGCAAGGGTGCCTGCGTTGCAGGGATGATTGATTTTCTGCAGGAAGAGACATCAATCAATGGAGGCAAATTCTTCCTTCTGTGTGTGCTGCATTTTTCTATGTGTGCAGCACACTAGAAAGAGGAAAAGACGAGGAGAAATAAGGCTATTTCTGCTCGTTACACCGCCCTTACCCCACCCCTGGGGTGGCGTTAGAATGTGACGCATTCCCAGCTTTAAGATTCCTCATAAATCTGGGAATTGTTCAGATTACATGGGTGGTGCATGAGAACACTCACAGCAACACCCGTGGGAATGCTGTTCTGCGTGAAAGGGGCACATATTTACAAGGCCATGAAAAGCCACGTAAGTAGTTTTATATGGTCTTGTAAATATGCTGCGGCACATTGCGCCACCAGAACATCAAAATAGTGATGCTCCTGTGGCGCTAAAGAGCTATGGGCCTCATTTATGAGTTTTTTCATAAGGGAGTGCCGCAAGGAAGCTTGCTGGGCTGCCCTGCGTCAAAAGAAAAGGTCAGAAATGGTCTGTATCTGAGATACAGCGCAGTCCTGTCTTTTTCCCCGCACTAGCACACAATGAGCTGCCATGGGTCAACGCAGGCCCCTTGTGTCATGGTGCAAGGGTGCCTGCGTTGTAGGGGTGAATGTTTTTGTACAGGAAGAGACACCTTCCTGCACAAAAACTATCACAAGAGTTGTTTTCCTCTTTCTAAAGTGGCTTTGCGTGTCCCTATAAATATTCTGCTGCACAAGACACCACCGAAGCATCAAAAAAGTGACGCTCTGCTGGCGCAAAAATGCTACTAGGGGCTTTATACATGAGGCCCATAGTTTCTAGGTCAGGCTGGACAGCTCAGTTGTCAACGATATATATTGTTAACAACTCTTTGAAGTATGCATAAGGTGGGTTTTGGCTTCACTCAGAGGAATATAACTCACTTACCTCATGCTGTTGCCTGTTTGGTGTATCTTTAAACCTTCCAGGTCCAGGCAGTGCTTCCATTGCAATGTAGAAGGGACTATGGGGCACATGCATCAAGTGATTTTGGAATCGCAAACGGTGCGAATCGCAAAATTCGGCCGTTTGCGATTCCAAAATCACTTTTTGGGATGCATCATTTATTTTTCATGTTTCGCAATTTAAGAAATCGCAATTTTTGGTGATTTCTCAAATTGTGATAGCATTTAAGAAATCGCAAATTTTGCGATTTCTTAAATGCTATGCATGATTAATTTTATTTTGCGAATTCACAATTTTTAAGGGAAAAATTACCATGAAGTAAACCTTCATGGTAATTTGCAAAAAGTTTCAAAAATGCAAAAAAATGCATTTTTGAAACTTACATGTTACACACCCACATGCCCTTGGGACATGTGTGTGAGTAAAATGTACTTACATGACATTCCTTTGGACACCCCCCTGCACCCTTGAAATTGCATTCTCATTTTGCGATTCCTTGATTGCGAATTCGCAAAATGAGAATGCCTTCCCATTGATTCCTATGGGCCTCTAGGCCCATAGGAATCAATGTATAGAGATTCCTTATTTGCGATTCGCAATTAAGGAATCGCAAATAAGGAAAATTAGGAAATCGCAAAACAAATTGCGATTTTTTGATGCATAGGAATTTGCGATTCCTAAATTGCGATTCCTTAGTTTTCGCAATTTAGGAATCGCAAATTCCTACAATGATGCATGTGGCTGTTAAATACATTAGAAAAGTAAGCTCACACACTCAATCATCAGGCTGTTTGTTTCATTCAATTCTCTATCTCCCATATACTTTTTATACAAAACAGCAATCCTTTATGCTATGTGTCCAACAAAAGCTAAGAGTGAGCGCTTTAATGTGATGACCAGCATTTGTTTGTGCAATGTATGTAAACAGCATTGTTGCAGTGGTTGTGCTTTAGTTTTCTTGCAAAGACCCCCTTTTTCCTATATAATGTGAAGAAGTAGGAGTCCCAAATATTTTTCTAGGCAGGACTATATGGAAGAAAGTGTCTCTCAGTCCCTACTTCTCCCAGGTCACACTATGGGCAGATTCTGTTGGCTTTTGGCTTGTGTTAGTCGCCACTCTTTACTTATAGTCTCTGGTTGGTCAGTCTGTATTTATTGAGTGTTTTATCTTCTGGAATTTTAACACAATATTAAATTCAACAAGATTAAAGTGTCTCCCACTAGCATTCTGGCATGTTGTGTTGCCCTAGGTGTGTTTCAAAGTATGCTGGGCCCTGCTTGCTTTGTAACTGGTCTGTGCTCCTGAGAAGCCCGGCTTGTCGTCCTCCATGTTAGGATTCTGCGGGCGGCTTCAGATGGACAGTAGGCCTGTGAGACACAATTCTAGGCTTTCCTTGGAGAGTTGGCCTGCTTGATCATTTGGAGTCTGGTGCTGGAGGACAATTAGGTCACTTTCCTTGGTGTGGTACTAGACTTTGAAGATTGATAACAAAAGGCTGCACACATCTCGAGGTTCTTATCCATCACCGGACATGTACACAGCATAGACACCAACAGATATTGATGTATAAAGGTGTTACTTCAAGGCTTAGGGACCTCATGGCCTGACATGCATCTCCTTCTACCCTCAATACCATGTGCAATTATTAAGCTTGAGAAGCCCTTCCATGTGTTGTGTTGCATATAGCAGTGAGTGGGTACAGAATATCAGATGGACCTAATCAAAATGACGCCTGTAACAGGTTCATGGGTTAATTTACAGTTTGGATACAGCCCATGGGAAGGGTTCTGGGGTCTATCAATCTATATAAGAATGGCATAGAGAATGGACTCTTTGGACACCTTGCTGTTGGCATTGCAGAGATAACAGAAGGGACATGTCAAAAAGAGTAATTGACGAGTACATACGAGTCCTCAAGTCTAGGAAAATTGAGCTGACGTAGACGTGTGCAAGTCCATGATTCTCAGAACCAACAGTATGTAGTTCTGCCAAATCTATGTGAAGGGCCCTTGGCTCCTCTGAGCACTGCATTTCCATTCTGCATACGCTACTCCCTGATCCAGCATGTTCTCAAGCAGGGCATGTTTCACCTGAGTCCAACCGAGTGTATTTCACTTCAACGGCAAGCCCTCTTTGAAGCAAGATTTAGAATCTCTTCTGCCTCAAGGGCAATCCATAAATTTGAGTCTCTTCTGTCTAAGGGAAGCTCTAGCTGGAGCTGATCCAGCATCTCTGCAGCCACAAGAGAAGCACCATCTATGGCTGTACCCACTGTCTATATCACTATTAAAGGAGAGAGAGAGGACTAGGAAGCTAGTCCGTATCCCCGGGGTTTGATATGTGATATCCCACTGTCTCCCATCTTGACCGTGTGCTGCATCCGATATCTTGCGACTACTGCACGTATAGGACATTCTGCATCTAGAGGCAGCCAGTGGTGGCTCCTCCTCTAAGGCATAGGAGCGTTGCCCCACTGCTCTCCGAGCAATGTAAAAGTACAAATTAAATGATAATAACAGAAGTTATTTCTGTTAACATCATTTTATTTTCTTGATCGGTCAGGGTGGGCAGGCGGGGCTGGGCTCCCGTGACATCCAGGAGGAGGAGCGGTTGCTGCACTTCAAAGTGGGTATGACTGTTTGGCCAGCCCTCTTGGGCCAGCCAAACAGTCCTGCACAGTTTGTATGTTCCCCACCAGGCTGCATTACACAGCCTGGGGAGGAACATGCCCAGCCTTCCATTTCCCATCTGAGTGCAGAGCCACGGTGCTCAGACCTACCACAACACTGAACTGCAGAATTATGATTGGATTAGGGGAGGTTCCTGGTGCTTTCTGGTTCAGGCGGCTGAGGCATGGAGGAGGTAAGTGTGGTATTTTTTTTATCTTGTTGACCCCCGCGACCTTCCCTCTTCCCCCCACCTGTCCACTCTTATTCCGTGCCAGCCGCCACTGGAGGCAGCTCCAGCTTCAAGAACAGGTTTTACCTGAAGCCAAATCACCTTGGATTTTAGCTCCTTGTGCAGTTAGATTAAACATCTCCCCCAACTTCAAACACAACTCCACGTGAGGTCAGACCTATTTTCTCCTCCAAATCCTTAGGGTAAGGTCTAGCTGAAAATGAAAACCTATACTAAAGTAAAGTTTCAGGCTGCATTCAGGTCCCCGACCTTGTAGATAAGGTCCATCAGATCTATTGCCCCCCCCCCCCATACTTTGAGGGCAAACCAGTCTGACGTTTATTAAAAAAGTATTCCCCACCATGATGGTAACCTTTTTTTGACACTAGTCTGACATTTCTTCTGACTATAAAGTAAACATCATCAAAGGAGAAATGCAACAACTGGTCTGCTTCTAGGACAAGTCACATTTGAGGAGGAATGAAGCATCGTTTGACGGTGGGGCCCATCTAAAACTTGATCCAACATATCTCCCACTTTTATGGGGCAGCTCTGTCTGAAGTTGGATCCAGCATCCTCCCACCTTGAGGGAAAGTATTTTTGAGGCTTGATTGTTTGTATCATATGCCTGGAAAGTAAGTTCCATATGAGGTCATATCCTGCCGCTCCCCTCTTTGAGCACATGTGCCATCTTGGTCTAATGCAATATCTGCGATCCATTGGTGTCATAATCCAATATCTCCCTCACATTCAGGTTGTGATCCAACTGAGGTTGGAAACGGATTCTGTCCTCCTGGAAGTAAAGTCTCATCTTAGGCTGATAAAGTGTTTCCCCACATGCCAGGAAACAACCCCGTGAAGCTCCTCGAACCATTGTCACACCACCAGTCATACCACTGTGTTCTCATCTGAAAGTAGGCCAGTGGTCTCCCCCTCCAAGAGTTTTTCCACCCATAATGCTTTCCATTTGTAGGGCTTCTCACACAGAAGCTAGTTTTTTTCTGGAGGGAGCAAGCACTTATCCCAGTCACTGAAGGTAAGTCAATCTGCAGCAGAACCTATACTTGTCCTACATCTTTGCTTTTGAGATACAATTAGTGAGAAATACACACTAGTATGCCATTGAACTGGTTATTGAAGTGTCAATGTTTTCCTAAATGGAGATAGAACTGATTATTACTTACAAGTGTTCAATGCTTACTAGTCATAGTTCTTAAACAATACGTTTGTTATATTATTTGTTACAATTAAACTAAATAATTGGCCGTTCATTAATCATGCATTGGGAAACTTTACATGTATATAGTGAAACAAATACCCTATGCACACACATATAAGAGTTCAATCAGTAATCATATCGTAGGATAAGCAAAAGGTCACAAAAAGTAAGGTGGCAGAGAGACGACAGAATCTTGTGTGGACTGAAATCTTCAGTTCTTTATTTCCATAACAGTAAAACAGCAGCCAGCCGACACGTGCTTCATCGCTTGCGCGAATCTTCAGGGCTCAGACGCTACTGTACACACATTGTAGGTCGCTCTGCCGGTGATACTTCCGACGGATCACTGACATAATATCGAGGGACATAATATCGACTACCAAAAATATCGGCGACAAAATATCGACAGACAGAATATCGACTTTGTATCTATAAACAGGTAAGTACAAAAATATCGAGTAAAAAATATCGTTTACAAAAATATAGTTTGTAATAATATCGAATTTATTAAAAACAATGTTAAATTAAATTAATATTAAACATTATTTACTAAAATATACTTAAAAATACTTAAATTACCTTATAATAATTAAATAATTAATTAAAGTTCTAAAAAAAATTTTTACAATCATATTTGTTAAAACATATATATATATATAGTAACATAATATAATTAAAAAATATCCAATATTTTTACCGTAGGATAGCGGAAGTGTAAAATTACTATTCCCACTCCAGAGAGTGCAACAGTAGATAAGGCGTTGGATAGCGTAGAGGTAAAAATTACTATTCCCACTCCAGAGAGTGCAGCAGTAGGGAAAGCGTTGGATAGCGTAGGGGTAAAAATTACTATTCCCACTCCAGAGAGTGCAACAGTAGGGAAAGCGTTGGATAGCGTAGGGTTAAAAATTACTATTCCCACTCCAGAGAGTGCAACAGTAGGGAAAGCGTTGGATAGCGTAGAGGTAAAAATTACTATTCCCACTCCAGAGAGTGCAACAGTAAGGAAAGCGTTGGATAGCGTAGGGGTAAAAATGTCTATTCCCACTCCAGAGAGTGCAACAGTAGGGAAAGCGTTAGATAGCGTAGGGGTAAAAATTACTATTCCCACTCCAGAGAGTACAACAGTAGGGAAAGCGTTGGATAGCGTAGAGGTAGAAATTACTATTCTCACTCCAGAGAGTGCAACAGTAAGGAAAGCGTTGGATAGCGTAGGGGTAAAAATTACTATTCCCACTCCAGAGAGTGCAACAGTAGGGAAAGCGTTGGATAGCGTAGGAGTAAAAATTACCATTCCCACTCCAGAGAGTGCAACAGTAGTGAAAGCGTTGGATAGCGTAGGGGTTTAAATTACTATTCCCACTCCAAAGAGTAAAATTAGTAAAATTAACATAATTATCAATTAATCAATTTAATAACATTAATTATCAAAGAAAATGTAATTATTACCAAATAAAAATTATTTAACAATTAATTATAAATAAATAACACTACATAAATTAACATATTTAATTAATTATAATTAAATTACTTCCCTCCCTACTCCCCTATAAACCCAAAACCCGCTACAAAAATTGATTTAGTTAAATTAACATAATTATCAATTAATCAAATAAATAAAATTAATTAGCAATTAAAATGTAATTAATTACAAAATAATAATTAATTAACAATTAATTATAAACAAATACCAATAAATAAATTTACATATCTAATTAATTATAATTAAATTACTTCCCACCCTATTCCCCTATAAACCCACAACCCGCTACAGAATTAAATTACGCAAAATTTAAATAACATTAAATTAATTAATTAAATTACATTATAACATAAATAAACACTTTTAACACATAAAATACACTATAAAAAATTCGATATTATTAAATGTTCGATATTTTTATTAATCTATATTATGTACTTCGATATTTTGACTATCTATATTTAAAAATTCGATATTGCATTACTTACCTTCAAAACGATATTTTTGATGTCTATATTCTGTCCATTCGATATTCTGTCCAGCCTATATTTTGTACTCAATATTATGTCCATTCGATATTTTGTAGTCGATATTTTGACTGTGCACCACTTCCGACCTGGTGTCGGCCTCCCCATTTTCCACTACCACAAAGCTACCGGAAGTCCTGTCCGATTCTACTCAGTCGGCAGTGACCTTCCAAATATTCTTGCTACCATTCATATCGGTTAAGGGCCCTACCGGGTCGGAAGTATCACCGGCAGAGCGACCTCCAATGTGTGTACAGTAGCATCTGAGCCCTGAAGATTCGCGCAAGCAATGAAACACGTGTCGGTTGGCTGCTGTTTTACTGTTATGGAAATAAAGAACTGAAGATTTCAGTCCACACAAGATTCTGTCGTCTCTCTGCCACCTTATCTTTTGTGACCTTTTGCTTATCCTACGATATGATTACTGATTGAACACTTGTATGTGTGTGCATAGGGTATTTGTTTCATGATTGTTTGGGTTTCACCGGCTTGCTGGTTTAACTACTGAATGGTTATAAAGGTTTTTCCATTCACCCAGTGGCACCACTAATCTATCGTTGCTAATATACACACTTATGCGCTTCCATCTCTAGCTGTGCGCCCGTTTCTTACTGACATTAAAACCTTTCTTGCATTAGCTTTTACATGTATATAGATTTGCATCTTTTACTTTTACATTCATAAAAAATATATATACACATAATTATTTCATATTAGTTGGTCAGTTTTTCTTTACGAGAAAAAGAGAAAAAGCTCAATGATGACGCCATCTTATTTTAAATTCTTATAGTCTGAACTTCAAACCGTATTGTTTTTCTTTCCAATGCAAAATATATAGAAAGACGACAGAAGTACAAAGGAAGCCATGAGCACATGTCCACCTCCTTAATGCTGCCACTAGTGATTAGGCTTGAATCTGGACACCGAATGCTGCTAAAATTACTGCCTAATGGGACTGAATCTTATTACAGTTAATTGGACATGTGTGCGTACTTGAGTTACTGTCCTGAGGAGGCCCATGAAGCACACTAAGAGCTGAAACGCCTCAGCATTCCTTATTAGAAGTTTTATTAGCTAAAAAAGTTGTAAACATTCATATTCAGTAATCTTGCAAATCTACGTTGAGAGTTTTTGCAACTTGCATGATATATATGTAAAAACACCCATAGCAGCAATTTAAAACATGTGACCTTGTTATGAGCCCCAATGTACCCCAATATAGGCCTAGGTAGCTGCACAACCTTTTACCTACATTTGTCCTACCGTGCTCTGCATAACGGCTCTGGTGCTGACCTTTTACCTACATATGTGCCATATAAAGGTTTTGTGGTTTTGTTTCCAAAGTGATGGGGGAGCTGAGGACCTGACAGCAGGAGCTTTAATGGGGCTGAGGTTCCGTGACGATTTGAACCCGTGTTTTCAATATTGTCGGAAATACATAATATTGGTATCAGCGAACCGCAAATGATCCATTTAGCATATCCTGGTGTTTTCGCTATGCTACGAGCAAGAGTACTCCTGTTATAAACACATTTCTGATCTACCCATGGCATCCATCTTAGATCATGGCAGCCATTTTGTGTTTCTTGCCCTCACATACGCAATAACCTCTGATCATTTCATTTCAATTAAGGACACGTAGGCTTAACCGGCGATTCACCTCTCTAGTGACACGTGCACCTTAGAACAGAACACGCTGTAGCTACATGACTCGACAAAGGCTACCTCCTCTGCCCGAGGCTAGTCCTGCTATACTGGTTCTCGTGGTCGTTGGCCTGATCATGATTAGGCGGCCGAAGCTGGTAGCCTTGCCCATTTACAACCCACAAACATCTCTTATCCTGCTTTTCTATCTTCTGCACCTGGCTCTGCTCCTTTCCTTCTGGGCCTTTATTAGGGGGAGGTAACGAAATTTACGATGAGGCGGTCCGGGTCTTGAATGAAAAGTTGACATGAGATTATGATGGAAAAGTGGGAACCCCTCGTTCGTAATGTTTTGACATCAGATATTGTCTACGATTCCTGTGCAACGCCAAATATTTATTGTTTAGGACACAAAGGTTTGGGAATGTACTAACATGTAAAGAATTTGCCCGAAGCTTAATTTTTAGTATATAAGGAGCAACCCACTTTGTACAAATCGAACAGGCTCCTAGATACTGCCCATGCGTAGTTTCTGTGACTTCTGTGTCCCTGCAGTAATAAACCTTTGGTCTTTGACGCCACCATCGAGAAGCCCGTGTTTCTGTTTATTTGTGCACCAAGGCAGGTGGAACTCCGGGGTCTTCGGGTGTTGTTCCCTGACACCTCTGGACGGAACCAAAAAGTCCAGAACTCCAATTGGCGCCCAACGTGGGGCGACGTCATTAGGTACCGGTCCAAAAGCCTGAAGAGTTCGAGAAGCTTCGTGTGAAGATTCCTGAGGGAGGCGCCCCACTTCATCGATCCCGGCATATCGCAAAAGTGGCCCGAAGTTCTCTTCCACGAGGGTTCCCGTTCAGGACGGCTGCAGTGGGCCGTTGCCTTGACCGTCGCCCTGTCTTGGACCCGAGGTGCAGTCCTTAGTACAGCGAAACGTGACGGGTTTCTCCTTGGTGACGTCTTCAGTACCTCAGTTAAGTATTTAGTGGTTGCTCGTTGGTTACTTCGTAAGGGTTGTTAAAATCCTTTTTGGTTCTTGGTTTGGTTTGGTTTCGTAAGATTATCACTGGTTATTCTGGTTACGATAATCTATTTGGTTTAGTTTGGGTATCGATACATCAGTTCGTTTTTGGTAGGCCTAAGTTCTTGGTTCAAGTGCGCATATCTGTTTCTTGTTTTGTTTGTTCTGTGTTCCGGATTACAAAATGGTAAGTCGGAAAAATTGTATGTTGTCTTGTTTTGGTTGCAACAGTGATTCACGATTGGAGGACTCATGTCTGGTTCCTCCGATTGGGACTCCCCTATATGATTTGTACTGTAAGCATGGTGTGGGTCCTATATCTTATAATGAGGTGTGGGTCCGATACACTGAAAAGGATGGTGTCCTTAGTTGGCCACTACATGGTAGTTTTGACTCAGAAATTCTTGATAATTTAGAAGCGAAATTGTTTAGGAAGAAAGCCCGGCCGGCAATGTTTGATTCTTTCCGTTATTGGCGAAAGGAATCCAAACAGAGAGAAATTAAAAGGTTAAAGAAAGAACAAAAAGAGCAAGAGTTGACTCTAGAGCAGGCTGTTAAGCAGCTGCAAGTCAACGAATCTGAGAAGGCCGTAGAGGTGGCCATTAGAGAGCATAATTTGAAGATCGACAAGTGCTATCCTGCCTTGCCATCGAGTACAACTAAGATACTGGAGGACCCCGAGAACGATCCTCTGTTGTCTTAATTGTTACAGTCACCTCCACCGTATGCACAGGGTGCTATGGCTCCACCCGTACAGAATGTTCAATTTCCGGTTGCTGGACAAACTGGTATTCCTGCCCCTGCCCCTCAGAATCAAGTTCCTGTACCTCCTGTGGTTAATGTGAATGTACCTTCGGCACCTCCTCTTCCTGGGTTGCCGACTTCTTTACCTGTACCTGTATCGCTTACACCTACTATTCCACAAGCTGTCTTACCTGATGATACTCCTACTGTCCCGCTATCTATTCCTACTGCCTCTGTGTTCTCTGCCTCTGCTAGTATTATGACTCCGCTTACTGTTCGTCGAAGAATCACTGATTCCGTCTCTAATATTCTGTCTCCTTTCTATAAAACCTTAATTAAGACTCCTGCCTCTGACTCTGTACAGAGACGCAGTCAGCTTCCAAGTTCTGAGGAACGTGGAATCTTGGATTCCACGGCTCTTAGATGGATTTCGAAGAGTAGGAGATATAGTACGAGAGATGTACTAGATACTTTTATGCAGTGGAAGGAACCAACGCAACGATATGTTTTTGATGAGATGTGCTCCCTGTTGCGTGATGAATTAGAAGAAGATGATTCTGAATCGAACTTAGAAGAATTAATTAATGTTCAAAAAGAGTTTGCTGCGGGTATGATAGTGGGTCAAGATATAAGAGAAGCGATGGAACTGATCTTAAGTTTTAGAAATGATCCATCTCTTCGTTCACCGAGAGACTTAGAGAAAAGTAGTACGAAGCGGACTGGCCAATATCCAATGAGGGAGGTTCCTCCAATTTGGCGCGAAGCTGTGCAAGCTGATGCGGTCCATGGTATTGCAGCCGTTCCGGCGCAATTCCAGAGAGTATGGATACACATTCCTTGGAAGCGAGCTGAAGTATTGGCAGTAAAACAGGCTTTGCCAGATCCGCGTAAGAATCCTGCCGGATACTATAAGGAGTTAGCACAAACAGTTGAGGCTTGTGTCATGAATCTAGCGGACATCTACATGTTATTTGGGAATGTAGTTCCGCAACCAATTTGGGCAAAAATTCGTAGAGAGAACCATCCAGTTGCCCTAGGTGGTGATTGGGCAGCTATTATTGCCGCAGACGGTCAGCAAACAGGTGGTTCCAAACCCGAACCTCTAGTTGCTAATCTTCCAGGTAGGATAATTGACTTAATGAAGACTCTGATGCCAGCATTGCGCGTTAACTGGGACAAGTTGTCCGCATGCAGGCAGAAGAAAGACGAAAGTGTCTCCGACTTCTTCACTAGGTTCGAAGAGACTTTTGTAGATCATAGTGGTCAGGATATGAGCACAGAAGGAGGACAGAGATTATTTGTCGATAAATTTGTACACAACTTGCTACCAGAGCTCTGCAACAAATTGAAAGATTCCGAGAGTGCGTGGGCTGTCTCTACAACTGCGCAAATACTTGCAACTGCACAGTATTATGAAAATAGGGATAAAGAGGAGAAAGAAAAATCAGACAAGAAAACGAAAGATTTAAAGACTAAAGTTCTTTTGCAGCAGGCGTATCCGCCTCGCACAAATCAGACTAATACGCAGCAAGGTTCGTATCAGAGGACAGATTATAGCTCACCTAGGCCTCAATATCAGTGGAACCAATGTGCATACTGTAAGAAAGAGGGTCACTATAAGAATGAGTGTCCAGTTTTAGCGCAAAATAACGCAGCAGCAGCTCAGAGAGGTCGTGGTGGTTTTGTGCAGAATTCTAGAGGTCGAGGACGATGTGCTATGCCTCCACAGACGAATGATCGCCCTTCCAATCACTTTGATCAACGTAATGGACAGTCTGCCCAGCAAAATAGATCTCAGCAGTATCATGTTGAAGACTATTGTGAAGTGGATGAGGGATTTCAGCAAAATGGGTACTAGGACAGCCATGGACAGAGAGAGGGAGTAGTATCAGTTCCAGTGGATCAGAGTGGGCCTTATGTCGCAGTAGCAACATCAGGTGTAGTCGAACCGTTTCTGTTGGATACTGGTGCCGCAAAAAGTTCTATCATTCATGCGAAACTCCCTGGCGCACCTTTGTCCGGCTTAACGAATGTTTCTGTAGGTTTTTCAGGCGCCCCTGTTTACAACCCCATATCTGGTCCTTTGTCTATTTCGGTTGGACCGTGTCAATTGAAAGCACCCTTGATTTTGACAACGGGTTGTAATGAAAATCTGCTTGGTTTAGACTTGTTAAAACGCCTATATGCGACATTGTACTGTTCTCCGGAAGGAGTACAGCTTACGTTGGGTAAAAGAATCACCTCTCCGATGTACTTGTCAATGGATGCACTCCCGCCAGAGCTGCGTTCACTCCCTGATACTCTTTGGGCGACTGGTCCTAATGATGTAGGCCTTTTGGAAATACCACCGTATGTAATCACTTTGAAAGCAAATGTAAAATTTCCACGAATTCCCCAATACAAAATTTCCAGTGAAGGTGAACGTGCACTTTTATTGATCATACAAGATTTGATTAAGAAAGGTGTGGTTGAAGAAACTAGAGGAAATGTCTGTAACAGTCCTGTATTACCGATTTTGAAACGAACTGATCCTACGAAACCTCCAGTATATAGGTTTGTCATTGATCTTAGGGAGGTTAATAAGATTGTGGTCCCGCAGTTTCCTGTGGTTCCAGACATCACTGCCTTGTTAACATTGATTCCTGCTACAGCCACATGGTTTTCAGTCATCGACTTGAAAAATGCCTTTTTCAGCATTCCGATAGCCGAAGAAAGCAGAGATATTTTCGGCTTCTGTCTAGGAGGTCGAAGCTTCAGGTTCAAACGCGCTCCACAAGGCTATTGTGAGAGTCCGTCCATTTACAGCCAGGCATTAAAAAGTCAGTTAGATTCTTTTGTACTTCCTCAAGGTTCTGCCCTAGTGCAGTATGTAGATGATCTTCTAGTGGCTGCCGATGACAAGGAAACTTGCAAAGCAGCTACGATCTCGTTATTGCATCATTTGTCTAATTTGAATCACAAGGTGTCACCTTCGAAATTGCAATACTGCTGCCAAGAAGTGACCTATCTAGGTCATCTCTTGTCAAAGGAGGGAAGAAAGTTGACCCCAGAAAGAATAAAAGCAATTACGCAGATGAGTGTTCCCCGCACACAGAGAGAAGTACGTGCCTTTCTAGGTATTACCTCTTACTGTAGGCAATGGATCCCAAATTTTTCTCTTTTAGCGAAACCATTGGTAGCTTTGACTGGGAAAGGTGTTCCGAGTCCGGTACCGTGGTCTGATGAATGTCAGGAGAGTTTTTCTGAGTTACGAAAAGCATTATGTTCAGCTCCTGTATTGGGTACACCCGATTACAGCAAACCATTCACGCTTTACGTTCACGAGAGAGAAGGTTGTGCGTTGAGTGTTCTGACACAGAAATTTGGTGATAAACAACGCCCTTGTGCGTATTTTTCATCAACATTGGATCCGGTAGCTAGAGCGTTACCTAGTTGTTTGAGAGCTACAGCGGCAGCTGCGGCTTCCATTCGACAATCTGCTGGTTTGGTGATGAACAACATGCTGGTGGTTATGGTTCCTCATGCTGTGGATACACTCATGAACCGAACCAAGACACAACACCTTACCAGTGCGAGATTATCTGGTTACGAGCTGACATTATTAGCGAGTCAGATTCAGATCAAAAGATGTAATGTATTGAATCCAGCAACATTGTTGCCGGCTAATCAAGAGCCGAGTGATTCCGAGCCCCATGATTGCTGTTTTAGAACCGAGGAAGAGACAAAAGGACGAATTGATTTAAAAGACACCCCATTGTCAGATCCAGATGGTACGTTGTATGTGGATGGGTCATGTTTTAAATTGGAGAATGGTGATGTGACTGCTGCTTATGCGGTAACGACTTTGAGAACGATTGTGGAGACTGCAAGAGTGAGTCAGAATTCTGCCCAAGCTGCAGAATTAATAGCTCTAACAAGAGCTTGTGTTTTAGCTAAGGGAAAGAGAGTGAATGTGTTCACAGATAGTCAGTACGCGTTTGGCGTGGCCCATAGTTTTGGCCGGTTGTGGAAAGAAAGAGGTTTCATTACGTCCCATGGGACTAAGATTCAAGATGGTCAGCTAGTTAACGACTTGTTGGAATCTCTAACCTTACCGACTGAAGTGGCAATTGTGAAGTGTAGTGCTCATAAAGCAATCACGGATGATGTTGGTCGTGGGAATGCTTTTGCTGATGAAACTGCTAAACAGACAGCGAGAGATATGATGAGTAGAATGTATGTTGCTACGTCTGCAAGATGGGTTTCTGAATCTGGAATGTGTGAAGATACAGTGGAAAGTGTGAAGGAGATTCAGAAAGAGGCAACTGAGGAGGAAAAACGTGCATGGAAAGAAAGTACGGGCAAGTTGGATTCGAGTGGGTGTTGGATTGACTTGTCGGAACAGCAGCGTTGGATGTTGCCTGATGCGTATGTGCTTGCAGTGGTGACAATGGCGCATGGAGTAGCGCATATAAGTTCTAAAGGAATCTGTAAGATGTTGGCTCCAGTCTGGAAGAATGATGGGATTAGTAAATGTGCAGAGAGAGTGGTGAAAAATTGTATGGTATGCCTGATGCATAATCCTGGCAAGGGAACTCCAACTCCTGCTGGTCACTTCGCTCCACCTACTTGCCCCTTTGAAGTGATTCAGCTAGATTTCATACACATGGATCGCTGTAATAATTTAAAATACGTCCTGGTGGTAGTCTGTGCTTTTTCCAGATGGATCGAAGCATATCCGCTAAAGGACAATACTGCCCTATCAACTGCCAAAATTCTTCTCAAGGAATATTTCCCTAGATATGGAATGCCACGGATTGTATGGTCAGATAACGGAAGTGAGTTTATAGGGAAAGTTATGCAGAGTTTGTGTGTCGGTCTGGGCATCAAACAGAAGTTCCACAGTGCAAACCATCCCCAGTCTGCTGGTTTAGTTGAGGGTTACAATGGCACCCTCAAACTAAAATTAGCTAAAATACAGGCATCCACGGGTTTATCTTGGCCAGACGCATTACCTTTGGCTTTGTTATCCACGAGAGCAACTGTACATTCTAGAGTGGGGCTTAGCCCCTATGAAATTGTTTTTGGTCGTCCGGGAAATATTTGGGGTGTGCCTAGGCCAAAGGAGTTTTGTTCCCTAGAATATCCTATGTTGATCGATTACCTTTACGACTTGACTGCTAAATTGAGCCTTATTCACCAACAGGTTTTCGATGCATTGCCAAAGCCTCCGGAGAGTCCAGGGCATCAGCTGAAACCCGGCGACCACGTTGTGGTCAGAAACTTTGCGAGGACAAAGAACCTTCAACCGAAGTTTGTTGGCCCCTTCCAGGTGCTGCCTACGACGAGAACCGCTGTTCGTGTAGCTGGTCGCAAGCACTGGATTCATGCATATCATGTCAAACGTGTACCTTTACCACTTCCTTACGACGACTGGGTGAAGAAAGGAATTGGTGCCTCCGAATTTGAACAAACGCCCAAGTTCATCCCTTTCAGCAATGCCGAATTGATTGCCGACACTCCGAACTCTGACTCTCCTCCTGAAAAGACTCCTCTGAACTCTGAACATTTGTCCTCTGCATCAGAAAAAACTCTGTCATCTGCGAACCTGAACACTGCAACAGCTACTAGTGATATGTTATTTGCCGATCAAACAGTTCCCGCAAAGCAAAGATATAACCTACGACCTCGTAATATGGACAAATAAAGTAGGAAACTGCCTATTATGATATTTGAAATATTGAACTTTTGCCTTCAGCCAGGAAGTTTGCTATTGTTTTATTGTTTTTAAAATTGCCTTGCCGTCTGGGTAGCCGTAGGGTCGTGGCTGTGTGCCTAGTTGAATTTGCGGGGGTCTGACACAAGGTCGATCTTTCTGTTGGTTCTGGGAACTCCCAGGGCTGATAGAGGCATTTTCATCTACGTACACATCTTCAGTGGTCGCGAGCGGATTGTAGAAGATGGAGCTTCCTGCGCTGCAACGAGAAAATGTGATTTATGTTCGCAGAAACAGACTTTACAGAATCCTTCATAGCAAATGCTTTTTGATGCAATGTGCCATTACATTTTTAATTGTTTTAATAATGTTGGTGGGTGGAATCGTCTTTGGTATAAATTTGATCTTTGTGCCAGTAACTACAGTCCCTCCCCTTGATCCTGCTACTTCTACTGTTTCTTCTATGCACTCTTTTCACTCGTTTCCGGAACATGAGCAAGCTCGACGCTCAGAATTTATCAATAACACTTTTGTACAGCTCTTGCACCAACACCAACTGGTAGTTAACACTACAGACTGCTGGGTGTGTGGCTTGATACCCCACACTATGGATAAAGGTATTCCCTATCTGGTTTTGCCTTTTAGCTATAATGGATCATTTCAGGCCTTTCAAACCATCTTTGCTTATGCCCTTGAAACCTATCCTCCGCGTCCACCACGTTCCACTAAATATAACTCTGCCAACAAAGCTTTAGTCCAGGGAATTATTGACATGATAAAGGACGTCAATAATACTCTATCTTACCCTAGAGACGAATTACAAGTATATTTGAGTTGGAATTCTTCAGAGTATCGCCTTAGTTTGGGAGAAAGCAAGCGTAAAAGCTCAACTCCAATTTGGGTCGTACCTCACCGAGGTCAGGTCTGTTTGCAAGGTAATGGGAGAAATCCGAGAGCTCAGCTAGGGAGGAGTGAGTGCGTAGAGACTTACGTGTTTCCGGCTAACTCTTCCCCTGCTTTTCTTACTGCTAGGGGTACTTACTTCATCTGTCTAGACAGAGCGTATACATGGTTGCCTGCCGACTTTTCAGGTTCATGTTATATTGCTCGACTGTTGCCTCCAACATACACTGCTTCATCCGATTATCACAAGACCAGAGTAGCGAGAGGTGTCTTCAGCAAGGAAGATACCGCTGGTCAGGAAGCTGGAGACTTCTTCAAAGGTTTCCTTCCGTTCTGGGGACCTATGGCCAATAGTAGAAACATACGTCAGCTAACACGGGTAGTTGAATCTACTATCACCGAAACTGCTGGTGCCCTTAGCAACTTCACAGCTGAGCTTCAAGCGGATAGACTCATGATGTTGCAGAACCGTATGGTTCTAGACGTAATACTTGCAGACCGAGGTGGGGTATGCAGAATGATCCAATCGAGCTGCTGTGTCTTTATTCCTAATAATGCTCCAACAGTCTATGAGGCGATCTCGCAGCTACACAAGATTTCCGACTCTATACACGTAGACAAGGGAAACTGGTCCTTCATGGAGTGGTTTTGGACTCTGATATCAGCGTGGGGATGGAAGGTTCTAATGGTCATTGGTGTCATCTTAGTATTCCCATTCTCATGTTGCCTGATTATCCAGTGTGGTCCAGCTTTGTGTAGTCTTTGTGCTGCAACCTGTTTTAGAAAACCACCTGCGTTTGGAGAAAAGGCACGAGAAAGGATGATGATACAACAACATGTCACTGACCTGATGAGCATAGAATTAGACTCTGACATAGACTGAGTAATTGCCTATGTAAGGGCAAAAGGAGGGTCTGAGGTTCCGTTGCGATTTGAACCTGTGTTTTCAATATTGTCGGAAATACATAATATTGGTATCAGCGAACCGCAAATGATCCATTTAGCATATCCTGGTGTTTTCGCTATGCTACGAGCAAGAGTACTCCTGTTATAAACACATTTCTGATCAACCCATGGCATCCATCTTAGATCATGGCAGCCATTTTGTGTTTCTTGCCCTCACATACGCAATAACCTCTGATCATTTCATTTCAATTAAGGACACGTAGGCTTAACCGGCGATTCACCTCTCTAGTGACACGTGCACCTTAGAACAGAACACGCTGTAGCTACATGACTCGACAAAGGCTACCTCCTCTGCCCGAGGCTAGTCCTGCTATACTGGTTCTCGTGGTCGTTGGCCTGATCATGATTAGGCGGCCGAAGCTGGTAGCCTTGCCCATTTACAACCCACAAACATCTCTTATCCTGCTTTTCTATCTTCTGCACCTGGCTCTGCTCCTTTCCTTCTGGGCCTTTATTAGGGGGAGGTAAAGAAATTTACGATGAGGCGGTCCGGGTCTTGAATGAAAAGTTGACATGAGATTATGATGGAAAAGTGGGAACCCCTCGTTCGTAATGTTTTGACATCAGATATTGTCTACGATTCCTGTGCAACGCCAAATATTTATTGTTTAGGACACAAAGGTTTGGGAATGTACTAACATGTAAAGAATTTGCCCGAAGCTTAATTTTTAGTATATAAGGAGCAACCCACTTTGTACAAATCGAACAGGCTCCTAGATACTGCCCATGCGTAGTTTCTGTGACTTCTGTGTCCCTGCAGTAATAAACCTTTGGTCTTTGACGCCACCATCGAGAAGCCCGTGTTTCTGTTTATTTGTGCACCAAGGCAGGTGGAACTCCGGGGTCTTCGGGTGTTGTTCCCTGACACCTCTGGACGGAACCAAAAAGTCCAGAACTCCAGGGCCGAGAGGAATACTTTGAACGGCAACAACCAGGAGGCACTAAGGGGGCATAAACATATGGCAGTGCATGCCCGGAACAGCGTCCCTGAAAGCGGGGCCATGTGGGAGTGAGAAGTCGTATATTGCCACGGAAGAGCAGAGTGTGACTACCAGCTGGGTGGTGCGAACCCGTGGACTTTATCCGCCATCTGGCTGTGAAGACCACTGATCCCGTGGGCTAGTGGGAACACGCGGATGCACTATTAGGACTCGGGCCGAGGGGGAACACCTATGTGATAACGGGAGTGATTCCCTGGAACGCAGATTTGGCTCAGAGTGACCAATGAGGAGACATACGCCCTTAGGGACTGATGCATTCAACTATCGGCATCCTCCCCAGAGCACTTAGTGACCTATTTGACTTGGCCTTGACACACACCAGTCGCTACATGCCAATCCTTAAAGATGTGTAGAGCCTCTAGGAAAAAAGGATTTGCTGTCCTAGATGTGGGGGATGTTGAGGGGCAAACTGCATACTTTTTGTATGATGCCCGGTGGAGCTACCTCACTAGCTATGGGGGAAATTGACTTTGGGCTCCCTCCTATGACTATCACCTACCAAGCCGGACTTCGGGCTAACGCGCCCGCGTCTCTCCTGACCTTACCTTCCCCCTTGCCCTTCCCCCAACCCTTCCCCCTCTCCGCTCCTACTCTTTCCAGCTTCTGTCCTCTGCCCTCACATGCCCTTGCCCTTTGTCCCCACCCTGTTTTTCTGTGAACCTCTTCCCTCGCCACTTGAGACTGATCTATTTTGTCTGATGCCCGATGTAGCTACCGGGTTTAGCTATAGGGGAGATGGGCCGTGGATTCCCTCCTTGGTCGTCACCTACCCAGTCGGTCTTTAGACAGACTTCCTTTCATCTCTATGGTTGTCTATTCCCTTATCCTCACTCTCTCTCCTCCCCTTGAAGAACCGGGATTTAAACCCAGCGGCGTCAGGGGCACGCCCAAAGTCTTCCGATTCTCCTGTCTTGGAATACAGAGACACGGGATTCTTCTTGGTGACGTCAAAGATCAAATTTATTAGATGCAGCCAGTAACAGAGGTCCTAGAAGTACAACACGGTGTATGTTCTCAGGAGACTGCTCAACTTCATGGAGCGAGACATCGTCTTTTATGCCAAAAATCACATTCCTGGCTAGCATCAATTATTTACAAACTGACCAATCACGTAATGACATTTCAAAGGTATCACATAACGACAAACCCACTTTCAGTTGTCCAGCCCACCAGAAATGACAAGGCAAAAACCAACATTCTTGCTCGGACAAGCCAGACGAACCCATAATAAAAGGACCTCAACCCATGTCATAAAATAGGCCATAAAGAAGGAACAGAAACAGATGAGAAGCAAGATAATGGGGTGTGTGTGTGTACCATAAACTCAGCAATGTCCTGCTCTTTGATCTCTCTCTGACCAGCTGCCTAACAAGGAACTGGCTCAGCAAGTTTAGCTTCGGGCAACAGGGTCAGTTCACTCAGGTCAAACAGAAGTCAGCACAAACTCAAGCTAAGGTGTACGTGTCCCAAAGACTGCTTGGCCACAGTCATCAGCCTATGTGAGGGCAACCACAAAATGGCTGCTATGCACAAAATGGAACCCGAGGGTTCAGACGAAATCCCTTAATACGCAGTGAATCCATCAATCGATCATGACGAAAACACTCGTACATACCGCACTCGTTATTTGCGGTCCGCTGATACCAAAATCGTCACGATACGACAACCTTTATTGAACAGGTTCAGAATTCACGGAACCTCACCCTACCCCCCACTTCTTTCTCTCTCCTTTCTCTCCTCCCCTAATGTATTGCTGATTGTTTGATTTAATGTTTACTTGTTGTTCTTTTTCTGGTATATTGTTGCACCACATTGTTGAACTTCCTGTCGTCTCCTCCCACATCCTCCCTTTATTTATGTCTCTCCTTCCCTCCTCTCTCAATGTTTTGAGACCGAACTACTTTGTCTGATGCCCGATGGAGCTACCTGGTTTAGCTATAGGGGAGATGGGCCGTGGATTCCCTTCTTGGTCGTCACCTACCCAGTCGGTCTTTAGGCAGACTTCTTTTCGTCTCTCCTTATTGTCTCTTCCCTAGCTCCTATCCTCTCTCCCCTGAATCTCTCCCATTGCCTGCTACTCTGCCTATCCCCCTGTCCTTTGTGCCCTTTAACTAAGCACTTCTTCTCCCCTTGTTGGGGAAAGATCCAATATTTATACTCTGGATTCTCAGCGAACCCGCTGAGTGAGTCCACTGCACCAAGGGAGCCACTCACACTTGAGGTATGGTATGGCACCCCTTGCCAAAGCACTCCCTCTCCCCTTTTTGGAGAAGGATCCAGTATGTAGGCCTTGGAGTCTCAGAGACCCCTCTGACAGAGTCCACTGCGTAAAGGGAGCCTCTCGCAATAGAGATAGGGAAGGGATACCACTTCCCCTGGGATCACAGCTTACTGGACCTTGGACGTTGCCTTGACTCGTCTACCGGTTTGTGTCCCCGTCACCCTTCCCCCCTCTCCCCATGCTGTGTCTCTCAGCCTCCCCTCCTCTTTCCCTCCTTCATTATCTGTCTCCTGCTCCAACCCCCCTCCCCTGAATCTCTCACCTTGCCTGCTTTTCCCCTTACGTATTTGTGCTTATTGTTTATCTCGACCTTACAAGTAACTATGTTGCCATGCTCTAAGAACTGTGTAACCTTTGTAACGATGTAACCTGTAACTATGATTTGATGCTCATGTAAAGCGCTCTGATACCGCCAGGTCTAGTCAGCGCTATATAAAACTTTTTAAAATAAATTATGCATGAGGTTTCTTAGTATCATATCTTAATCCCCTGCCCAAGACAAAAAGAGTAGGATTACCATCTTTTGTATAATAACTTCATGCAAAAGTCACTGCTATCGTCATCTTTGAACAACAGCCCACAGTACCCTTACGTATCTAGGTAGAACCCCCCGAGGGCAGATTTATGGGTAAAAAAGAACCACATCTTCACTGGGTAACCAGAGGAGAAGCTTTCATGCTGACATCAGACGCTAAAATACCTGCATGCAGAAATTCCAGTACCCAGTGGTCTGACATCCATTGTGGGGTGTCCAATTCGAGACCAAAACAGGGTCCTTCATTCTCTCCCATCAGGTAAAGGGGTTGGCTCTTTCCTAGAGGATGTTTGGCTTTACACACACATACATGCTAGGTACATTTAGGTGCACTTAGGCTCCGCATAGTAGGAGTATGCTTGATTACTGTCTGTTTCTAAATGCCTACATATATTCACTGTTTTAGCACCATGGTCGAATCCTTCCTTTTATTTACTCTGTTGGTGCTTGTAATCTTATACTTCTGTTTCTGTCTAATGATTCTCGCAGCAAACATGTTTTATACTAGAAAAACGCTGGTTCAATAAATGCTTATTAAAAACGCTCCCATCGTTTATTCTGTGTATCCCTCTGAGACTAAGTGAGCACGAGTGACTGATCGAAAGGTAAGGTACTGTTTCCATGATCCCTGAAGGGTTGCCATTTTCGATAGTTGCCAGAAACTATTCGCTCATTGATAAGGATAGGGGACTTATAGTGGCACTTTGAGCTAGCTGGTCTAAAGGCTAACATCTCCTTTGGGGGTGTTAGAAATCAGTCTGGACACCAATCCCTTAGTTTATGTTGTCTAAACGCGCTGGTCCTGTGAAGCTTTTTAAGAACTACACGTCAACCTTAGATGCTTTGCACGCACAAGGACTGCTCACACTAACTCTTCGGTTTTTGGTATAAGAATGATACCCATGTAGTTATGGGACACTGACTACGTTGTTTGATACGGGACTGGACATGTCAGTAGAGTCAGGGTCCAATGTCCGGACCTGGTTGATAAAACACAGAATCAATACAGTTACATCTATAGAGAGAGCAGTGTCAAGAATGTACCAAAGATTATGCATGTTCAAGAAAGGCAGAAGCTGCTTGGTTAGTTAGTATTCACATTCCCTGGACTGCTCAAAGTCAGCCAGATGGGTGTTCAGAGGGCTGCCTGGGGCATCAGGGACTCTGGAACCCAGCACAGGATGTAGGATGTCAAACACAGGCTTCTCCTTCATAAACAAAATGAATGGACAACTTTCTGGAAAGGGACCTGAGGCTTGGAGCATTATGGGCTTTGCTGGTGCAGGGCACAGCCAATTAGGGCCGAACTGGCCATTGCTGGCACCGGGCAATCCCCTGGGGGGCTGCAAGGGTGGGGGCCGGTTTTGGGCCCCAGGGGGCCGTTATAGTTACAGGGCCGTTTTTGCTGCATAGCTGCACATTCTGCCCTGTAACAAAATCGGCCGAAAACCGGCTTCGGCAAAGAGCTCGGTCGCATCCCCAATCTCCTACCGGGGGCCGGCCGAGCACTTTGCCAGGGCTGGTTTTGGTTTGGTTCCCAGTCCGGCCCTGCAGCCAAGCACCTGTTTTATGTTCCCTGAGAGCATCAAATGAATTCATTTAACATGATATTTCTCTGAGTTAATGATTTATTTTCAGATAGTTCAAGTTGGAAAAAGTGAGCAAGATTTGCCCCTTTCTGTGTCTGAGCTGTTCTCTCTCAAAATAAAGCAGTGACTCAGAGAAACATTTGAATAATTTAATTCACTTTATGCACTGAACATGAGTGCAGCTCAGTGCTGCACCAGCAAACTAGGCCTTGGTGAAATTTTAATTGCACCTGAATAATTCCTTTAATTTTGCATTTCTTTTGTAATGCAAAATTACTGAAACTGACCAACCCCGGGAGGAGTCCTCCGCTCCGCCCGCGGAGTGTGCAGAGATTTGCCTGTTCCGCGGAGAAGGCAAATCTCCATACACTCGAAGCGGAGTGGAGTTGGACAGCCCCCGCCTACCCCCCTATATTAACAATTAATTGTACATGTTTTAAAGTGAAATTAAAACCACTTACATTGCCTGCAGCGTCCCCGGGCTTCCCTCATCCTCTTTCTCGCCGTCCGGGTTATTCTTAAAGAAAACGGCCCGCGCCCAGGCGCTTGTGCATTTCTCACAAGAAATGCGCATGCACGGGCAGGCGCGCATTTGCAGTTTTCTTAAAGAATTAACCAGATTGCGAGGAAGAGGATGAAGGCAGCCTGGGAATGCCGCATGCCAGGTAAGTGGTTTTAATTTAATTTTAAAACATGTAGAAGTAATTCTTGATATAGGGGGTTGGAGGCGGGTGATGTGGCGTAGCGTAGCGGAGGTCCACGGAGATTGTTCACAACTCCGTGGGCTTCCATCTGTAGCGCATCTACGCACGCTACGCTGGGGGTTGAAAAATACACGATTATTCCTGCTCACTTAATTCAGAACAATTTGGACAAAAATGCCCCAGCAAAAGCAAGCGACAGTGTCTGAGCGGCTTCTAGCTGCTGCTGTTCATGTTTTCTTGCATTTAGCACAAAAGAAATTCTCTGGTCCATTTTGAAAGTGACAGTGCATTTTGCACCAAGAAAATAGCAATTAGGGGCTTATTAGGAGTACGTCCGTACTCGCTGTGGTCCTACGATCACTGCCACACTGCAGGCCTGCCCGCAGTATTCAGAGTGGGGCGGATGGACCGCTACAAAAACGCTGCGTCTGCTGGAGATCCAGGATCCCGCGGCGGTCGCGCAACTGTCAGGAGCAGGCATATGCTGGTCGAGTTCCCTGTCCACCACCATTTTCATGGCCATGAGTGTTTTCTTTTAAGATCATGAGAAAATGTTCTGCCAAGGTAGGTGTATGGTTTAACCTGTTCTAATCTCTCATCATCTAAGAACCATCCAAAAGGTTTGCTATGTTTCTTGCCCTCAAAATCAACCGGCTTGCTTTTGGAGATGTGAGTTCTGAGAACATTTGTTTTAGCAGATGCATGTAGGGCCTTTAGGATATGCTGTAATCCAGTTGAGGTTAAGTCAAACCACTCCCTGTTTGTGTCTTTGATTTTAAATCTTTACTCCCTCTATTCAGTACTCTACTCTACGCAATCACCAATCGTAGTAAGTTCTGTATAATGCGTAACTTAGTAAGCTTACCATCCACAGTTGGTGGATGGTAAGCCTACTATGCACACACGAGTAGATGATGGACGGAGCGCTGAAACTTTTCAGACACTCACCCCCAGTCACAGATCTGGGTTGAATCCATCATCGTTCTTTAGCTCTCTTCACAACCTCAGTTCAAAGCTCAAAAACTCTGGACAAGTCTATAAAAGCAGTTAAAAGATTTAGTGATTCAAAATATGTCTATCAGTGTTTGTGCAATCGCAATGTTGTCCATCACTAAGTGCTTTAATCAAAAACCAGATTCTGCTCTGGGAATGATTCCTTTCTCGTATGCCCAGTCTTACAAGCGTTTTAATATATTTCTTGTGAAGATTTTTCCTGTCACATTCAGAAAGGAAATTTGCATGTAGTAACTTGGATTTGTACAGAGATCTTTCCCATGCAGGTGAATTAAAATACTCCCTGTCCAGGAATTTGTTGTAGGGCTTGTTTTATAGCAGTGTGTAAGTAACAGAAGCAAATATTGGTCACATGCATCTGGGTTCTCTTTCAAGAAGTTGGTCAGGGGCCATTGCTCGGGAGAGCCTAGCTTTTTACATTACTCACTATTTGCTTACTCGTCTGTGGCAAGATCTCATCTGAGTAATGGTTGCTACATGCTTTGGGAACAAAAGTGGCTTCTTTTGCATATAGAACTACATTTTCAACATACAACTTGTTGAAATAATCTTTCCATTAGCGGGTGAGTTGTGGGATCCAAAATTCATAGCTGCTGTTGGAAATGGCCCTTTTTGCAGGGTTGTCACTAAACTTTTTGCTTCTTTCTCCTTTATTTTTCCTGACCTGTGGTTGTTGGCAATAGGACTCTGGGCACTTTACCACTGCTGATCAGCGCTAAAGTGCATATGCTCTCTGTGTAAATTATGATTGTAATTGGTTATCCATGATTGGCATATTTGTATTACCAAGAAGTCCCTAGTAAAGTGCCCTGAGTGTGCCAGGGCTGGTGATACAAATGCTACTAGTGGGCCTGCAGCACTGATTGTGCCACCCACATGAGTAGCCCTAAAATGGTGTCTCAGGCCTGCCACCGCAGTGCCTGTGTGCAGTTGCTAACTGCCATGCTGACCTGACCAGTGTCCACACTGGTCAAGCCTACCCTTCCCTTTCTGTACACATTGGACACCCCTATAGAAGGCCCTAGGTACCCCCCTGGGCAGGGTGCAGTGTATATAAAAGGTAGAGCATGCACTAGTGTGTGTGACATGCTCTGGTAGTGAATTACAGCCATTTTCGTTTTTCACTATTGAGAGGGCTATCTTGCCCATAGGCTATAATGGGAAATGCTGAGTATAATGTTTACCTGCATATCTTCCCATAGGAGCAAGATAGAAAATTAAAGTTGGTGTCCCTGAACTCAGAATTTAATAACACATCTTTTAGAAAAGATGGTTTTTAAATCCTGTGTTTGAGAACAGCACTTTTAGAAAGTGGATGTTCTCTTGTCTAACCTTTCTGTGTGCCTTGGCCTGTTTGTGAATTGACTGTCTGGTTTGTGACAGGGCTGGGGAGCCCCTAGGAGGGTGGATGAGTCAGCCCTAGGCTGAATGACTGCATCTGCATCTTGAGTGGTGGGAGGGGATAGCACCTTGACCTGATTAGGGTGGTGCCTGCCTTCCACAATGCTGGCTCCACCTCCTGCTGGGCGGTTGACGACCCTGCCCCTCTCTCTGAAAAGAGAGGAAAAGACAGAAAAACAAAGTGCTCAGGAACTGACCTGAACTGGTTCTGACCATGCCAAGGCCTCTCTGCCTCTAGAGAACAAAGGAAAGACTGGTTTAAAAAAGGCTACCCAGACTACAGAAAATGAGATCATCCTGGAATCAAGAAAGAACCTCTGCCAAGGAGAAAGCTGGAAGACTGAAGAGGAAGGACTGCCCTGCTGTGTACTTGTGAACTGAACTGCAGTTGCTTTGCTGCCAGGGAGATGGGAAGGACTTTGCTGTGGCTGTGTCCCCTTGCTTGAAGAGATCTCCAAGGGCCTGAGTAGAGCTGGCTCCCTTTTAAGAAGTCCCTGGAACAAAAGGACTTCACCCCCAGCTTCCCCCTGAACTCTGCTGTATGAGTTCCGAGAGTGCTTGGTCCAGTTGTGGTGCCTCTGGAAGTTGTGCCTGCTGTTTGGGAAGCTGGACAAGGAGAAACTAAGACAATCTGCAAATTTTCACGCAGCACTTGCTTGCGAAGCACATCCCCGACAGTGCAAGGAAATTCTCGCCGCCACGAAGATCAAGATTGTCGCAGCTCCTGTTGCTGCTGCACAGAACCGACGCTTTGTTCACTTGCGGAACGCATCGCTCCTGTGCGTGAAGATTACTGCTGCTGCGAACATCGTCGCAGCGCCTGTCTTTGCTGGGTGAAATTGCCGCACTGCTTGCTTGCGGATTGCATCACGTTGCTGCGAGTATTGTCGCAGAGCCATCGCATAGAGGGGCCGCGAGAGAAGATCGACGCTGTGCTGCGCAGCGCATCACCGCCGCACCTGAGATCGTCGCCGTCCCGAAGATTGTCGCATTGTGCCTTTGCGAGACGCTTCCTACCGAACCTACACACCGGAGTCCATACAAGGTATCGCCTCCCTCCCCATACAGACCGGATTCGTCGCAAACCGCCCGCTGCATCCAGCTTGGCTGTCACATTGCCTCCACAGGGTCACAGGAGTGACGCATCGCTTGTTTTTCAATGCTGCAGCTTCCATTTGGAACTTTTATCGCATCTAAAGGTACTTTTCGCTAAGCGTGACGCAACTGTGGAATATTTCGACGCAAATTCGAGAACTCTTTTAAAATCATATTCTTGAACTGTGTATGTTGGATTTTTGTCGTATTGGTCCTGTGCAGTTTAGATAAAGATATTTTATTTTTCTAAAGTGGTGTGGAGTCTATTTGTGGAGTTTTCACTGTGTTACTGTGAGTGTTGGTACACACATTGCCTTTGATAAGCCTGTCTGCTCGTGCCAAGCTACCAAGGAGGTGAGCAGGGGTTATCTAAAGAGTTTATCCCCCTTACCCTGACTAGAATCAAGGGTCCCTATGTGGACATTAGTACCCACCTCTGCCAACCAGAGACCCCAGATCTAAGAGCTGCAATTCTCTAAAATTGTTTTGAGTTTTTGCTGGTTGTGGAGTACTGCATAAATCATTTCTGTGCAAGTTTATACATTTCTGCAGATAGTTTTGCATCAATTGGATCTTTTATCAGCTTTCCTTTCCTTTTAGGTGGTCTACGTCTTAGCTTTAACTCATTTGTTGATTCCAGTATCCATATGTTGTATTCAGAGATCAAGGAATGGTGACAAATCCGGAGTTGGAACAAAACAACTCTATTTCTTAGAAGTACTGTTATTTATGCCATTAATGACCACTTTTTATTATTTTACATCAGTGATCTTGTTATTTTACAATTGGTCTTTTCATACCTTTAAACTAACTGGGCTCCTTATTAATTAGTTACCACCAAAGTTATCAAAAGATGTCCCTTCTATTAACTTCAACCCTTTGAAAGCCCTTCAGCTCTATTCTGAAAACTCACCCACTCGTGTTTACCCTCCTCTGTCAGTGCTTAATTTGGGCTGGTGGTTTCCGGTGCTGGGCACTAGCACTTAATTCTCAACACCAGGACTTATATATAAAAGTCCACCACATGGTAGCGCTGTGTAATTTTGAGATGAGCACAACAACTGTGTTTAATAATCCATACTAATATAATAAAGAGAGAGCCCACACCTTTGAGGTGGGTAATCTCAGGAACCACAGCACCAATCACAACACCCAATACAGCGTTGGAAAGGGCAGTTGCAGCAGAAGGACATAGGCTATGCAGACGGCCACCATATACATTTAAAAGATAAAAGAACTGTGCCAGCAAAGTAGTCCCTTGTGGGCGTGTCTGCGTTGTGCTGTGGGCGTGTGCTGGGGGCGAGACAAACGCTGGGGGCGTGTGGTACGTTCCGCCCTTCATGCCATTTCTCATATTGTGTGCTAATCCCACCCTGCTCCCTTTAAATACCCCTGCACCCCATAATCATAACCCTCCCTTACTCCTAAAAATACCCCAACACCCTTAAACACTAACCCATCTTAATCCTATAAATATACCCTGTAGCCCAAAACCCAAACCTATCTCTAAACCCTAAAAATACCCCTGTACCCCAAAACCCAAACCTAGCCCTGAACCCTATAAATTCCCCTGTACCTCAAAACCCAAACCTACCCCTGAACCCTAAAAATACCCCTGTACCCTAAAACCCAAACCTACCCCTGAACCCTAAAAATACCCCTGTACCCTAAAACCCAAACCTAGCCCTGAACACTAAAAATACCACTGCACCCCAAAACCCAAACCTACCCCTGAACCCCAAAATATCCCTGTACCCCAAAACCCAAACCTAGCCCTGAACCCTTAAAATACCCCTGTACCCCAAAACCCAAACCTACCCCTAAGCCCTGAAAATACCCCTGTACCCCAAACCCCAAACCTAGCCCTGAACCCTAAAAATAACCCTGTACCCCAAAACCCAAACCTACCCCCTAAACCCTAAAATACCCCTGTACCCCAAAACCCAAACCTAGCCTTGAACCCTTAAAATACCCCTGTACCCCAAAACCCAAACCCACCTGTGAACCCTAAAAATACTCCTATACCCCAAAACCCAAACCTAGCCCTGAGCCCTTAAAATACCCCTGTACCCCAAAACCCATACCTATCCCTAAACCCTAAAACTACCCCTGTACCCCATAACCCAAAACTATATCTGAACCCCTAAAATACCCAAACACCCCAAAACATATACCTCAGTACCCCAAAACATATACCCCTATACCCATACTTACCTTATCCTAACATTAAAAAAACAAAACATGCTTTTACAATTCCTGCTTTTATAACAAATTTCGTTGTAAATGTATGTGTGGTAAAAGCATATAAAATGTAATGCCATGCATTATAATGGCATTGCGGAGTCATGGTACTTTCGTAATGAAAGTATGCAGAGTGATGGTATGCGGAAAGAAAGTTGCGGAATAATGGGTGTTTACCCTCCCCCGGTAAGTACATTGGTGGAACGGCGGTCCACATCTCCAGCAACATACTAATATTTTTTCACCACCCATTTGAAAAATGCACAGGTCTCTCTCATTGATGGCCAGCACCGACATACACTATTAGACACACCTCCTGCCACAAGTTCTAGAATTGCGAACTTTAGAGCTGGGGAGCTACGTTCGAATCTCAGCATCAGCTCAACATCCTGTGATTCCAGGCAAATCGTTTTTTTCCCTGTGCCTACCTCAAATGAATGTGTTGTTCTGTAATGTAAATTGTGCTCATGCCATGTTGTCGAGTTCGCGCTATATAATATTGCAAGGAAAAATAAAGTAGGGAAACTCGAGTTCACACACTACTGAACGCGCACTCTTAAGTGCATCAGCAGTGCACTGTGAATCGGAGCGTTTCACAGGCCTGTCACAGATGAGAAATGCTATCAAAACGAAATCCTACAAAACAATATACTACTGGCCGGCAGCAATTCATACCCGGACAATGTCGGGACAGGCTACTAGTTCAATATACATTAAAAATTAATGATAACTGCAGCTCACACTTTTCTGATTATAGAACGGAAAACAAATTTAAAGATGTTGTCACTGTGAGTATTACCTGCATATACTCAGAAATACATTTATACCAACTTTTCTGCTAAGGAATCCATTCTTCGCTTCTCCTGTGCATCTTTCTCATTTAGAAAGATCTCCTCTATGTCTCAAGTCTGAAGGTTCATGACTCTTTATTAGGATAAAAATCCGGTGAGTGGTATTCAGAGATCAATGGAACACCACAGATATAGTATAATACATTTAGCTTGGTGGCTTCCCTGAGCATCAGGTACTCTCAAGAGACAACACTACAGGTTTCACTCCTAGGTGTCCCCTCTGACCAGCTCTTTTACAGTGCAAGTGCACTGTTTTAAGGGGTGCCTGTTACTTACAGGAGAGAGCAGGAAATCAGCTGGGTTCCCTTTAAATGACCTCACTAGTGTCTGCAGGGGAGGGGATGAGGGGGTGGCTTCCTCTCCAATTTGAGATAAGAAAATAATGATCTGCAGAGAATCTTCAAAGGAACTGGCAGGCCTGGGTTACAAGAGGGGGAAAGATATATGTTCACCCTGTCCTCCCTCAGATCAGAGGTTACTAGTTTGTGTGAGAGCAGCCTTGGCATTCTGTGGGAGGGAACCAATGTGAATGAGCCCCACAAGAGCAGCCCAGTCTGTGAAATGTACTAGTTAACTTTTAAAAAAGCACCACTCTAAGGGTGCGGTCTTTGCCATAAAGGAGAGACTGTTGTGCATTGTACCTGCAGGGAATTTTAATGGGCGTTCCTCCCCACCTTTCTGAGATGCTACATCTCTTGGTGTTTCATTGAGAAGGTTTGAATTGGACAGGAGCCAGGTGTGCTGCTGCCTGTCACTTTCTTCAAGGCGCCTCAAACACAGATCAATCAATCAATCATTCATTTTTAGAGCTCACTACTCACCCTTGAGGGTCTCAAGGCTCTGGAGGAGGCGGGGGTGCTGCTACTGCTCGAACAGCCAGGACTTGAGGAGTCTCCTGAAGATCCTCGAACATTTGGGGTTCCAGTTGTGTGGGGACAATTAGCACCTGAGACCAGAGCTTAATCTGTAAAAAAGACTAAGTGCCAGGGCTCCGTCTGGAGGCCACGGCAGCTTGCATCACGCATTGCTGCTACCGATGATAGTAAAAACCCATCTATTAACCACCACAAGCCTACAAGTGTGACAATTCTGACTATTTCAGGCTACCAAAGCTATAGGAATGGCTTGGGTGGCAGGTAATAGACATTTGTAATCTATATTGAATTAATAATTAACTGTTATTGTTTTGACAATTAAGTGCCAGTGCCGAGCACCAGAAAGCACTGGCTCAAATTAAGTGCTGCCTGAGACCAGACTGGAACATAGCTAGAAGTCTGATGGGACAGAAAGACAGACCCATGCAGGTTTGCATGTTGTGGGACTTGGGAGAGTCTGATTGTACTGTGGGTGGAAGTGTGACCCCCCATCAAGACTTGTGTGTTTTATTGAACAAAATCTACAGCACCAAGACTGATTTCTAGGCTGTCTCACACCAACGACTCTTCTGAGAAACAGAACAGTTGACCAGTTGTAACTGGTCTGGCACTGGACTTGGTGATGATTATTTTAACTGAAAAGTGAGTGACAAAGCTGCCTTACAATCACTGTGAACTGGAAGCTGAAAGACGACCTTCCCAGGGAATATGGAGTCAACTTAAGGACAGGACTAGGAACAGGGTAGAAGAGGAGGGGGGCTGTGTACTCGCTTAGACAGATTCGGACGAACAGAGAGACTGCCTGCTGTGGAGCAGAAAGACAGAGACACCCCTACAGGATCTCTGTGAAGTTTGGAAGCTGTGAACTGTGCCTGCCTGCACAGGATGACTGACTCTCACCCAGCCCCATTGGCCTGACCGAAGGCTAGAGGCAGCCTGGAGCAGGGAGTCGTGCTGCGTGACTGGAGAGAGAAAAAGCCCCCAGTGGCCACTTGTGAGTTCTGAGCAGGAACATTTATTGACTGCCCAGGCAGAATGGAGGAGCCATGTTGAATGGAACTGCCACTTTTAGGAAGCTATAACTTTCCAGTGACTGGTCTCGGTCCTGAGCTACTAATGGTATAGAATAGGTTGCCGTACAGAAATAGTGTTTGCCTTACTAGCAGCTAAATTTGCACGATAGTGGGTGCATTTGCCCCACTGGATACCCCAGCTTCCTACAATCATGGGTATTGTTAAGCTTTATTGTTGGGGGGCTGCTGGGCTCTTGCATTATGAAACAAGCATTGACACAGACAATAGGTATTGCCTTATGCAAGATCTATTGACTTTGCCAATATGTTTCAGCCATGTTTCACACCAGAGTGGCTGTGATTCAGCATGGGTAAAAGTTTGTGGGGTAAAGGAGAGTGGAGTGGAGTTTCGTAAAGTGGAGTAGAGTGGAGTGTTATGGAGTGGCAGAGAATGCAGTGGTGTGAGGTAGAGTGGTTTTGAGTAGTGTAGATTTCAGTGGTAGAGAGTGCAGTGTTCCAGAGCACAGTGTTGTACAGTGAGTAGAGTGTAGTGGTGTGGAGTAGAATGCTGCAAATTATAGTGGTGTACAGTGCAGTGGTGCAGAGTAGATAGGAATGGCGTATAGTGTAGGGGCGTATAGTGCATTGGAGTTTAGTGAAGTAGAGTTGTGTAGACTAAAGTGGTGCAAAGTAGAGTAGCATAGAGTTCAGTGGCAGAGAATACAGTGGTGTGAGGTAGAGTGGCGTAGAGTAGTGTAGATTTCAGTGGTAGAGAGTGCAGTGTTGCAGAGTACAGTGTCGTACAGTGAGTAGAGTGTAGTCGTGTGGAGTAGAATACTGCAAATTATAGTAGTGTACAGTGTAGTGGTGCAGAGTAGATTGCCATGCAGTGCAGTAGCGTAGAGTGTATTGTTTTTTAGTAAAGTGGTATACAGTACAGTGGGGTAGATGGCAGTGGTGTAGAGTGCAGCGGCTTAGAGTGCAGTGTCGTAGAATAGAGTTTTGTAGAGTGCAGCAGGGTAGAGTGAAGTGGAGGGGCCCGCTGTAGATTGCAGTGGCATAGAGGGGAGTGGTGTAGAGTGGAATGGCACAGACGGGGAACATCCTTTACGTCGCAACGTTTACAACGCAAACCATTACAACGCATTGCGCTGGGGGGGGCTCTAGGATAGGGAATAGGTTTAATGTACTATCTAACACCTTCCCTACTATCCACGGGGACTGGAGTTGGAAAAGTAAATTAAACTATTCACTATCCAGCGCCCCAAAGCACTATGCGTTGTAAAGGCATGCGTTGTAAAAACCGCATTGTAAAGGCATGCGTGGTAAAAGCATGCATTGTAACGTCATACATCCGGGGCAAACATGCAGTTTTACTGATGTATCCTGCACACAAATGATAAAATCTGTACATTTCATCACCAAGTGTACTTTTTGTGTTGATCATATTAAAATATCTGTTCCCATCAGACTTCAAAATTACCAAAAAATGTACTTCATTTGTGCTAAATATCAGCACAGTTCATTTACAGACATTCATTTTTTGTTTTTTGCTGCAAAAATAAAATAACATTGTACAGCCAAGTAGCCAGCATGTGTCACATAATTCCTCTCACTTTGAAGTCAGAGAAAGAAAAGTAACCCCTAAAGACCCTGGAAGACAGATCCTGACATTAGACATCTGTCTTTGAATGCACAGCAAATGAGACAAGATAAAAACAAGAGGCCAGATTTACAAGCCCCTTGAGCCAATTTTGCATCATTTTTTCCATGTTAAAAATGACGCAAACGTGGCGCAAGGGGCTTGTAAATCTGCCTCAAGGTTTAAAGGTCTATTTACAGGAATTCAGTACTGGTGGAAGAATACAGTAAATAGGCTTTTGGCAAGGGAAGGAAGGAACTCAAGCTGGGAAGTCTAAAACAAATACAGCCAACACATAGAAAGAAAGCAAATGTGAGTTACAAACCACAAAGCCAATGGTGAGCAACACGGGGGGGGGGGGGATGCACTCCCAGGGAAGCTTTCAAAATATCTCCAAAATGTTGTTAGCAAACCATGGTAGGCTTCGACCTAAAAATAAACACTGTCTAAAATCAAATGTCCTGCCTATGCCAAATGCTGTGGTGGGCGAGAGAAAAATATGAATGACACAATTACAGACCAATGGACGAAGAGGGTGGCTGGAAGGCCCTGCTATTTAGAGTATTAATCATATGCATGTAATTTTATGAAAAATGTAATGGTCTTGGCTATTACCATACCTAAAAATAGTGAAAAGTGTCCAGCTGAATGTCGGAGTACCCTAAATATGGAAGCCCTGCCCTGCTCCGACAACTGATGCAATAGAGGTGCATGATAAAAATGTGGAAATGTGCACACATGTGCACTGGGATATGACCCCTTGCACACCCGATTCATAAACAGAAACACACACACACATATACTCGTGCGCAGCAACACATATTGCCATTGTAAATCACACAGGCCATTCGTCGACTATCGCTGACCCCCGCTTCCCCACAAACCCCCAGAGCAAGAAAGCTAATTTCATTAATACAACAAATACATTCCTTTATTAAATTGGGTCTGAAGCCCCGCGCGCCGCTCCTGGTGAGCGGGCTGCTGCGCGTGTCGGAACTCGTTTGGACACCAAAAGTGAACCATCCGAAATAATTGGCGGAAATGATTGAAATCTCCCGAAGGGCGTCCAGCTCTGGGTAGGGGGGCGGGGGTGGTGGAGCGCACGGTCGACGAGGGATTCCGTTTACGAGTCACTCTCTGCTCAGGATGACAGAGAGGACGGATATGGAGTAATGGGGTGTGCAGAATATAGGACCGATTCATCATTCTGCTACCTGTTGATGGTGTGTACATCCGCAAGTGAGTGGAGGACTGAGTGACGTGGAGTGAGGGTGCCCCTTATGGCACAGACGATGGTCCTCGTGCCGCCTGCCTTCCCGCATCTCTTGTCGCTGAGCGCATCTGACATGCCTTGCCTGGGGGGATTCACTTCCGGTTCCCCGCCTCTGTATTCTAATTAAGATGACGGATGCACACTACCATGGGCCCCAGGGGGCGCTCATTATTTAGAGAACGTGAGTGTCCTACAACGAGCCCGCTTTTGTTGCTATGGAACTCAGACAGGTTGAGCCATGCTGAGACATCCGCTCTTTCACTCTGTGCCTCCTGCACTTGGCATCCCTTGGCATCTTGGGGCAGGTTGGCACCTGATGGGTCGAGAGGCTAGAGGACCTTGGGGCAGGCCCATTTCCTCCCTATAGAAGAAGGATAGATTGGTGAAGGATAGATGTATTGATGGAAGAATGAAAGGGTGGACGGATAAAGGATGGATGGATGAAAGGGTGGATGGATGAATGATGGATGGATGGATGTGTAAAAAGATGGGTGGATGAATGATGGGTGAATGGATGGATGAAAGGGTGGATGGATGAATGATGGATGTATGGATGGAAGGATGAAAGGGTGGATGGATGAAGGATAGATTGGTGAAGGATAGATGTATGGATGGAAGGATGAAAGGGTGGACGAATGAAGGATGTAAGGATGGATGTGTGAAAAGGTGGGGGGATGAATGATGGGTAGATGGATGGATGAAAGGGTGGGTGGATGGATGAAAGGGTGGATGGATGAAGGATGGATGTATGGATGGGAGGATGAAAGGGTAGATGGATGAAGGATGGATGTATGGATGGGAAGATGAAAGGGTGGATGGATGTATGAATGGATAAAAGGTTGCATGGATGAATGATGGATGGATGTGTGAAAAGGTGGGTGGATGGAAGGAAGGGTGGATGGATGGATGTATGGATGGAAGGATGAAAGGGTGGATGGATGGATGTGTGAAAGTGTGGGTGGATGAATGATGGAGGGATGTGATGAGGTCTAACAGGCGCATTTATGGTTGTCAAAAGTTGATGATGAGGAGTACCAGTTTCTAGAAACTTTTGTCGGAAGGGGGTCCTTACGCCTAAAAAGGTTTTACAAGGGGGTCTCAGCATCAAAAAGTTTGAAGACCTCTGCTATAGATGCTCAGTGCTCCTGTGTACCGAATGGGAGCTTTCATCAATCAATCAGGATTTATAGAGCGCTACTAATCACCCAATAGGGTATCCAGGCGCTTGCCGGTCCTGGAGGCTTATTTGAACAGCTAGACCTTGAGGGCCCTTTGGAATTCCAGAAGTGAAGGTGCCTGGGGAGGCTGTTCCAGGTCTTTTCTGTGATGTGGGAGGAGGAATGCCTTCCACTTCTGCTTCGGTAAATGCAGGGAGTATGGACAAGTGAGGTGGAGCGAAGTCTTCTCGATGTTTGGTGGAAGTTCAAGCAGTGGTTATTGTAGGCAGGTTGTGTAGAGACTTGTGTGCATGGGTCAGCAGCTTGAAGTGGCATACCTTCTGTATGGGGAGCCAGTGGAGTTGCCTGAGGTGGGGTGTGATGTGGTGTTGTGTGGCGTTTTAGGCTCTGATTGAATTTTCCCGATTCATGCCCTTATATAGGTACAATTCATATTGACCTTACATAGGCATAGAAAACAAGCCCTTATTCAGACATAGCTCATGCAGACCAAATACAGGCATGGCTATTTCCACCCGTACCAAACGTCACAACGATTTATTGGAAATTCGGCTTAAGCAGTTAGGGAACTTCCCCTTGCTCGAATATTGATTTGTCCAAGAACTCATGTACTTTGCATAGAAGAGCTATTCCCTAGGGGCTCTTTCCTGACGTTATTATGCCCGACTTTACGTCAAACTATGCCATTCTCAGACACCTTCAAGGTATAAATATACCTTCACTTGCTCTAGCAAGAGACAATATTGTTTCGGAGCAGTTCGACCATCTGCTTGCCCGACACAGCTCGCTACAGCAAGTGCCAAAGGAAGCCAACCCTCCAGCTGACGCACTGATCAGGAAGCTGTCCTTTCTCCTGACGAGAATCCAGCTCTAGTGTTTCTAAGCTCCCCTTTCTGGTGGAGTTCTGGACTTTTTGGTTCCGTCCAGAGGTGTCAGGGAACAACACCCAAAGACCCCGGAGTTCCACCTGTCTTGGTGCGCAAATGAACAGAAACACGGGCTTCTCGGTGGTGGCGTCAAAGACCAAAGGTTTATTACTGCAGGGACACAGAAGTCACAGAAACCACACATGGGCAGATTGTAGGAGCCTGTTCAAATTGTACAAAGAGGGTTGCTCCTTATATACTAAATTTTAAGCTGGGGGCGAATTCTTTACATGTAATACATTCTCAAAACCTTTGTGTCTAAAACAATAAATATTTGGCGTTACACAGGAACCGTCGATAATATCTGATGCCAAACGTTACGAAGAGGGGTTCCCACTAGTTCATCACAATCCCTTGTCAATATTGCATTCAAGAGCCGGACCGCCTCATCGTAAATTTCGTTACCTCCCCCTAATAAAGATTCAGAAAGAAAGGAACGGAGCCAGGTGTGGAAGATAGAAAAGCGGGATAAGAGATGTTTGTGGGTTGTAAATGGGCAAGGCTACCGGCTTCGGCCGCCTAATCATGATCGGGACAATGGACACGAGAACCAGTTCAGTTGGGCTGGCCTCGGGCAGAGGAGGCAGCCTTTGTCGAGTCATGCAGCTACAGCGTGATCTGGTTTAAGGTGCACGTGTCATGAAAGAGGTGAATCTCCGGCTAAGGCTACGTGTCCTTAATCGAAATGAAGTGATCAGAGGTTATTGCGTATGTGAGGGCAAGAAACACAAAATGGCTGCCATGATCTAAGATGGATGACGTGGGTAGATCAGAAATGTGTTCATAACAGGAGTGCTCTTGCTCGTAGCATAGCGAAAACACCAGGATATGCTAAATGGATCATTTGCGGTTCGCTGATACCAATATTATGTATTTCCGACAATATTGAAAACACGGGTTCAAATCGTCACGGAACCTCAGACCCTCCTTTTGCCCTTACATAGGCAATTACTCAGTCTATATCAAAATCTAATTCTATGCTCATCAGGTCAGTGACATGCTGTTGTATCATCATCCTTTCTCGCGCCTTTTCTCCAAACGCAGGTGGTTTCCTAAAACAGGTTGCAGCACAAAGACTACACAGAGCAGGACCACACTGGATAATCAGGCAGCATGAGAATAGGAATACTAAGATGACACCAATGACCATTAGAACCTTCCATCCCCACGCTGATATCAGAGTCCAAAACCACTCCATGAAGGACCAGTTTCCCTTGTCTACGTGAATAGAGTCGGAAATCTTGTGTAGCTTAGAGATCGCCTCATAAACTGTTGGAGCATTATTGGGAATAAAGACACAGCAGCTCGATTGGATCATTCTGCATACCCCACCTTGATCTGCAAGTATAACGTCTAGAACCATACGGTTCTGCAACGTCATGAGTCTATCCGCCTGAAGCTCAGCTGTCAAATTGCTAAGGGCACCAGCAGTTTCGGTAATAGTAGATTCAACTACCCGTGTTAGCTGACGTATGTTTCTACTATTGGCCATAGGCCCCCAGAACGGAAGGAAACCTTTGAAGAAGTCTCCAGCTTCCTGACCAGCGGTATCTTCCTTGCTGAAGACACCTCTCGCTACTCTGGTCCTGTGGTAGTCAGATGAAGCAGTGTATGTTGGAGGCAACAATCGAGCAATATAACATGACCCTGAAAAGTCGGCAGGCAACCATGTATATGCTCGGTCTTGACAGATGAAGTAGGTACCCCTAGCAGTAAGGAAGGCAGGGGAAGAGTTAGCCGGAAACACATAAGTCTCTACGCACTCACTCCTCCCTAGCTGAGCTCTCGGATTTCTCCCATTACCTTGCAAACAGACCTGACCTCGGTGAGGTACGACCCAGATTGGAGTTGAGCTTTTACGCTTGCTTTCTCCCAAACTAAGGCGATACTCTGAAGAATTCCAACTTAAATATACTCGCAATTCGTCTCTAGGGTAAGATGGAGTATTATTGACGTCCTTGATCATGTCAATAATTCCCTGGACTAAGGCTTTGTTGGCAGAGTTATATCTAGTGGAACGTGGTGGACGCGGAGGATAGGTTTCAAGGGCATAAGCAAAGATGGTTTGAAGGGCCTGAAATGATCCATTGTAGCTGAAAGGCAAAACCAGATAGGGAATGCCTTTATCCATAGTGTGGGGTATCAAGCCACACACCCAGCAGTCTGTAGTGTTAACTACCAGTTGGTGTTGGTGCAAGAGCTGTATAAAAGTGTTGTTAATAAATTCTGAGCGTCGAGCTTGCTCATGTTCAGGAAACGAGTGAAAAGAGTGTATAGAGGAAATAGTAGAAGTAGCAGGATCATGGGGAGGTACTGTAGTTACTGGCACAAAAATCAAACTCATACCGAAAACGATTCCACCCACCAACGTTATCAAAACAATCAAAAATGTAATGGCACATTGTATTAAAAAGCATTTGCTGTGAAGAATTTTGTAAAGTCTGTTTCTGTGAACATAAATCACATTTTCTCGTTGCAGCGCAGGAAGCTCCATCTTCTACAATCCGCTCGCGACCACTGATGATGTGTACGTAGATGAAAATGCCTCTATCAGCCCTGGGAGTTCCCAGAACTAACACAAAGATCGACCTTGTGTCAGACCCCCGCAGATTCAACTAGGCACACAGCCACGACCCTACGGCTACCCAGACGGCAAGGCAATTTTAAAAACAATAAAACAACAGCAAACTTCCTGGCTGTAGGCAAAAGTTTAAAGTTTCAAAATATCACAATGGGCAGTTGCCTGCTTTATTTGTCCATTTTACGAGGTCGTAAATTGTATCTTTGCTTTGCAGGTACTGTTTGATCGGCAAATAGCGTATCACTGGTAGCTGTTGCAGTGTTCAGGTTCGCAGGTGATAGAGTTTTTTCTGATGCAGGGGACAAATGTTCAGAGTTCAAAGGAGTCTTTTCAGGAGGAGAGTCAGATTTCGGAGTGTCAGTAATCAATTCGGCATCGCTGAAAGGGATGAACTTTGGCGTGTTTTCAAATTCGGAGGCACCAATTCCCTTCTTCACCCAGTCGTCGTAAGGAAGTGGCAAAGGTACACGCTTAACATGAGATGCGTGCACCCAATGCTTGCGACCAGCTACACGAACTGCTGTTCTCGTTGCAAGCAGGACCTGGAAAGGGCCGACGTATCTGGGCTGGAGATTCTTTGTCCTCGCGAAGTTTCTTATTACAATTTGATCGCCGGGTTTCAGCTGATGCCCTGGACTCTCCGGAGGCTTTGGTAATGCATCGAAAACCTGTTAATGTAATGTAATGTGTAGGCATTTATATAGCGCACTGCTACCCGTGGGCGTCCTGGCGCTTAGACCGCTGCGAAACCCTTCCTGGCTTCCCTGAGAGATGGTCCCTTACTGGGAATCTCCAGGGTGAGACCAGGCATCCCCGGCGGTCTGGTGGGGCCGTTAGTGAAGATGAGGCAAGCTAATGCCCAGAGTTGCCGAGTGTGATCGCTGATCAGAGTGGGCACCGAGGCGAGAGAATTATCGAGTCCGCTGACCCTGGTCCCGAAACCTGCCGCGCCGGGAATCGAACCCTGGTCCCGGGCCGTCCTCTGCTCTCGGGTCTGCCGCCTCTAACCAGTGAGCCACACTACTTCACTGCTGGTGAATAAGACTCAATTTAGCAGTCAAGTCGTAAAGGTAGTCTATCAACATAGGATATTCTAGAGAACAAAACTCCTTTGGCCTCGGCACACCCCAAATATTTGCCGGGCGGTCAAAAACGATCTCATAGGGGCTAAGCCCCACTCTAGAATGTACAGTTGCTCTCGTTGATAACAAAGCCAGGGGAAGTGCGTCTGGCCAGGACAAACCTGTGGATGCTTGAATTTTGGCTAGTTTTAGTTTGAGGGTGCCATTGTAACCCTCAACTAAACCAGCAGACTGAGGATGGTTCGCACTGTGGAACTTCTGTTTTATGTTCAGACCGGCACACACACTCTGCATAACTTTCCCTATGAACTCACTTCCGTTATCTGACCATACAATCCGTGGCATTCCAAATCTAGGGAAATATTCTTTGAGAAGAATTTTGGCAGTTGATAGGGCAGTATTGTCCTTTAGTGGGTATGCTTCAATCCATCTGGAAAAAGCACAGACTACCACCAGGACGTATTTCAGATTATTACAGCGATCCATGTGAATGAAGTCTAACTGAATCACTTCAAAAGGACAGGAAGGAGGAGCGAAGTGACCAGCAGGAGTTGGAGTTCCCTTGCCAGGATTATGCATCAGGCATACCATACAATTTTTCACCACTCTCTCTGCACACTTACTAATCCCATCATTCTTCCATACTGGAGCCAACATCTTACAGATTCCTTTAGAACTTATATGCGCTACTCCATGCGCCATCGTCACCACTGCAAGCACATACGCATCAGGCAACATCCAACGCTGCTGTTCTGTCAAATCAATCCAACACCCATTCGAATCCAACTTGCCCGTACTCTCTCTCCATACACGTTTTTCCTCCTCAGTTGCCTCTTTCTGAATCTCTTTCACACTTTCCATTGTATCCTCACACATTCCAGATTCAGCAATCCACCTTGCAGACGTAGCAACATACATTCTACTCATCATATCTCTAGCTGTCTGTTTAGCGGTTTCATCAGCAAAAGCATTCCCACGACCAACATCATCCGTGATTGCTTTATGAGCACTGCACTTTACAATCGCAACTTCAGTCGGCAAGGTTAGAGATTCCAACAAGTCGTTAACTAGCTGACCATGTTGAATCTTAGTCCCATGGGACGTAATGAAACCTCTTTCTTTCCACAACCGGCCAAAACTATGGGCCACGCCAAATGCGTACTGACTATCTGTAAAAACATTCACTCTCTTTCCCTTAGCTAAAACACACGCTCTTGTTAAAGCTATTAATTCTGCAGCTTGGGCAGAATTATGACTCACTCTTGCAGTCTCCACAATCGTCTTCAAAGTCGTTACTGCGTAAGCAGCAGTCACATCACCATTCTCCAATTTAAAACATGACCCATCCACATACAATGTGCCATCTGGATCTGACAATGGAGTGTCCTTTAAGTCAATACGTCCTTTTGTCTCTTCCTCCGTTCTAAAACAACAATCATGTGGCTCGGAATCACTCGACTCTTGATTAGCCGGCAACAGCGTTGCTGGATTCAATACATTACATCTTTTGATCTGAATATGACTCGCTAGTAATGTCAGCTCGTAACCAGATAGTCTCGCACTGGTAAGGTGTTGTGTCTTGGTTCGGTTCATGAGTGTATCCACCGCATGAGGAACCATAACCACTAGCATGTTATTCATCACCAGACCAGCAGATTGTCGAATGGAAGCCGCAGCTGCCGCCGTAGCTCTCAAACAACTAGGTAACGCTCTAGCTACCGGATCTAGTGTTGATGAAAAATACGCACAAGGGCGTTGTTTATCACCAAATGTCTGTGTCAGAACACTCAACGCGCAACCTTCTCTCTCGTGAACGTAGAGCGTGAATGGCTTACTGTAATCAGGTGTACCCAATACAGGAGCTGAACACAATGCTTTTCGCAACTCAGAAAAACTCTCTTGACATTCATCAGACCATGGCACCGGACTCGAAACATTTTTCCCAGTCAAAGCTACCAATGGTTTCGCTAAAAGAGAAAAATTTGGGATCCATTGCCTACAGTAAGAGGTAATACCTAAAAAGGCACGTACTTCTCTCTGTGTGCGGGGAACACTCATCTGCGTAATTGCTTTTATTCTCTCTGGGGTCAACTTCCTTCCCTCCTTTGACAAGAGATGACCTAGGTAGGTCACTTCTTGGCAGCAGTATTGCATTTTTGAAGGTGATACCTTGTGATTCAAATTGGACAAATGATGCAATAACGAAACCGTAGCTGCTTTGCAAGTTTCCTTGTCATCGGCAGCCACTAGAAGATCATCTACATACTGCACTAGAGCAGAACCTGGAGGAAGGACAAAGGAATCTAACTGACTTTTTAGTGCTTGACTGTTAATAGATGGGCTCTCACAATAGCCTTGTGGAGCGCGTTTAAATCTGAAACTTCGACCTCCTAGACAGAAGCCAAAAATATCTCTGCTTTCTTCGGCTATCGGAATGCTGAAAAAGGCATTCTTCAAGTCGATGACTGAAAACCATGTGGCTGTAGCAGGAATCAATGTTAACAAGGCAGTGATGTCTGGAACCACAGGAAACTGCGGGACCACAATCTTATTGACTTCTCTGAGGTCGATGACAAACCTGTACACTGGAGGCTTTGTGGGATCAGTTCGTTTCAAAATCGGTAATACAGGACTATTACAAACATTTCCTCTAGTTTCTTCAACCACACCTTTCTTAATCAAATCTTGCACAATCAATAAAAGTGCACGCTCACCTTCACTAGATATTTTGTATTGAGGAATTCTTGGAAATTTCACATTTGCTTTCAAAGTTACTACATATGGTGGTATTTCTAAAAGGCCTACATCATTAGGACCAGTCGCCCAAAGAGAATCAGGGAGTGAACGCAGCTCTGGCGGGAGTGCATCCATTGACAAGTACATCGGAGAGGTGATTCTTTTACCCAATGTAAGCTGTACCCCTTCCGGAGAACAGTACAATGTCGCATATAGGCGTTTTAACAAGTCTAAACCAAGCAGATTTTCATTACAACCTGTCGTCAAAATCAGGGGTGCTTTTAATTGGCACGGTCCAACAGAAATAGACAAAGGACCAGATATGGGGTTGTAAACAGGGGCGCCTGAAAAACCTACAGAAACATTTGTTGAGCCGGACAAAGGTGCGCCAGGGAGTTTCGCATGAATGATAGAACTTTTTGCGGCACCAGTATCCAACAGAAACGGTTCGACTACACCTGATGTTGCTACTGCGACATAAGGCCCACTCTGATCCACTGGAACTGATACTACTCCCTCTCTCTGTCCATGGCTGTCCTAGTACCCATTTTGCTGAAATCCCTCATCCGCTTCACAATAGTCTTCAACAAGATACTGTTGAGATCTATTTTGCTGGGCAGACTGTCCATTTCGTTGATCAAAGTGATTGGAAGGACGATCATTCGTCTGTGGAGGCATAGCACCTCGCCCTCGACCTCTAGAATTCTGCACAAAACCACCACGACCTCTCTGAGCTGCTGCTGCATTATTTTGCGCTAAGATCGGACACTCATTCTTGTAGTGACCCTCTTTCTTACAGTACGCACACTGGTTCCACTGATATTGAGGTCTAGGTGAACTATAATCTGTCCTTTGGTACGAACCTTGCTGCGTGTTAGTCTGATTCATGCGAGGCGGATACGCCTGTTGCAAAAGAACTTTAGTCTTTAAATCTTTCGGTTTTTTGTCTGATTTCTCTTTTTCCTCTTTATCCCTATTTTCATAATACTGTGCAGTTGCAAGTATTTGCGCAGTTGTAGAAACAGCCCACGCACTCTCTGAATCCTTTAATTTATTGCATAACTCAGGTAACAAATTATGCACGAATTTATCGACAAACAGTCTCTGTCCTCCTTCTGTGCTCATATCTTGACCACTATGATCTACAAAAGTCTCTTCGAACCTCGTGAAAAAGTCGGAGACACTTTCGTCTTTCTTTTGCCTGCATGCGGATAACTTGTCCCAATTAACACGCAATGCGGGCATCAGAGTCTTCATTAAGTCTATTATCCTACCTGGAAGATTAGCAATTAGGGGTTCGGGTTTTGCACCACCTGTTTGCTGACCATCCGTTGCAATGATAGCTGCCCAATCACCACCTAGGGCAACTGGATGATTCTCTCTACGAATTTTAGCCCAAATTGGTTGCGGAACTACATTTCCAAATAACATATCGATGTCTGCTAAGTTCATTATACAAGCCTCAACTGTTTGCGTCAGTTCTTTATAGTATCCAGCAGGGTTCTTACGCGGGTCTGGCAAGGCCTGCTTCACTGCTAGCACTTCGGCTCGCTTCCACGGAATGTGTATCCACACTCTTTGGAATTGCGCCGGAGCAGCTACAATACCATTAACATTATCAGCTTGTACGGCATCGCGCCAAATTGGAGGAACCTCCCTCATTGGATATTGGCGACTTAGCTTCGTCTTACCTTTTTCTAAATCTCTTGGTGAACGAAGAGATGGATCATTTCTAAAACTTAAGATCAGTTCCATCGCTTCTTCTATATTTTCACCTACTATCATTCCTGCAGCAAACTCTTTCTGAACCTTAATTAAGTCTTCTAAATTCGATTCAACATCATCTTCTTCTATCTCCTCACGTAACAGCGAGCACATCTCATCAAAGACATACCGTTGCGTTGGTTCCTTCCACTGCATAAATGTATCTAGCACGTCTCTCGTACTATATCTCCTACTCTTCGAAATCCATCTGAGAGCCGTGGAATCTAAAATTCCCCGTTCCTCAGTGCTTGGATGCTGACTGCGTCTCTGAACAGAGTCAGAAGTAGGAGTCTTGATTAAAGTTTTATAGAAAGGAGACAGAATGTTAGAAACAGAATCAGTGATTCTTCGACGAACAGAAAGTGGAGTCAACACACTCGCAGACGTAGAGAACACAGTAGAGGTAGGAACAGATAGCGGAACAGTAGGAGTATCGAGGAAAATACTTTGTGGAACAGTAGGTGTAAGCGAGACAGATACAGGTATAGAAGTCGGCAACCCAGGAGGAGGAGGAGCCGTAGGAATATTCACATTGACTACAGGAGGTACAGGAGCTTGATTCTGAGGGGCAGGAGCAGGATTCTGAGGGGCAGGAGCAGGAATACCAGGTTGTCCAGCAACCGGCAATTGAACATTCGGTAAAGGTGGAGCCGTAGCACCTTGTGCATACGGTGGAGGTGACCGTAACAGATAAGACAACAGAGGATCATTTTCGGGGTCCTCTAGTATCTTAGCTGTTTTCGATGGCAAAGCAGGGTAGCACTTGTCAATCGCCAAATTATGCTCTCTAATGGCCACCTCTATGGCCTTCTCACACTCGTTATCTTGCAGCTGCTTAGCCGCTTGCTCCAGAGTCAACTCTTCTTGCTCTTTCTGTTCTTTCTTTAACCTCTTCATTTCTCTCTGTTTGGATTCTTTTCGCCAGTAACGGAAAGCATCAAACATTGCCGGCCGGGCTTTCTTCCTAAACAATTTCGCTTCTAAATTATCAAGGATTTCGGGTTCAAAACTACCATGCAGTGGCCAACTAAGGACACCATCTTTCTCAGTGTATCGGACCCATACCTCATTATAAGATATAGGACCCACACCATGTTTACAGTACAAATCATATAAGGGAGTCCCAATCGGAGGAACCAGACATGAGTCCTCCAATCGTGAGTCACTGTTGCAACCAAAACAAGACAACATACAGTTTCTCCGACTTACCATTTTCAGTCTGGAACACAAAAACAAACAAAACAAGAAACAGATATGTGCACCTGAACCAAGAACTTAGGCCTACCAAAACGAACTGATGTATCGATACCCAAACTAAACCAAATAGATTATCGTAACCAGAACAACCAGTGATAATCTTACGAAACCAAACCAAACCAAGAACCAAAAAGGATTTTAACAACCCTCACGAAGTAACCAACTAGCAACCACTAAATACTTAACTGAGGCACTGAAGACGTCACCAAGGAGAAACCCGTCACGTTTCGCTGTACTAAGGGCTGCACCTCGGGTCCAAGACAGGGCGACGGTCAAGGCAACGGCCCACTGCAGCCGTCCTGAACGGGAACCCTCGTGGAAGAGAACTTCGGGCCACTTTTACGATATGCCGGGATCGATGAAGTGGGGCGCCTCCCTCAGGAATCTTCACACGAAGCTTCTCGAACTCTTCAGGCTTTTGGACCGGTACCGAATGACGTCGCCCCATGTTGGGCACCAATTGGAGTTCTGGACTTTTTGGTTCCGTCCAGAGGTGTCAGGGAACAACACCCAAAGGCCCCGGAGTTCCACCTGTCTTGGTGCGCAAATGAACAGAAACACGGGCTTCTCGGTGGTGGCGTCAAAGACCAAAGGTTTATTACTGCAGGGACACAGAAGTCACAGAAACCACACATGGGCAGATTCTAGGAGCCTGTTCAAATTGTACAAAGAGGGTTGCTCCTTATATACTAAATTTTAAGCTGGGGGCGAATTCTTTACATGTAATACATTCTCAAAACCTTTGTGTCTAAAACAATAAATATTTGGCGTTACACAGGAACCGTCGATAATATCTGATGCCAAACGTTACGAAGAGGGGTTCCCACTAGTTCATCACAATCCCTTGTCAATATTGCATTCAAGAGCCGGACCGCCTCATCGTAAATTTCGTTACCTCCCCCTAATAAAGATTCAGAAAGAAAGGAACGGAGCCAGGTGTGGAAGATAGAAAAGCGGGATAAGAGATGTTTGTGGGTTGTAAATGGGCAAGGCTACCGGCTTCGGCCGCCTAATCATGATCGGGACAATGGACACGAGAACCAGTTCAGTTGGGCTGGCCTCGGGCAGAGGAGGCAGCCTTTGTTGAGTCATGCAGCTACAGCGTGATCTGGTTTAAGGTGCACGTGTCATGAAAGAGGTGAATCTCCGGCTAAGGCTACGTGTCCTTAATCGAAATGAAGTGATCAGAGGTTATTGCGTATGTGAGGGCAAGAAACACAAAATGGCTGCCATGATCTAAGATGGATGCCGTGGGTAGATCAGAAATGTGTTCATAACAGGAGTGCTCTTGCTCGTAGCATAGCGAAAACACCAGGATATGCTAAATGGATCATTTGCGGTTCGCTGATACCAATATTATGTATTTCCGACAATATTGAAAACACGGGTTCAAATCGTCACGGAACCTCACTGGGTGTTGGGAAATCGAGTCCCGTGACAGAGATACCAGACCTCCTTCATTCTAACTAAGGTATGGAGCTGATTAGAACTTAAGAGAAATCTTGGATAGATTCTTGGCAAAAACAACTAAACCTATGCTACACAATACTTACTTTTTCCCTCGTACTAGACTTAGGTTAGGTACATTGGGGTAGGCGTATTTTTGAAGAACCAGTTGAGTATTTTAGTCTATGTTATTTATGTATGTATTTTATGGCTTCGAAACCATACAATGCTTTTACAGTATTATTATATAATACTATTCTCGCTGTACGCATTATACTTTGCAGTCTGCATAACGATTGTAGCAGTTCATTTCTCATGCATGAGAAAGAAGTTATTGAAAACGCCCGTCCGTCTCTCTATTTCTCTGCAACTCTGTAGAAACGAAACATGCACGATTGACTGAGTGAAATACTTATCTATTGTTCCAATGACTCTAGAGATATATTTCTTATTGTTGGGAAACAAAGTTGTCATGTTTATGCGCTTGTCAGAAACTATTCCCTTCTTGTGTATTTGAGAACGTTTCTAGTGACCTCTGAGTTAGCTGGCACACACACAATTAAGTTTAGTATATTCAATAGAAACCTAGTTGACCTCAGTAATACGTCTAATCCATAGGATATATTATTTCACCGCGCAGAGCCTATTGGGAATATAGGAACTACACTACAGTGGGTTCGTCGGGGAGGGCCCAGGATTGAGTCTGGCTGTGGCGTTCTGTCTGGTCTGAAGTCTCTGTAGGAGGTGTGCAGTGATTCCTATGTAGACAGGGTTGCCATAGTCCCGTTGGCTGGTGAGGAGGGCTTTAACTATCTCCAGGGGCTTGAACTAGCACAGCAGAGGCGGCAAAGGCACCTCCTCCAAACTTCTTTGGAGGTTGTAGGGAGAAATCAGAGAAGGGAATGATCCGAGTGGATAGAGAAAGGCAGGAGATGCTGCTCATAATCTGTGTGTATGCCATGAACCTAGAAACGTCTGAAGTTTTTGCGGGGCCTTGGTAAACAAACACATCTTCAGGAAAATAGAAAATATGGCAGCCCCAGCAACTGGCACCATGCATGCTATAGCCATATAAGTGGTGGCCTCATCTTTTTTAAACAAGGGCAGGCTTAGTTTGATTTTGAAGAATGAGCCTGGGCCCTGGAAAACCATGGGTCCTGGTCAGAAATGTCACGCTGTCCTCCTTCTGGCAGACATCCTTAAGCTGTGTGCATCGGGAAGCTGCAAGTCAACACTATTTGAACAGTGAGTATCAGACCCCTTTTGTGGTGCCAGAGAGTAGCCCGGGACTGTTGGGCGCCCACTATGTTCTCTGAGGTCCTTTGCCACTGGTGCCCTGGGGCACGTCCTACTATGGCTCTTCAAACTGGGCCAAGTTTAACTCTGACTGCACTTGACTCTCAGGATAGCGAGAGGGAGCATCCACAGGCTTCTCAGGGTGGGTAGAGTGAGGGGGGACGAGCTCAGCTGGTTACCCTTCACAGAGAGGTGCACCGAAACTTTAGGGGGCCCCCTGCAAAATAAATGGAGGGGCCCCCACACTCTAGAACCAGACAGGAACTCTCAGGCAAGGGGCCCACCACCAGAGCACAGTGCAGGAGGGGGGCCCCTGGAGCTTGGACGCCCCCCGCCCCCACAACAGGGGCTGTGAGGGCTATTGTTACGTCACTGCCTTCACAACAGTACATGCCAAACAATTCTCTAGCCCTCAGCATATGAAAAACGTGGCTCCAAGCCATAGACTTAGTTAAGCATTTGCTCCCTCAATGGTACATCCTTTCCAGTTATACTGAAAAATTCTGTGCTATCACCAACATTCATAGCCATCATGAAGAGGCTAAATGAAACGAACTACACACCCAAACACATAAAATAACATTGAGACCACATCAACGATGCCTCAAATCCTAACATGCACTTGAAGCCGAGCAACTAACAATTATATACCCCAGAAGAATGGAAAAAACTGCAATCTCACTCAGCACACAATTGCACACCATAAGCTTGATATCTTTGAATGTATGATATTGTTACTATATTTCATTATCCCTATTAAGAGGGAGTATGAAAAGGAGTCATAAGTTACCCGCTATGTAGATCAAAATAGTGTACAAGAGTTTTATGACCCAAGTATGTGAAAACTTTCTTCAACTAGAGTTTTGGGTGCTGAGTCATTCTTGGAGATATTCTGCAGCTTCTTCTCCCACACCACAGCTTCCACATAGACTGCACTCTCTGACCCCTGCTGGGCCTTGGATGCCACAAGGCCAGGTCCCTCTGCCGCCCCAAGCCTGGTCTGATCACATTAGTTCTCTGCTAGGGCCAGTCCTGCTCTTCTTGACCTCCCTCCTCATATGGCTGCACTGAGGAACTGGACTGGAGTAGACAAAGTAGTCCAACCCATCTCACTGTGGCCTGGTGCTGCCTAGTCCGATTTTTCTAAATAAGTAAAAACTATTATTCCTATCCCTGTCAATTAACCCGTCCAATGACCCTAACCTATCCTCTTTTAGTTGGGTGCACTACGTTGCGTGTCGGAAAATCGCAGACTTGCCAAAAATTCACATGGCCAGGACTAGAGGCAGATTATTTTCTTACCTTGGGCCAGGGGCCTGGAATAAGCTTCCCCTGTCCCCTGGAACTACGTACCACACCAGAGATGGCCATCTTCAAAAAGAAATTAAAAACATGGCTCTTCCAACAGGCATGATTTGACATTTAGCATTGCCGCAACCAGCCTTACGATTAGTGCCGGGAAACTCTTTCGAGTAAGCGTGCGCTTTATAAAACCCAATCATCATCATCATCATCATCATCATCATCATCATGGTTCCAAAGTGGGCTCATCAAGTACTCTGGAGAACACTCCGTCCTGGGTTAAGAAGAACAAGAAACTGGATTAAAAAAAGTGAGTTCCTTTGGATTCCACCTGTACGCACATTTTCTAGACAGGCAACGTGCATCCACTGTCTCAAGCATTAGAACCAGTATGGGATGGTTCTCTTTTAAGTATCTTTTAAGGATGCTCTTCAGTCACAGTCTTTGTGTACACTTATGTTGAACAAAGCAAACACAAGGAGATGATGGACAGAGTGCTAAAACTTTTCAGACACTCACCCCCAGTCACAGATCTGGGTTGAATCCATCATCATTCTTTAGCTCACTTCACCACCTCAGTTCAGACCCAGCTATATGCAAATCAGTCTTGACCCTGTGCCTCATGGGAACAGTCCAATCCAAACTGCCGAGCCATGTCTTCCCTAAACCGGAGACAAGCTTCCTGGTACCGGTTTCTGGTTAACACTCTTCATCAGCCAGGCTAGCCTGAATCCAGTGGCAAAATGAGCAAGAGACCCACGTCTGGGCATACCCTGCCAACTTAGAGTGAACAAAGCAAACACAAGGAGATGATGGATGGAGTGCCAAAACTTTTCAGACACTCAGCCCAAGTCACAGATCTGGATTGAATCCATCATCATTCTTTAGCTCACTTCGCCACCTCAGTTCAGAACCAGCTAAATGCAAATCAGTCTTGACCCTGTGCATCATGGGAACAGTCCAGCCCGAACTGCCAAACCACGTCTTCCCTGAACCAGAAACAAACATCCTGAGACCGGTTTCTGGGTAACACCCTTCATCAGCCAGGCTAGCCTGAATCCAGTGGCAAAATGAGCAGAGGGACCCATGTCTGGGCATACCCAGCCAATTTAGGGTAAACAAAGCAAACACAAGGAGATGATGGATGGAGTGCTGAAACTTTTCAGACACTCACCCCTGTTAAAATCTAGTTTGCGACATCAACATTATCGGCGCCATCTTGTCCCTTTTCAGGCTCATATGTGCGCGTAAGTAGCAGCCATTTTGAAGGCCATGGCTTCTCTGCCCACTGCCGATAGCCAGCGCGTCTCTCTCTCTCTCCCCCTCTAACCTCGCAAGCATCCCCCCGCACGCTGACAGCCCCTGCTCTCACATGCTTGGGCCATAAACCTCCCCTTCAGCGCAACTCTGCCTCGGAGCCACATCCCGTTCCCAGCAAAACACCTCCCTCCATCCCTTTCATGATCTTGTATCCTTTGATAAACCCCACTTTCCTCTGCGCCCGATTGTCCTGCTTGTTCCCAGGCCGCCACCTGGCCCTGCGGATGCAGTTTATTGCCCCCATACAGTAGGAAACTTCTCTCATCAGAGGATCCACAACCGATCAAAGCCGCCACCCCATGAGATCCGATCAGCCGCACACATTCCGGGAATCGGCAGAATGTCCAGCTGCGCGACAGTCATCACCTGTTGAGACCGGGGTGGGGACTTCTACTGTAAATGTGTGTGGGAACAGGCATGAAGCGGGGATTCCGAGGATGTCTTTCCGTACATCAAAGTGTTGACAAAGATGTGTTTCATGTAATAAAGCCATAAACCTGTGTATAAGAGGCCAGGCCTCAGATATGCGGAGAGAGCACCTCGAGAAGATACCCTGTTGTCTGATTTGATGTGTTCTGCTCCGTCGGAATAAACTCCTGTTTCCTGCCTTCCAGTCTCCAGCGCCTGCCTCTTTGTTTGATAGATTCGAGTGGTATGAGAGGCGGTTAGTGCCGGGCAATACTTAAAGGGTTCTTGGTCGACATCGGCCCTGCCTACTTTTCTACAATTGGCGTCCCAAACGTGGGGCCCATCAGTGACACGTGGATCCAGTGGGAGAGGTCCTGACGACAGAGTGAGCTCCTGTCCGATAGACCCTCGTCTGACAGCCGATCATCCGAACTTCACCGGTTCCGAACAGACCTCTCTCGAGTGATCTACGGTCCTGACTGGGAACCATCAGGAGTGCCGCAACAGTTACGGAGAATAGAGGACGATCGGGCGCTGGATGCGGAAGACGAGAAACTGTCCATGCGGTCAGGGTAAGGTTGTATAACACGACAAATTGCGAAACGATTGTTTGATTATTTCGAAAATACTAGTATTACTCTTCGGTTGTTTGTTCTTTTGAGATATTCTCTGTCTGCAAACAGGGAAGAATAGAAATATTCTCTCTTCCTTTGCAGATAGTGAAGGATAGGTAACGCAGACTTTTGTCCCCGTTGTAATCTGTTGTGTCTATTTTTCTCCCAACTGATTGATTGATTGTCCGAACATTGACTGTTCGAAGTTGGTTCTTTGAGGTATTCTCTGTTTGCAAATAACGTAGAATAGAAATATTCTGTCTAGTCTTTGCAAGTAGTGAAGGATAGGTAGTGCAGACCTTTGTCCCCCGTTGTAATCTGTCATGCCTATCTTCTCCCCACTGATTGGTAGTTGGTTCAGCCCGCACCGCTTATTAGAGGTGAACCATCCAGCTCCACTGGAAGGCACCCCTAATAAGGACATGTTCATGAAGCATGGACTAATCGCTATAGCCTATAGCAAGCTATGGCATAAATATACAAGAAAGGATCAGGAAAGTCAGTGGCCACTGATAGGATCCTTCGATGAAGATAAAATAAACGCGCTGGAAACAGCCCTTCGTAACAATAAGACAACGCCCACTATGCTTGATAGTTTCGGCATGTGGCGCAAAGAAACAGAACAACGTAAAAAGAGAAACGAAGTCAGATTAGAGAAAGAACTGCGAAAAGCAGCTCACCTAGCTGCCAGAAAGTTAGAGGAAGAGATAAAGGAGAGAGAGGAAACCAAACAGAAGCAAGAGTCCGAAACATCGAGTCAGTGTCCTGTCAGAACACCCTCTATGCTCTACCCCGAGCTACCCATGAAACAGCGAGCAAACGATGATCTATTACTAGGTCCTACGATCATCTACATGCCCCCTCCATATGCCCCTTCCCGACTCCTAGTACAACACCCGCCACCCCGAAGCGCAGATGAGAATAGTACCAGGGCTTCGGTCCTCGTGGCCTCCGCGCCGGCCAAACCCCTTGTACTCGATACAGCACAAGCAGCAGTATTAGACGACCCTGAGGCCCGAAGGAAAGATTCCACTCGAATGAACAGGTTGAGCAAAGATGAGCGAGCAGGGATCGACAAGATAGTAAAGACACTAGTGGAACAGAAGGAGAGTGAGGAGTACATAATGGATATGTTCAACTCATATGCTGGGAGCCATAGACGGCACTTTGTTGTACGATTATGCTACCATGCTCTAAATACTTATGAGGACCGATACCGAGACAAAGGTCCCGAGAGCCTAACGACTCTATATAGAAGGGTTGACATCGGGGATGAGGGCGATGGTGATGTGACGGACCTCCTCACGCGTACGCTTGAAGTTTTCCGTCACCTCACTGAACAGGGGTTGGAAACTAAACCTACGACACCTGTAGCGACCGAACCTCGAATAGAACAAGCTAGCACCATGATGCCTATATGGGAGGCTGCTCCCTACTGGGTTCCCCCACGAGGTCAGGGAACACACGATGATGTTAACTATCAAGATGCAAAAGGGAGGGTAGTGTATAACTGGGTCTACCAACCATGGGATCGGCAAGATATTCTGACTTTCCGAAAATCTCTGCCCGATCTGCGGAAAAACCCCACTGCCTTTTATACTGAACTAGGTACAGCCTTAGGTTCAACGATTATGACCCTAGCTGACATCGATTTGTTTTTCGGGTTATGTCTGCCAGCTGATGTGTGGAAGCAAATCCGGAAAATCGACCACCTTGAGCTGTTCGGACATACCTGGTCACTACTCGATGGCATAGATAGACAACGAGAACCTGGACAGAAACCTTTGAAATCCATTTTAGAACTCCCAGACAAAATTGTGCAGAAACTGAAAACCCTGATCCCAGAGAAGAAGGTGGACTGGTCGATAGTGACGGCCTGCCGCCAGAAACCCCAGGAAGATGTGTCAGAATACTTCTCCCGGTTCGAAACTGTGTTTTCCGATTACAGCGGCCAGGACATGACCACTGCAACCGGACATCATCTGTTTGTCCAGAACTATGTTAAAGGTCTGTCACAGGAGGTCTCTCAGAAACTACAGGCCAGCGAAAGTAGTTGGGCAGCCTCCAAACCCGTGGCTATCCTCCAGATGGCCCAGTATTATGAGCATCAGAAAAACGAAAATGATAGGGCGACTGAGAAAAAGAAAAAGGACTTGAAGAAGAGGGTGATGATTGCACAGTTGCAAGGTGTGACTATAGGACGAGAGCAGTACAAGGGAAATTACCAGTCAAATTCTCCTAGAAACCCACCCCCTAAAGAACGCACACCCGCACCCTATGTTGGACGAAAAGATATTGGTGAGGACCAGTGTGCATTTTGCAAGGGATTCGGCCATTGGAAATCCCAGTGTCCGGTCCTGTTAGAGATGAATAAGAATAGGGACACCAGAGATGTAGCGGGAGGACCAAGAAATAGAGGACAAGGATGAGGGTCCACGAATGACACAAATAATGACAGACCAGGAAGACTGAACACATTTGACCGTCCCCGACAGAATCAGTACCAACAGTCTGACTGCGACAACGCCCACGACTTCGCATAGGACTGCCAAGGGCAAGGGAGGGATCCAGTCGAGCTCCATGTTGACCAGCAAGGTCCTTATGTCACCGCTAAGGTCCTGGGTACGAAGTCTTCATTTTTGGTAGACACTGGCGCAACACGTAGTGCGTTATCTAAACAACTGATTCCAAGGGCACCCTTGTCTGGCTCACTTGTAACATCGATAGGGTTCGATGGAACGCCCTCCACTAACCCCTTGTCCACACCGATCTCCTTTGACTTAGAAAATAACATCACTGACACGACCTTTTGCTTTCATCCAACACCCCTGATGCCATTATGGGACTTGACTTATTGAAACATTTCCGAGCTACCATTAGGTGTTCGCAAGATGGAGTTCGAGTCTTTCTGTACGATAACCCGGCTCTGCTCAGACTTTGTCCTTCCTGACGCATGTTTTCCATCTCTGACTGTGACTCGTGCCTTCTTGACACTCTACCACCATATCTGTGGGCCAAGACTAACTCGGACGTAGGATGCATGATGATCGACCCAGTGCACATAACTGTTCGACAGGGCGCAATACTCCCAAAACTTCAACAATATCGGATATCACCCGAGGGCGAGAAGGCATTGGTAAAGATTATCCAGTCCCTGATAGATGCAGGAGTGGTAGAGGAAATAGTTAGCAATGTTTGCAACAGCCCTATCCTACCCATTATAAAGAAGCAAGGCGAAGGAGATGAGAAAGCGTATCGCTTCATCATCGACCTACGAGAGGTTAACAAAGTAGTTGTGCCTCAGTACCCCGTGGTCTCAGACATTACCACGCTGATTCCTTCCACTGCCACCACTTTCACTGTCATTGATCTCAAGAACGCCTTCTTCTCTATCCCCATCCACCCAGACAGCCGATACGTCTTCGGCTTCACCCTAAAAGCCCGCTCGTATAGATTCTGTCGAACACCTCCACAGACTTTCCTCAGAAGTTCACCAGGAACAAGAAGAATGGTCGCTTGGTGGTTGGTTTTGGAGTACCGTGAAGAACTGGGGGTGGAGGTTATTTATGATCATACTGATACCGATTGTCGTAATATGTGGATTCTGCCTGGGTATCCAATGCTTACCACCTCTGTGTTCACTATGTGCTAACTGTATCTGCCCTAAGACTTTGGACTTTGAAACCGAATGTATGAAAGCATTGTACGATGTCGAGGTTAGAAATATAATGAGGATAGACATCGACTAACAAGCTGGCTAGATATGTTGAAAAGGGAGGACTGTTAAAATCAGGTTTGCAACATCAACATTATCGGCGCCATCTTGTCCCTTTTCAGGCTCATATGTGCTTGTAAGTAGCAGCCATTTTGAAGGCCATGGCTTCTCTGCCCACTGCCGATAGCCAGCGCGTCTCTCTCTCTCTCCCCCTCTAACCTCGCAAACATTCCCCCGCACGCTGACAGCCCCCGCTCTCACATGCTTGGGCCATAAACCTCCCCTTCAGCGCAACTCTGCCTCGGAGCCACATCCCGTTCCCAGCTAAACACCTCCCTCCATCCCTTTCATGATCTTGTATCCTTTGATAAACCCCACTTTCCTCTGCGCCCGATTGTACTGCTTGTTCCCAGGCCGCCACCTGGCCCTGCGGATGCAGTTTATTGCCCCCATACAGTAGGAAACTTCTCTCATCAAAGGATCCACAACCGATCAAAGCCCCCACCCTATGAGTTCCGATCAGCCGCACACATTCCGGGAATCGGCGGAATGTCCAGCTGCGCGACAGGCATCACCTGTTGAGACCGGGGTGGGGACTTCTACTGTAAATGTGTGTGGGAACGGGCGTGAAGCGGGGATTCCGAGGATGTCATTCCGTACATCAAAGTGTTGACAAAGATGTGTTTCATGTAATAAAGCCATAAACCTGTGTATAAGAGGCCAGGCCTCAGAGATGCGGAGAGAGCACCTCGAGAAGATGCCCTGTTGTCTGATTTGATGTGTTCTGCTCCGTCGGAATAAACTCCTGTTTCCTGCCTTCCAGTTAACAGTGCCTGCCTCTTTGTTTGATAGATTCGAGTGGTATGAGAGGCGGTTAGCGCCGGGCAATACTTAAAGGGTTCTTGGTCGACATCGGCCCTGCCTATTTTTCTACACCCCCAGTCACAGATCTGGGTTGAATACATCATCATTCTTTAGCTCACTTTGCCACCTCAGTTCAGACCCAGCTAAAGGCAAATCAGTCTTGACCCTGTGCCTCATGGGAACAGTCCAACCTCCACAGCCAAGCCATGTCTTCCCTGGACCGGAAACAAGCATCCTGGGACCGGTTTCTGGGTAACACCCTTTATCAGCCAGGCTTACCCGAATCCAGTGGCAAAATGAGTAAGAGACCCACACAGCCGGTAGCATTGGAGCTGACTCAAGACGGGAGTACCCACACCATGGTCACAGTGAAGTGTGAGGTTTCTGCACCTGGCTGCCATCAGCATTCCTGAAGTATAGAAAGAAGTGACAGATGATGGAATTCTTGAAATAGTCTCAGCCACTGGTAATAACTCAGGGACTTTTCTGAGTCCATGATTATTTTACACAGCATGCAACCTTAGCTTGGACCCAGCCATTTTGAAATTAGTTACGAAATAAGCAAAAGCAGAGTCAGAGTGGGACATTCGGTGTCACACTAGTGTATTATTTCAACAATACAAGTGTTACTATGCTCAACCTTTTGTGATCCTACCACTTAGGAGTCATGCTTCATCCACTAACAAAAACAAACATTGAAAAGGAGCGTCCAGTCAATCGAAAATGTCACTCAATTTGAGCATTGAAAACATTCCATTCATTCCATGTATATCCCATGTGGGTAGTTCAATAAATTGAAATTGGCTGGGAGTCTTGTATGTGTAGTCAAATCCAACTTTATTCAATCAGAGTATCAAAGGAATTTCAATCAGCCCAGCCAACGTGCTTTATCCCTTAGAACTTCATGAGGGCTGTTACTTAAAAACATTCGAAAACAGTTTTATATATATATATATATATATATATATATATATATAAATATATATATTTTCTGTCACAAAGGGAGCGGCACACCAAATTTCTGTTTACAGCCTGTAAACAGAAATTTGGTGTGCCGCTCCCTTTGTGACAGAAAACTTATCTTGGGTCAGGATCCGACCCCTGAGCTGAGCACGCCCTGTTGAGCGCATCGGAGGTCTGCTGGATCACTTTGTGGCACAATAAATATATATATATATATACACACATATATACACACACACGTATATATATATATATATATATATATATATATATATATATATATATATATATATATATATATATTTATATATATATATATATATGTATATATACAAATTCTTATCCAAAGTGCATAAACCCCTATATACACATTTTCCCATGGTTATTATGATTAATGAGGAACAAAGAAAAACACCACAGGAGTCCCTGCCTGAATATGTCTTAACCACCACTAAGCGCTTGATACTGTTCTCAATTCAGAAGGTTGATTGCCTGTCTGGCTAATTTTTGTCTTTCTGTCAGTAACTATTTCTTGCTTAGAACATTATTTACATTTGTATTTTTAAACTGTTTAGCGTGGTGTCTAGGACTACAATTACCTATACTTATTACATAGACTATTCAAAGTTCACTCACTGGGACAATCCACCAAACACTCATAACCATGTTGGCTGTCACATGTCAAGGGTCTTCTTCAAACTAAATCTTAATGCCAGAAGGTATGGTACCCCTGTATCATCTAAAACATTTGTAAACAATATATGCAATTTTGAATCCAGGGTGGTCTACACCTATAAACAAAGAAATCCTTGGGTCTAATATTAGACCCGCAGATTTCTTTCTTTGTTTATAATGTATTGATTTGGAGATTGTGTCCACGCGGTCTCTAAAACTTTTCCCTGAGACCCTCAACCCATCTTGTGTTTTGTATGCTCTGCAGCTCTACACCTATCACAAGAGCTTACCTCAAGGAGCCCTAGTTCTCCGTATGTTAATGTAAGGAAAGCGCATTGCAATTTCTCATTTATTATGTGAAAACATCCCTTGCACAATAACCAAGAAATATCAGTTATTCTCTTGTTTTAAACCCACCATTTCTCACAAGAGGTTTAGGATCAAGATACTATTATCTTAAAGTCTATACCAGTTATTATATTATAAGATAAGTCCTATTGGCAGTTCTTATAAGCACATAATATATCCAATGAGTGCATTCCCATAATATTCCATTTAAACTATCGACTTCTCATTAGAAAGTTCCAAAACCAGACCGCAGTGTGTCCCTTTGTACCCATTATATGACAATCACAGAAGCTCAATATCTCCGCTCCGTACTGACCTCTCTCCTCCGTATCACAGCCCCCAATCGGCAGAATATAAGCCTACAACTCACCCGATAGCTGTCCCATGATTTTAAGCCAGAAGCCATCCAGTCCAGTTGTTCTTTATAAGCAACACTATTCCTGCGACGTAGTGGCTCAAAAACTGCCAATGAGACCTCTTGTGCCATTAATGCTCAGCCCATTCCACCAATCAAACCTCTTCCGTATTATGTAAAATTAAGCAACTTGAGTTTACTCTGGGGTCTGACATTTCCATTTATTCAAAACTACAGAAGGCACCCTATATCTATAAACACTGATATGTTATTAAGCAAATGCCACTTTTCTAACTGGTAAATGCCGCTCCTCGTATCGAATAAAATTCTACGGGGCATATTAGCAACAAATAGCGATATTTATATCTAAATGAGCTTAGCACATTATTTTTTTATCGCCACGCATCGCCTGATATTATCACTGAGATAACGTTCTATTAGCAACGTTTATCTCAAAAGGGATAAAATGTCTGGCGATAGCGGCTCAATGCGTGAATATCGCTGGAAATCCAGCAATATTCAGGCATTATCACCAATAGGGTCTTAACCTCAATATCCACATCCCTTTGGATATACAGGTTAAGAATTGGTCTGAGCAGGCTTTAGGTTTTGGCGATATTCGCGCTTAGTGCAAATTTTTTTATCGCTTCGCCTGCCTTGCAAATAGGCGATAGCTGTGTTAGCGACTGCTTTCAGTCGCTAACAGGTTGGGTACGCCCTCTTTGCATGTCATTAGCGATACATATCGCTGACATGCAAAGCGGGCCCCAAACCTGTCGCTATCGGCTAAAAGCTGTCGCTAACTGTTGTTAGCGACAGCTTGCTAATAGGGCGATAATATTACTGCTGCTTTCGCTGGAAAAAGTCATGCTAAAACGACGATATTGCTCTTCATAATATACCCCGCTGTGACTTCCAATAGCCCTTTACGTCCCTCTCTGAATCCAGGAGCGTTCCTTCCGGTCCGTTCGAGGTGTCTACCAATCTGATGCCTGTATTTTGAAGCACGTTTCTAGGAAGCCTCACCCTACGCGTAGAGTTCCACTAGTTCTGTTCTTTATAGTAAGTAGACCAAGGCCCGCTCTGCAATCCAAACTCTGCTGTGTTTAAAAACATTAAAAAACAACCTTGCAGTCTATTCAAGACATCTACAGTGTTTCAAATAGTGGAAAACATGGCTACAGAGTTAGGTTTCACAGAAAAAGAACCAGAGGTTAAGCCTGCTCTTACAAAGCCCCTAAAGCATGGAGCGACCTCTCGCAGCACATCATAGCCTGCTCCCCTTTTCTTGATGTCCACAAGAAACTGAAAATGTGGCGCTTTGAATAATTCTACCCCCCAAACAGGCATAGTCTCACTCACCTGCACAATGTGAGTAAGCTCTCACAGGTGATAATGCGCTTTACAAATACATAACATATCAAAATGTTGGCCTTATTGTAATGTCGCACGGAATCACCTCCGCCCGACAACACATTGGTCATGGGATCGACTGACACCTGGTCAGCGGAACCCGACCGCCCCATTAGGATGCAACCAAATATTATTCGGTCGCATTCCTACATTTTACTTTTGGAGCTTGCTTTCTGGCCATAAACCGGTCTTAAATATTACCCATATTAAAATGGGAGGTGCGGTTTATCCCTGCACCCCGTGGCAGGCACCACAAAGTGCCAGCCACGGGTTGCAGGGATTAATGGCTATGGTGCCCCCTCAGCCTCCAACGGGAGGCCGTGCATCCGCTTTCAGACTGGCATGGAAACCATGCCAGAAACAGTCATCATAATCTCAAGGGCGTAATCTCAAGGGCACCCTTGAGATTACTTGCCACTTTCCTACTGGCACTCTGAGCCCATCAGAAGCCAGCCGGAATGACCGGTCAGATTCCTTTACGACCGCCTCCATCAAAATGAGGCAGTCAGAAAGGAATTTGACGGCCCATTACGATGCGTCTCGGAAGGCTCCCTTCCGAGCCGCATCGTGATTGGCCCCCTTAGTGATCATGACTTCCATGAAAGCACATAAATTCCCTTTTATAAGCATTGGCTTTCCACACCCCAGAATAACATACTTATGTAAAAAATATATAGTGTTGCGCTCATTGGGAAACAAATGTATTTGTCAACGTACTTTTTCACCAATTCTATTAATTAATAAATATGTGGCTTGATTACGTTTTTTCTGCAGATTCAAGTATATTATGTGTTCCCACAGTCAGGCGCATGGAAGCCCCTTTCTAGCATGCAGCAGCCCTGCAGAACATTATTGTGCACTACACAGTTATTGTACAAGTGTCTCTTCAAGTGGCACTTTTGGAATCAAGTACTTAGACTGGAAAAAGATGCAAAATGATTATGGCTCATTTTAATGTGGAGAGCCCTCTTGAAATAACTGCTGCTTTGAGAACACTGCGATGTAAGCACCAGTCAGCATGCAGACCACAACAACACTCTTTCATGACGAAGAATGGGTCAGTGATATTCCACTCTCTTTCTTCCCATTAGAGGTGCTTATAGAGGTTTTTCGTTTATGGTGTAGACCCTACCACAGTCCCAAATCCATCCACTGTGGCCATGAACATTTCTTTATTGGAATGCTTTACATCCATCATATCACATTTTTAGTTATATATATATAGCCAGTAGGTATATATAGTTAGGATTAATTCTCTATGGAACTTTTGAAAATTCTATGTCTAATAACTTTGGCGTTTGTGGACGGAATCGGCTGAAATTTTCAGGAAAATGGCACATTTTGTTTCTGAGCAGCCCTTGAAAATATGGGGGGGTTTCGTCAAGGGGGGGGCCGAGAAAAAAGGGGGTCCCAAAACGCGTTTTTCCCATGTTAATTTCCATAGGGCGTTTGGGCTCACTTTTAGCTCGAACGGCTGAATGGATTTGCACGAAACTTGGCAAAATTGTAGGGACTGTTAGCCCGATGTGCCTTTGTTGGGTCTCAATATATGTGCTCCAGTGGATTTTGAGAAATTAACGTCTTAAAAAATTTATATATCTGTGACAGCGTCCCAGATAGCGCTCCAGATCGCGTACTTTTCGCGTCACGGAGCTTTGCGAAGCGATGCTGATTGGCTCTCCGGTGTCTGTCAACATTCTAAACAGTCCGGTGCGGCCGCCATCTTGTCTCTCGGTAGGATCGAGAGACAAGAAGAGGTGAAAAACGAAGGGGGAATTTAATGAAAGGGGGCAAGGTAGACCCCTCTTGACCCCCTAGGAATAATGTTGGGGTTATTAAAGGGTCCCGTGGGGAAAATAAAAAAAATTTGATTTTTCTCGGTAGAAGCGCTTCCCGGATCGCGAACCGGGCCGCAAACTGGTAGCGAAACGGGAATTCGCCATTTTGTGTTTCGGTTTAATTAAATTACAGGGTATAAGGGGGTACGGGAGACGTATCCTGATCCCTTATGTTTTTTGAGGGTGGCTGAGGAGGCTCATATATGTTGATACATGTCTTCCAGCGGCTGTGCGTGAGCGTTTTATTTTTTTTGCTGCGTGACGTCTGTTAACGTTCGATTCGATGGAAATCAGGAAGTGTTGACCGCCATTTTGTCACTGCGAGTAAATATTTTATTTGTTATAAATAAATCATTATTGATAAACATTGTCTGCGCCATCTTGCCTTTTTTGCAATGCCACACTTTTGTCGAGCACAGCAGCCATTTTAGATGCCTTGACCAGACCCACTGTCTGCACCCTCGCAAGCATCTCCCCCACGCACTGGTCACTCCCGCTCTCTTTTTCATGTATGGGCTAGAAACCTCCTCCCATCTGCGCTGTTCTTCTCTGAGAATCACACCCTGTGCCCGCCCGACACCTGCCTTTCACCCTATTCACTACTGCACCCTCTGACACTCCTCTTCCTCTGTGTCCGATTGTCCAGGCCCGTCCCAGGCTATCACCTAGCCCTGCTGATGTAGTTTATGGCCTCAACTGTAAAGAATCACCCCTCTTCAAAGAAGTTACAGTAGATCAAGGTCCCCACCCGATGAGATCCGTCACACTACACGCGTTCCTGCAATCTGATAACCATCCTGTATTGTGATTGGAGAGGGGATTCTCACTGTGAGGGTGTGTGGGACCGAGCCTGAAGCGGAAGATTCCAGGGATGCCTTTTTGTACATCAAAGTCTTCACAATTATGTGTCACATTAAAAATATATAGCACTTCAACAAAGTAGAAGGAAAATAACACTTTAATAACTTATAAATATATACATCGCAACAAAAACAGTAAACACCTTAAAACATTTTTTATTAAAACAGAAGCAACAATGGTTTATGACATGGGGAGCAGTAGTGATATCCTGGGCGGGTGATGGAACTGGGTTTGTTAATGGAAAAACATCTACAGAGAAAACTATTGGTAAATTATACTTCTCCGGAAATTTTAAACTCACAAATGTTTCATTTGTGTAATCGTTTTATGAACATGTACATTAAAAAACTAAAAGAAATGCCAAGAACGTCCCATGTGAAAGTGAATTTTATCTGGCAATTTTTTTCTTTTCCTTCTCATGAAAAGAAAGTTAAAGCCAGGTTCGCTACCTGCCTCATCTGCAAAAAAAACACTCTCGAGAGGGACCGAAAAAAAATAGCGCTATGGTAATCATACCATGCATCGGCACATGGAGAGGTGGCACCCTCTTAATTATTCTAAAGCACAACTTCGAGATTTGGGGGATAACCCCCGACCGGCAAAAACATCCACCAATGACTTAGCAATAAGTGGGAAACGGTCCCAAATCTGCAAAAGAACTTTGGGCAGATGAGATTGACTTGTGTAGCATGTGGAAAATTAATATCATGCGGAGAGATCAGTATTACTTCAATAAATGCAGTAATCAATGATGCATTAGAACTTAATATCAATTCATTTTCCGAACGTGTAATCAGTACCTGTCCCATGTCAATTCATTGTTCGAACGTATAATCAATACCCATCCCGGATCAATTCATTGTCCGAACATATAATCAGTAAAAAGTGCGACAAGTGCGACAAAATCATATCGATAATTCATTGTGAGCAAGTACCAAAAGTGTCAACAATTCTAACCTTCAATAAATACAGTAATCAATGATGCATTAGAACTTAATATCAATGCATTGTCCGAATGTGTAATCAGTACAAGTCCCATGTCAATTTATTGGTGCAAGTATAGTCAAAATGTCTCCACCAACTCGTGGTTGGACCGGGACCTCTTTCGGCAGTCCAAAAGTTTTCGTTGAAGGGTAGTAGAGGGGACTGGCGACATGAACCATCAGTCAAAGAGGGGTGGGAGGCAAAAATCTCTCCTACCGGGTCATACTGGTGTCGGACCGGAACTGATCAAGTTGGTAGTCTTGCAGGATTTTGGTGATTTCAAGACTGAGGCCGGCGCCGGCATGAGCGTGCCGACGTCCCGCGGCTACGTCGTGGTCGTTCCGTGGGTGATCATGGCAGTCATTCCCCATCGGGGGTCGGGGGCCCCCGTGGCTCTTATAGAATCTTCAAAGTTGAGGAGAACGTTTCTGGATGCAGGACTCATTTTGTAATTGAACTCAGAAGCGCCGTTGCACCGCAACAGTGGACGAGACCCCCGCTGGGTGAGCGGAGCATCATTGCCTCGCAATAGTGGTCGAGACCTTTTGTCGGGTGAGTGCAGCGTCGCTGCATCGCAAGAGTGGAGGAACCCTTTTGTTGAGTGAGTGCAGCGTCGCTGCATCGCAAGAGTGGACGAACCCTTTTGTTGGGTGAGTGGAGCGTCGCTGCATCGCAAGAGTGGACGAACCCTTTTGTTGGGCGAGTGGAGCGTCGCTGTATCGCAAGAGTGGACGAACCCTTTTGTTGGGTGAGTGGAGCGTTGGGGGTGCAGCTGAGGGGCCCCCACCTGGGGGGGTGGGAGAGGCTCGTTCGCGCCGCCTCTCCCTCCCAGCGCACCCCACGCCGACACCTGGCGTTGATATCCGTGATGTCCGGACCAGGCGATAAGAGGGGGGGGTCGGAGGCAGAGGCAAGACATCCCCCCCCCCCGTGGCCTGCAGGGCGCTGCTTCAGGCCCGAATGGGGAGCTCATATCAAGCCGGGGCCAGACCAGGAGATACGAGGGGGGGGGGGGTCGGTGGCATGTGCAAGACATCCCCCCCCGTTGTTGCAGTCATTATCCAAGAAAGAAGAAGAATCCCGTCGGCCTCGGCTCCTCTCCTGGCCCACCTTACGGGATGACCTCCCCGGCCGACGGCTGCCAGCAGGACTCGCCCTACATGTGCCGAAGGCCTCGTCTTCCGGATGGGCGTAGCCGCGAACCTGTTGCACTTCGGGAGTTTCCGGAATGGGGGTAGGTATATGCTGATTTGTATTTATTTCATGTTACCGTTATTGGGCGTGGCGGGCGGTGGGACAGACATGCTTGGAGCAGTGGGGGTTGGCGGAGCCTAGCTACCTTGTGGCTGCCGTAACGTCAAGCTTGGCTTCTTTCACCACTTTCATGTTTCTTATTTCTAGCGAAGTCAAAAACTCATCAGAGGCCTACTGATTTTGTTCGATTTCTTTCCTTTCCTTTTCAAGTGTGTTTCATGCTAAAGTTTCTGTTTAACATGATACAGGGATTACTTCGTATTTTACATATGTCTTCTTTATTAGGGGTTCTCTCCGGTTGAGTCAGGTGATGTACCTCTAATAAATGGTCCGGGTGGAAGTAGTTTCTAAATCAGTGGGGAGTGACAGATTACAACGGGGGACAAAGGTCCGCATTACCCACCCTTCACTACTTGCAAAGACTAGACAGAATATTTCTATTCCACGTTATTTGCAAACAGAGAGTACCTCGAAAGAACTATTCCTTGAACAATAAATGTCCAGCCAATCAATCAATCAGGCATGACGGATTACAACGGGGGACAAAAGTCTGCATTACCTATCCTTCACTATCTGCAAAGGGAGACAGAATATTTCTATTCTTCTCTGTTTGTAGACAGGGAATATCTCAAACAGCAATAATCGATAAAAAAAATAGTAGGATTATAACGCTTTAATAACTTATAAATATATACATCGCAACAAAAACAGTAAACACCTTAAAACATTTTTTATTAAAACAGAAGCAACAATGACAACTAACAGTAGTGATATCCTGGGCGGGTGATGGAACTGGGATTGTTAATGGAAAAAGATCTACAGAGAAAACTATTGGTGAATTATACTTCTCTGGAAATTTAAAACTCACAAATGTTTTTTTTGTGTAATCGTTTCAGGTCAAACGGATTGTGGGACAATGTTCACAATGGAAGAGTCACCAAAAGGCATTTTGATCGATGTTGCAGCAGGCTGTCATGTATATAGTTATTTAATAAAACGTTTTACCCTGTTACTTTGCTGGTGTGTTGTATATATTTATAATATTTGCATAGGGTTTGTCGTTATTTTGGGTGGGGTGGGGTGGGCGGCGGAGTCGAGCTGTCTTGCAGCCATCATGGTGTGGAGCTAAGTTCATCTTACTAGTTTCGTATTTCTCATGAGGGGTTGTTCTTAATGTTTCTATTTTAGCGAGGTCAAAAAACGATCCCATTAGTGGCCTACTGATTTTGCTCGATTCCTTTTGTTTTTTAAAACTATTTTTCACTATCTGCAAAGACTAAACAGAGTATTGCGACTCTGTGCTTGTTTGTAAATACAGAATGAACCAAAGAGAACCAATTCTAAAACAGTAAATGCTTGGATAGCAATCAATCAAATAGAGAGAGAAGCAGGCACGACGGATTACAACGGGGGCAAAGGCCTGCGTTAACTACCCTTCACTATCTGCAAAGAGAGAGTACTGCTAAGAGAAAAGAGGGGGGGGGAGTGGGGAGGCAGCGTTCAAAGCACATCAGCGTGCATAAACACGAAAATGTTTTTACCTATCATGTACTTGACATTTGACAGCATTTGATATTTGGTATTAAAAAACCATTGAAATTCACAGAAAAAAACATAGGTTTTAGGCCATATATAGTTAGGGATTTGCATTTACAAAACCTTATTTTACTCGCATGAAACCATTGAAATTCGCATATATAGTTAGATGCGCTAACTATATATCGCGCACCCGCAATCCACTGCTGATGATGTCACATATTACATCATTCATGACATGGTCAGTGACATCACTGATGACATCACTGATGACAACTCAAATGACATCACTGATGACAACTCAAATGACATCACTGACAACATCACTGATGACATCAATCATGTGATAATACGATCAACCTCTTCAGACTCTAATATAACCTTAGATACACTCAGAGTAAACAGACACTCACAGACTGTCACTCATCCATGGAGTTACTCACACACCTAGTCAGTCATGCACTGAATCAATCACACCTCCATATCCTCAACTATACAGTTATACACACCTTACTTATTCAAACATATACTAACACATATTTACTCTTTTATACAATCCCTGATACAAGTTCACAATGATCCATACAGCCACTCACACATTCACTGGCTCTTATGCACAGTAATTTATATATGTGAACTCTCACATGTACTGTGTTTTACATATGTACTTACTTTGACATGTAGCACTGAGATATCCATTCACTCACCAATACACTCGTACACAGTCAACCACCCATACAGCTGTTTCCACATGCAGTTTTGAACCCATAGATCTAGTGAATAAACTGTTCACACATGTATGCACAGAGTCACACACCTCCCAGCCCCTCCCCCCCCACACACACTCACTCACCCATACAAATACTTGGACAAACAATCAATAACCTTAAATAATCTTTAAAATGGATGCGGACACTGGCTCTCTTCTCGTGATCCTCATCTATCGCCCCCCTCAAAATATGCCTACCTTTGCTGCATCTCTATCGGAACAACTAGCCCCCCTTATTATCTCCCACGATAAAATTCTACTCCTGGGCGATCTCAATTTCTGGCTGGATTCAGCGGAGTCTGACTCTCAGGCAGCCACACTGAAGGACACTTTTTCTGATCTTAATCTCATCCAACACATTCACCTTCCAACACACGAGAAAGGTCACAGCCTTGACCAAATCTGGTCTCAAAACACCCCCCTGGCGGTGAACTCCATCCTGCCTTGCATTTGGTCGGACCACTTCCTGATCAATTTCACCATAACCATTGCTAAAAACAGCAAACCTTCGCCTCAACAAGGCGGGAAGGCAAGAATGTGGAAAAAGGTTGACGTTCCGTCCTTCCTCCAAATGCTAACCTCTACTTGTCCCTCACTCGATCTGAACATAGAGAAATCAGTAGCAGTCTTCTCCGACTGGCTACTCCAGGCAGCTGAAGCTCACGCCCCCTGCGTTAATTTCTCTCGCTCCCGCCCCAACGATGCTCACAGATGGTTCACATCTCATCTAAAAACCCTTAAACTTAAAACTCGTCAAATGGAGCGCAAATGGCGCACAGCCTACCTAGAGCATGACAGAGCCAACTTCCGTAAGGCCCGCAGGGAATATCAAAATTTCATCCTCAAATGCAAAACTGACTACTTCTCAGATAAAATCCTCAAGGCCCAAAACAAGTCAAAAGAGTTGTTTAACATCGTGGAAAATCTCAGCTCTAGCGACAGAACCTCCCTCCCTACGGTTCCTACCCAAGAGCTCTGCAACACACTCAACTCTTTTTTCTATGATAAAATTTGCAAGATCAAGCAAAGCATTTCTACTACTCAGTCCCCTTTATTATTTGCTGACACCTGTTATAACCCTGCCACTTTAGACTCTTTTCCCCCCATAGACGATATCAAGCTACTTAAATTACTAACCAAAGTCAAAACTGGCTCTCCTGATGACATTTGCCCCCCTCACATCATGAAAGAAGTGGGCACCAATCTCCCTGCGTGCTTACTTTCATTATTGAATGGGTCACTTGCACAGGGCAAAGTCCCACGCAAATTGAAAAAAGCTCTCCTCGTTCCCCTCATAAAAAAGGCAGGAGCCAACCCGCTAGATCCCATCAATTACAGACCTATATCTCTGTTACCATACTGTGCCAAGCTGCTGGAGTCACATGTTTGTGAAACTATCTCCAGCTTCTTGGAAAAGTCTGAATATCTGGCACCGAATCAAGCAGGATTCCGCCCTTGCCACTCCACCGAGGCGGTCATCCTCTCGGCGTTAAACACTCTGAGGCGGAATGCAGACGCAGGAACCCACCAGGCGCTTGTACTATTGGACCTCTCTGCTGCGTTCGACACGGTCGACCACACCATCTTGGTAGACCGTGTCGAGCAGGCAGGTCTCAGGGGCCCTGCACTGAGCTGGATCCGCTCTTTTATCTCGGACCGCACACAATCGGTCAGACTCGGCTCCTTCACCGCTCCCATCATACCCACCACCTGTGGGGTACCACAGGGCTCCTCGTTATCTCCCCTTCTTTTTAATGTCTACTTGCGCCCTCTTCTGCACTCCTTGCGTCATGTTAATGTTACCATCTTCAATTACGCGGATGATTTGCAGCTCATCTTCCCTCTCAACAACACTGACTCAGTGGACATATTCCAAAGAACCATGTCCCACATACTGAGTTGGATGAGCTGCAATCACCTGAAGCTCAATCCGGGCAAGACCGAGCTGGTCCTGCCCGGACAGAGCTCACTAAGCTGGAACCCTAACTTCTGGCCCACTAACATGGGAGCCCCCCCTACTAAATCTTCCGTGGTTAAAAGCCTAGGCATTTTTATTAGCGAGGATCTCTCGCTAAAAAGACAGGTTGGAGCGGTGGTATCTTCCAGCATTTTTCAACTGAAGAAAATAAGAAAAATTGCCCGCTTTTTCTCCTCAGCAGCCCTTACACAGATTGTCCTTTCCTTGGTTCTATCCAGGCTGGACTTCTCTAACAGTCTTTACCTCGGCCTCCAAATTGGTGAGCTTAAACGCCTCCAGCTTGTTCAGAACCAAGCTGCCAGGCTGCTGCTGAATATACCCAGGAGGCAATCCATCAGACCTGGCCTTAAGCAACTACACTGGTTGCCAATTGAGCAACGTGTGGCCTTTAAAACTGGGTGCATTCTGTTCCGCTCTCTGAACGACTCTGGCCCTTCCTTTATCAGAGATCTTTTCAAAAAATATTGCCCCTCCCGTCACCTTCGATCCACTTATAAATCACTCTTGACTGTGCCTCCTTTCAAGAGGAAACGCCACGGAGGCAGCTGCTTCGACCACCAAGCTGCTGTACTCTGGAATTCTCTTCCTCTTCATATAAAGCAGATTGATAACATACTTAGCTTTAGGCAATCTCTGAAGACCTGGCTGTTTTCTCAAGCTTATTACTGATAGCACTGCTTGTCCTTTGACTGTCCTGTTTGGCTCCTTCTACAGCGCCATGAAGCCTCCGGGCGTACGAGCGCTTAACAAATCCCAACTAACATTAACATTAACATTAACATTAACCCATACAGTTACTCATATAGCTACTGATCAACACATGTAGCAGTTCATAGAACAACAGATATAATGATGCACAAATTAAGATAGTTTAGTCACTAACCCATGCACTCAGTGAGACACATTTAATCACTCTCTCATACAGTCAGTCATGCACCTACTAAATCCTTCATCCAGACACTTATACATCCACTCATTCTTCAATATGTAAGACATATTTTAACTTTACAGAAACAGACAGCCACTGGATGATGTCATCAGTGATGTCATCAGTGATGTCATCAGTGATGTCACTGACCATGTCATGAATGATGTAATATGTGACATCATCAGCAGTGGATTGCGGGTGCGCGATATATAGTTAGCGCATCTAACTATATATGCGAATTTCAATGGTTTTATGCGAGTAAAATAAGGTTTTGTAAATGCAAATCCCTAACTATATATGGCCTAAAACCTATGTTTTTTTCTGTGAATATATATATATATATATATATATATATATATATATATATATATATATATATATATATGTATATATATATATATACTCGAATTTGCAAATTATTCAGCAAGCTGGATTATGTGAAAGATGTTGCAAATTAATGTATAGATTTACTCACTTGTACATTTACTTTTAAACTTTGGAGTAACTTTAGCACTTTTAGGTAGCTATAGTTAAGACCATGTTTCTATAAAAAATAGTTTTTTGACTGGACTATTATTTTTGACACCATTTGACTAATTTTTGCTGAAGTTTCTAAAAAAGTATCATAGTGAGTCTTGTTGTGCATGGAAAGTTTCAAGGTGATCTGTCCAGCGGGACCGAAAAAAGGAGGGGGCTAAAAAAATATGATTTCCCATAGGAAATAGGAACTTTGAACATGACTGCCTCTCGAACGCTGGATGGAATTACACCAAATTTGGCAGGAAAGTGGATTTTGGTTTGGAGATCAATGCTTTTCTGACACGCCCCTCGGTCAGGAGCTCCGCGTACGTCGACAAACTATGTGGATTGTGGTGCTTAGAAGGCACAACGCGGCGCCCCCCCAGCCTGGAGTGTGTTGAAGGTACTGGGGAGAGGCAGCAGATTGCCTGCTAAGGGGATAACAGGCAACAACGTAATCCACCATGCTGTTGCCGCAAAATTAAAGGAGCAAACAAAACGAAAAGGCATTATTGTGTACTACGACTGGTCACTGTACCTTGTTCTGTTCGACCAGCTCACCACCTCAATCAGCCAGAACCCGCCCGCCATCACAACAGACCCCAACGAAGCAGCCAGCAACCTCACACAGTGGATCACCAACTGCGCAGACGACCTCGCACCACTGAAGACCCCTCCCAGCAGACCCGGCAGCAAGAAAGCGTCTTGGTTCACCGATGATCTTAAGAACTCCAAGAAGAACTGCCGCACCCTCGAGAAAGCCTGGCGCAACGACCAGACCACAGACAACATGACTGCCCTGAAGCACGCCAGCCGCAAACACCACCAGCTGATCCGCACCACCAAGAAGACAGCATTCAAAGAACGACTGAACAACAACGCCCACAACAGCAAGGAACTCTTCAGCATCGTCAAAGAGCTCTCCAACCCCAGCGCCGGAAACAACAACATCACTCCCTCGCAAGACCTCTGCGACTCACTCGCCTCCTTCTTCCACAGCAAGATCGCCGACATACACAACAGCTTCGGCGCACAGACCACGCACCCAACCTCTGAACCAACGCCCCCCACCACCACCCTCTGCGCCTGGACCCCGGTCAGCACCGAAGACACCATCCGCACGATGAACACCATCCACTCCGGATCACCAACCGACCCCTGCCCCCACCACGTCATCATCGCACCCCAACTCCGGGACATCATCAACACCTCCTTCAACACCGCCACCTTCCCAGAGAGCTGGAAGCACGCCAAGCTCAGCGCCCTCCTGAAGAAACCAACAGCAGACCCCACCGACCTCAAAAACTTCCTCCCCATCTCACTCCTCCCTTTTCCCGCCAAAGTCATCGAGAAGACCGTCAACAGACAGCTTGCCGCATTCCTCAAGACGAACGGATCCCTCGACCACTCGCAGTCCGGTTTCCGAGCCAACCACAGCACCGAGATCGCCCTCATCGCAGCCACTGATGACATCAGATCCCTGCTCGACAACGCTGAAACAGCGGCCCTCATCCTCCTGGACCTCTCCGCAGCGTTCAACACTGTCTGTCACCGCACCCTAGTGCAGCGCCTCAGCAACATCGGAATCCAAGACAAGGCACTGGAGTGGATCATCTCGTTCCTCACCGGAAGAACCCAGAAAGTCCGCCTCCCCCTATTCAGATCTGAGGCCACCGAAGTCATCTGCGGCGTACCACAAGGATCATCACTCAGCCCCACCCTCTTCAACGTCTACATGAGCCCACTCGCAGCCATCGCACGCCAACACAACCTCAACATCATCTCCTAAGCCGACGACACCCAGTTGATCCTCTCCCTCACCAACGACCCCGCCACCACCAGAACCAGCCTACACGAAGGGATGAAAGACGTGCCGAGTGGATGAAGAAGAGCCGCCTGAAACTAAACTCAGACAAGACGGAAGTCCTCGTCCTGGGATCATCGCCCTCCGCCTGGGACGACTCCTGGTGGCCCCCTGCCCTGGGCACCACTCCCAAGCCAACGGACCACGCACGTAACCTGGGCTTCATCCTGGACTCGTCCCTCTCGATGACCAGACAAGTCAACGCCGTCTCATCATCGTGCTTCAACACCCTGCGCATGCTCCAAAAGATCTTCCGGTGGATCCCCACCGAAACCAGGAAGACGGTCACCCAGGCACTCGTCACCAGTCGACTGAACTACGGAAACACCCTCTACGCCGGAACCACAGCCAAACTTCAGAAAAGACTCCAACGCATCCAGAACGCCTCTGCACGACTCATCCTGGACATCCCCCGACACAGCCACACCTCCGGCTACCTGAGAGACCTGCACTGGCTCCCCATCAGCAAGAGGATCACGTTCATACTCCTCACCCACGCACAGAAGGCTCTCCACGACCTGGGCCCCAAGTCCCTCAACAACCGCCTGACCTTCTACACTCCCACCCGCCAGCTACGATCAACCTGCCTCGCCCTCGCCGCCGTTCCACGCATCCGCAGAGCCACCACCGGAGGAAGATCCTTCTCCTGCCTGGCAGCCAAGACATGGAACTCCCTCCCCATCCACCTCCGGCTAACCCAGGACCATCTCTCCTTCAGGAAGCAACTCAAGACCTGGCTTTTTGAGCAGTAACGTACCCCTCTCCCCCAGCGCCTTGAGACCCCTCCGGGTGAGTAGCACGCTATACAAATGTTATGATTGATTGATTTATTGGTTTGTTTTGCTCAGTTCCTCATTGCGGGACCCAGTTCGCTGTACACGAGAATCATTGGTGGGCTTAATGGCGACATACATCATCTGGAGGACCTTTCCCTGTCCGCTGTCTATTACAACGATGCCCAACCAATGAGAGCCCTCAGTTGGTTTTTAACGGAAGCCCCTCAAAAAGGTTCAACTTGGCACACTCAGTAGATACCCAGCACTGAGGAAGGCACCCGCCGAAACGCGTCTGCCAGGGGCTGAAAGTGTGGACATCGCGAGGATTGGCAAGTGCACTTTGGTGGAAATTAAATTGATGTTTGGCAACCCCTGCATGTGTCAGACCTGTTTTTTAATTGAAGCAGGATTGGAGGAATATATATATATATATATATATATATATATATATATATATTACCTACTGGCGGTCGCCAGTAGGTATATATAGTTAGGATTTTTTCCCTATGGGATTTCTGAAAATTCTATGTCTAATAACTTTGGCGTTTGTGGACGGAATCGGCTGAAATTTTCAGGAAAATGGCACATTTTGTTTCTGAGCAGCTCCTGGAAATTTGGGGGGGTTTCGTCAAGGGGGGGCTGAGAAAAAAGGGGGGTCCCAAAACGCGTTTTTAACATTGAGTTTTCCATAGGGCGGTTGGACTCACTTTTAGCTCGAACGGCTGAATGGATTTGCACGAAACTTGGCAAAATTGTAGGGACTGTTAGCCCGATGTGCCTTTGCTAGGTCTCAATATATGTGCTTCAGTGGATTTTGAGAAATTAACGTTTAAATCAAGATATATATCTGTAACAGCGCTCCGGGCAGCGCTCCGGTTCGCGAACTTTTCGCGTATCGGAACTTTGCGAAGCGAAGCTGATTGGCTCTCCGGTGTCTGTCAACATTCTAAACAGTCCGGTGCGGCCGCCATCTTGTCTCTCGGTAGGATCGAGAGACAAGAGGAGGCCAAAACAAAGGGGGAAATGAAGGAAAGGGGGAAAGGTAGACCCCTTCTGACCCCCTAGGATTGATGAGGGGGATATTATAGAGCCACGCCGGGCCCAAAAAAAAAAAAAAAAAAATCCGATTTTTTCGCCGTAGAGACGCGTCTTGGTTCGCGAACCGGGCAGCTAACCGGGCAGCTAACCGGGAAGCTAACCGTCAGTGTAACCCAAAAAAAAAAAAAAAAAATTCCGATTTTTTCGCCGTAGAGACGCGTCTTGGTTCGCGAACCGGGCAGCTAACCGGGCAGCTAACCGGGAAGCTAACCGGCAGTGTAACCAAAAAAAAAAAAAAAAATCCGATTTTTTCGCCGTAGAGACGCGTCTTGGTACGCGAACCGGGCAGCTAACCGGGCAGCTAACCGGGAAGCTAACCGGCAGTGTAACGGGAGTCTGAGGAGTAGCTGATTGGCTGTCAATATTGTAAACAGTCCGGAGCGGCCGCCATCTTGTCTCTCGGTAGGATCGAGAGACAAGAGGAGGCCAAAACAAAGGGGGAAATGAAGGAAAGAGGGCAAGGTAGACCCCTTCTGACCCCCTAGGATTGATGAGGGGGATATTATAAAGCCACGTGGGGCCAAAAAAAAACAAACAAAAAAATCCGATTTTTTCGCCGTAGAGACGCGTCTTGGTACGCGAACTGGGCAGCTAACCGGGCAGCTACCGGGAAGCTAATCGGCAGTGTAACGGGAGTCTGAGGAGAAGCTGATTGGCTGTTATCATTGTAAACAGTCTGGAGCGGCCACCATCTTGTCTCTCTGTGGGATCGAGAGACAAGAGGTGGAAAAAAAAAAGGTGTAAATGAATGAAAGGGGTAAGGCAGACCCCTCCTGAACCCCTAGGATTGATGAGGGGGCTATTAAAGTTCCCTGGGGGGTGAAAAAAAAAAAATTTGCGATTTTTCGCGGTAAAGGTGCTTCCTGGTACGTTAACCGGGCAGCTAACCGGCAGCGTAACGGGAGTCTGACATATTGTGTTTTTTGAACGTTTGTGATATGTGCATGTGTGGATTTTGTCTAATTAAGGTTAAAAAAATATATATATATCTTTAAGCGTGTTCTGGCGCGCTTACGTTTTGGGTTTGGTTTGCGCTGCAGAGACGATACGTCACGGTTATGCGATGCATCATGAGGCGTCTCACGGGCTACGTGATACGTCACTTAATAAAGAATATATTTTACAGCTATAGATATTAGCTTTTAAAAAACCAATGAAATTCACAGAAAAAACCATAGGTTATAGACCATATATAGTTAGGAATTTGCATTTACAAAACCTTGAAAATTCACTGAAAAAACCATAGGTTATAGACCATATATAGTTAGGGATTAGCATTTAAAAAACCTTATTTTATTTGCACAAAACCATTGAAATTCCATATATAGTTAGTTGCACTAACTATATATCGCGGACCCGCAATCCACTGCTAATGATGTCACATATTACATCATTCATGACATGGTCAGTGACATCACTGATGACATCACTGATGACATCTCAAATGACATCACTGATGACATCACTGACATCTCATTTGACATTACTGATTACATCACTGATGATATCATTTATGTGATAATACATCTTCAGACTCTAATATAACCTTTGATACACTCAGTGTAAACAGGCACTCACAGACTGTCACACATCCATGGAGTTACTCACACACCTATTCAGTCATGCAAAGAATCAATCACATCTCCATTTCCTTAACTATACAGTTATACACACCTTACTTATTCAAACATATACTAACACATATTTACTCTCTTATACAATCCTTGATACAAGTTCACAATGATTCATACAGCCACTCTCACATTCACTGACTCTTATGTTCAGTTATTTATATATGTCAACTCTCACATGGAGTGTGTTTTACATATGTACTTACTTTGACATGTAGAACTGAGATATCCATTCACTCACCAATATACTCATGCACACAGTCAACTGTCCATACAGCTGTTTCTACATGCACTTTTGAACCCATACACCTAGGGAATCAACCGCTCACACATCTATGCACAGAGTTATACACCTCCCAGCCACCCACACACACACTCAGTCTCCCATACAAATACTTGGGCAACCATTCAATAACCCATATAGTTACTGATATAGCTACTGATTTAAACATGCAGCAGTTTACAGAAGAACATAAATATTGATTGCCAAATTAAGACACTTTAATCACTAACCCATGCACTCAGTGAGACACATTTAATCATTCTCTCATACAGTCAGTCATGCACCTACTAAATCCTTCATCCAGACACTTATACATCCACTCATTCTTCAATATGTAAGACATATTTTAACTTTACAGAAACATACAGTCACTGGGTGTTGTCATCAGTGATGTCATCAGTGATGTCATTTGAGATGTCATCAGTGATGTCATCAGTGATGTCACTGACCATGTCATGAATGATGTAATATGTGACATCATTAGCAGTGGATTGCGGGTCCGCGATATATAGTTAGTGCAACTAACTATATATGGAATTTCAATGGTTTTGTGCAAATAAAATAAGGTTTTTTAAATGCTAATCCCTAACTATATATGGTCTATAACCTATGGTTTTTTCAGTGAATATATATATATATGTATATGTGTGTGTGTGTATATATATATATATATATATATATATATATATACTCGAATTTGCAAAATATTAAGCAAGCTGGATTATGTGAAAGATGTTGCAAATTAATGTATAGATTTACTCACTTGTACATTTACTTTTAAACTTTGGAGTAACTTTACCACTTTTAGGTAGCAATAGTTAAGACCATGTTTCTATAAAAAAATTGTTTTTTGACTGGCCTATTATTTGTGACACCATTTGACTAATTTTCGCTAAAGTTTCTAAAAAAGTATCATAGTGAGTCTTGTTGTGCATGGAAAGTTTCGAGGATATCTGTCCAGCGGGACCGAAAAAAGGAGGGTGGGGCGAAAAAAATATGATTTCCCATAGGAAATAGGAACTTTGAACATGACTGCCTCTCGAACGCTGGATGGAATCACCAAATTTGGCAGGAAAGTGGATTTTGGTTTGGAGATCACGCTTTCAGTTATCTGGTGTAAATCAATTCTGCAGTTGTTGAGAAATTTAAGGGAAAGAAAATAAGGATATCAGGGCAGAGTCTAAGCACAGACCTCATGGTGAGATCTGATTGGCTACCAACACTTCAACCAGGATATTTTGGCAGCCATGTTGGTACTCAGCTTCAGTCGCCGCCCTCACAAAACATAACAAAAAAAGTAAGGAGGCAGGGTAGGAAGAACTTGACCCTCTAGGTGTGGTGATGGGGTCCCCCTGTGCCCCCAACAGGGCCACAAATCACTGTTAAAAAAATGCAGCAAAAACGCAAGCGGGATATCTGTGGCAAAGCAATAAAAAACACAAGTGTAGGCTCCTGCGCTTGTTTTGAATACAGACTCCTGGTGGGCAAGGTCCTGGTACAATTGTTTTAAAAAAAGGGGCAAGGGTTGCAGAGGGACCCCCCCAAGGCTCATTGAACCCTGGGGACCACCACATCGCTGGGGCTTTATTGATAGAAAGGAGAGGGCACACAGACCCCCCTTCATGGGCTTTATAAGCAGCGGGAACCACCACCTCCCCAAGACTAAAGAAAGATTGACACAGGAGCAATGGGAGCGGTTAGGGACCACTGGGCATTGAGCTCCCTTCGCGGTCTCCAACAGTGGACACTGGGTGCCCTGGGTGGGGCCAAGGCCCCAAGATGAAGTGGTCGGGTCCTGGGGAATAGTGTCCCCAGGGCTGAAATCAGCATGGCGAGGGCACTGTACAACCACACTTTCCCTTTCAGTGATTGGCCAGGATCTGTGGCATGGGGTCGCCGGGGTCAAAATCGTCTCAGGGATGGATGCCCCCTCACCTTTCATGAATTGGCAGGGCCCAGGGGATAAAGGCCCAGATCTCATTTTTTTTTTTTAAAGTAATTTTTATTGTAGTCATTCACTGTTCGAACCAATGTTCATGCAAACACAGTATTAAACTGGTAGTCGCTTCATAGTATTCGTCATCCCTCTGTACACAGCCTGTAGGCCCACATCCCGGAGGCTGGGCGGTAACAATCCCTCAACCCGCTCATGAGTGGTTACTATTCATTAGGATCTACAGATCGCAGCAGCGTGTGCCTGACTACTTTTCATTCCTAACCCGCCTAGTCTATATAAACCCCCCCCAAAACCCCTCCCTTTACACTATGCAACCCCCTAGCCCCCCCACCCCCACCATCCGCTCTCAGGTTCTGTCCATGTATCAATCTAAGGTATCATTCCTGCTCCTCAGTGACTATGTGTGCTGTTCTCCCAATTAGGTTTGGGTGCTGTCCCTGTTCGCGCTGAGGGCCTCCACCTCCTCTGTCTCCATGCTGTCTCTGAGGGCCTGTACTAGCATCTCCCAAGTCGCCGCCATCTCCAGCGCCCTTGCATCAGGAGACCTCCGGGCCATCTGGTATCTGTGTGTGCTATCGCAGGTCGCCCATTTCAGAAATTCAGTGTACCATTTCCTGTGGGTTGGGCCTGTCTTCGCCTTCCACTGTCAAGTTATCTCCCTTTTGGCTATTATCAGTCCCATGTCAATGAATTTGCTTGAGGTTTTGTTTTTGGGGGCATGGGGGAACCAATGCAGAATACACACCGCCGAGTCATAGTCAATGTTCCTGTCTGTCACTTCGTTCAGGGTCTCTCCTTTAGCCTGCCAGTATTCCCGGAGGGCGGGGCAAGACCACAACATATGTTCCAATTCTGCCCCCTCCCTCGCACAACAAGGACATGCTGCTTCCTCTGCCCCAAAATACTTCTTAATTCTACCAGGGGTCATGTACGCCGTATGCAGTACGTAATAGTGGATAATCTGGAATCTCGCGTTCCTCGTGCTATTCGGGGCTCGGCGCTCGAGTTGGGCCCACGTCGTGTCGGGTATTTCTTTGTCCAAGTAAGTTTCCCACTTGGATTTTAGCGTCAAGAGGGGCGACAGGGTTTCACGGAGCATCCTATTATAAAGGCACGTCACCGCCTTAATCGTCCCCGCCGCCATCATGGTATACTGGCAGGACATGGACGTCTCAGGCTCCGCTAGTCCGTCCCCCAAAGCGTTCGAATCGCCCTTACCACGGCCGCGCAAGGAGGTAGCTTCCTCGTGAGAGACCAAAACTTTCCCGAAGGTCTTGGAACGGAAGGAGCGCCCCGTTTTTGTAAAGGTCTCCTATAACCTGTATCCCCGCCTCTTCCCAGTGCAGTAAGCGCGACCAATCGCCCCCGTGCGGCAGTGTTGTCAGCATACCTAGTGGTATTTCCGGGGCATATGGATGCCTAATTCCTGCACGCCGTAGCGTCCTGTTCCAGCATTGTTGCAACGTGTGTTGCTCCATTGTCAGGTCTCGGGCAGCTATTTTCTGCTGCAAGGCGATATAGGCTAGGACATGTCGAGGCGTGCCCCTCATTCTGGTGTCCTCCGTTCCCCGGTACACTCGAGCCACCTCCTGCGTACAAAACTGCAGTTGGGCAGCGAGATAATAGAGTTCGTAGTCCGGTACTGCTAGACCTCCATCATCCTTAGGGCGAGAAAGCGTCGCTAGCGCCACTCTGCATCTACCCGCTCCCCTTAGGAATGTGGTTAGCTGAGATTTAAGTTGCCTGAAAAAAGAGGCAGGGATCCAAATCGGGAGTGTGCGAAAGTAATACAACAACCCGGGAGTGCAACCATCTTCAATAGTGATATACGGCCAACTATGGATAGCGGAAGTGTGGCCCAAAAGGCCATACTGCCCTTTCGCCCTCGCATACATCGTCCTATATAACCCTCGAACATATCCACAGCTGAGTGATAAATGTGCACTCCGAGGTACTTAAGACAAGTCGGTTCCCAAGTAAGCCTCGGTCTATGGTCAGGCCGGGCTGCTTCCCTCCGCATTGGAAACAGGCTCGTCTTTGCCCAATTAACTTTCAATCCTGAAAGTTCGCCAAACCTTTCTAACATTCCTTCCGCGCCCTCCAACTCTGACGTGTCGTTTGCAAGGAATAGCAACAGGTCATCCGCGTACAGTGAAATAAACTGCCGCCCATCTCTGCTTCCCACTCCTGCGAAGGACCTTCCCGTCCGGGCTTCAGCTGCCAGTGGCTCAATCGCTAGGGCGAACAAGAGGGGGGACAGGGAGCACCCCTGTCGGGTGCCTCTCTCCACCGGGTACTGGTGTGATACTAAAGATCCGACCCTCACTCTCGCCACAGCCTCTGCATATAGGACCCGTGTCCACTTAATGTATCCGTCGCCTAGACCGAAGCGCTCCATCACTGTGTATAAATAGTCCCATTCCAGGCTATCGAACGCTTTTTCGAAATCAACCGAGAGGACTAGTGGGGCTCGACCTTCAAAGTGTGAGTCCTCTAGTAGGCGTTTGAGCCTTCTAATATTGAGCGCAGTGTTCCGGGCGGGAATAAAACCATTCTGGTCTTCATGTACTAAGTCAGGCATATGCCAAAGCAGCCGAGCCGCTAGTATGGAGCTCAGGATCTTATAATCTGCTGTCAGCATGGAGAGCGGTCTATAAGATGCGGGGTTGCCGCCTTCCCTACCCGGTTTCAGGAGTAGAATCACTATTGCTTCACGCATAGACTGAGGGAGACAGTTCGCCGTCTTGGCCTCATTGTAGATGGTTTGGAGTCGCGGCGCCAAGATGTCCAAGTACTTGCTGTAGAATTCAATTGGTAACCCATCTATCCCCGGAGTCTTGTTGCGGGCCATTTTCTTCACCGCACCTCTGATCTCCCCCAAGTCGATGTCTTTCCCCAGCTACCGCGCCTGCTCCTCATCCAGATGTGGAAGGGTTAGGCCATCTAGGAAGGCTACGGTCGCATTTTCTCGGTCGCCCGAGGTGCTTCTGTACAGGCCCTCGTAGTACTTTTGAAAGCCATCCACTATGGCCGCCTGGGTATAGTGAGTACGGCCTTCGCCATCCTTCATACTTAATATAGGGGTACACCGTTTCGTGGGGTTTGCAAGCCACACCAAAAGGGTGCTTGCCTTATCCCCTTCTACATGGGACCGAAGCATAAACGCCTGATAATCAAAGGCCCTTAGCCGCTCCACCTCAGACGCCACCGCCTCTCTAGCCGAACTGACCTCCTCTTAGAGGTCAGGATGGCCTGGCCGCGCCCTTTCCGCTTCTCGCAGCTTGGTGTCTGCCCTGTCCAGGTCCGTCAATAGCACCTTCCTCGTGCCGACGTACTTTGTTATACATTGGCCCCTCATCACTACTTTATAAGCATCCCATTCCAGTGCCCTAGTGGCCGCCGTCCCCTCATTGTCAGCAAAGTACTGGGTCATTCCTTCTTCTAGGTCCGCGCTAAATGGCGGGTCCTCCAAAGTCTCCAGCCTAAGTTTCCAGGTCGGGACCCGGGGCATCTCGTTCACCCAGGCCAAGGTAGCCAGGAGCGGGTTATGATGTGATATTGTTCTCGTTAAGTATTCCGACCCAGTTACAGTCGAAAATACTTCTTGCGATCACAATATCGTGTCCAAGCGGACATGGAGATCATGCAATCTGGAGAAGAACGAATAATCGCGATCGGTTGGATGTTGAGCTCTCCACACATCAGTCAGTCCCCAACTCTCCTGCCATTCCAACCTACCCTTAGTGAGCCGGTGCACAGGGGATTCCCTCAATGGTGGGTGAGATCTATCCAGCTGTATGTCCGCTATGGAATTAAAGTCTCCCCCCATTAGGGTCGGGCCCGCTAGGAAGTGTGCTAAAGTCCCCGATAATCCCACAAAGAAGGCTAGCTGTTCCATGTTTGGGGCGTATATGCTACAGAGGACAATGTCCCGCCCCCTCAGCCTGCCCGCTACCACCACGTATCTCCCCTCCGGATCTACCAAATGTCTTGTTGGTTGGAAAGGTATCCCCGCTCTGACCAATATCAAAGCTCCTCTGGCATATGCTGAGTAGCTAGTGTGAAAGATCTGGCCCCTCCACCTCCTCTGTAGCGCTACTCCTTCCTGCTTCATAAGATGTGTCTCCTGCAGAAGCGCAACATGTACCCCCCTCCGGCGTAAGTAGGCGTGTACTTTGTGCCTGCGTTGCATCGTGTGGAGCCCTCTCACGTTCCAGGTTATGCACTTTAATGCAGTCACATTAGCCATTGTCCCTTAGGTCATTTTGTCTCCTTCCCCCCATGAACAGTCCCTCACAGATGGTGCCCCCCCCAACCAAACAAAAACTACACATTTTCCACCTCCCAGCTTTCCCGGAAGTCACAGTTCCATAGCATGAAAACAGTCAGCAACAGTGCATCCCCACCCACCCAGCCCCTCCAGAACAGGGCCCAATATCAGGTTATCAGTTCCCATCCAAACTCCTGCAACTTTCCAACTGATGTTGTTACTACACGGTCGTAACCGTGGTTGCCTTAAGGGCCTATGGAGCGTGACCTTGCCTGATAGGAAGCCACCTAGCACTTCCCCGCACACTCTTTGGTCCCCCATGGTAGCAGCTGGCTTTGAGCCCAGTTCTTAGCCCCAGTTCTTCATACCTACAACTTCTGTGGTTCTCATCGATCCTCCCTCCCACTACCTGCTACCTGTAGGTCAAATGTTCAGGATCTCCTCCGACGTCTGCGGTGTCACCTTCGGGCCTTTGGCATTATGTATCCCTGATAGGTCCGATTCCGAGCCCGATGCCGAGGCATGCGCTTCAGTGTCCGTACCCTGCCTGGATTGGGAATCCTGGGTCCTCGCCACTGTTTCCGCTGCTTGGAGTGCTGCCTTCCGTTCTGCCTCCGTTTGTGAGGCTGTCGGTTTTCGAGTCCCAGGTCTCCTTTTTCGCAGCCTCTGCGACTTCCGCAGGCCCGCCGGTGCTCGTTCTCGCTCCTTTTCCCTTTACTCCCGGACCCTGGCGCCGTCAGTGCCCGCCTTATATGTTTCCCACCAGTCCCAGGCGTCCGCCGCTGTGCTGAAGAGAGCGCCTTTTCGTCCACCACTATCCGGAGCCTAGCTGGGAACAGCAAGGAGTACGGAATACCTTCCGTTCGTAGCTCCCTCTTGAGCGTTAAGAAAGAGGCCCTCCGTTTTTGCGTTTGGAAGGTGAAGTCCGGGAATTGTGTGACTTTGCTGTTCGCTATTTGGAATGGGCCAGCGTCTCGGGTTCTTTGCAGTAGGAGGTCTCTGTCCTTATAATGCAATAGCTTGGCTACTATCGGTCTTGGGGGCAGTCCAGGTTTGGGCGGACCAGACGGGACTCGGTGCGCTCGCTCTAAGGTGAAAAAGGGCGAGAGGCCTTCTGGCGCTACCACAGTCCTGAGCCACTTGTCCAGGAAGTCCACCATGTCTCTCCCTTCTTCTTTTTCCGGAACACCCACTATTCGCATGTTACTGCGCCGGCTCCTGTTTTCGGCGTCCTCAGCCCGCCTTTCCAAGATCTGGATACGGTCAAGGGCATCTGTCAATTTGCTCTCCATAGTTTTGTTAGCAGGGGCCAGGCCCTGCAGGGTGGTTTCAACCTCCTTAACCCTATCCTTCAGTTCATCATGGTCCGCTCGTAGCAGGCCTAGCCCCGATGCCACCTGTGCAATATCATTTTGTAGCGTGTCCCGCATGGCCGTTATGGCCTCCAGGATGCGGTCCTGCAGTCGCTGCAGTTCTGAAGGTTCCACAGGGTCTCCCTCCGCCCCGTCAGAACTCGCCGCTCCCTCCGGCCTACCTTTTGTCTTCCCCATTCTGCTCAGCATCCAGGTTGCCAGTCCACGGCCGGCGTTCGTTCGCCCAGTAAGCCACCTGCTGCTCTGCTGACTCCCCCTCTGTCAATGGGGCCACCCTTTGGGACCGCCGCACTTCCAGTCAGCTCTTGGTCAGGGTCGCCGTGGAGCTACCGCCAAATACTTTCCGTCCTCACGTTCCGGCGGCCCAATTTTGGCCGCTGTTCTGCGCGGAGCGTCTAGGTGTGAGCAATTCGGGTCTGGACAAGCGCCTCTGCGCAGTTTTCTGTATCGCTCCGCAGTTCCAGACAGGTCAATGATGCACCTCGCGGATCTTTCCGCCGCAGCCCCAGGTCCTCTTGTAGTCTTTGTGCCGTCCGGTTCTCTGTCCAGCGCCTGGGAACCGCCAGGTCCCCCCGGGGCACGGGCACCTCTAACCTGCCCTTCCTCCTCGCTGTCCGAGGCCGGACTTCTCTTTCGCCCTCTCACTGTGGGGAGGACGCGGGGTAGACGCCCTCTCACGCGCTCCTACCGCACACTCTCCGTCCTCACCCCGATCTCGGGGCTGTGCTCCTCCGGGTGGTCCCCCTCAGCTTGGCGCAGTCATCCGGGTCTCTCCGCCATCCGCTCCCACTGTTTCTCGCGTCAGTGCTTTTAGCCGGCAGTGGGCCCTCCGGTACCCAGCTCCCTGGGGCACCTCCTAGTCAGCACTCCTCGGGCAGTGACAGCATCCGGTTGTAGGGTCGTTGCTCGGCAGAGCGCCGGACTCTCGTCCTCTCGGTCGGGATCACTGCTTGATCGCCATCTTTAGAGCCTCCGCACATCAAGCCCGGCCCAGCCAGCTCCGATCCGCGGCGGCCGTGTTCAGGCTGCCAGCCTGTCGCCGTATCCACTCGTGCGCACCGAGCTCCACATCAAGCCCCCTCTTTTCTGGGGCCGTCCCGGGCTCTTCAGCTCTGCTCGACAGGATAAACGTGGGAGATTATTCCTTATTTGGGAATTCGCACAATGCGAATTCACAAATAAGGAAGATTAAGGAATCGCCAAAAAATAGCGATTTTTTTCATTCATTCCATTTTGCGAATTCTAAATACCGATTTCTTAAAAATCGCTATTTAGGAATAGCAAAATGGAATCTTGATACATCTGCCCTATAGTTTCTTAAGATAAGTGTAACTATAACTGTTGAATTTCTGTTGTTTTGTGCATGTAAAATTTGAACCTAACTATAACGTCCCTGTAACCTTTGTATTTTTTTCAGTAAAACATTATTTCCCTTGTTTTATTTTTCTTAAGTCCCTGCCTCCACAATTTTCTGTGGAAGGGGTTGCAGGTTCAGTGGTTGGCCATGTACGGTGCTGTTTTGTGTCCTTTTTAGCTGTAATAACTTTAGGAGTGCGGTGTGTGAATAGCAATGGGTTTACTCATTTGTAGTTGGGTGTTTGTCATTCACTAAACTCCTCCATAACCTTGCCTTAAGCTCTTTTCACTCCTACCTAAGGCCTCCCATTTTTCGCAAGTGTTCCTCAGTTTCCATACACGCCCCGTCCCTTACACACTTAGGTGTACATGTGCAGACATCTTCACAGTTGGGGTGCAGATCTCCATATAAAAAAGTTAGATGCAGCGAAGGATGGCACCTATGCAGGTAGAGTGAAAAGCATTTTGTAGAATGTGCGTAGTACTACTGCGGTTCTGCTAAATGTACTACCAAATACAGTTTGTGAATAGGGCCCTATATGTTTACCGAACCCATTGCACTCACCAGAGCTCTGCATGTATGCAGTGGGTCCACCACAATCAATAAAGGCACTTCAATGATGCAAAGCAAGTTGTGCCAAATTACAAATAACATCTCAAATGACTTCAACAGTGGCACTACTTAGCACAGGAAGTGGTTTATGGTGGCCAGCAGATGGCCTGGCGTATGCCCTCCCCCTACATCATGTCCTCAGATATATCTGCACAGCCAACTGTGCGAAGGCATCTTGTGATCTTAAGTCACTGAGCCTGGCATTCCACTTTGCACAATGGGGGTTTGAGTGCATGGCCGGCCTGTGGCCACGCTGTGCACCAATCCCGGGTGATCAGGTTCAGATGCTCACCATCTGGCTGGCTTTTGGCATTCTCTGTGTGGGACATCATCAGACTGGAGACAAAGCATACAACAGCAAAAAAAAGGGAAACAGGCCTTTTCCATCAACACACCCAAGATCAGGAACAACATCGCCAAATCCAACCCGACAGCTCAATCCTGCTCCAATTCAGGAGAGAGTTGAATATGCCCCTCCTCAAATAACACTACATCACGATGCAGAAACAATCCACAAACCAGCAATCTCTGAAATACTCTATTGACAGTATTCTTGCCAAGTGACGGAACACAGGCCCCGCACCCCCAGCAGTGTGGGGGGCCCAGGGCCAGACTGGCCGTGGCAGGCACTGGGCAATCCCCCGGAGCGCCGCACGGGTGGGGTCGGTTTTGGGCCCCTGGGGGCCGTTTTTGGTACAGGGCCGTTTTTGAAGCATAGCTGCAAAATCGGCCCTGTAACAAAATTGTCTGAAAACCGGCCCTGGCAAAGAGCTCGGTGGCACCCCGAAGCCAGTGGGGGGTGAGCAGGGGGTGGGGTGGGGGGAAGACCGAGCACTTTCCCAGGGCTGGCTTTGGTTCCCAGTCTGGCCCTGGGGGCCCTGAGCCGCGGGGGTCCTCAGCACATTTCTTTGGCCCTAGGGCTCCTGATTGAATCCAGAGCAGGGGCCCCTCCATGTACCTTGCAGGGGGTCCCCTCATGTTTCGTTATGCCACTGTCCTTGCCTTCGACACTGTATAGTTCCCCGCTGACTTTGGCTGGGTTCACGCTCTACAAATACAACAACCATACATGTATGGATAAAATGTGCGTCATCTACGTTTAACACCATTGATCACTGGTTGATGTTAGTTCACATGCAGTGTCCTAGAAAGGAAGCCCCCTTCAAATTTTTCAATTTTTTGCGAATATGACTCTAAGATTAAGGCTGACCACACTCTTTTCGGTGGAGAGATATTTGCGTTTTCTGTTCACTTCTATACAACTACGAACACTGTTTGTTTTATGTTCCTTTAAAAGTCTTTAATATCCCTTATGTAAACTTTGCCATCTAACTGTATTGTAATTACATTTATATAGCAGTTACTACACCTGACAACAAGTTGAAGTACTGGTTAGCGTGCTACTCTGGAACCCAAAATGAGTGGTCAATCCAGAGGTTATTACTTATTATTCTAGATTCATTGCTTATTCGGTTAGTCTTTCCTCCATTTTCAGTGTGGATGTATTACATCAATCGGAGTCAGGTGTGATATTTAGAGTAAGTTAATATAAGTGGAGCAGTGGGGTGAAGGAATAGAGTGAGGGGGATTAAATATTGTGAGGTAGCAAGGAGAGGTTAAACAGATGAAACATGCAAGTGGGAAGAGAAGGTACGTTTTGGTGTTGAAGGGAAGGTTATTCTGAAGATCGGTGCATGCTTTATAATTTAGTAGAGAGTAAGGAGGCAGGCACGTGCAAGGGAAGGTAAGAGTAAAGTGAGAGACAGGGTCACAGGGAGGCATTTAGAGTGTGGGAGAGTACCATTCTAATAGGAAGAGAGGATAGGTAATAATCATCCCTAGCTATGAACCAGGGTATTTTTATGCAGGTTTTTTTTTATATTCAAATAATATGCAAGCTGAGGAATCATAACGAGCAGAAATAAAAGGCATAACATTGATTGCCTGTGAGCAGGTGATGTGAGTGGTTCTGTCTTATTTTGCTCAAAATGATCCCAAAGGCACCGACACTGTCTGTTCTCTTGTACATAGATATTGCACAACACTGAAACTGTCAGACCGTGTACATGTGTTTTAATGGTGTATTGAGTATGTCTGCTTAATGATTTGTTAGGGATGTCTGTGAGATGAGATTTTGAGGAGTGGGCAATGTAGGCGGTCTGCACTGATCATGCTGTGAAGTGTTTGTATCAGAAAGATGCATGGGTGTTGTGTTTGTAGCAGAATGTGGTTCTCAGTGACATTAGTTGTTGTTTGTTAAGGGATTCTGATGATTAAGCTCTTCTTTGATCTTAAAGAGACTATAGAATATGTAAATATTTGTCAGACGGATGTAATTGTATTATTGGGTCCATATCTTGTTCTAGCCTTTTTATTCTTGGAGAGAGACCTCCTCGTCTGCCCCCCATCTCCCTCCTAAGCATCCGCCTTACTTCCAATGCCCTTTACCTGGAGTTGGTGACCACGAGTCGCGCCCTCTCCTTGTTTGCACCTTTGTGCATCTAACACTGAGCCACAGCTTCTAGGGGGCTTATTCTGTGCCCATCACTAAATGCTCCTTGAATCTTCTGAGATCACCCTCAGCATTCTTCTGCACGTGTAGCTGCTCAGCTCTAATATTTTAAACCACTGTCTCAATATTGTGCTACTTTCTATAACAATCACACCCCTCCGCGTGCCCTTGAGGTTCTGTAAGTCCTATCTTGTCCCGTGAGGTTATGGTTCCGTCACAATTTTGGTGATGTCATACCGTAGTTAGTAAGTTCGGCTAATATGGAGTGAATTTGTCACGTTAACTAGTGAGTTCATTATGTAATCAGAGACTTTGTCTCGAATATGGGTTCCATTTTGTCCGTGCCTCCATTTTGTGTTGCCATCACGTAGGCCGATGAATGTGGTCGAACGAATAAAGCGACCTGGCCTTTTTGTACCGGTATACATTAACTAGGTTCTTCTTGACTCTAAGGTGAACTGTAAGGATCTGACTCCTTCACCTGAAACTGACCCTGCTAAGCCAATTTCCTTGGTTGATCGTTCTCTGAGATTGCAAATCAATGTTCAGGACATCGTTAACGTTTAGTTTCTTTACACTTGCCTTATCTTGCTCTTTATCTGTCATTGTTTCTTTTCTATGTGTCTTCATTACATGCATTGTGCTTTCAATTATGGGTTTGTGGCTTGTGGAGATTGAATTTGGGACATTCCTAATAATTAACTTTGGGTTGGGTTATTGCAAACTGAGTTTTCTGTCATGTGATACTTTGTTTGAAAATGTACCTTATTTGCTAGAATTTTGTGCAGTGGGTGTACATTTATAATGTGAATATTGGGTATAAAAAGAGATATTTCGCCTTACAAAATTGAGCAGTCTCCTGAGAATTTACCCAGTGATGTATTTCAAGGATCACTGTTACTAGCTGCAGCTAATAAATTTGGTCTTTGACGCCACCCAGAAGCATTCCGTGTCTCTGTATACCAAGACAGGTGAATCCGAAGACTTTGGGCGTGCCCCTGGCGCACCGCTGGGTTTAAAACCCGGTTTTTCAACTGGCGCCCAACGTAGGGCAACTTCAGTGGTACCGGTCCAAGCCCGAAGATTGTGAGGAGCTTCTTGAGGAAATTCTTGAGGAGGGCCCCCACTTCATCGACCCCTGCATGTCGAACATGGACTAAAGGTTTTTACTGCGAGGCTTCCCCTTTCCGACGGCTACGAAGGACTGCTGCCCTGACTGTCGCCCTGTCTTGGACCCTCTTGTGATGATTTGTAAGGCGAGACGTTAGACCGTCTTCTGGTGGAGTGACAGACATTTTGGTTAAGTACAAGTGGGTCGCTATCACGACTTTGTTTGTGTTTCTTGGGTTTCTTTGATTCGGTCTTTGCAAATACCGAAGCTGAGGGGCTCGTATATTTGCGAGTATATCGTTTTTGATAACCCCTTGAAGTTTGAAGCTAGATTCGTGAGCTATAAGATGCCTGGTCTTTGCAAATTTAGGAAATTATTTTGTTGTAGTTGTAACAGGGATTCCCGATTGGAGGACTTGTGTCCAATACCTCCGGTTGGAACTCCGACTTATGAGCTCTATTCAAAGCATGGCGTGAGTCCCATTACATTTAATGAAGTATGGGTCTGCTATACGAAGAAAGATGGTGTCCTACGATGGCCCCAACATGGTAGTTTCGAATCAGATGTTTTAGACAATCTAGAAGTTGCGCTATTTAAGAAGAAAGCCCGGCCGGCGGTGTTTGACTCTTTCCGCCTCTGGCGTAAGGAAGCCAAACAGCGAGAAATTAAGCAAGCTAAGAGAGATAGGAAAGAAAAGAATATATAGATAATACAAGCTGCTAGGCAGTTTAAAGTAGACGAAGAAGATCGTGTGATTGAGGTGTCAGATAGACAACATTGCATGGCCATTGACAAATGTTACCCAGCTTTGCCACCTCTTCTTTCAAATGTGACTAATGACCCTGAAAAGGATCCCTTGATGTCGCATTTGTTGAGATTACCACCCCCTTATGTGCAGAGTGCTAAGGCACCTCCGCGACCCCCAGTTGTTCAGCCCCCTGTTGTTGTCCAGCCACCCGTTCCTCCACAGTTGGTTCTTCCTCCCCCGACGCAGTGCCCACTAGGGCCGCCAGCTTTGCTAACAGTTCTGCCTCAAACTCCTTTGCCTTACTCTCCTTTAACTTCGACTTCCTTTGCTACTGACCCTACGTCTCTGTCGCCTCAAAAGACTTTGTCTCCTGTCCTCATGTCAACTTCTTCTCCTTCTGCTCGACAACGAATGACTGAGACTGTCACTAGCCTTTTGTCTCCTTTCTTTGGCTCACTGAACATGACCCCAGTTTCTGCACGTAAACAAATGCGTAGTCAGCTCCCTAGTTCCGAGGAGCGGACAGTGTTCTCCTTGCTCGTAGATGGGTTTTGAATGCCTCCAAGTATAGTCCACAAATGGTTATGGATGTCTTCCTGCAGTGGGAGGCACCAAAACAAAGGTATGTTTTTGATGTTATGTGTACTTTTCTCCGTGAAGAATGGGAAGATAATGAATTGGGTCTAATTCCATTGGAACTACTTAATGTTCAGTCTGAATTTGCTAAAGGGACGATAGTGGGTCCCAATGTTGAGGAAGTGGTAGAGACGCTTCTTGCATTTAGGTGTAGACTTCCTTCTCAGTCGTTGTTTGAACCTGACCCTTCTGTTGGGAGAAAAGTGAAGCAGTACCCTGTATGGAGAGAGGCAGTTTTGGCTGATGCCGCTCAAGGTATTGCGGCTGCACCGGCTCATTTTCAGCGAGTGTGGGTACATGTTCCTTGGAAGAGAGCTGAGGTCCTGGCTCTTAAGCAGACTTTGCCTGACCCCCGTAAAAATCCTGCTGGTTATTATAAGGAGTTGTCTCAGACAGTTGATGCGTGTGTTATGAATTTAGCTGAGATAGATATGTTGTTGGTAATGTAGTCCCTCAACCTTTGTGGGCGAAGATCCGTCACGAGGATCATGCGGTAGAGTTAGGAGATACGTGGGTTAATATTGTTGCTGCAGATGGTCGGCAGGTAGGAGGAGCCAAACCTGAGCCTTTAGTTGCTGCACCGGCTCATTTTCAGCGAGTGTGGGTACATGTTCCTTGGAAGAGAGCTGAGGTCCTGGCTCTTAAGCAGACTTTGCCTGACCCCCGTAAAAATCCTGCTGCTTATTATAAGGAGGTGTCCCAGACAGTTGATGCGTGTGTTATGAATTTAGCTGAGATAGATATGTTGTTGGTAATGTAGTCCCTCAACCTTTGTGGGCGAAGATCCGTCACGAGGATCATGCAGTAGAGTTAGGAGATACGTGGGTTAATATTGTTGCTGCAGATGGTCGGCAGGTAGGAGGAGCCAAACCTGAGCCTTTAGTTGCAGATCTACCCGGTAGGATTATTAATTTAATGAAAACCTTGATGCCTCCTATGCGAGTGAATTGGGACAAGTTAGCAGCATGCAAACAAAAGAAAGACAAGAGTATGTCTGATTTCTTCACCAGGTTTGCGGAAACATTCATTGATCATAGTGGTCAGGACATGAGTACAGAAGGTGGTCAAAGGTTGTTTGTAGATAAGTTTGTCTTTAATTTGCTTCCTGAGGTTTCTAATAAGTTAAAGGACTCTGAGAGTTCATGGGCTGTTTCTTCTTGGGCCCAGATATTGGCTACTGCACAATACTATGAGAACAGAGAAAAAAAGATGAGAAGGATAAAGTAGAGAAGAAGACTAAAAAATTAAAAACGAAGGTTCTTCTACAACAGGCGTATCCGCCTCACCCTAATCAGCGTCAGTTTCAGCAACCTTCTCAGTTTCAGCAGCCCCCACAGTTTCAGAGATTGTTGCAGAAGCCTGAGTCTTTTCCTCTGCGACTTCCGCTAGGCCCTAATCAGTGCTCTTATTGTAGAGAGGAAGGTCACTTTAAGAATAGTTGCCCGATTCTGCTACAGGGTGCGAATGGTATGTCTGGTTTGAGAGGTCGTAGTGGTTTCCAGCAAGTACCTCGGAGTAGGGGACGGGGTGCGTTTCCCCAGAATGAACGTTCCTTTCCCCCTCAGAATTCTATGTATTATTTTGATCAACAGAACGTTCCGTCTGTTCAGTCTGCTCAATATTACACTGATGATTATTATGTTGAAAGCGAGAGGGCTGATTTTAATGATAGCTAGGACAGCCATGGACAAAGGGAGGAAGTAGTGTCAGTTTCAGTAGACCAGAGTGGACCTTATGTTGAAGTAATTACATCAGGTGTGGCAGAACCTTTTCTTTTGGATACTGGTGCAGCAAAGAGTTCTATCATGCACTCTAAACTCCCGGGCGCACCTTTGTCTGGCTTGATGAATGTCTCGGTAGGATTTTCTGGCGCCCCAGTTCGTAACCCGGTTGCTTGTCCTTTGCCTCTTTCTATTGGGCCTTGTGTATTGGAAGCACCCCTTATTCTAACGACAGGTTGTGGTGAGAATCTGTTGGGTTTGGATTTGTTGAAAAGATTGCATGCGACATTACATTGTTCTCCTTCGGGAGTACATCTTACGTTGGGTAAGAAAGTGATTTCTCCGATGTATCTGTGTAATGATCGGCTTCCACTGGAATTGTGTTCTCTGTCTGATACTCTCTGGGCTACAGGTCCTAATGAGGTGGGCCTTTTGCAGATTCCACCCTACGTTGTTACCCTCAAGTCGAATGCTAAGCTACCTCGTATTCCCCAATACAGGATCTCTAGTGATGGCGAAAGAGCTCTTTTAGCGATTATCTATGATTTGGTTGAGAAATGTGTGATTGAAGAAACAAGAGGTAATGTGTGTAACAGTCCTGTTCTGCCTGTTCTTAAGCGTACTGACTCTTCCCAGCCACCTGTGTATCGGTTTGTGATCGACCTTCGAGAGGTCACTAAGATTGTTGTGCCACAGTTTCCTGTTGTTCCGGACATTACTGCTTTACTGACTAAGATCCCTGCCTCAGCTGCTTGGTTTTCTGTTATCGAGCTGAAGAACGCTTTCTTTAGTATTCCGATTGCTGAAGAAAGTAGGAATATTTTTGGCTTCTCTTTAGGAGGCCAAAGTTTCCGGTTTAAGCGCGCTCCTCAAGGTTATTGTGAAAGTCCCTCCATGTATAGTCAGGCTTTGAAAACTCAGCGTGATACTTTTGTCTTGCCTTCTGGTGCGACTCTTGTTCAGTACGTGGATGATTTGTTGGTCGCTGCTGATGATGAAGAGATTTGTAAAGAAGTTACTCTTTCTTTGTTACGGCACTTGTCTGACCTTCAATATAAAGTGTCAAATTCAAAGTTGCAGTATTGCCACCAAGAAGTGACCTACTTAGGTCATCTCTTGTCGAAGGAGGGAAGACGATTGACCCCAGAGCGAATACAAGCGATTGCTCAAATGACTGTACCATGTACACAGAGAGAGGTGCGTGCTTTCTTAGGTATCACCTCGTATTGTAGACAGTGGATTCCAAATTTTTCTTTGCTAGCGAGACCTTTGTTGGCACTTACTCTTAAGGACACACCAAACCCTCTTCCTTGGTCTGACAAATGTCAAAGAAGTTTTTCTGAATTACGTGATGCGTTGTGTTCTACTCCGGTGTTGGGTACTCCCGACTACAGTAAGCCTTTTACACTCTACGTACACGAGAGAGAAGGTTGTGCATTGTCAGTGTTGACGCAACAATTTGGAGACAAGCAGCGCCCATGTGCGTATTTTTCAGCTACTTTAGATCCGGTAGCTAAGGCGTTGCCTAGTTGTTTGAGAGCTACAGCGGCAGTGGCTGTTTCTATCCGACAGTCTGCTGGTTTGGTATTGGATAATACATTGATTGTGATGGTCCCACACGCAGTGAATACCTTATTGAATAAAACAAAGACTCAACATCTTACTAGTGCGCGTTTGTCAGGTTATGAGTTGACGCTTTTGGCTAGTCATGTGCACATAATGCGGTGTAACACATTGAATCCAGCTAAATCGTTGCCGATTTCTGTAGAGGCAGATGTTCAGGAACAGAATGATTGTTTTCTCCGGACAGAGGAGGAAACGAAGGGTAGAGTTGATCTGAAAGATACTCCTCTTTCGAATCCAGATGGTACCTTATGGGTAGATGGTTCATGCTTTAAGCTTCCGAATGGCGATACGACTGCAGCGTATACGGTTACGACTTTGCACACGATTGTTGAAACTGCACGTATTGCACAGAATTCAGCTCAAGCAGCAGAGTTGATTGCACTGACGAGAGCGTGTGTGTTATCGAAAGGAAATAGAGTGAATGTGTATACTGATAGCCAATATGCATTTGGCGTGGCTCATAGCTTTGGGCATTTGTGGAGAGAGAGAGGATTTCTTACTTCCCATGGTACAAAAATTCAGCAAGGACAATTAGTGAATGAACTTCTTGAGTCACTTACTTTGCCGACACAAGTTGCGATTGTGAAATACAGCGCACATAGGAAGGTTACGGATGATGTTGGTCGTGGCAATGCGTTTGTAGATGAAGTAGCGAGGGAAACGGCGAAAGATGTGACGAGTCGTATGTATGTTGCAGGTCCTGCTAGATGGGTTATGGCAGGAGGAATGTGTGAAGACACAATAGAAAGTGTGAAATCGATTCAGGCAGAAGCTACTGAGAAAGAATTGAGTGTGTGGAGAGAGACTACGGGAATGTTGGATTCAACTGGCTGTTGGGTTGAGTTGTCAGATCACCGGCGATGGTTGTTGCCTGATGCGTATGTGCTTCCAGTGGTTACGATGGCTCATGGATTGGCTCACATCAGTGCAAAAGGGATATGTAAGTTTTTGGCTCCAGTATGGCAGAATGCTGGAATACCTAAATGTGCTGAGAATCTGGTTAAAAACTGCATGATTTGCTTGATGCATAATCCTGGCAAGGGAACCCCTACTCCAGCGGGTCATTTCGCTCCTCCAACGTATCCGTTCGAGGTGCTACAGTTAGACTTTATTCACATGGGAAGATGCAACAACCTAAAGTATGTCCTTGTGGTTGTTCGTGCCTTTTCCAGATGGATAGAGGCATACCCCCTCAAGGATAATACTGCTTTATCTACAGACAAGGATTTGCTTAAAGAGTTTTTCCCTAGGTATGGTGACGTAAATAATTAATTTACTCTCTTAATTTCTATGCAGGTAAGTACTTAATCAATAATAACTCAGATCGGGTGAAAAAAGACAGAGTCCGTGGTGTTAGAGTTCTAAGGGTTTTATTCCTTAAAAAGGAATGGTCATGGCCAAGATATCATGTTCTGACCACCACACAGGGTGTCAGAAGGGATAGATGAGCGCGCTAACATTTTATTAACAGTACATAGCTTATATACTTATTGTACATCATTGAAACAGTATAGAAGGCGTAACAGCTGAGAGAAGACAAGATAACAATATACACGTGGTACATGTGCGTAATCAAGAGGCGTGAACTAGAGGTGTGTTCTGGAAACGTCACTGATAGGTGTCACAAAGGGGTGTCACTAACAGAAAATGTGGCAATGTCAGCAGAAATCGGAAGCTTGGATGCGCACGCAGCTGCATGACGTGTAATTGGAGGGGTGCAGGGGACTTGACATTTACACTGACGGAAAGAGACAAAAGTCTGACATGTCAGATCAACTTGGGCTTCTATCATATCTGATATCTGATGTTTAGGAACTAAGCTATCTGGGCGGAAAGGTCTCTAGAGCAGAAGCTATTCTATACTTGCTGTGAGTGCGTGTATAAGCGCCTGAGTGTCTGTATGAGAAGCGTGGGGGCATGGGGCCTTCCATGGAAGCATGGCAACGAAGCTATGAATTACTTGCACAGAGACAGGTCGGCCCTTTAGCCCTGTAGCTGAGGAAGGATGTTTACTGAAGCTAGCAGGCAGGAATGTATTTTCGGGGAGGGAAACAGATAACTCGAAGGTTATAGTCAATCTTGGCAGGCAGCAGGCTGAGCCGAGCGCGAGGGGCCGCGCTGAAAGTAAGTCAGAGTTCACGAGTACGGGGGCTACCTGGGCAGAGATTTCTCGGAGTCAGAAGCCAGAAAAGAGGCTCGGTGGCAGAGATTCAGGGCCTACTTCAGCCAGAGCTGAAAAACGTAGGAGTACACTACAAAAAGACGTTGGCATAGCATACTTAGGAACGGACCATTCGACCCATTCATGGTGGGTCTGAAAGAGGATATGTTAACGTTGGACGCAAATGTATTTGCGTCTTCATAGCTGACACAGGAGGGAAGTTACATGCACTTTAACTCGTACATGGAGTCGGTGGGGTACTCGCTAGGGAACACAACTTGACCATAAAATTTTAGATTACCTCATTCCCTCCTTGTTCCCTACGGACCCTTCATGATATATCGATCCTCATAAATCGATCGGTTTGTTCTTGTAACATTATATGTTCATCTTTCTTTCTTTGACTGTTTGAGAGACAACTGGAATGTTCAATGCACGATGTGGCACACAGTCCACATATCGCTGGCCCACACTGTAGGCACAGGCAGCAGCTGAATACTATAACAAGGCCAATGCCTAGGAAGGATAAGATCTTCCATCCCCAAGCTGTTAACGTTGTCCAGAACCAACCGGACCAAGTCCAGGTGCCTGGATTCTGATGTATCTGATTCGCAATTTTATGCAGACGGGTAATAGCTTCATAAACAGATGGTGCATTTTGTGGGATGAAAACGCAGCAACTTGACCCGATGACCTTACAGGCTCCACCTCTATCTGCCAAGATGACGTCAATAACAAGACGATTTTGAAGGACAACAACCCCCCATAGCAGATTGCTCCTCTGTTAAGTTACCTAAGGCGGAGGCAGTTTCATGTACTACTGCTTCAAGTGTTCTAGTTAATCTACGTATTAATTTACTATTTTGGACAGGTCCTAGAAAGAAAAAGAATCCTTTATTGAAATCAGTGTACTGTTCCCATGCCGTTTCTGTGTAGTCGACAAGTGGAATATCTCTTTTGGGTCTATTCGGTACTAGATTCGTATTTCTATGGTAATCTGGGGGAGCTAGAAAAACCGGTGGCAGAAGGAATGCAATGTAACAGGTACCATCCCAATCTGGAGGTAAACGTATGTATGCGGTATGACCACAAACAAAATAGGAGTGACTGGTAGCTTTGAAAGACGATTTACCATGATCACTGAATTCGACCACAGTAGTGCATTTACTATGACCTACGTGTACTGAACCTTTCTTGCTAACACATAATTCACCTGTGACTGGTAATACTAACATATGGGGCAGAACTGGAGCATCCTCGGATTCTACAGTAAGGATCATAAGGCTAATTGTGTAATTACCTAATCCATATACTTCATTTTCTAGATCAGTTCCTATTCGAGTGGGAAGTCCCTCTTTATCAGGATAACAGACGTTGAGCAGGACTAAGTTCAAGTTTCCCCAAACCCAGCCCCCATCGAAAACGGCAATATCAGGATCTAAGGAATTAATTATTTTAAACCATGCCCCACAGGAGCCATTGTGAGTGAACGGGTACGGAAAGAGGGGCAGAGCTCCCTTGTAATTCTGGTAGGGAGGGAGTCGGCCACATATCCAGCAGTCGGTAGCATTATTTGTCTGATGGGAGTGGTGTAACATACTAATGAATGTATTGTTGCGCAGCGCAAGTCTGTAAGAGAGTTCATGTGCAGGGAGTTCACTAAAAGTGTGTTCAGCAGAGACATTGTAAACAGATTGTTCACGCCTGAAAATAGGCCAATATATAGGTAGCAGAATGCTGGCAATGATAATTAGAATACTTAGAAAAAACATTATTAACAACGTCACTATACAGTGACTACGCAGTGATTTACAGTATGTACGTTTCTTTGCTTCTCTCTCTCTCTCTCTATCTCGATCTAGGGGATACATGTCAGAAACTATTTAACCGATTCACCTAGGGGAGGACTTAAACAATTAAACTGTCTGACTTGCTAGATCGGAGTTTCATACGATATAGTTCTTGGGGAGTCTTTTCTCGTTCAGACACTGTAACGTCTTTTCTTTCAACACAGTCTTTGGTGGGGGTGGACGAGTCAGAGTCCTGTTTTAGTCCGTTTTTTAGTTCATTGCAAAGTTTGATGTGACTCGTGTGGACCCACCCCTTTCTCCCCTCTATCTTCACGGCGGTCCTGGTGGTAAGGAGAACGGTCTTCGGGGACTTCCAGCGGGGCTCCAGCGGACTTTTCCGGTCGAAATTCCGGACGAGTACCAGGTCCCCAGGACGGACCTCATGCGCCTTTACATCGGTGTTGTCAGGGAAGGCTGCGGCGACCTGTGAACGACATGATTGGAGTGCAGACATCAAGGAGGCAAGGTAATCTGTCAACATATTGCAATCAACATCAGTTATTTTCTTCGGAAGGGGCGTCCCCCACATATTCGGTGGTCTGCCAAAGACCACTTCGTACGGGGATAGCCCTGATCTTGAATGGGCGACCATTCTCATGTAGAATAGTGCCACGGGCAGGGCGACTATCCAGTCGACCCCCTTTTCCTGACAGATCTTTGCAAGGCGGATTTTTAGTGTCTGATTATGCCTTTCTACAAGGCCTGCTGCTTCGGGATGTCGGACACAGTGGAACCTCCACTGATATCCTAGCAAAAGGGAAACCTGTTTCATCAACTCGGACGAGAATGGCTGTCCGTTATCTGAATACACGACACGGGGCAAACCGTACCGTGGGAAGAATTCACGAACCAACTGTCGGGCAGTGGTCGGAGCAGTGTAGTCTGGAACTGGGTATGCTTCGGTCCAGCGGGACAGAGCACAAACAACTACAAGGACATATTTAAAACCTCGACAACTGTTCATCTGGATATAATCCATCTGGAGGACTTCAAAAGGGTGATCGGGAGGATGAAATCCACCTTGTTCTACAGGAACGCTTTTACCTGGATTGAACTGACAACAGATCATGCAAGTACGCACTTTCTGTTTTGCTGCTGCTCGTAAGTGTTTGTTGTACCAGAGATTCTGTAAACTGTCTAACATCGCCTTCTCTCCTAGATGTGCCGGGCTATGTGCTGTGTTTATCATGACTTGAACCATTGAGTCAGGGAGAAACCATATAGATTTTTCCTTCGTTATCCAACCTTGATCTGTCTGAATCCCTCCTAGTTCAGTCCATTTCTTTATTTCATCTGGCGTAGCATGTGTCTGAATGTCAATTACGTCTAGGGCGGGATCTCTAACTGCCATACACTTTGTCGGTACTATTGTCTTTGTCACATCAGTAACCTGGATGTGAGTCAGTGCTGTATGTTTTGCTGTCTGGTCTGCCAGGTCGTTACCCTGGGAAACAGAATCGGTAACTTTAGTATGTGCCTTACACTTCATGACTGATATGCCCGAGGGCAAATGTATTGCTTCTAACAGTGCTTGAATGAGGGGACCGTGTTGAATCTTGGCCCCATGAGAGGTCAGGAAACCTCGTTCTTGCCAGAGGACTCCGAAGTCGTGTACAACTCCGAATGCATAACGTGAATCAGTGTATATGTTAACATTTCTGTTCTTGGCTAGAATACAAGCTCGGGTCAGAGCGATGAGCTCTGCTGCTTGAGCAGACAGTGTGTCGATACGATGTGTTTCTTTAACTTCAGTTTCAGTGGTCACGGCATACGCGGCCACTAATTCTCCTGTACTTGTTCTCATGCATGAACCGTCCACATAAAGTGTCAGGTCTGGATTTGTCAATGGAACATCTGTTAAATCTCGTCTAGGCTTTGTTACTGCATTAATGATTTCTATACAATCATGTGGGGCTGGATCTGTCATAACTGTTGGTAACAGTGTTGCGGGGTTCAGGATACTGCAGCGTCTGATTTCTATGTGTGGCTGAAATAATGTTAATTCATAACCTGTCAGTCGTGCTATAGTCAAGTGTTGAGTCTGGGTTCTGTTTAACAAAACCTCTACAGAATGTGGTACTTGAACTGTTAACTGATGACCTAAAACAATTGAGTCACTTTGTCTTATTGCTAATGCTGTTGCTGCTACTGACTTTAAGCACGCAGGGAGTGCTTGGGCTACTGAATCCAATGTACTAGAAAAATAAGCACAAGGCTTATGTGAACCTGCTTGATCTTGGGTGAGGACAGACAACGCTGTACCATCACGTTCTGTAACAAAAAGTGTAAACGGTTTGCTGTAACATGGTGTCGCTAAAACTGGTGCTTGACATAAGGCTTTCTTTAAGTCTTCAAAAGCTTGTGTATGTTCCTGAGTCCAAGGGAGGGCAGTCGAAGTCGCTGCCTCTTGTGTCGTTAACTGGATGAGTGGCTTGGCTAGAAATGCATACTGGGGAATCCATTGTCTGCAGTACGAGGTGAGGCCTATGAAGGCCCGCACTTCCTTTTGTGTCTGGGGTTGTGGCATTTTTGCAATTAACTGAATGCGATCGGGAGTGAGCTGTCTCCCCACTTTGGACAGCAAGTGACCCAAGTACACAACTTGCTGAACACAGAATTGTAGCTTCGAAGGAGACACCTTGTGTCCCTTGTCGGCCAGGAAGTGTAAAACTGTCAGTGATGCTTTTTCACATTCGGGCTCACTTCGTGCGGTGATCAGCAGATCATCGACGTATTGCAGTAAAGCGGTGTTAACTGGCATTTGAATACAATCTAGTTGTCTTTTCAGTGCTTGACTATAGATGCTGGGGCTTTCTGTGAATCCTTGAGGTGCGCGCGAAAATTTGAAACTGCGTCCATTTAAACTGAATCCGAAGAGATATTGGCTCTCTGGATCAATAGGCACGCTGAAGAAGGCGTTCTTGAGATCAATTACAGTAAAGAACGTTGCTTCTGAATCAATAGCAGTCAATAGAGAGGAGATATCGGGGACCACAGGATACTGTGGAATAATGCATTTATTCAATTCTCGAAGATCAATCACCAGCCGATATACTGGCGGTGCATTGGGATCAGTACGTTTAAGAATCGGAATGATGGGTGAATTGCAGATATTGGAGTCGGTCTCGACGACCACTCCTTGGGCAATGAGCTCTTCAATTATTTTCAGTAAAGCCACTACAGCATCGGGTGGTAACTTGTATTGTCTGATTCTGGGTAATACAACACCTGCCTTGAGTGTAACGCGGTACGGTGTAATGTGCATACAGCCTACATCAGTTGGGCTTTTTGCCCACAAGTAATCTGGTACATTTTTCAATCTGACATCAAATTCACGCAGAACATAATGACCCTTGAAATCCCGCAGAAAGAGTCTAACTCCCTCCGGGGAACAGCATATTATAGCTCCTAGAGCCTTCAATGTTTTAATTCCTAACAGATTTTCTGGACATGATTTCGTGAGTAACAGGTCTGTAACACGTGATAATGGACCCACAGCCAGGGGAACTGGTTCTGATACCTCGTTTACAATAGGCTGTCCTGAAAAACCCAGGGAAACATTCTGTGAGCCTGAGAGGGGTGCCCCTGGAACTTCATCATGGCTGATTGTAGTGCGACTTGCCCCTGTGTCAATTAAAAACTTTCTGTCTTTTCCCAATACTTGACTGTGTACATAAGGACCTTCTTGATCTACAGGAATCTCAATAAGAGGCAAGCCACCTTCCCTCTCTAGGCTGTTTCATGTATATCGGGAATATTCGGGGTAAGCGGACTGGGCATACTGGTACATCTGCTGTGAAACTTGCTGAGTTGCGGCAATGGGCTGTGGCTGTGGTACTGCTACGGTCTGTGCTGGAGTCGAAGAAGCATGCATAGGCTGTGTACCCTGTGTATTCTGTGAAGACTGATGTTGGTTATGGTCTTGTCTAGGCGGATGCGGTCTTTCTTTAGTTTTACCTGTCGCTATGTTATGTTTCAGAACTGGGCATTCATGTACGTAGTGACCTGGCTGCTTGCAATAATTACATGTCCCTTTAACGGGAGCTGCAGTGTGACTTATCTGGGTCGTACCCTTTCTGTGACCATCAGATGGGACCGTCTGAGCTACTAACATTTTCATCTTTGTGTCTTTCATGCGTTTTTGTTCCTGATCTTGTTCTTCTCTGATTCTGTTCTGATGATATTGTAACATCTGTAACATCTGTGATGGCGTATTTGCTTGCCATGTACTCTCGACCTTGTACACTCGATTTTTAACTAACGGTAAGGAATTCTCGACTAACTTTGATACAAAAAGATGCGGGTACGACTCGCTACTTGGCTGGAGGCCACTATTAATAATAAAACATTTCTCGAATCTTGAATAGAAGTCACTAGTATCTTCATCATGTTTCTGTTTACAGGACGATATTGCATCCCAATCCTCCTTTCTTGTTGTCAATAATCTGGGCAGGACCTGTACTATCAAACCTGGTAATGCTTTAGTTTTGTCCCCAAGGCCTAACCCTGGGACCCGTTTCTTTTCTTCTTCCTCTATTTCTGCCCAGGCAATCTTTGTGTCTCCCACCTCCCATTCCTTTTCCTTTAATTTCTCGAATATACCCGTAGGCAATAATACTTTCAACATTTTCATGATATCATCATACGTGTAATCCCCCATTAATAACATATCTTTAAGCTCTCTATGAAAACCTGCAGGGTCTTTATCATGGCATGGTACTAGTTTCTTCATTTCTAACAGTTCTAATTTAGTCAGAGGCGTGTGTACATACACGCGTTTCAATGTTTTATCCTCACCCATAACAGGGTGCACTTCTCGTAAGGGGTTCTGACTTTCAATACCACCCCCGCATTGCATGTGGTACATTTTCCTTTCTGGAGGTGGGGCGGGAACATATTCAGAGCTTACAAAGGTATCATATCTGTGTCGTTGTTCTAGAATTATTTGAATTAATTTAGTGCTTAGACCTCTCCATCTATCCATCAGTAGTGCTTCTAGTGTCTCGTGTAAGGGACCTGGATCAGAATAATGTTTTCTGTATTTGATGAGAAGGTGCTGAATCATGTATACACCTGCTAATTTCTGTTCGTCGGGGGAGAGGTTCAGAAATGTCTGCGCTACTGTGTCATCATTATATATGTCTGCATTTTCGGCCCATGATACAGCTGATCGGGCTAGTTCTTGTTCATCCATAGAATTGAGTACATGGTACCCAACTCGATCTCGAAGCCTTTTATCAGTCTCCTGGAACTGATGCTCAGCAGAATTCGGATTTGTTAAGGCAGAGAAGAAAACTCTCTTGCTCTCTGGACGGATACCCTTCCTAAGGTAAGTTCCCTTACCTACATATGCTATGGTTCCTACATTTCTTTCGGATTCTTCCTGTTCTTCTTCCTCCTCGGAGGGAGCCTCTTCTTTTTCTTTCTGGTGTACGGCTATCACTGCTTTCCTAATTTTCTTGTACATAGAGTCTATGCAATTCTGTCTGTCATGTTTTCCATCAGCTATATTTTGACCCCACTTGTTCAATGCATCTAATTCACTCTGATCTGTTCCGGGCCTGTCTCGTTCTCTTATTAGACAATTTATGAAGAATCGTAGTATCAGCGCTTGCATGCCAACTTTCTGTTTCTCCAGGGCATCCTTAATACTGTCAGGGTCCTTTCCTGTCTGAACAAACTCATATATTCTGTCTAGACGCTCCTTCATTCCTGCATAGCATAACAAGCTATCAGTAGCAGATCTTAACCGTAATGATGCCAATATCATTAAATCGTCCTTTCCGGGTACTGGATCATATCTGCAAACTGACATGTTTTCCTTTAATGCGTCAAGGCGGGATGAATTAGAGGAGTGGGGAGACCTGTACGTGAGAGGACTCTGCATATCTCTGAGATTGAATCTGTGAGTTGGTGGCGGGGCTGGCGGAACGGGGGAAGTCTGTTGTGGTACCGGCGGAACGTGACCTGGGGGTGGAGTGCCACCCCCTTCCCTGTCAGTAGGCAGGGCACGAACAGGCAGATTGGTGTAAGCTGGTGCTACATCTTCTAAGTATGAATTTAGGAATATGTCTTTAGTAGTCTTGTGCATTACTTTAGTTGGGACTAATGGTGACGGCAAATTTTTCGGTATTTCTGAAATGGCGTCAGGTGTACCTTCGGCCAAAAGATACATGTTGTTCACTTGGCTATTTCGGATGCGATCTATTTGTTCTGATTTTACTCGAATTCCTTCAATAACTAATTCGTTTTCTTGGGCCTTTTCTGATTCTTTAAGTCTGTCTTCTCTACGAAGTGCTCTTTCAGCACGTTTATGTGATTCCTTACGCCAAAATTCTATGGCGTCTTTCTGAGATTGTCTGGCTTTCTTTTTCCGTAATGCCTCTTCTACCTTTATGATGCACTCGGCATCCCATGTTCCGTTAACTGGCCATCGGTATCTTTCCTCTAGGTGCTTGGTATAATCGGTCCATAACTCTAGATACAATATGGCGTCTATGCCATGTTTGTTATACATGAAATTACCTGGAGTGTCCCTAGGGGGGATCGGAATTTCTTCCTCTAACATCCCTTTCCTAGTTCCTATCTGTTTTAACTTGTTGAAGAACGGCATTGTGCCTACTTAATACTGAAATGCTCGATCCTTGATACTTAATTTCTGAATGTAACTTATTTATACAGGAAAACACAATAATGCACAAGGAAACAATCACATTCATACCACGACATTGATCACAAAAACATTTAAAACATAGATGACTACCCCACTATACTAGATGTACTGCTCAACAGTACAGATACACTGCTGTAACAGTGCAAAAATTCAGAAATTCGAAATACTAGATATACTGCTAAACAGTACAGATACACTGCCTAAAAACAGTGCAGACCGGACTTGCGTACCCAAACCCGTCTAGATACGACCCAGCAATGGTACTCACCGGGAAGCACGGAAACAGAAGGCCTCGGAAAACTCGACTGGACTCGACTCGATACTTCGGAAAACTTCGGAAAACTTCGGGAATTTTCGGAAAACTTCGGAAACCTGGTGGGCCTCTTGACACCTCGGACCTTGCTTCTTTCGGCTAGGCTCTGGTCGGGATCCTCCGCACTCCTCACCGCCTCGTCTGGGCACTGATCGCAGTCTTCGTCACCTCCGTGGGTCAGAGGGAGATGCAGGAAATCCTGCCGGTACGCGTATGTTCCTTCTAACTGATGGCAGGGGACAGAGCTTGCAATGCGCCAACCGGCGCGTGAGGTGGGGGAGGGGTCCCTATTCGGGCGCCAAAATGACGTAAATAATTAATTTACTCTCTTAATTTCTATGCAGGTAAGTACTTAATCAATAATAACTCAGATCGGGTGAAAAAAGACAGAGTCCGTGGTGTTAGAGTTCTAAGGGTTTTATTCCTTAAAAAGGAATGGTCATGGCCAAGATATCATGTTCTGACCACCACACAGGGTGTCAGAAGGGATAGATGAGCGCGCTAACATTTTATTAACAGTACATAGCTTATATACTTATTGTACATCATTGAAACAGTATAGAAGGCGTAACAGCTGAGAGAAGACAAGATAACAATATACACGTGGTACATGTGCGTAATCAAGAGGCGTGAACTAGAGGTGTGTTCTGGAAACGTCACTGATAGGTGTCACAAAGGGGTGTCACTAACAGAAAATGTGGCAATGTCAGCAGAAATCGGAAGCTTGGATGCGCACGCAGCTGCATGACGTGTAATTGGAGGGGTGCAGGGGACTTGACATTTACACTGACGGAAAGAGACAAAAGTCTGACATGTCAGATCAACTTGGGCTTCTATCATATCTGATATCTGATGTTTAGGAACTAAGCTATCTGGGCGGAAAGGTCTCTAGAGCAGAAGCTATTCTATACTTGCTGTGAGTGCGTGTATAAGCGCCTGAGTGTCTGTATGAGAAGCGTGGGGGCATGGGGCCTTCCATGGAAGCATGGCAACGAAGCTATGAATTACTTGCACAGAGACAGGTCGGCCCTTTAGCCCTGTAGCTGAGGAAGGATGTTTACTGAAGCTAGCAGGCAGGAATGTATTTTCGGGGAGGGAAACAGATAACTCGAAGGTTATAGTCAATCTTGGCAGGCAGCAGGCTGAGCCGAGCGCGAGGGGCCGCGCTGAAAGTAAGTCAGAGTTCACGAGTACGGGGGCTACCTGGGCAGAGATTTCTCGGAGTCAGAAGCCAGAAAAGAGGCTCGGTGGCAGAGATTCAGGGCCTACTTCAGCCAGAGCTGAAAAACGTAGGAGTACACTACAAAAAGACGTTGGCATAGCATACTTAGGAACGGACCATTCGACCCATTCATGGTGGGTCTGAAAGAGGATATGTTAACGTTGGACGCAAATGTATTTGCGTCTTCATAGCTGACACAGGAGGGAAGTTACATGCACTTTAACTCGTACATGGAGTCGGTGGGGTACTCGCTAGGGAACACAACTTGACCATAAAATTTTAGATTACCTCAATGGATTGCCAAGGATGGTATGGAGTGACAACAGAAGTGAATTCGTGGGTCAGATTATGAAGAAAGTGTGTGCGGGTTTGGGATTCAGGCAGAAATTTCATGCTGCGAATCACCCCCAGTCAGCTGGCTTGGTTGAGTGCTACAATGGCACTCTTAAAATTAAATTGGCCAAGATACAAGCAAGCTCTGGTCTTTCATGGCCCGACGCTCTACCGCTGGCACTTTTGTCCACAAGAACGACAGTACATTCTCGTGTGGGACTTAGCCCAAACAAGATTGTTTTTTGGCAAATGTTTGGGGTGTGCCGAGGCCAAATAAATACAGTGATATCGAGTATCCTATGTTGGTTGATTACTTACATGACTTGACTGCTAAATTGCGTGTTCTTAACCAACAGGTGCATGATACTTTACCTTCAGCCTCTGTGGATGCAGGTCACTCGATTCAACCTGGCGAATGGACCCTCGTGAGAAAATTTCAAAGGACAAAGAATCTGGAGCCGAGGTGGACAGGCCCGTACCAAGTATTATTGGCGACTCGGACTGCCGTCAAGGTTTGCGGCAAGATAAATTGGGTGCACGGCACCCATTGTAAAAGGGTACCTTTACCCTTACCATACGATCAGTGGGTCAAGTATGGTATTGCCGATTCTGAGACTGAAAGCGTTCCGAGATTTGTACCTTTTAGTGATGCAAATTTGAAATGGACTCAGTCGGAACGTGTGGATGATGAAGTTTTGCAAGAAGATGTGCCGCCACATTTGAGACTTGATACTACGCATCCAGAGACACTCTTTCAGGATCAAAATGTGTATTTTGTGAATTTCATTTTTCTTATTCTGATGTGGCTGTATTTTGTATTGTAATCTGTCAACGTGGCATATGATTAGGGCTCCCAGTTTTATGGTATTTATTTACTTGACATTTCCGTCTGTATTTATCCATA